>NC_083368.1:0-1237500 GCF_030254825.1 Meriones unguiculatus | reverse complement strand
TTTGGAAACTTGTTTTTTGTGCCATACAGTGTGAGATAACATTTTCCGGTTTCCCTGTATTCTTAATTGAGCGAGGGACACACATGTGATTTAGTTTACAAAGTAGTGCTTTGGGTTTCTGTTCTTCTTGGAAACTTGTTTCTGTGCTGTACAGTGTGATATATCACTTTTCAGTTTTCCTGTTGTAATAATTGAACGGGCGACACGTATGTGATTTAGTTTACAAAGTTGTGCTTTGCTTTTCTGTTCTTTCGATGGAAACTAGTTTCTGTGCCGTACAGTGCGAGATAACACTTTTCGATTTTCCTGTATTCCTAATTGAGCGAGTGACACACATGTGATTCAGTTTACAAAGTAGTGCTTTTCATTTACGTTCTTACGTTGGAAACTTGTTCCTGTTAGGAACAAGTTAGGGTTAGGGTAAGGGTTAGGGTTAGCGTTAGTGTTAGGGTTAGGGATAGGGTTAGGGTTACGGTTAGGGTTAGGGTTAGGGGTTAGGGTTAGGGTTAGGGTTAGGGTTAGGGTTAGGGGTTAGGGTTAGGGTTAGGGTTAGTGTTAGGGTTAGGGTTAGGGCCTTAGGGTTAGGGTTAGGGTTAGGGTTATATCACTTTTCAGTTTTCCTGTTATAATAATTGAACAAGCGACACATATGTGAATTAGTTTACAAAGTTGTGCTTTGCGTTTCTGTTCTTTCAATGGAAACTTGTTTCTGTGCCGTACAGTGCGAGATAACACTTTTCAGTTTTCCTGTATTCCTAATTGAGCGAGCGACACACAGGTGATTATGTTTAAAAGTAGTGCTTTGCTTTTCTGTTCTTTCGTTGGAAACTTGTTCTTGTGCTGTACAGTGAGATATATTACTGTTCAGTTTTCCTGTATTCCTAATGGAGCGAGTGACAAACATGTGATTTAGTTGACAAATTAGTGATTTTCTTTTTTGTTCTTTCATTTGAAACTTGTTCCTGTGCTGTAAAATGTGATATATCACTTTTCAGTTTTCCTGTTATAATAATTGAACAGGCGACACGTATGTGAATTAGTTTACAAAGTTGTGCTTTGCGTTTCTGTTCTTTCGATGGAAACATGTTCCTGTGCTGTACAGTGTGTTATATCACTTTTCAGTTTTCCTCTTATAATAATTGAACAGGCGACACGTATGTGAATTAGTTTACAAAGTGGTGCTTTGCGTTTCTGTTCTTTCTTTGGAAACTTGTTTCTGTGCCATACAGTGTGAGATAACACTTTCCGGTTTCCCTGTATTCTTAATTGAGCGAGGGACACACATGTGATTTAGTTTACAAAGTAGTGCTTTGGGTTTCTGTTCTTCTTGGAAACTTGTTTCTGTGCTGTACAGTGTGATATATCACTTTTCAGTTTTCCGGTTGTAATAATTGAACGGGCGACACGTATGTGATTTAGTTTACAAAGTTGTGCTTTGCTTTTCTGTTCTTTCGATGGAAACTAGTTTCTGTGCCGTACAGTGCGAGATAACACTTTTCGATTTTCCTTTATTCCTAATTGAGCGAGTGACACACATGTGATTCAGTTTACAAAGTAGTGCTTTTCATTTACATTCTTTTGTTGGAAACTTGTTCCTGTTAGGAACAAGTTAGGGTTAGGGTTAGGGTTAGGGTTAGGGTTAGGTTAGGGCTGGGTAAGGGATAGGGTTAGCGTTAGGGTTAGGGTTAGGTTTAGGGTTAGGGTTAGGGTTAGGGTTAGGGTTTAGGGTTAGGGTTAGGGTTAGGGTTAGGGCCTTAGGGTTAGGGTTAGGGTTAGGGTTAGGGTTAGGGGTTAGGGTTAGGGTTAGGGTTAGGTTTGTGTTAGGGTTAGGGGTTAGGGTTAGGGCCTTAGGGTTAGGGTTAGGGTTAGGGTTAGGGTTAGGGTTAGGGCTGGGTAAGGGATAGGGTTAGCGTTAGGGTTAGGGTTAGGGTTAGGGTTAGGGTTAGGGTTAGGGTTAGAGTTAGGGTTAGGGTTAGGGGTTAGGGTTAGGGTTAGGGTTAGGGTTAGGGTTAGGGCCTTAGGGTTAGGGTTAGGGTTAGGGTTATATCACATTTCAGTTTTCCTGTTATAAGAATTGAACAGGCGACACATATGTGAATTAGTTTACAAAGTTGTGCTTTGCGTTTCTGTTCTTTCAATGGAAACTTGTTTCTGTGCCGTACAGTGCGAGATAACACTTTTCAGTTTTCCTGTATTCCTAATTGAGCGAGCGACACACAGGTGATTCTGTTTAAAAGCAGTGCTTTCCGTTTCTGTTCTTTCTTTGGAAACTTGTTTCTGTGCCATACAGTGTGAGATAACACTTTTCGGTTTCCCTGTATTCCTAATTGAGCGAGCGACACACATGTGATTTAGTTTACAAAGTAGTGCTTTGGGTTTCTGTTCTTCTTGGAAACTTGTTCTTGTGCTGTACAGTAAGATATATTACTGTTCAGTTTTCCTGTATTCCTAATGGAGCGAGCGACACACATGTGATTTAGTTTACAAATTAGTGATTTTCTTTTTTGTTCTTTCATTTGAAACTTGTTCCTGTGCTGTACAATGTGATATATCACTTTTCAGTTTTCCTGTTGTAATAATTGAACGGGCGACACGTATGTGATTTAGTTTACAAAGTTTTGCTTTGCTTTTCTGTTCTTTCGATGGAAACAAGTTTCTGTGCCATACAGTGCGAAATAACACTTTACGGTTTTCCTGTATTCCTAATTGAGCGAGTGACACACATGTGATTCACTTTACAAAGTACTGCTTTTCATTTACGTTCTTTCGTTGGAAACTTGTTCCTGTTAGGAACAAGTTAGGGTTAGGGTTAGGGTTAGGGTTAGGGTTAGGGTTATATCACTTTTCAGTTTTTCTGTTATAATAATAGAACAGGCAACTCATATGTGAATTAGTTTACAAAGTTCTGCTTTGCGTTTCTGTTCTTTCAATGGAAACTTGTTTCTGTGCCGTACAGTGCGAGATAACAATTTTCAGTTTTCCTGTATTCCTAATTGAGCGAGCGACACACAGGTGATTCTGTTTAAAAGTAGTGCTTTGCTTTTCTGTTTATTCGTTGGAAACTTGTTCTTGTGCTGTACAGTGAGATATATTACTTTTCAGTTTTCCTGTAATCCTAATACAGCGAGCGACACACATGTGATTTAGTTTACAAATTAGTGATTTTCTTTTTTGTTCTTTCATTTGAAACTTGTTCCTGTGCTGTACAATGTGATATATCACTTTTCAGTTTTCCTGTTATAATAATTGAACAGGCGACACGTATGTGAATTAGTTTACAAAGTTGTGCTTTGCGTTTCTTTTCTTTCAATGGAAACTTGTTTCTGTGCCGTACAGTGTGAGATAACACTTTTCAGTTTTCCTGTATTCAAAATTGAGCAAGCGACACACAGGTTATTTAGTTTACAAAGTAGTGCTTTGGGTTTCTGTTCTTCTTGGAAAATTGTTTCTGTGCTGTAGAGTGTGATATATCACTTTTCAGTTTTCCTGTTGTAATAATTGAACGGGCGACACGTATGTGATTTAGTTTACAAAGTTGTGCTTTGCTTGTAGTTCTTTCGATGGAAACTAGTTTCTGTGCCGTAGAGTGCGAGATAATACTTTTCGGTTTTCCTGTATTCCTAATAGAGCGAGTGACACACATGTGATTCAGTTTACAAAGTAGTGCTTTTCGTTTATGTTCTTTCGTTGGAAACTTGTTCCTGGAACAAGTTAGGGTTAGGGTTAGGGTTAGGGTTAGGGTTAGGGTTAGGGTTAGGGTTAGGTGAGGGCTGGGTAAGGGATACTGTTAGCGTTAGGGTTAGGGTTAGGGTTAGGGTTAGGGTTAGGTTAGGGCTGGGTAAGGGATAGGGTTAGCGTTAGGGTTAGGGTTAGGGTTAGGGTTAGGGTTAGGGTTAGGGGTTAGGGTTAGGGTTAGGTTAGGGCTGGGTAAGGGATAGGGTTAGGGTTAGGGTTAGGGTTAGGGTTAGGGGTTAGGGTTAGGGTTAGAGTTAGGGATAGGGTTAGGCGTTAGGGTTAGGGTTAGGGTTAGGGGTTAGGGTTAGGGTTAGGGTTAGGGCCTTAGGGTTAGGGTTAGGGTTAGGGTTATATCACTTTTCAGTTTTCCTGTTATAATAATTGAACAGGCGACACATATGTGAATTAGTTTACAAAGTTGTGCTTTGCGTTTCTGTTCTTTCAAATGGAAACTTGTTTCTGTGCCGTACAGTGCGAGATAACACTTTTCAGTTTTCCTGTATTCCTAATTGAGCGAGCAACACACAGGTGATTCTGATTAAAAGTAGTGCTTTGCTTTTCTGTTCTTTCGATGGAAACTAGTTTCTGTGCCATACAGTGCGATATAACACTTTTCGGTTTTCCTGTATTCCTAATTGAGCGAGTGACACACATATGATTCAGTTTACAAAGTAGTGCTTTTCATTTACTTTCTTTCATTGGAAACTTGTTCCTGGTAGGAACAAGTTAGGGTTAGGGTTAGGGTTAGGGTTAGGGTTAGGTTAGGGCTGGGTAAGGGATAGGATTAGCGTTAGGGTTAGGGTTAGGGTTAGGTTTAGGGGTTAGGGTTAGAGGTTAGGGTTAGGGTTAGGGTTAGGGCCTTAGGGTTAGGGTTAGGGTTAGGGTTATATCACTTTTCAGTTTTCCTGTTATAATAATTGAACAGGCGACACGTATGTGAATTTGTTTACAAAGTTGTGCTTTGCGTTTCTGTTCTTTCGATGGAAACATGTTCCTGTGCTGTACAGTGTGTTATATCACTTTTCAGTTTTCCTCTTATAATAATTGAACAGGCGACACGTATGTCATTTAGTTTACAAAGTTGTGCTTTCCATTTCTGTTCTTTCTTTGGAAACTTGTTTCTGTGCCATACAGTGTGAGATAACACTTTTCGGTTTCCCTGTATTCCTAATTGAGCGAGCGACACACATGTGATTTTGTTTACACAGTAGTGCTTTGGGTTTCTGTTCTTCTTGGAAACTTGTTTCTGTGCTGTACAGTGTGATATATCACTTTTCAGTTTTCCTGTTGTAATAATTGAACGGGCGACACGTATGTGATTTAGTTTACAAAGTTGTGCTTTGCTTTTCTGTTCTTTCGATGGAAACTAGTTTCTGTGCCATACAGTGCGAGATAACACTTTTCGCTTTTCCTGTATTCCTAATTCAGCGAGTGACACACATGTGATTCACTTTACAAAGTAGTGCTTTTCATTTACGTTCTTTCGTTGGAAACTTGTTCCTGTTAGGAACAAGTTAGGGTTAGGGTTAGGGTTAGGGTTAGGGTTAGGGTTAGGGTTAGGTTAGGGCTGGGTAAGGGATAGGGTTAGCGTTAGGGTTAGGGTTAGGGTTAGGGGTTAGGGTTAGGGTTAGGGTTAGGGTTAGGTTTAGGGTTAGGGTTAGGGCCTTAGGATTAGGGTTAGGGTTAGGGTTATATCACTTTTCAGTTTTCCTGTTATAATATTTGAACAGGCGACACATATGTGAATTAGTTTACAAATTTGTGCTTAGCGTTTCTGTACTTTCAATGGAAACTTGTTTCTGTGCCGTACAGTGCGAGATAACACTTTTCAGTTTTCCTGTATTCCTAATTGAGCGAGCAACACACAGGTGATTCTGTTTAAAAGTAGTGCTTTGCTTTTCTGTTCTTTCGTTGGAAAGTTGTTCTTGTGCTGTACAGTGAGATATATTACTGTTCAGTTTTCCTGTATTCCTAATGGAGCGAGCGACACACATGTGATTTAGTTTACAAATTAGTGATTTTCTTTTTTATTCTTTCATTTGAAACTTGTTCCTGTGCTGTACAATGTGATATATCACTTTTCAGTTTTCCTGTTATAACAATTGAACAGGCGACACGTATGTGAATTAGTTTACAAAGTTGTGCTTTGCGTTTCTGTTCTTTCGATGGAAACATGTTCCTGTGCTGTACAGTGTGTTATATCACTTTTCAGTTTTCCTCTTATAATAATTGAACAGGCGACACGTATGTCATTTAGTTTAGAAAGGTGTGCTTTGCGTTTCTGTTCTTTCTTTGGAAACTTGTTTCTGTGCCATACAGTGTGAGATAACAATTTCCGGTTTCCATGTATTCCTAATTGAGCGAGCGACACACATGTGATTTAGTTTACAAAGTAGTGCTTTGGGTTTCTGTTCTTCTTGGAAACTTGTTTCTGTGCTGTACAGTGTGATATATCACTTTTCAGTTTTCCTGTTATAATAATTGAACGGGCGACACGTATGTGATTTAGTTTATAAAGTTGTGCTTTGCTTTTCTGTTCTTTCGATGGAAACTAGTTTCTGTGCCATACAGTGCGAGATAACACTTTTCGGTTTTCCTGTATTCCTAATTGAGCGAGTGACACACATGTGATTCACTTTACAAAGTAGTGCTTTTCATTTACGTTCTTGCGTTGGAAACTTGTTCCTGTTAGGAACAAGTTAGGGTTAGGGTTAGGATTAGGGTTAGGGTTAGGGTTAGGGTTAGGGTTAGGGTTAGGGTTAGGTTAGGGCTGGGTAAGGGATAGGGTTAGCGTTAGTGTTAGGGTTAGGGATAGGGTTAGGGTTAGGGTTAGGGTTAGGGGTTAGGGTTAGGGTTAGGGTTAGGGTTAGGGTTATATCACTTTTCAGTTTTCCTGTTATAATAATTGAACACGCAACACATATGTGAATTAGTTTACAAAGTTGTGCTTTGCGTTTCTGTTCTTTCAATGGAAACTTGTTTCTGTGCCGTACAGTGCGAGATAACACTTTTCAGTTTTCCTGTATTCCTAATTGAGCGAGCGACACACAGGTGATTCTGTTTAAAAGTATTGCTTTGCTTTTCTGTTCTTTCGTTGGAAACTTGTTCTTGTGCTGTACAGTGAGATATATTACTGTTCAGTTTTCCTGTAATCCTAATGGAGCGAGCGACACACATGTGATTTAGTTTACAAATTAGTGATTTTCTTTTTTGTTCTTTCATTTGAAACTTGTTCCTGTGCTGTACAATGTGATATATCACTTTTCAGTTTTCCTGTTACAATAATTGAACAGGCAAAACATATGTGAATTAGTTTACAAAGTTGTGCTTTGCGTTTCTGTTCTTTCGATGGAAACATGTTCCTGTGCTGTACAGTGTGTTATATCACTTTTCAGTTTTCCTCTTATAATAATTGAACAGGCGACACGTGTGTCATTTAGTTTACAAAGTTGTGCTTTGCGTTTCTGTTCTTTCTTTGAAAACTTGTTTCTGTGCTCTACAGTGTGAGATAACACTTTTCGGTTTCCCTGTATTCCTAATTGAGCGAGCGACACACATGTGATTTAGTTTACAAAGTAGTGCTTTGGGTTTCTGTTCTTCTTGGAAAATTATTTCTGTGCTGTACAGTGTGATATATCACTTTTCAGTTTTCCTGTTGTAATAATTGAACGGGCGACACGTATGTGATTTAGTTTACAAAGTTGTGCTTTGCTTTTCTGTTCGTTCGATGGAAACTAGTTTCTGTGCGGTACAGTGCGAGATAACACTTTTCAGTTTTCCTGTATTCCTAATTCAGCGAGTGACACACATGTGATTCAGTTTACAAAGTAGTGCTTTTCATTTACGTTCTTTCGTTGGAAACTTGTTCCTGGAACAAGTTAGGTTTAGGGTTAGGGTTAGGGTTAGGGTTAGGGTTAGGGTTAGGGTTAGGTTAGGGCTGGGTAAGGGATAGGGTTAGCGTTAGGGTTAGGGTTAGGGTTAGGGTTAGGTTAGGGCTGGGTAAGGGATAGGGTTAGCGTTAGGGTTAGGGTTAGGGGTTAGGGTTAGGGTTAGGGTTAGGGTTAGGGTTAGGGGTTAGGGTTAGGGTTAGGGTTAGGGCCTTAGGGTTAGGGTTAGGGTTAGGTTTATATCACTTTTCAATTTTCCTGTTATAATAATTGAACAGGCGACACATATGTGAATTAGTTTACCAAGTTGTGCTTTGCGTTTCTGTTCTTTCAAATGGAAACTTGTTTCTGTGCCGTACAGTGCGAGATAACACTTTTCAGTTTTCCTGTATTCCTAATTGAGCGAGCGACACACAGGTGATTCTGATTAAAAGTAGTGCTTTGCTTTTCTGTTCTTTCGTTGGAAACTTGTTCTTGTGCTGTATAGTGAGATATATTACTTTTCAGTTTTCCTGTATTCCTAATGGAGCGAGCGACACATATGTGATTTACTTTACAAATTAGTGATTTTCTTTTTTGTTCTTTCATTTGAAACTTGTTCCTGTGCTGTACAATGTGATATATCACTTTTCAGTTTTCCTGTTATAATAATTGAACAGGTGACACATATGTGAATTAGTTTACAAAGTTGTGCTTTGCGTTTCTGTTCTTTCGATGGAAACATGTTCCTGTGCTGTACAGTGTGTTATATCACTTTTCAGTTTTCCTCTTATAATAATTGAACAGGCGACACGTATGTCATTCAGTTTACAATGTTGTGCTTTCCGTTTCTGTTCTTTCTTTGGAAACTTGTTTCTGTGCCATACAGTGTGAGATAACACTTTTCGGTTTCCCTGTATTCCTAATTGAGCGAGCGACACACATGTGATTTAGTTTACAAAGTAGTGCTTTGGCTTTCTGTACTTCTTGGAAAATTGTTTCTGTGCTGTACAGTGTGATATATCACTTTTCAGTTTTCCTGTTGTAATAATTGAACGGGCGACACGTATGTGATTTAGTTTACAAAGTTGTGCTTTGCGTTTCTGTTCTTTCGATGGAAACATGTTCCTGTGCTGTACAGTGTGTTATATCACTTTTCAGTTTTCCTCTTATAATAATTGAACAGGCGACACGTATGTCATTTAGTTTACAAAGTTGTGCTTTGCGTTTCTGTTCTTTCTTTGGAAACTTGTTTCTGTGCCATACAGTGTGAGATAACACTTTCTGGTTTCCCTGTATTCCTAACTGAGCGAGCGACACACATGTGATTTAGTTTACAAAGTAGTGCTTTGGGTTTCTGTTCTTCTTGGAAACTTGTTTCTGTGCTGTACAGTGTGATATATCACTTTTCAGTTTTCATGTTGTAATAATTGAACGGGCGACACGTATGTGATTTAGTTTACAAAGTTGTGCTTTGCTTTTCTGTTCTTTCGATGGAAACTAGTTTCTGTGCTGTAGAGTGCGAGATAACACTTTTCGGTTTTCCTGTATTCCTAATTGAGCGAGTGACACACATGTGATTCAGTTTACAAAGTAGTGCTTTTCATTTACGTTCTTTCGTTGGAAACTTGTTCCTGTTAGGAACAAGTTAGGGTTAGGGTTAGGGTTAGGGTTAGGGTTAGGGTTAGGGTTAGGGCCTTAGGGTTAGGGTTAGGGTTAGGGTTATATCACTTTTCAGTTTTCCTGTTTTAATAATTGAACAGGCGACACATATGTGAATTAGTTTACAAAGTTGTGCTTTGCGTTTCTGTTCTTTCAATGGAAAGTTGTTTCTGTGCCGTACAGTGCGAGATAACACTTTTCAGTTTTCCTGTATTCCTAATTGAGCGAGCGACACACAGGTGATTCTGTTTAAAAGTAGTGCTTTGCTTTTCTGTTCTTTCGTTGGAAACTTGTTCTTGTGCTGTACAGTGAGATATATTACTGTTCAGTTTTCCTGTATTCCTATTGGAGCGAGCGACACACATGTGATTTAGTTTACAAATTAGTGATTTTCTTTTTTGTTCTTTCATTTGAAACTTGTTCCTGTGCTGTACAATGTGATATATCACTTTTCAGTTTTCCTGTTATAATAATTGAACAGGCGACACGTATGTGAATTAGTTTACAAAGTTGTGCTTTGCGTTTCTGTCCTTTCGATGGAAACATGTTCCTGTGCTGTACAGTATGTTATATCACTTTTCAATTTTCCTCTTATAATAATTGAACAGGCGACACATATGTCATTTACTTTACAAAGTTGTGCTTTCCGTTTCTGTTCTTTCTTTGGAAACTTGTTTCTGTGCCATACAGTGTGAGATAACAGTTTTCGGTTTCCCTGTATTCCTAATTGAGCGAGCGACACACATGTCATTTAGTTTACAAAGTAGTGCTTTGGGTTTCTGTTCTTCTTGGAAACTTGTTTCTGTGCTGTACAGTGTGATATATCACTTTTCAGTTTTCCTGTTGTAATAATTGAACTTGCGACACGTATGTGATTTAGTTTACAAAGTTGTGCTTTGCTTTTCTGTTCTTTCGATGGAAACTAGTTTCTGTGCCGTACAGTGCGAGATAACACTTTTCGGTTTTCCTGTATTCCTAATTTTGAGAGTGACACACATGTGATTCACTTTACAAAGTAGTGCTTTTCATTTACGTTCTTTCGTTGGAAACTTGTTCCTGTTAGGAACAAGTTATTGTTAGGGTTAGGGTTAGGGTTAGGGTTAGGGTTAGGGTTAGGGTTAGGGTTGGGGTTAGGTTAGGGCTGGGTAAGGGATAGGGTTAGCGTTAGGGTTAGGGTTAGGGTTAGGTTTAGGGTTAGGGTTAGGGTTAGGGTTAGGGTTATATCACTTTTCAGTTTTCCTGTTATAATAATTGAACAGGCGACACGTATGTGAATTAGTTTACAAAGTTGTGCTTTGCGTTTCTGTTCTTTCAATGGAAACTTGTTTCTGTGCCGTACAGTGCGAGATAACACTTTTCAGTTTTCCTGTATTCGTAATTGAGCGAGCGACACACAGGTGATTCTGTTTAAAAGTAGTGCTTTGCTTTTCTGTTCTTTCGTTGGAAACTTGTTCTTGTGCTGTACAGTGAGATATATTACTGTTCAGTTTTCCTGTATTCCTAATGGAGCTAGCGACACACATGTGATTTAGTTGACAAATTAGTGATTTTCTTTTTTGTTCTTTCATTTGAAACTTGTTTCTGTGCTGTACAATGTGATATATCACTTTTCAGTTTTCCTGTTATAATAATTGAACAGGCGACACGTATGTGAATTAGTTTACAAAGTTGTGCTTTCAGTTTCTGTTCTTTCGATGGAAACATGTTCCTGTGCTGTACAGTGTATTATATCACTTTTCAGTTTTCCTCTTATAATAATTGAACAGGCGACACGTATGTCATTTAGTTTACAAAGTTGTGCTTTGCGTTTCTGTTCTTTCTTTGGAAACTTGTTTCTGTGCCATACAGTGTGAGATAACACTTTCTGGTTTCCCTGTATTCCTAACTGAGCGAGCGACACACATGTGATTTAGTTTACAAAGTAGTGCTTTGGGTTTCTGTTCTTCTTGGAAACTTGTTTCTGTGCTGTACAGTGTGATATATCACTTTTCAGTTTTCATGTTGTAATAATTGAACGGGCGACACGTATGTGATTTAGTTTACAAAGTTGTGCTTTGCTTTTCTGTTCTTTCGATGGAAACTAGTTTCTGTGCTGTAGAGTGCGAGATAACACTTTTCGGTTTTCCTGTATTCCTAATTGAGCGAGTGACACACATGTGATTCAGTTTACAAAGTAGTGCTTTTCATTTACGTTCTTTCGTTGGAAACTTGTTCCTGTTAGGAACAAGTTAGGGTTAGGGTTAGGGTTAGGGTTAGGGTTAGGGTTAGGGTTAGGGCCTTAGGGTTAGGGTTAGGGTTAGGGTTATATCACTTTTCAGTTTTCCTGTTTTAATAATTGAACAGGCGACACATATGTGAATTAGTTTACAAAGTTGTGCTTTGCGTTTCTGTTCTTTCAATGGAAAGTTGTTTCTGTGCCGTACAGTGCGAGATAACACTTTTCAGTTTTCCTGTATTCCTAATTGAGCGAGCGACACACAGGTGATTCTGTTTAAAAGTAGTGCTTTGCTTTTCTGTTCTTTCGTTGGAAACTTGTTCTTGTGCTGTACAGTGAGATATATTACTGTTCAGTTTTCCTGTATTCCTATTGGAGCGAGCGACACACATGTGATTTAGTTTACAAATTAGTGATTTTCTTTTTTGTTCTTTCATTTGAAACTTGTTCCTGTGCTGTACAATGTGATATATCACTTTTCAGTTTTCCTGTTATAATAATTGAACAGGCGACACGTATGTGAATTAGTTTACAAAGTTGTGCTTTGCGTTTCTGTCCTTTCGATGGAAACATGTTCCTGTGCTGTACAGTATGTTATATCACTTTTCAATTTTCCTCTTATAATAATTGAACAGGCGACACATATGTCATTTACTTTACAAAGTTGTGCTTTCCGTTTCTGTTCTTTCTTTGGAAACTTGTTTCTGTGCCATACAGTGTGAGATAACAGTTTTCGGTTTCCCTGTATTCCTAATTGAGCGAGCGACACACATGTCATTTAGTTTACAAAGTAGTGCTTTGGGTTTCTGTTCTTCTTGGAAACTTGTTTCTGTGCTGTACAGTGTGATATATCACTTTTCAGTTTTCCTGTTGTAATAATTGAACTTGCGACACGTATGTGATTTAGTTTACAAAGTTGTGCTTTGCTTTTCTGTTCTTTCGATGGAAACTAGTTTCTGTGCCGTACAGTGCGAGATAACACTTTTCGGTTTTCCTGTATTCCTAATTTTGAGAGTGACACACATGTGATTCACTTTACAAAGTAGTGCTTTTCATTTACGTTCTTTCGTTGGAAACTTGTTCCTGTTAGGAACAAGTTATTGTTAGGGTTAGGGTTAGGGTTAGGGTTAGGGTTAGGGTTAGGGTTAGGGTTGGGGTTAGGTTAGGGCTGGGTAAGGGATAGGGTTAGCGTTAGGGTTAGGGTTAGGGTTAGGTTTAGGGTTAGGGTTAGGGTTAGGGTTAGGGTTATATCACTTTTCAGTTTTCCTGTTATAATAATTGAACAGGCGACACGTATGTGAATTAGTTTACAAAGTTGTGCTTTGCGTTTCTGTTCTTTCAATGGAAACTTGTTTCTGTGCCGTACAGTGCGAGATAACACTTTTCAGTTTTCCTGTATTCGTAATTGAGCGAGCGACACACAGGTGATTCTGTTTAAAAGTAGTGCTTTGCTTTTCTGTTCTTTCGTTGGAAACTTGTTCTTGTGCTGTACAGTGAGATATATTACTGTTCAGTTTTCCTGTATTCCTAATGGAGCTAGCGACACACATGTGATTTAGTTGACAAATTAGTGATTTTCTTTTTTGTTCTTTCATTTGAAACTTGTTTCTGTGCTGTACAATGTGATATATCACTTTTCAGTTTTCCTGTTATAATAATTGAACAGGCGACACGTATGTGAATTAGTTTACAAAGTTGTGCTTTCAGTTTCTGTTCTTTCGATGGAAACATGTTCCTGTGCTGTACAGTGTATTATATCACTTTTCAGTTTTCCTCTTATAATAATTGAACAGGCGACACGTATGTCATTTAGTTTACAAAGTTGTGCTTTCCGTTTCTGTTCTTTCTCTGGAAACTTGTTTCTGTGTCATACAGTGTGAGATAACACTTTCCGGTTTCCCTGTATTCCTAATTAAGCGAGCGACACACATGTGATTCAGTTTACAAAGTAGTGCTTTTCATTTACGTTCTTTCGTTGGAAACTTGTTCCTGTTAGGAACAAGTTAGGGTTAGGGTTAGTGTTAGGGTTAGGTTTAGGGTTAGGTTAGGGCTGGGTAAGGGATAAGGTTAGCGTTAGGGTTAGGGTTAGGGTTAGGGTTAGGTTTAGGGTTAGGCTTAGGGTTAGGGCCTTAGGGTTAGGGTTAGGGTTAGGGTTATATCACTTTTCAGTTTTCCTGTTATAATAATTGAATAGGCGACACATATGTGACTTAGTTTACAAAGTTGTGCTTTGCGTTTCTGTCCTTTCGATGGAAACATGTTCCTGTGCTGTACAATGTGATATATCACTTTTCAGTTTTCCTGTTATAATAATTGAAAAGGCAACACGTATGTCAATTAGTTTACAAAGTTGTGCTTTGCGTTTCTGTTCTTTTGATGGAAACATGTTCCTGTGCTGTACAGTGTATTATATCACTTTTCAGTTTTCCTCTTATAATAATTGAACAGGCGACACGTATGTCATTTAGTTTACAAAGTTGTGCTTTCCGTTTCTGTTCTTTCTTTGGAAACTTGTTTCTGTGTCATACAGTGTGAGATAACACTTTTCGGTTTCCCTGTATTCCTAACTGAGCGAGCGACACACATGTGATTTAGTTTACAAAGTAGTGCTTTGGGTTTCTGTTCTTCTTGGAAACTTGTTTCTGTGCTGTACAGTGTGATATATCACTTTTCAGTTTTCCTGTTGTAATAATTGAACGGGCGACACGTATGTGATTTAGTTTACAAAGTTGTGCTTTGCTCTTCTGTTCTTTCGATGGAAACTAGTTTCTGTCCCGTACAGTGCGAGATAACACTTTTCGGTTTTCCTGTATTCCTAATTGAGCGAGTGACACACATGTGATTCTGTTTACAAAGTAGTGCTTTTCATTTAAGTTCTTTCGTTGGAAACTTGTTCCTGTTAGGAACAAGTTAGGGTTAGGGTTAGTGTTAGGGTTATGGTTAGGTTAGGGCTGTGTAAGGGATAGGGTTAGCGTTGGGGTTAGGGTTAGGGTTAGGGTTAGGGCCTTAGGGTTAGGGTTAGGGTTAGGGTTATATCACTTTTCAGTTTTCCTGTTATAATAATTGAACAGGCGACACGTATGTCATTTAGTTTACAAAGTTGTCCTTTGCGTTTCTCTTCTTTCAATGGAAAGTTGTTTCTGTGCCGTACAGTGCGAGATAACACTTTTCAGTTTTCCTGTATTCCTAATTGAGCGAGCGACACACAGGTGATTCTGTTTAAAAGTAGTGCTTTGCTTTTCTGTTCTTTCGTTGGAAACTTGTTCTTGTGCTGTACAGTGAGATATATTACTGTTCAGTTTTCCTGTATTCCTAATGGAGCGAGCGACACACATGTGATTTAGTTTACAAATTAGTGATTTTCTTTTTTATTCTTTCATTTGAAACTTGTTCCTGTGCTGTACAATGTGATATATCACTTTTCAGTTTTCCTGTTATAATAATTGAACAGGCGTCACGTATGTGAATTAGTTTACAAAGTTGTGCTTTGCGTTTTTGTTCTTTCGATGGAAACATGTTCCTGTGCTGTACAGTGTGTTATATCACTTTTCAGTTTTCCTCTTATAATAATTCAACAGGCAACACGTATGTCATTTGGTTTACAAAGGTGTGCTTTGCGTTCCTGTTCTTTCTTTGGAAACTTGTTTCTGTGCCATACAGTGTGAGATAACAATTTCCGGTTTCCCTGTATTCCTAATTGAGCAAGCGACACACATGTGATTTAGTTTACAAAGTAGTGCTTTGGGTTTCTGTTCTTCTTGGAAACGTGTTTCTGTGCTGTACAGTGGGATATATCACTTTTCAGTTTTCCTGTTGTAATAATTGAACGGGCGACACGTATGTGATTTAGTTTACAAAGTTGGGCTTTGCTTTTCTGTTCTTTCGATGGAAACTTGTTTCTGTGCCATACAGTGCGAGATAACACTTTTCGGTTTTCCTGTATTCCTAATTGAGAGAGTGACACACATGTGATTCACTTTACAAAGTAGTGCTTTTCATTTACGTTCTTTCGTTGGAAACTCCTTCCTGTTAGGAACAAGTTAGGGTTAGGGTTAGGGTTAGGGTTAGGGTTAGGCTTGGGGTTAGGTTAGGGCTGGGTAAGGGATAGGGTTAGCGTTAGGGTTAGGGTTAGGGTTAGGGTTACGGTTAGGGTTAGGGTTAGGGCCTTAGGGTTAGGGTTAGGGTTAGGGTTAGGGTCTTAGGGTTAGGGTTAGGGTTAGGGTTATATAACTTTTCAGTTTTCCTGTTATAATAACTGAACAGGCGACACGTATGTCATTTAGTTTACAAAGTTGTGCTTTCCGTTTCTATTCTTTCTTTGGAAAATTGTTTCTGTGCCATACAGTGTGAGATAACACTTTCCGGTTTCCCTGTATTCCTAATTGAGCGAGCGACACACAGGTGATTCTGTTTAAAAGTAGTGCTTTGCTTTTCTGTTCTTTCGCTGGAAACTTGTTCTTGTGCTGTACAGTGAGATATATTACTGTTCAGTTTTCCTGTATTCCTAATGGAGCGAGCGACACACATGTGATTTAGTTTACAAATTAGGGATTTTCTTTTTTGTTCTTTCATTTGAAAATTGTTCCTGTGCTGTACAATGTGATATATCACTTTTCAGTTTTCCTGTTATAATAATTGAACAGGCATCACGTATGTGAATTAGTTTACAAAGTTGTGCTTTGCGTTTCTGTTCTTTCGATGGAAACATGTTCCTGTGCTGTACAGTGTGTTATATCACTTTTCAATTTTCCTCTTATATTAATTGAACAGGCGACACATATGTCATTTAGTTTACAAAGTTGTGCTTTCCCTTTCTGTTCTTTTTTGGAAACTTGTTTCTGTGCCATACAGTGTGAGATAACAGTTTTCGGTTTCCCTGTATTCCTAATTGAGCGAGCGACACACATGTGATTTAGTTTACAAAGTAGCGCTTTGGGTTTCTGTTCTTCTTGGAAACTTGTTTCTGTGCTGTACAGTGTGATATATCACTTTTCAGTTTTCCTGTTGTAATAATTGAACGGGCGACACGTATGTGATTTAGTTTACAAAGTTGTGCTTTGCTCTTCTGTTCTTTCGATGGAAACTAGTTTCTGTCCCGTACAGTGCGAGATAACACTTTTCGGTTTTCCTGTATTCCCAATTGAGCGAGTGACACACATGTGATTCTGTTTACAAAGTAGTGCTTTTCATTTAAGTTCTTTCGTTGGAAACTTGTTCCTGTTAGGAACAAGTTAGGGTTAGGGTTAGTGTTAGGGTTATGGTTAGGTTAGGGCTGTGTAAGGGATAGGGTTAGCGTTGGGGTTAGGGTTAGGGTTAGGGTTAGGGCCTTAGGGTTAGGGTTAGGGTTAGGGTTATATCACTTTTCAGTTTTCCTGTTATAATAATTGAACAGGCGACACGTATGTCATTTAGTTTACAAAGTTGTGCTTTGCGTTTCTCTTCTTTCAATGGAAAGTTGTTTCTGTGCCGTACAGTGCGAGATAACACTTTTCAGTTTTCCTGTATTCCTAATTGAGCGAGCGACACACAGGTGATTCTGTTTAAAAGTAGTGCTTTGCTTTTCTGTTCTTTCGTTGGAAACTTGTTCTTGTGCTGTACAGTGAGATATATTACTGTTCAGTTTTCCTGTATTCCTAATGGAGCGAGCGACACACATGTGATTTAGTTTACAAATTAGTGATTTTCTTTTTTATTCTTTCATTTGAAACTTGTTCCTGTGCTGTACAATGTGATATATCACTTTTCAGTTTTCCTGTTATAATAATTGAACAGGCGTCACGTATGTGAATTAGTTTACAAAGTTGAGCTTTGCGTTTTTGTTCTTTCGATGGAAACATGTTCCTGTGCTGTACAGTGTGTTATATCACTTTTCAGTTTTCCTCTTATAATAATTCAACAGGCAACACGTATGTCATTTGGTTTACAAAGGTGTGCTTTGCGTTCCTGTTCTTTCTTTGGAAACTTGTTTCTGTGCCATACAGTGTGAGATAACAATTTCCGGTTTCCCTGTATTCCTAATTGAGCAAGCGACACACATGTGATTTAGTTTACAAAGTAGTGCTTTGGGTTTCTGTTCTTCTTGGAAACGTGTTTCTGTGCTGTACAGTGGGATATATCACTTTTCAGTTTTCCTGTTGTAATAATTGAACGGGCGACACGTATGTGATTTAGTTTACAAAGTTGGGCTTTGCTTTTCTGTTCTTTCGATGGAAACTTGTTTCTGTGCCATACAGTGCGAGATAACACTTTTCGGTTTTCCTGTATTCCTAATTGAGAGAGTGACACACATGTGATTCACTTTACAAAGTAGTGCTTTTCATTTACGTTCTTTCGTTGGAAACTCCTTCCTGTTAGGAACAAGTTAGGGTTAGGGTTAGGGTTAGGGTTAGGGTTAGGCTTGGGGTTAGGTTAGGGCTGGGTAAGGGATAGGGTTAGCGTTAGTGTTAGGGTTAGGGTTAGGGTTACGGTTAGGGTTAGGGTTAGGGCCTTAGGGTTAGGGTTAGGGTTAGGGTTAGGGCCTTAGGGTTAGGGTTAGGGTTAGGGTTATATAACTTTTCAGTTTTCCTGTTATAATAACTGAACAGGCGACACGTATGTCATTTAGTTTACAAAGTTGTGCTTTCCGTTTCTATTCTTTCTTTGGAAAATTGTTTCTGTGCCATACAGTGTGAGATAACACTTTCCGGTTTCCCTGTATTCCTAATTGAGCGAGCGACACACAGGTGATTCTGTTTAAAAGTAGTGCTTTGCTTTTCTGTTCTTTCGCTGGAAACTTGTTCTTGTGCTGTACAGTGAGATATATTACTGTTCAGTTTTCCTGTATTCCTAATGGAGCGAGCGACACACATGTGATTTAGTTTACAAATTAGGGATTTTCTTTTTTGTTCTTTCATTTGAAAATTGTTCCTGTGCTGTACAATGTGATATATCACTTTTCAGTTTTCCTGTTATAATAATTGAACGGGCGACACGTATGTGATTTAGTTTATAAAGTTGTGCTTTGCTTTTCTGTTCTTTCGATGGAAACTAGTTTCTGTGCCATACAGTGCGAGATAACACTTTTCGGTTTTCCTGTATTCCTAATTGAGCGAGTGACACACATGTGATTCACTTTACAAAGTAGTGCTTTTCATTTACGTTCTTGCGTTGGAAACTTGTTCCTGTTAGGAACAAGTTAGGGTTAGGGTTAGGATTAGGGTTAGGGTTAGGGTTAGGGTTAGGGTTAGGGTTAGGGTTAGGTTAGGGCTGGGTAAGGGATAGGGTTAGCGTTAGTGTTAGGGTTAGGGATAGGGTTAGGGTTAGGGTTAGGGTTAGGGGTTAGGGTTAGGGTTAGGGTTAGGGTTAGGGTTATATCACTTTTCAGTTTTCCTGTTATAATAATTGAACACGCAACACATATGTGAATTAGTTTACAAAGTTGTGCTTTGCGTTTCTGTTCTTTCAATGGAAACTTGTTTCTGTGCCGTACAGTGCGAGATAACACTTTTCAGTTTTCCTGTATTCCTAATTGAGCGAGCGACACACAGGTGATTCTGTTTAAAAGTATTGCTTTGCTTTTCTTTTCTTTCGTTGGAAACTTGTTCTTGTGCTGTACAGTGAGATATATTACTGTTCAGTTTTCCTGTAATCCTAATGGAGCGAGCGACACACATGTGATTTAGTTTACAAATTAGTGATTTTCTTTTTTGTTCTTTCATTTGAAACTTGTTCCTGTGCTGTACAATGTGATATATCACTTTTCAGTTTTCCTGTTACAATAATTGAACAGGCAAAACATATGTGAATTAGTTTACAAAGTTGTGCTTTGCGTTTCTGTTCTTTCGATGGAAACATGTTCCTGTGCTGTACAGTGTGTTATATCACTTTTCAGTTTTCCTCTTATAATAATTGAACAGGCGACACGTGTGTCATTTAGTTTACAAAGTTGTGCTTTGCGTTTCTGTTCTTTCTTTGAAAACTTGTTTCTGTGCTCTACAGTGTGAGATAACACTTTTCGGTTTCCCTGTATTCCTAATTGAGCGAGCGACACACATGTGATTTAGTTTACAAAGTAGTGCTTTGGGTTTCTGTTCTTCTTGGAAAATTATTTCTGTGCTGTACAGTGTGATATATCACTTTTCAGTTTTCCTGTTGTAATAATTGAACGGGCGACACGTATGTGATTTAGTTTACAAAGTTGTGCTTTGCTTTTCTGTTCGTTCGATGGAAACTAGTTTCTGTGCGGTACAGTGCGAGATAACACTTTTCAGTTTTCCTGTATTCCTAATTCAGCGAGTGACACACATGTGATTCAGTTTACAAAGTAGTGCTTTTCATTTACGTTCTTTCGTTGGAAACTTGTTCCTGGAACAAGTTAGGTTTAGGGTTAGGGTTAGGGTTAGGGTTAGGGTTAGGGTTAGGGTTAGGTTAGGGCTGGGTAAGGGATAGGGTTAGCGTTAGGGTTAGGGTTAGGGTTAGGGTTAGGTTAGGGCTGGGTAAGGGATAGGGTTAGCGTTAGGGTTAGGGTTAGGGGTTAGGGTTAGGGTTAGGGTTAGGGTTAGGGTTAGGGGTTAGGGTTAGGGTTAGGGTTAGGGCCTTAGGGTTAGGGTTAGGGTTAGGTTTATATCACTTTTCAATTTTCCTGTTATAATAATTGAACAGGCGACACATATGTGAATTAGTTTACAAAGTTGTGCTTTGCGTTTCTGTTCTTTCAAATGGAAACTTGTTTCTGTGCCGTACAGTGCGAGATAACACTTTTCAGTTTTCCTGTATTCCTAATTGAGCGAGCGACACACAGGTGATTCTGATTAAAAGTAGTGCTTTGCTTTTCTGTTCTTTCGTTGGAAACTTGTTCTTGTGCTGTATAGTGAGATATATTACTTTTCAGTTTTCCTGTATTCCTAATGGAGCGAGCGACACATATGTGATTTACTTTACAAATTAGTGATTTTCTTTTTTGTTCTTTCATTTGAAACTTGTTCCTGTGCTGTACAATGTGATATATCACTTTTCAGTTTTCCTGTTATAATAATTGAACAGGTGACACATATGTGAATTAGTTTACAAAGTTGTGCTTTGCGTTTCTGTTCTTTCGATGGAAACATGTTCCTGTGCTGTACAGTGTGTTATATCACTTTTCAGTTTTCCTCTTATAATAATTGAACAGGCGACACGTATGTCATTCAGTTTACAATGTTGTGCTTTCCGTTTCTGTTCTTTCTTTGGAAACTTGTTTCTGTGCCATACAGTGTGAGATAACACTTTTCGGTTTCCCTGTATTCCTAATTGAGCGAGCGACACACATGTGATTTAGTTTACAAAGTAGTGCTTTGGCTTTCTGTACTTCTTGGAAAATTGTTTCTGTGCTGTACAGTGTGATATATCACTTTTCAGTTTTCCTGTTGTAATAATTGAACGGGCGACACGTATGTGATTTAGTTTACAAAGTTGTGCTTTGCGTTTCTGTTCTTTCGATGGAAACATGTTCCTGTGCTGTACAGTGTGTTATATCACTTTTCAGTTTTCCTCTTATAATAATTGAACAGGCGACACGTATGTCATTTAGTTTACAAAGTTGTGCTTTGCGTTTCTGTTCTTTCTTTGGAAACTTGTTTCTGTGCCATACAGTGTGAGATAACACTTTCTGGTTTCCCTGTATTCCTAACTGAGCGAGCGACACACATGTGATTTAGTTTACAAAGTAGTGCTTTGGGTTTCTGTTCTTCTTGGAAACTTGTTTCTGTGCTGTACAGTGTGATATATCACTTTTCAGTTTTCATGTTGTAATAATTGAACGGGCGACACGTATGTGATTTAGTTTACAAAGTTGTGCTTTGCTTTTCTGTTCTTTCGATGGAAACTAGTTTCTGTGCCGTAGAGTGCGAGATAACACTTTTCGGTTTTCCTGTATTCCTAATTGAGCGAGTGACACACATGTGATTCAGTTTACAAAGTAGTGCTTTTCATTTACGTTCTTTCGTTGGAAACTTGTTCCTGTTAGGAACAAGTTAGGGTTAGGGTTAGGGTTAGGGTTAGGGTTAGGGTTAGGGTTAGGGCCTTAGGGTTAGGGTTAGGGTTAGGGTTATATCACTTTTCAGTTTTCCTGTTTTAATAATTGAACAGGCGACACGTATGTGAATTAGTTTACAAAGTTGTGCTTTGCGTTTCTGTTCTTTCAATGGAAAGTTGTTTCTGTGCCGTACAGTGCGAGATAACACTTTTCAGTTTTCCTGTATTCCTAATTGAGCGAGCGACACACAGGTGATTCTGTTTAAAAGTAGTGCTTTGCTTTTCTGTTCTTTCGTTGGAAACTTGTTCTTGTGCTGTACAGTGAGATATATTACTGTTCAGTTTTCCTGTATTCCTATTGGAGCGAGCGACACACATGTGATTTAGTTTACAAATTAGTGATTTTCTTTTTTGTTCTTTCATTTGAAACTTGTTCCTGTGCTGTACAATGTGATATATCACTTTTCAGTTTTCCTGTTATAATAATTGAACAGCCGACACGTATGTGAATTAGTTTACAAAGTTGTGCTTTGCGTTTCTGTCCTTTCGATGGAAACATGTTCCTGTGCTGTACAGTATGTTATATCACTTTTCAATTTTCCTCTTATAATAATTGAACAGGCGACACATATGTCATTTACTTTACAAATTTGTGCTTTCCGTTTCTGTTGTTTCTTTGGAAACTTGTTTCTGTGCCATACAGTGTGAGATAACAGTTTTCGGTTTCCATGTATTCCTAATTGAGCGAGCGACACACATGTCATTTAGTTTACAAAGTAGTGCTTTGGGTTTCTGTTCTTCTTGGAAACTTGTTTCTGTGCTGTACAGTGTGATATATCACTTTTCAGTTTTCCTGTTGTAATAATTGAACTTGCGACACGTATGTGATTTAGTTTACAAAGTTGTGCTTTGCTTTTCTGTTCTTTCGATGGAAACTAGTTTCTGTGCCGTACAGTTCGAGATAACACTTTTCGGTTTTCCTGTATTCCTAATTTTGAGAGTGACACACATGTGATTCACTTTACAAAGTAGTGCTTTTCATTTACGTTCTTTCGTTGGAAACTTGTTCCTGTTAGGAACAAGTTATTGTTAGGGTTAGGGTTAGGGTTAGGGTTAGGGTTAGGGTTAGGGTTGGGGTTAGGTTAGGGCTGGGTAAGGGATAGGGTTAGCGTTAGGGTTAGGGTTAGGGTTAGGTTTAGGGTTAGGGTTAGGGTTAGGGTTAGGGTTATATCACTTTTCAGTTTTCCTGTTATAATAATTGAACAGGCGACACGTATGTGAATTAGTTTACAAAGTTGTGCTTTGCGTTTCTGTTCTTTCAATGGAAACTTGTTTCTGTGCCGTACAGTGCGAGATAACACTTTTCAGTTTTCCTGTATTCGTAATTGAGCGAGCGACACACAGGTGATTCTGTTTAAAAGTAGTGCTTTGCTTTTCTGTTCTTTCGTTGGAAACTTGTTCTTGTGCTGTACAGTGAGATATATTACTGTTCAGTTTTCCTGTATTCCTAATGGAGCTAGCGACACACATGTGATTTAGTTGACAAATTAGTGATTTTCTTTTTTGTTCTTTCATTTGAAACTTGTTTCTGTGCTGTACAATGTGATATATCACTTTTCAGTTTTCCTGTTATAATAATTGAACAGGCGACACGTATGTGAATTAGTTTACAAAGTTGTGCTTTCAGTTTCTGTTCTTTCGATGGAAACATGTTCCTGTGCTGTACAGTGTATTATATCACTTTTCAGTTTTCCTCTTATAATAATTGAACAGGCGACACGTATGTCATTTAGTTTACAAAGTTGTGCTTTCCGTTTCTGTTCTTTCTCTGGAAACTTGTTTCTGTGTCATACAGTGTGAGATAACACTTTCCGGTTTCCCTGTATTCCTAATTAAGCGAGCGACACACATGTGATTCAGTTTACAAAGTAGTGCTTTTCATTTACGTTCTTTCGTTGGAAACTTGTTCCTGTTAGGAACAAGTTAGTGTTAGGGTTAGGGTTAGGGTTAGGGCCTTAGGGTTAGGGTTAGGGTTAGGTTTATATCACTTTTCAATTTTCCTGTTATAATAATTGAACAGGCGACACATATGTGAATTAGTTTACAAAGTTGTGCTTTGCGTTTCTGTTCTTTCAAATGGAAACTTGTTTCTGTGCCGTACAGTGCGAGATAACACTTTTCAGTTTTCCTGTATTCCTAATTGAGCGAGCGACACACAGGTGATTCTGATTAAAAGTAGTGCTTTGCTTTTCTGTTCTTTCGTTGGAAACTTGTTCTTGTGCTGTATAGTGAGATATATTACTTTTCAGTTTTCCTGTATTCCTAATGGAGCGAGCGACACATATGTGATTTACTTTACAAATTAGTGATTTTCTTTTTTGTTCTTTCATTTGAAACTTGTTCCTGTGCTGTACAATGTGATATATCACTTTTCAGTTTTCCTGTTATAATAATTGAACAGGTGACACATATGTGAATTAGTTTACAAAGTTGTGCTTTGCGTTTCTGTTCTTTCGATGGAAACATGTTCCTGTGCTGTACAGTGTGTTATATCACTTTTCAGTTTTCCTCTTATAATAATTGAACAGGCGACACGTATGTCATTCAGTTTACAATGTTGTGCTTTCCGTTTCTGTTCTTTCTTTGGAAACTTGTTTCTGTGCCATACAGTGTGAGATAACACTTTTCGGTTTCCCTGTATTCCTAATTGAGCGAGCGACACACATGTGATTTAGTTTACAAAGTAGTGCTTTGGCTTTCTGTACTTCTTGGAAAATTGTTTCTGTGCTGTACAGTGTGATATATCACTTTTCAGTTTTCCTGTTGTAATAATTGAACGGGCGACACGTATGTGATTTAGTTTACAAAGTTGTGCTTTGCGTTTCTGTTCTTTCGATGGAAACATGTTCCTGTGCTGTACAGTGTGTTATATCACTTTTCAGTTTTCCTCTTATAATAATTGAACAGGCGACACGTATGTCATTTAGTTTACAAAGTTGTGCTTTGCGTTTCTGTTCTTTCTTTGGAAACTTGTTTCTGTGCCATACAGTGTGAGATAACACTTTCTGGTTTCCCTGTATTCCTAACTGAGCGAGCGACACACATGTGATTTAGTTTACAAAGTAGTGCTTTGGGTTTCTGTTCTTCTTGGAAACTTGTTTCTGTGCTGTACAGTGTGATATATCACTTTTCAGTTTTCATGTTGTAATAATTGAACGGGCGACACGTATGTGATTTAGTTTACAAAGTTGTGCTTTGCTTTTCTGTTCTTTCGATGGAAACTAGTTTCTGTGCCGTAGAGTGCGAGATAACACTTTTCGGTTTTCCTGTATTCCTAATTGAGCGAGTGACACACATGTGATTCAGTTTACAAAGTAGTGCTTTTCATTTACGTTCTTTCGTTGGAAACTTGTTCCTGTTAGGAACAAGTTAGGGTTAGGGTTAGGGTTAGGGTTAGGGTTAGGGTTAGGGTTAGGGCCTTAGGGTTAGGGTTAGGGTTAGGGTTATATCACTTTTCAGTTTTCCTGTTTTAATAATTGAACAGGCGACACATATGTGAATTAGTTTACAAAGTTGTGCTTTGCGTTTCTGTTCTTTCAATGGAAAGTTGTTTCTGTGCCGTACAGTGCGAGATAACACTTTTCAGTTTTCCTGTATTCCTAATTGAGCGAGCGACACACAGGTGATTCTGTTTAAAAGTAGTGCTTTGCTTTTCTGTTCTTTCGTTGGAAACTTGTTCTTGTGCTGTACAGTGAGATATATTACTGTTCAGTTTTCCTGTATTCCTATTGGAGCGAGCGACACACATGTGATTTAATTTACAAATTAGTGATTTTCTTTTTTGTTCTTTCATTTGAAACTTGTTCCTGTGCTGTACAATGTGATATATCACTTTTCAGTTTTCCTGTTATAATAATTGAACAGGCGACACGTATGTGAATTAGTTTACAAAGTTGTGCTTTGCGTTTCTGTCCTTTCGATGGAAACATGTTCCTGTGCTGTACAGTATGTTATATCACTTTTCAATTTTCCTCTTATAATAATTGAACAGGCGACACATATGTCATTTACTTTACAAAGTTGTGCTTTCCGTTTCTGTTCTTTCTTTGGAAACTTGTTTCTGTGCCATACAGTGTGAGATAACAGTTTTCGGTTTCCCTGTATTCCTAATTGAGCGAGCGACACACATGTCATTTAGTTTACAAAGTAGTGCTTTGGGTTTCTGTTCTTCTTGGAAACTTGTTTCTGTGCTGTACAGTGTGATATATCACTTTTCAGTTTTCCTGTTGTAATAATTGAACTTGCGACACGTATGTGATTTAGTTTACAAAGTTGTGCTTTGCTTTTCTGTTCTTTCGATGGAAACTAGTTTCTGTGCCGTACAGTGCGAGATAACACTTTTCGGTTTTCCTGTATTCCTAATTTTGAGAGTGACACACATGTGATTCACTTTACAAAGTAGTGCTTTTCATTTACGTTCTTTCGTTGGAAACTTGTTCCTGTTAGGAACAAGTTATTGTTAGGGTTAGGGTTAGGGTTAGGGTTAGGGTTAGGGTTAGGGTTAGGGTTAGGGTTGGGGTTAGGTTAGGGCTGGGTAAGGGATAGGGTTAGCGTTAGGGTTAGGGTTAGGGTTAGGTTTAGGGTTAGGGTTAGGGTTAGGGTTAGGGTTATATCACTTTTCAGTTTTCCTGTTATAATAATTGAACAGGCGACACGTATGTGAATTAGTTTACAAAGTTGTGCTTTGCGTTTCTGTTCTTTCAATGGAAACTTGTTTCTGTGCCGTACAGTGCGAGATAACACTTTTCAGTTTTCCTGTATTCGTAATTGAGCGAGCGACACACAGGTGATTCTGTTTAAAAGTAGTGCTTTGCTTTTCTGTTCTTTCGTTGGAAACTTGTTCTTGTGCTGTACAGTGAGATATATTACTGTTCAGTTTTCCTGTATTCCTAATGGAGCTAGCGACACACATGTGATTTAGTTGACAAATTAGTGATTTTCTTTTTTGTTCTTTCATTTGAAACTTGTTTCTGTGCTGTACAATGTGATATATCACTTTTCAGTTTTCCTGTTATAATAATTGAACAGGCGACACGTATGTGAATTAGTTTACAAAGTTGTGCTTTCAGTTTCTGTTCTTTCGATGGAAACATGTTCCTGTGCTGTACAGTGTATTATATCACTTTTCAGTTTTCCTCTTATAATAATTGAACAGGCGACACGTATGTCATTTAGTTTACAAAGTTGTGCTTTCCGTTTCTGTTCTTTCTCTGGAAACTTGTTTCTGTGTCATACAGTGTGAGATAACACTTTCCGGTTTCCCTGTATTCCTAATTAAGCGAGCGACACACATGTGATTCAGTTTACAAAGTAGTGCTTTTCATTTACGTTCTTTCGTTGGAAACTTGTTCCTGTTAGGAACAAGTTAGGGTTAGGGTTAGTGTTAGGGTTAGGTTTAGGGTTAGGTTAGGGCTGGGTAAGGGATAAGGTTAGCGTTAGGGTTAGGGTTAGGGTTAGGGTTAGGGTTAGGTTTAGGGTTAGGCTTAGGGTTAGGGCCTTAGGGTTAGGGTTAGGGTTAGGGTTATATCACTTTTCAGTTTTCCTGTTATAATAATTGAATAGGCGACACATATGTGACTTAGTTTACAAAGTTGTGCTTTGCGTTTCTGTTCTTTCGATGGAAACATGTTCCTGTGCTGTACAATGTGATATATCACTTTTCAGTTTTCCTGTTATAATAATTGAAAAGGCAACACGTATGTGAATTAGTTTACAAAGTTGTGCTTTGCGTTTCTGTTCTTTCGATGGAAACATGTTCCTGTGCTGTACAGTGTATTATATCACCTTTCAGTTTTCCTCTTATAATAATTGAACAGGCGACACGTATGTCATTTAGTTTACAAAGTTGTGCTTTCCGTTTCTGTTCTTTCTTTGGAAACTTGTTTCTGTGTCATACAGTGTGAGATAACACTTTTCGGTTTCCCTGTATTCCTAACTGAGCGAGCGACACACATGTGATTTAGTTTACAAAGTAGTGCTTTGGGTTTCTGTTCTTCTTGGAAACTTGTTTCTGTGCTGTACAGTGTGATATATCACTTTTCAGTTTTCCTGTTGTAATAATTGAACGGGCGACACGTATGTGATTTAGTTTACAAAGTTGTGCTTTGCTCTTCTGTTCTTTCGATGGAAACTAGTTTCTGTCCCGTACAGTGCGAGATAACACTTTTCGGTTTTCCTGTATTCCTAATTGAGCGAGTGACACACATGTGATTCTGTTTACAAAGTAGTGCTTTTCATTTAAGTTCTTTCGTTGGAAACTTGTTCCTGTTAGGAACAAGTTAGGGTTAGGGTTAGTGTTAGGGTTATGGTTAGGTTAGGGCTGTGTAAGGGATAGGGTTAGCGTTGGGGTTAGGGTTAGGGTTAGGGTTAGGGCCTTAGGGTTAGGGTTAGGGTTAGGGTTATATCACTTTTCAGTTTTCCTGTTATAATAATTGAACAGGCGACACGTATGTCATTTAGTTTACAAAGTTGTGCTTTGCGTTTCTCTTCTTTCAATGGAAAGTTGTTTCTGTGCCGTACAGTGCGAGATAACACTTTTCAGTTTTCCTGTATTCCTAATTGAGCGAGCGACACACAGGTGATTCTGTTTAAAAGTAGTGCTTTGCTTTTCTGTTCTTTCGTTGGAAACTTGTTCTTGTGGGGTACAGTGAGATATATTACTGTTCAGTTTTCCTGTATTCCTAATGGAGCGAGCGACACACATGTGATTTAGTTTACAAATTAGTGATTTTCTTTTTTATTCTTTCATTTGAAACTTGTTCCTGTGCTGTACAATGTGATATATCACTTTTCAGTTTTCCTGTTATAATAATTGAACAGGCGTCACGTATGTGAATTAGTTTACAAAGTTGTGCTTTGCGTTTTTGTTCTTTCGATGGAAACATGTTCCTGTGCTGTACAGTGTGTTATATCACTTTTCAGTTTTCCTCTTATAATAATTCAACAGGCAACACGTATGTCATTTGGTTTACAAAGGTGTGCTTTGCGTTCCTGTTCTTTCTTTGGAAACTTGTTTCTGTGCCATACAGTGTGAGATAACAATTTCCGGTTTCCCTGTATTCCTAATTGAGCAAGCGACACACATGTGATTTAGTTTACAAAGTAGTGCTTTGGGTTTCTGTTCTTCTTGGAAACGTGTTTCTGTGCTGTACAGTGGGATATATCACTTTTCAGTTTTCCTGTTGTAATAATTGAACGGGCGACACGTATGTGATTTAGTTTACAAAGTTGGGCTTTGCTTTTCTGTTCTTTCGATGGAAACTTGTTTCTGTGCCATACAGTGCGAGATAACACTTTTCGGTTTTCCTGTATTCCTAATTGAGAGAGTGACACACATGTGATTCACTTTACAAAGTAGTGCTTTTCATTTACGTTCTTTCGTTGGAAACTCCTTCCTGTTAGGAACAAGTTAGGGTTAGGGTTAGGGTTAGGGTTAGGGTTAGGCTTGGGGTTAGGTTAGGGCTGGGTAAGGGATAGGGTTAGCGTTAGGGTTAGGGTTAGGGTTAGGGTTACGGTTAGGGTTAGGGTTAGGGCCTTAGGGTTAGGGTTAGGGTTAGGGTTAGGGCCTTAGGGTTAGGGTTAGGGTTAGGGTTATATAACTTTTCAGTTTTCCTGTTATAATAACTGAACAGGCGACACGTATGTCATTTAGTTTACAAAGTTGTGCTTTCCGTTTCTATTCTTTCTTTGGAAAATTGTTTCTGTGCCATACAGTGTGAGATAACACTTTCCGGTTTCCCTGTATTCCTAATTGAGCGAGCGACACACAGGTGATTCTGTTTAAAAGTAGTGCTTTGCTTTTCTGTTCTTTCGCTGGAAACTTGTTCTTGTGCTGTACAGTGAGATATATTACTGTTCAGTTTTCCTGTATTCCTAATGGAGCGAGCGACACACATGTGATTTAGTTTACAAATTAGGGATTTTCTTTTTTGTTCTTTCATTTGAAAATTGTTCCTGTGCTGTACAATGTGATATATCACTTTTCAGTTTTCCTGTTATAATAATTGAACAGGCATCACGTATGTGAATTAGTTTACAAAGTTGTGCTTTGCGTTTCTGTTCTTTCGATGGAAACATGTTCCTGTGCTGTACAGTGTGTTATATCACTTTTCAATTTTCCTCTTATATTAATTGAACAGGCGACACATATGTCATTTAGTTTACAAAGTTGTGCTTTCCCTTTCTGTTCTTTTTTGGAAACTTGTTTCTGTGCCATACAGTGTGAGATAACAGTTTTCGGTTTCCCTGTATTCCTAATTGAGCGAGCGACACACATGTGATTTAGTTTACAAAGTAGTGCTTTGGGTTTCTGTTCTTCTTGGAAACTTGTTTCTGTGCTGTACAGTGTGATATATCACTTTTCAGTTTTCCTGTTGTAATAATTGAACGGGCGACACGTATGTGATTTAGTTTACAAAGTTGTGCTTTGCTCTTCTGTTCTTTCGATGGAAACTAGTTTCTGTCCCGTACAGTGCGAGATAACACTTTTCGGTTTTCCTGTATTCCTAATTGAGCGAGTGACACACATGTGATTCTGTTTACAAAGTAGTGCTTTTCATTTAAGTTCTTTCGTTGGAAACTTGTTCCTGTTAGGAACAAGTTAGGGTTAGGGTTAGTGTTAGGGTTATGGTTAGGTTAGGGCTGTGTAAGGGATAGGGTTAGCGTTGGGGTTAGGGTTAGGGTTAGGGTTAGGGCCTTAGGGTTAGGGTTAGGGTTAGGGTTATATCACTTTTCAGTTTTCCTGTTATAATAATTGAACAGGCGACACGTATGTCATTTAGTTTACAAAGTTGTGCTTTGCGTTTCTCTTCTTTCAATGGAAAGTTGTTTCTGTGCCGTACAGTGCGAGATAACACTTTTCAGTTTTCCTGTATTCCTAATTGAGCGAGCGACACACAGGTGATTCTGTTTAAAAGTAGTGCTTTGCTTTTCTGTTCTTTCGTTGGAAACTTGTTCTTGTGCTGTACAGTGAGATATATTACTGTTCAGTTTTCCTGTATTCCTAATGGAGCGAGCGACACACATGTGATTTAGTTTACAAATTAGTGATTTTCTTTTTTATTCTTTCATTTGAAACTTGTTCCTGTGCTGTACAATGTGATATATCACTTTTCAGTTTTCCTGTTATAATAATTGAACAGGCGTCACGTATGTGAATTAGTTTACAAAGTTGTGCTTTGCGTTTTTGTTCTTTCGATGGAAACATGTTCCTGTGCTGTACAGTGTGTTATATCACTTTTCAGTTTTCCTCTTATAATAATTCAACAGGCAACACGTATGTCATTTGGTTTACAAAGGTGTGCTTTGCGTTCCTGTTCTTTCTTTGGAAACTTGTTTCTGTGCCATACAGTGTGAGATAACAATTTCCGGTTTCCCTGTATTCCTAATTGAGCAAGCGACACACATGTGATTTAGTTTACAAAGTAGTGCTTTGGGTTTCTGTTCTTCTTGGAAACGTGTTTCTGTGCTGTACAGTGGGATATATCACTTTTCAGTTTTCCTGTTGTAATAATTGAACGGGCGACACGTATGTGATTTAGTTTACAAAGTTGGGCTTTGCTTTTCTGTTCTTTCGATGGAAACTTGTTTCTGTGCCATACAGTGCGAGATAACACTTTTCGGTTTTCCTGTATTCCTAATTGAGAGAGTGACACACATGTGATTCACTTTACAAAGTAGTGCTTTTCATTTACGTTCTTTCGTTGGAAACTCCTTCCTGTTAGGAACAAGTTAGGGTTAGGGTTAGGGTTAGGGTTAGGGTTAGGCTTGGGGTTAGGTTAGGGCTGGGTAAGGGATAGGGTTAGCGTTAGGGTTAGGGTTAGGGTTAGGGTTACGGTTAGGGTTAGGGTTAGGGCCTTAGGGTTAGGGTTAGGGTTAGGGTTAGGGCCTTAGGGTTAGGGTTAGGGTTAGGGTTATATAACTTTTCAGTTTTCCTGTTATAATAACTGAACAGGCGACACGTATGTCATTTAGTTTACAAAGTTGTGCTTTCCGTTTCTATTCTTTCTTTGGAAAATTGTTTCTGTGCCATACAGTGTGAGATAACACTTTCCGGTTTCCCTGTATTCCTAATTGAGCGAGCGACACACAGGTGATTCTGTTTAAAAGTAGTGCTTTGCTTTTCTGTTCTTTCGCTGGAAACTTGTTCTTGTGCTGTACAGTGAGATATATTACTGTTCAGTTTTCCTGTATTCCTAATGGAGCGAGCGACACACATGTGATTTAGTTTACAAATTAGGGATTTTCTTTTTTGTTCTTTCATTTGAAAATTGTTCCTGTGCTGTACAATGTGATATATCACTTTTCAGTTTTCCTGTTATAATAATTGAACAGGCATCACGTATGTGAATTAGTTTACAAAGTTGTGCTTTGCGTTTCTGTTCTTTCGATGGAAACATGTTCCTGTGCTGTACAGTGTGTTATATCACTTTTCAATTATCCTCTTATATTAATTGAACAGGCGACACATATGTCATTTAGTTTACAAAGTTGTGCTTTCCCTTTCTGTTCTTTTTTGGAAACTTGTTTCTGTGCCATACAGTGTGAGATAACAGTTTTCGGTTTCCCTGTATTCCTAATTGAGCGAGCGACACACATGTGATTTAGTTTACAAAGTAGTGCTTTGGGTTTCTGTTCTTCTTGGAAACTTGTTATTGTGCTGTACAGTGTGATATATCACTTTTCAGTTTTCCTGTTGTAATAATTGAACGGGCGACACGTATGTGATTTAGTTTACAAAGTTGTGCTTTGCTTTTCTGTTCTTTCGAAGGAAACTAGTTTCTGTGCCATACAGTGCGAGATAACACTTTTCGGTTTTCCTGTATTCCTAATTTTGAGAGTGACACACATGTGATTCACTTTACAAAGTAGTGCTTTTCATTTACGTTCTTTCGTTGGAAACTTGTTCCTGTTAGGAACAAGTTAGTGTTAGGGTTAGGGTTAGGGTTAGGGTTAGGGTTAGGGTTAGGGTTAGGGGTAGGGTTGGGGTTAGGTTAGGGCTGGGTAAGAGATAGGGTTAGCGTTAGGGTTAGGGTTAGGGTTAGGGTTAGGGTTAGGGTTAGGGGTTAGGGTTACGGTTAGGGTTAGGGTTAGGGCCTTAGGGTTAGGGTTAGGGTTACGGTTAGGGTTAGGGCCTTAGGGTTAGGGTTAGGGTTAGGGTTATATCACTTTTCAGTTTTCCTGTTATAATAATTGAACAGGCGACACGTATGTGAATTAGTTTACAAAGTTGTGCTTTGCGTTTCTGTTCTTTCAATGGAAACTTGTTTCTGTGCCGTACAGTGCGAGATAACACTTTTCAGTTTTCCTGTATTCCTAATTGAGCGAGCGACACACAGGTGATTGTTGTTTAAAAGTAGTGCTTTGCTTTTCTGTTCTTTCATTGCAAACTTGTTCTAATGCTGTACAGTGAGATATATTACTGTTCAGTTTTCCTGTATTCCTAATGGAGCGAGCGACACACATGTGATTTAGTTGACAAATTAGTGATTTTCTTTTTTGTTCTTTCATTTGAAACTTGTTTCTGTGCTGTACAATGTGATATATCACTTTTCAGTTTTCCTGTTATAATAATTGAACAGGCGACTCTTATGTGAATTAGTTTACAAAGTTGTGCTTTGCGTTTCTGTTCTTTCGATGGAAACATGTTCCTGTGCTGTACAGTGTGTTATATCACTTTTCAGTTTTCCTCTTATAATAATTGAACAGGAGACATGTATGTCATTTAGTTTACAAAGTTGTGCTTTCCGTTTCTGTTCTTTCTTTGGAAACTTGTTTCTGTGCCATACAGTGTGAGATAACACTTTTCGGTTTCCCTGTATTCTTAATTGAGCGAGCGACACACATGTGATTCAGTTTACAAAGTAGTGCTTTTCATTTACGTTCTTTCGTTGGAAACTTGTTCCTGTTAGGAACAAGTTAGGGTTAGGTTTAGTGTTAGGGTTAGGTTTAGGGTTAGGTTAGGGCTGGGTAAGGGATAAGGTTAGCGTTAGGGTTAGGGTTAGGGTTAGGGTTAGGGTTAGGGTTAGGGTTAGGGTTAGGGTTAGGGCCTTAGGGTTTGGGTTAGGGTTAGGGTTATATCACTTTTCAGTTTCCTGTTATAATAATTGAATAGGCGACACATATGTGAATTAGTTTACAAAGATGTGCTTTGCGTTTCTGTTCTTTCGATGGAAACATGTTCCTGTGCTGTACAATGTGATATATCACTTTTCAGTTTTCATGTTATAATAATTGAACAGGCGACACGTATGTGAATTAGTTTACAAAGTTGTGCTTTGCGTTTCTGTTCTTTCGATGGAAACATGTTCCTGTGCTGTACAGTGTGTTATATCACTTTTCAGTTTTCCTCTTATAATAATTGAACAGGCGACACGTATGTCATTTAGTTTACAAAGTTGTGCTTTCCGTTTCTGTTCTTTCTTTGGAAACTTGTTTCTGTGCCGTACAGTGCGAGATAACACTTTTCAGTTTTCCTGTTTCCTAATTGAGCGAGCGACACACAGGTGATTCTGTTTAAAAGTAGTGCTTTGCTTTTCTGTTCTTTCGTTGGAAAGTTGTTCTTGTGCTGTACAGTGAGATATATTACTGTTCAGTTTTCCTGTATTCCTAATGGAGCGAGCGACACACATGTGATTTAGTTTACAAATTAGTGATTTTCTTTTTTAATCTTTCATTTGAAACTTGTTCCTGTGCTGTACAATGTGATGTATCACTTTTCAGTTTTCCTGTTATAATAATTGAACAGGCGACACGTATGTGAATTAGTTTACAAAGTTGTGCTTTGCGTTTCTGTTCTTTCAATGGAAACATGTTCCTGTGCTGTACAGTGTGTTATATCACTTTTCAGTTTTCCTCTTATAATAATTGAACAGGCGACACGTATGTCATTTGGTTTACAAAGGTGTGCTTTGCGTTTCTGTTCTTTCTTTGGAAACTTGTTTCTGTGCCATACATTGTGAGATGACAATTTCCAGTTTCCCTGTATTCCTAATTGAGCGAGCGACACACATGTGATTGTTGTTTAAAAGTAGTGCTTTGCTTTTCTGTTCTTTCATTGGAAACTTGTTCTAATGCTGTACAGTGAGATATATTACTGTTCAGTTTTCCTGTATTCCTAATTGAGCGAGCGACACACAGGTGATTGTTGTTTAAAAGTAGTGCTTTGCTTTTCTGTTCTTTCATTGGAAACTTGTTCTAATGCTGTACAGTGAGATATATTACTGTTCAGTTTTCCTGTATTCCTAATGGAGCGAGCGACACACATGTGATTTAGTTGACAAATTAGTGATTTTCTTTTTTGTTCTTTCATTTGAAACTTGTTTCTGTGCTGTACAATGTGATATATCACTTTTCAGTTTTCCTGTTATAATAATTGAACAGGCGACACTTATGTGAATTAGTTTACAAAGTTGTGCTTTGCGTTTCTGTTCTTTCGATGGAAACATGTTCCTGTGCTGTACAGTGTGTTATATCACTTTTCAGTTTTCCTCTTATAATAATTGAACAGGAGACACGTATGTCATTTAGTTTACAAAGTTGTGCTTTCCGTTTCTGTTCTTTCTTTGGAAACTTGTTTCTGTGCCATACAGTGTGAGATAACACTTTTCGGTTTCCATGTATTCCTAATGGAGCGAGCGACACACATGTGATTCAGTTTACAAAGTAGTGCTTTTCATTTACGTTCTTTCGTTGGAAACTTGTTCCTGTTAGGAACAAGTTAGGGTTAGGGTTAGTGTTAGGGTTAGGTTTAGGGTTAGGTTAGGGCTGGGTAAGGGATAAGGTTAGCGTTAGGGTTAAGGTTAGGGTTAGGGTTAGGGTTAGGATTGGGGTTAGGTTAGGGCAGGGTAAGGGATAGGGTTAGCGTTAGGGTTAGGGTTAGGGTTAGGGTTAGGGTTAGGGTTAGGGGTTGGGTTACGGTTAGGGTTAGGGTTAGGGCCTTAGGGTTAGGGTTAGGGTTAGGGTTAGGGCCTTAGGGTTAGGGTTAGGGTTAGGGTTATATAACTTTTCAGTTTTCCTGTTATAATAATTGAACAGGCGACACGTATGTGAATTAGTTTACAAAGTTGTGCTTTGCGTTTCTGTTCTTTCGATGGAAACATGTTCCTGTGCTGTACAGTGTGTTATATCACTTTTCAGTTTTCCTCTTATAATAATTGAACAGGCGACACGTATGTCATTTAGTTTACAAAGTTGTGCTTTCCGTTTCTGTTCTTTCTTTGGAAACTTGTTTCTGTGCCATACCGTGTGAGATAACACTTTTCGGTTTCCCTGTATTCCTAATTGAGCGAGCGACACACATGTGATTTAGTTTACAAAGTAGTGCTTTGGGTTTCTGTTCTTCTTGGAAACTTGTTCCTGTGCTGTACAATGTGATATATCACTTTTCATTTTTCCTGTTATAATAATTGAACAGGCGACACGTATGTGAATTAGTTTACAAAGTTGTGCTTTGCGTTTCTGTTCTTTCGATGGAAACATGTTCCTGTGCTGTACAGTGTGTTATATCACTTTTCAGTTTTCCTCTTATAATAATTGAACAGGCGACACGTATGTCATTTAGTTTACAAAGTTGTGCTTTGCGTTTCTGTTCTTTCTTTGGAAACTTGTTTCTGTGCCATACAGTGTGAGATAACACTTTTCGGTTTCCCTGTATTCCTAATTGAGCGAGCGACACACATGTGATTTAGTTTACAAAGTAGTGCTTTGGGTTTCTGTTCTTCTTGGAAACTTGTTTCTGTGCTGTACAGTGTGATATATCACTTTTCAGTTTTCCTGTTGTAATAATTGAACGGGCTACACGTATGTGATGTAGTTTACAAAGTTGTGCTTTGCTTTTCTGTTCTTTCGATGGAAACTAGTTTCTGTGCGGTACAGTGCGAGATAACACTTTTCGGTTTTCCTGTATTCCTAATTGAGCGAGTGACACACATGTGATTCACTTTACAAAGTAGTGCTTTTCATTTACTTTCTTTCGTTGGAAACTTGATCCTGTTAGGTCCTGTTAGGAACAAGTTAGGGTTAGCGTTAGGGTTAGGGTTAGGGTTAGGGTTAGGGTTAGGTTAGGGCTGGGTAAGGGATAGAGTTAGCGTTAGGGTTAGGGTTAGGGTTAGGGTTAGGGTTAGGGTTAGGGTTAGGGTTAGGGTTAGGGCCTTAGGATTAGGGTTAGGGTTAGGGTTATATCACTTTTCAGTTTTCCTGTTATAATAATTGAACAGGCGAAACATATGTGAATTAGTTTACAAAGTTGTGCTTTGCGTTTCTGTTCTTTCAATGGAAAGTTGTTTCTGTGCCATACAGTGCGAGATAACACTTTTCAGTTTTCCTGTATTCCTAATTGAGCGAGAGACACACAGGTGATTCTGTTTAAAAGTAGTGCTTTGCTTTTCTGTTCTTTCGTTGGAAACTTGTTCTTGTGCTGTACAGTGAGATATATTACTGTTCCGTTTTCCTGTATTCCTAATGGAGCGAGCGACACACATGTGATTTAGTTGACAAATTAGTGATTTTCTTTTTTGTTCTTTCATTTGAAACTTGTTCCTGTGCTGTACAATGTGATATATCACTTTTCAGTTTTCCTGTTATAATAATTGAACAGGCGACACGTATGTGAATTAGTTTACAAAGTTGTGCTTTGCGTTTCTGTTCTTTCGATGGAAACATGTTCCTGTGCTGTACAGTGTGTTATATCACTTTTCAGTTTTCCGCTTATAATAATTGAACAGGCGACACGTATGTCATTTAGTTTACAAAGTTGTGCTTTCCATTTCTGTTCTTTCTTTGGAAACTTGTTTCTGTGCCATACAGTGTGAGATAACACATTTCGGTTTCCCTGTATTCCTAATTGAGCGAGCGACACACATGTGATTCAGTTTACAAAGTACTGCTTTTCATTTATGTTCTTTCGTTGGAAACTTGTTCCTGTTAGGAACAAGTTAGGGTTAGGGTTAGTGTTAGGGTTAGGTTAAGGGTTAGGTTCGGGCTGGGTAAGGGATAAGGTTAGCGTTAGGGTTAGGGTTAGGGTTAGGGTTAGGGTTAGGGTTAGGGTTAGGGTTAGGCTTAGGGTTAGGGCCTTAGGGTTTGGGTTAGGGTTAGGGTTATATCACTTTTCAGTTTTCCTGTTATAATAATTGAATACGCGACACATATGTGAATTAGTTTACAAAGTTGTGCTTTGCGTTTCTGTTCTTTCGATGGAAACATGTTCCTGTGCTGTACAATGTGATATATCACTTTTCAGTTTTCCTGTTATAATAATTGAACAGGCGACACGTATGTGAATTAGTTTACAAAGTTGTGCTTTGCGTTTCTGTTCTTTCGATGGAAACATGTTCCTGTGCTGTACAGTGTGTTATATCACTTTTCAATTTTCCTCTTATAATAATTGAACAGGCGACACATATGTCATTTACTTTACAAAGTTTTGCTTTCCGTTTCTTTTCTTTCTTTGGAAACTTGTTTCTGTGCCATACAGTGTGAGATAACACTTTTCGGTTTCCCAGTATTCCTAATTGAGCGAGCGACACAGATGTGATTTAGTTTACAAAGTAGTGCTTTTGGTTTCTGTTCTTCTTTGAAACTTGTTTCTGTGCTCTACAGTGTGATATATCACTTTTCAGTTTTCCTGTTGTAATAATTGAACGGGCGACAGGTATGTGAATTAGTTTACAAAGTTGTGCTTTGCGTTTCTGTTCTTTCAATGGAAACTTGTTTCTTTGCCGTACAGTGCGAGATAGCACTTTTCAGTTTTCCTGTATTCCTAATTGAGCGAGCAACACACAGGTGATTCTGTTTAAAAGTAGTGCTTTGCTTTTCTGTTCTTTCGTTGGAAACTTGTTCTTGTGCTGTACAGTGAGATATATAACTGTTCAGTTTTGCTGTATTCCTAATGGAGCGAGCGACACACATGTGATTTAGTTTACAAATTAGTGATTTTCTTTTTTGTTCTTTCATTTGAAACTAGTTCTTGTGCTGTACAATGTGATATATCACTTTTCAGTTTTTCTGTTATAATAATTGAACAGGCGACACGTATGTCATTTAGTTTACAGAGTTGTGCTTTGCGTTTCTGTTCTTTCTTTGGAAACTTGTTTCTGTGCCATACAGTGTGAGATAACACTTTCCGGTTTCCCTGTATTCCTAATTGAGTGAGCGACACACTTGTGATTTAGTTTACAAAGTAGTGCTTTTCATTTACGTTCTTTCGTGGAAACTTGTTCCTGTTAGGAACAAGTTAGGGTTAGGGTTAGGGTTAGGGTTAGGGTTAGGGCTGGGTAAGGGATAGGGTTAGCGTTAGGGTTAGGGTTAGGTTTAGGGTTAGGGGTTAGGGTTAGGGTTAGGGGTTAGGGTTAGTGTTAGGGTTAGGGCCTTAGAGTTAGGGTTAGTGTTAGGGTTATATCACTTTTCAGTTTTCCTGTTATAATAATTGAACAGGCGACACGTATGTGAATTAGTTTACAAAATTGTGCTTTGCGTTTCTGTTCTTTCGATGGAAACATGTTCCTGTGCTGTACAGTGTGTTATATCACTTTTCAGTGTTCCTCTTATAATAAATAAACAGGCGACACGTGTGTCATTTAGTTTACAAAGTTGTGCTTTCCGTTTCTGTTCTTTCTTTGGAAACTTGTTTCTGTGCCACACAGTGTGAGATAACACTTTTCGGTTTCCCTGTATTCCTAATTGACCGAACGACACAGATGTGATTTAGTTTACAAAGTAGTGCTTTTGGTTTCTGTTCTTCTTTGAAACTTGTTTCTGTGCTCTACAGTGTGATATATCACTTTTCAGTTTTCCTGTTGTAATAATTGAACGGGCGACATGTATGTGATTTAGTTTACAAAGTTGTGCTTTGCTTTTCTGTTCTTTCAATGTAAACTTGTTTCTGTGCCGTACAGTGTGAGATAACACTTTTCAGTTTTCCTGTATTCCTAATTGAGCGAGCAACACACAGGTGATTCTGTTTAAAAGTAGTGCTTTGCTTTTCTGTTCTATCGTTGGAAACTTGTTCTTGTGCTGTACAGTGAGATATATTACTGTTCAGTTTTCCTGTATTCCTAATGGAGCGAGCGACACACATGTGATTTAGTTTACAAATTAATGATTTTCTTTTTTGTTCTTTCATTTGAAACTTGTTCCTGTGCTGTACAATGTGATATATCACTTTTCAGTTTTCCTGTTATAATAATTGAACAGGCGACACGGATGTGAATTAGTTTACAAAGTTGTGCTTTGCGTTTCTGTTCTTTCAATGGAAACTTGTTTCTGTGCCGTACAGTGCGAGATAGCACTTTTCAGTTTTTCTGTATTCCTAATTTAGCGAGCAACACACAGGTGATTCTGTTTAAAAGTAGTGCTTTGCTTTTCTGTTATTTCGTTGGAAACTTGTTCTTGTGCTGTACAGTGAGATTTATAACTGTTCAGTTTTCCTGTATTCCTAATGGAGCGAGCGACACACATGTGATTTAGTTTACAAATTAGTGATTTTCTTTTTTGTTCTTTCATTTGAAACTTGTTCCTGTGCTGTACAATGTGATATATCACTTTTCAGTTTTCCTGTAATAATAATTGAACAGGCGACACGTATGTGAATTAGTTTACAGAGTTGTGCTTTGCGTTTCTGTTCTTTCTTTGGAAACTTGTTTCTGTGCCATACAGTGTGAGATAACACTTTCCGGTTTCCCTGTATTCCGAATTGAGTGAGCGACACACTTGTGATTTAGTTTACAAAGTAGTGCTTTTCATTTACGTTCTTTCGTGGAAACTTGTTCCTGTTAGGAACAAGTTAGGGTTAGGGTTAGGGTTAGGGTTAGGGTTAGGGGTTAGGGTTAGTGTTAGGGTTAGGGCCTTAGAGTTAGGGTTAGTGTTAGGGTTGTATCACTTTTCAGTTTTCCTGTTATAATAATTGAACAGGCGACACGTATGTGAATTAGTTTACAAAGTTGTGCTTTGCTTTTCTGTTCTTTCGATGGAAACTAGTTTCTGTGCCGTACAGTGCGAGATAACACTTTTCGGTTTTCCTGTATTCCTATTTGAGCGAGTGACACACATGTGATTCAGTTTACAAAGTAGTGCTTTTCATTTACATTCTTTCGTTGGAAACTTGTCCCTGTTAGGAAACTTGTTCCTGTTAGGAACAAGTTAGGGTTAGGGTTAGGGTTAGGGTTAGGGTTAGGGTTAGGGTTAGCATTAGGGTTAGGGTTAGGGTTAGGGTTAGGGTTAGGGTTAGGGGTTAGGGTTAGGGTTAGGGTTAGGGTTAGGGTTAGGGGTTAGGGTTAGGGTTAGGGCCTTAGGGTTAGGGTTAGGGTTAGGGTTATATCACTTTTCAGTTTTCCTGTTATAATAATTGAACAGGCGACACATATGTGAATTAGTTTACAATGTTGTGCTTTGCGTTTCTGTTCTTTCAATGGAAACTTGTTTCTGTGCCGTACAGTGCGAGATAACACTTTTCAGTTTTCCTGTATTCCTAATTGAGCGAGCGACCCACAGGTGATTCTGTTTAAAAGTAGTGCTTTGCTTTTCTGTTCTTTCGTTGGAAACTTGTTCTTGTGCTGTACAGTGAGATATATTACTTTTCAGTTTTCCTGTATTCCTAATGAAGCGAGCGACACACATGTGATTTAGTTTACAAATTAGTGATTTTCTTTTTTGTTCTTTCATTTGAAACTTGTTCCTGTGCTGTACAATGTGATATATCACTTTTCAGTTTTCCTGTTACAATAATTGAACAGGCGACACGTATGTGAATTAGTTTACAAAGTTGTGCTTTGCGTTTCTGTTCTTTCGATGGAAACATGTTCCTGTGCTGTACAGTGTGTTATATCACTTTTCAGTTTTCCTCTTATAATAATTGAACAGGCGACACGTATGTCATTTAGTTTACAAAGTTGTGCTTTGCGTTTCTGTTCTTTCAATGGAAACTTGTTTCTGTTCCGTACAGTGCGAGATAACACTTTTCAGTTTTCCTGTATTCCTAATTGAGCGAGCTACACACAGGTGATTCTTTTTAAAAGTAGTGCTTTGCTTTTCTGTCCTTTCGTTGGAAACTTGTTCTTGTGTTGTACAGTGAGATATATTACTTTTCAGTTTTCCTGTATTCCTAATGAAGGGAGCGACACACATGTGATTTAGTTTACAAATTAGTGATTTTCTTTTTTGTTCTTTCATTTGAAACTTGTTCCTGTGCTGTACAATGTGATATATCACTTTTCAGTTTTCCTGTTAAAATAATTGAACAGGCGACACGTATGTGAATTAGTTTACAAATTTGTGCTTTGCGTTTCTGTTCTTTCGATGGAAACATATTCCTGTGCTGTACAGTGTATTATATCACTTTTCAGTTTTCCTCTTATAATAATTGAACAGGCGACACGTATGTGAATTAGTTTACAAAGTTGTGCTTTGCCGTTCTGTTCTTTAGATGGAAACATGTTCCTGTGCTGTACAGTGTGTTATATCACTTTTCAGTTTTCCTCTTTTAATAATTGAACAGGCGACACGTATGTCATTTAGCTTACAAAGTTGTGCTTTGCTTTTCTGTTCTTTCTTTGGAAACTAGTTTCTGTGCCTTACAGTGCGATATAACATTTTCGGTTTCCCTGTATTCCTAATTGAGCGAGTGACACACATGTGATTGAGTTTACAAAGTAGTACTTTTCATTTACGTTCTTTCATTGGAAACTTGTTCCTGTTAGGAACAAGTTAGGGTTAGGCTTAGGGTTAGGGTTAGGTTAGGGCTGGGTAAGGGATAGGGTTAGCGTTAGGGTTAGGGTTAGGGTTAGGGTTAGGGTTAGGGATAGGGTTAGGGGTTAGGGTTAGGGTTAGGGTTAGGGCCTGAGGGTTAGGGTTAGGGTTAGGGTTATATCATTTTTCAGTTTTCCTGTTATAATAATTGAACAGGCAACACATATGTGAATTAGTTTACAAAGTTGTGCTTTGCGTTTCTGTTCTTTCAATGGAAACTTGTTTCTGTGCCGTACAGTGCGAGATAACACTTTTCAGTTTTCCTGTATTCCTAACTGAGCGAGCGACACACAGGTGATTCTGTTTAAAAGTAGTGCTTTGCTTTTCTGTTCTTTCGTTGGAAACTTGTTCTTGTGCTGTACAGTGAGATATATTACTTTTCAGTTTTCCTGTAATCCTAATGGAGCGAGCGACACACATGTGATTTAGTTTACAAATTAGTGATTTTCTTTTTTGTTCTTTCATTTGAAACTTGTTCCTGTGCTGTACAATGTGATATATCACTTTTCAGTTTTCCTTTACAATAATTGAACAGGCGACACGTATGTGAATTAGTTTACAAAGTTGTGCTTTGCGTTTCTGTTCTTTCGATGGGAACATGTTCCTGTGCTGTACAGTGTGTTATATCACTTTTCAGTTTTCCTCTTATAATAATTGAAAAGGCGACACGTATGTCATTTAGTTTACAATGTTGTGCTTTGCGTTTCTGTTCTTTCTTTGAAAACTTGTTTCTGTGCCATACAGTGTGAGATAACACTTTTCGGTTTCCCTGTATTCCTAATTGAGCGAGCGACACACATGTGATTTAGTTTACAAAGTAGTGCTTTGGGTTTCTCTTCTTCTTGGAAACTTGTTTCTGTGCTGTACAGTGTGATATATCACTTTTCAGTTTTCCTGTTGTAATAATTGAACGGGCGACACGTATGTGATGTAGTTTACAAAGTTGTGCTTTGCTTTTCTGTTCTTTCAATGGAAACTAGTTTCTGTGCCGTACAGTGCGAGATAACACTTTTCAGTTTTCCTGTATTCCTAATTGAGCGAGTGACACACATGTGATTCAGTTTACAAAGTAGTGCTTTTCATTTACATTCTTTCGTTGGAAACTTGTTCCTGTTAGGAACAAGTTAGGGTTAGGGTTAGGGTTAGGGTTAGGTTTAGGGTTATGGTTAGGGTTAGGTTAGGGCTGGGTAAGGGATAGGGTTAGCGTTAGGGTTAGGGTTAGGGTTAGGGATCGGGTTAGGGTTAGGGTTAGGGTTAGAGGTTAAAGTTAGGGTTAGGGTTAGGGTTAGGGTTAGGGGTTAGGGTAAGGTTAGGGTTAGGGCCTTAGGGTTAGTGTTAGGGTTAGGGTTATATCACTTTTCAGTTTTCCTGTTATAATAATTGAACAGGCGACACATATGTGAATTAGGTTACAAAGTTGTGCTTTGCGTTTCTGTTCTTTCGATGGAAACAAGTTCCTGTGCTGTACAGTGTGTTATATCACTTTTCAGTTTTCCTCTTATAATAATTGAACAGGCGACACGTATGTCATTTAGTTTACAAAGTTGTGCTTTCCGTTTCTGTTCTTTCTTTGGAAACTTGTTTCTGTGCCATACAGTGTGAGATAACACTTTTCGGTTTCCCTGTATTCCTAATTGAGCGAGCGACACACATGTGATTTAGTTTACAAAGTAGTGCTTTGGGTTTCTGTTCTTCTTGGAAACTTGTTTCTGTGCTGTACAGTGTGATATATCACTTTACAGTTTTCCTGTTGTAATAATTGAACGGGTGACACGTATGTGATGTAGTTTACAAAGTTGTGCTTTGCTTTTCTGTTCTTTCGATGGAAACTAGTTTCTGTGCCTTACAGTGCGAGATAACACTTTTCGGTTTTCCTGTATTCCTAATTGAGCGAGTGACACACATGTGATTCAGTTTACAAAGTAGTGCTTTTCATTTACATTCTTTCGTTGGAAACTTGTTCCTGTTAGGAAAAATTTAGGGTTAGGGTTAGGGTTAGGGTTAGGGTTAGGGTTAGGGTTAGGTTAGGGCTGGGTAAGGGATAGGGTTAGCGTTAGGGTTAGAGTTAGGTTTAGGGTTAGGTTTAGGGTTAGGGTTAGGGTTAGGGGTTAGGGTTAGGGTTAGTGTTAGGGTTAGGGTTAGGGCCTTAGGGTTAGGGTTAGGGTTAGGGCTGGGTAAGGGATAGGGTTAGCGTTAGGGTTAGGGTTAGGGTTAGGGTTAGGGTTAGGGTTAGGGTTAGGGTTAGTGTTAGGTTAGGGCTGTGTAAGGGATAGGGTTAGCGTTAGGGTTAGGGTTAGGGTTAGGGTTAGGTTAGGGCTGGGTAAGGAATAGGGTTAGCGTTAGGGTTAGGGTTAGGGGTTAGGGTTAGGGTTAGGGTTAGGGTTAGGGGTTAGGGTTAGGGTTAGGGTTAGGGCCTTAGGGTTAGGGGTTAGGGTTAGGGTTAGGGTTAGGGCCTTAGGGTTAGGTTTAGGGTTAGGGTTATATCACTTTTCAGTTTTCCTGTTATAATAATTGAACAGGCGACACATATGTGAATTAATTTACAAAGTTGTGCTTTGCGTTTCTGTTCTTTCAATGGAAACTTGTTTCTGTGCCCTACAGTGCGAGATAACACTTTTCAGTTTTCCTGTATTCCTAATTGAGCGAGCGACACACAGATGATTCTGCTTAAAAGTAGTGCTTTGCTTTTCTGTTCTTTCGTTGGAAACTTGTTCTTGTGTTGTACAGTGAGATATATTACTTTTCAGTTTTCCTGTATTCCTAATGAAGGGAGCGACACACATGTGATTTAGTTTACAAATTAGTGATTTTCTTTTTTGTTCTTTCATTTGAAACTTGTTCCTGTGCTGTACAATGTGATATATCACTTTTCAGTTTTCCTGTTAAAATAATTGAACAGGCGACACGTATGTGAATTAGTTTACAAATTTGTCCTTTGCGTTTCTGTTCTTTCGATGGAAACATGTTCCTGTGCTGTACAGTGTATTATATCACTTTTCAGTTTTCCTCTTATAATAATTGAACAGGCGACACGTATGTGAATTAGTTTACAAAGTTGTGCTTTGCCGTTCTGTTCTTTAGATGGAAACATGTTCCTGTGCTGTACAGTGTGTTATATCACTTTTCAGTTTTCCTCTTTTAATAATTGAACAGGCGACACGTATGTCATTTAGCTTACAAAGTTGTGCTTTGCTTTTCTGTTCTTTCTTTGGAAACTTGTTTCTGTGCCATACAGTGTGAGATAACACTTTTCGGTTTCCCTGTATTCCTAATTGAGCGAGCGACACACATGTGATTTAGTTTACAAAGTAGTGCTTTGGGTTTCTGTTCTTCTTGGAAACTTGTTTCTGTGCTGTACAGTGTGATATATCACTTTTCAGTTTTCCTGTTGTAATAATTGAACGGGCGACACGTATGTGATTTAGATTACAAAGTTGTGCTTTGCTTTTCTGTTCTTTCGATGGAAACTAGTTTCTGTGCCGTACAGTGCGAGATAAAACTTTTCGGTTTTCCTGTATTCCTAATTGAGTGAGTGACACACATGTGATTCAGTTTACAAAGTAGTGCTTTTCATTTACATTCTTTCGTTGGAAACTTGTTCCTGTTAGGAAAAATTTAGGGTTAGGGTTAGGGTTAGGGTTAGGGTTAGGGTTAGGGTTAGGGTTAGGGTTAGGTTAGGGCTGGGTAAGGGATAGGGTTAGCGTTAGGGTTAGAGTTAGGTTTAGGGTTAGGTTTAGGGTTAGGGTTAGGGTTAGGGGTTAGGGTTAGGGTTAGTGTTAGGGTTAGGGTTAGGGCCTTAGGGTTAGGGTTAGGGTTAGGGCTGGGTAAGGGATAGGGTTAGCGTTAGGGTTAGGGTTAGGGTTAGGGTTAGGGTTAGGGTTAGTGTTAGGTTAGGGCTGTGTAAGGGATAGGGTTAGCGTTAGGGTTAGGGTTAGGGTTAGGGTTAGGTTAGGGCTGGGTAAGGAATAGGGTTAGCGTTAGGGTTAGGGTTAGGGGTTAGGGTTAGGGTTAGGGTTAGGGTTAGTGTTAGGGTTAGGGGTTAGGGTTAGGGTTAGGGTTAGGGCCTTAGGGTTAGGGGTTAGGGTTAGGGTTAGGGTTAGGGCCTTAGGGTTAGGTTTAGGGTTAGGGTTATATCACTTTTCAGTTTTCCTGTTATAATAATTGAACAGGCGACACATATGTGAATTAGTTTACAAAGTTGTGCTTTGCGTTTCTGTTCTTTCAATGGAAACTTGTTTCTGTGCCCTACAGTGCGAGATAACACTTTTCAGTTTTCCTGTATTCCTAATTGAGCGAGCGACACACAGATGATTCTGCTTAAAAGTAGTGCTCTGCTTTTCTGTTCTTTCGTTGGAAACTTGTTCTTGTGCTGTACAGTGAGATATATTACTTTTCAGTTTTCCTGTAATCCTAATGGAGCGAGCGACACACATGTGATTTAGTTTACAAATTAGTGATTTTCTTTTTTGTTCTTTCATTTGAAACTTGTTCCTGTGCTGTACAATGTGATATATCACTTTTCAGTTTTCCTGTTATAATAATTGAACAGGCGACACGTATGTGAATTAGTTTACAAAGTTGTGCTTTGCGTTTCTGTTCTTTCAATGGAAACTTGTTTCTGTGCCGTACAGTGTGAGATAACACTTTTCAGTTTTCCTGTATTCCAAATTGAGCAAGCGACACACAGGTGATTTAGTTTACAAAGTAGTGCTTTGGGTTTCTGTTCTTCTTGGAAAATTGTTTCTGTGCTGTACAGTGTGATATATCACTTTTCAGTTTTCCTGTTGTAATAATTGAACGGGCGACACGTATTTGATTTAGTTTACAAAGTTGTGCTTTGCTTGTAGTTCTTTCGATGGAAACTAGTTTCTGTGCCGTACAGTGCGAGATAACACTTTTCGGTTTTCCTGTATTCCTAATAGAGCGAGTGACACACATGTGATTCATTTTACAAAGTAGTGCTTTTCATTTAAGTTCTTTCATTGGAAACTTGTTCCTCGAACAAGTTAGGGTTAGGGTTAGGGTTAGGGTTAGGTTAGGGCTGGGTAAGGGATAGGGTTAGCGTTAGTGTTAGGGTTAGAGTTAGGGTTAGGGTTAGGTTAGGGCTGGTAAGGGATAGGGTTAGCGTTAGGGTTAGGGTTAGGGGTTAGGGTTAGGGGTTAGGGTTGGGTTAGGGTTAGGGTTAGGGTTAGGTTAGGGCAGGGTAAGGGATAGGGTTAGCGTTAGGGTTAGGGTTAAGGTTAGGGTTAGGGTTAGGGGTTAGGTTTAGGGTTAGGTTAGGGCTGGGTAAGGGATAGGGTTAGGGTTATGGTTAGGGTTAGGGTTAGGGGATAGGGTTAGGGTTAGGGTTAGGGTTAGGGTTAGGGATAGGGTTAGGGGTTATGGTTAGGGTTAGGGTTAGGGCCTTAGCGTTAGGGTTAGGGTTAGGGTTATATCACTTTTCAGTTTTCCTGTTATAATAATTGAACAATCGACACATATGTGAATTAGTTTACAAAGTTGTGCTTTGCGTTTCTGTTCTTTCAATGGAAACTTGTTTCTGTGCGGTACAGTGTGAGATAACACTTTTCAGTTTTCCTGTATTCCTAATTGAGTGAGCGACACACAGGTGATTCTGTTTAAAAGTAGTGCTTTGCTTTTCTGTTCTTTCGTTGGAAACTTGTTCTTGTGTTGTACAGTGAGATATATTACTGTTCAGTTTTCCTGTATTCCTAATGGAGCGAGCGACACACATGTGATTTAGTTGACAAATTAGTGATTTTCTTTTTTGTTCTTTCATTTGAAACTTGTTCCTGTGCTGTACAATGTGATATATCACTTTTCAGTTTTCCTGTTACAATAATAGAACAGGCGATACATATGTGAATTAGTTTACAAATTTGTGCTTTGCGTTTCTGTTCTTTCGATGGAAACATGTTCCTGTGCTGTACAGTGTGTTATATCACTTTTCAGTTTTCCTCTTATAATAATTGAACAGGCGACACGTGTGTCATTTAGTTTACAAAGTTGTGCTTTGCGTTTCTGTTCTTTCCTTGGAAACTTGTTTCTGTGCCATATAGTGTGAGATAACACTTTTCGGTTTCCCTGTATTCCTAATTGAGCGAGCGACACACATGTGATTTAGTTTACAAAATAGTGCTTTGGGTTTCTGTTCTTCTTGGAAAATTGTTTCTGTGCTGTACATTGTGATATATCACTTTTCAGTTTTCCTGTTGTAATAATTGAACGGGCGACACGTATGTGATTTAGTTTACAAAGTTGTGCTTTGCTTTTCTGTTCTTTCGATGGAAACTAGTTTCTGTGCCTTACAGTGTGAGATAACACTTTTCGGTTTTCCTGTATTCATAATAGAGCGAGTGACACACATGTGATTCAGTTTACAAAGTAGTGCTTTTCATTTACGTTCTTTCGTTGGAAACTTGTTCCTGGAACAAGTTAGGGTTAGGGTTAGGGTTAGGGTTAGGGTTAGGTTAGGGCTGTGTAAGGGATAGGGTTAGCGTTAGGGTTAGGGTTAGGGTTAGGGTTAGGGTTAGGGTTAGGTTAGGGCTGGGTAAGGGATAGGGTTAGCGTTAGGGTTAGGGTTAGGGGTTAGGGTTATTGTTAGAGTTAGGGATAGGGTTAGGCGTTAGGGTTAGGGTTAGTGTTAGGGCCTTAGGGTTAGGGTTAGGGTTAGGGTTATATCACTTTTCAGTTTTCCAGTTATAATAATTGAACAGGCGACACATATGTGAATTAGTTTACAAAGTTGTGCTTTGCGTTTCTGTTCTTTCAATGGAAACTTGTTTCTGTGCTGTACAGTGCGACATAACACTTTTCAGTTTTCCTGTATTCCTAATTGAGCGAGCGACACACAGGTGATTCTGTTTAAAAGTAGTGCTTTGCTTTTCTGTTCTTTCGTTGGAAACTTGTTCTTGTGCTGTACAGTGATATATATTACTTTTCAGATTTCCTGTAATCCTAATGGAGCGAGCGACACACATGTGATTTAGTTTACAAATTAGTGATTTTCTTTTTTGTTCTTTCATTTGAACCTTGTTCCTGTGCTGTACAATGTGATATATCACTTTTCAGTTTTCTTTTTACAATAATTGAACAGGCGACACGTATGTGAATTAGTTTACAAAGTTGTGCTTTGCGTTTCTGTTCTTTCGATGGAAACATGTTCCTGTGCTGTACAGTGTGTTATATAACTTTTCAGTTTTCCTCTTATAATAATTGAACAGGCGACACGTATTTCATTTAGTTTACAAAGTTGTGCTTTGCGTTTCTGTTCTTTCTTTGGAAACTTGTTTCTGTGCCATATAGTGTGAGATAACACTTTTCGGTTTCCCTGTATTCCTAATTGAGCGAGCGACACACATGTGATTTAGTTTACAAAATAGTGCTTTGGGGTTCTGTTCTTCTTGGAAAACTGTTTCTGTGCTGTACAGTGTGATATATCACTTTTTAGTTTTCCTGTTGTAATAATTGAACGGGCGACACGTATGTGATTTACTTTACAAAGTTGTGCTTTGCTTTTCTGTTCTTTCGATGGAAACTAGTTTCTGTGCCGTACAGTGCGAGATAACACTTTTCGGGTTTCCTGTATTCCTAATTGAGCGAGTGACACACATGTGATTCAGTTTACAAAGTAGTGCTTTTCATTTACGTTCTTTCGTGGGAAACTTGTTCCTGGAACAAGTTAGGGTTAGGGTTAGGGTTAGGGTTAGGGTTAGGGTTAGGGTTAGGGTTAGGGTTAGGGTTAGTGTTAGGTTAGGGCTGTGTAAGGGATAGGGTTAGCGTTAGGGTTAGGGTTAGGGTTAGGGTTAGGTTTGGGCTGGGTAAGGGATAGGGTTAGCTTTAGGGTTAGGGTTAGGGGTTAGGGTTAGGTTTAGGGTTAGGGTTAGGGTTAGGGTTAGGGGTTAGGGTTAGGGTTAGGTTTAGGGCCTTAGGGTTAGGTTTAGGGTTAGGGTTATATCACTTTTCAGTTTTCCTCTTATAATAATTGAACAGGCGACACATATGTGAATTAGTTTACAAAGTTGTGCTTTGCGTTTCTGTTCTTTCAAAGGAAACTTGTTTCTGTGCCGTACAGTGCGAGATAACACTTTTCAGTTTTCCTGTATTCCTAATTGAGCGAGCGACACACAGGTGATTCTGTTTAAAAGTAGTGCTTTGCTTTTCTGTTCTTTCGTTGGAAACTTGTTCTTGTGCTGTACAGTGAGATATATTACTGTTCAGTTTTCCTGTATTCCTAATGGAGAGAGCGACACACATGTGATTTAGTTTACAAATTAGTGATTTTCTTTTTTGTTCTTTCATTTGAAACTTGTTCCTGTGCTGTACAATGTGATATATCACTTTTCAGTTTTCCTGTTATAATAATTGAACAGGCGACACATATGTGAATTAGTTTACAAAGTTGTGCTTTGCTTTTCTGTTCTTTCGATGGAAACTAGTTTCTGTGCCTTACAGTGCGATATAACATTTTCGGTTTTCCTGTATTCCTAATTGAGCGAGTGACACACATGTGATTGAGTTTACAAAGTAGTACTTTTCATTTACGTTCTTTCATTGGAAACTTGTTCCTGTTAGGAACAAGTTAGGGTTAGGCTTAGGGTTAGGGTTAGGTTAGGGCTGGGTAAGGGATAGGGTTAGCGTTAGGGTTAGGGTTAGGGTTAGGGTTAGGGTTAGGGTTAGGGATAGGGTTAGGGGTTAGGGTTAGGGTTAGGGTTAGGGCCTGAGGGTTAGGGTTAGGGTTAGGGTTATATCATTTTTCAGTTTTCCTGTTATAATAATTGAACAGGCAACACATATGTGAATTAGTTTACAAAGTTGTGCTTTGCGTTTCTGTTCTTTCAATGGAAACTTGTTTCTGTGCCGTACAGTGCGAGATAACACTTTTCAGTTTTCCTGTATTCCTAACTGAGCGAGCGACACACAGGTGATTCTGTTTAAAAGTAGTGCTTTGCTTTTCTGTTCTTTCGTTGGAAACTTGTTCTTGTGCTGTACAGTGAGATATATTACTTTTCAGTTTTCCTGTAATCCTAATGGAGCGAGCGACACACATGTGATTTAGTTTACAAATTAGTGATTTTCTTTTTTGTTCTTTCATTTGAAACTTGTTCCTGTGCTGTACAATGTGATATATCACTTTTCAGTTTTCCTGTTACAATAATTGAACAGGCGACACGTATGTGAATTAGTTTACAAAGTTGTGCTTTGCGTTTCTGTTCTTTCGATGGGAACATGTTCCTGTGCTGTACAGTGTGTTATATCACTTTTCAGTTTTCCTCTTATAATAATTGAAAAGGCGACACGTATGTCATTTAGTTTACAATGTTGTGCTTTGCGTTTTTGTTCTTTCTTTGAAAACTTGTTTCTGTGCCATACAGTGTGAGATAACACTTTTCGGTTTCCCTGTATTCCTAATTGAGCGAGCGACACACATGTGATTTAGTTTACAAAGTAGTGCTTTGGGTTTCTCTTCTTCTTGGAAACTTGTTTCTGTGCTGTACAGTGTGATATATCACTTTTCAGTTTTCCTGTTGTAATAATTGAACGGGCGACACGTATGTGATGTAGTTTACAAAGTTGTGCTTTGCTTTTCTGTTCTTTCAATGGAAACTAGTTTCTGTGCCGTACAGTGCGAGATAACACTTTTCAGTTTTCCTGTATTCCTAATTGAGCGAGTGACACACATGTGATTCAGTTTACAAAGTAGTGCTTTTCATTTACATTCTTTCGTTGGAAACTTGTTCCTGTTAGGAACAAGTTAGGGTTAGGGTTAGGGTTAGGGTTAGGGTTAGGGTTATGGTTAGGGTTAGGTTAGGGCTGGGTAAGGGATAGGGTTAGCGTTAGGGTTAGGGTTAGGGTTAGGGATCGGGTTAGGGTTAGGGTTAGGGTTAGGGGTTAAAGTTAGGGTTAGGGTTAGGGTTAGGGTTAGGGGTTAGGGTAAGGTTAGGGTTAGGGCCTTAAGGTTAGTGTTAGGGTTAGGGTTATATCACTTTTCAGTTTTCCTGTTATAATAATTGAACAGGCGACACATATGTGAATTAGGTTACAAAGTTGTGCTTTGCGTTTCTGTTCTTTCGATGGAAACAAGTTCCTGTGCTGTACAGTGTGTTATATCACTTTTCAGTTTTCCTCTTATAATAATTGAACAGGCGACACGTATGTCATTTAGTTTACAAAGTTGTGCTTTCCGTTTCTGTTCTTTCTTTGGAAACTTGTTTCTGTGCCATACAGTGTGAGATAACACTTTTCGGTTTCCCTGTATTCCTAATTGAGCGAGAGACACACATGTGATTTAGTTTACAAAGTAGTGCTTTGGGTTTCTGTTCTTCTTGGAAACTTGTTTCTGTGCTGTACAGTGTGATATATCACTTTTCAGTTTTCCTGTTGTAATAATTGAACGGGCGACACGTATGTGATTTAGATTACAAAGTTGTGCTTTGCTTTTCTGTTCTTTCGATGGAAACTAGTTTCTGTGCCGTACAGTGCGAGATAAAACTTTTCGGTTTTCCTGTATTCCTAATTGAGTGAGTGACACACATGTGATTCAGTTTACAAAGTAGTGCTTTTCATTTACATTCTTTCGTTGGAAACTTGTTCCTGTTAGGAAAAATTTAGGGTTAGGGTTAGGGTTAGGGTTAGGGTTAGGGTTAGGGTTAGGGTTAGGGTTAGGTTAGGGCTGGGTAAGGGATAGGGTTAGCGTTAGGGTTAGAGTTAGGTTTAGGGTTAGGTTTAGGGTTAGGGTTAGGGTTAGGGGTTAGGGTTAGGGTTAGTGTTAGGGTTAGGGTTAGGGCCTTAGGGTTAGGGTTAGGGTTAGGGCTGGGTAAGGGATAGGGTTAGCGTTAGGGTTAGGGTTAGGGTTAGGGTTAGGGTTAGGGTTAGTGTTAGGTTAGGGCTGTGTAAGGGATAGGGTTAGCGTTAGGGTTAGGGTTAGGGTTAGGGTTAGGTTAGGGCTGGGTAAGGAATAGGGTTAGCGTTAGGGTTAGGGTTAGGGGTTAGGGTTAGGGTTAGGGTTAGGGTTAGTGTTAGGGTTAGGGGTTAGGGTTAGGGTTAGGGTTAGGGCCTTAGGGTTAGGGGTTAGGGTTAGGGTTAGGGTTAGGGCCTTAGGGTTAGGTTTAGGGTTAGGGTTATATCACTTTTCAGTTTTCCTGTTATAATAATTGAACAGGCGACACATATGTGAATTAGTTTACAAAGTTGTGCTTTGCGTTTCTGTTCTTTCAATGGAAACTTGTTTCTGTGCCCTACAGTGCGAGATAACACTTTTCAGTTTTCCTGTATTCCTAATTGAGCGAGCGACACACAGATGATTCTGCTTAAAAGTAGTGCTCTGCTTTTCTGTTCTTTCGTTGGAAACTTGTTCTTGTGCTGTACAGTGAGATATATTACTTTTCAGTTTTCCTGTAATCCTAATGGAGCGAGCGACACACATGTGATTTAGTTTACAAATTAGTGATTTTCTTTTTTGTTCTTTCATTTGAAACTTGTTCCTGTGCTGTACAATGTGATATATCACTTTTCAGTTTTCCTGTTATAATAATTGAACAGGCGACACGTATGTGAATTAGTTTACAAAGTTGTGCTTTGCGTTTCTGTTCTTTCAATGGAAACTTGTTTCTGTGCCGTACAGTGTGAGATAACACTTTTCAGTTTTCCTGTATTCCAAATTGAGCAAGCGACACACAGGTGATTTAGTTTACAAAGTAGTGCTTTGGGTTTCTGTTCTTCTTGGAAAATTGTTTCTGTGCTGTACAGTGTGATATATCACTTTTCAGTTTTCCTGTTGTAATAATTGAACGGGCGACACGTATTTGATTTAGTTTACAAAGTTGTGCTTTGCTTGTAGTTCTTTCGATGGAAACTAGTTTCTGTGCCGTACAGTGCGAGATAACACTTTTCGGTTTTCCTGTATTCCTAATAGAGCGAGTGACACACATGTGATTCATTTTACAAAGTAGTGCTTTTCATTTAAGTTCTTTCATTGGAAACTTGTTCCTCGAACAAGTTAGGGTTAGGGTTAGGGTTAGGGTTAGGTTAGGGCTGGGTAAGGGATAGGGTTAGCGTTAGTGTTAGGGTTAGAGTTAGGGTTAGGGTTAGGTTAGGGCTGGTAAGGGATAGGGTTAGCGTTAGGGTTAGGGTTAGGGGTTAGGGTTAGGGGTTAGGGTTGGGTTAGGGTTAGGGTTAGGGTTAGGTTAGGGCAGGGTAAGGGATAGGGTTAGCGTTAGGGTTAGGGTTAAGGTTAGGGTTAGGGTTAGGGGTTAGGTTTAGGGTTAGGTTAGGGCTGGGTAAGGGATAGGGTTAGGGTTATGGTTAGGGTTAGGGTTAGGGGATAGGGTTAGGGTTAGGGTTAGGGTTAGGGTTAGGGATAGGGTTAGGGGTTATGGTTAGGGTTAGGGTTAGGGCCTTAGCGTTAGGGTTAGGGTTAGGGTTATATCACTTTTCAGTTTTCCTGTTATAATAATTGAACAATCGACACATATGTGAATTAGTTTACAAAGTTGTGCTTTGCGTTTCTGTTCTTTCAATGGAAACTTGTTTCTGTGCGGTACAGTGTGAGATAACACTTTTCAGTTTTCCTGTATTCCTAATTGAGTGAGCGACACACAGGTGATTCTGTTTAAAAGTAGTGCTTTGCTTTTCTGTTCTTTCGTTGGAAACTTGTTCTTGTGTTGTACAGTGAGATATATTACTGTTCAGTTTTCCTGTATTCCTAATGGAGCGAGCGACACACATGTGATTTAGTTGACAAATTAGTGATTTTCTTTTTTGTTCTTTCATTTGAAACTTGTTCCTGTGCTGTACAATGTGATATATCACTTTTCAGTTTTCCTGTTACAATAATAGAACAGGCGATACATATGTGAATTAGTTTACAAATTTGTGCTTTGCGTTTCTGTTCTTTCGATGGAAACATGTTCCTGTGCTGTACAGTGTGTTATATCACTTTTCAGTTTTCCTCTTATAATAATTGAACAGGCGACACGTGTGTCATTTAGTTTACAAAGTTGTGCTTTGCGTTTCTGTTCTTTCCTTGGAAACTTGTTTCTGTGCCATATAGTGTGAGATAACACTTTTCGGTTTCCCTGTATTCCTAATTGAGCGAGCGACACACATGTGATTTAGTTTACAAAATAGTGCTTTGGGTTTCTGTTCTTCTTGGAAAATTGTTTCTGTGCTGTACATTGTGATATATCACTTTTCAGTTTTCCTGTTGTAATAATTGAACGGGCGACACGTATGTGATTTAGTTTACAAAGTTGTGCTTTGCTTTTCTGTTCTTTCGATGGAAACTAGTTTCTGTGCCTTACAGTGTGAGATAACACTTTTCGGTTTTCCTGTATTCATAATAGAGCGAGTGACACACATGTGATTCAGTTTACAAAGTAGTGCTTTTCATTTACGTTCTTTCGTTGGAAACTTGTTCCTGGAACAAGTTAGGGTTAGGGTTAGGGTTAGGGTTAGGGTTAGGTTAGGGCTGTGTAAGGGATAGGGTTAGCGTTAGGGTTAGGGTTAGGGTTAGGGTTAGGGTTAGGGTTAGGTTAGGGCTGGGTAAGGGATAGGGTTAGCGTTAGGGTTAGGGTTAGGGGTTAGGGTTATTGTTAGAGTTAGGGATAGGGTTAGGCGTTAGGGTTAGGGTTAGTGTTAGGGCCTTAGGGTTAGGGTTAGGGTTAGGGTTATATCACTTTTCAGTTTTCCAGTTATAATAATTGAACAGGCGACACATATGTGAATTAGTTTACAAAGTTGTGCTTTGCGTTTCTGTTCTTTCAATGGAAACTTGTTTCTGTGCTGTACAGTGCGACATAACACTTTTCAGTTTTCCTGTATTCCTAATTGAGCGAGCGACACACAGGTGATTCTGTTTAAAAGTAGTGCTTTGCTTTTCTGTTCTTTCGTTGGAAACTTGTTCTTGTGCTGTACAGTGATATATATTACTTTTCAGATTTCCTGTAATCCTAATGGAGCGAGCGACACACATGTGATTTAGTTTACAAATTAGTGATTTTCTTTTTTGTTCTTTCATTTGAACCTTGTTCCTGTGCTGTACAATGTGATATATCACTTTTCAGTTTTCTTTTTACAATAATTGAACAGGCGACACGTATGTGAATTAGTTTACAAAGTTGTGCTTTGCGTTTCTGTTCTTTCGATGGAAACATGTTCCTGTGCTGTACAGTGTGTTATATAACTTTTCAGTTTTCCTCTTATAATAATTGAACAGGCGACACGTATTTCATTTAGTTTACAAAGTTGTGCTTTGCGTTTCTGTTCTTTCTTTGGAAACTTGTTTCTGTGCCATATAGTGTGAGATAACACTTTTCGGTTTCCCTGTATTCCTAATTGAGCGAGCGACACACATGTGATTTAGTTTACAAAATAGTGCTTTGGGGTTCTGTTCTTCTTGGAAAACTGTTTCTGTGCTGTACAGTGTGATATATCACTTTTTAGTTTTCCTGTTGTAATAATTGAATGGGCGACACGTATGTGATTTACTTTACAAAGTTGTGCTTTGCTTTTCTGTTCTTTCGATGGAAACTAGTTTCTGTGCCGTACAGTGCGAGATAACACTTTTCGGGTTTCCTGTATTCCTAATTGAGCGAGTGACACACATGTGATTCAGTTTACAAAGTAGTGCTTTTCATTTACGTTCTTTCGTGGGAAACTTGTTCCTGGAACAAGTTAGGGTTAGGGTTAGGGTTAGGGTTAGGGTTAGGGTTAGGGTTAGGGTTAGGGTTAGGGTTAGTGTTAGGTTAGGGCTGTGTAAGGGATAGGGTTAGCGTTAGGGTTAGGGTTAGGGTTAGGGTTAGGTTTGGGCTGGGTAAGGGATAGGGTTAGCTTTAGGGTTAGGGTTAGGGGTTAGGGTTAGGTTTAGGGTTAGGGTTAGGGTTAGGGTTAGGGGTTAGGGTTAGGGTTAGGTTTAGGGCCTTAGGGTTAGGTTTAGGGTTAGGGTTATATCACTTTTCAGTTTTCCTCTTATAATAATTGAACAGGCGACACATATGTGAATTAGTTTACAAAGTTGTGCTTTGCGTTTCTGTTCTTTCAAAGGAAACTTGTTTCTGTGCCGTACAGTGCGAGATAACACTTTTCAGTTTTCCTGTATTCCTAATTGAGCGAGCGACACACAGGTGATTCTGTTTAAAAGTAGTGCTTTGCTTTTCTGTTCTTTCGTTGGAAACTTGTTCTTGTGCTGTACAGTGAGATATATTACTGTTCAGTTTTCCTGTATTCCTAATGGAGAGAGCGACACACATGTGATTTAGTTTACAAATTAGTGATTTTCTTTTTTGTTCTTTCATTTGAAACTTGTTCCTGTGCTGTACAATGTGATATATCACTTTTCAGTTTTCCTGTTATAATAATTGAACAGGCGACACATATGTGAATTAGTTTACAAAGTTGTGCTTTGCTTTTCTGTTCTTTCGATGGAAACTAGTTTCTGTGCCTTACAGTGCGATATAACATTTTCGGTTTTCCTGTATTCCTAATTGAGCGAGTGACACACATGTGATTGAGTTTACAAAGTAGTACTTTTCATTTACGTTCTTTCATTGGAAACTTGTTCCTGTTAGGAACAAGTTAGGGTTAGGCTTAGGGTTAGGGTTAGGTTAGGGCTGGGTAAGGGATAGGGTTAGCGTTAGGGTTAGGGTTAGGGTTAGGGTTAGGGTTAGGGTTAGGGATAGGGTTAGGGGTTAGGGTTAGGGTTAGGGTTAGGGCCTGAGGGTTAGGGTTAGGGTTAGGGTTATATCATTTTTCAGTTTTCCTGTTATAATAATTGAACAGGCAACACATATGTGAATTAGTTTACAAAGTTGTGCTTTGCGTTTCTGTTCTTTCAATGGAAACTTGTTTCTGTGCCGTACAGTGCGAGATAACACTTTTCAGTTTTCCTGTATTCCTAACTGAGCGAGCGACACACAGGTGATTCTGTTTAAAAGTAGTGCTTTGCTTTTCTGTTCTTTCGTTGGAAACTTGTTCTTGTGCTGTACAGTGAGATATATTACTTTTCAGTTTTCCTGTAATCCTAATGGAGCGAGCGACACACATGTGATTTAGTTTACAAATTAGTGATTTTCTTTTTTGTTCTTTCATTTGAAACTTGTTCCTGTGCTGTACAATGTGATATATCACTTTTCAGTTTTCCTGTTACAATAATTGAACAGGCGACACGTATGTGAATTAGTTTACAAAGTTGTGCTTTGCGTTTCTGTTCTTTCGATGGGAACATGTTCCTGTGCTGTACAGTGTGTTATATCACTTTTCAGTTTTCCTCTTATAATAATTGAAAAGGCGACACGTATGTCATTTAGTTTACAATGTTGTGCTTTGCGTTTTTGTTCTTTCTTTGAAAACTTGTTTCTGTGCCATACAGTGTGAGATAACACTTTTCGGTTTCCCTGTATTCCTAATTGAGCGAGCGACACACATGTGATTTAGTTTACAAAGTAGTGCTTTGGGTTTCTCTTCTTCTTGGAAACTTGTTTCTGTGCTGTACAGTGTGATATATCACTTTTCAGTTTTCCTGTTGTAATAATTGAACGGGCGACACGTATGTGATGTAGTTTACAAAGTTGTGCTTTGCTTTTCTGTTCTTTCAATGGAAACTAGTTTCTGTGCCGTACAGTGCGAGATAACACTTTTCAGTTTTCCTGTATTCCTAATTGAGCGAGTGACACACATGTGATTCAGTTTACAAAGTAGTGCTTTTCATTTACATTCTTTCGTTGGAAACTTGTTCCTGTTAGGAACAAGTTAGGGTTAGGGTTAGGGTTAGGGTTAGGGTTAGGGTTATGGTTAGGGTTAGGTTAGGGCTGGGTAAGGGATAGGGTTAGCGTTAGGGTTAGGGTTAGGGTTAGGGATCGGGTTAGGGTTAGGGTTAGGGTTAGGGGTTAAAGTTAGGGTTAGGGTTAGGGTTAGGGTTAGGGGTTAGGGTAAGGTTAGGGTTAGGGCCTTAAGGTTAGTGTTAGGGTTAGGGTTATATCACTTTTCAGTTTTCCTGTTATAATAATTGAACAGGCGACACATATGTGAATTAGGTTACAAAGTTGTGCTTTGCGTTTCTGTTCTTTCGATGGAAACAAGTTCCTGTGCTGTACAGTGTGTTATATCACTTTTCAGTTTTCCTCTTATAATAATTGAACAGGCGACACGTATGTCATTTAGTTTACAAAGTTGTGCTTTCCGTTTCTGTTCTTTCTTTGGAAACTTGTTTCTGTGCCATACAGTGTGAGATAACACTTTTCGGTTTCCCTGTATTCCTAATTGAGCGAGAGACACACATGTGATTTAGTTTACAAAGTAGTGCTTTGGGTTTCTGTTCTTCTTGGAAACTTGTTTCTGTGCTGTACAGTGTGATATATCACTTTACAGTTTTCCTGTTGTAATAATTGAACGGGTGACACGTATGTGATGTAGTTTACAAAGTTGTGCTTTGCTTTTCTGTTCTTTCGATGGAAACTAGTTTCTGTGCCGTACAGTGCGAGATAACACTTTTCGGTTTTCCTGTATTCCTAATTGAGCGAGTGACACACATGTGATTCAGTTTACAAAGTAGTGCTTTTCATTTACGTTCTTTGGTTGGAAACTTGTTCCTGTTAGGAACAAGTTAGGGTTAGAGTTAGGGTTAGGGTTAGGGTTAGGGTTAGGGTTAGGTTTATGGTTAGGGTTAGGTTAGGGCTGGGTAAGGGATAGGGTTAGCATTAGGGTAAGGGATAGGGTTAGGGTTAGGGTTAGGGGTTAGGGTTAGGGTTAGGGTTAGGGTTAGGTTTAGGGTTAGGGGTTAGGGTAAGGTTAGGTTTAGTGCCTTAGGGTTTGGGTTAGGTTTAGGGTTATATCACTTTTCAGTTTTCCTGTTATAATAATTGAACAGGCGACACATACGTGAATTATGTTACAAAGTTGTGCTTTGCGTTTCTGTTCTTTCGATGGAAACATGTTCCTGTGCTGTACAGTGTGTTATATCACTTTTCAGTTTTCCTCTTATAATAATTGAACAGGCGACACGTATGTCATTTAGTTTACAAAGTTGTGCTTTCCGCTTCTGTTCTTTCTTTGGAAACTTGTTTCTGTGCCATACAGTGTGAGATAACACTTTTCGGTTTTTCTGTATTCCTAATTGAGCGAGCGACACACATGTAATTTACTTTACAAAGTAGTGCTTTGGGTTTCTGTTCTTCTTGGAAAATTGTTTCTGTGCTGAACAGGGTGATATATCACTTTTCAGTTTTCCTGTTGTAATAATTGAACGGGCGACACGTATGTGATTTAGTTTACAAAGTTGTGCTTTGCTTTTCTGTTCTTTCGATGGAAACTAGTTTCTGTGCCGTACAGTGCGAGATAACACTTTTCGGTTTTCCTGTATTCCTAAGAGCGAGGGACACACATGTGATTCAGTTTACAAAGTAGTGCTTTTCATTTACGTTCTTTCGTTGGAAACTTGTTCCTGTTAGGAACAAGTTAGGTTTAGGGTTAGGGTTAGGTTAGGGCTGGGTAAGGGATAGGGTTAGCGTTAGGGTTAGGGTTAGGGTTTGGGTAAGGGTTAGGTTTAGGGGTTAGGGTTAGGGTTAGGGTTATGGTTAGGGTTAGGGGTTAGGGTTAGGGTTAGGGTTAGGGGTTAGGGTTAGGGTTAGGGTTAGGGTTAGGGTTATGGTTAGGGTTAGGGGTTAGGGTTAGGGTTAGGGTTAGGGTTAGGGTTAGGTTAGGGCTGGGTAACGGATAGGGTTAACGTTAGGGTTAGGGTTAGGGTTAGGGTTAGGGTTAGGGTTAGCGTTAGCGTTAGGGTTAGGGATAGGGTTAGGGTTAGGGTTAGGGGTTAGGGTTAGGGTTAGGGTTAGGGTTAGGGTTAGGGCCTTAGGGTTAGGGTTAGGGTTAGGGTTATATCACTTTTCTGTTTTCCTGTTATAATAATTGAACAAGCGACACATATGTGAATTAGTTTACAATGTTGTGATTTGCGTTTCTGTTCTTTCAATGGAAACTTGTTTCTGTTCCGTACAGTGCGAGATAACACTTTTCAGTTTTCCTGTTATAATAATTGAACAGGCGACACATATGTGAATTAGGTTACAAAGTTGTGCTTTGCGTTTCTGTTCTTTCGATGGAAACATGTTCCTGTGCTGTACAGTGTGTTATATCACTTTTCAGTTTTCCTCTTATAATAATTGAACAGGCGACACGTATGTCATTTAGTTTACAAAGTTGTGCTTTCCGTTTCTGTTCTTTCTTTGGAAACTTGTTTCTGTGCCATACAGTGTGAGATAACACTTTTCGGTTTCCTTGTATTCCTAATTGAGCGAGCGACACACATGTGATTTAGTTTACAAAGTAGTGCTTTGGGTTTCTGTTCTTCTTGGAAAATTGTTTCTGTGCTGAACAGGGTGATATATCACTTTTCAGTTTTCCTGTTGTAATAATTGAACGGGCGACACGTATGTGATTTAGTTTACAAAGTTGTGCTTTGCTTTTCTGTTCTTTCGATGGAAACTAGTTTCTGTGCCGTACAGTGCGAGATAACACTTTTCGGTTTTCCTGTATTCCTAAGAGCGAGGGACACACATGTGATTCAGTTTACAAAGTAGTGCTTTTCATTTACGTTCTTTCGTTGGAAACTTGTTCCTGTTAGGAACAAGTTAGGGTTAGGGTTAGGGTTAGGTTAGGGCTGGGTACGGGATAGGGTTAGCGTTAGGGTTAGGGTTAGGGTTTGGGTAAGGGTTAGGTTTAGGGGTTAGGGTTAGGGTTAGGGTTAGGGTTATGGTTAGGGTTAGGGGTTAGGGTTAGGGTTAGGGTTAGGGGTTAGGGTTAGGGTTAGAGATACGGTTATGGTTAGGGTTAGGGGTTAGGGTTACGGTTAGGGTTAGGGTTAGGGTTAGGTTAGGGCTGGGTAAGGGATAGGGTTAACGTTAGGGTTAGGGTTAGGGTTAGTTTAGGGCTGGGTAAGGGATAGGGTTAGCGTTAGGGTTAGGGTTAGGGGTTAGGGTTAGGGTTAGGGTTAGGGTTAGGGTTAGCGTTAGTGTTAGGGTTAAGGATAGGGTTAGGGTTAGGGTTAGGGGTTAGGGTTAGGGTTAGGGTTAGGGTTAGGGTTAGGGCCTTAGGGTTAGGGTTAGGGTTAGGGTTATATCACTTTTGTGTTTTCCTGTTATAATAATTGAACAAGCGACACATATGTGAATTAGTTTACAAAGTTGTGCTTTGCGTTTCTGTTCTTTCAATGGAAACTTGTTTCTGTGCCGTACAGTGCGAGATAACACTTTTCAGTTTTCCTGTATTCCTAATTGAGCGAGCGAAACAAAGGTGATTCTGTTTAAAACTAGTGCTTTGCTTTTCTGTTCTTTCGTTGGAAACTTGTTCTTGTGCTGTACAGTGAGATATATTACTGTTCAGTTTTCCTGTATTCCTAATGGAGCGAGCGACACACATGTGATTTAGTTTACAAAGTAGTGCTTTGGGGTTCTGTTCTTCTTGGAAAATTGTTTCTGTGCTGTACAGTGTGATATATCACTTTTCAGTTTTCCTGTTGTAATAATTGAACGGGCGACACGTATGTGATGTAGTTTACAAAGTTGTGCTTTGCTTTTCTGTTCTTTCAATGGAAACTAGTTTCTGTGCCGTACAGTGCGAGATAACACTTTTCGGTTTTCCTGTATTCCTAATTGAGCGAGTGACACACATGTGATTCAGTTTACAAAGTAGTGCTTTTCATTTACATTCTTTCGTTGGAAACTTGTTCCTGTTAGGAACAAGTTAGGGTTAGGGTTAGGGTTAGGGTTAGGGTTAGGGTTAGGGTTATGGTTAGGGTTAGGTTAGGGCTGGGTAAGGGATAGGGTTAGCGTTAGGGTTAGGGTTAGGGTTAGGGATAGGGTTAGGGTTAGGGTTAGGGTTAGGGGTTAAAGTTAGGGTTAGGGTTAGGGTTAGGGTTAGGGGTTAGGGTAAGGTTAGGGTTAGGGCCTTAGGGTTAGTGTTAGGGTTAGGGTTATATCACTTTTCAGTTTTCCTGTTATAATAATTGAACAGGCGACACATATGTGAATTAGGTTACAAAGTTGTGCTTTGCGTTTCTGTTCTTTCGATGGAAACAAGTTCCTGTGCTGTACAGTGTGTTATATCACTTTTCAGTTTTCCTCTTATAATAATTGAACAGGCGACACGTATGTCATTTAGTTTACAAAGTTGTGCTTTCCGTTTCTGTTCTTTCTTTGGAAACTTGTTTCTGTGCCATACAGTGTGAGATAACACTTTTCGGTTTCCCTGTATTCCTAATTGAGCGAGCGACACACATGTGATTTAGTTTACAAAGTAGTGCTTTGGGTTTCTGTTCTTCTTGGAAACTTGTTTCTGTGCTGTACAGTGTGATATATCACTTTACAGTTTTCCTGTTGTAATAATTGAACGGGTGACACGTATGTGATGTAGTTTACAAAGTTGTGCTTTGCTTTTCTGTTCTTTCGATGGAAACTAGTTTCTGTGCCGTACAGTGCGAGATAACACTTTTCGGTTTTCCTGTATTCCTAATTGAGCGAGTGACACACATGTGATTCAGTTTACAAAGTAGTGCTTTTCATTTACGTTCTTTGGTTGGAAACTTGTTCCTGTTAGGAACAAGTTAGGGTTAGAGTTAGGGTTAGGGTTAGGGTTAGGGTTAGGGTTAGGGTTATGGTTAGGGTTAGGTTAGGGCTGGGTAAGGGATAGGGTTAGCATTAGGGTTAGGGATAGGGTTAGGGTTAGGGTTAGGGGTTAGGGTTAGGGTTAGGGTTAGGGTTAGGGTTAGGGGTTAGGGTAAGGTTAGGTTTAGGGCCTTAGGGTTAGGGTTAGGTTTAGGGTTATATCACTTTTCAGTTTTCCTGTTATAATAATTGAACAGGCGACACATACGTGAATTATGTTACAAAGTTGTGCTTTGCGTTTCTGTTCTTTCGATGGAAACATGTTCCTGTGCTGTACAGTGTGTTATATCACTTTTCAGTTTTCCTCTTATAATAATTGAACAGGCGACACGTATGTCATTTAGTTTACAAAGTTGTGCTTTCCGTTTCTGTTCTTTCTTTGGAAACTTGTTTCTGTGCCATACAGTGTGAGATAACACTTTTCGGTTTTTCTGTATTCCTAATTGAGCGAGCGACACACATGTGATTTACTTTACAAAGTAGTGCTTTGGGTTTCTGTTCTTCTTGGAAAATTGTTTCTGTGCTGAACAGGGTGATATATCACTTTTCAGTTTTCCTGTTGTAATAATTGAACGGGCGACACGTATGTGATTTAGTTTACAAAGTTGTGCTTTGCTTTTCTGTTCTTTCGATGGAAACTAGTTTCTGTGCCGTACAGTGCGAGATAACACTTTTCGGTTTTCCTGTATTCCTAAGAGCGAGGGACACACATGTGATTCAGTTTACAAAGTAGTGCTTTTCATTTACGTTCTTTCGTTGGAAACTTGTTCCTGTTAGGAACAAGTTAGGTTTAGGGTTAGGGTTAGGTTAGGGCTGGGTAAGGGTTAGGGTTAGCGTTAGGGTTAGGGTTAGGGTTTGGGTAAGGGTTAGGTTTAGGGGTTAGGGTTAGGGTTAGGGTTATGGTTAGGGTTAGGGGTTAGGGTTAGGGTTAGGGTTAGGGGTTAGGGTTAGGGTTAGGGTTAGGGTTAGGGTTATGGTTAGGGTTAGGGGTTAGGGTTAGGGTTAGGGTTAGGGTTAGGGTTAGGGTTAGGTTAGGGCTGGGTAACGGATAGGGTTAACGTTAGGGTTAGGGTTAGGGTTAGTTTAGGGCTGGGTAAGGGATAGGGTTAGCGTTAGGGTTAGCGTTAGGGGTTAGGGTTAGGGTTAGGGTTAGGGTTAGGGTTAGCGTTAGTGTTAGGGTTAGGGATAGGGTTAGGGTTAGGGTTAGGGGTTAGGGTTAGGGTTAGGGTTAGGGTTAGGGTTAGGGCCTTAGGGTTAGGGTTAGGGTTAGGGTTATATCACTTTTCTGTTTTCCTGTTATAATAATTGAACAAGCGACACATATGTGAATTAGTTTACAAAGTTGTGATTTGCGTTTCTGTTCTTTCAATGGAAACTTGTTTCTGTTCCGTACAGTGCGAGATAACACTTTTCAGTTTTCCTGTTATAATAATTGAACAGGCGACACATATGTGAATTAGGTTACAAAGTTGTGCTTTGCGTTTCTGTTCTTTCGATGGAAACATGTTCCTGTGCTGTACAGTGTGTTATATCACTTTTCAGTTTTCCTCTTATAATAATTGAACAGGCGACACGTATGTCATTTAGTTTACAAAGTTGTGCTTTCCGTTTCTGTTCTTTCTTTGGAAACTTGTTTCTGTGCCATACAGTGTGAGATAACACTTTTCGGTTTCCTTGTATTCCTAATTGAGCGAGCGACACACATGTGATTTAGTTTACAAAGTAGTGCTTTGGGTTTCTGTTCTTCTTGGAAAATTGTTTCTGTGCTGAACAGGGTGATATATCACTTTTCAGTTTTCCTGTTGTAATAATTGAACGGGCGACACGTATGTGATTTAGTTTACAAAGTTGTGCTTTGCTTTTCTGTTCTTTCGATGGAAACTAGTTTCTGTGCCGTACAGTGCGAGATAACACTTTTCGGTTTTCCTGTATTCCTAAGAGCGAGGGACACACATGTGATTCAGTTTACAAAGTAGTGCTTTTCATTTACGTTCTTTCGATGGAAACTTGTTCCTGTTAGGAACAAGTTAGGGTTAGGGTTAGGGTTAGGTTAGGGCTGGGTACGGGATAGGGTTAGCGTTAGGGTTAGGGTTAGGGTTTGGGTAAGGGTTAGGTTTAGGGGTTAGGGTTAGGGTTAGGGTTAGGGTTATGGTTAGGGTTAGGGGTTAGGGTTAGGGTTAGGGTTAGGGGTTAGGGTTAGGGTTAGAGTTACGGTTATGGTTAGGGTTAGGGGTAAGGGTTACGGTTAGGGTTAGGGTTAGGGTTAGGTTAGGGCTGGGTAAGGGATAGGGTTAACGTTAGGGTTAGGGTTAGGGTTAGTTTAGGGCTGGGTAAGGGATAGGGTTAGCGTTAGGGTTAGGGTTAGGGGTTAGGGTTAGGGTTAGGGTTAGGGTTAGGGTTAGCGTTAGTGTTAGGGTTAAGGATAGGGTTAGGGTTAGGGTTAGGGGTTAGGGTTAGGGTTAGGGTTAGGGTTAGGGTTAGGGCCTTAGGGTTAGGGTTAGGGTTAGGGTTATATCACTTTTGTGTTTTCCTGTTATAATAATTGAACAAGCGACACATATGTGAATTAGTTTACAAAGTTGTGCTTTGCGTTTCTGTTCTTTCAATGGAAACTTGTTTCTGTTCCGTACAGTGCGAGATAACACTTTTCAGTTTTCCTGTATTCCTAATTGAGCGAGCGAAACAAAGGTGATTCTGTTTAAAACTAGTGCTTTGCTTTTCTGTTCTTTCGTTGGAAACTTGTTCTTGTGCTGTACAGTGAGATATATTACTGTTCAGTTTTCCTGTATTCCTAATGGAGCGAGCGACACACATGTGATTTAGTTTACAAAGTAGTGCTTTGGGGTTCTGTTCTTCTTGGAAAATTGTTTCTGTGCTGTACAGTGTGATATATCACTTTTCAGTTTTCCTGTTGTAATAATTGAACGGGCGACACGTATGTGATGTAGTTTACAAAGTTGTGCTTTGCTTTTCTGTTCTTTCAATGGAAACTAGTTTCTGTGCCGTACAGTGCGAGATAACACTTTTCGGTTTTCCTGTATTCCTAATTGAGCGAGTGACACACATGTGATTCAGTTTACAAAGTAGTGCTTTTCATTTACATTCTTTCGTTGGAAACTTGTTCCTGTTAGGAACAAGTTAGGGTTAGGGTTAGGGTTAGGGTTAGGGTTAGGGTTATGGTTAGGGTTAGGTTAGGGCTGGGTAAGGGATAGGGTTAGCGTTAGGGTTAGGGTTAGGGTTAGGGATAGGGTTAGGGTTAGGGTTAGGGTTAGGGGTTAAAGTTAGGGTTAGGGTTAGGGTTAGGGTTAGGGGTTAGGGTAAGGTTAGGGTTAGGGCCTTAGGGTTAGTGTTAGGGTTAGGGTTATATCACTTTTCAGTTTTCCTCTTATAATAATTGAACAGGCGACACGTATGTCATTTAGTTTACAAAGCTGTGCTTTCTGGTTCTGTTCTTTCTTTGGAAACTTGTTTCTGTGCCATACAGTGTGAGATAACACTTTTCGGTTTTCCTGTATTCCTAATTGAGCGAGCGACACACATGTGATTTAGTTTACAAAGTAGTGCTTTGGGTTTCTGTTCTTCTTGGAAACTTGTTTCTGTGCTGTATAGTGTGATATATCACTTTTCAGTTTTCCTGTTGTAATAATTGAACGGGCGACACGTATGTGATGTAGTTTACAAAGTTGTGCTTTGCTTTTCTGTTCTTTCCATGGAAACTAGTTTCTGTGCCGTACAGTGCGAGATAACACTTTTCGGTTTTCCTGTATTCCTAATTGAGCGAGTGACACACATATGATTCACTTTACAAAGTAGTGCTTTTCATTTACGTTCTTTCGTTGGAAACTTGTTCCTGTTAGGAACGAGTTAGGGTTAGGGTTAGGGTTAGGGTTAGGGTTAGGTTAGGGCTGGGTAAGGGATAGGGTTAGCGTTAGCGATAGGGTTAGGGTTAGGGTTAGGGTTAGGGTTAGGGTTAGGGGTTAGGGTTAGGGTTAGGGTTAGGGTTAGGGTTAGGGCCTTAGGGTTAGGGTTAGGGTTAGGGTAATATCACTTTTCAGTTTTCCTCTTATAATACTTGAACAGGCGACACATATGTCATTTAGTTTACAAAGTTGTGCTTTCCGTTTCTGTTCTTTCTTTGGAAACTTGTTTCTGTGCCATACAGTGTGAGATAACACTTTTCGGTTTCCCTGTATTCCTAATTGAGCGAGCGACACACATGTGATTTAGTTTACAAAGTAGTGCTTTGGGTTTCTGTTCTTCTTGGAAACTTGTTTCTGTGCTGTACAGTGTGATATATCACTTTTCAGTTTTCCTGTTGTAATAATTGAACGGGCGACACGTATGTGATTTAGTTTACAAAGTTGTGCTTTGCTTTTCTGTTCTTTCGATGGAAACTAGTTTCTGTACCGTACAGTGCGAGATAACACTTTTCGGTTTTCCTGTATTCCTAATTCAGCGAGTGACACACATGTGATTCACTTTACAAAGTAGTGCTTTTCATTTATGTTCTTTCGTTGGAAACTTGTTCCTGTTAGGAACAAGTTAGGGTTAGGGTTAGGGTTAGGGTTAGGGTTAGGGTTAGGTTAGGGCTGGGTAAGGGATAGGGTTAGCATTAGGGTTAGGGTTAGGTTTAGGGTTAGGGTTAGGGGTTAGGGATAGGGTTAGGGTTAGGATTAGGGCCTTAGGGTTAGGGTTAGCGTTAGGGTTAAGGTTAGGGTTAGGGTTAGGGTTAGGGCCTTAGGGTTAGGGTTAGGGTTAGGGTTATATCACTTTTCAGTTTTCGTGTTATAATAATTTAACAGGCGACACGTATGTGAATTAGTTTACAAAGTTGTGCTTTGCGTTTCTGCTCTTTCAATGGAAACTTGTTTCTATGCCGTACAGTGCAAGATAACATTTTTCAGTTTTCCTGTATTCCTAATTGAGCGAGCGACACACAGGTGATTCTGTTTAAATGTAGTGCTTTGCTTTTCTGTTCTTTCTTTGGAAAGTTATTCTTGTGCTGTACAGTGAGATATATTACTGTTCAGTTTTCCTGTATTCCTAATGGAGCGAGCGACACACATGTGATTTAGTTTACAAATTAGTGATTTTCTTTTTTGTTCTTTCATTTGAAACTTGTTCCTGTGCTGTACAATGTGATATATCACTTTTCATTTTCCTGTTATAATAATTGAACCGGCGACACGTATGTGAATTAGTTTACAAAGTTGTGCTTTGCGTTTCTGTTCTTTCGATGGAAACATGTTCCTGTGCTGTACAGTGTGTTATATCACTTTTCAATTTTCCTCTTATAATAATTGAACAGGCGACACATATGTCATTTAGTTTACAAAATTGTGCTTTCCGTTTCTGTTCTTTCTTTGGAAACTTGTTTCTGTGCCATACAGTGTGAGATAACACTTTCCGGTTTCCCTATATTCCTAACTGAGCGAGCGACACACATGTGATTTAGTTTACAAAGTAGTGCTTTGGCTTTCTCACTTCTTGGAAAATTGTTTCTGTGCTGTACAGTGTGATATATCACTTTTCAGTTTTCCTGTTCTAATAATTGAACGGGCGACACGTATTTGATTTAGTTTACAAAGTTGTGCTTTGCTTTTCTGTTCTTTCGATGGAAAATAGTTTCTGTGCCGTACAGTGCGAGATAACACTTTTCGGTTTTCCTGTATTCGTAATTGAGCGAGTGACACACATGTCAAAGTGACACACTTTACAAAGTAGTGCTTTTCATTTACGTTCTTTCATTGGAAACTTGTTCCTGTTAGCGTTAGGGTTAGGGTTAGGGTTAGGGTTAGGGTTAGGGTTAGGGCCTTAGGGTTAGGGTTAGGGTTAGGGTTATATCACTTTTCAGTTTTCCTGTTCTAATAATTGAACGGGCGACACGTATGTGATTTAGTTTACAAAGTTGTGCTTTGCTTTTCTGTTCTTTCGATGGAAAATAGTTTCTGTGCCGTACAGTGCGAGATAACACTTTTCAGTTTTCCTGTATTCCTAATTGAGCGAGCGACTGACACACAGGTGATTCTGTTTAAAAGTAGTGCTTTGCTTTTCTGTTCTTTCGTTGGAAAATTGTTCTTGTGCTGTACAGTGAGATATATTACTGTTCAGTTTTCCTGTATTCCTAATGGAGCGAGCGACACACATGTGATTTAGTTGACAAATTAGTGATTTTCTTTTTTGTTCTTTCATTTGAAACTTGTTCCTGTGCTGTACAATGTGATATATCACTTTTCAGTTTTCCTGTTATAATAATTGAACAGGTGACACATATGTGAATTAGTTTACAAAGTTGTGCTTTGCGTTTCTGTTCTTTCGATGGAAACATGTTCCTGTGCTGTACAGTGTGTTATATCACTTTTCAGTTTTCTTCTTATAATAATTGAACAGGCGACACGTATGTCATTTAGTTTACAAAGTTGTGCTTTGCGTTTCTGTTCTTTCTTTGGAAACTTGTTTCTGTGTCATACAGTGTGAGATAACACTTTCCGGTTTCCCTGTATTCCTAAATGAGGGAGCGACACACATGTGATTTAGTTTACAAAGTAGTGCTTTGGGTTTCTGTTCTTCTTGGAAACTTGTTTCTGTGCTGTACAGGGTGATATATCACTTTTCAGTTTTCCTGTTGTAATAATTGAACGGGCGACACGTATGTGATTTAGTTTACAAAGTTGTGCTTTGCTTTTCTGTTCTTTCGATGGAAACTAGTTTCTGTGCCGTACAGTGCGAGATAACACTTTTCGGTTTTCCTGTATTCCTAATTGAGAGAGTGACACACATGTGATTCACTTTACAAAGTAGTGCTTTTCATTTACGTTCTTTCGTTGGAAACTTGCTCCTGTTAGGAACAAGTTAGTGTTAGGGTTAGGGTTAGGGTTAGGGTTAGGGTTAGGGTTAGGGTTGGGATTAGGTTAAGGCTGGGTAAGGGATAGGGTTAGTGTTAGGGTTAGGGTTAGGGTTAGGGTTAGGGTTAGGGTTAGGGGTTAGGGTTACGGTTAGGGCCGTAGGGTTAGGGTTAGGGTTAGGGTTAGGGTTAGGGCCTTAGGGTTAGGGTTAGGGTTATATCACTTTTCAGTTTTCCTGTTATAATAATTGAACAGGCAACACGTATGTGAAGTAGTTTACAAAGTTGTGCTTTGCGTTTCTGTTCTTTCAATGGAAACTTGTTTCTGTGCCGTACAGTGCGAGATAACACTTTTCAGTTTTCCTGTATTCCTAATTGAGCCAGCGACACACAGGTGATTCTGTTTAAAAGTAGTGCTTTGCTTTTCTGTTCTTTCGTTGGAAACTTGTTCTTGTGCTGTAGAGTGAGATATATTACTGTTCAGTTTTCCTGTATTCCTAATGGAGCTAGCGACACACATGTGATTTAGTTGACAAATTAGTGATTTTCTTTTTTGTTCTTTCATTTGAAACTTGTTTCTGTGCTGTACAATGTGATATATCACTTTTCAGTTTTCCTGTTATAATAATTGAACAGGCGACACGTATGTGAATTAGTTTACAAAGTTGTGCTTTGCGTTTCTGTTCTTTCGATGGAAACATGTTCCTGTGCTGTTCAGTGTGTTATATCACTTTTCAGTTTTCCTCTTATAATAATTGAACAGGCGACACATATGTCATTTAGTTTACAAAGTTGTGCTTTCCGTTTCTGTTCTTTCTTTGGAAACTTGTTTCTGTGCCATACAGTGTGAGATAACACTTTTCGGTTTCCCTGTATTCCTAATTGAGCGAGCGACACACATGTGATTCAGTTTACAAAGTAGTGCTTTTCATTTACGTTCTTTCGTTGGAAACTTGTTCCTGTTAGGAACAAGTTAGGGTTAGGGTTAGTGTTAGGGTTAGGTTTAGGGTTAGGTTAGGGCTGGGTAAGGGATAAGGTAAGCGTTAGGGTTAGGGTTAGGGTTAGGCTTAGGCTTAGGGTTAGGGCCTTAGGGTTAGGGTTAGGGTTAGGGTTATATCACTTTTCAGTTTTCCTGTTATAATAATTGAATAGGTGACACATATGTGAACTAGTTTACAAAGTTGTGCTTTGCGTTTCTGTTCTTTTGATGGAAACATGTTCCTGTGCTGTACAATGTGATATATCACTTTTCCGTTTTCCTGTTATAATAATTGAACAGGCGACACGTATGTGAATTAGTTTACAAAGTTGTGCTTTGCGTTTCTGTTCTTTCGATGGAAACATGTTCCTGTGCTGTTCAGTGTGTTATATCACTTTTCAGTTTTCCTCTTATAATAATTGAACAGGCGACACGTATGTCATTTAGTTTACAAAGTTGTGCTTTCCGTTTCTGTTCTTTCTTTGGAAACATGTTTCTGTGCCATACAGTGTGAGATAACACTTTTCAGTTTCCCTATATTCCTAATTGAGCGAGCGACACACATGTGATTCAGTTTACAAAGTAGTGCTTTTCATTTACGTTCTTTCGTTGGAAACTTGTTCCTGTTAGGAACAAGTTAGGGTTAGGGTTAGGGTTAGGGTTAGGGTTAGGGTTAGGGTTAGGTTAGGGCTGGGTAAGGGATAGGGTTAGCTTTAGGGTTAGGGTTAGGGATAGGGTTAGGGTTAGGGTTATATCACTTTTCAGTTTTCCTGTTATAATAATTGAACAGGCGACACGTATGTGAATTAGTTTACAAAGTTGTGCTTTGCGTTTCTGTTCTTTCGATGGAAACATGTTCCTGTGCTGTACAGTGTGTTATATCACTTTTCAGTTTTCCTCTTATAATAATTGAACAGGCGACACATATGTCATTTAGTTTACAAAGTTGTGCTTTCCGTTTCTGTTCTTTCTTTGGAAACTTGTTTCTGTGCCATACAGTGTGAGATAACACTTTTCGGTTTCCCTGTATTCCTAATTGAGCGAGCGACACACATGTGATTTAGTTTACAAAGTAGTGCTTTGGGTTTCTGTTCTTCTTGGAAACTTGTTTCTGTGCTGTACAGTGTGATATATCACTTTTCAGTTTTCCTGTTGTAATAATTGAACGGGCGACACGTATGTGATTTAGTTTACAAAGTTGTGCTTTGCTTTTCTGTTCTTTCGATGGAAACTAGTTTCTGTACCGTACAGTGCGAGATAACACTTTTCGGTTTTCCTGTATTCCTAATTCAGCAAGTGACACACATGTGATTCACTTTACAAAGTAGTGCTTTTCATTTATGTTCTTTCGTTGGAAACTTGTTCCTGTTAGGAACATGTTCCTGTTAGGAACAAGTTAGGGTTAGGGTTAGGTTTAGGGTTAGCGTTAGGGTTAGGTTAGGGCTGGGTAAGGGATCGGGTTAGCGTTAGGGTTAGGGTTAGGGTTAGGGTTAGGGATTAGGGTTAGGGGTTAGGGTTAGGGTTAGGGTTAGGGTTAGGGTTAGGGTTAGGGCCTTAGAATTAGAGTTAGGGTTAGGGTTATATCACTTTTCAGTTTTCCTGTTATAATAATTGAACAGGCGACACATATGTGAATTAGTTTACAAAGTTGTGCTTTGCCTTTCTGTTCTTTCGTTGGAAACTTGTTCTTGTGCTGTACAGTGAGATATATTACTGTTCATTTTTCCTGTATTCCTAATGGAGCGAGCGACACACATGTGATTTAGTTTACAAATTAGTGATTTTCTTTTTTGTTCTTTCATTTGAAACTTGTTCCTGTGCTGTACAATGTGATATATCACTTTTCAGTTTTCCTGTTATAATAATTGAACAGGCGACACGTATGTGAATTAGATTACAAAGTTGTGCTTTGCGTTTCTGTTCTTTGGATGAAAACATGTTCCTGTGCTGTACAGTGTGTTATATCACTTTTCAGTTTTCCTCTTATAATAATTGAACAGGCGACACGTATGTCATTTAGTTTACAAAGTTGTGCTTTCCGTTTCTGTTCTTTCGATGGAAACTAGTTTCTGTGCCGTACAGTGCGAGATAACACTTTTCGGTTTTCCTGTATTCCTAATTGAGCGAGTGACACACATGTGATTCACTTTACAAAGTAGTGCTTTTCATTTATGTTCTTTCGTTGGAAACTTGTTCCTGTTAGGAACATGTTCCTGTTAGGAACAAGTTAGGGTTAGCTTTAGGGTTAGGGTTAGGGTTAGGGTTAGGGTTAGGGTTAGGGTTAGGTTAGGGCTGGGTAAGGGATAGGGTTAGCATTAGGGTTAGGGGTAGGGTTAGGGTTAGGGTTAGGGTTAGAGGTTAGGGTTAGGGTTAGGGTTAGGGTTTGGGCCTTAGGGTTAGGGTTAGGGTTATGGTTAGGTTAGGGCTGGGTAAGGGATAGGGTTAGCATTAGGGTTAGGGTTAGGGTTAGGGTTAGGGTTACGGTTAGGGTTAGGGGTAGGGTTATATCACTTTTCAGTTTTCCTGTTATAATAATTGAACAGGCGACACATATGTGAATTAGTTTACAAAGTTGTGCTTTGCCTTTCTGTTCTTTCGTTGGAAACTTGTTCTTGTGCTGTACAGTGAGATATATTACTGTTCAGTTTTCCTGTATTCCTAATGGAGCGAGCGACACACATGTGATTTAGTTTACAATTTAGTGATTTTCTTTTTTGTTCTTTCATTTGAAACTTGTTCCTGTGCTGTACAATGTGATATATCACTTTTCAGTTTTCCTGTTGTAATAATTGAACGGGCGACACGTATGTGATTTAGTTTACAAAGTTGTGCTTTGCTTTTCTGTTCTTTCGATGGAAACTAGTTTCTGTGCCGTACAGTGCGAGATAACACTTTTCGGTTTTCCTGTATTCCTAATTGAGCGAGTGACACACCTGTGATTCACTTTACAAAGTAGTGCTTTTCATTTACGTTCTTTCGTTGGAAACTTGTTCCTGTTAGGAACAAGTTAGGGTTAGGGTTAGGGTTAGGGTTAGGGTTAGGGTTAGGTTAGGGCTGGGTAAGGGATAGGGTTAGCATTAGGGTTAGGGTTAGGGTTAGGGTTAGGATTAGGGATAGGGTTAGAGGTTAGGGTTAGGGTTAGGGTTAGGGTTAGGGCCTTAGGGTTAGGGTTAGGGTTAGGTTAGGGCTGGGTAAGGGATAGGGTTAGCATTAGGGTTAGGGTTAGGGTTAGGGTTAGGGTTAAGGTTAGGGTTACGGTTAGGGTTAGGGGTAGGGTTATATCACTTTTCAGTTTTCCTGTTATAATAATTGAACAGGCGACACATATGTGAATTAGTTTACGAAGTTGTGCTTTGCCTTTCGGTTCTTTCATTGGAAACTTGTTGTTGTGCTGTACAGTGAGATATATTACTGTTCAGTTTTCCTGTATTCCTAATGGAGCGAGCGACACACATGTGATTTAGTTTACAAATTAGTGATTTTCTTTTTTGTTCTTTCATTTGAAACTTGTTCCTCTGCTGTACAATGTGATATATCACTTTTCAGTTTTCCTGTTATAATAATTGAACAGGCGACACGTATGTGAATTAGTTTACAAAGTTGTGCTTTGCGTTTCTGTTCTTTCGATGGAAACATGTTCCTGTGCTGTACAGTGTGTTATATCACTTTTCAGTTTTCCTCTTATAATAATTGAACAGGCGACACGTATGTCATTTAGTTTACAAAGTTGTGCTTTGCGTTTCTGTTCTTTCTTTGGAAACTTGTTTCTGTGTCATACAGTGTGAGATAACACTTTCTGGTTTCCCTGTATTCCTAATTGAGGGAGCGACACACATGTGATTTAGTTTACAAAGTAGTGCTTTGGGTTTCTGTTCTTCTTGGAAACTTGTTTCTGTGCTGTACAGGGTGATATATCACTTTTCAGTTTTCCTGTTGTAATAATTGAACGGGCGACACGTATGTGGTTTAGTTTACAAAGTTGTGCTTTGCTTTTTTATTCTTTCGATGGAAACTAGTTTCTGTGCCGTACAGTGCGAGATAACACTTTTCGGTTTTCCTGTATTCCTAATTGAGCGAGTGACACACATGTGATTCACTTTACAAAGTAGTGCTTTTCATTTACGTTCTTTCGTTGGAAACTTGTTCCTGTTAGGAACAAGTTAGGGTTAGGGTTAGGTTTAGGGTTAGCGTTAGGGTTAGGTTAGGGCTGGGTAAGGGATAGGGTTAGCGTTAGGGTTAGGGTTAGGGTTAGGGTTAGGGATTAGGGTTAGGGGTTAGGGTTAGGGTTAGGGTTAGGGTTAGGGTTAGGGCCTTAGAATTAGAGTTAGGTTTAGGGTTATATCACTTTTCAGTTTTCCTGTTATAATAATTGAACAGGCGACACATATGTGAATTAGTTTACAAAGTTGTGCTTTGCCTTTCTGTTCTTTCGTTGGAAACTTGTTCTTGTGCTGTACAGTGAGATATATTACTGTTCATTTTTCCTGTATTCCTAATGGAGCGAGCGACACACATGTGATTTAGTTTACAAATTAGTGATTTTCTTTTTTGTTCTTTCATTTGAAACTTGTTCCTGTGCTGTACAATGTGATATATCACTTTTCAGTTTTCCTGTTATAATAATTGAACAGGCGACACGTATGTGAATTAGATTACAAAGTTGTGCTTTGCGTTTCTGTTCTTTGGATGAAAACATGTTCCTGTGCTGTACAGTGTGTTATATCACTTTTCAGTTTTCCTCTTATAATAATTGAACAGGCGACACGTATGTCATTTAGTTTACAAAGTTGTGCTTTCCGTTTCTGTTCTTTCGATGGAAACTAGTTTCTGTGCCGTACAGTGCGAGATAACACTTTTCGGTTTTCCTGTATTCCTAATTGAGCGAGTGACACACATGTGATTCACTTTACAAAGTAGTGCTTTTCATTTATGTTCTTTCGTTGGAAACTTGTTCCTGTTAGGAACATGTTCCTGTTAGGAACAAGTTAGGGTTAGCTTTAGGGTTAGGGTTAGGGTTAGGGTTAGGGTTAGGGTTAGGGTTAGGTTAGGGCTGGGTAAGGGATAGGGTTAGCATTAGGGTTAGGGGTAGGGTTAGGGTTAGGGTTAGGGTTAGAGGTTAGGGTTAGGGTTAGGGTTAGGGTTTGGGCCTTAGGGTTAGGGTTAGGGTTATGGTTAGGTTAGGGCTGGGTAAGGGATAGGGTTAGCATTAGGGTTAGGGTTAGGGTTAGGGTTAGGGTTACGGTTAGGGTTAGGGGTAGGGTTATATCACTTTTCAGTTTTCCTGTTATAATAATTGAACAGGCGACACATATGTGAATTAGTTTACAAAGTTGTGCTTTGCCTTTCTGTTCTTTCGTTGGAAACTTGTTCTTGTGCTGTACAGTGAGATATATTACTGTTCAGTTTTCCTGTATTCCTAATGGAGCGAGCGACACACATGTGATTTAGTTTACAATTTAGTGATTTTCTTTTTTGTTCTTTCATTTGAAACTTGTTCCTGTGCTGTACAATGTGATATATCACTTTTCAGTTTTCCTGTTGTAATAATTGAACGGGCGACACGTATGTGATTTAGTTTACAAAGTTGTGCTTTGCTTTTCTGTTCTTTCGATGGAAACTAGTTTCTGTGCCGTACAGTGCGAGATAACACTTTTCGGTTTTCCTGTATTCCTAATTGAGCGAGTGACACACCTGTGATTCACTTTACAAAGTAGTGCTTTTCATTTACGTTCTTTCGTTGGAAACTTGTTCCTGTTAGGAACAAGTTAGGGTTAGGGTTAGGGTTAGGGTTAGGGTTAGGGTTAGGTTAGGGCTGGGTAAGGGATAGGGTTAGCATTAGGGTTAGGGTTAGGGTTAGGGTTAGGATTAGGGATAGGGTTAGAGGTTAGGGTTAGGGTTAGGGTTAGGGTTAGGGCCTTAGGGTTAGGGTTAGGGTTAGGTTAGGGCTGGGTAAGGGATAGGGTTAGCATTAGGGTTAGGGTTAGGGTTAGGGTTAGGGTTAAGGTTAGGGTTACGGTTAGGGTTAGGGGTAGGGTTATATCACTTTTCAGTTTTCCTGTTATAATAATTGAACAGGCGACACATATGTGAATTAGTTTACAAAGTTGTGCTTTGCCTTTCGGTTCTTTCATTGGAAACTTGTTGTTGTGCTATACAGTGAGATATATTACTGTTCAGTTTTCCTGTATTCCTAATGGAGCGAGCGACACACATGTGATTTAGTTTACAAATTAGTGATTTTCTTTTTTGTTCTTTCATTTGAAACTTGTTCCTCTGCTGTACAATGTGATATATCACTTTTCAGTTTTCCTGTTATAATAATTGAACAGGCGACACGTATGTGAATTAGTTTACAAAGTTGTGCTTTGCGTTTCTGTTCTTTCGATGGAAACATGTTCCTGTGCTGTACAGTGTGTTATATCACTTTTCAGTTTTCCTCTTATAATAATTGAACAGGCGACACGTATGTCATTTAGTTTACAAAGTTGTGCTTTCCGTTTCTGTTCTTTCGATGGAAACTAGTTTCTGTGCCGTACAGTGCGAGATAACACTTTTCGGTTTTCCTGTATTCCTAATTGAGCGAGTGACACACATGTGATTCACTTTACAAAGTAGTGCTTTTCATTTATGTTCTTTCGTTGGAAACTTGTTCCTGTTAGGAACATGTTCCTGTTAGGAACAAGTTAGGGTTAGCTTTAGGGTTAGGGTTAGGGTTAGGGTTAGGGTTAGGGTTAGGTTAGGGCTGGGTAAGGGATAGGGTTAGCATTAGGGTTAGGGGTAGGGTTAGGGTTAGGGTTAGGGTTAGAGGTTAGGGTTAGGGTTAGGGTTAGGGTTTGGGCCTTAGGGTTAGGGTTAGGGTTATGGTTAGGTTAGGGCTGGGTAAGGGATAGGGTTAGCATTAGGGTTAGGGTTAGGGTTAGGGTTAGGGTTACGGTTAGGGTTAGGGGTAGGGTTATATCACTTTTCAGTTTTCCTGTTATAATAATTGAACAGGCGACACATATGTGAATTAGTTTACAAAGTTGTGCTTTGCCTTTCTGTTCTTTCGTTGGAAACTTGTTCTTGTGCTGTACAGTGAGATATATTACTGTTCAGTTTTCCTGTATTCCTAATGGAGCGAGCGACACACATGTGATTTAGTTTACAATTTAGTGATTTTCTTTTTTGTTCTTTCATTTGAAACTTGTTCCTGTGCTGTACAATGTGATATATCACTTTTCAGTTTTCCTGTTGTAATAATTGAACGGGCGACACGTATGTGATTTAGTTTACAAAGTTGTGCTTTGCTTTTCTGTTCTTTCGATGGAAACTAGTTTCTGTGCCGTACAGTGCGAGATAACACTTTTCGGTTTTCCTGTATTCCTAATTGAGCGAGTGACACACCTGTGATTCACTTTACAAAGTAGTGCTTTTCATTTACGTTCTTTCGTTGGAAACTTGTTCCTGTTAGGAACAAGTTAGGGTTAGGGTTAGGGTTAGGGTTAGGGTTAGGGTTAGGTTAGGGCTGGGTAAGGGATAGGGTTAGCATTAGGGTTAGGGTTAGGGTTAGGGTTAGGATTAGGGATAGGGTTAGAGGTTAGGGTTAGGGTTAGGGTTAGGGTTAGGGCCTTAGGGTTAGGGTTAGGGTTAGGTTAGGGCTGGGTAAGGGATAGGGTTAGCATTAGGGTTAGGGTTAGGGTTAGGGTTAGGGTTAGGGTTAAGGTTAGGGTTACGGTTAGGGTTAGGGGTAGGGTTATATCACTTTTCAGTTTTCCTGTTATAATAATTGAACAGGCGACACATATGTGAATTAGTTTACAAAGTTGTGCTTTGCCTTTCGGTTCTTTCATTGGAAACTTGTTGTTGTGCTGTACAGTGAGATATATTACTGTTCAGTTTTCCTGTATTCCTAATGGAGCGAGCGACACACATGTGATTTAGTTTACAAATTAGTGATTTTCTTTTTTGTTCTTTCATTTGAAACTTGTTCCTCTGCTGTACAATGTGATATATCACTTTTCAGTTTTCCTGTTATAATAATTGAACAGGCGACACGTATGTGAATTAGTTTACAAAGTTGTGCTTTGCGTTTCTGTTCTTTCGATGGAAACATGTTCCTGTGCTGTACAGTGTGTTATATCACTTTTCAGTTTTCCTCTTATAATAATTGAACAGGCGACACGTATGTCATTTAGTTTACAAAGTTGTGCTTTGCGTTTCTGTTCTTTCTTTGGAAACTTGTTTCTGTGTCATACAGTGTGAGATAACACTTTCTGGTTTCCCTGTATTCCTAATTGAGGGAGCGACACACATGTGATTTAGTTTACAAAGTAGTGCTTTGGGTTTCTGTTCTTCTTGGAAACTTGTTTCTGTGCTGTACAGGGTGATATATCACTTTTCAGTTTTCCTGTTGTAATAATTGAACGGGCGACACGTATGTGGTTTAGTTTACAAAGTTGTGCTTTGCTTTTTTATTCTTTCGATGGAAACTAGTTTCTGTGCCGTACAGTGCGAGATAACACTTTTCGGTTTTCCTGTATTCCTAATTGAGCGAGTGACACACATGTGATTCACTTTACAAAGTAGTGCTTTTCATTTACGTTCTTTCGTTGGAAACTTGTTCCTGTTAGGAACAAGTTAGGGTTAGGGTTAGGTTTAGGGTTAGCGTTAGGGTTAGGTTAGGGCTGGGTAAGGGATAGGGTTAGCGTTAGGGTTAGGGTTAGGGTTAGGGTTAGGGATTAGGGTTAGGGGTTAGGGTTAGGGTTAGGGTTAGGGTTAGGGCCTTAGAATTAGAGTTAGGGTTAGGGTTATATCACTTTTCAGTTTTCCTGTTATAATAATTGAACAGGCGACACATATGTGAATTAGTTTACAAAGTTGTGCTTTGCCTTTCTGTTCTTTCGTTGGAAACTTGTTCTTGTGCTGTACAGTGAGATATATTACTGTTCATTTTTCCTGTATTCCTAATGGAGCGAGCGACACACATGTGATTTAGTTTACAAATTAGTGATTTTCTTTTTTGTTCTTTCATTTGAAACTTGTTCCTGTGCTGTACAATGTGATATATCACTTTTCAGTTTTCCTGTTATAATAATTGAACAGGCGACACGTATGTGAATTAGATTACAAAGTTGTGCTTTGCGTTTCTGTTCTTTGGATGAAAACATGTTCCTGTGCTGTACAGTGTGTTATATCACTTTTCAGTTTTCCTCTTATAATAATTGAACAGGCGACACGTATGTCATTTAGTTTACAAAGTTGTGCTTTCCGTTTCTGTTCTTTCGATGGAAACTAGTTTCTGTGCCGTACAGTGCGAGATAACACTTTTCGGTTTTCCTGTATTCCTAATTGAGCGAGTGACACACATGTGATTCACTTTACAAAGTAGTGCTTTTCATTTATGTTCTTTCGTTGGAAACTTGTTCCTGTTAGGAACATGTTCCTGTTAGGAACAAGTTAGGGTTAGCTTTAGGGTTAGGGTTAGGGTTAGGGTTAGGGTTAGGGTTAGGGTTAGGTTAGGGCTGGGTAAGGGATAGGGTTAGCATTAGGGTTAGGGGTAGGGTTAGGGTTAGGGTTAGGGTTAGAGGTTAGGGTTAGGGTTAGGGTTAGGGTTTGGGCCTTAGGGTTAGGGTTAGGGTTATGGTTAGGTTAGGGCTGGGTAAGGGATAGGGTTAGCATTAGGGTTAGGGTTAGGGTTAGGGTTAGGGTTACGGTTAGGGTTAGGGGTAGGGTTATATCACTTTTCAGTTTTCCTGTTATAATAATTGAACAGGCGACACATATGTGAATTAGTTTACAAAGTTGTGCTTTGCCTTTCTGTTCTTTCGTTGGAAACTTGTTCTTGTGCTGTACAGTGAGATATATTACTGTTCAGTTTTCCTGTATTCCTAATGGAGCGAGCGACACACATGTGATTTAGTTTACAATTTAGTGATTTTCTTTTTTGTTCTTTCATTTGAAACTTGTTCCTGTGCTGTACAATGTGATATATCACTTTTCAGTTTTCCTGTTGTAATAATTGAACGGGCGACACGTATGTGATTTAGTTTACAAAGTTGTGCTTTGCTTTTCTGTTCTTTCGATGGAAACTAGTTTCTGTGCCGTACAGTGCGAGATAACACTTTTCGGTTTTCCTGTATTCCTAATTGAGCGAGTGACACACCTGTGATTCACTTTACAAAGTAGTGCTTTTCATTTACGTTCTTTCGTTGGAAACTTGTTCCTGTTAGGAACAAGTTAGGGTTAGGGTTAGGGTTAGGGTTAGGGTTAGGGTTAGGTTAGGGCTGGGTAAGGGATAGGGTTAGCATTAGGGTTAGGGTTAGGGTTAGGGTTAGGATTAGGGATAGGGTTAGAGGTTAGGGTTAGGGTTAGGGTTAGGGTTAGGGCCTTAGGGTTAGGGTTAGGGTTAGGTTAGGGCTGGGTAAGGGATAGGGTTAGCATTAGGGTTAGGGTTAGGGTTAGGGTTAGGGTTAAGGTTAGGGTTACGGTTAGGGTTAGGGGTAGGGTTATATCACTTTTCAGTTTTCCTGTTATAATAATTGAACAGGCGACACATATGTGAATTAGTTTACAAAGTTGTGCTTTGCCTTTCGGTTCTTTCATTGGAAACTTGTTGTTGTGCTGTACAGTGAGATATATTACTGTTCAGTTTTCCTGTATTCCTAATGGAGCGAGCGACACACATGTGATTTAGTTTACAAATTAGTGATTTTCTTTTTTGTTCTTTCATTTGAAACTTGTTCCTCTGCTGTACAATGTGATATATCACTTTTCAGTTTTCCTGTTATAATAATTGAACAGGCGACACGTATGTGAATTAGTTTACAAAGTTGTGCTTTGCGTTTCTGTTCTTTCGATGGAAACATGTTCCTGTGCTGTACAGTGTGTTATATCACTTTTCAGTTTTCCTCTTATAATAATTGAACAGGCGACACGTATGTCATTTAGTTTACAAAGTTGTGCTTTGCGTTTCTGTTCTTTCTTTGGAAACTTGTTTCTGTGTCATACAGTGTGAGATAACACTTTCTGGTTTCCCTGTATTCCTAATTGAGGGAGCGACACACATGTGATTTAGTTTACAAAGTAGTGCTTTGGGTTTCTGTTCTTCTTGGAAACTTGTTTCTGTGCTGTACAGGGTGATATATCACTTTTCAGTTTTCCTGTTGTAATAATTGAACGGGCGACACGTATGTGGTTTAGTTTACAAAGTTGTGCTTTGCTTTTTTATTCTTTCGATGGAAACTAGTTTCTGTGCCGTACAGTGCGAGATAACACTTTTCGGTTTTCCTGTATTCCTAATTGAGCGAGTGACACACATGTGATTCACTTTATAAAGTAGTGCTTTTCATTTACGTTCTTTCGTTGGAAACTTGTTCCTGTTAGGAACAAGTTAGGGTTAGGGTTAGGTTTAGGGTTAGCGTTAGGGTTAGGTTAGGGCTGGGTAAGGGATAGGGTTAGCGTTAGGGTTAGGGTTAGGGTTAGGGTTAGGGATTAGGGTTAGGGGTTAGGGTTAGGGTTAGGGTTAGGGTTAGGGTTAGGGCCTTAGAATTAGAGTTAGGGTTAGGGTTATATCACTTTTCAGTTTTCCTGTTATAATAATTGAACAGGCGACACATATGTGAATTAGTTTACAAAGTTGTGCTTTGCCTTTCTGTTCTTTCGTTGGAAACTTGTTCTTGTGCTGTACAGTGAGATATATTACTGTTCATTTTTCCTGTATTCCTAATGGAGCGAGCGACACACATGTGATTTAGTTTACAAATTAGTGATTTTCTTTTTTGTTCTTTCATTTGAAACTTGTTCCTGTGCTGTACAATGTGATATATCACTTTTCAGTTTTCCTGTTATAATAATTGAACAGGCGACACGTATGTGAATTAGATTACAAAGTTGTGCTTTGCGTTTCTGTTCTTTGGATGAAAACATGTTCCTGTGCTGTACAGTGTGTTATATCACTTTTCAGTTTTCCTCTTATAATAATTGAACAGGCGACACGTATGTCATTTAGTTTACAAAGTTGTGCTTTCCGTTTCTGTTCTTTCGATGGAAACTAGTTTCTGTGCCGTACAGTGCGAGATAACACTTTTCGGTTTTCCTGTATTCCTAATTGAGCGAGTGACACACATGTGATTCACTTTACAAAGTAGTGCTTTTCATTTATGTTCTTTCTTTGGAAACTTGTTCCTGTTAGGAACAAGTTAGGGTTAGGTTTAGGGTTAGGGTTAGGGTTAGCGTTAGGTTAGGGCTGGGTAAGGGATAGGATTAGCGTTAGGGTTAGGGTTAGGGTTAGGGTTAGGGGTTAGGGTTAGGGTTAGGGTTAGGGTTAGGGTTAGGGTTAGGGTTAGGGCCTTAGGGTTAGGGTTAGGGTTAGTGTTATATCACTTTTCAGTTTTCCTGTTATAATAATTGAACAGGCGAAACGTATGTGAATTAGTTTACAAAGTTGTGCTTTGCTTTTCTGTTCTTTCGATGGAAACTAGTTTCTGTGCCATACAGTGCGAGATAACACTTTTCGGTTTTCCTGTATTCCTAATTGAGCGAGTGACACACATGTGATTCACTTTACAAAGTAGTGCTTTTCATTTACGTTCTTTCATTGGAAACTTGTTCCTGTTAGGAACAAGTTAGGGTTAGGGTTAGGGTTAGGGTTAGGGCTGGGTAAGGGATAGGGTTAGCATTAGGGTTAGGGTTAGGGTTAGGGTTAGGTTTAGGGTTAGGGTTAGAGGTTAGGGTTAGGGTTAGGATTAGGGCTTTAGGGTTAGGGTTAGGGTTAGGTTAGGGCTGGGTAAGGGATAGGGTTAGCATTAGGGTTAGGGTTAGGGTTAGGGTTAGGGTTACGGTTAGGGTTACGGTTAGGGTTAGGGGTAGGGTTATATCACTTTTCAGTTTTCCTGTTATAATAATTGAACAGGCGACACATATGTCAATTAGTTTACAAAGTTGTGCGTTGCCTTTCTGTTCTTTCGTTGGAAACTTGTTCTTGTGCTGTACAGTGAGATATATTACTGTTCAGTTTTCCTGTATTCCTAATGGAGCGAGCGACACACATGTGATTTAGTTTAAAAATTAGTGATTTTCTTTTTTGTTCTTTCATTTTAAACTTGTTCCTGTGCTGTACAATGTGATATATCACTTTTCAGTTTTCCTGTTATAATAATTGAACAGGCAACACGTATGTGAATTAGTTTACAAAGTTGTGCTTTGCGTTTCTGTTCTTTCGATGGAAACATGTTCCTGTGCTGTACAGTGTGTTATATCACTTTTCAGTTTTCCTCTTATAATAATTGAACAGGCGACACGTATGTCATTTAGTTTACAAAGTTGTGCTTTGCGTTTCTGTTCTTTCGATGGAAACATGTTCCTGTGCTGTACATTGTGTTATATCACTTTTCAGTTTTCCTCTTATAATAATTGAACAGGCGACACGTATGTCATTTAGTTTACAAAGTTGTGCTTTGCGTTTCTGTTCTTTCGATGGAACCATGTTCCTGTGCTGTACAGTGTGTTATATCACTTTTCAGTTTTCCTCTTATAATAATTGAACAGGCGACATGTATGTCATTTAGTTTACAAAGTTGTGCTTTGCGTTTCTGTTCTTTCGATGGAAACTAGTTTCTGTGCCGTACAGTGCGAGATAACACTTTTCGGTTTTCCTGTATTCCTAATTGAGCGAGTGACACACATGTGATTCACTTTACAAAGTAGTGCTTTTCATTTACGTTCTTTCGTTGGAAACTTGTTCCTGTTAGGAACAAGTTAGGGTTAGGGTTAGGGTTAGGGTTAAGGTTAGGGTTAGGGTTAGGGTTAGGTTAGGGCTGGGTAAGGGATAGGGTTAGCGTTAGGGTTAGGGTTAGGGTTAGGGTTAGGGTTAGGGTTTAGGGTTAGGGTTAGGGTTAGGGTTAGGGTTAGGGTTAGGGTTAGGGCCTTAGGGTTAGGGTTAGGGTTAGGGTTATATCACTTTTCCGTTTTCCTGTTATAATAATTGAACAGGCGACACATATGTGAATTAGTTTACAAAGTTGTGCTTTGCGTTTCTGTTATTTCAATGGAAACTTGTTTCTGTGCCGTACAGTGCGAGATAACACTTTTCAGTTTTCCTGTATTCCTAATTGAGTGAGCGACACACAGGTGATTCTGTTTAAAAGTAGTGCTTTGCTTTTCTGTTCTTTCGTTGGAAACTTGTTCTTGTGCTGTACAGTGAGATATATTACTGTTCAGTTTTCCTGTATTCCTAATGGAGCGAGCGACACACATGTGATTTAGTTTACAAATTAGTGATTTTCTTTTTTGTTCTTTCATTTGAAACTTGTTCCTGTGCTGTACAATGTGATATATCACTTTTCAGTTTTCCTGTTATAATAATTGAACAGGCCACACATATGTGAATTAGTTTACGAAGTTGTGCTTTGCGTTTCTGTTCTTTCGATGGAAACATGTTCCTGTGCTGTACAGTGTGTTATATTACTTTTCAGTTTTCCTCTTATAATAATTGAACAGCCGACACGTATGTCATTTAGTTTACAAAGTTGTGCTTTGCGTTTCTGTTCTTTCTTTGGAAACTTGTTTCTGTGCCATACAGTGTGAGATAACACTTTCCGGTTTCCCTGTATTCCTAATCGAGCGAGCGACACACATGTGATTTAGTTTACAAAGTAGTGCTTTTCATTTACGTTCTTTCGTTGGAAACTTGTTCCTGTTAGGAACAAGTTAGGGTTAGGGTTAGGGTTAGATTAGGGCTGGGTAAGGGATAGGGTTAGCGTTAGGGTTAGGGTAAGGTTTAGGGTTAGGGTTAGGGTTAGGGTTAGGGTTAGGGTTAGGGGTAGCGTTAGGGTTAGGGTTAGGGTTAGGGTTAGGGTTAGGGTTAGGGTTAGGGGTTAGGGTTAGGGTTAGGGTTAGGGTTAGGGTTAGGGTTAGGGCCTTAGGGTTAGGGTTAGGATTAGGGTTATATCACTTTTCAGTTTTCCTGTTATAATACTTGAACAGGCGACACATATGTGAATTAGTTTACAAAGTTGTGCTTTGCGTTTCTGTTCTTTCAATGGAAACTTGTTTTTGTGCCGTACAGTGCGAGATAACACTTTTCAGTTTTCCTGTATTCCTAATTGAGCGAGCGACACACAGGTGATTCTGTTTAAAAGTAGTGCTTTGCTTTTCTGTTCTTTCGTTGGAAACTTGTTCTTGTGCTATACAGTGAGATATATTACTGTTCAGTTTTCCTGTATTCCTAATGGAGCTAGCGACACACATGTGATTTAGTTTACAAATTAGCGATTTTCTTTTTTGTTCTTTCATTTGAAACTTGTTCCTGTGCTGTACAATGTGATATATCACTTTTCAGTTTTCCTGTTATAATAATTGAACAGGCGACACGTATGTGAATTAGTTTACAAAGTTGTGCTTTGCGTTTCTGTTCTTTCGATGGAAACATGTTCCTGTGCTGTACAGTGTGTTATATCACTTTTCACTTTTCCTCTTATAATAATTGTACAGGCGACACGTATGTCATTTAGTTTACAAAGTTGTGCTTTGAGTTTCTGTTCTTTCTTTGGAAACTTGTTTCTGGGCCATACAGTGTGCGATAACACTTTCCGGTTTCCCTGTATTCCTAATTGAGCGAGGGACACACATGTGATTTAGTTTACCAAGTAGTGCTTTGGGTTTCTGTTCTTCTTGGAAACTTGTTCCTGTGCTGTACAATGTGATATATCACTTTTCAATTTTCCTGTTATAATAATTGAACAGGCGACATGTATGTGAATTAGTTTACAAAGTTGTGCTTTGCGTTTCTGTTCTTTCGAAGGAAACATGTTCCTTTGCTGTACAGTGTGTTATATCACTTTTCAGTTTTCCTCTTATAATAATTGAACGGGCGACACGTATGTGATTTACTTTACAAAGTTGTGGTTTGCTTTTCTTTTCTTTCGATGGAAACTAGTTTCTGTGCCGTACAGTGCGAGATAACACTTTTCGGTTTTCCTGTATTCCTAATTGAGCGAGTGACACACATGTGATTCAGTTTACAAAGTAGTGCTTTTCATTTACGGTCTTTCGTTGGAAACTTGTTCCTGTTAGGAACAAGTTAGGGTTAGGGTAAGGGTTATGTTTAGCGTTAGGGTTAGGGTTAGGGATAGGGTTAGGGTTAGGGTTAGGGTTAGGGGTTAGGGTTAGGGTTAGGTTTAGGTTTAGGTTAGGGCTGGGTAAGGGATAGGGTTAGCGTTAGGGTTAGGGTTAGGGTTAGGGTTAGGGTTAGGGTTAGGGTTAGGGTTAGGGCCTTAGGGTTAGGGTTAGGGTTAGGGTTATATCACTTTTCAGTTTTCCTGTTATAATAATTGAACAAGCGACACATATGTGAATTAGTTTACAAAGTTGTGCTTTGCGTTTCTGTTCTTTCAATGGAAACTTGTTTCTGTGCCGTACAGTGTGAGATAACACTTTTCAGTTTTCCTGTATTCCTAATTGAGCGAGCGACACACAGGTGATTCTGTTTAAAAGTAGTGCTTTGCTTTTCTGTTCTTTCGTTGGAAACTTGTTCTTGTGCTGTACAGTGAGATATATTACTGTTCAGTTTTCCTGTATTCCTAATGGAGCGAGCGACACACATGTGATTTAGTTTACAAATTAGTGATTTTCTTTTTTGTTCTTTCATTTGAAACTTGTTCCTGTGCTGTACAATGTGATATATCACTTTTCAATTTTCCTGTTATAATAATTGAACAGGCGACACGTATGTGAATTAGTTTACAAAGTTGTGCTTTGCGTTTCTGTTCTTTCGATGGAAACATGTTCCTGTGCTGTACAGTGTGTTATATCACTTTTCAGTTTTCCTCTTATAATAATTGAACAGGCGACACGTATGTCATTTAGTTTACAAAGTTGTGCTTTGCGTTTCTGTTCTTTCTTTGGAAACTTGATTCTGGGCCATACATTGTGAGATAACACTTTCCGGTTTCCCTGTATTCCTAATTGAGCGAGGGACACACATGTGATTTAGTTTACCAAGTAGTGCTTTGGGTTTCTGTTCTTCTTGGAAACTTGTTTCTGTGCTGTACAGTGTGATATATCACTTTTCAGTTTTCCTGTTGTAATTGAACGGGCGACACGTATGTGATTTACTTTACAAAGTTGTGCTTTGCTTTTCTGTTCTTTCTATGGAAACTAGTTTCTGTGCTGTACAGTGCGAGATAACACTTTTCGGTTTTCCTGTATTCCTAATTGAGAGAGTGACACACATGTGATTCAGTTTACAAAGTAGTGCTTTTCATTTACGTTCTTTCGTTGGAACAAGTTAGGGTTAGGGTAAGGGTTAGGGTTAGCGTTAGTGTTAGGGTTAGGGATAGGGTTAGGGTTAGGGTTAGGGTTAGGGGTTAGGGTTAGGGTTAGGGTTAGGGTTAGGCGTTAGGGTTAGGTTTAGGGTTAGGTTAGGGCTGGGTAAGGGATAGGGTTAGCGTTAGGGTTAGGGTTAGGGTTAGGGTTAGGGTTAGGGTTAGGGTTAGGGTTAGGGTTAGGGTTAGGGCCTTAGGGTTAGGGTTAGGGTTAGGGTTATATCACTTTTCAGTTTTCCTGTTATAATAATTGAACAAGCGACACATATGTGAATTAGTTTACAAAGTTGTGCTTTGCATTTCTGTTCTTTCAATGGAAACTTGTTTCTGTGCCGTACAGTGTGAGATAACACTTTTCAATTTTCCTGTATTCCTAATTGAGCGAGCGACACACAGGTGATTCTGTTTAAAAGTAGTGCTTTGCTTTTCTGTTCTTTCGTTGGAAACTTGTTCTTGTGCTGTACAGTGAGATATATTACTGTTCACTTTTCCTGTATTCCTAATGGAGCGAGCGACACACATGTGATTTAGTTTACAAATTAGTGATTTTCTTTTTTGTTCTTTCATTTGAAACTTGTTCCTGTGCTGTACAATGTGATATATCACTTTTCAGTTTTCCTGTTATAATAATTGAACAGGCGACACGTATGTGAATTAGTTTACAAAGTTGTGCTTTGCGTTTCTGTTCTTTCGATGGAAACATGTTCCTGTGCTGTACAGTGTGTTATATCACTTTTCAGTTTTCCTCTTATAATAATTGAACAGGCGACACGTATGTCATTTAGTTTACAAAGTGGTGCTTTGCTTTTCTGTTCTTTCTTTGGAAACTTGTTTCTGTGCCATACAGTGTGAGATAACACATTCCGGTTTCCCTGTATTCCTAATTGAGCGAGCGACACACATGTGATTTAGTTTACAAAGTAGTGCTTTGGGTTTCTGTTCTTCTTGGAAACTTGTTTCTGTGCTGTACAGTGTGATATATCACTTTTCAGTTTTCCTGTTGTAATAATTGAACGGGCGACACGTATGTGATTTAGTTTACAAAGTTGTGCTTTGCTTTTCTGTTCTTTCGATGGAAACTAGTTTCTGTGCCGTACAGTGCGAGATAACACTTTTCGGTTTTCCTGTATTCCTAATTGAGCGAGTGACACACATGTGATTCAGTTTACAAAGTAGTGCTTTTCATTTACGTTCTTTCGTTGGAAACTTGATCCTGTTAGGAACAAGTTAGGGTTAGGGTTAGGGTTAGGGTTAGGGTTAGGGTTAGGGTTAGGTTAGGGCTGGGTAAGGGATAGGGTTAGCGTTAGTGTTAGGGTTAGGTTTAGGGTTAGGGTTAGGGTTAGGGTTAGGGTTAGGGTTAGGGGTTAGGGTTAGGGTTAGGGTTAGGGTTAGGGCCTTAGGGTTAGGGTTAGGGTTAGGGTTATATCACTTTTCAGTTTTCCTGTTATAATAATTGAACAGGCGACACATATGTGAATTAGTTTACAAAGTTGTGCTTTGCGTTTCTGTTCTTTCAATGGAAACTTGTTTCTGTGCGGTACAGTGTGAGATAACACTTTTCAGTTTTCCTGTATTCCTAATTGAGTGAGCGACACACAGGTGATTCTGTTTAAAAGTAGTGCTTTGCTTTTCTGTTCTTTCGTTGGAAACTTGTTCTTGTGTTGTACAGTGAGATATATTACTGTTCAGTTTTCCTGTATTCCTAATGGAGCGAGCGACACACATGTGATTTAGTTTACAAATTAGTGATTTTCTTTTTTGTTCTTTCATTTGAAACTTGTTCCTGTGCTGTACAATGTGATATATCACTTTTCAGTTTTCCTGTTATAATAATTGAACAGGCGACACGTATGTGAATTAGTTTACCAAGTTGTGCTTTGCGTTTCTGTTCTTTCGATGGAAACATGTTCCTGTGCTGTACAGTGTGTTATATCACTTTTCAGTTTTCCTCTTATAATAATTGAACAGGCGACACGTATGTCATTTAGTTTACAAAGTTGTGCTTTGCGTTTCTGTTCTTTCTTTGGAAACTTGTTTCTGTGTCATACAGTGTGAGATAACACTTTCCGGTTTCCCTGTATTCCTAATTGAGGGAGCGACACACATGTGATTTAGTTTACAAAGTAGTGCTTTGGGTTTCTGTTCTTCTTGGAAACTTGTTTCTGTGCTGTACAGGGTGATATATCACTTTTCAGTTTTCCTCTTGTAATAATTGAACGGGCGACACGTATGTGATTTAGTTTTCAAAGTTGTGTTTGCTTTTCTGTTCTTTCGATGGAAACTAGTTTCTGTGCTGTACAGTGCGAGATAACACTTTTCGGTTTTCCTGTATTCGTAATTGAGCGAGTGACACACATGTGATTCACTTTACAAAGTAGTGCTTTTCATTTTCGTTCTTTCGTTGGAAACTTGTTCCTGTTATGAACAAGTTAGGGTTAGGGTTAGGGTTAGGGTTAGGTTAGGGCTGGGTAAGGGATAGGGTTAGCGTTAGGGTTAGGCTTAGGGTTAGGGTTAGGGTTAGGGTTAGGGTTAAGGGTCAGGGTTAGGGTTAGGGTTAGGGTTAGGGTTAGGGCCTTAGGGTTAGGGTTAGGGTTAGGGTTATATCACTTTTCAGTTTTCCTGTTATAATAATTGAACAGGCGACAATATGTGAATTAGTTTACAAAGTTGTGCTTTGCCTTTCTGTTCTTTCGTTGGAAACTTGTTCTTGTGCTGTACAGTGAGATATATTACTGTTCAGTTTTCCTGTATTCCTAATGGAGCGAGCGACACACATGTGATTTAGTTTACAAATTAGTGATTTTCTTTTTTGTTCTTTCATTTGAAACTTGTTCCTGTGCTGTACAATGTGATATATCACTTTTCAGTTTTCCTGTCATAATAATTGAACAGGCGACACGTATGTGAATTAGTTTACAAAGTTGTGCTTTGCGTTTCTGTTCTTTCGATGGAAACATGTTCCTGTGCTGTACAGTGTGTTATATCACTTTTCAGTTTTCCTCTTATAATAATTGAACAGGCGACACGTATGTCATTTAGTTTACAAAGTTGTGCTTTCGGTTTCTGTTCTTTCTTTGGAAACTTGTTTCTGTGCCATACAGTGTGAGATAACACTTTTCGGGTTTCCCTGTATTCCTAATTGAGGGAGCGACACACATGTGATTTAGTTTACAAAGTAGTGCTTTGGGTTTCTGTTCTTCTTGGAAAATAGTTTCTGTGCTGTACAGTGTGATATATCACTTTTCAGTTTTCCTGTTGTAATAATTGAACGGGCGACACGTATGTAATTTAGTTTACAAAGCTGTGCTTTGCGTTTCTGTTCTTTCGATGGAAACATGTTCCTGTGCTGTACAGTGTGTTATATCACTTTTCAGTTTTCCTCTTATAATAATTGAACAGGCGACACGTATGTCATTAATTTACAAAGTTGTGCTTTGCGTTTCTGTTCTTTCTTTGGAAACTTGTTTCTGTGCCATACAGTGTGAGATAACACTTTCCGGTTTCCCTGTATTCCTAATTGAGGGAGCGACACACATGTGATTTAATTTACAAAGTAGTGATTTGGGTTTCTGTTCTTCTTGGAAACTTGTTTCTGTGCTGTACAGTGTGATATATCACTTTTCAGTTTTCCTGTTGTAATAATTGAACGGGCGACACGTATGTGATTTAGTTTACAAAGTTGTGCTTTGCTTTTCTGTTCTTTCGATGGAAACTAGTTTCTGTGCCATACAGTGCGAGATAACACTTTTCGGTTTTCCTGTATTCCTAATTGAGCGAGTGACACACATGTGATTCACTTTACAAATTAGTGCTTTTCATTTACGTTCTTTCGTTGGAAACTTGTTCCTGTTATGAACAAGTTAGGGTTAGGGTTAGGGTTAGGGTTAGGTTAGGGCTGGGTAAGGGATAGGGTTAGCATTAGGGTTAGGGGTAGGGTTAGGGTTAGGGTTAGGGTTAGAGGTTAGGGTTAGGGTTAGGGTTAGGGTTAGGGCCTTAGGGGTAGGGTTAGGGTTAGGTTAGGGCTGGGTAAGGGATAGGGTTAGCATTAGGGTTAGGGTGAGGGTTAGGGTTAGGGTTAAGGTTAGGGTTAGGGGTAGGGTTATATCACTTTTCAGTTTTCCTGTTATAATAATTGAACAGGCGACACATATGTGAATTAGTTTACAAAGTTGTGCTTTGCCTTTCGGTTCTTTCATTGGAAACTTGTTCTTGTGCTGTACAGTGAGATATATTACTGTTCAGTTTTCCTGTATTCCTAATGGAGCGAGCGACACACATGTGATTTAGTTTACAAAGTAGTGCATTGGGTTTCTGTTCTTCTTGGAAACTTGTTCCTGTGCTGTACAGGGTGATATATCACTTTTCAGTTTTCCTGTTGTAATAATTGAACGGGCGACACGTATGTGGTTTAGTTTACAAAGTTGTGCTTTCCGTTTCTGTTCTTTCGATGGAAACTAGTTTCTGTGCCGTACAGTGCGAGATAACACTTTTCGGTTTTCTTGTATTCCCAATTGAGCGAATGACACACATGTGATTCACTTTACAAAGTAGTGCTTTTCATTTACGTTCTTTCGTTGGAAACTTGTTCCTGTTAGGAACAAGTTAGGGTTAGGGTTAGGTTTAGGGTTAGCGTTAGGGTTAGGTTAGGGCTGGGTAAGGGATAGGGTTAGCGTTAGGGTTAGGGTTAGGGTTATGGTTAGGGATTAGGGTTAGGGGTTAGGGTTAGGGTTAGGGTTAGGGTTAGGGTTAGGGTTAGGGTTAGGGCCTTAGAATTAGAGTTAGGGTTAGGGTTATATCACTTTTCAGTTTTCCTGTTATAATAATTGAACAGGCGACACATATGTGAATTAGTTTACAAAGTTGTGCTTTGCCTTTCTGTTCTTTCGTTGGAAACTTGTTCTTGTGCTGTACAGTGAGATATATTACTGTTCATTTTTCCTGTATTCCTAATGGAGCGAGCGACACACATGTGATTTAATTTACAAATTAGTGATTTTCTTTTTTGTTCTTTCATTTGAAACTTGTTCCTGTGCTGTACAATGTGATATATCACTTTTCAGTTTTCCTGTTATAATAATTGAACAGGCGACACGTATGTGAATTAGATTACAAAGTTGTGCTTTGCGTTTCTGTTCTTTGGATGAAAACATGTTCCTGTGCTGTACAGTGTGTTATATCACTTTTCAGTTTTCCTCTTATAATAATTGAACAGGCGACACGTATGTCATTTAGTTTACAAAGTTGTGCTTTCCGTTTCTGTTCTTTCGATGGAAACTAGTTTCTGTGCCGTACAGTGCAAGATAACACTTTTCGGTTTTCCTGTATTCCTAATTGAGCGAGTGACACACATGTGATTCACTTTACAAAGTAGTGCTTTTCATTTATGTTCTTTCTTTGGAAACTTGTTCCTGTTAGGAACAAGTTAGGGTTAGGTTTAGGGTTAGGGTTAGGGTTAGCGTTAGGTTAGGGCTGGGTAAGGGATAGGATTAGCGTTAGGGTTAGGGTTAGGGTTAGGGTTAGGGGTTAGGGTTAGGGTTAGGGTTAGGGTTAGGGTTAGGGTTAGGGCCTTAGGGTTAGGGTTAGGGTTAGTGTTATATCACTTTTCAGTTTTCCTGTTATAATAATTGAACAGGCGAAACGTATGTGAATTAGTTTACAAAGTTGTGCTTTGCTTTTCTGTTCTTTCGATGGAAACTAGTTTCTGTGCCATACAGTGCGAGATAACACTTTTCGGTTTTCCTGTATTCCTAATTGAGCGAGTGACACACATGTGATTCACTTTACAAAGTAGTGCTTTTCATTTACGTTCTTTCATTGGAAACTTGTTCCTGCTAGGAACAAGTTAGGGTTAGGGTTAGGGTTAGGGTTAGGGCTGGGTAAGGGATAGGGTTAGCATTAGGGTTAGGGTTAGGGTTAGGGTTAGGTTTAGGGTTAGGGTTAGAGGTTAGGGTTAGGGTTAGGATTAGGGCTTTAGGGTTAGGGTTAGGGTTAGGTTAGGGCTGGGTAAGGGATAGGGTTAGCATTAGGGTTAGGGTTAGGGTTAGGGTTAGGGTTACGGTTAGGGTTACGGTTAGGGTTAGGGGTAGGGTTATATCACTTTTCAGTTTTCCTGTTATAATAATTGAACAGGCGACACATATGTCAATTAGTTTACAAAGTTGTGCGTTGCCTTTCTGTTCTTTCGTTGGAAACTTGTTCTTGTGCTGTACAGTGAGATATATTACTGTTCAGTTTTCCTGTATTCCTAATGGAGCGAGCGACACACATGTGATTTAGTTTACAAATTAGTGATTTTCTTTTTTGTTCTTTCATTTTAAACTTGTTCCTGTGCTGTACAATGTGATATATCACTTTTCAGTTTTCCTGTTATAATAATTGAACAGGCAACACGTATGTGAATTAGTTTACAAAGTTGTGCTTTGCGTTTCTGTTCTTTCGATGGAAACATGTTCCTGTGCTGTACAGTGTGTTATATCACTTTTCAGTTTTCCTCTTATAATAATTGAACAGGCGACACGTATGTCATTTAGTTTACAAAGTTGTGCTTTGCGTTTCTGTTCTTTCGATGGAAACATGTTCCTGTGCTGTACATTGTGTTATATCACTTTTCAGTTTTCCTCTTATAATAATTGAACAGGCGACACGTATGTCATTTAGTTTACAAAGTTGTGCTTTGCGTTTCTGTTCTTTCGATGGAACCATGTTCCTGTGCTGTACAGTGTGTTATATCACTTTTCAGTTTTCCTCTTATAATAATTGAACAGGCGACATGTATGTCATTTAGTTTACAAAGTTGTGCTTTGCGTTTCTGTTCTTTCGATGGAAACTAGTTTCTGTGCCGTACAGTGCGAGATAACACTTTTCGGTTTTCCTGTATTCCTAATTGAGCGAGTGACACACATGTGATTCACTTTACAAAGTAGTGCTTTTCATTTACGTTCTTTCGTTGGAAACTTGTTCCTGTTAGGAACAAGTTAGGGTTAGGGTTAGGGTTAGGGTTAAGGTTAGGGTTAGGGTTAGGGTTAGGTTAGGGCTGGGTAAGGGATAGGGTTAGCGTTAGGGTTAGGGTTAGGGTTAGGGTTAGGGTTAGGGTTTAGGGTTAGGGTTAGGGTTAGGGTTAGGGTTAGGGTTAGGGTTAGGGTTAGGGTTAGGGCCTTAGGGTTAGGGTTAGGGTTAGGGTTATATCACTTTTCCGTTTTCCTGTTATAATAATTGAACAGGCGACACATATGTGAATTAGTTTACAAAGTTGTGCTTTGCGTTTCTGTTATTTCAATGGAAACTTGTTTCTGTGCCGTACAGTGCGAGATAACACTTTTCAGTTTTCCTGTATTCCTAATTGAGTGAGCGACACACAGGTGATTCTGTTTAAAAGTAGTGCTTTGCTTTTCTGTTCTTTCGTTGGAAACTTGTTCTTGTGCTGTACAGTGAGATATATTACTGTTCAGTTTTCCTGTATTCCTAATGGAGCGAGCGACACACATGTGATTTAGTTTACAAATTAGTGATTTTCTTTTTTGTTCTTTCATTTGAAACTTGTTCCTGTGCTGTACAATGTGATATATCACTTTTCAGTTTTCCTGTTATAATAATTGAACAGGCCACACGTATGTGAATTAGTTTACGAAGTTGTGCTTTGCGTTTCTGTTCTTTCGATGGAAACATGTTCCTGTGCTGTACAGTGTGTTATATCACTTTTCAGTTTTCCTCTTATAATAATTGAACAGCCGACACGTATGTCATTTAGTTTACAAAGTTGTGCTTTGCGTTTCTGTTCTTTCTTTGGAAACTTGTTTCTGTGCCATACAGTGTGAGATAACACTTTCCGGTTTCCCTGTATTCCTAATCGAGCGAGCGACACACATGTGATTTAGTTTACAAAGTAGTGCTTTGGGTTTCTGTTCTTCTTGGAAACTTGTTTCTGTGCTGTACAGTGTGATATATCACTTTTCAGTTTTCATGTTGTAATAATTGAACGGGTGACACGTATGTGATTTAGTTTTCCAAGTTGTGCTTTGCTTTTCTGTTCTTTCGATGGAAACTAGTTTCTGTGCCGTACAATGCGAGATAACACTTTTCGGTTTTCCTGTATTCCTAATTGAGCGAGTGACACACATGTGATTCAGTTTACAAAGTAGTGCTTTTCAATTACGTTCTTTCGTTGGAAACTTGTTCCTGTTAGGAACAAGTTAGGGTTAGGGTTAGGGTTAGATTAGGGCTGGGTAAGGGATAGGGTTAGCGTTAGGGTTAGGGTTAGGTTTAGGGTTAGGGTTAGGGTTAGGGTTAGGGTTAGGGTTAGGGGTAGCGTTAGGGTTAGGGTTAGGGTTAGGGTTAGGGTTAGGGTTAGGGTTAGGGTTAGGGGTTAGGGTTAGGGTTAGGGTTAGGGTTAGGGTTAGGGTTAGGGTTAGGGTTAGGGCCTTAGGGTTAGGGTTAGGATTAGGGTTATATCACTTTTCAGTTTTCCTGTTATAATACTTGAACAGGCGACACATATGTGAATTAGTTTACAAAGTTGTGCTTTGCGTTTCTGTTCTTTCAATGGAAACTTGTTTTTGTGCCGTACAGTGCGAGATAACACTTTTCAGTTTTCCTGTATTCCTAATTGAGCGAGCGACACACAGGTGATTCTGTTTAAAAGTAGTGCTTTGCTTTTCTGTTCTTTCGTTGGAAACTTGTTCTTGTGCTATACAGTGAGATATATTACTGTTCAGTTTTCCTGTATTCCTAATGGAGCTAGCGACACACATGTGATTTAGTTTACAAATTAGCGATTTTCTTTTTTGTTCTTTCATTTGAAACTTGTTCCTGTGCTGTACAATGTGATATATCACTTTTCAGTTTTCCTGTTATAATAATTGAACAGGCGACACGTATGTGAATTAGTTTACAAAGTTGTGCTTTGCGTTTCTGTTCTTTCGATGGAAACATGTTCCTGTGCTGTACAGTGTGTTATATCACTTTTCACTTTTCCTCTTATAATAATTGTACAGGCGACACGTATGTCATTTAGTTTACAAAGTTGTGCTTTGAGTTTCTGTTCTTTCTTTGGAAACTTGTTTCTGGGCCATACAGTGTGAGATAACACTTTCCGGTTTCCCTGTATTCCTAATTGAGCGAGGGACACACATGTGATTTAGTTTACCAAGTAGTGCTTTGGGTTTCTGTTCTTCTTGGAAACTTGTTCCTGTGCTGTACAATGTGATATATCACTTTTCAATTTTCCTGTTATAATAATTGAACAGGCGACACGTATGTGAATTAGTTTACAAAGTTGTGCTTTGCGTTTCTGTTCTTTCGAAGGAAACATGTTCCTTTGCTGTACAGTGTGTTATATCACTTTTCAGTTTTCCTCTTATAATAATTGAACGGGCGACACGTATGTGATTTACTTTACAAAGTTGTGGTTTGCTTTTCTTTTCTTTCGATGGAAACTAGTTTCTGTGCCATACAGTGCGAGATAACACTTTTCGGTTTTCCTGTATTCCTAATTGAGCGAGTGACACACATGTGATTCAGTTTACAAAGTAGTGCTTTTCATTTACGTTCTTTCGTTGGAAACTTGTTCCTGTTAGGAACTAGTTAGGGTTAGGGTAAGGGTTATGTTTAGCGTTAGTGTTAGGGTTAGGGATAGGGTTAGGGTTAGGGTTAGGGTTAGGGGTTAGGGTTAGGGTTAGGTTTAGGTTTAGGTTAGGGCTGGGTAAGGGATAGGGTTAGCGTTAGGGTTAGGGTTAGGGTTAGGGTTAGGGTTAGGGTTAGGGCCTTAGGGTTAGGGTTAGGGTTAGGGTTATATCACTTTTCAGTTTTCCTGTTATAATAATTGAACAAGCGACACATATGTGAATTAGTTTACAAAGTTGTGCTTTGCGTTTCTGTTCTTTCAATGGAAACTTGTTTCTGTACCGTACAGTGTGAGATAACACTTTTCAGTTTTCCTGTATTCCTAATTGAGCGAGCGACACACAGGTGATTCTGTTTAAAAGTAGTGCTTTGCTTTTCTGTTCTTTCGTTGGAAACTTGTTCTTGTGCTGTACAGTGAGATATATTACTGTTCAGTTTTCCTGTATTCCTAATGGAGCGAGCGACACACATGTGATTTAGTTTACAAATTAGTGATTTTCTTTTTTGTTCTTTCATTTGAAACTTGTTCCTGTGCTGTACAATGTGATATATCACTTTTCAATTTTCCTGTTATAATAATTGAACAGGCGACACGTATGTGAATTAGTTTACAAAGTTGTGCTTTGCGTTTCTGTTCTTTCGATGGAAACATGTTCCTGTGCTGTACAGTGTGTTATATCACTTTTCAGTTTTCCTCTTATAATAATTCAACAGGCAACACGTATGTCATTTGGTTTACAAAGGTGTGCTTTGCGTTCCTGTTCTTTCTTTGGAAACTTGTTTCTGTGCCATACAGTGTGAGATAACAATTTCCGGTTTCCCTGTATTCCTAATTGAGCAAGCGACACACATGTGATATAGTTTACAAAGTAGTGCTTTGGGTTTCTGTTCTTCTTGGAAACGTGTTTCTGTGCTGTACAGTGGGATATATCACTTTTCAGTTTTCCTGTTGTAATAATTGAACGGGCGACACGTATGTGATTTAGTTTACAAAGTTGGGCTTTGCTTTTCTGTTCTTTCGATGGAAACTTGTTTCTGTGCCATACAGTGCGAGATAACACTTTTCGGTTTTCCTGTATTCCTAATTGAGAGAGTGACACACATGTGATTCACTTTACAAAGTAGTGCTTTTCATTTACGTTCTTTCGTTGGAAACTCCTTCCTGTTAGGAACAAGTTAGGGTTAGGGTTAGGGTTAGGGTTAGGGTTAGGGTTAGGCTTGGGGTTAGGTTAGGGCTGGGTAAGGGATAGGGTTAGCGTTAGGGTTAGGGTTAGGGTTAGGGTTACGGTTAGGGTTAGGGTTAGGGTTAGGGGTTAGGGTTAGGGTTAGGGTTAGGGTTAGGCGTTAGGGTTAGGTTTAGGGTTAGGTTAGGGCTGGGTAAGGGATAGGGTTAGCGTTAGGGTTAGGGTTAGGGTTAGGGTTAGGGTTAGGGTTAGGGTTAGGGTTAGGGTTAGGGCCTTAGGGTTAGGGTTAGGGTTAGGGTTATATCACTTTTCAGTTTTCCTGTTATAATAATTGAACAAGCGACACATATGTGAATTAGTTTACAAAGTTGTGCTTTGCATTTCTGTTCTTTCAATGGAAACTTGTTTCTGTGCCGTACAGTGTGAGATAACACTTTTCAGTTTTCCTGTATTCCTAATTGAGCGAGCGACACACAGGTGATTCTGTTTAAAAGTAGTGCTTTGCTTTTCTGTTCTTTCGTTGGAAACTTGTTCTTGTGCTGTACAGTGAGATATATTACTGTTCAGTTTTCCTGTATTCCTAATGGAGCGAGCGACACACATGTGATTTAGTTTACAAATTAGTGATTTTCTTTTTTGTTCTTTCATTTGAAACTTGTTCCTGTGCTGTACAATGTGATATATCACTTTTCAGTTTTCCTGTTATAATAATTGAACAGGCGACACGTATGTGAATTAGTTTACAAAGTTGTGCTTTGCGTTTCTGTTCTTTCGATGGAAACATGTTCCTGTGCTGTACAGTGTGTTATATCACTTTTCAGTTTTCCTCTTATAATAATTGAACAGGCGACACGTATGTCATTTAGTTTACAAAGTGGTGCTTTGCTTTTCTGTTCTTTCTTTGGAAACTTGTTTCTGTGCCATACAGTGTGAGATAACACATTCCGGTTTCCCTGTATTCCTAATTGAGCGAGCGACACACATGTGATTTAGTTTACAAAGTAGTGCTTTGGGTTTCTGTTCTTCTTGGAAACTTGTTTCTGTGCTGTACAGTGTGATATATCACTTTTCAGTTTTCCTGTTGTAATAATTGAACGGGCGACACGTATGTGATTTAGTTTACAAAGTTGTGCTTTGCTTTTCTGTTCTTTCGATGGAAACTAGTTTCTGTGCCGTACAGTGCGAGATAACACTTTTCGGTTTTCCTGTATTCCTAATTGAGCGAGTGACACACATGTGATTCAGTTTACAAAGTAGTGCTTTTCATTTACGTTCTTTCGTTGGAAACTTGATCCTGTTAGGAACAAGTTAGGGTTAGGGTTAGGGTTAGGGTTAGGGTTAGGGTTAGGGTTAGGTTAGGGCTGGGTAAGGGATAGGGTTAGCGTTAGGGTTAGGGTTAGGTTTAGGGTTAGGGTTAGGGTTAGGGTTAGGGTTAGGGGTTAGGGTTAGGGTTAGGGTTAGGGTTAGGGCCTTAGGGTTAGGGTTAGGGTTAGGGTTATATCACTTTTCAGTTTTCCTGTTATAATAATTGAACAGGCGACACATATGTGAATTAGTTTACAAAGTTGTGCTTTGCGTTTCTGTTCTTTCAATGGAAACTTGTTTCTGTGCGGTACAGTGTGAGATAACACTTTTCAGTTTTCCTGTATTCCTAATTGAGTGAGCGACACACAGGTGATTCTGTTTAAAAGTAGTGCTTTGCTTTTCTGTTCTTTCGTTGGAAACTTGTTCTTGTGTTGTACAGTGAGATATATTACTGTTCAGTTTTCCTGTATTCCTAATGGAGCGAGCGACACACATGTGATTTAGTTTACAAATTAGTGATTTTCTTTTTTGTTCTTTCATTTGAAACTTGTTCCTGTGCTGTACAATGTGATATATCACTTTTCAGTTTTCCTGTTATAATAATTGAACAGGCGACACGTATGTGAATTAGTTTACCAAGTTGTGCTTTGCGTTTCTGTTCTTTCGATGGAAACATGTTCCTGTGCTGTACAGTGTGTTATATCACTTTTCAGTTTTCCTCTTATAATAATTGAACAGGCGACACGTATGTCATTTAGTTTACAAAGTTGTGCTTTGCGTTTCTGTTCTTTCTTTGGAAACTTGTTTCTGTGTCATACAGTGTGAGATAACACTTTCCGGTTTCCCTGTATTCCTAATTGAGGGAGCGACACACATGTGATTTAGTTTACAAAGTAGTGCTTTGGGTTTCTGTTCTTCTTGGAAACTTGTTTCTGTGCTGTACAGGGTGATATATCACTTTTCAGTTTTCCTCTTGTAATAATTGAACGGGCGACACGTATGTGATTTAGTTTTCAAAGTTGTGTTTGCTTTTCTGTTCTTTCGATGGAAACTAGTTTCTGTGCTGTACAGTGCGAGATAACACTTTTCGGTTTTCCTGTATTCGTAATTGAGCGAGTGACACACATGTGATTCACTTTACAAAGTAGTGCTTTTCATTTTCGTTCTTTCGTTGGAAACTTGTTCCTGTTATGAACAAGTTAGGGTTAGGGTTAGGGTTAGGGTTAGGTTAGGGCTGGGTAAGGGATAGGGTTAGCGTTAGGGTTAGGCTTAGGGTTAGGGTTAGGGTTAGGGTTAGGGTTAAGGGTCAGGGTTAGGGTTAGGGTTAGGGTTAGGGTTAGGGCCTTAGGGTTAGGGTTAGGGTTAGGCTTATATCACTTTTCAGTTTTCCTGTTATAATAATTGAACAGGCGACAATATGTGAATTAGTTTACAAAGTTGTGCTTTGCCTTTCTGTTCTTTCGTTGGAAACTTGTTCTTGTGCTGTACAGTGAGATATATTACTGTTCAGTTTTCCTGTATTCCTAATGGAGCGAGCGACACACATGTGATTTAGTTTACAAATTAGTGATTTTCTTTTTTGTTCTTTCATTTGAAACTTGTTCCTGTGCTGTACAATGTGATATATCACTTTTCAGTTTTCCTGTCATAATAATTGAACAGGCGACACGTATGTGAATTAGTTTACAAAGTTGTGCTTTGCGTTTCTGTTCTTTCGATGGAAACATGTTCCTGTGCTGTACAGTGTGTTATATCACTTTTCAGTTTTCCTCTTATAATAATTGAACAGGCGACACGTATGTCATTTAGTTTACAAAGTTGTGCTTTCGGTTTCTGTTCTTTCTTTGGAAACTTGTTTCTGTGCCATACAGTGTGAGATAACACTTTTCGGGTTTCCCTGTATTCCTAATTGAGGGAGCGACACACATGTGATTTAGTTTACAAAGTAGTGCTTTGGGTTTCTGTTCTTCTTGGAAAATAGTTTCTGTGCTGTACAGTGTGATATATCACTTTTCAGTTTTCCTGTTGTAATAATTGAACGGGCGACACGTATGTAATTTAGTTTACAAAGCTGTGCTTTGCGTTTCTGTTCTTTCGATGGAAACATGTTCCTGTGCTGTACAGTGTGTTATATCACTTTTCAGTTTTCCTCTTATAATAATTGAACAGGCGACACGTATGTCATTAATTTACAAAGTTGTGCTTTGCGTTTCTGTTCTTTCTTTGGAAACTTGTTTCTGTGCCATACAGTGTGAGATAACACTTTCCGGTTTCCCTGTATTCCTAATTGAGGGAGCGACACACATGTGATTTAATTTACAAAGTAGTGATTTGGGTTTCTGTTCTTCTTGGAAACTTGTTTCTGTGCTGTACAGTGTGATATATCACTTTTCAGTTTTCCTGTTGTAATAATTGAACGGGCGACACGTATGTGATTTAGTTTACAAAGTTGTGCTTTGCTTTTCTGTTCTTTCGATGGAAACTAGTTTCTGTGCCATACAGTGCGAGATAACACTTTTCGGTTTTCCTGTATTCCTAATTGAGCGAGTGACACACATGTGATTCACTTTACAAATTAGTGCTTTTCATTTACGTTCTTTCGTTGGAAACTTGTTCCTGTTATGAACAAGTTAGGGTTAGGGTTAGGGTTAGGGTTAGGTTAGGGCTGGGTAAGGGATAGGGTTAGCATTAGGGTTAGGGGTAGGGTTAGGGTTAGGGTTAGGGTTAGAGGTTAGGGTTAGGGTTAGGGTTAGGGTTAGGGCCTTAGGGGTAGGGTTAGGGTTAGGTTAGGGCTGGGTAAGGGATAGGGTTAGCATTAGGGTTAGGGTGAGGGTTAGGGTTAGGGTTAAGGTTAGGGTTAGGGGTAGGGTTATATCACTTTTCAGTTTTCCTGTTATAATAATTGAACAGGCGACACATATGTGAATTAGTTTACAAAGTTGTGCTTTGCCTTTCGGTTCTTTCATTGGAAACTTGTTCTTGTGCTGTACAGTGAGATATATTACTGTTCAGTTTTCCTGTATTCCTAATGGAGCGAGCGACACACATGTGATTTAGTTTACAAAGTAGTGCATTGGGTTTCTGTTCTTCTTGGAAACTTGTTCCTGTGCTGTACAGGGTGATATATCACTTTTCAGTTTTCCTGTTGTAATAATTGAACGGGCGACACGTATGTGGTTTAGTTTACAAAGTTGTGCTTTCCGTTTCTGTTCTTTCGATGGAAACTAGTTTCTGTGCCGTACAGTGCGAGATAACACTTTTCGGTTTTCTTGTATTCCCAATTGAGCGAATGACACACATGTGATTCACTTTACAAAGTAGTGCTTTTCATTTACGTTCTTTCGTTGGAAACTTGTTCCTGTTAGGAACAAGTTAGGGTTAGGGTTAGGTTTAGGGTTAGCGTTAGGGTTAGGTTAGGGCTGGGTAAGGGATAGGGTTAGCGTTAGGGTTAGGGTTAGGGTTATGGTTAGGGATTAGGGTTAGGGGTTAGGGTTAGGGTTAGGGTTAGGGTTAGGGTTAGGGTTAGGGTTAGGGCCTTAGAATTAGAGTTAGGGTTAGGGTTATATCACTTTTCAGTTTTCCTGTTATAATAATTGAACAGGCGACACATATGTGAATTAGTTTACAAAGTTGTGCTTTGCCTTTCTGTTCTTTCGTTGGAAACTTGTTCTTGTGCTGTACAGTGAGATATATTACTGTTCATTTTTCCTGTATTCCTAATGGAGCGAGCGACACACATGTGATTTAGTTTACAAATTAGTGATTTTCTTTTTTGTTCTTTCATTTGAAACTTGTTCCTGTGCTGTACAATGTGATATATCACTTTTCAGTTTTCCTGTTATAATAATTGAACAGGCGACACGTATGTGAATTAGATTACAAAGTTGTGCTTTGCGTTTCTGTTCTTTGGATGAAAACATGTTCCTGTGCTGTACAGTGTGTTATATCACTTTTCAGTTTTCCTCTTATAATAATTGAACAGGCGACACGTATGTCATTTAGTTTACAAAGTTGTGCTTTCCGTTTCTGTTCTTTCGATGGAAACTAGTTTCTGTGCCGTACAGTGCAAGATAACACTTTTCGGTTTTCCTGTATTCCTAATTGAGCGAGTGACACACATGTGATTCACTTTACAAAGTAGTGCTTTTCATTTATGTTCTTTCTTTGGAAACTTGTTCCTGTTAGGAACAAGTTAGGGTTAGGTTTAGGGTTAGGGTTAGGGTTAGCGTTAGGTTAGGGCTGGGTAAGGGATAGGATTAGCGTTAGGGTTAGGGTTAGGGTTAGGGTTAGGGGTTAGGGTTAGGGTTAGGGTTAGGGTTAGGGTTAGGGTTAGGGCCTTAGGGTTAGGGTTAGGGTTAGTGTTATATCACTTTTCAGTTTTCCTGTTATAATAATTGAACAGGCGAAACGTATGTGAATTAGTTTACAAAGTTGTGCTTTGCTTTTCTGTTCTTTCGATGGAAACTAGTTTCTGTGCCATACAGTGCGAGATAACACTTTTCGGTTTTCCTGTATTCCTAATTGAGCGAGTGACACACATGTGATTCACTTTACAAAGTAGTGCTTTTCATTTACGTTCTTTCATTGGAAACTTGTTCCTGTTAGGAACAAGTTAGGGTTAGGGTTAGGGTTAGGGTTAGGGCTGGGTAAGGGATAGGGTTAGCATTAGGGTTAGGGTTAGGGTTAGGGTTAGGTTTAGGGTTAGGGTTAGAGGTTAGGGTTAGGGTTAGGATTAGGGCTTTAGGGTTAGGGTTAGGGTTAGGTTAGGGCTGGGTAAGGGATAGGGTTAGCATTAGGGTTAGGGTTAGGGTTAGGGTTAGGGTTACGGTTAGGGTTACGGTTAGGGTTAGGGGTAGGGTTATATCACTTTTCAGTTTTCCTGTTATAATAATTGAACAGGCGACACATATGTCAATTAGTTTACAAAGTTGTGCGTTGCCTTTCTGTTCTTTCGTTGGAAACTTGTTCTTGTGCTGTACAGTGAGATATATTACTGTTCAGTTTTCCTGTATTCCTAATGGAGCGAGCGACACACATGTGATTTAGTTTACAAATTAGTGATTTTCTTTTTTGTTCTTTCATTTTAAACTTGTTCCTGTGCTGTACAATGTGATATATCACTTTTCAGTTTTCCTGTTATAATAATTGAACAGGCAACACGTATGTGAATTAGTTTACAAAGTTGTGCTTTGCGTTTCTGTTCTTTCGATGGAAACATGTTCCTGTGCTGTACAGTGTGTTATATCACTTTTCAGTTTTCCTCTTATAATAATTGAACAGGCGACACGTATGTCATTTAGTTTACAAAGTTGTGCTTTGCGTTTCTGTTCTTTCGATGGAAACATGTTCCTGTGCTGTACATTGTGTTATATCACTTTTCAGTTTTCCTCTTATAATAATTGAACAGGCGACACGTATGTCATTTAGTTTACAAAGTTGTGCTTTGCGTTTCTGTTCTTTCGATGGAACCATGTTCCTGTGCTGTACAGTGTGTTATATCACTTTTCAGTTTTCCTCTTATAATAATTGAACAGGCGACATGTATGTCATTTAGTTTACAAAGTTGTGCTTTGCGTTTCTGTTCTTTCGATGGAAACTAGTTTCTGTGCCGTACAGTGCGAGATAACACTTTTCGGTTTTCCTGTATTCCTAATTGAGCGAGTGACACACATGTGATTCACTTTACAAAGTAGTGCTTTTCATTTACGTTCTTTCGTTGGAAACTTGTTCCTGTTAGGAACAAGTTAGGGTTAGGGTTAGGGTTAGGGTTAAGGTTAGGGTTAGGGTTAGGGTTAGGTTAGGGCTGGGTAAGGGATAGGGTTAGCGTTAGGGTTAGGGTTAGGGTTAGGGTTAGGGTTAGGGTTTAGGGTTAGGGTTAGGGTTAGGGTTAGGGTTAGGGTTAGGGTTAGGGTTAGGGTTAGGGCCTTAGGGTTAGGGTTAGGGTTAGGGTTATATCACTTTTCCGTTTTCCTGTTATAATAATTGAACAGGCGACACATATGTGAATTAGTTTACAAAGTTGTGCTTTGCGTTTCTGTTATTTCAATGGAAACTTGTTTCTGTGCCGTACAGTGCGAGATAACACTTTTCAGTTTTCCTGTATTCCTAATTGAGTGAGCGACACACAGGTGATTCTGTTTAAAAGTAGTGCTTTGCTTTTCTGTTCTTTCGTTGGAAACTTGTTCTTGTGCTGTACAGTGAGATATATTACTGTTCAGTTTTCCTGTATTCCTAATGGAGCGAGCGACACACATGTGATTTAGTTTACAAATTAGTGATTTTCTTTTTTGTTCTTTCATTTGAAACTTGTTCCTGTGCTGTACAATGTGATATATCACTTTTCAGTTTTCCTGTTATAATAATTGAACAGGCCACACGTATGTGAATTAGTTTACGAAGTTGTGCTTTGCGTTTCTGTTCTTTCGATGGAAACATGTTCCTGTGCTGTACAGTGTGTTATATCACTTTTCAGTTTTCCTCTTATAATAATTGAACAGCCGACACGTATGTCATTTAGTTTACAAAGTTGTGCTTTGCGTTTCTGTTCTTTCTTTGGAAACTTGTTTCTGTGCCATACAGTGTGAGATAACACTTTCCGGTTTCCCTGTATTCCTAATCGAGCGAGCGACACACATGTGATTTAGTTTACAAAGTAGTGCTTTGGGTTTCTGTTCTTCTTGGAAACTTGTTTCTGTGCTGTACAGTGTGATATATCACTTTTCAGTTTTCATGTTGTAATAATTGAACGGGTGACACGTATGTGATTTAGTTTTCCAAGTTGTGCTTTGCTTTTCTGTTCTTTCGATGGAAACTAGTTTCTGTGCCGTACAATGCGAGATAACACTTTTCGGTTTTCCTGTATTCCTAATTGAGCGAGTGACACACATGTGATTCAGTTTACAAAGTAGTGCTTTTCATTTACGTTCTTTCGTTGGAAACTTGTTCCTGTTAGGAACAAGTTAGGGTTAGGGTTAGGGTTAGATTAGGGCTGGGTAAGGGATAGGGTTAGCGTTAGGGTTAGGGTTAGGTTTAGGGTTAGGGTTAGGGTTAGGGTTAGGGTTAGGGTTAGGGGTAGCGTTAGGGTTAGGGTTAGGGTTAGGGTTAGGGTTAGGGTTAGGGGTTAGGGTTAGGGTTAGGGTTAGGGTTAGGGTTAGGGTTAGGGTTAGGGCCTTAGGGTTAGGGTTAGGATTAGGGTTATATCACTTTTCAGTTTTCCTGTTATAATACTTGAACAGGCGACACATATGTGAATTAGTTTACAAAGTTGTGCTTTGCGTTTCTGTTCTTTCAATGGAAACTTGTTTTTGTGCCGTACAGTGCGAGATAACACTTTTCAGTTTTCCTGTATTCCTAATTGAGCGAGCGACACACAGGTGATTCTGTTTAAAAGTAGTGCTTTGCTTTTCTGTTCTTTCGTTGGAAACTTGTTCTTGTGCTATACAGTGAGATATATTACTGTTCAGTTTTCCTGTATTCCTAATGGAGCTAGCGACACACATGTGATTTAGTTTACAAATTAGTGATTTTCTTTTTTGTTCTTTCATTTGAAACTTGTTCCTGTGCTGTACAATGTGATATATCACTTTTCAGTTTTCCTGTTATAATAATTGAACAGGCGACACGTATGTGAATTAGTTTACAAAGTTGTGCTTTGCGTTTCTGTTCTTTCGATGGAAACATGTTCCTGTGCTGTACAGTGTGTTATATCACTTTTCACTTTTCCTCTTATAATAATTGTACAGGCGACACGTATGTCATTTAGTTTACAAAGTTGTGCTTTGAGTTTCTGTTCTTTCTTTGGAAACTTGTTTCTGGGCCATACAGTGTGAGATAACACTTTCCGGTTTCCCTGTATTCCTAATTGAGCGAGGGACACACATGTGATTTAGTTTACCAAGTAGTGCTTTGGGTTTCTGTTCTTCTTGGAAACTTGTTCCTGTGCTGTACAGGGTGATATATCACTTTTCAGTTTTCCTGTTGTAATAATTGAACGGGCGACACGTATGTGGTTTAGTTTACAAAGTTGTGCTTTCCGTTTCTGTTCTTTCGATGGAAACTAGTTTCTGTGCCGTACAGTGCGAGATAACACTTTTCGGTTTTCTTGTATTCCCAATTGAGCGAATGACACACATGTGATTCACTTTACAAAGTAGTGCTTTTCATTTACGTTCTTTCGTTGGAAACTTGTTCCTGTTAGGAACAAGTTAGGATTAGGGTTAGGTTTAGGGTTAGCGTTAGGGTTAGGTTAGGGCTGGGTAAGGGATAGGGTTAGCGTTAGGGTTAGGGTTAGGGTTAGGGTTATGGTTAGGGATTAGGGTTAGGGGTTAGGGTTAGGGTTAGGGTTAGGGTTAGGGTTAGGGTTAGGGCCTTAGAATTAGAGTTAGGGTTAGGGTTATATCACTTTTCAGTTTTCCTGTTATAATAATTGAACAGGCGACACATATTTGAATTAGTTTACAAAGTTGTGCTTTGCCTTTCTGTTCTTTCGTTGGAAACTTGTTCTTGTGCTGTACAGTGAGATATATTACTGTTCATTTTTCCTGTATTCCTAATGGAGTGAGCGACACACATGTTATTTAGTTTACAAATTAGTGATTTTCTTTTTTGTTCTTTCATTTGAAACTTGTTCCTGTGCTGTACAATGTGATATATCACTTTTCAGTTTTCCTGTTATAATAATTGAACAGGCGACACGTATGTGAATTAGATTACAAAGTTGTGCTTTGCGTTTCTGTTCTTTGGATGAAAACATGTTCCTGTGCTGTACAGTGTGTTATATCACTTTTCAGTTTTCCTCTTATAATAATTGAACAGGCGACACGTATGTCATTTAGTTTACAAAGTTGTGCTTTCCGTTTCTGTTCTTTCGATGGAAACTAGTTTCTGTGCCGTACAGTGCGAGATAACACTTTTCGGTTTTCCTGTATTCCTAATTGAGCGAGTGACACACATGTGATTCACTTTACAAAGTAGTGCTTTTCATTTACGTTCTTTCGTTGGAAACTTGTTCCTGTTAGGAACAAGTTAGGGTTAGGTTTAGGGTTAGGGTTAGGGTTAGGGTTAGGGTTAGGTTAGGGCTGGGTAAGGGATAGGGTTAGCGTTAGGGTTAGGGTTAGGGTTAGGGTTAGGGGTTAGGGTTAGGGTTAGGGTTAGGGTTAGGGTTAGGGTTAGGGTTAGGGCCTTAGGGTTAGGGTTAGGGTTAGGGTTATATCACTTTTCAGTTTTCCTGTTATAATAATTGAACAGGCGAAACGTATGTGAATTAGTTTAAAAAGTTGTGCTTTGCGTTTTTGTTCTTTCAATGGAAACTTATTTCTGTGCCGTACAGTGCGAGATAACACTTTTCAGTTTTCCTGTATTCCTAATTGAGGGAGCGACACACATGTGATTTAGTTTACAAAGTAGTGCTTTGGGTTTCTGTTCTTCTTGGAAACTTGTTTCTGTGCTGTACAGTGTGATATATCACTATTCAGTTTTACTGTTGTAATAATTGAACGGGCGAAACTTATGTGATTTAGTTTACAAATTGTGCTTTGCTTTTCTGTTCTTTCGATGGAAACCAGTTTCTGTGCCATACAGTGCGAGATAACACTTTTCGGTTTTCCTGTATTCCTAATTGAGCGAGTGACACACATGTGATTCCCTTTACAAAGTAGTGCTTTTCATTTACGTTCTTTCGTTGGAAACTTGTTCCTGTTAGGAACAAGTTAGGGTTAGGGTTAGGGATAGGGTTAGGGCTGGGTAAGGGATAGGGTTAGCATTAGGGTTAGGGTTAGGGTTAGGGTTAGGGTTAGGGTTAGGTTTAGGGTTAGGGTTAGAGGTTAGGGTTAGGGTTAGGATTAGGGCTTTAGGGTTAGGGTTAGGGTTAGGTTAGGGCTGGGTAAGGGATAGGGTTAGCATTAGGGTTAGGGTTAGGGTTAGGGTTAGGGTTACGGTTAGGGTTACGGTTAGGGTTAGGGGTAGGGTTATATCACTTTTCAGTTTTCCTGTTATAATAATTGAACAGGCGACACATATGTCAATTAGTTTACAAAGTTGTGCGTTGCCTTTCTGTTCTTTCGTTGGAAACTTGTTCTTGTGCTGTACAGTGAGATATATTACTGTTCAGTTTTCCTGTATTCCTAAAGGAGCGAGCGACACACATGTGATTTAGTTTACAAATTAGTGATTTTCTTTTTTGTTCTTTCATTTTAAACTTGTTCCTGTGCTGTACAATGTGATATATCACTTTTCAGTTTTCCTGTTATAATAATTGAACAGGCGACACGTATGTGAATTAGTTTACAAAGTTGTGCTTTGTGTTTCTGTTCTTTCGATGGAAACATGTTCCTGTGCTGTACAGTGTGTTATATCACTTTTCAGTTTTCCTCTTATAATAATTGAACAGGCGACACGTATGTCATTTAGTTTACAAAGTTGTGCTTTGCGTTTCTGTTCTTTCGATGGAAACATGTTCCTGTGCTGTACATTGTGTTATATCACTTTTCAGTTTTCCTCTTATAATAATTGAACAGGCGACACGTATGTCATTTAGTTTACAAAGTTGTGCTTTGCGTTTCTGTTCTTTCGATGGAACCATGTTCCTGTGCTGTACAGTGTGTTATATCACTTTTCAGTTTTCCTCTTATAATAATTGAACAGGCGACATGTATGTCATTTAGTTTACAAAGTTGTGCTTTGCGTTTCTGTTCTTTCGATGGAAACTAGTTTCTGTGCCGTACAGTGCGAGATAACACTTTTCGGTTTTCCTGTATTCCTAATTGAGCGAGTGACACACATGTGATTCACTTTACAAAGTAGTGCTTTTCATTTACGTTCTTTCGTTGGAAACTTGTTCCTGTTAGGAACAAGTTAGGGTTAGGGTTAGGGTTAGGGTTAAGGTTAGGGTTAGGGTTAGGGCTAGGGTTAGGGTTAGGGTTAGGGTTAGGGTTAGGGCCTTAGGGTTAGGGTTAGGGTTAGGGTTATATCACTTTTCCGTTTTCCTGTTATAATAATTGAACAGGCGACACATATGTGAATTAGTTTACAAAGTTGTGCTTTGCGTTTCTGTTATTTCAATGGAAACTTGTTTCTGTGCCGTACAGTGCGAGATAACACTTTTCAGTTTTCCTGTATTCCTAATTGAGTGAGCGACACACAGGTGATTCTGTTTAAAAGTAGTGCTTTGCTTTTCTTTTCCTTCCTTGGAAACTTGTTCTTGTGCTGTACAGTGTAATATATTACTGTTCAGTTTTCCTGTATTCCTAATGGAGCGAGCGACACACATGTGATTTAGTTTACAAATTAGTGATTTTCTTTTCTGTTCTTTCATTTGAAACTTGTTCCTGTGCTGTACAATGTGATATATCACTTTTCAGTTTTCCTGTTATAATAATTGAACAGGCGACACGTATGTGAATTAGTTTACAAAGTTGTGCTTTGCTTTTCTGTTCTTTCGATTGAAACTAGTTTCTGTGCCGTACAGTGCGAGATAACACTTTTCGGTTTTCGTGTATTCCTAATTGAGCGAGTGACACACATGTGATTCACTTTACAAAGTAGTGCTTTTCATTTACGTTCTTTCGTTGGAAACTTGTTCCTGTTAGGAACAAGTTAGGGTTAGGGTTAGGGTTAGGGTTAAGGTTAGGGTTAGGGTTAGGTTTAGGTTAGGGCTGGGTAAGGGATAGGCTTAGCGTTAGGGTTAGGGTTAGGGTTAGGGTTAGGGTTAGGGTTTAGGGTTAGGGTTAGGGTTAGGGTTAGGGTTAGGGTTAGGGTTAGGGTTAGGGCCTTAGGGTTAGGGTTAGGGTAAGGGTTATATCACTTTTCAGTTTTCCTGTTATAATAATTGAACAGGCGACACGTATGTGAATTAGTTTACAAAGTTGTGCTTTGCGTTTCTGTTCTTTCAATGGAAACTTGTTCCTGTGCCGTACAGTGCGAGATAACACTTTTGAGTTTTCCTGTATTCCTAATTGAGCGAGCGACACACAAGTGATTCTGTTTAAAAGTAGTGCTTTGCTTTTTTGTTCTTTCGTTGGAAACTTGTTCTTGTGCTGTACAGTGAGATATATTACTGTTCAGTTTTCCTGTATTCCTAATGGAGCGAGCGACACACATGTGATTTAGTTTACAAATTAGTGATTTTCTTTTTTGTTCTTTCATTTGAAACTTGTTCCTTTGCTGTACAATGTGATATATCACTTTTCAGTTTTCCTGTTATAATAATTGAACAGGCGACACGTATGTTAATTAGTTTACAAAGTTGTGCTTTGCTTTTCTGTTCTTTCGATGGAAACATGTTCCTGTGCTGTACAGTGTGTTATATCACTTTTCAGTTTACCTCTTATAATAATTGAACAGGCGACACGTATGTCATTTAGTTTACAAAGTTGTGCTTTCTGTTTCTGTTCTTTCTTTGGAAACTTGTTTCTGTGCCATACAGTGTGAGATAACACTTTCCGGTTTCCCTGTATTCCTAATTGAGGGAGCCACACACATGTGATTTAGTTTACAAAGTAGTGCTTTGGGTTTCTGTTCTTCTTGGAAACTTGTTTCTGTGCTGTACAGGGTGATATATCACTTTTCAGTTTTCCTGTTGTAATAATTGAACGGGCGACACCTTTGTGATTTAGTTCACAAAGTTGTGCTTTGCTTTTCTGTTCTTTCGATGGAAACTAGTTTCTGTGCCGTACAGTGCGAGATAACACTTTTCGGTTTTCCTGTATTCCTAATTGAGCGAGTGACACACCTGTGATTCACTTTACAAAGTAGTGCTTTTCATTTACGTTCTTTCGTTGGAAACTTGTTCCTGTTAGGAACAAGGTAGGGTTAGGGTTAGAGTTAGGGTTAGGGTTAGGGTTAGGTTAGGGCTGGGTAAGGGATAGGGTTAGGGTTAGGGTTAGGGTTAGGGTTAGGGTTAGGGGTTAGGGTTAGGGTTAGGGTTAGGGTTAGGGTTAGGGTTAGGGTTAGGGTTAGGGTTAGGGTTAGGGCCTTAGGGTTAGGGTTAGGGTTAGGGTTATATCACTTTTCAGTTTTCCTGTTATAATAATTGAACAGGCGACACATATGTGAATTAGTTTAAAAGTTGTGCTTTGCCTTTCTGTTCTTTCGTTGGAAACTTGTTCTTGTGCTGTACAGTGAGATATATTACTGTTCAGTTTTCCTGTATTCCTAATGGAGCGAGCGACACACATGTGATTTAGTTTACAAATTAGTGATTTTCTTTTTTGTTCTTTCATTTGAAACTTGTTCCTGTGCTGTACAATGTGATATATCACTTTTCAGTTTTCCTGTTATAATAATTGAACAGGCGACACGTATGTGAATTAGTTTACAAAGTTGTGCTTTGCGTTTCTGTTCTTTCGATGGAAACATGTTCCTGTGCTGTACAGTGTGTTATATCACTTCTCAGTTTTCCTCTTATAATAATTGAACAGGCAACATGTATGTCATTTAGTTTACAAAGTTGTGCTTTGCGTTTCTGTTCTTTCTTTGGAAACTTGTTTCTGTGCCATACAGTGTGAGATAACACTTTCCGGTTTCCCTGTATTCCTAAATGAGGGAGCGACACACATGTGATTTAGTTTACAAAGTAGTGCTTTGGCTTTCTGTTCTTCTTGGAAACTTGTTTCTGTGCTGTACAGTGTGATATATCACTTTTCAGTTTTCCTGTTGTAATAATTGAACGGGCGACACGTATGTGATTTAGTTTACAAAGTTGTGCTTTGCTTTTCTGTTCTTTCGATGGAAACTAGTTTCTGTGCCATACAGTGCGAGATAACACTTTTCGGTTTTCCTGTATTCCTAATTGAGCGAGTGACACACCTGTGATTCACTTTACAAAGTAGTGCTTTTCATTTACGTTCTTTCGTTGGAAACTTGTTCCTGTTAGGAACAAGTTAGGGTTAGGGTTAGGGTTAGGGTTAGGGTTAGGTTAGGGCTGGGTAAGGGATAGGGTTAGCGTTAGGGTTAGGGTTAGGGTTAGGGTTAGGGTTAGAGTTAGGGTTAGGGTTTAGGGTTAGGGTTAGGGTTAGGGTTAGGGTTAGGGTTAGGGCCTTAGAGTTAGGGTTAGGGTAGGGTTATATCACTATTCAGTTTTCCTGTTATAATAATTGAACAGGCGACACATATGTGAATTAGTTTACAAAGTTGTGCTTTGCGTTTCTGTTCTTTCAATGGAAACTTGTTTCTGTGCTGTACAGTGCGAGATAACACTTTTCAGTTTTCCTGTATTCCTAATTGAGCGAGCGACACACAGGTGATTCTCTTTAAAAGTAGTGCTTTGCTTTTCTGTTCTTTCGTTGGAAACTTGTTCTTGTGCTGTACAGTGAGATATATTACTGTTCAGTTTTCCTGTATTCCTAATGGAGCGAGCGACACACATGTGATTTAGTTTACAAATTAGTGATTTTCTTTTTTGTTCTTTCATTTGAAACTTGTTCCTGTGCTGTACAATGTGATATATCACTTTTCATTTTCCCTGTTATAATAATTGAAAAGGCGACACATATGTCATTTAGTTTACAGAGTTGTGCTTTGCGTTTCTGTTCTTTCTTTGGAAACTTGTTTCTGTGCCATACAGTGTGAGATAACACTTTCCGGTTTCCCTGTATTCCTAATTGAGGGAGCGACACACATGTGATTTAGTTTACAAAGTAGTGCTTTGGGTTTCTCTTCTTCTTGGAAACTTGTTTCTGTGCTGTACAGGGTGATATATCACTTTTCAGTTTTCCTGTTGTAATAATTGAACGGGCGACACGTATGTGATTTAGTTTACAAAGTTGTGCTTTGCTTTTCTGTTCTTTCGATGGAAACTAGTTTCTGTGCCGTACAGTGCGAGATAACACTTTTCGGTTTTCCTGTATTCCTAATTGAGCGAGTGACACACATGTGATTCACTTTACAAAGTAGTGCTTTTCATTTACGTTCTTTCGTTGGAAACTTGTTCCCGACAAGTTAGGGTTAGGGTTAGGGTTAGGGTTAGGGTTAGGGGTTAGGGTTAGGGTTAGGGTTAGGGTTAGGGTTAGGGTTAGGGGTTAGGGTTAGGGTTAGGGTTAGGGTTAGGGTTAGGGTTAGGGCCTTAGGGTTAGGGTTAGGGTTAGGGTTATATCACTTTTCAGTTTTCCTGTTATAATAATTGAACAGGCGACACATATGTGAATTGGTTTACAAAGTTGTGCTTTGCGTTTCTGTTCTTTCAATGGAAACTTGTTTCTGTGCCGTACAGTGCGAGATAACACTTTTCAGTTTTCCTGTATTCCTAATTGAGCGAGCGACACACAGGTGATTCTGTTTAAAAGTAGTGATTTGCTTTTCTGTTCTTTCATTGGAAACTTGTTCTTGTGATGTACAGTGAGATATATTACTGTTCAGTTTTCCTGTATTCCTAATGGAGCGAGCGACACACATGTGATTTAGTTTACAAATTAGTGATTTTCTTTTTTGTTCTTTCATTTGAAACTTGTTCCTGTGCTGTACAATGTGATATATCACTTTTCAATTTTCCTGTTATAATAATTGAACAGGCGACACGTATGTGAATTAGTTTACAAAGTTGTGCTTTGCGTTTCTGTTCTTTCGATGGAAACATGTTCCTGTGCTGTACAGTGTGTTATATCACTTTTCAGTTTTCCTCTTATAATAATTGAACAAGCGACACGTATGTCATTTAGTTTACAAAGTTGTGCTTTGCGTTTCTGTTCTTTCTTTGGAAACTTGTTTCTGTGCCATACAGTGTGAGATAACACTTTCCGGTTTCCCTGTATTCCTAATTGAGGGAGCGACACACATGTGATTTAGTTTACAAAGTAGTGCTTTGGGTTTCTGTTCTTCTTGGCAACTTGTTTCTGTGCTGTACAGTGTGATATATCACTTTTCAGTTTTCCTGTTGTAATAATTGAACGGGCGACAGGTATGTGATTAAGTTTACAAAGTTGTGCTTTGCTTTTCTGTTCTTTCGATGGAAACTAGTTTCTGTGCCGTACAATGCGAGATAACACTTTTCGGTTTTCCTGTATTCCTAATTAAGCTAGTGACACACATGTGATTCACTTTACAAAGTAGTGCTTTTCATTTACGTTCTTTCGTTGGAAACTTGTTCCTGTTAGGAACAAGTTAGGGTTAGGGTTAGGGTTATGGTTAGGGTTAGGATTAGGTTAGGGCTGGGTAAGGGATAGGGTTAGCATTAGGGTTAGGGTTAGGGTCAGGGTTAGGGTTAGGGTTAGGGGTTAGGGTTAGGGTTAGGGTTAGGGTTAGGGCCTTAGGGTTAGGGTTAGGGTTAGGGTTAGGGTTAGGGTTAGGGGTTAGGGTTAGGGTTAGGGTTACGGTTAGGGTTAGGGTTATATCACTTTTCAGTTTTCCTGTTATAATAATTGAACAGGCGACACATATGTGAATTAGTTTACAAAGTTGTGCTTTGCCTTTCTGTTCTTTCGTTGGAAACTTGTTCTTGTGCTGTACAGTGAGATATATTACTGTTCAGTTTTCCTGTATTCCTAATGGAGCGAGCGACACACACATGTGAGTTAGTTCACAAATTAGTGATTTTCTTTTTTGTTCTTTCATTTGAAACTTGTTCCTGTGCTGTACAATGTGATATATCACTTTTCAGTTTTCCTGTTATAATAATTGAACAGGCGACACGTATGTGAATTAGTTTACAAAGTTGTGCTTTGCGTTTCTGTTCTTTCAATGGAAACTTGTTTCTGTGCCGTACAGTGCGAGATTACACTTTTCAGTTTTCCTGTATTCCTAATTGAGCGAGCTACACACAGGTGATTCTCTTTAAAAGTAGTGCTTTGCTTTTTTGTTCTTTCGTTGGAAACTTGTTCTTGTGCTGTACAGTGAGATATATTACTGTTCAGTTTTCCTGTATTCCTAATGGAGCGAGCGACACACATGTGATTTAGTTTACAAATTAGTGATTTTCTTTTTTGTTCTTTCATTTGAAACTTGTTCCTGTGCTGTACAATGTGATATATCACTTTTCAGTTTTCCTATTATAATAATTGAACAGGCGACACGTATGTGAATTAGTTTACAAAGTTGTGCTTTGCGTTTCTGTTCTTTCGATGGAAACATGTTCCTGTGCTGTACAGTGTGTTATATCACTTTTCAGTTTTCCTCTTATAATAATTGAACAGGCGACACGTATGTCATTTAGTTTACAAAGTTGCGCTTTGCGTTTCTGTTCTTTCTTTGGAAACTTGTTTCTGTGCCATACAGTGTGAGATAACACTTTCCGGTTTCCCTGTATTCCTAATTGACGGAGCGACACACATGTGATTTAGTTTACAAAGTAGTGCTTTGGCTTTCTGTTCTTCTTGGAAACTTGTTTCTGTGCTGTACAGTGTGATATATCACTTTTCAGTTTTCCTGTTTTAATAATTGAACGGGCGACACGTATGTGATTTAGTTTACAAAGTTGTGCTTTGCTTTTCTGTTCTTTCGATGGAAACTAGTTTCTGTGCTGTACAGTGCGAGATAACACTTTTCGGTTTTCCTGTATTCCTAATTGAGCGAGTGACACACATGTGATTCACTTTACAAAGTAGTGCTTTTCATTTACGTTCTTTCGTTGGAAACTTGTTCCTGTTAGGAAAAAGTTAGAGTTAGGGTTAGGGTAAGGGTTAGGGTTAGGGTTAGGTTAGGGCTGGGTAAGGGATAGGGTTAGCGTTAGGGTTAGGGTTAGGGTTAGGGTTAGGGTTTAGGGTTAGGGTTAGGGTTAGGGTTAGGGTTAGGGTTAGGGCCTTAGGGTTAGGGTTAGGTTTAGGGTTTGGGTTAGGGTTAGGGTTTAGGGTTAGGGTTAGGGTTAGGGTTATATTACTTTTCAGTTTTCCTGTTATAATAATTGAACAGGCGACACATATGTGAATTAGTTTACAAAGTTGTGCTTTGCCTTTCTGTTCTTTCGTTGGAAACTTGTTATTGTGCTGTACAGTGAGATATATTACTGTTCAGTTTTCCTGTATTCCTAATGGAGCGAGCGACACACATGTGATTTAGTTTACAAATTAGTGATTTTCTTTATTGTTCTTTCATGTGAAACTTGTTCCTGTGCTGTACAATGTGATATATCACTTTTCAGTTTTCCTGTTATAATAATTGAACAGGCGACACGTATGTGAATTAGTTTACAAAGTTGTGCTTTGCGTTTCTATTCTTTCGATGGAAACATGTTCCTGTGCTGTACAGTGTGTTATATCACTTTTCAGTTTTCCTCTTATAATAATTGAACAGGCCACACATATGTCATTTAGTTTACAAAGTTGTGCTTTGCTTTTCTGTTCTTTCGATGGAAACTAGTTTCTGTGCCGTACAGTGCGAGATAACACTTTTCGGTTTTCCTGTATTCCTAATTGAGCGAGTGACACACATGTGATTCACTTTACAAAGTAGTGCTTTTCATTTACGTTCTTTCGTTGGAAACTTGTTCCTGTTAGGAACAAGTTAGGGTTAGGTTTAGAGTTAGGGTTAGGGTTAGGTTAGGGCTGGGTAAGGGATAGGGTTAGCATTAGGATTAGGGTTAGGGTTAGGGTTAGAGTTAGGGTTAGGGTTAGGGTTAGGGTTAGGGGTTAGGGTTAGGGTTAGGGTTAGGGCCTTAGGGTTAGGGTTAGGGTTAGGCTTAGGTTAGGGCTGGGTAAGAGATAGGGTTAGCGTTAAGGTTAGGGTTAGGTTTAGGGTTAGGTTTAGGGTTAGGGTTAGGGTTAGGGGTTAGGGTTAGGGTTAGGGTTAGAGTTAGGGTTAGGGTTATATCACTTTTCAGTTTTCCTGTTATAATAATTGAACAGGCGACACATATGTGAATTAGTTTACAAAGTTGTACTTTGCCTTTCTGTTCTTTCGTTGGAAACTTGTTCTTGTGCTGTACAGTGAGATATATTACTGTTCAGTTTTCATGTATTCCTAATGGAGCGAGCGACACACATGTGATTTAGTTGACAAATTAGTGATTTTCTTTTTTGTTCTTTCATTTGAAACTTGTTCCTGTGCTGTACAATGTGATATATCACTTTTCAGTTTTCCTGTTATGATAATTGAACAGGCGACACGTATGTGAATTCGTTTACAAAGTTGTGCTTTGCGTTTCTGTTCTTTCGATGGAAACATGTTCCTGTGCTGTACAGTGTGTTATATCACTTTTCAGTTTTCCTCTTATAATAATTGAACAGGCGACACGTATGTCATTTAGTTTACAAAGTTGTGCTTTGCGTTTCTGTTCTTTCTTTGGAAACTTGTTTCTGTGTCATACAGTGTGAGATAACACTTTCCGGTTTCCCTGTATTCCTAAATGAGGGAGCGACACACATGTGATTTAGTTTACAAAGTAGTGCTTTGGGTTTCTGTTCTTCTTGGAAACTTGTTTCTGTGCTGTACAGGGTGATATATCACTTTTCAGTTTTCCTGTTGTAATAATTGAACGGGCGACACGTATGTGATTTAGTTTACAAAGTTGTGCTTTGCTTTTCTGTTCTTTCGATGGAAACTAGTTTCTGTGCCGTACAGTTCAATATAACACATTTCGGTTTTCCTGTATTCCTAATTGAGCGAGTGACACACATGTGATTCACTTTACAAAGTAGTGCTTTTCATTTACGTTCTTTCGTTGGAAACTTGTTCCTGTTAGGAACAAGTTAGGGTTAGGGTTAGGGTTAGGGTTAGGGTTAGGTTTGGGCTGGGTAAGGGATAGGGTTAGCGTTAGGGTTAGGGTTAGGGTTAGGGTTAGGGTTAGGGGTTAGGGTTAGGGTTAGGGTTAGGGTTAGGGTTAGGGTTAGGGTTAGGGCCTTAGGGTTAGGGTTAGGGTTAGGGTTATATCACTTTTCAGTTTTCCTGTTATAATAATTGAACAGGCGACACGTATGTGAATTAGTTTACAAAGTTGTGCTTTGCGTTTCTGTTCTTTCAATGGAAACTTGTTTCTGTGCCATACAGTGTGAGATAACACTTTCCGGTTTCCCTGTATTCCTAATTGAGGGAGCTACACACATGTGATTTAGTTTACAAAGTAGTGCTTTGGGTTTCTGTTCTTCTTGGAAACTTGTTTCTGTGCTGTACAGTGTGATATATCACTTTTCAGTTTTCCAGTTGTAATAATTGAACGGGCGACACGTATGTGATTTAGTTTACAAAGTTGTGCTTTGCTTTTCTGTTCTATCGATGGAAACTAGTTTCTGTGCCATACAGTGCGAGATAACACTTTTCGGTTTTCCTGTATTCCTAATTGAGCGAGTGACACATATGTGATTCACTTTACAAAGTAGTGCTTTTCATTTACGTTCTTTCGTTGGAAACTTGTTCCTGTTAGGAACAAGTTAGGGTTAGGGTTAGGGTTAGGGTTAGGGTTAGGTTAGGGCTGGGTAAGGGATAGGGTTAGCATTAGGGTTAGGGTTAGGGTTAGGGTTAGGGTTAGGGTTAGGGGTTAGGGTTAGGGTTAGGGTTAGGGCCTTAGGGTTAGGGTTAGGGTTAGGGTTAGGTTAGGGCTGGGTAAGGGATAGGGTTAGCGTTAGGGTTAGGGTTAGGGTTAGGGTTAGGGTTAGGGTTAGGGGTTAGGGTTAGGGTTAGGGTTAGGGTTAGAGTTAGGGTTAGGGTTATATCACTTTTCAGTTTTCGTGTTATAATAATTGAACAGGCAACACATATGTGAATTAGTTTATAAAGTTGTGCTTTGCCTTTCTGTTCTTTCGTTGGAAACTTGTTCTTGTGCTGTACAGTGAGATATATAACTCTTCAGGTTTCCTGTATTCCTAATGGAGCGAGCGACACACATGTGATTTAGTTTACAAATTAGTGATTTTCTTTTTTGTTCTATCATTTGAAACTTGTTCCTGTGCTGTACAATGTGATATATCACTTTTCAGTTTTCCTCTTATAATAATTGAACAGGCGACACGTATGTGAATTAGTTTACAAAGTTGTGCTTTGCGTTTCTGTTCTTTCGATGGAAACCTGTTCCTGTGCTGTACAGTGTGTTATATCACTTTTCAGTTTTCCTCTTATAATAATTGAACAGGCGACACGTATGTCATTTAGTTTACAAAGTTGTGCTTTGCGTTTCTGTTCTTTCTTTGGAAACTTGTTTCTGTGTCATACAGTGTGAGACAACACTTTCCGGTTTCCCTGTATTCCTAAATGAGGGAGCGAGACACATGTGATTTAGTTTACAAAGTAGTGCTTTGGGTTTCTGTTCTTCTTGGAAACTTGTTTCTGTGCTGTACAGTGTGATATATCACTTTTCAGTTTTCCTGTTGTAATAATTGAACGGGCGACACGTATGTGATTTAGTTTACAAAGTTGTGCTTTGCTTTTCTGTTCTTTCGATGGAAACTAGTTTCTGTGCCGTACAGTGCGAGATAACACTTTTCGGTTTCCCTGTATTCCTAATTGAGCGAGTGACACACATGTGATTCACTTTACAAAGTAGTGCTTTTCATTTACGTTCTTTCGTTGGAAACTTGTTCCTGTTAGGAACAAGTTAGGGTTAGGGTTAGTGTTAGGGTTAGGGTTAGGGTTAGGGTTAGGTTAGGGCTGGGTAAGGGATAGGGTTAGCGTTAGGGTTAGGGTTAGGGTTAGGGTTAGGATTAGGGTTAGGGGTTAGGGTTAGGGTTAGGGTTAGGGTTAGGGTTAGGGTTAGGGTTAGGGCCTTAGGGTTAGGGTTAGGTTTAGGGTTATATCACTTTTCAGTTTTCCTGTTATAATAATTGAACAGGCGACACATATGTGAATTAGTTTAAAAAGTTGTGCTTTGCCTTTCTGTTCTTTCGTTGGAAACTTGTTCTTGTGCTGTACAGTGAGATATATTACTGTTCAGTTTTCCTGTATTCCTAATTGAGCGAGTGACACACATGTGATTCACTTTACAAAGTAGTGCTTTTCATTTACGTTCTTTCGTTGGAAACTTGTTCCTGTTAGGAACAAGTTAGGGTTAGGTTTAGAGTTAGGGTTAGGGTTAGGTTAGGGCTGGGTAAGGGATAGGGTTAGCATTAGGATTAGGGTTAGGGTTAGGGTTAGAGTTAGGGTTAGGGTTAGGGTTAGGGTTAGGGGTTAGGGTTAGGGTTAGGGTTAGGGCCTTAGGGTTAGGGTTAGGGTTAGGCTTAGGTTAGGGCTGGGTAAGAGATAGGGTTAGCGTTAAGGTTAGGGTTAGGTTTAGGGTTAGGTTTAGGGTTAGGGTTAGGGTTAGGGGTTAGGGTTAGGGTTAGGGTTAGAGTTAGGGTTAGGGTTATATCACTTTTCAGTTTTCCTGTTATAATAATTGAACAGGCGACACATATGTGAATTAGTTTACAAAGTTGTACTTTGCCTTTCTGTTCTTTCGTTGGAAACTTGTTCTTGTGCTGTACAGTGAGATATATTACTGTTCAGTTTTCATGTATTCCTAATGGAGCGAGCGACACACATGTGATTTAGTTGACAAATTAGTGATTTTCTTTTTTGTTCTTTCATTTGAAACTTGTTCCTGTGCTGTACAATGTGATATATCACTTTTCAGTTTTCCTGTTATGATAATTGAACAGGCGACACGTATGTGAATTCGTTTACAAAGTTGTGCTTTGCGTTTCTGTTCTTTCGATGGAAACATGTTCCTGTGCTGTACAGTGTGTTATATCACTTTTCAGTTTTCCTCTTATAATAATTGAACAGGCGACACGTATGTCATTTAGTTTACAAAGTTGTGCTTTGCGTTTCTGTTCTTTCTTTGGAAACTTGTTTCTGTGTCATACAGTGTGAGATAACACTTTCCGGTTTCCCTGTATTCCTAAATGAGGGAGCGACACACATGTGATTTAGTTTACAAAGTAGTGCTTTGGGTTTCTGTTCTTCTTGGAAACTTGTTTCTGTGCTGTACAGGGTGATATATCACTTTTCAGTTTTCCTGTTGTAATAATTGAACGGGCGACACGTATGTGATTTAGTTTACAAAGTTGTGCTTTGCTTTTCTGTTCTTTCGATGGAAACTAGTTTCTGTGCCGTACAGTTCAATATAACACATTTCGGTTTTCCTGTATTCCTAATTGAGCGAGTGACACACATGTGATTCACTTTACAAAGTAGTGCTTTTCATTTACGTTCTTTCGTTGGAAACTTGTTCCTGTTAGGAACAAGTTAGGGTTAGGGTTAGGGTTAGGGTTAGGGTTAGGTTTGGGCTGGGTAAGGGATAGGGTTAGCGTTAGGGTTAGGGTTAGGGTTAGGGTTAGGGTTAGGGGTTAGGGTTAGGGTTAGGGTTAGGGTTAGGGTTAGGGTTAGGGTTAGGGCCTTAGGGTTAGGGTTAGGGTTAGGGTTATATCACTTTTCAGTTTTCCTGTTATAATAATTGAACAGGCGACACGTATGTGAATTAGTTTACAAAGTTGTGCTTTGCGTTTCTGTTCTTTCAATGGAAACTTGTTTCTGTGCCATACAGTGTGAGATAACACTTTCCGGTTTCCCTGTATTCCTAATTGAGGGAGCTACACACATGTGATTTAGTTTACAAAGTAGTGCTTTGGGTTTCTGTTCTTCTTGGAAACTTGTTTCTGTGCTGTACAGTGTGATATATCACTTTTCAGTTTTCCAGTTGTAATAATTGAACGGGCGACACGTATGTGATTTAGTTTACAAAGTTGTGCTTTGCTTTTCTGTTCTATCGATGGAAACTAGTTTCTGTGCCATACAGTGCGAGATAACACTTTTCGGTTTTCCTGTATTCCTAATTGAGCGAGTGACACATATGTGATTCACTTTACAAAGTAGTGCTTTTCATTTACGTTCTTTCGTTGGAAACTTGTTCCTGTTAGGAACAAGTTAGGGTTAGGGTTAGGGTTAGGGTTAGGGTTAGGTTAGGGCTGGGTAAGGGATAGGGTTAGCATTAGGGTTAGGGTTAGGGTTAGGGTTAGGGTTAGGGTTAGGGGTTAGGGTTAGGGTTAGGGTTAGGGCCTTAGGGTTAGGGTTAGGGTTAGGGTTAGGTTAGGGCTGGGTAAGGGATAGGGTTAGCGTTAGGGTTAGGGTTAGGGTTAGGGTTAGGGTTAGGGTTAGGGTTAGGGGTTAGGGTTAGGGTTAGGGTTAGGGTTAGAGTTAGGGTTAGGGTTATATCACTTTTCAGTTTTCGTGTTATAATAATTGAACAGGCAACACATATGTGAATTAGTTTATAAAGTTGTGCTTTGCCTTTCTGTTCTTTCGTTGGAAACTTGTTCTTGTGCTGTACAGTGAGATATATAACTCTTCAGGTTTCCTGTATTCCTAATGGAGCGAGCGACACACATGTGATTTAGTTTACAAATTAGTGATTTTCTTTTTTGTTCTATCATTTGAAACTTGTTCCTGTGCTGTACAATGTGATATATCACTTTTCAGTTTTCCTCTTATAATAATTGAACAGGCGACACGTATGTGAATTAGTTTACAAAGTTGTGCTTTGCGTTTCTGTTCTTTCGATGGAAACCTGTTCCTGTGCTGTACAGTGTGTTATATCACTTTTCAGTTTTCCTCTTATAATAATTGAACAGGCGACACGTATGTCATTTAGTTTACAAAGTTGTGCTTTGCGTTTCTGTTCTTTCTTTGGAAACTTGTTTCTGTGTCATACAGTGTGAGACAACACTTTCCGGTTTCCCTGTATTCCTAAATGAGGGAGCGAGACACATGTGATTTAGTTTACAAAGTAGTGCTTTGGGTTTCTGTTCTTCTTGGAAACTTGTTTCTGTGCTGTACAGTGTGATATATCACTTTTCAGTTTTCCTGTTGTAATAATTGAACGGGCGACACGTATGTGATTTAGTTTACAAAGTTGTGCTTTGCTTTTCTGTTCTTTCGATGGAAACTAGTTTCTGTGCCGTACAGTGCGAGATAACACTTTTCGGTTTCCCTGTATTCCTAATTGAGCGAGTGACACACATGTGATTCACTTTACAAAGTAGTGCTTTTCATTTACGTTCTTTCGTTGGAAACTTGTTCCTGTTAGGAACAAGTTAGGGTTAGGGTTAGTGTTAGGGTTAGGGTTAGGGTTAGGGTTAGGTTAGGGCTGGGTAAGGGATAGGGTTAGCGTTAGGGTTAGGGTTAGGGTTAGGGTTAGGATTAGGGTTAGGGGTTAGGGTTAGGGTTAGGGTTAGGGTTAGGGTTAGGGTTAGGGTTAGGGCCTTAGGGTTAGGGTTAGGTTTAGGGTTATATCACTTTTCAGTTTTCCTGTTATAATAATTGAACAGGCGACACATATGTGAATTAGTTTAAAAAGTTGTGCTTTGCCTTTCTGTTCTTTCGTTGGAAACTTGTTCTTGTGCTGTACAGTGAGATATATTACTGTTCAGTTTTCCTGTATTCCTAATTGAGCGAGTGACACACATGTGATTCACTTTACAAAGTAGTGCTTTTCATTTACGTTCTTTCGTTGGAAACTTGTTCCTGTTAGGAACAAGTTAGGGTTAGGGTTAGGGTTAGGGTTAGGGTTAGGTTAGGGCTGGGTAAGGGATAGGGTTAGCATTAGGGTTAGGGTTAGGGTTAGGGTTAGGGTTAGGGGTTAGGGTTAGGGTTAGGGTTAGGGTTAGGGCCTTAGGGTTAGGGTTAGGGTAGGGTTATATCACTTTTCAGTTTTCCTGTTATAATAATTGAACAGGCGACACATATGTGAATTAGTTTACAAAGTTGTGCTTTGAGTTTCTGTTCTTTCAATGGAAACTTGTTTCTATGCCGTACAGTGCGAGATAACACTTTTCAGTTTTCCTGTATTCCTAATTGAGCGAGCGACACACAGGTGATTCTGTTTAAAAGTAGTGCTTTGCTTTTCTGTTCTTTCGTTGGAAAGTTGTTCTTGTGCTGTACAGTGAGATATATTACTGTTCAGTTTTCCTGTATTCCTAATGGAGCGAGCGACACACATGTGATTTAGTTTACAAATTAGTGATTTTCTTTTTTGTTCTTTCATTTGAAACTTGTTCCTGTGCTGTACAATGTGATATATCACTTTTCAGTTTTCCTGTTATAATAATTGTACAGGCGACACGTATGTGAATTAGTTTACAAAGTTGTGCTTTGCGTTTCTGTTCTCTAGATGGAAACATGTTCCTGTGCTGTACAGTGTGTTATATCACTTTTCAGTTTTCCTCTTATAATAATTGAACAGGCGACACGTATGTCATTTAGTTTACAAAGTTGTGCTTTGCGTTTCTGTTCTTTCTTTGGAAACTTGTTTCTGTGCCATACAGTGTGAGATAACACTTTCCGGTTTCCCTGTATTCCTAATTGAGGGAGCGACACACATGTGATTTAGTTTACAAAGTAGTGCTTTGGGTTTCTGTTCTTCTTGGAAACTTGTTTCTGTGCTGTACACTGTGATATATCACTTTTCAGTTTTCCTGTTGTAATAATTGAACGGACGACAGGTATGTGATTTAGTTTACAAAGTTGTGCTTTGCTTTTCTGTTCTTTCGATGGAAATTAGTTTCTGTGCCATACAGTGCGAGATAACACTTTTCGGTTTTCCTGTATTCCTAATTGAGCGAGTGACACACATGTGATTCACTTTACAAATTAGTGCTTTTCATTTACGTTCTTTCGTTGGAAACTTGTTCCTGTTAGGAACAAGTTAGGGTTAGGGTTAGGGTTAGGGTTAGGGTTAGGGTTAGGGTTAGGGTTAGGTTAGGGCTGGGTAAGGGATAGGGTTAGCGTTAGGGTTAGGGTTAGGGTTAGGGTTAGGGTTAGGGGTTAGGGTTAGGGTTAAGGTTAGGGTTAGGGTTAGGGTTAGGGTTAGGGTTAGGGCCTTAGGGTTAGGGTTAGGGTAGGGTTATATCACTTTTCATTTTTCCTGTTATACTAATTGAACAGGCGACACATATGTGAGTTAGTTTACAAAGTTGTGCTTTGCGTTTCTGTTCTTTCAATGGAAACTTGTTTCTGTGCCGTACAGTGCGAGATAACACTTTTCAGTTTTCCTGTATTCCTAATTGAGCGAGCGACACACAGGTGATTCTGTTTAAAAGAAGTGCTTTGCTTTTCTGTTCTTTCATTTGAAACTTGTTCCTGTGCTGTACAATGTCATATATCACTTTTCAGTTTTCCTGTATTCCTAATTGAGCGAGCGACACACATGTGATTTAGTTTACAAATTAGTGATTTTCTTTTTTGTTCTTTCATTTGAAACTTGTTCTTGTACAATGTCATATATCACTTTTCAGTTTTCCTGTTATAATAATTGAACAGGCGACAAGTATGTGAATTTCTTTAAAAAGTTATGCTTTGCTTTTCTGTTCTTTCGATGGAAATTTGTTCCTGTTTTGTACAGTGCGTTATATCACTTTTTAGTTTTCTTGTTATAATAATTGAACAGGCGACACGTATGTCATTTAATTTACAAAGTTGTGCTTTGCGTTTCTGTTCTTTCTTTGGAAATTTGTTTCTGTGCCATACAGTGCGAGATAATACTTTTCGGTTTCCCTGTATTCCTAATTGAGCGAGCGACACACATGTGATTTAGTTTACAAAGTAGTTCTTTTCATTTACGTTCTTTCCTTGGAAACTTGTTCCTGTTAGGAACAAGTTAGGGTTAGGTTTAGGGTTAGGTTTAGTGTTAGGGTTAGGGTTAGGGTTAGGTTATGGCTAGGTAAGGGATAAGGTTAGGGTTACAGTTAGGGTTAGGGTTAGGGTTAGGGTTAGAGGTTAGGGTTAGGGTTAGGTTTAGGGTTAGGGTTAGGGTTAGGGCTTAGGGTTAGTGTTAGGGTTAGGGTTAGGGTTAGGGGCTTAGGGTTAGGGTTAGGGTTTGGGTTATATCACTTTTCAGTTTTCCTTTTATAATAATTGAACAGGCGACACATATGTGAATTAGTTTACAAAGTTGTGCTTTGAGTTTCTGTTCTTTCTTTGGAAATTTGTTTCTGTGCCATACAGTGCGAGATAACACTTTTCGGTTTCCCTGTATTCCTAATTGAGTGAGCGACACACATGTGATTTAGTTTACAAAGTAGTTCTTTTCATTTACGTTCTTTCCTTGGAAACTTGTTCCTGTTAGGAACAAGTTAGGGTTAGGTTTAGGGTTAGGTTTAGGGTTAGAGTTAGGGATAATTTACGGCTGGGTAAGGGATATGTTTAGGGTTACGGTTAGGGTTAGGGTTAGGGTTAGGGGTTAGGGTTAGGGTTAGGGTTAGGGGTTAGGATTAGGGACTTATGGTTAGGGGTTAGGGTTAGGGTTATGGGTTAGGTTTAGGGTTAGGGTTAGGGTTAGGGTTAGGGGCTTAGGGTTACGGTTAGGGTTAGGGTTAGGATTAGGGGCTTAGGGTTAGGGTTAGGGTTAGGGTTATATCACTTTTCAGTTTTCCTGTTATAATAATTGAACAGGCGACACATATGTGAATTAGTTTACAAAGTTTTGCTTTGTGTATCTGTTCTTTCAATGGAAACTTGTTTCTGTGCCGTACAGTGTGAGATAACACTTTTCAGTTTTCCTGTATTCCTAATTGAGCGAGCTACACACATGTGATTTAGTTTACAAATTAGTGATTTCCTTTTTTGTTCTTTCATTTGAAACTTGTTCCTGTGCTGTACAGTGCGTTATATCACTTTTCAGTTTTCATGTTATAATAATTGAACAGGCGACACGTATGTGAATTCCTTTAAAAATTTTGCTTTGCTTTTCTGTTCTTTCGATGGAAACTTTTTCCTGTGCTGTAAAATGTCATATATCACTTTTCAGTTTTCCTGTTATAATAATTGAACAGGCGACAAGTATGTGAATTCCTTTAAAAAGTTGTGCTTTGCGTTTCTGTTCTTTCGATGGAAATTTGTTCCTGTGCTGTACAGTGCGTTATATCACTTTTCAGTTTTCTTGTTATAATAATTGAACAGGCGACACGTATGTCATTTAATTTACAAAGTTGTGCTTTGTGTTTCTGTTCTTTCTTTGGAAATTTGTTTCTGTGCCATACAGTGCGAGATAACACTTTTCGGTTTCCCTGTATTCCTAATTGAGCGAGCGACACACATGTGATTTAGTTTACAAAGTAGTTCTTTTCATTTACGTTCTTTCCTTGGAAACTTGTTCCTGTTAGGAACAAGTTAGGGTTAGGTTTAGGGTTAGGATTAGGGTTAGGTTAGGGCTGGGTAAGGGATATGGTTAGGGTTACGGTTAGGGTTAGGGTTAGGGTTTGGGGTTAGGGTGAGGGTTAGTGTTAGGGGTTAGGGTTAGGTTTAGGGTTAGGTTTAGGGGCTTAGGGTTAGTGTTAGTGTCAGGGTTAGGGTTAGGGGCTTAGGGTTAGGGTTAGGGATAGGGGTATATCACTTTTCAGTTTTCCTTTTATAATAATTGAACAGGTGACACATATGTGAATTAGTTTACAAAGTTGCGCTTTGAGTTTCTGTTCTTTCTTTGGAAATTTGTTTATGTGCCATACAGTGCGAGATAACACTTCGGTTTCCCTGTATTCCTAATTGAGCGAGCGACACACATGTGATTTACTTTACAAAGTAGTTCTTTTCATTTACGTTCTTTCCTTGGAAACTTGTTCCTGTTAGGAACAAGTTAGGGTTAAGTTTAGGGTTAGGTTTAGGTTTAGGGTTAGGGTTAGTTTAGGGCTGGGTAAGGGATATGGTTAGGGTTACGGTTAGGGTTAGGGTAAGGGTTAGGGGTTAGGGTTAGGTTTAGGGTTAGGTTTAGGGTTAGGGGTTAGGGGTTAGGGTTAGGGTTAGGGTTAGGGTTAGGGTTAGGGGCTTAGGGTTAGGGTTAGGGGCTTAGGGTTAGGGTTAGGGTTATATCACTTTTCTGTTTTCCTGTTATAATAATTGAACAGGCGACACATATGTGTATTAGTTTACAAAATTTTGCTTTGTGTATATGTTCTTTCAATGGAAACTTGTTTCTGTGCCGTACAGAGCGAGATAACACTTTTCGGTTTCCCTGTATTCCTAATTGAGCGAGCGACACACATGTGATTTAGTTTACAAGTTAGTGATTTTCTTTTTTGTTCTTTCATTTGAAACTTGTTCCTGTGCTGTACAATGTCATATATCACTTTTCAGTTTTCCTGTTATAATAATTGAACAGGCGAAACGTATGTGAATTCGTTTAAAAAGTTGTGCTTTGCTTTTCTGTTCTTTCGATGGAAACTTCTTCTTGTGCTGTAAAGTGCATTATATCACTTTTCAGTTTTCCTGTTATAATAATTGAACAGGCGACACGTATGTGAATTCCTTTAAAAATTTTTCTTTGCTTTTCTGTTCTTTCGATGGAAACTTGTTCCTGTGCTGTACAATGTCATATATCACTTTTCAGTTTTCCTGTTATAATAATTGAACAGGCGACAAGTATGTGAATTAGTTTACAAAGTTGTGCTTTGCTTTTCTGTACTTTCGATGAAAATTTGTTCCTGTGCTGTACAGTGCGTTATATCACTTTTCAGTTTTCTTGTTATAATAATTGAACAGGCGACACGTATGTCATTTAATTTACAAAGTTGTGCTTTGCGTTTCTGTTCTTTCTTTGGAAATTTGTTTCTGTGCCATGCAGTGCGAGATAACAGTTTTCGGTTTCCCTGTATTCCTAATTGAGCGAGCGACACACATGTGATATAGTTTAAAAGTAGTTCTTTTCATTTACGTTCTTTCCTTGGAAACTTGTTCCTGTTAGGAACAAGTTAGGGTCAGGTTTAGGGTTAGGTTTAGGGTTAGGGTTAGGGTTAGGGTTAGGGTTAGGTTAGGGCTGGGTAAGGGATATGGTTAGGGTTACAGCTAGGGTTAGGGTTAGGGTTTGCGTTTAGGGTGAGGGTTAGGGTTAGGGGTTAGGGTTACGGTTAGGGTTAGGGTTAGGGGCTTAGGGTTAGTGTTAGGGTTAGGGTTAGGGTTAGGGGCTTAGGGTTAGGGTTAGGGATAGGGTTATATCACTTTTCAGTTTTCCTTTTATAATAATTGAACAGGCGACACATATGTGAATTAGTTTACAAAGTTGTGCTTTGACTTTCTGTTCTTTCTTTGGAAATTTGTTTCTGTGCCATACAGTGCGAGATAACACTTCGGTTTCCCTGTATTCCTAATTGAGCGAGCGACACACATGTGATTTAGTTTACAAAGTAGTTCTTTTCATTTACGTTCTTTCCTTGGAAACTTGTTCCTGTTAGGCACAAGTTAGGGTTAGGTTTAGGGTTAGGTTTAGGGTTAGGGTTAGGGTTAGTTTAGGGTTGGGTAAGGGATATGGTTAGGGTTACGGTTAGGGTTAGGTTTAGGGTTAGGGGTTAGGGTTAGGGTTAGGGTTAGCGGTTAGGGTTAGGGGCTTAGGGTTAGGGGTTAGGGTTAGGGTTAGGGTTAGGGTTAGGGGTTAGGGTTAGGGTTAGGGTTAGGGTTAGGGTTAGGGTTAGGGGGTTAGGGTTAGGGTTAGGGTTATATCACATTTCAGTTTTCCTGTTATAATAATTGAACAGGCGACACATATGTGAATTAATTTACAAAGATTTGCTCTGTGTATCTGTTCTTTCAATGGAAACTTGTTTCTGTGCCGTACAGTGCGAGATAACACTTTTCAGTTTTCCAGGATTCCTAATTGAGCGAGCGACACACATGTGATTTAGTTTACAAATTAGTGATTTTCTTTTTTGTTCTTTCATTTGAAACTTGTTCCTGTGCTGTACAATGTCATATATCACTTTTCAGTTTTCCCGTTATAATAATTGAACAGGCGACACATATGTGAATTCCTTTAAAAAGTTGTGCTTTGCTTTTCTGTTCTTTCGATGGAAACTTGTTCCTGTGCTGTACAGTGCGTTATATCACTTTTCAGTTTTCCTGTTATAATAATTGAACAGGCGACACGTATGTCATTTAATTTACAAAGTTGTGCTTTGCGTTTCTGTTCTTTCGATGGAAATTTGTTCCTTTGCTGTACAGTGCGTTATATCACTTTTCAGTTTTCTTGTTATAATAATTGAACAGGCGACACGTATGTCATTTAATTTACAAAGTTGTGCTTTGCGTTTCTGTTCTTTCTTTGGAAATTAGTTTCTGTGCCATACAGTGCGCGATAACACTTTAAGGTTTCCCTATATTCCTAATTGAGCGAGCGACACACATGTGATTTAGTTTACAAATTAGTGATTTTCTTTTTTGGTCTTTCATTTGAAACTTGTTCCTGTTAGGAACAAATTAGGGTTAGGTTTAGGGTTAGGGTTAGGGTTAGGGTTAGGTTAGGGCTGGGTAAGGGATATGGTTAGGGTTACGGTTAGAGTTAGGGTTAGGGTTTGGGGTTAGGGTGAGGGTTAGGGTTAGGGGTTAGGGTTAGGGTTATGGTTAGGGTTAGGGGCTTAGGGTTAGTGTTAGGGTTAGGGTTAGGGTTAGGGGCTTATGGTTAGGGTTAGGGATAGGGTTATATCACTTTTCAGTTTTCCTTTTATAATAATTGAACAGGCGACACATATGTGAATTAGTTTACAAAGTTGTGCTTTGAGTTTCTGTTCTTTCTTTGGAAATTTGTTTCTGTGCCATACAGTGCGAGATAACACTTCGGTTTCCCTGTATTCCTAATTGAGCGAGCGACACACATGTGATGTAGTTTACAAAGTAGTTCTTTTCATTTACGTTCTATCCTTGGAAAGTTGTTCCTGTTAGGAACAAGTTAGCTTAGGTTTAGGGTTAGGGTTAGGGTTAGGTTAAGGCTGGGTAAGGGATATGGTTAGGGTTACGGTTAGGGTTAGTGTTAGGGTTAGGGGTTAGGGTTAGGGTTAGGGGTTAGGGTTAGGGTTAGGGTTAGGGTTAGGGTTAGTGTTAGGGTTAGGGGCTTAGGGTTAGGGTTAGTGTTAGGGTTAGGGTTATATCACTTTTCAGTTTTCCTGTTATAATAATTGAACAGGCGACACATATGTGTATTAGTTTACAAAGTTTTGCTTTGTGTATCTGTTCTTTCAAAGGAAACTTGTTTCTGTGCCGTACAGTGCAAGATAACACTTTTCAGTTTTCCTGTATTCCTAGTTGAGCTAGCGACACACATGTGATTCAGTTTACAAATTAGTGATTTTCTTTTTTGTTCTTTCATTTGAAACTAGTTCCTGTGCTGTACAATGTCATATATCACTTTTCACTTTTCCTGTTATAATAATTGAACAGGCGAAACGTATGTGAATTCGTTTAAAAATTTGTGCTTTGCTTTTCTGTTCTTTCGATGGAAACTTGTACTTGTGCTGTACAGTGCGTTATATCACTTTTTAGTTTTCCTGTTATAATAATTGAACAGGCGACACGTATGTGAATTCCTTTAAAAATTTTGCTTTGCTTTCCTGTTCTTTCGATGGAAACTTGTTCCTGTGCTGTACAATGTCATATATCACTTTTCAGTTTTCCTGTTATAATAATTGAACAGGCGACAAGTATGTGAATTCCTTTAAAAGTTGTGCTTTGCTTTTCTGTTCTTTCGATGGAAATTTGTTCATGTGCTGTACAGTGCGTTAATATCACTTTTCAGTTTTCTTGTTATAATAATTGAACAGGCGACACGTATGTCATTTAATTTACAAAGTTGTGCTTTGCGTTTCTGTTCTTTCTTTGGAAATTTGTTTCTGTGCCATACAGTGAGAGATAACACTTTTCGGTTTCCCTGTATTCCTAATTGAGCGAGCGACACACATGTGATTTAGTTTACAAAGTAGTTGTTTTCATTTACGTTCTTTCCTTGGAAACTTGTTCCTGTTAGGAACAAGTTAGGGTTAGGTTTAGGGTTAGGTTTAGGGTTAGGGTTCGGGTTAGGTTAGGGCTGGGTAAGGGATATGGTTAGGGTTACGGTTAGGGTTAGGGTTAGGGTTAGGGTTAGGGGTTAGGGTTAGGGTTAGGGTTAGGGGTTAGGGTTAGGGTTAGGGTTAGGGTTAGGGTTAGGGTTAGGGTTAGGGCTTAGGGTTAGAGTTAGGGTTACGGTTAGGGTTAGGGGCTTAGGGTTAGGGTTACGGTTTGGGTTATATCACTTTTCAGTTTTCCTTTTATAATAATTGAACAGGCGACACATATGTGAATTAGTTTACAAAGTTGTGCTTTGAGTTTCTGTTCTTTCTTTGGAAATTTGTTTCTGTGCCATACTGTGCGAGATAACACTTCGGTTTCCCTGTATTCCTTATTGAGCGAGCGACATACATGTGATTTAGTTTACAAAGTAGTTCTTTTCATTTACGTTCTTTCCTTGGAAACTTGTTCCTGTTAGGAACAAGTTAGAGTTAGGTTTAGGGTTAGGTTTAGGGTTAGGGTTAGGGTTAGTTTAGGGTTGGGTAAGGGATATGGTTAGGGTTACGGTTAGGGTTAGGTTTAGGGTTAGTGGTTAGGGTTAGGGTTAGGGTTAGCGGTTAGGGTTAGGGGCTTAGGGTTAGGGGTTAGGGTTAGGGTTAGGGTTAGGGGTTAGGGTTAGGGTTAGGGTTAGGGTTAGGGTTAGGGGCTTAGGGTTAGGGTTAGGGTTAGGGTTATATCACATTTCAGTTTTCCTGTTATAATAATTGAACAGGCGACACATATGTGAATTAGTTTACAAAGTTTTGCTTTGTGTATCTGTTCTTTCAATGGAAACTTGTTTCTGTGCCGTACAGTGCGAGATAACACTTTTCAGTTTTCCTGTATTCCTAATTGAGCGAGCGACACACATGTGATTTAGTTTACAAATTAGTGATTTTCTTTTTTGTTCTTTCATTTGAAACTTGTTCCTGTGCTGTACAATGTCATATATCACTTTTCAGTTTTCCCGTTATAATAATTGAACAGGCGACACGTATGTGAATTCCTTTAAAAAGTTGTGCTTTGCTTTTCTGTTCTTTCGATGGAAACTTGTTCCTGTGCTGTACAGTGCGTTATATCACTTTTCAGTTTTCCTGTTATAATAATTGAACAGGCGACACGTATGTCATTTAATTTACAAAGTTGTGCTTTGCGTTTCTGTTCTTTCGATGGAAATTTGTTCCTGTGCTGTACAGTGCGTTATATCACTTTTCAGTTTTCTTGTTATAATAATTGAACAGGCGACACGTATGTCATTTAATTTACAAAGTTGTGCTTTGCGTTTCTGTTCTTTCTTTGGAAATTTGTTTCTGTGCCATACAGTGCGAGATAACACTTTTCGGTTTCCCTGTATTCCTAATTGAGCGAGAGACACACATGTGATTTAGTTTACAAAGTAGTTCTTTTCATTTACGTTCTTTCCTTGGAAACTTGTTCCTTTTAGGAACAAGTTAGGGTTAGGTTTAGGGTTAGGTTTAGGGTTAGGGTTAGGGTTAGTTTAGGGTTGGGTAAGGGATATGGTTAGGGTTACGGTTAGGGTTAGGTTTAGGGTTAGGGGTTAGGGTTAGTGTTAGGGTTAGCGGTTAGGTTTAGGGGCTTAGGGTTAGGGGTTAGGGTTAGGGTTAGGGTTAGGGGTTAGGGTTAGGGTTAGGGTTAGGGTTAGGGGCTTAGGGTTAGGGTTAGGGTTAGGGGCTTAGGGTTAGGGTTAGGGTTAGGGTTATATCACATTTCAGTTTTCCTGTTATAATAATTGAACAGGCGACACATATGTGAATTAGTTTACAAAGTTTTGCTCTGTGTATTTGTTCTTTCAATGGAAACTTGTTTCTGTGCCGTACAGTGCGAGATAACACTTTTCAATTTTCCAGGATTCCTAATTGAGCGAGCGACACACATGTGATTTAGTTTACAAATTAGTGATTTTCTTTTTTGTTCTTTCATTTGAAACTTGTTCCTGTGCTGTACAATGTCATATATCACTTTTCAGTTTTCCCGTTATAATAATTGAACAGGCGACACGTATGTGAATTCCTTTAAAAAGTTGTGCTTTGCTTTTCTGTTCTTTCGATGGAAACTTGTTCCTGTGCTGTACAGTGCGTTATATCACTTTTCAGATTTCCTGTTAAAATAATTGAACAGGCGACACGTATGTCATTTAATTTACAAAGTTGTGCTTTGCGTTTCTGTTCTTTCTTTGGAAATTAGTTTCTGTGCCATACAGTACGCGATAACACTTTTCGGTTTCCCTGTATTCCTAATTGAGCGAGCGACACACATGTGATTTAGTTTACAAATTAGTGATTTTCTTTTTTGTTCTTTCATTTGAAACTTGTTCCTGTGCTGTACAATGTCATATATCACTTTTCAGTTTTCCTGTTATAATAATTGAACAGGCGAAACGTATGTGAATTCGTTTAAAAAGTTGTGCTTTGCGTTTCTGTTCTTTCTTTGGAAATTTGTTTCTGTGCCATACAGTGCGAGATAACACTTTTCGGTTTCCCTGTATTCCTAATTGAGCGAGTGACACACATGTGATTTAGTTTACAAAGTAGTTCTTTTCATTTACGTTCTTTCCTTGGAAACTTGTTCCTGTTAGGAACAAGTTAGGGTTAGGTTTAGGGTTAGGGTTAGGGTTAGGTTAGGGCTGGGTAAGGGATATGGTTAGGGTTACGGTTAGAGTTAGGGTTAGGGTTTGGGGTTAGGGTGAGGGTAAGGGTTAGGGGTTCGGGTTAGGGTTATGGTTAGGGTTAGGGGCTTAGGGTTAGTGTTAGTGTTAGGGTTAGGGTTAGGGGCTTATGGTTAGGGTTAGGGATAGGGTTATATCAATTTTCAGTTTTCCTTTTATAATAATTGAACAGGCGACACATATGTGAATTAGTTTACAAAGTTGTGCTTTGAGTTTCTGTTCTTTCTTTGGAAATTTGTTTCTGTGCCATACAGTGCGAGATAACACTTCGGTTTCCCTGTATTCCTAATTGAGCGAGCGACACACATGTGATTTAGTTTACAAAGTAGTTCTTTTCATTTACGTTCTTTCCTTGGAAACTTGTTCATGTTAGGAAGAAGTTAGAGTTAGGTTTAGGGTTAGGTTTAGGGTTAGAGTTAGGGTTAGTTTAGGGTTGGGTAAGGGATATGGTTAGGGTTACGGTTAGGGTTAGGTTTAGGGTTAGGGGTTAGGGTTAGGTTTAGGGTTAGCGGTTAGGGTTAGGGGCTTAGGGTTAGGGGTTAGGATTAGGGTTAGGGGGTAGGGTTAGGGTTAGGGTTAGGGTTAGGGTTAGGGTTAGTGTTAGGGGCTTAGGGTTAGGGTTAGGGTTAGGGTTAGGTGCTTAGGGTTAGGGTTAGGGTTAGGGTTAGGGTTATATCACATTTCAGTTTTCCTGTTATAATAATTGAACAGGCGACACATATGTGAATTAGTTTACAAAGTTTTGCTTTGTGTATCTGTTCTTTCAATGGAAACTTGTTTCTGTGCCGTACAGTGCGAGATAACACTTTTCAGTTTTCCTGTATTCCTAATTGAGCGAGCGACACACATGTAATTTAGTTTACAAATTAGTGATTTTCTTTTTTGTTCTTTCATTTGATACTTGTTCCTGTGCTGTACAATGTCATATATCACTTTTCAGTTTTCCCGTTATAATAATTGAACAGGCGACACGTATGTGAATTCCTTTAAAAAGTTGTGCTTTGCTTTTCTGTTCTTTCGATGGAAACTTGTTCCTGTGCTGTACAGTGCGTTATATCACTTTTCAGTTTTCCTGTTATAATAATTGAACAGGCGACACGTATGTGAATTCCTTTAAAAAGTTGTGCTTTGCTTTTCTGTTCTTTCGATGAAAATTTGTTCCTGTGCTCTACAGTGCGTTATATCACTTTTCAGTTTTCTTGTTATAATAATTGAACAGGCGACACGTATGTCATTTAATTTACAAAGTTGTGCTTTGTGTTTCTGTTCTTTCTTTGGAAATTTGTTTCTGTGCCATACAGTGCGAGATAACACTTTTCGGTTTCCCTGTATTCCTAATTGAGCGAGCGACACACATGTGATTTTGTTTACAAAGTAGTTCTTTTCATTTACATTCTTTCCTTGGAAACTTGTTCCTGTTAGGAACAAGTTAGGGTTAGGTTTAGGGTTAGGTTTAGGGTTAGGGTTAGGGTTAGGTTAGGGCTGGGTAAGGGATATGGTTAGGGTTACGGTTAGGGTTAGGGTTAGGGTTTGGGGTTAGGGTTAAGGTTAGGGGTTAGGGTTAGGGTTAGGGTTAGGGTTAGGGGCTTAGGGTTAGTGTTAGGGTCAGGGTTAGGGTTAGGGGCTTAGGGTTAGGGTTAGGGATAGGGTTATATCACTTTTCAGTTTTCCTTTTATAATAATTGAACAGGCGACACATATGTAAATTAGTTTACAAAGTTGTGCTTTGAGTTTCTGTTCTTTCTTTGGAAATTTGTTTCTGTGCCATACTGTGCGAGATAACACTTCGGTTTCCCTGTATTCCTAATTGAGCGAGCGACACACATGTGATTTAGTTTACAAAGTAGTTCTTTTCATTTACGTTCTTTCCTTGGAAACTTGTTCATGTTAGGAACAAGTTAGAGTTAGGTTTAGGGTTAGGTTTAGGGTTAGAGTTAGGGTTAGTTTAGGGTTGGGTAAGGGATATGGTTAGGGTTATGGTTAGGGTTAGGTTTAGGGTTAGGGGTTAGGGTTAGGGTTAGGGTTAGCTGTTAGGGTTACGGGCTTAGGGTTAGGGGTTAGGGTTAGGGTTAGGGTTAGCGGTTAGGGTTAGGGGCTTAGGGTTAGGGGTTAGGGTTAGGGTTAGGGTTAGGGGTTAGGGTTAGGGTTAGGGTTAGGGTTAGGGTTAGGGGCTTAGGGTTAGGGTTAGGGTTAGGGTTATATCACATTTCAGTTTTCCTGTTATAATAATTGAACAGGCGACACATATGTGAATTAGTTTACAAAGTTTTGCTTTGTGTATCTGTTCTTTCAATGGAAACTTGTTTCTGTGCCGTACAGTGCGAGATAACACTTTTCAGTTTTCCTGTATTCCTAATTGAGCGAGCGACACACATGTGATTTAGTTTACAAATTAGTGATTTTCTTTTTTGTTCTTTCATTTGAAACTTGTTCCTGTGCTGTACAATGTCATATATCACTTTTCAGTTTTCCCGTTATAATAATTGAACAGGCGACACGTATGTGAATTCCTTTAAAAAGTTGTGCTTTGCTTTTCTGTTCTTTCGATGGAAACTTGTTCCTGTGCTGTACAGTGCGTTATATCACTTTTCAGTTTTCCTGTTATAATAATTGAACAGGCGACACGTATGTCATTTAATTTACAAAGTTGTGCTTTGCGTTTCTGTTCTTTCGATGGAAATTTGTTCCTGTGCTGTACAGTGCGTTATATCACTTTTCAGTTTTCTTGTTATAATAATTGAACAGGCGACACGTATGTCATTTAATTTACAAAGTTGTGCTTTGCGTTTCTGTTCTTTCTTTGGAAATTTGTTTCTGTGCCATACAGTGCGAGATAACACTTTTCGGTTTCCCTGTATTCCTAATTGAGCGAGAGACACACATGTGATTTAGTTTACAAAGTAGTTCTTTTCATTTACGTTCTTTCCTTGGAAACTTGTTCCTTTTAGGAACAAGTTAGGGTTAGGTTTAGGGTTAGGTTTAGGGTTAGGGTTAGGGTTAGTTTAGGGTTGGGTAAGGGATATGGTTAGGGTTACGGTTAGGGTTAGGTTTAGGGTTAGGGGTTAGGGTTAGTGTTAGGGTTAGCGGTTAGGTTTAGGGGCTTAGGGTTAGGGGTTAGGGTTAGGGTTAGGGTTAGGGGTTAGGGTTAGGGTTAGGGTTAGGGTTAGGGGCTTAGGGTTAGGGTTAGGGTTAGGGGCTTAGGGTTAGGGTTAGGGTTAGGGTTATATCACATTTCAGTTTTCCTGTTATAATAATTGAACAGGCGACACATATGTGAATTAGTTTACAAAGTTTTGCTCTGTGTATTTGTTCTTTCAATGGAAACTTGTTTCTGTGCCGTACAGTGCGAGATAACACTTTTCAATTTTCCAGGATTCCTAATTGAGCGAGCGACACACATGTGATTTAGTTTACAAATTAGTGATTTTCTTTTTTGTTCTTTCATTTGAAACTTGTTCCTGTGCTGTACAATGTCATATATCACTTTTCAGTTTTCCCGTTATAATAATTGAACAGGCGACACGTATGTGAATTCCTTTAAAAAGTTGTGCTTTGCTTTTCTGTTCTTTCGATGGAAACTTGTTCCTGTGCTGTACAGTGCGTTATATCACTTTTCAGATTTCCTGTTAAAATAATTGAACAGGCGACACGTATGTCATTTAATTTACAAAGTTGTGCTTTGCGTTTCTGTTCTTTCTTTGGAAATTAGTTTCTGTGCCATACAGTACGCGATAACACTTTTCGGTTTCCCTGTATTCCTAATTGAGCGAGCGACACACATGTGATTTAGTTTACAAATTAGTGATTTTCTTTTTTGTTCTTTCATTTGAAACTTGTTCCTGTGCTGTACAATGTCATATATCACTTTTCAGTTTTCCTGTTATAATAATTGAACAGGCGAAACGTATGTGAATTCGTTTAAAAAGTTGTGCTTTGCGTTTCTGTTCTTTCTTTGGAAATTTGTTTCTGTGCCATACAGTGCGAGATAACACTTTTCGGTTTCCCTGTATTCCTAATTGAGCGAGTGACACACATGTGATTTAGTTTACAAAGTAGTTCTTTTCATTTACGTTCTTTCCTTGGAAACTTGTTCCTGTTAGGAACAAGTTAGGGTTAGGTTTAGGGTTAGGGTTAGGGTTAGGTTAGGGCTGGGTAAGGGATATGGTTAGGGTTACGGTTAGAGTTAGGGTTAGGGTTTGGGGTTAGGGTGAGGGTAAGGGTTAGGGGTTCGGGTTAGGGTTATGGTTAGGGTTAGGGGCTTAGGGTTAGTGTTAGTGTTAGGGTTAGGGTTAGGGGCTTATGGTTAGGGTTAGGGATAGGGTTATATCAATTTTCAGTTTTCCTTTTATAATAATTGAACAGGCGACACATATGTGAATTAGTTTACAAAGTTGTGCTTTGAGTTTCTGTTCTTTCTTTGGAAATTTGTTTCTGTGCCATACAGTGCGAGATAACACTTCGGTTTCCCTGTATTCCTAATTGAGCGAGCGACACACATGTGATTTAGTTTACAAAGTAGTTCTTTTCATTTACGTTCTTTCCTTGGAAACTTGTTCATGTTAGGAAGAAGTTAGAGTTAGGTTTAGGGTTAGGTTTAGGGTTAGAGTTAGGGTTAGTTTAGGGTTGGGTAAGGGATATGGTTAGGGTTACGGTTAGGGTTAGGTTTAGGGTTAGGGGTTAGGGTTAGGTTTAGGGTTAGCGGTTAGGGTTAGGGGCTTAGGGTTAGGGGTTAGGATTAGGGTTAGGGGGTAGGGTTAGGGTTAGGGTTAGGGTTAGGGTTAGGGTTAGTGTTAGGGGCTTAGGGTTAGGGTTAGGGTTAGGGTTAGGTGCTTAGGGTTAGGGTTAGGGTTAGGGTTAGGGTTATATCACATTTCAGTTTTCCTGTTATAATAATTGAACAGGCGACACATATGTGAATTAGTTTACAAAGTTTTGCTTTGTGTATCTGTTCTTTCAATGGAAACTTGTTTCTGTGCCGTACAGTGCGAGATAACACTTTTCAGTTTTCCTGTATTCCTAATTGAGCGAGCGACACACATGTAATTTAGTTTACAAATTAGTGATTTTCTTTTTTGTTCTTTCATTTGATACTTGTTCCTGTGCTGTACAATGTCATATATCACTTTTCAGTTTTCCCGTTATAATAATTGAACAGGCGACACGTATGTGAATTCCTTTAAAAAGTTGTGCTTTGCTTTTCTGTTCTTTCGATGGAAACTTGTTCCTGTGCTGTACAGTGCGTTATATCACTTTTCAGTTTTCCTGTTATAATAATTGAACAGGCGACACGTATGTGAATTCCTTTAAAAAGTTGTGCTTTGCTTTTCTGTTCTTTCGATGAAAATTTGTTCCTGTGCTCTACAGTGCGTTATATCACTTTTCAGTTTTCTTGTTATAATAATTGAACAGGCGACACGTATGTCATTTAATTTACAAAGTTGTGCTTTGTGTTTCTGTTCTTTCTTTGGAAATTTGTTTCTGTGCCATACAGTGCGAGATAACACTTTTCGGTTTCCCTGTATTCCTAATTGAGCGAGCGACACACATGTGATTTTGTTTACAAAGTAGTTCTTTTCATTTACATTCTTTCCTTGGAAACTTGTTCCTGTTAGGAACAAGTTAGGGTTAGGTTTAGGGTTAGGTTTAGGGTTAGGGTTAGGGTTAGGTTAGGGCTGGGTAAGGGATATGGTTAGGGTTACGGTTAGGGTTAGGGTTAGGGTTTGGGGTTAGGGTTAAGGTTAGGGGTTAGGGTTAGGGTTAGGGTTAGGGTTAGGGGCTTAGGGTTAGTGTTAGGGTCAGGGTTAGGGTTAGGGGCTTAGGGTTAGGGTTAGGGATAGGGTTATATCACTTTTCAGTTTTCCTTTTATAATAATTGAACAGGCGACACATATGTAAATTAGTTTACAAAGTTGTGCTTTGAGTTTCTGTTCTTTCTTTGGAAATTTGTTTCTGTGCCATACTGTGCGAGATAACACTTCGGTTTCCCTGTATTCCTAATTGAGCGAGCGACACACATGTGATTTAGTTTACAAAGTAGTTCTTTTCATTTACGTTCTTTCCTTGGAAACTTGTTCATGTTAGGAACAAGTTAGAGTTAGGTTTAGGGTTAGGTTTAGGGTTAGAGTTAGGGTTAGTTTAGGGTTGGGTAAGGGATATGGTTAGGGTTATGGTTAGGGTTAGGTTTAGGGTTAGGGGTTAGGGTTAGGGTTAGGGTTAGCTGTTAGGGTTACGGGCTTAGGGTTAGGGGTTAGGGTTAGGGTTAGGGTTAGGGGTTAGGGTTAGGGTTAGGGTTAGGGTTAGGGGCTTAGGGTTAGGGTTAGGGTTAGGGTTAGGGTTAGGGGCTTAGGGTTAGGGTTAGGGTTATATCACATTTCAGTTTTCCTGTTATAATAATTGAATAGGCGACACATATGTGAATTAGTTTACAAAGTTTTGCTTTGTGTATCTGTTCTTTCAATGGAAACTTGTTTCTGTACCATACAGTGCGAGATAACACTTTTCAGTTTTCCTGTATTCCTAATTGAGCGAGCGACACACATCTGATTTAGTTTACAAATTAGTGATTTTCTTTTTTGTTCTTTCATTTGAAACTTGTTCCTGTGCTGTACAATGTCATATATCACTTTTCAGTTTTCCCGTTATAATAATTGAACAGGCGACACGTATGTGAATTCCTTTAAAAAGTTGTACTTTGCTTTTCTGTTCTTTCGATGGAAACTTGTTCCTGTGCTGTACAGTGCGTTATATCACTTTTCAGTTTTCCTGTTATAATAATTGAACAGGCGACACGTATGTCATTTAATTTACAAAGTTGTGCTTTGCGTTTCTGTTCTTTCGATGGAAATTTGTTCCTGTGCTGTACAGTGCGTTATATCACTTTTCAGTTTTCTTGTTATAATAATTGAACAGGCGACACGTATGTCATTTAATTTACAAAGTTGTGCTTTGCGTTTCTGTTCTTCTTTGGAAATTTGTTTCTGTGCCATACAGTGCACGATAACACTTTTCGGTTTCCCTGTATTCCTAATTGAGCGAGCGACACACATGTGATTTAGTTTACAAATTAGTGATTTTCTTTTTTGTTCTTTCATTTGAAACTTGTTCCTGTGCTGTACAATGTCATATATCACTTTTCAGTTTTCCTGTTATAATAATTGAACAGGAGAAACGTATGTGAATTCGTTTAAAAAGTTGTGCTTTGCTTTTCTGTTCTTTGATGGAAACTTGTTCTTGTGCCGTACAGTGCGTTATATCACTTTTCAGTTTTCCTGTTATAATAATTGAACAGGCGACACATATGTGAATTAGTTTACAAAGTTGTTCTTTGAGTTTCTGTTCTTAAAATGGAAACTTGTTTCTGTGCCGTACAGTGCGAGATAACACTTTTCAGTTTTCCCGTATTCCTAATTGAGTGAGCAACACACATGTGATTTAGTTTACAAAGTAGTTCTTTTCATTTACGTTCTTTCCTTGGAACCTGTTAGGAACAAGTTAGGGTTAGGTTTAGGGTTAGGTTTAGGTTTAGGGTTAGGGTTAGTTTAGGGCTGGGTAAGGGATATGGTTAGGGTTACGGTTAGGGTTAGGGGTTAGGGTTAGGGTTAGGGTTAGGGTTAGGGGTTAGGGTTAGGGTTAGGGTTAGGGTTAGGGGCTTAGATTTAGGGTTAGGGTTAGCGTTAGGGTTCGGGTTAGGGTTAGGGGCTTAGAGCTAGGGTTAGGGTTAGGGTTATATCACTTTTTAGTTTTCCTGTCTTAATAATTGAACAGGCGACACATATGTGAATTAGTTTACAAAGTTTTGCTTTGTGTATCTGTTCTTTCAATGGAAACTTGTTTCTGTGCCATACAGTGCGAGATAACACTTTTCGGTTTCCCTGTATTCCTAATTGAGCGAGCGACACACATGTGATTTAGTTTACAAATTAGTGATTTCTTTTTTGTTCTTTCATTTGAAACTTGTTCCTGTGCTGTACAATGTCATATATCACTTTTCAGTTTTCCTGTTATAATAATTGAACAGGCGAAACGTATGTGAATTCGTTTAAAAAGTTGTGCTTTGCTTTTCTGTTCTTTGATGGAAACTTGTTCTTGTGCCGTACAGTGCGTTATATCAATTTTCAGTTTTCCTGTTATAATAATTGAACAGGCGACACGTATGTGAATTCCTTTAAAAATTTTGCTTTGCTTTTCTGTTCTTTCGATGGAAACTTGTTCCTGTGCTGTACAATGTCATATATCACTTTTCAGTTTTCCTGTTATAATAATTGAACAGGCGACAAGTATGTGAATTCCTTTAAAAAGTTGTGCTTTGCTTTTCTCTTCTTTCGATGGAAATTTGTTCCTGTGCTGTACAGTGCGTTATATCACTTTTCAGTTTTCTTGTTATAATAATTGAACAGGCGACACGTATGTCATTTAATTTACAAAGTTGTGCTTTGCGTTTCTGTTCTTTCTTTGGAAATTTGTTTCTGTGCCATACAGTGCGAGATAACACTTTTCGATTTCCCTGTATTCCTAATTGAGCGAGCGACACACATGTGATTTAGTTTACAAAGTAGTTCTTTTCATTTACGTTCTTTCCTTGGAAACTTGTTCCTGTTAGGAACAAATTAGGGTTAGGTTTAGGGTTAGGTTTAGGGTTAGGGTTAGGGTTAGGTTAGGGCTGGGTAAGGGATATGGTTAGGGTTACGGTTAGGGTTAGGGTTAGGGTTTTGGGTTAGGTTTAGGGTTAGGGTTAGGGGTTAGGGTTAGGGTTAGCGTTAGGGTTAGGGGCTTAGGGTTAGTGTTAGGGTCAGGGTTAGGGTTAGGGGCTTAGGGTTAGGGTTAGGGTTATATCACTTTTCAGTTTTCCTGTTATAATAATTGAACAGGCGACACATATGTGAATTAGTTTAAAAAGTTGTGCTTTGAGTTTCTGTTCTTTCAATGGAAACTTGTTTCTGTGCCGTACAGTGCGAGATAACACTTTTCAGTTTTCCCGAATTCCTAATTGAGTGAGCGACACACATGTGATTTAGTTTACAAAGTAGTTCTTTTCATTTACGTTCTTTCCTTGGAACCTGTTTGGAACAAGTTAGGGTTAGGTTTAGGGTTAGGTTTAGGTTTAGGGTTAGGGTTAGTTTAGGGCTGGGTAAGGGATATGGTTAGGGTTACGGTTAGGGTTAGGGGTTAGGGTTAGGGTTAGGGTTAGGGTTAGGGGCTTAGGGTTAGGGTTAGGGTTAGGGGCTTAGGGTTAGGGTTAGGGTTAGGGTTAGGGTTCGGGTTAGGGTTAGGGGCTTAGAGCTAGGGTTAGGGTTAGGGTTATATCACTTTTCAGTTTTCCTGTTATAATAATTGAACAGGCGACACATATGTGAATTAGTTTACAAAGTTTTGCTTTGTGTATCTGTTCTTTCAATGGAAACTTGTTTCTGTGCCATACAGTGCGAGATAACACTTTTCGGTTTCCCTGTATTCCTAATTGAGCGAGCGACACACATGTGATTTAGTTTACAAATTAGTGATTTCTTTTTTGTTCTTTCATTTGAAACTTGTTCCTGTGCTGTACAATGTCATATATCACTTTTCAGTTTTCCCGTTATAATAATTGAACAGGCGACACGTATGTGAATTCCTTTAAAAAGTTGTGCTTTGCTTTTCTGTTCTTTCGATGGAAACTTGTTCCTGTGCTGTACAGTGTGTTATATCACTTTTCAGTTTTCCTGTTATAATAATTGAACAGGCGACACGTATGTCATTTAATTTACAAAGTTGTGCTTTGCATTTCTGTTCTTTCGATGGAAATTTGTTCCTGTGCTGTACAGTGCGTTATATCACTTTTCAGTTTTCTTGTTATAATAATTGAACAGGCGACACATATGTCATTTAATTTACAAAGTTGTGCTTTGCGTTTCTGTTCTTTCTTTGGAAATTTGTTTCTGTGCCATACAGTGCGAGATAACACTTTCCGGTTTCCCTCTATTCCTAATTGAGCGAGCGACACACATGTGATTTAGTTTACAAATTAGTGATTTTCTTTTTTGTTCTTTCATTTGAAACTTGTTCCTGTGCTGTACAATGTCATATATCACTTTTCAGTTTTCCTGTTATAATAATTGAACAGGTGAAACGTATGTGAATTCGTTTAAAAAGTTGTGCTTTGCTTTTCTGTTCTTTCGATGGAAACTTGTTCTTGTGCTGTACAGTGCGTTATATCACTTTTCAGTTTTCCTGTTATAATAATTGAACAGGCGACACGTATGTGAATTCCTTTAACAATTTTGCTTTGCTTTTCTCTTCTTTCGATGGAAATTTGTTCCTGTGCTGTACAGTGCGTTATATCACTTTTCAGTTTTCTTGTTATAATAATTAAACAGGCGACACGTATGTCATTTAATTTACAAAGTTGTGCTTTGCGTTTCTGTTCTTTCTTTGGATATTTGTTTCTGTGCCCTACAGTGCGAGATAACACTTTTCGGTTTGCCTGTATTCCTAATTGAGCAAGCGACACACATGTGATTTACTTTACAAAGTAGTTCTTTTCATTTATGTTCTTTCCTTGGAAACTTGTTCCTGAACAAGTTAGGGTTAGGTTTAGGGTTAGGTTTAGGGTTAGGGTTAGGGTTAGGTTAGGGCTGGGTAAGGGATATGGTTAGGGTTACGGTTAGGGTTAGGGTTAGTGGTTAGGGTTAGGGTTAGGGGTTAGGGTTAGGGTTAGGGTTAGGGGCTTAGGGTTACGGGTTAGGGTTAGGGTTAGGGGTTAGGGTTAGGGTTAGGGTTAGGGTTAGGGTTAGGTTTAGGGGCTTAGGGTTAGGGTTAGGGTTAGGTGCTTAGGGTTAGGGTTAGGGTTAGGGTTATATCACATTTCAGTTTTCCTGTTATAATAATTGAACAGGCGACACATATGTGAATTAGTTTACAAAGTTTTGCTTTGTGTATCTGTTCTTTCAATGGAAACTTGTTTCTGTGCCGTACAGAGCGAGATAACACTTTTCAGTTTTCCTGTATTCCTAATTGAGCGAGCGACACACATGTGATTTAGTTTACAAATTAGTGATTTTCTTTTTTGTTCTTTCATTTGAAACTTGTTCCTGTGCTGTACAATGTCATATATCACTTTTTAGTTTTCCCGTTATAATAATTGAACAGGCGACACGTATGTGAATTCCTTTAAAAAGTTGTGCTTTGCTTTTCTGTTCTTTGATGGAAACTTGTTCCTGTGCTCTACAGTGCGTTATATCACTTTTCAGTTTTCTTGTTATAATAATTGAAAAGGCGACACGTATGTCATTTAATTTACAATGTTGTGCTTTGTGTTTCTGTTCTTTCTTTGGAAATTTGTTTCTGTGCCATACAGTGCGAGATAACACTTTTCGGTTTCCCTGTATTCCTAATTGAGCGAGCGACACACATGTGATTTAGTTTACAAATTAGTGATTTTCTTTTTTGTTCTTTCATTTGAAACTTGTTCCTGTGCTGTACAATGTCATATATCACTTTTCAGTTTTCCTGTTATAATAATTGAATAGGAGAAACGTATGTGAATTCGTTTAAAAAGTTGTGCTTTGCTTTTCTGTTCTTTGATGGAAACTTGTTCTTGTGCTGTACAGTGCGTTATATCACTTTTCAGTTTTCCTGTTATAATAATTGAACAGGCGACATGTATGTGAATTCCTTTAAAAATTTTGCTTTGCTTTTCTGTTCTTTCGATGAAAATTTGTTCCTGTGCTGTACAGTGCGTTATATCACTTTTCAGTTTTCTTGTTATAATAATTGAACAGGCGACACGTATGTCATTTAATTTACAAAGTTGTGCTTTGCGTTTCTGTTCTTTCTTTGGAAATTTGTTTCTGTGCCATACAGTGCGAGATAACACTTTTCGATTTCCCTGTATTCCTAATTGAGCGAGCGACACACATGTGATTTAGTTTACAAAGTAGATCTTTTCATTTACGTTCTTTCCTTGGAAACTTGTTCCTGTTAGGAACAAATTAGGGTTAGGTTTAGGGTTAGGTTTAGGGTTAGGGTTAGGGTTAGGTTAGGGCTGGGTAAGGGATATGGTTAGGGTTACGGTTAGGGTTAGGGTTAGGGTTTTGGGTTAGGGTTAGGGTTAGGGTTAGGGTTAGGGGTTAGGGTTAGGGTTAGCGTTAGGGTTAGGGGCTTAGGGTTAGTGTTAGGGTCAGGGTTAGGGTTAGGGGCTTAGGGTTAGGGTTAGGGTTAGGGTTATATCACTTTTCAGTTTTCCTGTTATAATAATTGAACAGGCGACACATATGTGAATTAGTTTACAAAGTTGTGCTTTGAGTTTCTGTTCTTTCAATGGAAACTTGTTTCTGTGCCGTACAGTGCGAGATAACACTTTTCAGTTTTCCCGTATTCCTAATTGAGTGAGCGACACACATGTGATTTAGTTTACAAAGTAGTTCTTTTCATTTACGTTCTTTCCTTGGAACCTGTTAGGAACAAGTTAGGGTTAGGTTTAGGGTTAGGTTTAGGTTTAGGGTTAGGGTTAGTTTAGGGCTGGGTAAGGGATATGGTTAGGGTTACCTTTAGGGTTAGGGGTTAGGGTTAGGGTTAGGGTTAGGGTTAGGGGCTTAGGGTTAGGGTTAGGGTTAGGGTTAGGGTTCGGGTTAGGGTTAGGGGCTTAGAGCTAGGGTTAGGGTTAGGGTTATATCACTTTTCAGTTTTCCTGTTATAATAATTGAACAGGCGACACATATGTGAATTAGTTTACAAAGTTTTGCTTTGTGTATCTGTTCTTTCAATGGAAACTTGTTTCTGTGCCGTACAGTGCGAGATAACACTTTTCAGTTTTCCTGTATTCCTAATTGAGCGAGCGACACACATGTGATTTAGTTTACAAATTAGTGATTTTCTTTTTTGCTCTTTCATTTGAAACTTGTTCCTGTGCTGTACAATGTCATATATCACTTTTCAGTTTTCCCGTTATAATAATTGAACAGGCGACACGTATGTGAATTCCTTTAAAAAGTTGTGCTTTGCTTTTCTGTTCTTTCGATGGAAACTTGTTCCTGTGCTGTACAGTGTGTTATATCACTTTTCAGTTTTCCTGTTATAATAATTGAACAGGCGACACGTATGTCATTTAATTTACAAAGTTGTGCTTTGCGTTTCTGTTCTTTCGATGGAAATTTGTTCCTGTGCTGTACAGTGCGTTATATCACTTTTCAGTTTTCTTGTTATAATAATTGAACAGGCGACACGTATGTCATTTAATTTACAAAGTTGTGCTTTGCGTTTCTGTTCTTTCTTTGGAAATTTGTTTCTGTGCCATACAGTGCGAGATAACACTTTTCGGTTTCCCTCTATTCCTAATTGAGCGAGCGACACACATGTGATTTAGTTTACAAATTAGTGATTTTCTTTTTTGTTCTTTCATTTGAAACTTGTTCCTGTGCTGTACAATGTCATATATCACTTTTCAGTTTTCCTGTTATAATAATTGAACAGGTGAAACGTATGTGAATTCGTTTAAAAAGTTGTGCTTTGCTTTTCTGTTCTTTCGATGGAAACTTGTTCTTGTGCTGTACAGTGCGTTATATCACTTTTCAGTTTTCCTGTTATAATAATTGAACAGGCGACACGTATGTGAATTCCTTTAACAATTTTGCTTTGCTTTTCTCTTCTTTCGATGGAAATTTGTTCCTGTGCTGTACAGTGCGTTATATCACTTTTCAGTTTTCTTGTTATAATAATTAAACAGGCGACACGTATGTCATTTAATTTACAAAGTTGTGCTTTGTGTTTCTGTTCTTTCTTTGGATATTTGTTTCTGTGCCCTACAGTGCGAGATAACACTTTTCTGTTTGCCTGTATTCCTAATTGAGCAAGCGACACACATGTGATTTACTTTACAAAGTAGTTCTTTTCATTTATGTTCTTTCCTTGGAAACTTGTTCCTGAACAAGTTAGGGTGAGGTTTAGGGTTAGGTTTAGGGTTAGGGTTAGGGTTAGGTTAGGGCTGGGTAAGGGATATGGTTAGGGTTACGGTTAGGGTTAGGGTTAGGGTTAGGGGTTAGGGTTAGGGTTAGGGTTAGGGGTTAGTGTTAGGGTTAGGGTTAGGGTTAGGGGCTTAGGGTTACGGGTTAGGGTTAGGGTTAGGGGTTAGGGTTAGGGTTAGGGTTAGGGTTAGGGTTAGGGTTAGGGTTAGGTTTAGGGGCTTAGGGTTAGGGTTAGGGTTAGGGTTAGGTGCTTAGGGTTAGGGTTAGGGTTAGGGTTATATCACATTTCAGTTTTCCTGTTATAATAATTGAACAGGCGACACATATGTGAATTAGTTTACAAAGTTTTGCTTTGTGTATCTGTTCTTTCAATGGAAACTTGTTTCTGTGCCGTACAGAGCGAGATAACACTTTTCAGTTTTCCTGTATTCCTAATTGAGCGAGCGACACACATGTGATTTAGTTTACAAATTAGTGATTTTCTTTTTTGTTCTTTCATTTGAAACTTGTTCCTGTGCTGTACAATGTCATATATCACTTTTCAGTTTTCCCGTTATAATAATTGAACAGGCGACACGTATGTGAATTCCTTTAAAAAGTTGTGCTTTGCTTTTCAGTTCTTTGATGGAAACTTGTTCCTGTGCTCTACAGTGCGTTATATCACTTTTCAGTTTTCTTGTTATAATAATTGAAAAGGCGACACGTATGTCATTTAATTTACAAAGTTGTGCTTTGTGTTTCTGTTCTTTCTTTGGAAATTTGTTTCTGTGCCATACAGTGCGAGATAACACTTTTCGGTTTCCCTGTATTCCTAATTGAGCGAGCGACACACATGTGATTTAGTTTACAAAGTAGTTCTTTTCATTTACGTTCTTTCCTTGGAAACTTGTTCCTGTTAGGAACAAGTTAGGGTTAGGTTTAGGGTTAGGTTTAGGGTTAGGGTTAGAGTTAGGTTAGGGCTGGGAAGGGATATGGTTAGGGTTACGGTTAGGTTTAGGGTTAGGGTTAGGGGTTAGGGTTAGGGTTAGGGTTAGGGGTTAGGGTTAGGGTTAGGGTTAGGGGTTAGGGTTAGGGTTAGGGTTAGGTTTAGGGGCTTAGGGTTAGTGTTAGGGTCAGGGTTAGGGTTAGGGGCTTAGGGTTAGGGTTAGGGATAGGGTTATATCACTTTTCAGTTTTCCTTTTATAATAATTGAACAGGCGACACATATGTAAATTAGTTTACAAAGTTGTGCTTTGAGTTTCTGTTCTTTCTTTGGAAATTTGTTTCTGTGCCATACTGTGCGAGATAACACTTCGGTTTCCCTGTATTCCTAATTGAGCGAGCGACACACATGTGATTTAGTTTACAAAGTAGTTCTTTTCATTTACGTTCTTTCCTTGGAAACTTGTTCATGTTAGGAAGAAGTTAGAGTTAGGTTTAGGGTTAGGTTTAGTGTTAGAGTTAGGGTTAGTTTAGGGTTGGGTAAGGGATATGGTTAGGGTTACGGTTAGGGTTAGGTTTAGGGTTCGGGGTTAGGGTTAGGGTTAGGGTTAGGGTTAGCGGTTAGGGTTAGGGGCTTAGGGTTAGGGGTTAGGGTTAGGGTTAGGGTTAGGGGTTAGGGTTAGGGTTAGGGTTAGGGTTAGGGGCTTAGGATTAGGGTTAGGGTTAGGGTTACGGTTAAAGGCTTAGGGTTAGGGTTAGGGTTAGGGTTATATCACATTTCAGTTTTCCTGTTATAATAATTGAACAGGCGACACATATGTGAATTAGTTTACAAAGTTTTGCTTTGTGTATCTGTTCTTTCAATGGAAACTTGTTTCTGTGCCGTACAGTGCGAGATAACACTTTTCAGTTTTCCTGTATTCCTAATTGAGCGAGCGACACACATGTGATTTAGTTTACAAATTAGTGATTTTCTTTTTTGTTCTTTCATTTGAAACTTGTTCCTGTGCTGTACAATCTCATATATCAATTTTCAGTTTTCCTGTTATAATAATTGAACAGGTGAAACGTATGTGAATTCGTTTAAAAAGTTGTGCTTTGCTTTTCTGTTCTTTCGATGGAAACTTGTTCTTGTGCTGTACAGTGCGTTATATCAATTTTCAGTTTTCCTGTTATAATAATTGAACAGGCGACACGTATGTCAATTCCTTTAAAAATTTTGCTTTGCTTTTCTGTTCTTTCGATGGAAACTTGTTCCTGTGCTGTACAGTGCGTTATATCACTTTTCAGTTTTCCTGTTATAATAATTGAACAGACGACACGTATGTCATTTAATTTACAAAGTTGTGCTTTGTGTTTCTGTTCTTTCGATGGAAATTTGATCCTGTGCTGTACAGTGCGTTATATCACTTTTCACTTTTCTTGTTATAATAATTGAACAGGCGACACGTATGTCATTTAATTTACAAAGTTGTGCTTTGCGTTTCTGTTCTTCTTTGGAAATTTGTTTCTGTGCCATACAGTGCGCGATAACACTTTTCGGTTTCCCTGTATTCCTAATTGAGCGAGCGACACACATGTGATTTAGTTTACAAATTCGTGATTTTCTTTTTTGTTCTTTCATTTGAAACTTGTTCCTGTGCTGTACAATGTCATATATCACTTTTCAGTTTTCCTGTTATAATAATTGAACAGGAGAAACGTATGTGAATTCGTTTAAAAAGTTGTGCTTTGCTTTTCTGTTCTTTGATGGAAACTTGTTCTTGTGCTGTACAGTGCGTTATATCACTTTTCAGTTTTCCTGTTATAATAATTGAACAGGCGACATGTATGTGAATTCCTTTAAAAATTTTGCTTTGCTTTTCTGTTCTTTCGATGGAAACTTGTTCCTGTGCTGTACAATGTCATATATCACTTTTCAGTTTTCCTGTTACAATAATTGAACAGGCGACACGTATGTGAATTCCTTTAAAAAGTTGTGCTTTGCTTTTCTGTTCTTTCAATGAAAATTTGTTCCTGTGCTGTACAGTGCGTTATATCACTTTTCAGTTTTCTTGTTATAATAATTGAACAGGCGACACGTATGTCATTTAATTTACAAAGTTCTGCTTTGCGTTTCTGTTCTTTCTTTGGAAATTTGTTTCTGTGCCATACAGTGCGAGATAATACTTTTCGGTTTCCCTGTATTCCTAATTGAGCGAGCGACACACATGTGATTTAGTTTACAAAGTAGTTCTTTTCATTTACGTTCTTTCCTTGGAAACTTGTTCCTGTTAGGAACAAATTAGGGTTAGGTTTAGGGTTAGGTTTAGGGTTAGGGTTAGGGTTAGGTTAGGGCTGGGTAAGGGATATGGTTAGGGTTACGGTTAGGGTTAGGGTTAGGGTTTGGGGTTAGGGTTAGGGTTAGGGTTAGGGGTTAGGGTTAGGGTTAGGGTTAGGGTTAGGGGCTTAGGGTTTGTGTTAGGGTCAGGATTAGGGTTAGGGGCTTAGGGTTAGGGTTAGGGTTAGGGTTATATCACTTTTCAGTTTTCCTGTTATAATAATTGAACAGGCGACACATATGTGAATTAGTTTACAAAGTTGTTCTTTGAGTTTCTGTTCTTAAAATGGAAACTTGTTTCTGTGCCGTACAGTGCGAGATAACACTTTTCAGTTTTCCCGTATTCCTAATTGAGTGAGCAACACACATGTGATTTAGTTTACAAAGTAGTTCTTTTCATTTACGTTCTTTCCTTGGAACCTGTTAGGAACAAGTTAGGGTTAGGTTTAGGGTTAGGTTTAGGTTTAGGGTTAGGGTTAGTTTAGGGCTGGGTAAGGGATATGGTTAGGGTTACGGTTAGGGTTAGGGGTTAGGGTTAGGGTTAGGGTTAGGGTTAGGGGTTAGGGTTAGGGTTAGGGTTAGGGTTAGGGGCTTAGATTTAGGGTTAGGGTTAGCGTTAGGGTTCGGGTTAGGGTTAGGGGCTTAGAGCTAGGGTTAGGGTTAGGGTTATATCACTTTTCAGTTTTCCTGTCTTAATAATTGAACAGGCGACACATATGTGAATTAGTTTACAAAGTTTTGCTTTGTGTATCTGTTCTTTCAATGGAAACTTGTTTCTGTGCCATACAGTGCGAGATAACACTTTTCGGTTTCCCTGTATTCCTAATTGAGCGAGCGACACACATGTGATTTAGTTTACAAATTAGTGATTTCTTTTTTGTTCTTTCATTTGAAACTTGTTCCTGTGCTGTACAATGTCATATATCACTTTTCAGTTTTCCTGTTATAATAATTGAACAGGCGAAACGTATGTGAATTCGTTTAAAAAGTTGTGCTTTGCTTTTCTGTTCTTTGATGGAAACTTGTTCTTGTGCCGTACAGTGCGTTATATCAATTTTCAGTTTTCCTGTTATAATAATTGAACAGGCGACACGTATGTGAATTCCTTTAAAAATTTTGCTTTGCTTTTCTGTTCTTTCGATGGAAACTTGTTCCTGTGCTGTACAATGTCATATATCACTTTTCAGTTTTCCTGTTATAATAATTGAACAGGCGACAAGTATGTGAATTCCTTTAAAAAGTTGTGCTTTGCTTTTCTCTTCTTTCGATGGAAATTTGTTCCTGTGCTGTACAGTGCGTTATATCACTTTTCAGTTTTCTTGTTATAATAATTGAACAGGCGACACGTATGTCATTTAATTTACAAAGTTGTGCTTTGCGTTTCTGTTCTTTCTTTGGAAATTTGTTTCTTGCCATACAGTGCAAGATAACACTTTTCAGTTTCCCTGTATTCCTAATTGAGCGAGCGAAACACATGTGATTTACTTTACAAAGTAGTTCTTTTCATTTACGTTCTTTCCTTGGAAACTTGTTCCTTAACGAGTTAGGGTTAGGTTTAGGGTTAGGTTTAGGGTTAGGGTTAGGGTTAGTTTAGGGCTGGGTAAGGGATATGATTAGGGTTACGGTTAGGGTTAGGGTTAGGGTTAGGGGTTAGGGTTAGGGTTAGGGGTTAGGGTTATTGTTAGGGTTAGGTTTAGGTTTAGGGGCTTAGGGTTAGTGTTAGGGTTAGGGTTAGGGTTAGGGGCTTAGGGTTAGGGTTAGTGTTAGGGTTATATCACTTTTCAGTTTTCCTGTTATAATAATTTAACAGGTGACACATATGTGAATTAGTTTACAAAGTTGTGCTTTGAGTTTCTGTTCTTTCAATGGAAACTTGTTTCTGTGCCATACAGTGCGAGATAACACTTTTCAGTTTTCCCGTATTCTTAATTGAGTGAGCGACACACGTGTGATTTAGTTTACAATGTAGTTCTTTTCATTTACGTTCTTTCCTTGGAACCTGTTAGGAACAAGTTAGGGTTAGGTTTAGGGTTAGGTTTAGGGTTAGGGTTAGGGTTAGGTTAGGGCTGGGAAGGGATATCGTTAGGGTTACGGTTAGGGTTAGGGTTAGGGTTAGGGGTTAGGGTTAGGGTTAGGGTTAGGGGTTAGGGTTAGGGTTAGGGTTAGGGGCTTAGGGTTAGTGTTAGGGTTAGGGTTAGGGTTAGGGTTAGGGGCTTAGGGTTAGTGTTAGGGTCAGGGTTAGGGTTAGGGGCTTAGGGTTAGGGTTAGGGATAGGGTTATATCACTTTTCAGTTTTCCTTTTATAATAATTGAACAGGCGACACATATGTAAATTAGTTTACAAAGTTGTGCTTTGAGTTTCTGTTCTTTCTTTGGAAATTTGTTTCTGTGCCATACTGTGCGAGATAACACTTCGGTTTCCCTGTATTCCTAATTGAGCGAGCGACACACATGTGATTTAGTTTACAAAGTAGTTCTTTTCATTTACGTTCTTTCCTTGGAAACTTGTTCATGTTAGGAACAAGTTAGAGTTAGGTTTAGGGTTAGAGTTAGGGTTAGTTTAGGGTTGGGTAAGGGATATGGTTAGGGTTACGGTTAGGGTTAGGTTTAGGGTTAGGGGTTAGGGTTAGGGGTTAGGGTTAGGGTTAGGGTTAGGGGTTAGGGTTAGGGTTAGGGTTAGGGTTAGGGTTAGGGGCTTAGGGTTAGGGTTAGGGTTAGGGTTACGGTTAGGGGCTTAGGGTTAGGGTTAGGGTTATATCACATTTCAGTTTTCCTGTTATAATAATTGAACAGGCGACACATATGTGAATTAGTTTACAAAGTTTTGCTTTGTGTATCTGTTCTTTCAATGGAAACTTGTTTCTGTGCCGTACAGTGCGAGATAACACTTTTCAGTTTTCCTGTATTCCTAATTGAGCGAGCGACACACATGTGATTTAGTTTACAAATTAGTGATTTTCTTTTTTGTTCTTTCATTTGAAACTTGTTCCTGTGCTGTACAATCTCATATATCACTTTTCAGTTTTCCCGTTATAATAATTGAACAGGTGAAACGTATGTGAATTCGTTTAAAAAGTTGTGCTTTGCTTTTCTGTTCTTTCCATGGAAACTTGTTCTTGTGCTGTACAGTGCGTTATATCAATTTTCAGTTTTCCTGTTATAATAATTGAACAGGCGACACGTATGTCAATTCCTTTAAAAATTTTGCTTTGCTTTTCTGTTCTTTCGATGGAAACTTGTTCCTGTGCTGTACAATGTCATATATCACTTTTCAGTTTTCCTGTTATAATAATTGAACAGGCGACAAGTATGTGAATTCCTTTAAAAAGTTGTGCTTTGCTTTTCTCTTCTTTCAATGGAAATTTGTTCCTGTGCTGTACAGTGCGTTATATCACTTTTCAGTTTTCTTGTTATAATAATTGAACAGGCGACACGTATGTCATTTAATTTACAAAGTTGTGCTTTGCGTTTCTGTTCTTTCTTTGGAAATTTGTTTCTGTGTCATACAGTGCGAGATAACACTTTTCGGTTTCCCTGTATTCCTAATTGAGCGAGCGACACACATGTGATTTAGTTTACAAATTAGTGATTTTCCTTTTTGTTCTTTCATTTGAAACTTGTTCCTGTGCTGTACAATGTCATATATCACTTTTCAGTTTTCCTGTTATAATAATTGAACAGGCGAAACGTATGTGAATTCGTTTAAAAAGTTGTGCTTTGCTTTTCTGTTCTTTGATGGAAACTTGTTCTTGTGCTGTACAGTGCGTTATATCAATTTTCAGTTTTCCTGTTATTATAATTGAACAGGCGACACGTATGTGAATTCCTTTAAAAATTTTGCTTTGCTTTTCTGTTCTTTCGATGGAAACTTGTTCCTGTGCTGTACAATGTCATATATCACTTTTCAGTTTTCCTGTTATAATAATTGAACAGGCGACAAGTATGTGAATTCCTTTAAAAAGTTGTGCTTTGCTTTTCTGTTCTTTCGATGGAAATTTGTTCCTGTGCTGTACAATGCGTTATATCACTTTTCAGTTTTCTTGTTATAATAATTGAACAGGCGACACATATGTCATTTAATTTACAAAGTTGTGCTTTGCGTTTCTGTTCTTTCTTTGGAAATTTGTTTCTGTGCCATACAGTGCGAGATAACACTTTTCGGTTTCCCTGTATTCCTAATTGAGCGAGCGACACACATGTGATTTACTTTACAAAGTAGTTCTTTTAATTTACGTTCTTTCCTTGGAAACTTGTTCCTGTTAGGAACAAGTTAGGGTTAGGTTTAGGGTTAGGTTTAGGGTTAGGGTTAGGGTTAGGTTAGGGCTGGGAAGGGATATGGTTAGGGTTACGGTTAGGGTTATGGTTAGGGTTAGGGGTTAAGGTTAGGGTTAGGGTTAGGGGTTAGGGTTAGGGTTAGGGTTAGGGGCTTAGGGTTAGGGTTAGGGTTAGGGTTAGGGTTAGGGTTTGGGGCTTAGGGTTAGGGTTAGGGTTAGGGTTATATCACTTTTTAGTTTTCCTGTTATAATAATTGAACAGGCGACACATATGTGAAGTAGTTTACAAAGTTTTGCTTTGTGTATCTGTTCTTTCAATGGAAACTTGTTTCTGTGCCGTACAGTGCGAGATAACACTTTTCAGTTTTCCTGTATTCCTAATTGAGCGATCGACACACATGTGATTTAGTTTACAAATTAGTGATTTTCTTTTTTGTTCTTTCATTTGAAACTTGTTCCTGTGCTGTACAATGTCATATATCACTTTTCAGTTTTCCTGTTATAATAATTGAACAGGCGACACATATGTGAATTAGTTTACAAAGTTGTGCTTTGAGTTTCTGTTCTTAAAATGGAAACTTGTTTCTGTGCCGTACAGTGCGAGATAACACTTTTCAGTTTTCCCGTATTCCTAATTGAGTGAGCGACACACATGTGATTTAGTTTACAAAGTAGTTCTTTTCATTTACGTTCTTTCCTTGGAACCTGTTAGGAACAAGTTAGGGTTAGGTTTAGGGTTAGGTTTAGGTTTAGGGTTAGGGTTAGTTTAGGGCTGGGTAAGGGATATGGTTAGGGTTACGGTTAGGGTTAGGGGTTAGGGTTAGGGTTAGGGTTAGGGTTAGGGGTTAGGGTTAGGGTTAGGGTTAGGGTTAGGGGCTTAGAGTTAGGATTAGGGTTAGGGTTAGGGTTCGGGTTAGGGTTAGGGGCTTAGAGCTAGGGTTAGGGTTAGGGTTATATCACTTTTCAGTTTTCCTGTTATAATAATTGAACAGGCGACACATATGTGAATTAGTTTACAAAGTTTTGCTTTGTGTATCTGTTCTTTCAATGGAAACTTGTTTCTGTGCCGTACAGTGCGAGATAACACTTTTCAGTTTTCCTGTATTCCTAATTGAGCGATCGACACACATGTGATTTAGTTTACAAATTAGTGATTTTCTTTTTTGTTCTTTCATTTGAAACTTGTTCCTGTGCTGTACAATGTCATATATCACTTTTCAGTTTTCCAGTTATAATAATTGAACAGGCGAAACGTATGTGAATTCGTTTAAAAAGTTGTGCTTTGCTTTTCTGTTCTTTGATGGAAACTTGTTCTTGTGCTGTACAGTGCGTTATATCAATTTTCAGTTTTCCTGTTATAATAATTGAACAGGCGACACGTATGTGAATTCCTTTAAAAATTTTGCTTTGCTTTTCTGTTCTTTCGATGGAAACTTGTTCCTGTGCTGTACAATGTCATATATCACTTTTCAGTTTTCCTGTTATAATAATTGAACAGGCGACAAGTGTGTGAATTCCTTTAAAAAGTTGTGCTTTGCTTTTCTGTTCTTTCGATGGAAACTTGTTCCTGTGCTGTACAATGTCATATATCACTTTTCAGTTTTCCTGTTATAATAATTGAACAGGCGACAAGTATGTGAATTCCATTAAAAAGTTGTGCTTTGCTTTTCTGTTCTTTCGATGGAAATTTGTTCCTGTGCTGTACAGTGCGTTATATCACTTTTCAGTTTTCTTGTTATAATAATTGAACAGGCGACACGTATGTCATTTAATTTACAAAGTTGTGCTTTGCGTTTCTGTTCTTTCTTTGGATATTTGTTTCTGTGCCATACAGTGCAAGATAACACTTTTCGGTTTGCCTGTATTCCTAACTGAGCAAGCGACACACATGTGATTTACTTTACAAAGTAGTTCTTTTCATTTATGTTCTTTCCTTGGAAACTTGTTCCTGAACAAGTTAGGGTTAGGTTTAGGGTTAGGTTTAGGGTTAGGGTTAGGGTTAGGTTAGGGCTGGGTAAGGGATATGGTTAGGGTTACGGTTAGGGTTAGGGTTAGGGTTAGGGGTTAGGGTTAGGGTTAGGGGTTAGGTTTAGGTTTAGGGTTAGGGTTAGGGTTAGGGGCTTAGGGTTAGTGTTAGTGTTAGGGTTAGGGTTAGGGGCTTAGGGTTAGGGTTAGGGTTAGGGTTATATCACTTTTCAGTTTTCCTGTTATAATAATTGAACAGGCGACACATATGTGAATTAGTTTACAAAGTTGTGCTTTGAGTTTCTGTTCTTTCAATGGAAACTTGTTTCTGTGCCGTACAGTGCGAGATAACACTTTTCAGTTTTCCCGTATTCCTAATTGAGTGAGCGACACACATGTGATTTAGGTTACAAAGTAGTTCTTTTCATTTACGTTCTTTCCTTGGAAACTTGTTCCTGTTAGGAACAAGTTAGGGTTAGGTTTAGGGTTAGGTTTAGGTTTAGGGTTAGGGTTAGTTTAGGGCTGGGTAAGGGATATGGTTAGGGTTACGGTTAGGGTTAGGGGTTAGGGTTAGGGTTAGGGTTAGGGGTTAGGGTTAGGGTTAGGGTTAGGGTTAGGGGCTTAGGGTTAGGGTTAGGGTTAGGTTTAGGGTTCGGGTTAGGGTTAGGGGCTTAGAGTTAGGGTTAGGGTTAGGGTTATATCACTTTTCAGTTTTCCTGTTATAATAATTGAACAGGCGACACATATGTGAATTAGTTTACAAAGTTTTGCTTTGTGTATCTGTTCTTTCAATGGAAACTTGTTTCTGTGCCGTACAGTGCGAGATAACACTTTTAAGTTTTCCTGTATTCCTAATTGAGCGAGCGACACACATGTGATTTACTTTACAAATTAGTGATTTTCTTTTTTGTTCTTTCATTTGAAACTTGTTCCTGTGCTGTACAATCTCATATATCACTTTTCAGTTTTCCTGTTATAATAATTGAACAGGTGAAACGTATGTGAATTCGTTTAAAAAGTTGTGCTTTGCTTTTCTGTTCTTTCGATGGAAACTTGTTCTTGTGCTGTACAGTGCGTTATATCAATTTTCAGTTTTCCTGTTATAATAATTGAACAGGCTACACGTATGTGAATTCCTTTAAAAATTTTGCTTTGCTTTTCTGTTCTTTCGATGGAAACTTGTTCCTGTGCTGTACAATGTCATATATCACTTTTCAGTTTTCCTGTTATAATAATTGAACAGGCGACAAGTATGTGAATTCCTTTAACAAGTTGTGCTTTGCTTTTCTCTTCTTTCGATGGAAATTTGTTCCTGTGCTGTACAGTGCGTTATATCACTTTTCAGTTTTCTTGTTATAATAATTGAACAGGCGACACGTATGTCATTTAATTTACAAAGTTGTGCTTTGCGTTTCTGTTCTTTCTTTGGAAATTTGTTTCTGTGCCATACAGTGCGAGATAACACTTTTCGGTTTCCCTGTATTCCTAATTGAGCGAGCGACACACATGTGATTTAGTTTACAAATTAGTGATTTTCTTTTTTGTTCTTTCATTTGAAACTTGTTCCTGTGCTGTACAATGTCATATATCACTTTTCAGTTTTCCAGTTATAATAATTGAACAGGCAAAACGTATGTGAATTCGTTTAAAAAGTTGTGCTTTGCTTTTCTGTTCTTTGATGGAAACTTGTTCTTGTGCTGTACAGTGCGTTATATCAATTTTCAGTTTTCCTGTTATAATAATTGAACAGGCGACACGTATGTGAATTCCTTTAAAAATTTTGCTTTGCTTTTCTGTTCTTTCGATGGAAACTTGTTCCTGTGCTGTACAATGTCATATATCACTTTTCAGTTTTCCTGTTATAATAATTGAACAGGCGACAAGTATGTGAATTCCTTTAAAAAGTTGTGCTTTGCTTTTCTGTTCTTTCGATGGAAATTTGTTCCTGTGCTGTACAGTGCGTTATATCACTTTTCAGTTTTCTTGTTATAATAATTGAACAGGCGACACGTATGTCATTTAATTTACAAAGTTGTGCTTTGCGTTTCTGTTCTTTCTTTGGAAATTTGTTTCTGTGCCATACAGTGCGAGATAACACTTTTCGGTTTCCCTGTATTCCTAATTGAGCGAGCGACACACATGTGATTTACTTTACAAAGTAGTTCTTTTCATTTACGTTCTTTCCTTGGAAACTTGTTCCTGAACAAGTTAGGGTTAGGTTTAGGGTTAGGTATAGGGTTAGGGTTAGGGGTAGGTTAGGGCTGGGTAAGGGATATGATTAGGGTTACGGTTAGGGTTAGGGGTTAGGGTTAGGGTTAGGGGTTAGGGTTAGGGTTAGGTTTAGGTTTAGGGGCTTAGGGTTAGTGTTAGGGTTAGGGTTAGGGTTAGGGGCTTAGTGTTAGGGTTAGGGTTAGGGTTATATCACTTTTCAGTTTTCCTGTTATAATAATTGAACAGGTGACACATATGTGAATTAGTTTACAAAGTTGTGCTTTGAGTTTCTATTCTTTCAATGGAAACTTGTTTCTGTGCCGTACAGTGCGAGATAACACTTTTCAGTTTTCCCGTATTCTTAATTGAGTGAGCGACACACATGTGATTTAGTTTACAAAGTAGTTCTTTTCATTTACGTTCTTTCCTTTTAAACTTGTTCCTGTTAGGAACAAGTTAGGTTTAGGTTTAGGGTTAGGTTTAGGGTTAGGGTTAGGGTTAGGTTAGGGCTGGGAAGGGATATGGTTAGGGTTACTGTTAGGGTTAGGGTTAGGGTTAGGGGTTAGGGTTAGGGTTAGGGTTAGGGGTTAGGGTTAGGGTTAGGGTTAGGGGCTTAGGGTTAGGGTTAGGGTTAGGGTTAGGGTTAGGGGCTTAGGGTTAGGGTTAGGGTTAGGGTTATATCACTTTTTAGTTTTCCTGTTATAATAATTGAACAGGCGACACATATGTGAATTAGTTTCCAAAGTTTTGCTTTGTGTATCTGTTCTTTCAATGGAAACTTGTTTCTGTGCCGTACAGTGCGAGATAACACTTTTCAGTTTTCCTGTATTCCTAATTGAGCGAGCGACACACATGTGAATTAGTTTACAAATTAGTGATTTTCTTTTATGTTCTTTCATTTGAAACTTGTTCCTGTGCTGTACAATGTCATATATCACTTTTCAGTTTTCCTGTTATAATAATTGAACAGGCGAAACGTATGTGAATTCGTTTAAAAAGTTGTGCTTTGCTTTTCCGTTCTTTCGATGGAAACTTGTTCTTGTGCTGTACAGTGCGTTATATCACTTTTCAGTTTTCCTGTTATAATAATTGAACAGGCGACACATATGTGAATTCCTTTAAAAATTTTGCTTTGCTTTTCTGTTCTTTCGATGGAAACCTGTTCCTGTACTGTACAATGTCATATATCACTTTTCAGTTTTCCTGTTATAACAATTGAACAGGCGACAAGTATGTGAATTCCTTTAAAAAGCTGTGCTTTGCTTTTCTGTTCTTTCAATGGAAATGTGTTCCTATGCTGTACAGTGCTTTATATCACTTTTCAGTTTTCTTGTTATAATAATTGAACAGGCGACACATATGTCATTTAATTTACAAAGTTGTGCTTTGCGTTTCTGTTCTTTCTTTGGATATTTGTTTCTTTGCCATACAGTGCGAGATAACCCTTTTCGGTTTGCCTGTATTCCTAATTGAGCAAGCGACACACATGTGATTTACTTTACAAAGTAGTTCTTTTCATTTATGTTCTTTCCTTGGAAACTTGTTCCTGAACAAGTTAGGGTTAGGTTTAGGGTTAGGTTTAGGGTTAGGGTTAGGGTTTGGTTAGGGCTGGGTAAGGGATATGATTAGGGTTACGGTTAGGGTTAGGGTTAGGGTTAGGGGTTAGGGTTAGGGTTAGGGGTTAGGGTTAGGGTTAGGGTTAGGGTTAGGTTTAGGGGCTTAGGGTTAATGTTAGGGTTAGGGTTAGGGTTAGGGGCTTAGTGTTAGGGTTAGGGTTAGGGTTATATCACTTTTCAGTTTTCCTGTTATAATAATTTGAACAGGCGACACATATGTGAATTAGTTTACAAAGTTGTGCTTTGAGTTTCTGTTCTTTCAATGGAAACTTGTTTTTGTGCCGTACAGTGCGAGATAACACTTTTCTTTTTTCCTGTATTCCTAATTGAGTGAGCGACACACATGTGATTTAGTTTACAAAGTAGTTCTTTTCATTTACGTTCTTTCCTTTTAAACTTGTTCCTGTTAGGAAAAAGTTAGGGTTAGGTTTAGGGTTAGGTTTAGGGTTAGGGTTAGGGTTAGGTTAGGGCTGGGAAGGGATATGGTTAGGGTTACGGTTAGGGTTAGGGTTAGGGTTAGGGGTTAGGGTTAGGGTTAGGGTTAGGGGTTAGGGTTAGGGTTAGGGTTAGGGGCTTAGGGTTAGGGTTAGGGTTAGGGTTAGGGTTAGGGTTAGGGGCTTAGGGTTAGGGTTAGGGTTAGGGTTATATCACTTTTTAGTTTTCCTGTTATAATAATTGAACAGGCGACACATATGTGAATTAGTTTACAAAGTTTTGCTTGTGTATCTGTTCTTTCAATGGAAACTTGTTTCTGTGCCGTACAGTGCGAGATAACTCTTTTCTTTTTTCCTGTATTCCTAATTGAGCGAGCGACACACATGTGATTTACTTTACAAAGTAGTTCTTTTCATTTATGTTCTTTCCTTGGAAACTTGTTCCTGAACAAGTTAGGGTTAGGTTTAGGGTTAGGTTTAGGGTTAGGGTTAGGGTTAGGTTAGGGCTGGGTAAGGGATATTGTTAGGGTTACGGTTAGGGTTAGGGTTAGGGGTTAGGGTTAGGGTTAGGGGTTAGGTTTAGGGTTAGGGTTAGGGTTAGTGTTAGGGGCTTAGGGTTAGTGTTAGTGTTAGGGTTAGGGTTAGGGGCTTAGGGTTAGGGTTAGGGTTAGGGTTATATCACTTTTCAGTTTTCCTGTTATAATAATTGAACAGGCGACACATATGTGAATTAGTTTACAAAGTTGTGCTTTGAGTTTCTGTTCTTTCAATGGAAACTTGTTTCTGTGCCGTACAGTGCGAGATAACACTTTTCAGTTTTCCCGTATTCCTAATTGAGTGAGCGACACACATGTGATTTAGTTTACAAAGTTGTTCTTTTCATTTACGTTCTTTCCTTGAGTTAGGGTTAGGTTTAGGGTTAGGTTTAGGTTTAGGGTTAGGGTTAGTTTAGGGCTGGGTAACGGATATGGTTAGGGTTACAGTTAGGGTTAGGGGTTAGGGTTAGGGTTAGGGTTAGGGGTTAGGGTTAGGGTTAGGGTTAGGGTTAGGGGCTTAGGGTTAGGGTTAGGGTTAGGGTTAGGGTTCGGGTTAGGGTTAGGGGCTTAGAGTTAGGGTTAGGGTTATATCACTTTTCAGTTTTCCTGTTATAATAATTGAACAGGCGACACATATGTGAATTAGTTTACAAAGTTTTGCTTTGTGTATCTGTTCTTTCAATGGAAACTTGTTTCTGTGCCGTACAGTGCGAGATAACACTTTTCAGTTTTCCTGTATTCCTAATTGAGCGAGCGACACACATGTGATTTAGTTTACAAATTAGTGATTTTCTTTTTTGTTCTTTCATTTGAAACCTGTTCCTGTGCTGTACAATGTCATATTTCACTTTTCAGTTTTCCTGTTATAATAATTGAACAGGCGAAACGTATTTGAATTCGTTTAAAAAGTTGTGCTTTGCTTTTCTGTTCTTTCGATGGAAACTTGTTCTTGTGCTGTACAGTGCGTTATATCAATTTTCAGTTTTCCTGTTATAATAATTGAACAGGCGACACGTATGTGAATTCCTTTAAAAATTTTGCTTTGCTTTTCTGTTCTTTCGATGGAAACTTGTTCCTGTGCTGTACAATGTCATATATCACTTTTCAGTTTTCCTGTTATAATAATTGAACAGGCAACAAGTATGTGAATTCCTTTAAAAAGTTGTGCTTTGCTTTTCTCTTCTTTCGATGGAAATTTGTTCCTGTGCTGTACAGTGCGTTATATCACTTTTCAGTTTTCTTGTTATAATAATTGAACAGGCGACACGTATGTCATTTAATTTACAAAGTTGTGCTTTGCGTTTCTGTTCTTTCTTTGGAAATTTGTTTCTGTGCCATACAGTGCGAGATAACACTTTTCGGTTTCCCTGTAATCCTAATTGAGCGAAGGACACACATGTGATTTAGTTTACAAATTAGTGATTTTCTTTTTTGTTCTTTCATTTGAAACTTGTTCCTGTGCTGTACAATGTCATATATCACTTTTCAGTTTTCCTGTTATAATAATTGAACAGGCGAAACGTATGTGAATTCGTTTAAAAAGTTGTGCTTTGCTTTTCTGTTCTTTGATGGAAAATTGTTCTTGTGCTGTACAGTGCGTTATATCAATTTTCAGTTTTCCTGTTATAATAATTGAACAGGCGACACGTATGTGAATTCCTTTAAAAATTTTGCTTTGCTTTTCTGTTCTTTCGATGGAAACTTGTTCCTGTGCTGTACAATGTCATATATCACTTTTCAGTTTTCCTGTTATAATAATTGAACAGGCGACAAGTATGTGATTTCCTTTAAAAAGTTGTGCTTTGCTTTTCTCTTCTTTCGATGGAAATTTGGTCCTGTGCTGTACAGTGTGATATATCACTTTTCAGTTTTCCTGTTGTAATAATTGAACAGGCGACACGTATGTCATTTAATTTACAAAGTTGTGCTTTGCGTTTCTGTTCTTTCTTTGGAAATTTGTTTCTGTGCCATACAGTGCGAGATAATACTTTTCGGTTTCCCTGTATTCCTAATTGAGCGAGCGACACACATGTGATTTACTTTACAAAGTAGTTCTTTTCATTTACGTTCTTTCCTTGGAAACTTGTTCCTGAACAAGTTAGGGTTAGGTTTAGGGTTAGGTTAGGGCTGGGTAAGGGATATGATTAGGGTTACGGTTAGGGTTAGGGTTAGGGTTAGGGGTTAGGGTTAGGGTTAGGGGTTAGGGTTAGGGTTAGGGTTAGGGTTAAGTTTAGGGGCTTAGGGTTAATGTTAGGGTTAGGGTTAGGGTTAGGGGCTTAGTGTTAGTGTTAGGGTTAGGGTTATATCACTTTTCAGTTTTCCTGTTATAATAATTTGAACAGGCGACACATATGTGAATTAGTTTACAAAGTTGTGCTTTGAGTTTCTGTTCTTTCAATGGAAACTTGTTTTTGTGCCGTACAGTGCGAGATAACACTTTTCTTTTTTCCTGTATTCCTAATTGAGTGAGCGACACACATGTGATTTAGTTTACAAAGTAGTTCATTTCATTTACGTTCTTTCCTTTTAAACTTGTTCCTGTTAGGAAAAAGTTAGGGTTAGGTTTAGGGTTAGGTTTAGGGTTAGGGTTAGGGTTAGGTTAGGGCTGGGAAGGGATATGGTTAGGGTTACGGTTAGGGTTAGGGTTAGGGTTAGGGGTTAGGGTTAGGGTTAGGGTTAGGGGTTAGGGTTAGGGTTAGGGTTAGGGGCTTAGGGTTAGGGTTAGGGTTAGGGTTAGGGTTAGGGGCTTAGGGTTAGGGTTAGGGTTAGGGTTATATCACTTTTTAGTTTTCCTGTTATAATAATTGAACAGGCGACACATATGTGAATTAGTTTACAAAGTTTTGCTTTGTGTATCTGTTCTTTCAATGGAAACTTGTTTCTGTGCCGTACAGTGCGAGATAACTCTTTTCTTTTTTCCTGTATTCCTAATTGAGTGAGCGACACACATGTGATTTAGTTTACAAATTAGTGATTTTCTTTTTTGTTCTTTCATTTGAAACTTGTTCCTGTGCTGTACAATGTCATATATCACTTTTCAGTTTTCCTGTTATAATAGTTGAACAGGCGAAACGTATGTGAATTCATTTAAAAAGTTGTGCTTTGCTTTTCTGTTCTTTCGATGGAAACTTGTTCTTGTGCTGTACAGTGCGTTATATCACTTTTCAGTTTTCCTGTTATAATAATTGAACAGGCGACAAGTATGTGAATTCCTTTAAAAAGTTGTGCTTTGCTTTTCTGTTCTTTCGATGGAAATTTGTTCCTGTGCTGTACAGTGCGTTATATCACTTTTCAGTTTTCTTGTTATAATAATTGAACAGGCGAGATGTGTGTCATTTAATTTACAAAGTTGTGCTTTGCGTTTCTGTTCTTTCTTTGGAAATTTGTTTCTGTGCCATACAGTGCGAGATAACACTTTTCGGTTTCCCTCTATTCCTAATTGAGCGAGCGACACACATGTGATTTAGTTTACAAGTTAGTGATTTTCTTTTTTGTTCTTTCCTTTGAAACTTATTCCTGTGCTGTACAATGTGATATATCACTTTTCAGTTTTCCTGTTATAATAATTGAACAGGCGAAACGTATGTGAATTCCTTTAAAAAGTTGTGCTTTGCTTTTCTGTTCTTTCGATGGAAACTTGTTCTTGTGCTGTACAGTGCGTTATATCACTTTTCAGTTTTCCTGTTATAATAATTGAACAGGCGACACGTATGTGAATTCCTTTAAAAATTTTGCTTTGCTTTTCTGTTCTTTCGATGGAAACTTGTTCCTGTGCTGTACAATGTCATATATCACTTTTCAGTTTTCCTGTTATAATAATTGAACAGGCGACACGTATGTCATTTAATTTACAAAGTTGTGCTTTGCGTTTCTGTTCTTTCTTTGGAAATTTGTTTCTGTGCCATACAGTGCGAGATAAAACTTTTCGGTTTCCCTGTATTCCTAATTGAGCGAGCGACACACATGTGATTTACTTTACAAAGTAGTTCTTTTCATTTACGTTCTTTCCTTGGAAACTTGTTCCTGAACAAGTTAGGGTTAGGTTTAGGGTTAGGTTTAGGGTTAGGTTAGGGCTGGGTAAGGGATATGATTAGGGTTACGGTTAGGGTTAGGGTTAGGGTTAGGGGTTAGGGTTAGGGTTAGGGGTTAGAGTTAGGGTTAGGGTTAGGGTTAGGTTTAGGTGCTTAGGGTTAGTGTTAGGGTTAGGGTTAGGGTTAGGGGCTTAGTGTTAGGGTTAGGGTTAGGGTTATATCACTTTTCAGTTTTCCTGTTATAATAATTCGAACAGGCGTCACATATGTGAATTAGTTTACAAAGTTGTGCTTTGAGTTTCTGTTCTTTCAATGGAAACTTGTTTCTGTGCCTTACAGTGCGAGATAACACTTTTCAGTTTTCCCGTATTCTTAATTGAGTGAGCGACACACATGTGATTTAGTTTACAAAGTAGTTCTTTTCATTTACGTTCTTTCCTTTTAAACTTGTTCCTGTTAGGAAAAAGTTAGGGTTAGGTTTAGGGTTAGGTTTAGGGTTAGGGTTAGGGTTAGGTTAGGGCTGGGAAGGGATAGGGTTAGGGTTACGGATAGGGTTAGGGTTAGGGTTAGGGGTTAGGGTTAGGGTTAGGGTTAGGGGTTAGGGTTAGGGTTAGGGTTAGGGGCTTAGGGTTAGGGTTAGGTTTAGGGTTAGGGTTAGGGTTAGGGTTAGGGGTTAGGTTTAGGGTTAGGTTTAGGGTTAGGGTTAGGGGCTTAGGGTTAGGGTTAGGGTTATGGTTAGGGGCTTAGGGTTAGGGTTAGGGTTAGGGTTATATCACTTTTCAGTTTTCCTGTTATAATAATTGAACAGGCGACACATATGTGAATTAGTTTACAAAGTTTTGCTTTGTGTATCTGTTCTTTCAATGGAAACTTGTTTCTGTGCCGTACAGTGCGAGATAACACTTTTCAGTTTTCCTGTATTCCTAATTGAGCGAGCGACACACATGTGATTTAGTTTACAAATTAGTGATTTTCTTTCTTGTTCTTCCATTTGAAACTTGTTCCTGTGCTGTACAATGTCATATATCACTTTTCAGTTTTCCTGTTATAATAATTGAACAGGCGAAACGTATGTGAATTCATTTAGAAAGTTGTGCTTTGCTTTTCTGTTCTTTCGATGGAAACTTGTTCTTGTGCTGTACAGTGCGTTATATCACTTTTCAGTTTTCCTGTTACAATAATTGAACAGGCGACACGTATGTGAATTCCTTTAAAAATTTTGCTTTGCTTTTCTGTTCTTTCGATGGAAACTTGTTCCTGTGCTGTACAATGTCATATATCACTTTTCAGTTTTCCTGTTATAATAATTGAACAGGCGACAAGTATGTGAATTCCTTTAAAAAGTTGTGCTGTGCTTTTCTGTTCTTTCGATGGAAATTTGTTCCTGTGCTGTAAATTGCGTTATATCACTTTTCAGTTTTCTTGTTATAATAATTGAACAGGCGACACGTATGTCATTTAATTTACAAAGTTGTGCTTTGTGTTTCTGTTCTTTCTTTGGAAATTAGTTTCTGTGCCATACAGTGCGAGATAACACTTTTCGGTTTTCTTGATATAATAATTGAACAGGCGACACGTATGTGAATTCGTTTAAAAAGTTGTGCTTTGCTTTTCTGTTCTTTCGATGGAAACTTGTTCTTGTGCTGTACAGTGCGTTATATCACTTTTCAGTTTTCCTGTTACAATAATTGAACAGGCGACACGTATGTGAAATCCTTTAAAAAGTTGTGCTTTCCTTTTCTCTTCTTTCGATGGAAATTTGTTCCTGTGCTGTACAGTGCGTTATATCACTTTTCAGTTTTCCTGTTACAATAATTGAACAGGCGACAAGTATGTGAATTCCTTTAAAAAGTTGTGCTTTGCTTTTGTCTTCTTTCGATGGAAATTTGTTCCTGTGCTGTACAGTGCGTTATATCACTTTTCAGTTTTCTTGTTATAATAATTGAACAGGCGACACGTATGTCATTTAATTTACAAAGTTGTGCTTTGCGTTTCTGTTCTTTCTTTGGAAATTTGTTTCTGTGCCATACTGTGCGAGATAACACTTTTCGGTTTCCCTGTATTCCTAATTGAGCGAGCGACACACATGTGATTTAGTTTTCAAATTAGTGATTTTCTTTTTTGTTTTTTCATTTGAAACTTGTTCCTGTGCTGTACAATGTCATATATCACTTTTCAGTTTTCCTGTTATAATAATTGAACAGGCGAAACGTATGTGAATTCGTTTAAAAAGTTGTGCTTTGAATTCTGCTCTTTCGATGGAAACTTGTTCTTGTGCTGTACAGTGCGTTATATCACTTTTCAGTTTTCCTGTTATAATAATTGAACAGGCGACACGTATGTGAATTCCTTTAAAAATTTTGCTTTGCGTTTCTGTTCTTTCTTTGGAAATTTGTTTCTGTGCCATACAGTGCGAGATAACACTTTTCGGTTTCCCTGTATTCCTAATTGAGCGAGCGAAACACATGTGATTTACTTTACAAAGTAGTTCTTTTCATTTACGTTCGTTCCTTGGAAACTCTTTCCTGTTAGGAACAAGTTAGGGTTAGGTTTAGGGTTAGGTTTAGGGTTAGGGTTAGGGTTAGGTTAGGGCTGGGTAAGGGATATGGTTAGGGTTACGGTTAGGGTTAGGGTTAGGGTTAGGTGTTAGGGTTAGGGTTAGGGTTAGGGGTTAGGGTTAGGGTTAGGGTTAGGGGCTTAGGGTTAGGGTTAGGGTCAGGGTTAGGGTTAGGGGCTTAGGGTTAGGGTTAGGGATAGGGTTATATCACTTTTCAGTTTTCCTTTTATAATAATTGAACAGGCGACACATATGTGAATTAGTTTACAAAGTTGTGCTTTGAGTTTCTGTTCTTTCTTTGGAAATTTGTTTCTGTGCCATACAGTGCGAGATAACACTTTTCGGTTTCCCTGTATTCCTAATTGAGCGAGCGACACACATGTGATTTAGTTTACAAAGTAGTTCTTTTCATTTACGTTCTTTCCTTGGAAACTTGTTCCTGTTAGGAACAAGTTAGCTTAGGTTTAGGGTTAGGTTTAGGGTTAGGGTTAGGGTTAGGTTAGGGCTGGGTAAGGGATATGGTTAGGGTTATGGTTAGGGTTAGGGTTAGGGTTAGGGGTTAGGGTTAGGGTTAGGGGTTAGGGTTAGGGTTAGGGTTAGGGTTAGAGTTAGGGTTAGGGGCTTAGGGTTAGGGTTAGGGTTAGGGTTATATCACTTTTCAGTTTTCCTGTTATAATAATTGAACAGGCGACACATATGTGTATTAGTTTACAAAGTTTTGCTTTGTGTATCTGTTCTTTCAATGGAAACTTGTTTCTGTGCTGTACAGTGCGAGATAACACTTTTCAGTTTTCCTGTATTCCTAATTGAGCGAGCGACACACATGTGATTTAGTTTACAAATTAGTGATTTTCTTTTTTGTTCTTTCATTTGAAACTTGTTCCTGTGCTGTACAATCTCATATATCACTTTTCAGTTTTCCTGTTATAATAATTGAACAGGCGAAACGTACGTGAATTCGTTTAAAAAGTTGTGCTTTGCTTTTCTGTTCTTTCGATGGAAACTTGTTCTTGTGCTGTACAGAGCGTTATATCACTTTTCAGTTTTCCTGTTATAATATTTGAACAGGCGACACATATGTGAATTAGTTTACAAAGTTGTGCTTTGAGTTTCTGTTCTTTCAATGGAAACTTGTTTCTGTGCCGTACAGTGCGAGATAACCCTTTTCAGTTTTCCCGTATTCCTAATTGAGTGAGCGACACACATGTGATTTAGTTTACAAAGTAGTGCTTTGGGTTTCTGTTCTTCTGTTGCAAACTTGTTTCTGTGCTGTACAGTGTGATATATCACTTTTCAGTTTTCCTGTTGTAATAATTGAACGGGCGACACGTATGTGATTTAGTTTACAAAGTTGTCCTTTGCGTTTCTGTTCTTTCGATGGAAACCTGTTTCTGTGCCGTACAGTGCGAGATAATACTTTTCGGTTTTCCTGTATTCCTAATTGAGCGAGTGACACACTTGTGATTCAGTTTACAAAGTAGTGCTTTTCATTTAACTTCTTTCGTTGGAGTCTTTTTCCTGTTAGGAAAAAGTTAGGGTTAGGGTAGGGTTAGGGTTAGGGTTAGGGTTAGGGTTAGGGTTAGGGTTAGGTTAGGGCTGGGTAAAGGATAGGGTTAGGGTTAGGGTTAGGGGTTAGGGTTAGGGTTAGGGTTACTCTTAGGGGGTTACAGTTAGGGTTAGGGTTAGGGTTATAACACTTTTCAGATTTCCTGTTATAATAATTGAACAGGCAACACGTATGTCATTTAGTTTACAAAGTTGTGCTTTGCGTTTCTGTTCTTTCTTTGGAAACTTGTTTCTGTGCCATACAGTGCGAGATAACACTTTTCGGTTTTCCTGTATTCCTAATTGAGCGAGCGACACACATGTGATTTAGTTTACAAAGTAGTGCTATGGGTTTCGTTCTTCTTGGAAACTTGTTTCTGTGCTGTACGTGTTATATATCACTTTTCAGTTTTCCTGTTGTAATAATTGAACGGGCGACACGTATGTGATTTAGTTTACAAAGTTGTGATTTGCTTTGCTGTTCTTTCAATGGAAAGTTGTTTATGTGCAGTACAGAGCGAGGGTTAGGGTTAGGGGTTAGGGTTTGTGTTAGGGTTAGGGTTAGGGGGTTAGGGTTAGGGTTAGGGTTAGGATTAGGGTTAGGGTTAGGGTTATATCACTTTTCAGTTTTCCTGTTATAATAATTGAACAGGCGACACGTATGTGAATTAGTTGTGATTCAGTTTACAAAGTAGTGATTTTCATTTACGTTTTTTCGTTGGAAACTTGTTCTTGTGCTGTACAGTGAGATATATCACTTTTCAGTTTTCCTGTATTCCTAATGGAGCGAGCGACAAACATGTGATTTAGTTTACAAATTAGTGCTATTCTTTTTTGTTCTTTCATCTGAAACTTATTCCTGTTTTGTACAGTCCGTTATATCACTTTTCAGTGTTCCTGTTATAATAATTGAACAGGCGACACGTATGTGAATTAGTTTACAGAGCAGTGCTTTGCTTTTTCGTTCTTTCGTTGGAAACAAGTTTCTGTGCTATACAGTGCGTTATATCACTGTTCAGGTCTCCTGTTATAATAATTTAACAGGTGACATGTATGTGAATTAGTTTTCAAAGTTGTGCTTTGCTTTTCTGTCATTTCGTTGGAAACTTGTCCCTGTGTTGTACAGTGCGTTATATCACTTTTCAGTTTTCCTGTCATAATAATTGAACAGGTGTCACGTATGTGAATTCCTTTAAAAATTTTGCTTTGCTTTTCTGTTCTTTCGATGGAAACTTGTTCCTGTGCTGTACAATGTCATATATCACTTTTCAGTTTTCCTGTTATAATAATTGAACAGGCGACAAGTATGTGAATTACTTTAAAAAGTTGTGCTGTGCTTTTCTGTTCTTTCGATGGAAATTTGTTCCTGTGCTGTACAGTTCATTATATCACTTTTCAGTTTTCTTGTTATAATAATTGAACAGGCGACACGTATGTCATTTAATTTACAAAGTTGTGCTTTGCATTTCTGTTCTTTCTTTGGAAATTTGTTTCTGTGCCATACAGTGCGAGATAACATTTTTCGGTTTTCCTGTATTCCTAATTGAGCGAGCGACACACATGTGATTTAGTTTACAAATTAGTGATTTTCTTTTTTCTTCTTTCATTTGAAACTTGTTCCTGTGCTGTACAATGTCATATATCACTTTTCAGTTTTCCTGTTATAATAGTTGAACAGGCGAAACGTATGTGAATTCATTTAAAAAGTTGTGCTTTGCTTTTCTGTTCTTTCGATGGAAACTTGTTCTTGTGCTGTACAGTGCGTTATATCACTTTTCAGTTTTCCTGTTATAATAATTGAAAAGGCGACACGTATGTGAATTCCTTTAAAAATTTTGCTTTGCTTTTCTGTTCTTTCGATGGAAACTTGTTCCTGTGCTGTACAATGTCATATATCACTTTTCAGTTTTCCTGTTATAATAATTGAACAGGCGACAAGTATGTGAATTCCTTTAAAAAGTTGTGCTTTGCTTTTCTGTTCTTTCGATGGAAATTTGTTCCTGTGCTGTACAGTGTGTTATATCACTTTTCAGTTTTCTTGTTATAATAATTGAACAGGCGACACGTATGTCATTTAATTTACAAAGTTGTGCTTTGCGTTTCTGTTCTTTCTTTGGAAATTTGTTTCTGTGCCATACAGTGCGAGATAACACTTTTCGGTTTCCCTGTATTCCTAATTGAGCGAGCGACACACATGTGATTTAGTTTACAAAGTAGTTCTTTTCATTTACGTTCTTTCCTTGGAAACTTGTTCCTGTTAGGAACAAGTTAGGGTTAGGTTTAGGGTTAGGTTTAGGGTTAGGGTTAGGGTTAGGTTAGGGCTGGGTAAGGGATATGGTTAGGGTTACGGTTAGGGTTAGGTTTAGGGTTAGGGGTTAATGTTAGGGTTAGGGTTAGGGGTTAGGGATAGGGTTAGGTTTAGGGGTTAGGGTTAGGGTTAGGGGTTAGGGTTAGGGTTAGGGTTAGGGTTAGCGGCGTAGGGTTAGTGTTAGGGTTAGGGGCTTAGGGTTAGGTTTAGGGTTAGGGTTATATCACTTTTCAGTTTTCCTGTTATAATATTTGAACAGGCGACACATATGTGAATTAGTTTACAAAGTTGTGCTTTGAGTTTCTGTTCTTTCAATGGAAACTTGTTTCTGTGCCGTACAGTGCGAGATAACCCTTTTCAGTTTTCCCGTATTCCTAATTGAGTGAGCGACACACATGTGATTTAGTTTACAAAGTAGTGCTTTGGGTTTCTGTTCTTCTGTTGCAAACTTGTTTCTGTGCTGTACAGTGTGATATATCACTTTTCAGTTTTCCTGTTGTAATAATTGAACGGGCGACACGTATGTGATTTAGTTTACAAAGTTGTCCTTTGCGTTTCTGTTCTTTCGATTGAAACCTGTTTCTGTGCTGTACAGTGCGAGATAATACTTTTCGGTTTTCCTGTATTCCTTATTGAGCGAGTGACACACTTGTGATTCAGTTTACAAAGTAGTGCTTTTCATTTAACTTCTTTCGTTGGAGTCTTTTTCCTGTTAGGAAAAAGTTAGGGTTAGGGTAGGGTTAGGGTTTTGTTAGGGTTAGGGTTAGGGTTAGGGTTAGGGTTAGGTTAGGGCTGGGTAAAGGATAGGGTTAGGGTTAGGGTTAGGGGTTAGGGTTAGGGTTAGTGTTAGGGTTACTCTTAGGCGGTTACAGTTAGGGTTAGGGTTAGGGTTATAACACTTTTCAGTTTTCCTGTTATAATAATTGAACAGGCAACACGTATGTCATTTAGTTTACAAAGTTGTGCTTTGCTTTTCTGTTCTTTCGATGGAAACTAGTTTCTGTGCCATACAGTGCGAGATAACACTTTTCGGTTTTCCTGTATTCCTAATTGAGCGAGCGACACACATGTGATTTAGTTTACAAAGTAGTGCTATGGGTTTCGTTCTTCTTGGAAACTTGTTTCTGTGCTGTACGTGTTATATATCACTTTTCAGTTTTCCTGTTGTAATAATTGAACGGGCAACACGTATGTGATTTAGTTTACAAAGTTGTGATTTGCTTTGCTGTTCTTTCAATGGAAAGTTGTTTATGTGCAGTACAGAGCGAGGGTTAGGGTTAGGGGTTAGGGTTTGTGTTAGGGTTAGGGTTAGGGGGTTAGGGTTAGGGTTAGGGTTAGGGTTAGGGTTATATCACTTTTCAGTTTTCCTGTTATAATAATTGAACAGGCGACACGTATGTGAATTAGTTGTGATTCAGTTTACAAAGTAGTGATTTTCATTTACGTTTTTTCGTTGGAAACTTGTTCTTGTGCTGTACAGTGAGATATATCACTTTTCAGTTTTCCTGTATTCCTAATGGAGCGAGCGACAAACATGTGATTTAGTTTACAAATTAGTGCTATTCTTTTTTGTTCTTTCATCTGAAACTTGTTCCTGTTTTGTACAGTCCGTTATATCACTTTTCAGTGTTCCTGTTATAATAATTGAACAGGCGACACGTATGTGAATTAGTTTACAGAGCAGTGCTTTGCTTTTTCGTTCTTTTGTTGGAAACAAGTTTCTGTGCTATACAGTGCGTTATATCACTGTTCAGGTCTCCTGTTATAATAATTTAACAGGTGACATGTATGTGAATTAGTTTTCAAAGTTGTGCTTTGCTTTTCTGTCATTTCGTTGGAAACTTGTCCCTGTGTTGTACAGTGCGTTATATCACTTTTCAGTTTTCCTGTTATAATATTTGAACAGGTGACACGTATATCATTTCCTTTACAAAGTTGTGCTTTGCGTTTCTGTTCTTTCTTTGGTAACTTGTTTCTGTGCCATACAGTGTGAGATAACACTTTTCGGTTTTCCTGTATTCCTAATTGAGCGAGCGACACACATGTGATTTAGTTTACAAAGTAGTGCTTTGGGTTTCTGTTCTTCTGTTGCAAACTTGTTTCTGTGCTGTACAGTGTGATATATCACTTTTCAGTTTTCCTGTTGCAATAATTATACGGGCAACACGTATGTGATGTAGTTTACAAAGTTGTGCTTTGCTTTTCTGTTCTTTCGATGGAAAATTGTTTCTGTGCCGTACAGTGCTTTGAACACTTTTCAGTTTTCCTGTATTCCTAAATGAGCGAGCGTCACACATGTGATTCAGTTTACAAATTAGTGCTTTTCATTTACGTTCATTCGTTGGAAACTTGTTCCTGTTAGGAACAAGTTAGGGTTAGGTTTAGGGTTAGGGTTATGGTTAGGGTTAGGGTTAGGTTAGGCCTGGATAAGGGATAGGGTTAGGGTCAGTGTTAGGGTTAGTGTTAGGGGGTTAGGGTTAGGGTTAGTGTTAGGGTTATATCCCTCTTCACTTTTCCTGTTATTATAATTGAATAGGCGACACATATGTGAATTAGTTTACAAAGTTGTGCTTTGCGTATCTGTTCTTTCGATGGAAACTTGTTTCTGTGCCGTACAGTGCGAGATAACACTTCTCAGTTTTCCTGTATTCCCTAATTGAGCGAGCGACACAGAGGTGATTCCGTTTAAAAGTATTGCTTTGCTTTTCTCTTCTTTCGTCGGAAACATTTTCTTGTGCTGTACAGTGAGATATATCACTTTTCAGTTTTCCTGTTGTAATAATTGAATGGGCGACACGTATGTCATTAAGTTTACAAAGTTGTGCTTTGCCTTTCTGTTCTTTCGATGGAAACTTGTTTCTGTGCCATACAGTGCGAGATAACACTTTTCAGTTTTCCTGTTTTCCTAAATAAGCGAGCGACACACATGTGATTCCATTTAAAAGTAGTGCTTTGCTTTTCTGTTCTTTCTTTGGAAACTTGTTCCTGTGCTGTACAGTGCGATATATCACTTTTCAGTTTTCCTGTATTCCTAATGGAGCGAGTGACACACATGTGATTCAGTTTACAATTTAGTGATTTTCATTTACGTTCTTTCATTGGAAACTTGTTCTTGTGCTGTACAGTGAGATATATCACTTTTCAGTTTTCCTGTATTCCTAATGGAGCGAGTGACAAACATGTGATATAGTTTACAAATTAGTGCTTTTCTTTTTTGTTCTTTCATCTGAAACTTGTTCCTGTTTGTACAGTGCGTTTTATCACTTTTCAGTTTCCTGTTATAATAATTGAACCGGCGACAAGTATGTGATTTAGTTTACAAAGTTGTGATTTGCGTTTCTGTTCTTTCGATAGAAACTTGTTCCTGTGCCATACAGTGCGAGATAACACTTTTCAGTTTTCTTGTATTCCTAAATGAGTGAGCGACAAACATGTGATTCCGTTTAAAAGTAGTGCATTACTTTTCTGTTCTTTCTTTGGAAACTTTTTCCTGTGCTGTACAGTGCTATATATCACTTTTCAGTTTTCCTGTATTCCTAATTCAGCGAGCGACACACATGTGATACAGTTTACAAAGTAGTGCTTTGCATTTACGTATTTTTGTTGGAAACTTGTTCCTTTTAGGAACAAGTTAGCGTTAGGGTTAGGGTTAGGGTTAGGTTTAGGGTAGGCTTAGGGTTAGGGTTAGGGTTAGGGTTTGGGTTAGCGGTTACGGTTAGGGTTAGGTTGAGGGTTAGGGTTTTAGGGTTTGGGTTAGGGTTCGGGTTATATCACTTTTCAGTTTTCTTTTTATAATAATTGATCAGGTGACACATATGTGAATTAGTTTACAAAGTTGTGCTTTGCATTTCTTTTCTTTCATTGGCAACTTGTTTCTGTTCTGTACAGTGCGAGATAACACTTTTCAGTTTTCTTGTTATAGTAATTGAACAGGCGACACGTATGTGAATTCTTTTACAATGTTGTGATTTGCATTTCTGTTCTTTCGATGAAAAGTTGTTTCTTTGCCTTACAGTTCGATATATCACTTCTCAGTTTTCCTGTATTCCTAATTGAGCGAGTGACACAAATGTGATTTAGTTTATAAAGTAGTGCTTTGTGTTTTTTTTCTTTCGTTGGAAACTTGTTCCTGTTCTGTATAGTGCGATATATCACTTTTCAGTGTTCCTGTTATAATAATTGAACAGGCGACACATATGTGAATTAGTGTACAAAGTAGTGCTTTGCTTTTCTCTTCTTTCGTTGGAAACTATTCCTGTGCTGTACAGTGTGTTATATCACTTTTCAGTTTTCCTGTTATAATAATTGAACGGGCGACACGTATGTGATTTAGTTTACAAAGTTGTGCTTTGCGTTTCTGTTTTTTCGATGGGAACTTGTTTCTGTGCCGTATAGTGCGAGATAACACTTTTCAGTTTTCCTGTATTCCTAATTGAGCGAGCGACACACGTGATTTAGTTTACAAAGTAGCGCTTTGCATTTCTGTTCTTCTGTTGGAATCTTGTTTCTGTGCTGTACAGTTTGATATATCACTTTTCAGTTTTCCTGTTATAATAATTGAACGTGCAACATGTATGTGAATTAGTTTACAAAGTTGTGCTTTGCGTTTCTTTTCTTTCGATGGGACCACCAGCACTCAGTAATTTTCCAGTTAATTCTCTATGTCCTAATACATTTCAGTCAGCATAAACCAGTGTTTCTCACCTTGTTTGGGTGATGGTGGTCTTAGGGCATCTTGAAAGACACATTTCTTAAAAAGAGCTGTAGGTGCACGTTGGCACTGGCTCACACCTTAATCCCAGGGCTCGGAGGGAAGAGGCAAGCAGATCTCAGAGTCTGAGGCCAGCCTGATTTACAGAGAGGATTGCAGGACATCTAGGGCTCCACTGAGAAATACGATTTTGGGAGAGAAGAGAAAACAAAACAAAACAAAACAAAACAAAAAACTTTAGTGAAAGCACTGTATCGCAGAGTTTGTCCCGCTTATGTGTGTATAGCTTTAATTTCCACACACTTGGTTCTATAGATTATCTAATGTCTATCACCTTTAAATGATAAAAAGGCATCATGCTGGCCTTTTAAATGTAAGCTGTTGTGTAGGAAGCAAGAGTCGGTTTATAATTCTGTACTTAAGATCTTCAAAGTTCTCAGGCCTGTATGGGGAAAATTATGCAAAGTGGACAGACCCTATTTTGAACAGGAAAAACTGATAGTTTATTTTTTCCTAAGTAAAAACATTCATGAAATGTAGTATAAGAATGAGATGTCATTTATGGAGAGGGAGTAAGAGGGGCTGAAGAAATGACTGACTGGTTAAGATCACTGCTCTTCAGAGGGTAGAGATGGAGTCCCAGCCCACATGGCAGCTCACAGCATTCTCTAACTCTACTTCCAATGGATCTGATGCCCTCTTCTGGCCTTTGTGGTCACCAGGCAAACACTCATGCACATAAATTAAAAAATGTTTCAAATAATAAAATAAAAGAGGAGATGGGAATGCTGTTCTCTTGTCAGAAATGGTACTCAAATACCTCAGCAGGACATGGTGACGGACACTGATGTAGTTTACCTTTCCAGCTGAATGACTTATATCATTCCAGCATGTAGACACCGACTGCAGTTTAAAATTATTACCAGAAAAGGTTTTCAGGGTCTCTTATCCTGGTGTAGAAATCTTTCTAAGTAGGATGCTGTTCCTTATCTGCAATCCACAGACAGCACTGCTCAGCTAACCTCTGCTGCCATCAGAGAGCACTGAATGTCTGGTGCTTTATAGGAAGACTCTAAATTCTCTGGTGAAAAGAGTCGCTTTGGTGTCTTTCAGAGAAAACGCCTCGATTCTTAAAATTGTGCCTGGCCTTGGTCGATCCACAGCCCTGTCAATCCAGATGTGACTGTTTCTAAGAGTTTGTTCCTTCAGGATGGAAGGAATGGAGGGAGGGAGGAAGGAGGGAAAGTAAGGAGGAGTGAGGAAAGACCACAAAGAGGAAGGCCACAGTGAGCCTAACAGGGAACAACCTTACTGGGCTTCTGAGTGTCCCAAAGGTCCACATATACCCAGGGACAGCATCCTTCTAACATGACTTAAAAATAGGCTACCTCTGCCAAGTCTTCACTGACATTGCTAAAACTAACATGCGGAAGCAGCTTGGTTTCTCTATGGCTTAATCCCATTAAGTTTGGGGGAAATGGTGATAATAAAAGACATGGTTTGCCTCAGAGCACTGGTTGGGACTGTGTCTTTCTCTTGAGGCTCTAGAGCCCTAGACTGAAGCTCAACAGTAGTCAGTTTTGGTTGTTCCTGCTCTGGGGAACAGAAGGAAGCCATCATCCCTCCAAGCTAAGCTTGTGAGACTGACACCACTGGGCCCTGAAGCCCCACCCGCCCTATCTTCTCTGTCCTGGGGCCTGAAGTCCCCCCCACACCACTGTCTGTGCACTGCCCTGGGGCCTGAAGCCACCCCTGTCTGCTCTGCCCTGGGGCCAACCACATTACAAACTTGGTTTGGGGAATCACTGCATTCATCCTATTGGCTAATTGATGCACAAAGAACAAATCTAATCTAATTGCCATAACAAAGCCATTATGCTTGGCCAAAGACCAGCCTCTTAAAGGAAACCTAACCATCCAGACATCCAGGTGCCCAGTTTGCAACTGCTACTTATGCATCGTCTTGTGGAGGATTCAGTGACTCTGTTCTTTGTGGGCTGGTGATGTGGCGAGGGAGCTGTTTGTAGAGCCCTCATTTCTATGAGCCAGTTCTATTCCTTCCTAACAGTTCAGGACCCTGTTGGCTGTTCTCAGCTGTTCTCACAAGCCTCCATCTGTGTCATCATCTGTGTTGTGGTTTAGAACCACAGGCCAACCTGTTGGCCGTAGAGGTAGTCTCCTCTTACGCCCTGTGTTTGCGTCAGCTTTCATGCCTCCACTCTAGCAGAAGTGTTAAAGGACTGACCTCCATACTGCTACTGCTCGTTGTCATCAAAGTCCCAAGAAGGAGGATTCCATTTAGCCCTAGCCTTCCAGGCCCAGGGTTCTTAAAGGGTCAGTGGGTTTCTAAGGGAGCACTAGGGACTGAGAAGAACGGAAGTGAAGACTTTCATGACAACTACTAAGGCGTTGCCGGTGTGCCTAAGCCCATCTAAACGGTGGTCCCTGGAAAGTGGGATACTTTTGGCAGTGTGGTATCATCCAAGCTCTTTCTAAAGGGCAGATGAGATGTGAGAGGACAAACCCCGCCAACTGCTTTTCTTTGGAAGGCCTGTGCTCTTTTCATGTCTTGCTTCATAGTCAGCCTTCAGGGCGGCCTGCCCTAGCCTCCTTTCAGACCCAGAGTCCCACACCTCTTGTCATCATGCCACACAGTCCCTTTGCTCGTCCCACAGTGGGCATCTCATCCTTCTGCCTGCTTCCTGGTAAACTTCTCAGGACAAAGACAGGGCTGGGCACAGTATCCTGGTGTGTCAGACTCAAGACAGAAAATGACAGTTGAATGAGTGGGTTGGGAAAATGAATGGTAACTGAGACCTGTGGAGGGGATAGTCAGGAGCAGAGGCTTACAGGATTGGGGTGTCGGTGGATATGCTCCTAAATCCGCAGGTCTGCATAGTTGTCTGCAGTGATAGATATGTATCCACAAACATTTGCGCCAAAGGGGGAGGCTGCAGCTGTTGGCAGACTCCGAGAGTGTAGGGAGCTTACAAGAATTAGATTTTATGTATAAATACACATTTACAGAGGGAGAGAGATGTGGGAAACAAAGGGTGGGAAACAAAGGGTGGGAAACAAAAATTGTGAGACAAAGAGGGAACCTTATATAGAGAAGCAGAGTAAAGGAGAAGAGAGGAAGAATATGAGAGCGGGGCTGGAGAGATGGCTCAGTGGCAAAGATTCTCTCTGCTCTTCCAAAGGTTCTGAGTTCAGTTCTCAGCACCCACATGGCAGCTTTCACCTGTCTGATCCCTCTTCTGGTGTACTCATATACATAAAATACACAAATAAATAAATCTTAAAAATGTATATATGAAAGAAGGCAAGTGAGGTGGGGCTCTCACTCTGGAACAAATTCTTTACACTGGTGCTATACAAGACCTTGCAGTAGCCACTGCCAGTAGCCTGATGAGTAGCCAGGCATGATCGCCCGTCACAAAAGGAGGGTGTCCTGGCCAACTGTAATTTAGGGTAAGTGGAATGAAATGCTCCCAGAGACATTGCAATAGAGTCATTTGTTTGTGCAGAGGAAGGGAGAGTGCACGCTGAAGAGAAAGGAAGGGAAGGCATAGGTGGCTTCCTGTGGTAGAGTCCCGTTTTCTTTTATCCTTAGTACATGGGCCAGGCTTGGGGGTGAGCAGGTGAACACTCAGATAAGAAATGAGTGCGAGTGAAGCCACTGATCTAGGAAAACAGGAGAGCACCTGACTGCAAGACACTCACAAACACAAACCAGGAAGGAGCTCCCAAGAGGCAAAAAGACTCAGTAGAGAAACAACTGGGTCCAAAAGAGATTGGGGAAAGACAATCACAGTATGCTGAAGTCTTGAGGCAAAAAAATAAATGCCTCTGTTGTCTGTAAATATTCCTCAGCTGACACCTCTACGCATGCTGACGGAGCAGTGCTTGCCCTGGACAGAGGCTGTGCTGGGATGAACCGGTGGGGTCCAGACACTGCACTGCTGTTGCTGTTCTGAGATCCCTGAGATTATGAACTCACAGAACACAAAGAAGCTCGAAGTGTGTGTGTGTGTGTGTGTGTGTGTTGCCTGGTCCCATCTTGCCTTGTTCTGGAGTTAGCAGGAAAGCTTTCCCACTTTTAAAAAGAGCACTACCTCTATGGCCAACAGGTTGGCCTGTGGTTCTAAACCCATAGCACAGGTGGAGACACAGATGGAGGCTTGCGAGAACAGCCGAGAACAGCCGACAGGGTCTGGGAGAAGAACTAATTACAGCCCTATTCTTGCCTGCAGGAACTCTTTAGCAAGCACTTTTCAGGAAAGCTGGATGTGGCTGAGTTTATCTAGTGTTGGCCATCACTCTAAACTGGGCCATGGTGCTGGCCTTGACTGTCTTCCTAGAGTGACTGGCCATGGGGTGTCCCTGGAGTTCAGCAAGGGACATGGAAGTCTGCCGCAGGGGTCTCTGAGGGATGGTATCTGCCCAAGGGGACCTCTGCTGGGTGAATCCACCTTCATTCTTATTTTGTTGGCTGGGATTAGAACATTTCTACAATATTTTAGGTATTTCTGATAGGATTAATCCTAAACAAGAATGTAAAGCAGGGAAATTTAACCCTTACTATCACCTTCACCTGGCATTTCCTCTTCTCTTTAGTTGTCTTTATTTCCCTGTTTTTCCCAGTTACACTGATGTACCTAGAACTCCAGAAAGTTCCAGAACTTTCTGACAAAATCTATTTTTTTAAACGTTTTCACCATGCTGAAGTGCCCAAAGTAAAATTGATTAACAAGGTCATGATCTAAATAATGACTTCATCTTGCTCTTCCTTAATACAAAGTACCTTTGATGAGTGAGGCCCTCGAACCTTTCCTGTGCATCTTCACTTCCACTTACTCAGTCCTTCAGTCAAATCTCTTTTTCTTCTATCATATTTCACAGAAGTCTATCTCAGCCTGAGATTGCAAAGTTATTATAATCCAAAACTCTAACAGCACCTGCCATCCCTCTCAGAGCTACTTGGATCTTCAGAGAATGAGTGAGCCCATAGCCACGCACTGTGGAGAAAACAGTGCTGCACAGGTTGAGAGGACTGATAGGGTCTTCCAGGGGGAAGATAATGACATACATATGGCCATCCTCACCCCAGTTCCTGAAATAATGACTCTGAGACCTTATTATTTATGAATAAATGCTTAGACCAAAAGTTTGGGCTCAATCCTGACCAGCTCAGAACTTATAACTTATTTTACCCATTTATTTTTTCTTTTCTTTTCTTTTTGGTTTGTCAAGACAGATTTTGCTGTGTAGCCCTGGCTGTCCTATACTCACTTTGTAGACCAGGCTGGCTTCAAGCTCACAGAGATTCACCGGCTTCTGCCTCCTCAAGAACAGGGATACAGCAGGGGCAAAGGCCACTGTGCCCAGCTTGTTTATGCTATTATATGTGTGCGGCATGGCTGGTTACCTCACCTTACAGTCCAGGACGAATCTACCTCTGACTCTATCCTAGCATTCATCTCTCTCTGCCAGAACTCCAACTTCCTGTTTCCTACCTCAGCTTTTTATAGACAGGCAATGCTTTCATGCAGTACATAAGAGATTCTCTCTCCACGTGCATTCACAGGCTGGCGGGTGTCTGTCTTCCTCGAGGGGCCAGGGTTGTAACCACAATAGGCCCTACTTGTCTCTGAGCCTAGGGGTGGTCAGTCATCTAATGTGTGAGAGGTCCTGAGAATAGCAACCATTCCTGGCATGTTAGGAATACAACCTCAGTCCTGCCCCTCCCCCAAGCATGGCTCAAATATTAACACAACTGCTGAGAGTTCCTTTACACGTATAACACATCAGAGGCAGCAGGATGGGCTTTTCTGCCAGTTGGCACTACCGAGGGTGTCGTTGGTGGAGAGCAAGTTCGAGGGCCTGGCTTCTACCTGTAAAAGGCAGCACTCCAGCAGACAGCACTCCAGCAGAACAAAGGGCCCTTCCCCTTACTCCAGCATCTGACTCTTGATAGAGCTACTGTTGGCTTGAACTGTTTCCATATCACAACCCAGCTGCTTCTTTCACTAGGCTATCTACAAAATGGTTTTCTCTGTCATGAAAATGCCTGAAGATGAATCAACCCCAGAAAAAAAGGACAGAGAAGATCTTCCGCCAGATGGACACCAATAGAGATGGTAAGAGGCTAAAGGACTTTGCTTGGGTCAAGCTTCTGGTGGAGTCCGGGCAGGGTGGCTCTATAAAAGGACCAAATGTCAACCACAGGGACCTTATGCACAGTGATATGTGACAACCCTGGAGCTGGTCCCAGTCTAGAGCAAAGGCCTTATTTTCTAGGCCCTTCTAGCTTTCTCCTAAGTTAGCCTTCCCCAGAATGGAATGGGTCCTGTGGAGCAGAAATAAAAGGACCCAAGCAGCCACTGAGGTAGGATGGGCCTTTTCTAGAAGTCTGGATCCTTGTGGCCAATAGGCCAGAGTATGGGGATGTGCCTGCTGTTTCTTAAAGACCCCAACAGCTTTTATCCCAGCCTGCCTGAGTGATCTTATGAGCAGACTCTACCATGCTGCGTCCAAGTGAAAGCTCAGGTAGTGGGAAGCAGGTTGGAGTGGTCTGCTGGTTCCACTGGGTGAGGGTGCTGCCTGGATGCAGCCAGCAGGTGCACAAACCAAAGAGCGCTTGGTGACACAGGAGGACCACAAGTCTGAAGCTATCTGCAAAATCAAATAAATAGATATGGTTTCTGCATGTTGGGCTACCAAGTAAGATACAGGATCCCCAGGCAATTGAGAAATAATGACTTCTTTATAGCATCTCTCTCTGTGCAATATTTGGGACATACGTATGCTAAGTAATTGATCGTTATTCAACTGAAATTTAAAGTTATTTTACAATCATTATTTTTATTGCCAAATCTTGAAATGCTATTCAGAAATAGTTCCTGAGTTTACAGTGCTAAGTCAAGGCCTACCATTGATGACCCAATGCTGCCAAAAGCTTCACAGCTCTTTAAACAAACATGTATTTCTTTATTATTTACATGCATGTATGTTTGTACCTGCACACATGTGTGAGTTTATATGCATCACACGCATGCAGAAATCTGCAGAGATCATAAGAGGATATACAGTTCCCTGGAACTCGAGCTGCAGGTGGTTGTGATCTACTCAACATGAATGCTGGAAATCAAACTGGTCCTCTGCTCTTGACTGCAGAGCCATCTCTCCAGCCAACTCATCTTTAAAACATAAAACTCATTTTAATATTACAGTGTAGAATTTTGCAAGTATTATTACATGACATGTATGAGTGTGCCATGGTGCACACATGCAGAAGACATGTTTATGAAGTTCGTTTCCCCCCACTTTCCTTTACATAGTTTCCAGGAATCAAATTCAGGTCATCAGGTTTACGCATCACATACTTCTATTCACTGAGACAGCTCACTGGCTCCAGACCCTCACACCTGATGTTTAATAATTCTAGTGAGCTGTGTACAAATAGACCAGGTCCTTCATGGTGTGTATGATAGCATGTTCTGCATAGAATAAGCCTCCTTTTCCCCCCATACGTGGGGCGCCAGCTCCCTGAGAATCTTGGTTTGGTGGCACAGCCAGCTTGTTCACTGCTAGAAGTTGCCTCCATGAAGCTGCCTGACATCCTCTGAGAGCTGTTTTCCCTCATGTGCCCTGATTCACAGCACATAGTTTGTTTCACAAGTTTAAACAAACATGGGATTGTTTTTATGATATTGAACCACAGGTTTTGGTCATCTGGGGAACATGATGGCTTTAAGACCCAGCCTCTTCCTTAGAGGAGGACTAAATGATGGGGGGAAAGACACTTCTGGATATCTGGCTCAAGGCAATGGCAGAGCCTCTCCACTGGGACTGTTTCTATGGGATCAAAGAGCTCTGCTTGGGCCCTTGCCCAATGCACAGCCGACTACTACTGCCCTGGGCTTTGATAAGGAAAGATTTGTTTAAACAAGGAAAGCTATGGGGATGGAGGCAGTGAGGACAGGAGGGCAGGGACTGCTGAGCACCCGAAAAACACACTGCTTCAGCTCAGGGCTTGGCTTCAGTGCTTCGGGCATGAGCCTCCTGTCCTTCCTCACTTGGAGCAGAGCCGGCGTGGTGTGAAGCCTGCTGCCACCAGAGTCTCCTTAGATAAGGGTCTTTGCATCCCACTGCTGGCCTCTGCCATGAAAAGTCTGCACCTACAAGCAAGTCAATCTGGGAGTCTGTGCAAGAGGCAGAGTTCATATGGGGTACCAAATGCTCTGCAGCTTGTGGTGCCCGATGCCTGTGCTTGTGCCTGCAGCTTTAAAGTGTTTAGATGCTGCTTCCAATCCCAGCCCCTCATTCTCATCCTGCAGGGGCTGAGCAGGTAGCACGGAAGAGCAGCTAAGGAGGTACTGGAGTGCACAGGCCTGGAGGAGCCTGGCAGCCTCGTATCTGTCTTTGGAAAAACAGATGGGGCTAAGTCTGCAGGGAAGGAGAGAGGGCAAAGTTAGGTAGTTAGGTAACGGCTCCCAACAGTTCTATTTCCAACTATCAGTCAATGAGTCACTTCAATCAAACGGTCACCACGGAAGTGCCAGGAATGAGGAAAGCCACCCCCACCCCCATTTCTCCAAAGTGATAGTGACAGAGACCTTTACTGGCGGAAAGTTGAGGAGGAAGGATACTGAAGATCCAGGAAATTGAGGAGCCTGAAGTAAAAAAAGGAAGCTTGGGCTACACAGTAGAGTCCATATCAAAAAAAAAAAAAAAGAAAGGAAGCCGTCTGGTGAGAGATCCAGGTTTTTGGCTTCCTTCTCAAGCCGCCTGGGTTGACAGAAGTGTATCACCTTCTGTCTAGAACACACTCCTTTATCCTCCCGACTTTGGATGATGGTGGTGCTATCCTCAAAAGTTGTTAAAAAGAACCTACACTCCTGCTCTGCCCACTGGGAGCGGGGTGGGGGGAGGAGTCTTCTGTAAACCAGAATACAGCAGTACACAGGGGCTGAAGGGCCTGAGCCTGGCACACGCAAACGAGCTAGGGCTACTCAGTCCTCAGAAGCTGAGCATGAGCACGGGGGCTCGAGGAGTGGGGTGAGGCACTAGGGCAAAGATTCAGGTCAGGGTAAGCCAGTACCCTCCCCAGGCCCTGGGTCCTGTCCTGGAGGTCTTGTTAAATGGCCCTGTGCACTGAGCGAGGTGGGGGAATGGGGGAATGCCACGGTAAACAGAGAATTGGGGTCCCTGCCTCATGGTCTCCTGGCTTCTGGTGGGTGAAGCTGTGGGCTTCTGCTGTGCCCCGTGTGCAGTGCAAAGAACCACAGGCCGTCACTCACTGGTCCTCTTGCCTTCTAGGAAAACTCTCCCTGGAAGAATTCATCCGAGGGGCCAAAAGCGATCCATCCATAGTGCGTCTCCTGCAGTGTGACCCCAGCAGCGCCAGCCAGTTCTGAGCCCCGCACCCTAAGGACGCTACAGCTGCCTGGGTCTCTCCCAGTTGGCTTTTGAACTTATTTTATTTGTATTTTTTGCCAAACAATATTGATGGTGAAGCTGTCCCCTCTTCAGTCAGACGTGCTCTGCTGTGACACCCTTGCCCCTTGCTTCTTTCGTCGTGGACGTGAATGCCCAGAGCGCTTGTGGAGAGCATAAACAGACTTCGTGGTGTTCCCTGTTGGATGACTTTTTAATCATCATTACTTTTTTCCCTTTGATTCTAATGTGTCTGTCTTAAAACCCAAGACTGGTGGGGCCAGAGAAAAGAATTCCATTCTGCCCCTGAGATCCTTCAGCAAGCTTTGAGGGGCTTTGTTTGAAAGACAAAACTCCTAATCTGGGTGTGTTGTCACGCATGCCCTCAGGGCTATGGCAGGCACCTGAGGCTAGGTTTTCTAAGAGCAGGTTACCCTCTGGGGTAAAGCTATTAAAGCCAGCTGGGACATTCCCCTCCACCCCAGCAGGCTGTAGTTTCCAAGCTGTGAACATTACAAGGTAAATTACAGAGATGGGGAAAGATGACTCAGCGGTTCTCCCACCCCACAGGTTTACAGAGGTGAGTTAATATGAGGCCCTTTGAAAAATCAAACACAGATGGTAACATTCTAAAACCAGACCCATCTTGCTACCTACTTGTGATTTATAAAAAGACTGCTGTATATAAAATATTGGGTATTGCAGACCAAATTAAGTGTTTTGCCTTGTAAATGCATGTTTAGTGAGCGCTAATGCAATCTTACTACAGAAGACTTGTTTTAGCAGTTTATTGTGAAGCCAACTACAACGAATGTCAGTGTCTTGTTTTAAAGTCCTGTCTTTGCACAAATGTACCAGTCAACAAGTGTATTTTATATACTCCATAAAATTACAAAAGAATGATGACAAGGGCCCAGCTTTGATTTCGAATGCTTTTACAGAGTCAAGGTGGCCAGAGGAAGGCAGTTTCCAAGCGTCTTGTCCACCAGCAGCTCTGAGAAGGGGCCATGGTCCAGCAGCGCACCGGCAGGTGCAGGTGTGCTGTCTTTCTAAGCAGGTGAATGTTCCATAGACTCGGAAAAGCAGATTGGTCCTAACAGTGTAACCTACATCCTCAGTGGGGGAGCCACGCCTAGAATCTTCTTTTTCTGCCCCCGGGTATCTTTCATGTAGTGAGGTGTGGGCCAGCCAGGCAGTTCACCCACCCACTGTAGGTGTCGGCTAGGGAGCCTGCAGTGTCTGAGGCCACCGTGGGTCCCAACAGCACTCCCTTTCACCGTGTTATTTGAATCTAGCAAAGCTGAGTTGTTGCTTGGGCTGGTCACCTCATATACACTACTTTGAAATAAGGGTTGGAAGCAAAAACTTCTGGCTACAGGCAACCAAAGCCTCACACACAGTGGCATCAACAAGGCCCAGACACTCAAGGATGTTGGTGGCAGAGCCTGCCTAAGAGGAGTCAGGAAGGTCTCTGCTGCCTGTAGCCACGTCCTGTAGAACAAAGCCGCAAAAAGTTAAACACAGCTATAAGAAATGATGCCCAGGCAATTTTTGCTGGCCGAAGGTCCCCCCCCCATGGCGATACTCTTAACTGGCAGAAGTTCAAACTTTAATGGTGTCTCCATAGGTTGAAATTTTGTGACCTAGATTTTGTAATCTTAATATTTCCTAGTGTCATTTCCTTACCTTTTGTAGCAAGGCTTGCCAAATCCTGTGAGCCAAATGATAAAGTCTGTTTTTGGAAAGCAAAATTAACCCAAGTTGGGATGGAAACCAGAGGTGGCCTCCAGCTCTTCAGAATTCAAGAGCACAGGTTATGAACCCTGTGGTCCCCAGAAGGCCTGGAGAGCTCCAGACCAGCTAGACACACAGACATAACAGACCTATCTGTATGTTTCCTCCTCTTCTCCACCTCTCCCAGGAAGGCATTGGGTGTCATTTTATGCATGCATGTTTGACCAATGAACTTCACAGCATCAGGAGGGCCGAGTGCCTGAAGACATCTGTCACTCCTGTGGCCAGGCAGTGTTTGTGCTGTGTTCAGGGGCCTCTGGTGGAGGTAGAGCCTGTTTTGTTCCAAGTAAAGGAAGTCTGTGCTGTCCACAGGACTGGAGGACGTTTCAGAGTGCTTGACTGTTCATACCTCGCTCAGGATGGAGAAGGGGCGGTGTGGTACTCCCCAGCGGGACTTTCTGGAAATGGATTTAATTATATATATGTCATATTATGTGAAGTGGTCCCATTCTCAGTTGATTGTATAGCTCTTGCCTGGCATTAAAGCATGTTTATTATTTAATATCATTGTCTGGAGCATGAGATTTTTTTCTTACTAAGCTGCCTCAGCTGACAGTGTCTTGTGTCTTTCAGGTTTGAGGGTGGAAGAGTTTGAAAGCAGTTCTGGTCCATGTGTGGCTTCCTTACTTCCTTCTCAGCTTGGCCTTCACTCCCTCCCACTTTGTGCTTCTCCAAACATGAAGCACCAAAGCAAAACTCAGAAAAACTCCTCAGTAGGATCAGGGAAGCACTCAGGAAGCAAAGCAGGCAGATCTGTAAGTTCAAGGCCAAGCTGGTCTATGTAGTGAGTTCTAGAACACCCAAGGGTACACAAAGAAATCCTGTCTCAAAAACCAACCAAACTAAAAATACAACAGCAATATAATCCTTTCCCTTCCCACTCTGTTGGAGATTTAGTGGGAGAGATAACTAAATGTTCCCCCAAAGCCATCACATCAAGCTTTTCTCGTCTTGTTCCTATCACTGGCCTTGACTACAGCCCCAAAGGCTAATGCTATATGAACAAGAGCTACTAACTTGCTCCCTAGATTAGGAGGTACAATAGGCTCCTCACAAGCCAGCTAGACCTTTGGGGTACAGATGTGGAGGAGACTCTTTTCCTCCTCCACAGTTAGTCTCTGTGTGTAAGCAATATCTGAAACACAACACGTGATGATGAGGTGATGATGGGAATGTGGCCAGAGCCCTGAGGAGCCTGTATACCTACAACTCAACCATTTCCCCACTTTTGTAGCATCAATATGCCTGTTGCCTAGGACTTTCTGTACTGAGTGTTAATGTGTGGTGCATAGTTCCAGACCTTCCTCGGGTGCAGAGATAGTGACCATCAGGAGCTAACTAGGGGGCAGCTTGGAGCACCCAGGCCATGGGAAGGCTTAGCTCTATGAATTTCCAGGGAATATTTGATATTTTAGTATTTCTCTGTGACAAACAGTAAAAGCACTCTAAGGTACAATGCAGCTGGACTTGCCAACCCCACTTAGTTAAATATTCCCTCCTATGCCCAAGATTGGGCCCATGGACATTTTAACACGGGTGGGGTTTGGTGTAGGGGATAGGGACAGGGAAGAGACTCCACCCCTCCCTGAGGAGGAAGGGGAGACATTTTCCTTAGGGGTGTAACTTGGTGTAACAGTGATACTAAGTTGCCCATGCCCATGCTCTAAATAACTTTCTCCCCATGCTCACATAAGCAACTCTAAACTCATTGAGTCTACACACACACACACACACACACACACACACACAGTGCACATGGAAATGTGGGAGACATGTGAAAGGAGCCTGGTTAGGAAAAATGAAGGGATCAGCAAGAGTGGAAGGGGAACAAACCAGAGTAATGAGGTATGAAAATGACCAAATCATACATGTGTGTAAATATCTAAATTAGTATATGCTAATAAAAATTCTCACCAGTACACACCACCTCCAGGAAGACAGGCAAATGGCCAGTCAGACCTCTCGCTGAACCTCAATAGCAACATCTCATCATTTGGCTGGATTCATACTGAGTGTTTGATGGGGCCGCCAGTCAGCATAAGTGTGGCAGGCTTGGAAGTGTATGTGTGAGCTAGAGAGGCCTTGTTAGCAAAGGAGATGGCTGGAGGGGAATACCTAACTCAGGATCAAATACCACTATAAACACTTCATGGCGAATGGGAAATGTTCTTTCCCAAGTACCACGTGATGGATACTGATGCCCAATGAACATGGGTGGTGCTCACCCTTGGTGTCTTTTCACATTTCTCTTCTCTGCCTCTGGCTCATCAGAGGCCCCCACCGTCTTTCCTCAAATTCTTGACTTCCCAGTATTAACCATGGACCCATTTAGGGTTGCTTAGGAGTACAGAGCTGAAGAACCCTTTGGAATAGATGGAATATGTCACCAAAAATCTCCCCCAGTTTGGGGAGCCTGGGGAGGGGGGAGGAGGGGATAAGCACAGTTCACTGATGTCCACAGGGAAAGGAAGATGTGATAACACTCACATCCCCCCAAACGACCCATTCAGGCAGGTATGAAGAACAATCAGACCCAAAGATGAGGAAGGACATGGGTAGCAATAAAAAAAGACCATGGCCCATTTCTAATTACATGATCTTTCCAGAACTTTCCATAATAAACACTCTCCATCCACCCCAGGCCTGTTTTTCCCTAGCACTGATCTGAGCACAAAGGGCAGGGATCCCATTGGGGGTGAGGCCAGGGAAGGCTTTTTTGAGGCAAGATTTTAGTACTGTGCCTTAGAGAAGGGTGCTGTAGAAAATGCTAGCATTCTGCCTCTTGGAATGGCTGCTCCTGGAGATCATTGACGATACCAGCTGGAGCAGTGTGAATGCTGCATAATGAGGTGGCTAGCACAGGAGCCCCAGTATGGGTTTTCAAGGGTCAGAGAGTGTGGAGACAGAACTGAAGTAGGAGCCGTGCAGTTTCAGCCTCTCCGTAGCGGTTGGCACAGATCTAATGAAGCAGAAATAACCACAAAGTGCCAGAGAGAAGGGAGTGGAAAGAACCCACCTGAGAGGCCAGTCAAGGGCAGCTGTGCTGGCAGCCACCCTGGAGGCCTCTTGTTGCCCTTTGGCCCTCTTCTTTTGCAAGCCTGGTGTAAGGAGGAGGGAGAGCACTGGTAGGCAAGTCTCCACTGTATGAAGGACTGAAGGGGCAGGGACAGCCAAGACCCCAGGCTGGTGACTCTTCCCCACACCAGCAGCCACTGCCCAGAAAGCAGCAGACATAGCTGTTTGACTCATATTGTGAATATTTATTTTTTTTCTTCTTAAAAATGTACAAAAAATAAAATAACATATTTATAGTTTATAGATTCCCCTCTCCCATTTACAAAACTATTAAGTTACATTTACTCTTTTTCTATGTGGGAGTAGATTGTATACAAATCAGTCTCCCCTTGTTTGTCTTTCAGAAAGGGCCATTCTTAGAATTTGGCACAAACCTTCTTTTCCTGTTGCATGAAAAATAAATGTTTTAACTCATTTCATGCTTCCCAGGATTCTGCTTTGGGACATGCCTTAGTCTTTTAGGAACTGATTTCAAGATGGCAGCCCATTGTATATTTTTGTTGTTGTTGGTTCCAATTTCTAAACACTGAGGAAGTTTCAGTGGGGACATAGAATGAAAACACCTGCTTCATGTGTTCCCCAACCTTTTATGGATTACAAAAAAAAAAAGTTTGGGTGCGGTCAATTCGGGGACAAAGGAAAGACAAGCTTTTCTATCTTGTTATTTTTGTTCAGGAAATGATGCTCAGCAAAGCTCTGCTAATGCAGCGAGGGATGGATGCAGAGAAGTCCACCAACAGACACTCCTGGACCTGCCTCTGTACCCCTATTTGTGGTCCTGGCTTCATGTCCCTTGTTCTGGCTACCACAAGGACTGTAGTGACTCAGGACAAAGGCAAAGCCATCTCCAGCTGGTCCTCTGCCTCGGGGGAGATGGGCAGTTTTCCAGAAACTGGAGAGAAGAGCTGGGAGCCTGTCAGATCACTACAGATCTGTCTCCCTGGAATCCTGAGCCACCCTAAGGTCTGCCATTCATGTTTGGAGCTAACCCCAAGTGCTGTAGCATGGGAAGCGCATAGAGCATATATTTCCAACACTGAGTTTGTCTGCCTTAGATCAGAGCCCTGCTAGTGCCCTAGAGGGTCCCCAAGCTGCTGGTTCAGCAAGTGATGTGGGGTGGAGCAGAGGACTAAGCAGAGCTGAGCCCAGGATACAAACCTTTGGCAACACAGAGGGATTCGGAGCCCAGTGGGCTCTCAGAAAGGTGCCCCTGCTATTCTTTGGATCCTCTTGGTCATAGCACCTACTCTCCAGCCCATTCCTCTGCAGCTTTGGGTAGCTAGGCTAGAGTCAGCCTCGGCTGCTCGGGCTCTCAGGGGAAGGTGGGGCAAGAAGGCAGGAGCTGGAGAACAGAGCCTCCAGGTAAGACATCAAAGTGCTTCATAGACAAATTTGGACCTTTCCATGGAAGCTGCCCCATTTTCCAGGCTTTGGGGTGGGATGTGCCTGACTATCTGAACTAGTGCTCAGCCCACAGTGTAACAAAAAAAATCCCCAAACTACCAACCTGTCCTCTCAAAGAGAACTGAGGCCCACCATGGGGCATGCTGTTCAGGAAAGCCTTTTTCTCTTGCCCTCCCAAGGGCCAGGAGAGGAGGAAACAGCCTTAGCTCTCCAGTGTGCCTCTCAAAGCCAGTCTCAGAAGTTCCAGAAATCCCACGCTTTCCACAGCCAGGGTGGACAGCCTCACCTCTTCCCATCTTCAGAAGCCAGAGGAAGCAATGTCTGCTTGTCACAGCCCAGCTGAGCTGCTGGCTCGCTTCGCAAAGGGGCCACTTGAGATGAAGGACATGCTTGTAAACTATGAGCCACTACTGTGTCCATCCCTTGTAAGCCAAGCAGTTCTGCAGCAGGCCCCAGGGATAGGACCCCAGTGCAAACCCTTGCGGAAACTTTGCATAAGCTTCAAGGTGTCTCACTCCAGTGCTAAAGAAGGTGCTGACAGCATGATCTTTCCTGAACAGCTCAAAGGACACTCTTAGACAACAGATCACCATGAGACAAAATGTGATGGCCTCAAGGGAGAGTCATGTCTGAGGGGAGAGGGCTCCATTTGGGGAAACAAGTCCTCAGCATGGCTCAGTGGAGAGTCCATCTTGGCATTCACCAGTCACATGATACCTTAAAGGCCTCTTTCCTAGCCTCCTCTCAGATAGAGCAGAATGCTCTGAGTCTCCAGGTATGTCCCCTCCAGGGCAATGGCAGTAAACATGCCCACACACCACAGGTAAAATATATTATTGCAATATTAGGTACAAATTATGTACATGGCTGTCAATCATACTTTGTGCTCCTTATTACTGACATGGTAGCGGAATGTCTTCCTGAACAAGGCCCAGTGGCTATTTGCTGAGATCCCCTGGAGGTATTTAAGCAAAATGACCTTCCTCAGAGCAACCTGAAGGTTCCAGGCCAGAAAATGGGTGTCCTCTTTACCCCACCCATGACGACTGTGCCAAGAAGCAGCTCATCTTGTCCATCCACTCAAGAAATGTGGAGAGGTAAGAAAAAAGGCATTGCAGTTCCCCAGGCTCTTCGAGATGAATGGACTAGCTGTGTTTCCCTTGAAGGGGGAACTCTGGAGGTCTCAGGTGGAGCTATCAGTAACTTGTAGAGTCCTGGAGGGCCTGGACTCCAGGCTCTTGGGGAAAAAATGGACAATAAATAAGGGCCTGACAGGCTTAAAGAACTTAGCCGAGGGATACAGGCTTCAGCTCCAAGCAAGTAGAAGAGTTGACTGTTGGTCTGTTGGTGGGCCTTGGGCCCTGCCCCCTTCCAAGCAGTCTTTTAACAGTCACTTGGGATGGGTGAGATGGGTCTCCAGGTTGTAGGGCAGCGAGCCCACCTCTCCCAGGAAGGAGTGCACCGGAAGCTCCTGTCAAGGGGACTTGGGCCCAGTGCTCAGATCTCCATAAGCGTGATCTTGAAGCCTTCCACCATGCTCTCCATGTTGAGGATGAAGGTGTCCTCATTTGAATAGTGTTCAATGATGTTGTCATCCATGTTCACCAGGATGCTGCCGAAATTGGGTGAGATGGGGTGGGGTAAGAAACAAAGCCAGTGAACAGAGGGCTTTATGCAAGAGCAGCCTTCAAGCTACTGACTAATCACATTCTTAGGCCCCTCTGTATTTTCATTACAAACCTCAACTGCCCTTGGCTGAACACACATGTACAGTAAAAGTTACATATGACTCTACAGCAACTATAAAGGCAAGTTTTATCAGCAGCGCTTTGCAAGTAAGAAACAACTCAGTAAGGTCAATGGCTCTCCAACTTCACCCAGCCAATGAACGCCTGAGCTGGGTCTAAAGCTGGCTTTGCCTCACCCCAAGCTACTTCACCTCTTCCTGGCTGCCTACTCCATGGTGGTTTGGTTTCAAGAAAACCAACTTCCAGAGTCTATCTGTGATTTTTTTTATATAAATTTTGCTTTTGTCTTATATTTGAGTGTTTTGCCTGAATGCATCTCTGTGTACGGTATGTGTGCATTGTGCATGGTACCCTCAGAGTTCTGAAGACCAATTTAATCCCCTGGACTAGAATTGCAGGTAGTTGTGAGATGCCATGTAGGTGCTGAGAATGAAACCAGGGTCCTGTGGAAGAGCCACACACGCTCCTAACCAGTAAAGTGTCCCTCCAGCACCTCTATCTGTGACTGAGAAGTGCCTGAGCCTGTCTCACTCTTGTTAGCCAAAGAGATTTCCATTTGAGAAAGAATGACTCCCTGAATCACTTTATAGTGGTGTCATCAGGGATGCTGCCATACCTTCAGTTTGTTCTTTTACGGAATTAAAAGGCACCCACGCTTAGTGGGCTGATGTTGGGATAAAAGCCTTATGCATAGGCCTTCACAGGCCCAGTGCTGAAAGGCAGTGCTATCAGCAGTGTGTTTGTCCACACTGAAGCTCTCTAGCCAGCAAGACTTGAGGCTTCACTCAAAGTGGTATCCCCAGCCTACTGCACTGATCTTGGAAAGAACTGCAGCACACATTCACCGAGTGTCTAACAGGAGTTCAAGTTTGATGCTCCGTCAGCCAAAGACTGCAAAATCAGAAAGCCCGAGAACCCAGGTCACATTTTCTTTATGAAAAGGGTCCAGAAGAGTTTTATGGTACCTACTCCCAAAGAGGAAGCCTTAGAAAGGTCTTAAGAGGGGCAGAGGAGAGGGAAGCACTTGATCCTTGAGGCCATTGAAGCGGCCCACCTCCCTGCAGGCATTGAATATGCTTTCTGTTTACTGAAAGTGAGACCTGGGGCAAATACTTAAGCAGGCCCTGGGCTTCATTCCTCCTCAGTGAGCCTGTGAGGAGGAAATGGAGCAGGGAACCCAGAGGCTCCTCACCACCCAACCAGGAAGGACTAACTGTTCACTGTTCCTTACCATGTGGGCGAGCAGCCTGACGCCCATTTGAGATTTCATTAATGATTACCTTGAAATAATTTCCTTTAGCCTCAGCTAATTTTTGTCCGTACTGTGTCACTCAGAAGCCAATGTGAAGAGCTACATGTAGTTCTGCAATGTCATTTTCCCCGATGTCCCACCACCTCTAGACTACTCCCGCCCATGTGAGGCTGTCAGTAGATGAAAGCACCTCGGGTGACATGTTAGAAATGCATTGTGGGTCTCCCTGCCTGAACTGCTAGCATCGTGGGCCACGGATGTGACAACAGGTAAAGCTATATTAAAAATGTACCTTGCAGACAGGGCAGCTAGCTGAGTTAGCTTTTTTCTTACCCATTTTTGCTCTTCTGATAAAGCTTTGTGATTTTCTCCACTGGCAGCCCATACTTCTCAGACAGCTGAAACATGAATAACAGGAAAGTGGTCAGCAGAGAGCAGGGACACACTGGGAAGCACAGCATTCCAGCTCAGACCTCACATCTGAGCACAGCACAATCCCCTAATGAGACACGTCAGGAAACCTCATGATGAACACTTTCCCTGCACTAACTGCTGAGACCATTCAGCCCAAGCCACTGGCTTTATAGATTAACAAAATAAGGCGTAGAGAAGTGAATGGAGCCCCAATCCACGTTAGCAGCCACAGGGTCACAGCTCACTAACTATGGCCCTGACTAGTTTCACCAAGTCATTATTTCCTCTGCCCTTAGAAGGAAGAGAAATGCAGCTCATGCTTCGCAGTGTGTCAGAGCCCATGTCTAGTGCCATCCCAATTTTGATTCTCCCTTTGGATAGATCTTAAATCACTCAGCAAAACAATCTTGATAAAAGTGGCATTTCCAATCCCTTGGAAAAAAAAACATCTACTCACAATGTTGGATTAAATAGGTAGCCATGCATCAAAACAGATTTCAACTGAGCCACTTGCAGTGGTTCACCCCTGTGAGCCCAGCCCTGAGGTCAGCATGAGCGATGGAGTGCTCTCCAGACCAACCTCAAGAGGTAGTGAGAGAAAAAGTTCAGGTGGATAAAAGATTTATATATGAAAGATGAGACCACTGAGACCATGAAAGCACAGGAAAAGATAAACATGAGTTCATTCTTCAGATAGCCATCATCCTAAGTACAGTTTTTCCAGGAGACATGACACCTGCAAAACAAGCCTGAATAGTAATAACTGTGGAATTCTGAAATATCAGTAGCTCAAACATACCACAAAGAAAAATAATATGCTCGGAAGCATTTTAAAATACAAACAATATATACAGAGCAAACTGCTTCGTTAAAAAGAACTCGATGGGGAACAGGGCAGAGAAGAAAGAAAAAAAAAACAGAAAAATTATATACAAGAAGAATATAATCAGGCAATAAGCATATGAAAACTGCACTGAACTTTTACTTAAAAATTTCAAATGAAAATAATGATAGGATAGTACTTTTAATTTAACTATCAAAAATGCAAATGAGCTGAGATCCTGAGAAAAGTTTGTTCCAGAGAACCCTAGGTTCCTGCCTTTCCATCCCTACCACAGGGCAGAAAGACCTCTTCACCATATGTACACTCAGAAGCAAGACAGAGAGGCAGGGTGATAAAGACAGACTAGACAAGTATCCTCTTGCCTGCGTGGGGCACATCACTGGTGGTCCTGATGAGGTTTCCCCACAGCCACAATAAGGCCCAATGAACAAAAGTTAACAAAACAAAACAACACACTTGTTGGCCAGTGGGATGGCTCAGTGGGTAAAGGCCCTCACCACCAAAGCTGGCCAGGTGAGCTCAACTCCAGAAACACAAGGTGGAAGGCAAGAACCTTGACTCTTGCAAGTTGTTTACTGACTTCCACATGAACGTGCAAATAAATAGAAAAGGCAACATTTCTCACAAGAGCCTGGAGGCAGCAAAGAAAACAGGCCTTGTGTTAGAAGGGCCTGTTTGCAGAAAATGTAAACAAACAAATAGGCAGATAAAATGAGAAGCAGATGAGTAGCAGCTGGAGAGGCAAAAGCTAAGGGAAATGAATGGACACAGGAAGTCTCACAAACACACACGCATGGTGGAAGACTTAATTCAGAATTGGAGAAATTTAGCAGATAAATTACAATGACACAGTTGGTCTAGTTTATATAATAGTAAATGCATATACACATACATACTGAATTTCCCAAAGATACTCTGTCATATAATGTGTAATAAAGACAATTGAACCATAATTCAATAAAATGAGAAATAAAAAGTTGAGAAGTTAATAAAAAATGTTAAGCCTCTCAGGAATACTTTACATTGCCTCTACTCTCTTCTCTCTTCCTTCCATTGAGGCCCCTACACTATTTAGCAAGCCCCTTGGTGTCCTATTTGCATATGCAATAAAAGGGAGCCACTTCCATTTTAGACAGGTTGATAAGAGTGCTTTCCTAGTATACACAAGGCTAGGTTTGAGCCCCAAGACCACATAAACTGGGTGTGAAGGGTATCTGTACAATCTCAGCACTGCAGGTGGAGCATATGTTCAAGGTCAACCTCCCCTGCATAGCAAGTTTTGAAGGCAGCCTGGGACACATGAGACCCAGAAAGAGATGGAAGAAGGGAGAGGGAGGAGGGAGAGAGAGAGGAACCCGGTATGGTGAGCTAGCTCTGTCTTTTGAGCTCTGAACTGAATTCAGTTCTTGCTGAAATGGCAAGGCTCTCAAGAGTGACCTCACTTCCTTACTCATTCCCTGGGGATCTAGAACCACTCAGTGAACAGAACTAGTTCTCAGAAACTCCTTGAGAGCAGCCTGCTTCCACATTATTTCCTGATTACTTCCTCAGCATAGCTGGCCAGAGCCACAGCAAGACGATGCACAGAACTCGGATAGGACAACATACATACACCCATACTTAAATTAGCCTCAAACCAGAACCTTTCTATGCCTTTCCCACACAGCAACTAGCTTGTTTTTTGGTGGTGTGGATCACGGATATTTTGTGGTGCATTAGCATTCGGCCTGCAGGGTGGAAAGCTGGCTCAGAGGCCAAGAGCACTTGTTCTTCTTGCAAAGGACTCGGGCTCTATTTCCACAAGGATGTTCACTATTTCCTCATCAGTAGGGACAGATGTGCACAGACATACACACAAAATAATGAATCTTTAAAATTTTCTGTATGCATTTCACAGTATGGGCTGCACTCACCCACCACACTGGGTGCTACTCATCTTATCCCTACATCATATCTGATGCACTATCCTACATCACAGACACTTTCTACCATCTTGGTGACTGCCTTTCATAATGCCATTGCTTTTCTTTGTAATTCTGTTTTAGTTTAGATACTTAAAAGCACTCTCAAAGAGTCAATGGATTTGAAATTGCAAAAGGCACCCATGGCACAAAAAAGTAGGAAGCCCTGGATAGCATTCCTTTCTGTGCATAGTGCTTGCTGCATGTGTACGTGTGCTGGGGGGAAGGGGGAGGGGGAGGATGGAGTCCCCAGTATTTTCACCTAATTATTCTCACTCAGTTGCCTTCTAAGATTTGGCTTTGGTTAGTGTCACTTGCAATTTCTTTTTAATTTTCAAGTGAAAAAGTTTGCTTACTCAACAGCAGTAGTCTCATGTCTGTTCAGTCGCCCTTTTTTTCTAAAAGAAAAAGGAATCGATTCCTGGCTCCTCTTTTCAGTAATTAGGCTCTCCACTCTCCAAAGCATGTACTTGGCAAAGGGCTGATCAATCAACTGTCTATCCCGCCTCTTTCCCAGATGCTTATTATCGATTCTTGCTTTCCCTTTACTCTTTGTGTGACTGGCATTGTTTATTCTTCTTTTATGTAAACATATGGACATCTGCCTACCTAGACTTGAGTTGATAGAGAGCTTAGGGTGGTGCCACCATTTGGGGTAGAGCTTGGTAAAAGAGGCACCTATGTCTTCCAGCCTCATTTTCCCTATCTGTAAAATGGTGATGATGCTATTTCCATGCCATGTTCATAGGAGTATGACAATAATTAAAAGGAGCCTGTAGCACTCAGCATGGTGGGACATACTCTGCGAATAGCAAACATTTGCAACAAACATTGTGCCCAAGGCCTGAGGATATGCAACTGACAGCAAGAAACAAACCCCTCGGGACTGTATATTCTACTGGAGAAAAGAAGGAAGGAACACCCAACCAATATTAGGTATGCCAGGTGGTCTGGCTTCTTTCCTCTTGCAGTAGCAAAACATTCTGACCATCAGCAACTTGAGGACAAAGTTTATTTCCTCTTATACCTCAAATACCAGTCTGTTACTGAGAAGCTAAAAAACTCAAGCAGGAAGTAAAGCAGAAAGGCAGAAAGGAAAGCTGCTTACTGGTTTTCTGACTGGCTCTTGCTCAGCCGTCTAGAGACAGTGCTGACTCAGCAGGCTGGGTCTTCCCATATCATTCATCAGTCAAGACAATTTTTCACAGAAATGGCCGAAAGCCAGTCTGTCTCAGGCAATTCTTCAACTGAGGGTCCCTTGTCCTAGGTGACTCTAGGTCATGTCAAGTTGACAATAAAAACTGATCAAGACACCAGGTTGAAATAAAATAAAGCAGGTGGAGGCACACAGAGAAGAGGTGTTATTTATGTGAGTGGTCTGACAGGCCCCACGAGCTGGGGGTGAGCAGCCCCAACATCGTGATATGAAAGAAGAGCATCCTGGCAGAGGGGACAGCATGTGCAAGAGCCCTGAGGTCTGAGTGGCTTCACTGACCTCCAGAACAAGCTCCGAGGTTCTGTGGTCAAAGTTCACTCTTCATAAGGTTACTATGTGGTGGTTTCAGGAATGGCCCCCCTAGACTAGTGTGTATGAATGCTTGGCCCACAGGAAGTAGCACAGTTAGGAGGTATGATCTTTTGCTTGCTGCTGTGTATGCTTGTGATAAGAGCCAGGCAAGCTCTGAAACAGTCTCAAGAAACAGCAAGCCCACACACCTCAGTGGTTAAGTGGTTAAAGTGCCTGCCACACAGCATGGGGACCTGAGTCTGGATGTCCAAACTGCACGTTTAGCCAGATGCTGCAGTGCACACCTGCAATGGCCGAGCTCCCATGGACTTGCAGCAGGTGCTACAGCAGAGACTGAGCCTGTCTCAATCAGGGGGAAGCTGAAGTGACCTCAGTGTTGTCCTCTGACCTCCACACATGACACAGCCCATGCTCACTGATGAAAACACATGTGCACACACATACACACAAACACCAGTTTTTTTAAAGTGAGCATACCACCTTCTAGCTAACCGAGCTACTGCACCCATCATGTGGCCTGGCTCACAGGCTGTAGGACATCCATGTGGGCTACAGAAAGTCACCACCTCGGAACTGTTCATGAATCTGTCTGATATGGTACCTTCTGATTCAAATACCAGTTCACACCTGAAGGAAGGGTGGAAACACAGTTGTATTTTTTTTAGGTGACAGAGTCACATTTCATCACTGTCAATAATTATTTTCTTTTTTTAAAAAGTAAAAGACTACTTTAAAAACAAAACCAGAAAAAACGTATGACATGAAAGAAGAAAAGAGACTGAAGGAGGTTGCCAGAGGTTGGGGACAAGAGGTGGGAAGACTGAGGGAGGAGAGTGTACTAAAACTCACTTCATTCAAAAATGTTTTAATCTAATGTCTTGTATGCTAATGACAAAACTGCAATAAAATAAGTAAAAGGGAGCATATATCCAAGTAACAGAGTCATGGCTGAAGACAGGGAATACTGACCACTCTACTGTACTCTTGACACGTTTACATATGTGGATTCATTTCACACAAGCACATATCACCCATATTTATGCCACTAACAATACGGACATCTATACAGTCTGCCCTCGATAACTGCAGGCAGCACCCACAGGGTTAAGTGACTAAAGATCAAAAGTATTTTATAAAAGTTGTGCTTGTGCTGAATATGTATAGACATTTTTTGCCATTACTTCTTAAACAATGCTATCTACATAGCTTTTACATTCATCAGGTAGTGTAACTAGGGATGGTTTAAAGCAGATGGAGGATTGCCGAAGTTGCGTAGGAATATGCTATTTTATATAAAATACATGGACTTGAGTACTCATGAAGTTTAGTATTATGGAAAGTTGTGAAACAAATTCTAGATATGGAGAGATGATGTATAAATTTATGTATTCATTTTATGCATACATATTACAATATATAGGAATACACATACATTACACATGCATATTATATACCCATGTACATATTTATTATAACATACAAACATGTACTGGTAAATGTGAGTATAATAAAATATCCTGGTTCTCGGCGGATCCACATTCCAGTCAGTTTTCCTACCTCACACAGAGACACAAATCAACTCAGGATAGAATTACATTAGCTGGAGAAATGGCTCAGTGGTTAAGAGCACTGCCTGTTCTTCCAGAGGACCTGAGTTCAATTCCCAACACCCACATGGCAGTTTACAACTGACTGTAATCCAGCTCCAAGTGACTTGACACACTTACACAGACATATATACAGGCAAAACACCAATGCACATAAAACAAATAAATCATTTTTAAAAAGAGAACTACATTAGTAAGCTCTAGTGTTCTTCAAAAGACACCATCTCCATCACACGCTGATGGTCCCCTTCGACAGAGCCTGTGGTCTTGACACCCCTAAGGTCGATGAACTTGGTTTGTAGATCACTACCAGCCCACTTGTGGACCCTGAAAAGGCTCTTCTTGACCACCTTTCCCACTTGTAACACTCCAGAAGCAAGCAGGTAGTTTGTGTTAAACGTTAAGGAAACTTTTTTGTTCCAAGTTGAAAGGAAGATGAAGCCAGAATTGCCTGAAGACTATGACTAAAGCCATGGAGGGAACCTGAAGTTTCCAAGGCTTGCAGATCTCTCTACCCATTCCCCTGCCTCACCCCCATTTACCATCTACCAAAACAACACAGGAGTTGAAGGGAGGCTGAAAAGTTAGAAAAGTTGCTGTTGAGTAGGTGAAGTGACCTTTTGTTCCACAGTGGTCCAGTGTGAACACATCTTCAGGGTACTTATGAAAGTAGACAGAGGTTACAGAAGGAAAAAAAAACACCAAGGACCAAAGCAGGATCCCAGCATAGCACAGCAGTTCAAACCTGTTCTAGATCTGTGGTATCCATCCCTCAGGCTGTTCTAGGAGTTGGTTAAATATGGATTCCTACAAGGCCTCGTGGTATATGCTTACAGTCCCATAATCCCTGTGCTCAGAAAGGTGAGGCAAGAATCCAGGTCAGCCTGAATCTTCAGCAACATTGCCTCTTCAGCAGGAAGGACTAAGAATGTGCATTGAAATAACCTCTAGATACTCCTATAAACAATTATTTTATCTGCTCTTAAAAACCAGACTAAGGTATGGAAGTGGACAATGATGTTCAGAGAAATCTGACTATTTTACATTATTTTGTAGACCATTTATCCATCCTTCAGCAATTTCAAGGTCATTAAAAAAAATCCTGGTCCATCCCTTCTAGGGCTTTTGTAGTATCTGTTCTTTCTAATCAGTTTAAAATTCAGAGCCCATGATGGTGGTGACACAGCCTTTAGTCCTGGCACTACCGGGGCAGAAGCAGGTGGATCTCTGAATTATATAGGCCAGCCTTGCTTATACAGTCAGTGAATTGCAGGTCAGCTGGGGCTACACAGTAAGACCCTGTCTCAAAACAAAACAAACAACAAAAATCATAGTTCATTAGAAGTTCCATAGTCTTTCTTGCATTTGCTTCTGGATTTGTTTCTGCTCTGAGTAGAATAGAAATCAATAGTCCCCACAAGTCACGACAAATAAAAAGCTGCCAAGCCTCCTCCTGCGCTTTCTAGAGAGTGACAGTGTTGCTCTGCTCAGAATGACCAGGGTCATGAAATGCCAGGGTGGGAGCAGTATGAAACCCACCGTGGCCACATTCTTCTAATTTTTTTCTGATTACTACTCAGAACTGTAGATAGACACTCACAATACATTCACAACATCACACAGCTGTTCTCTCAAGTTCCAAAACATTCTCATCACTTCCACAGGAAATGCACTAGTGTAGATCTTCCTTCTGCTCCCCAACCCATGGCAAACTTGCCTGCTTTCTCTCTCCCAGAAGTCATTGATTCTGGACATTACTGATAAATTGAATCATGTAATAGAGGGCATTTTGTGTCTTCCTGCCAGTTTTACTCTGTATATACTCCTAAAGAATTGGAAACAGATGTCCAAACAGAAAGTAGCCCATGAGCATTCACAGCAGGGCATTCTCAGGAGCACCCCAAGAAGGAAAAGCACATGGACCTGTCAGCTGAATGAATGAAAAAAAATGAAGTATGTTGTGTTCATACAGTGAATGATTACTCTGCCAGTAAAGAGAAGGAAGCGCTGGTTTGTAGCATGTTCTAGCATGGACACACACCAGGGAAAAGTACAAATGAAAGTGATCTCAGGCCACTGTGTTATGTGGTCTACACATAGGAACTTCCTCACGTACTGCAGTGTTCAGCCATAAGCCCAAATATCCCATCCGATGCATTTCTCAGACCAGCAGCCCCCAGGAGAGGTGAGAGGCAGCGCTGGTCCCCATCACTGCCACAGCCTATCCCCTACTGCACAGCTGTCTCTGAAACTGCTCATACTGAGGCACAGTCAAAGCTAGGTGAACAGCGTGTGAATAAAACACAGCTTTCCCTAGGTCGTGCTGCTAACCCTGGCCTAGGGCAGCGGAGAGAAGGGAAGAATCATCTCAAACCACTGCAGTTCTGCAGCAGATCTTTCCCCATAACCAACATGTCCTCTCTCCACTTTGGAATACGCTACCCAAGCCAGCAAGGCACCATACATTTTTTGGTTTGTGTTTATTTGTACACTATATGCACCTAATTTGGTTTTATTAAAACAGATAAACAAAAGCCCCATGTTATCCTTCCTCCAAAGCATCTGACTGGGATGATTAGTCTGGAACCAATAGGAATTTGGCTGTTATTCCAAAAGTCTGTCTTAACACGCTGATAGGCTGACACAGACATGGATATTTACAAAGAACTCGACTCTTCACTTTTTTTCTGATTCTGGAGCCACCTAAGTTCTGCCCAGGTGGCAGGGCAGGGACTCTGGAGGCTGAGGGGGCTGTGGCTTACCGCTTCCATCAGGCCCTTCACTGTGGGCGATCTCAGCATCAGGGCGTCGAACACGTCATCACTCTCCTTCCGCACATACAAAAGCACTACAAGAGAAGGGGACAGCCAGCGTGACTCCTGTCACATGGGAGTCTCAAGCTGACACCACCTGCTCTGCCAAAAGGCCAATGACTACTGGGATGTACCAGCTCTGACACCTAGATCCACACTTTAGTTTCTCAAGAAAGGCACACAGTCTCCTCATGACTACTGTTCCCTGTGCTCATTCAGTGAATACCACTGAAGGCTCCTGGGTGCCATAGGCTGTATATACCAAGAGCTGAGGTTGAGGCAGAGAGCTAATAGACCCCATTCTCTGCCTTTAGGGAGTTTATGGTCCATTAGGAGAGACAGGCAGGTACCAGATGACCTAGACACCATTGTGAGAGTCATAAAGAAAGAGCCAAAAAGAGGATGCTTTCCAGACAGCTCCTACCATGGTGAGGCGAGGGAGAAGGCTAAGATACTCAAGTATCTCTGAGTTGTGAAGAGCATAGAAGCACCAAATCTAGAAAGGAATGACACCAGGAGAAGAGAAGGTCAGGCAGACATTCTCCTGCACAGGCTTGGAAGGGTACCAGGGTAGCACCTAGGACAGTCCAGGAAGAACTTAGGATGCAGAGAATCACAGATTTGGGTGCAAGTCCAGCTCAGCCCCTGCTGTGACCCTAATGACTTAATCTTTCCCTGCCTGGATAATCTGTGAAGTAGGACACTAGCATCCAGCACATAGGTGCCTGCTGCCAGTTCTGGGAAATAAGGTCCATGTGGTAGGCTTCATCTAGGCCCAGCACACAGAGAGGCTCAGTCTTCAACCTACAGAAGCAACCAGGAAGTAGGTGTGGCCCCTGTGCCCTCCAGCGAGGGCATAGCTTTTCCTTTCACTTCTCTGTAAGAGCTCTGAACTGGGGAGTGTGCAGGCTAAGATGGGCAGGCACTGCCGATCTCAGCAATGTAAATGGACCTCGGGAGGCTAAGATGCACCTGTGGGGTCCCACAAACATGGTCACCCTTGCTTCTGCTTCCCCTGACCACTGAGCCCTCCTCCTGTGCCCACCACTCCAGCAATCATGCTGAAAGGGCAGCTTCCAGAAAACAAAAACAAACAAAACAAACAAACAAACAAACAAACAAACAAAAAACTGGCCACTGTCATTCAGGTGCAGTCCGGCATTCCAGAGGGCTACTCTTTTTATCCTCTGGCAGCAGCATAACTTCCCACCCAAGGGAAGAAAAAGCTGAAACCCCTCATCTGTCCACACTAGGGAAAACTGCCCCAGGCAAAAACAATAACAGCAAAACACTGGTGAGCCTACATCTCAACTATCATCTTAAATCCACCTAGCTACCATCACCATCGGCAGAAAAACAAAGGCAGGACTGGGAAATGAAATCAGCCAAATCCAAACTCCATGTCTCCCCTCCCCCTCCGTCCCAAAGGCTTTCTTAAAGCTGTGCATATAAAGGCCACATTGACAGGGGTTCTGCCCAAACTCCCTTCTGTGGCCTGTGAATGTTCAGCTAGATTGTGGTGACTGTGGTAACGGGAGGAGAGGCAGAGGAAGGAGAGAGGCAGACTTGGGCACGGGTGCCTTCTTTATCAAACATCAAAACAGAAGTGCCGAGTAAATATGCAGACTGACTGCATTTCCTACAAGTTTACAACTTTAGTCCCTTGAAGCAATCCTGCATCACTTCCATGTCAGTTAAGCTGCCTAGAACCCAAAGGCTATCAGAAAAGGAGGCAATGTGAACAGTGTGAGAAAAATACTTAGAATGCGGACCCTGGCTACATCCAGATAAGGAAGAGTAAACTCAAGAGGAAGACATACTGGTAGCTATTACTTGGTGGAAATTCTGTAACTTCTTGATGCACCTGTGGGCACGGCCATATGAGATGGTGGCTCCCAGTTCACCATCACTTGGTGCTCTCAACAACAGAAAGAGAGGGAAAGAGCAACTTCCATCAGGATGACCCTAGAGAGATTACATTCTATTAAAATTAGCACTACTAATAAATAGCCTCAGCTTGAACCATTGCTTTTCCTGTTGCTCAGGGGTGGCTGGTAAGAGCTCAGGTGCTTCATTTTGTTCTGTTTTGTTGAGCAGGTGGGGCAGTCTCAGCCTTCCCCTGTCAGGCTTGCTGACAGCTAGCCTAGAGGCCATACTGGGCTCCAGACCGTTAGAGGGCTTGCCCACAGAGCCAGTTTTCATTAGATTTATTCTGGGGTGTACCAATGGCAACAATCCTGCCAACCACAACAGGAACCAGCACTGAACATCCCAGACATCACACAGCCAAAGGCAGGCAGCCTCTTGTGGAGCCCCAAAATGACTCTGACCCAGTTACCCTGACAAGTGGCTGCAAAGGAAAAACAACCTGTAACGATGGCTTTGCTGTTAACTGTCACCATTCTTCTTGAGCGACTGCTAAGAGCAAGGGCCCAGTGATGTCTCCATCCTTCTCCAAAGAGAAGCTCTTGGAGGTAGCGTGGAGGTGGTTTTTACCGCTGGTAGGTTACAGCGCCCTCTGTGTCTGAATTCAAAGTTTCAGAAGCCATACCTTAACTTTTACTTATAGGCCAATACAATTTGTAGTGGCAATTTTGGTGGCAGTTTCACAAGCTTTGAAAAATAGTTATTGGACCAGCTACCAGGCTGTAAATATAATTCCACACACCAGTGTGACTCCTGGTTTCCCTATGACTCTGCCCTATTCCTAAGTAAAGTCAGGGAGGAAAAGACACCAAGGAATGGAGGTGAAAACAAGTGATGGTGAACTGGGAGCCACCATCTCATATGGCCGTGCCCAACCTTTTGTTGTTAATTGTTTTATCTATTGAATATCTCTGAATCACTGGTTCATGAGACGCACTCACAGAGCCAATGTCCTCTGAACTATGTATTTCCCTGCTGGAGGAGTTGGGAGCCACATAACCGTTCCTCCAAGGCCTGTAATGGAAAAGCCTGTAACCTCCCATATGAGGGAAAGCCCACCAGGATTGGGAATGGTTCAGTCTCAGGGAGTGAGTTCTTGACAAGACACTCCCTAACCTTCACACCAGTGGCACACAGGAAGGAGAGATACCTCGCTTTACGTTTTCTTCTTTAATCTGCTTAGACGGTGTCGGACCAAACTCCTCTTCCATGGGCCTGAACATCCGTTTAACAAGGACGCTGCTGCTGGAGAAGACAGGCAGAAATGGTTAAATACATCAGAGAGTGTCACACCACAGGGTACTAACCTGTCCTCCCCTGCAGGCTCTACACCACCATCCCCACTGAGGGAGAAAGATGGAGCCACAAAAGGGAGGTTGCTGAGCCTGCCTCTCCTTTTCTGTTCAGAAGGTCAGGACCACGGAAAAGCTGATGGCACCCAAGTTGCAGCAGCCTCTCACATCCACGGTGAGCTCCCGACAGGAGACAACACAGGCCAGTTCAACAGACCTCTCTTGAAGACTGTCCTGGCTTCCTACAGTTCTCCCTTTCCTGGTTGCCACAGTGAAGGTTCAACCCACTCCACTGAGACCAGAACATTCTCTCTGGAGTCAGTTCTGCATTTGCTTTCAAAGTTCTTATGCTTTCCAGACAGACTAAGGGAATTAGAAGAGAAATCAGAAAAGTGGAGATTTACAATTCTTTAGTCGCAGGCGTAGATGCAGACTTGTAGAAAATGATCATTTCTCTGAAGACTAGCCCATGAGGCAGTGTCTAGCAATCACTTAGCAGAATGGTTAGGACAGGACTTCAGCAGTCAGACCACCTCGATGGATTTAAAATCCCTGCTTTGTAGTTTATTACTGTACAAATTTGGCATGTTGCTCAACTTCCCTGCTCCTCAGTCTCCTAAAAGGAGGCTGTTGACTTAGAAATGATAATATTTGAGGAACTAGAAGTATTAATTACACCAAATTGATCAGTATACACTATTTACACTGTCAAGTGATCGTACCACACCAGATAAATAAGTACAAATATTATGTGCAAATAAAAATTAATTACTTTAATACAATTTAAAAGGAGGCTGGGGAGGTGGTTCAGCAATAAAGGCTGTACACTGCTCTTGTAGAGGACCAGAGTTAGGTTCCTAGCACCATAGCAGGGGGCTAAGCTTTCTGTCCTCCAGCTCCGAGGGATCCAATGCATCTGACCTCCACTAACACCTGCACATACGTGTACATACCCACATGCAATGCACACATGGTTTAAAAAATAATAAAAATGCTAAATTTACAGGAGGCTCCCGGGAGAATTCCATGAGTGTTGGGGACTGAGGGGAAGCACCACCAAAGTGCTAGATGAAGACAATGAAGATGCTGATGATCACAGGCTGAGGGCAAGAACAGAGAAGACTAGATTTTCCACCCAGAGCAAACAGCTCACTACCTCCTGGTCTCACATAGGAGATGGACACAGTAATTAACCCCAGTCCTGCGGGTAACACAAAACTGTGACTCCTGCCTGAGTGAGCTTCCTGCCACCAGAGAGCCATTCAACACTTCCCAAGTCGGGTTGGTAGGGACCCAGCTTATAAAAGCACATGCACACTACCTGGGACAGTCTGAAAACATTCCTATCCATGTTGGAAGCTTATATCACTAAAACCAACGGTACTTAATTTACCTCCAAAGGGAGCATCAGCCAACTGAGTTTCTTAACACACATCTCCGCCTTGCTCACTTACGTCCCGAGCACTCTGAGGCAGCTGAATAAGAACAATCTTAGCCCTTGTGTCCACAATGACAGAAGGCTCAAATGTGTTATCAGCCTTCCACACTGTGATTCAGCTAATAGGAAAAAAGGCTATTCGCATGTGCCACCTTCAAGGGAACCATCTCATGAAAGAGCTACCCAAGAAATCTGAGATGCTTTTGAGGATAGCCTATCAAGAGCCATCTTATTTTATTTCCTCTATGTCAAACAGTAGAAACAGCTAAGGAAAAAACTACGACTCAGGTCTCACCTGAAGGCAGTAAAGAACTTTTAGAACACTGCTGCCTCTGCCTTGCCCTTGCTGCTTTGTCATAAAAGCAGGCATGATACTGTCTCCTCTTGGAACTGACCAAGAACTTAGAACTGTAATAGTAGTGACCATGAACTAGTGACCATGAACTTAGAACTAGAAGATTAAAAAAAAATCCATACACATAGCAGCCAGGCACTATTAGGTTAATAACTGGTAAATTGCCTGAAATGTTATCAGATACCTTCTCATGCTGTGTGAGTCAAGCTGCTTCACAAAGTAAGATTCATTTATATTTTTTCCAGTTCAGTTGACTTTTGAGAACAACTTAATCCAAGCCACAGCAGGCTTTGTCATTAAAATAGTATCTCAGATAAACCACATTTCTCTTGGGAGGCCAAACACTTTCAAATCTATAAACCCAGTAGGAGTCAGTAAGTTTTATATGTTATGAATCCAGTAGTTTCATTTATTTTTCAAAGCAAAACCAAACAAGGCAGCTATGACTTGCCCGCATTCTAATGAGAAGAATGCAGGCTGAAGGCCTTCTTGTGCCCAGCTCAGTGACACTATATAATCATTTTCAAAGGATCAGAGAGCAACAGAGCAGAGCTTTCCCTGACATCATCTCCATCACGAGGCCATCAGTTAGAAAAACCCAGGGCCAGCAGCATACTCAGCCATAGGTTTGTGGGGTTAATCACAAGGAAAACAAGACCCTTGGAAGCAACAAACAATATTAAGATTCATCCAAAAAATCCTGAGAAATGTTAGGTCTGATACAAGAGCAAGGATGGAGAGGGCTACAAAGCTACCAGGACTTATGGTGAAACTTCTGGAGAGCACAAGGCACAGACACGCTCTGCGGGTTATTCTCCAGCCTCTTTAACTACCGCAAACAGTGAAGCTAACTCAAAATCACAAGCTTGGCCTGATCCATCGTCCTGATGGCTGCTGTGACAATGCCACTGATGTTAGTACCTCCTCAGGGCTAGATGAGCACACACGGTGTCCTCAGAGCTCTGAGATCTGTCTGCCCTGCCAGGAGAGCTCATGAGATGAAACAAGGTTAGACCTTGGTAAAGACCAGAAAGCTTACACAATAGGATATGCCCAGCCCCCACCCCTGTGCCTTCCCCTCAGCCATGCATGGGTCTAGAATTGAGGAAACGGGGCAATGGAGGCACATTGGTGAGTGCTGGGAATTATGGGTAGGCACTGGCTCAACCTGTGCTTCTATCATGTACCAGCTAGACAACTTTGAAGAAGTTTCCAAATTTCTCAAGGCCTTTTTCCTCACTGTTAATGGCAGATAATAGGAAATCTGGGAGATAATAGGAAATCTCCCAGATTTCCTATTATGAAAAGAATACACATAAAAGCATTCAGAACCTAGCCAAGGTATCCAGGGAGTGCTATTACTTTAACATATAGCAATAGCCAAGGACCCAGCATGCATTAACACAGAGGCACTAACCTGCCCACATTGCTCAACCATAGATGTATGGAAGTACAGGACATGGCTGTCCTTGGAATGGATGACTACGCAACAACACAGGCAATTCTTATGGAGAGACCAGTGGAGTTACAGGTAGGTCACTGGCCACTTAGCTTGCAAAAGACAGGCTGATGGGTCTGCACAATCACTTCACACTCTCCTAAAGTTCCCCTTTATAACACTCCCTGTGAACTTTATCTCAGGAATACCACTAAGCAAAATGCCAAATGCTGGGGATGTAAGAGAGAGAGCCTTCTACAGCACCCTCAGTATAGACCTGAGGACATGGAGGTTAGGGACAGGAAGGTTAGGCTGGATGAGGCTTCATGTGGATAAACAACAGTCCAGAGGATGGGCTTGGCTTCCTGAGCTCAAGCCAACATTCTTTTCATGACGCCATGCTGTCTCTTTATAAAATATGTGATTTAAAGATTAGAATTCATAGGTCTAATCACTTGTTTGTTCCAACCAACTGAAATTTGATTATTTCTGTCCCAAGATAAAAAGAACAAACTACCCATTTCTGGTTTTGAAATGGGAGTTTTTATTTTCTAGACAGACTGGGCTAGCCAAAACTTTTGATCCTCCTGCCTCAGATCCCTGATTTCTGGGACTAGAGGCATGAGCCACTATGCTTGTCTTTCTAATCAATACTTAAAGGATTTACAACTGATTTTAGAGATTTGGTCCTGGACAAGTTCCAGTCCTAAGCAGCCTGGGGGTTATTTAATTTAATTCCTTTGAGAGTGTCTTCCTCTGAGACGGAAGGTGGCAAACTTTGTCTAAAAAGGGCCCAGCAGCAAAGGTTTTTCAGATTCTTACTGTAACACTCAATTCTGCTGCTGTATCACCAAAGAAACCATAGAGAACACATGAAGGAACTAATACAGCTGTGTTCCAGAAAAACATTCCTTGCAGAGGCTCGGGTGTACTTCATATCACTGATCATGTAATGCCAGTCTTCACTGGAGGTTTTTAAACTATTGAAACCATCTTAGTCTGTAGACCATTCAAAATGGGTGAGGCTGTGTGGCATACACACCTTTAATCCCAGCACTCAGGAGGAAGATCTCTGTGAGCTCAAGGCCAGCCTGGCCTACATGGTGTGTTCCAGGCAGCTAGGGCTACAGACTGAGACCCTGCCCACCCCCACCCCCACCAAAAGAAGATCTGGCCCTTGGTCTGTCACTTGAAAACTTCTGCTTCAGGAATAAAGCCAGCAATATCAGCTATACTTCCTTCACCAATTATGAAGTGTTTTACATAGGAATGGGAAAGTTTGACTATGGTTTGTAGGAAATTTATCTTGGGATGTTAGGTATACACAACTAATGCAAACAATAAGCATAAAATATGTATTAAGGAATGAATGTGGTTTTAGCCTGCTTTAAGAGAAAAATATAGCCTTTGGATTATAAGAGAGTTCCCAACATAATCTGTAATTCAGGAGGTTCTAAACACATGTATTCAGAAAACAAAAGCAAATAAAAAGAAAACAAAACCAACTTAGTGGTCAGGCTGGAGAACTATGAGGTTAAAAGCACTGGCTGCTCTTCCAGAGGACCTGGGTTTAATTTCCAGCATCCATAGCACAGTTCATAATCATCTGTAACTCCAGTTCCAGGGATTCAATGCCATTTTCTGGCCTTCATGGGCAATACGCATGCAACTGGTACACAAACCTACACAGAGGCAAAATGCTCCTTTTTTGCTGTTGTTGTATAAATTTAGTAGTCTCCCATGAGAGAAATTAAGATATTAAAAGATAAAATTATATTTTAACTAAGAACAGTTTCAGGGAAGAATAGAAGTTTGAATGTTGAGGGTGGAAAAGGCTTATCCAGAGAACAGAGCAGGAGTGAATGGACAGAAGTTGAACACTGTTATCAGAGAGAACGTGCTATGATAATCTCAACTGTTAACCAATATGAAATGAGAGACCCTAAGAAGATTTGTAAAACACACTCTTGGGTATGTTTGTCAGGATGTTTCCAAAAAGAATTAATTAACCAGAGAAGATCATACTAAACATAGGCAGTGTCATTCAAGAGACTGGAAGCCTAAATGACATTCTCTAACTGGTAGAGGCCACAGAGGAACAGCTCTGGCATCTGCCCCTGCCTCTGCCCTATGTTGTTCCAAAAGAATAAGCCAAAGTACAGTTTTCCTCCTTTAAACTCTAAAAGCTGAAACCACCCAGCTCTTAGAAATAATATAATGAGCTTCCTCATATGCAGAGAGCATTCGTCACTGGCAATATTCAAATAGAAGGCAGCTCAACACCTACCCCGTGAGAATGTGCTACCAACATTACTGTGTCCGAGAAGAGTCATCTCGTGACCTTAAAACAGCCCTTTCATACCTGCAAGCTTCTGAGTATATAAAATGAGTTAAGGAAAGAAACTACACTGAAGAGTTAGCTGCCCCTAAACATTTATAGGTGGGCATATATTCTCTGCAAAGATGGGGCCAGAGAGACACATCTGGAAGATACAGAAGACAACTTCCTACCCCAAACCCACAGGGCAGTGAACAGGTTCTCAATCTACTCAGGCCCCATTCAACACCTTGAGTAAGGCTTCAGGAGCTGTTTGTGTCTCGGGCAGCTTTGAAAGCAGGAAAGGCTTTTACACTCTCAACCAGATCTTGTGCTGAGATGAAACGATGGGAAGCAAGAGCTATCAGAAAGATTTCAACAAACAGTGCACTAGAAGGGATGGGCCACATTTGCAAAATTACCATTTAGTCAAAGGCAGATCACAGGGAGAAAGGGAAGGCACAGAAGATGGGCTTGCAGGAAAAGGTGACCACCTGTTGCCCCTCTCTCCGTTCTAGGTCACAGCACACAGGAAGGTCCCATCTCCTGCCCAGGGCGGCCCAGGCTGGGAAGGTGCATTGCCACCCCACAAACAAACATTATGTGCTTAGAATGAAGGACTGCTCTTACCCTTCTCGTTTGTCATCTGTGTTGTAATACACCTGTGGGGAAAACAAGAGGCTCATGTCAGACAGGATAAAACAGAAATCTGAATGAGTTGTCTGACTGTACAAACTATCTGTGAAGAGGAAAAAAGATACATTTGATTAGCAATGGTGTGTGTGTTAGATTTTTATAAAGTAAATTCAGAAATGTGACTATTTCTAGCTTAAGCTGGTCTGATCTGATCAGGTTACTCTGGCTCTCTGCCAAATGTTGCTCCTGACAATAAGAAAATCTGTTGGTAAGATCTAAACACATTCTTTAGAAAGGCTGTGCTGGCTCCCGGGTGTTTGTTCGTCAAAGGGGGCTTACCCTGGTTTCCCATCACCACAGAAATGTAAGGGTAAACTGTCAGCAAAGAAACTGGTGGACAAATATTTAACTGGGATGCCTATTTCACATATCAAATCGGGCCAGCATCCCTCAGGACCTGTGGCTCCTCTCAACATACCTCACCCCAACCCCTCCCCTACACTCCTCTCTTGGCTGGACTTCCTGTTCCAACAGCATGTAACTCAGCCATTTTGGCTTTCTTTGCCTCTTGAACCTGGTGGCAGCTCTTGGCTTCTTTCTTACTTCTCTCTCCTTGCCCGTTTAGTCAGCTGGCCATGTTCAGCCTGGACTCCTCCCTCTGCCTGCTTTGTCCTTTACATATACAATAAAAATCTCCACACTTTAAGGGGAGCCACATCTTCCTCTTTTTATTTCAGTTTTTCATTCATTAACTCTCTTCATGCTCTAAAGGTCATGTGGCAAAAGGAAGATCTCCAAGGACAAGTGTCATTAGGAACGAGCAGTGGCAAGCACAATCAGAATTAGAGAAACTGAAGTATCCTGCAGACAGTGCCAGACAGTGGTGCCACATGCAGGCAACCATCTCTCTCTCACACACACAGCCTTGCTGGCTGTCTTTTCTGGAAAAGATACAATATTCATATTCTTTCCTCTTATATATTGGTTCCTATGTAATAAGACAAGATAGAAATGTTAAAATGAATTTTAGTAGAAATGTACTCCATGCAAAAAGTATGAATATATTTATTATCATATTATATCATGAACCGAGAAACAAATAAACACACACACACTCATGCATATGCACACATGCAACCCCCCCACACACCATGATCCTCTGCTTGTACAGCTGCCTTGTCACTATATAAAACATTCTCCAGAAAAAGGAGAAGCTGCAAGATTGAGAAATCAGGCTGATGTCAAGTCCCAGCACTTAGAATGTGAGGGGACTTGAGTTTGTCATAATGCTCCTATTTCTCAAAACAATCCTTTCAGCTAAGGATTCTGGATTCAAAAGAAAACAAAACGAGGCAAAATTAAAGTCCCAATTAGTATGGCCAAAACAAACTCGGGCTGATGCTAAGAAACATCTTTTCTTTCTTCTCCAGTTTTCATTTCTCCCTTGGGAGAAGTAACCTTAAAGAGTAAAGGAAATAACATCAGCATCACCCGAGAATTCTGTAAACCTTCCCTTATAGAGGACCAGTCTTCAGTTAGCACAGGAAAAACCCTGAGCAAGCTCCAGTTCAGCTCCGTCAGCACTGGAGTGCTAGACCCAGCACACCAGTACCCTTTTAGTTTTTATTGAACAAAATCATAATTAATTCTCCTGTGGATGCATAGTTTTCATCATTAAATTTCAGTGTCTGCATAATCTTCCACAAAACTAAGCTGTCATAATGATTATTGAATATTTATTTGATTTCCAATCCTTCATTTCATTTGTAGATATAACCATAGGACTTGGCTATTGTGTTTTTGAAGGAAGATCTAACACTCTTTTTCCCTCAGATGACTAATGATTTATCCACTCAATGAGAACTACTAATTTGCTAAGGAAAAAATTGTTGACAAGATCTTAATTTCTCTCCTCTGGGCAAATGTATGTATGAAATGTATGAAACAGTTTTACCTCTCACCACTAGGTGGCGATATGTGCACTGACCGAGTCTGCTTCACAGACACCACAACTTGAACAGGCAGATGAGGAGCTTTCTCCTGTCCTGTTGTCAACAATGCTCTAATAACAGCTCACACCTTTCTTTGCCTTAGCATGCCAGTATTTCCTCCCAAGACAATGTTTTCTGTAAAAACCTACTTTTTGTGTTGCCATTCCCCTGCTGCTTGAGTTTATTTTTGTGGCCTGTTCTGCGTACACACCAGCACACCCTGAGGAGGGCAGTAGGAGGCTGTGAGCAAAAGTAGTACCTGTCCAGTCCTCTGCAGGTTGGCAAAGTGAACATCTGGTATGAAGAGCACGGGCTGCGAGTGCAGGTCAGGCATGGTTTTGAAGTACGTGATGTCACTTTTCTTCTGTAAAGGTATGGCGGCCAGCTTCCCGTCAGAGGCTGCACGAAACCACAACAACCACAGAACAGGGCTATGCACACATGAACACTGTCAGCCAAGTTCATGATCCTCCCCCAAAGCTTTCCCAGCAGCCTAGATTATGCTTCAAATGCCCTTCCCCAGGCCCAAATAAACAAAAAGAGCATGGGATTCTGGGAAGTACAATGAGGGTAGAAGGCTCCTCCACTTCCAGCTGTCCTGTGTGTACCGCGGAGGACTTCTGTTTGCTTTCCATGTCAACGCTGCCCCTGTCTGCACTGTAGGGGCAAAGCAGGCCACACCTGGAGCCTTCGTACCTTCCCCTGTAGCCAGCTTCTTCTGTCTCTTCAAAGGACCCTGCTGGCTACAATCAGCATTGGGGAGGGGTTGACTTACAGTTGTTGCACTGGGTTTGGGAGGCCTGGCCCTTCCCTTTCTTCCTATTCTGCTTTCTCTCTTCATCTCGGATTTTTCTTTCTGCTCCCTGATGGGGAAAACAGAGACCAAGCAAGGTATGTTTTCAGAGCATAAAAGAATATTCTCATTTTCTTTCTCTCTCTCACACACAGCATGAAGATGGGAAGAGGAAGCCAGGAAGCCTCCTGCCTCAGCAAAATGAGAACACTCACAGATCTTCATGCTACATTCTGACCTGTAAGGCCAGCTCATCGGATTGCTGCCTCTTCCTGTCTCATGCCTACTCCATGAACTTGGCTTTTGAATCCATGGGGAAAGAACAGGCTGAGTTCTCTGGCCCAGTGTCACCTGCTGGGTAGCTCAGTGCTATTAATAGAGCAGCCTAAGCACTGGCCCATGGCGTCCGCTCCTAGGCACAGACAGCTTTCAGGCAAGTGCCACTTCCCAGGGCAAGTTTTCCTCTGCCTATGGTTATGAATTTTTTCAAAAATCATCACAGGAAGAAATAAAGGGGGCATTTTTGTAGCCACACAAAGATGCGGGATCACTCTGCACATGAAATTATCGTATTTCCCTGTATGCTTAGAGATGGTGCTCACTCTACCACGTAGGAGAAACATGCATTCACTCACTTCTGTGCTCCTGTTCTTTGTAATTTGACTTCTTATTAGCCAAATTCAAGGCCTTCTCCTGCTCCACTACCTGATCAGCTGCCCCTGGTGTCAGCATCATTTGCTGTTCATATTTCTTTTGGGCCATTTCTTAACCTGTTTTCCTCTCCTGATCCCAGAAAGGCATCCAGCACAGCTTCCTCCATTCTGGCTTCAGCAGAATTCAAGTACACCATGAATTCACAATTCACAGGTGACATTCACAGGACACCAAGCCAAACCTGCTTCCTAGGTCCATGTTAACAGTCTCTTTCCTTGCAGTCTGTTTAGGAAACAGTGACACACACCACATAAAGCACCCAGTAATCTGCACCCTTCAGACAAACCAAATACACTTTTGGTCACACTGACTCTTACTGGTCTTACTGACTTAGAGCAGAAAGCCAGACAAGACTAGGATACAGTGGGGACTTGGGTTCAGCAAGAGCACCATGGCTTTGGAGGGAGTTCTTGAAGGATGGGCCACTGCTGTTTTCCATAGATGGGACTCAGACAATCACAATGCACCTTTCATACCAAAAACTACCAAAGAAATAGCGGTTCTTATGCTATTTTACATTAAATTTTGAGGTGTCATTGATACTTACAGGCCATGGAAATCCACAGCAAGAGGGACAACATAGAGAAATATAGATACACCGGCTACAAAAAACTCATCAAAATAACACAGATTTTTGTAGAGCCTTTGTGTTTAAACAAAGAGAAATCAATTCTAAATGCCCCCAATAACACCTTGCTCAAACCAACTTCAAGTTTGGAGTGGGAAATGGCAACATTTTTTCTTAGATACATACAGAGCACTTTGCCATGTGTTGGAAGCTATGTGTAATTCAGTATTCCATACAAATATGTATTATCTACCCCTATAAATTATAGTTCACTCAAGACACATCCCAAAATTATACAAATTATTTTTTCATTGTCAAATTTTGTGTTATTTTTAAGTATTAGTGTCATGTGAAAAACACTCATCATGCTGAATATTGCCCTGGTTAGTTTGCTGTGTTTTTGTTTTGTTTTATTTGTTTGTTGATCAACTTGACACAAGCTAAAGTCATAGGAGAGAATCTCAACTGAGAAAATGCCTGTGGAGCATTTTCTTGATGGATGAGAAAAGGCCCAGCCTGCTGGCAGTGGTGTCGGCCATGGCACAGGCTCCTGGATCTAAGAAAGCAAGCTGAGCAAGCCGGGGAGAGGGGGTGTGCAGGAGCAGGGCAAGTCAGTAAGCAGCTCTCCTTCATAACCACTGCCTCAGTTCCTGCCTCCAGGTTCCTGCTGTGAGCTCCTTCCCTGCCTTCACTCTGTGATGTGCCCTGGAAGAATAAGACGAAACAAGCCCACTCTCCCACCTGCTGCTTTTGGTCATGGGCTTTATCCCAGTGCTAGACGGCTAACTCAGACAGATAGTGCAATGACCTGAATGAGAACATTCTCCAGAGCCTGGTATGCAAACACTTGGTCCCCAGTTGGTGGTGATTCCTGGGAAGCTGGCATCATTGGAGAAAGGCTCATTGGAGAAAGTGCATCACTGGGGGTGGGCTTAAGAGAGTTTAAAACCTCACTCCACTTTCTCTCTCTGCACTATGCCTGCATCTCATCTTCCTGCTCCTACTTTCATGCTTACTTTCACACTGCTATGCCTCACCTGCCATGATAAACTCAACCCTCTGGACCCATATGGCATTTTATCTTAGCACGAGAAAAGTAACCAATAAAAATGGGTACAGCCCAAGAAATTTTACTTTTAAAGAATGGTTTTATTTGTGCTATTTCTGAGAATAGCCAAGAAAGAATTGTTTAAGAATTATCTATATCATCCTCCTCTTCAGGAAAACAGCAAACAGTGGATGATACAGAATACCTCTGGTCCAGGCTTGGAAGGCCACAACAGCTTCTGCAGAGGACTTGGCAGTAGCCTTGGGGACTGAGGTTATAATAGAAGCTGTGAGGCTTCTGGAGGTAAAGCCAAAGACAAGGAGTGGATCCCTGTCACCAAGCTGGGCCACCTGGTCAAGGACTTGAAAATAGAATTCCTGGAGACAATTTACCTCTTCTCCCCACCCATTAAGGAATCCTAGACCATCAGCTTTTTCCTGAGAGCATCCCCAAAAGATGAGATTCTGAAGATCTTGCCAGGGTAGATGCTGCAATGAGGACCCAGTTCAAGGCTTTAGTTGCTATTGGGGACTAGAATAGTTATGTTGGCCCTGGTATTAAGTGGTCCAAGGATATAGCCAATCAAAACCCGAGGGGCTATCATCTTGGCCAAGCTTTCCACTCTTTCTGTATGGAAAGGCTAGTTGGGAAACAAGATTGGCAAGCCCCACATTGTTCCATGCAGAGTGACAGGAAGCTGTGGTTCCACACTGCTGAGTCCCCCCCAACCGAGAGGCACTGGCATCATCTCTGCTCCTGTGTCCAGAAAGCTGCTAAGTATAGCCAGTATTAATGACCGCCAACATAAGACAGGGCTGCACTGCCACCCTGGGCAACTCCATCAAGGCCACCTTTCATGCCATCTCCAAGTCCTACAGCTTCTTGATCCTGGAACCTCTGGGAAAGACTGTGTTCATCAAATAACCTCATCAGGAATTCATGGACCACCTTGAGAAAACCCTCACCAGAGTTCAGAGGACCTAGGCTCCAGCTGTGGCTACCACATATGGGGTTTTATACAAGATCATAAAATGAATTAAGCGTATTTTTGGAAAAAATTATATATGTGCAGTATAGTTTTCAGGAACTAGAAACACATTATACACTCTTGGGGAACTGTCATTCTCATTTCTAAATAAAGCTGTGATTTCAGTAAGACCCAAAAAAGCACTACACATTCAGTACAGACAGATCTGCCTCCACCAAGATCTTGCATCACTTTATTTCCTAGGAGTACTTGTCACCAAAACTTCCAGAAAACATTACTTCTACACTTAGGGAAGAAGTCCATTTCATTTAAGAGGGCAAATTTGATGCAGCTGATGCAATTACAGTTAACCCATCCACAAGGTCCTAAAACTCTTCTTCATGTGAGTTTCTTGACATTCCCCACTCCTTAACACTGCAATATACAGAAACCTATGTCATCACTCACTGCTTGAAAAAAAAATGCCAATCCATCATGCTTCATTAGGGCATTTAAAACAGGAACTATTAGGAATGTGACCTTTCTTATTGGCAAAGCGTACATGAGAGTGATCCATTCTGGGTTTTCAATGTTTAAAATCATAGCCATACAAGTAAATGGTTTTTCCAACCACCTTTTCCTAGCCTAAGGCCCCGCCATGTGACTTCAAAAACAAAGCTTTGGGGCAGGTAGGGAACGTACACATTCCCCTTCTCATCCTTTCTCACTGAAAGGAAAAATAACTGAATGAAAATAGGTTTGTTTTTTTTTTAATTGGCAAACAACTGGTATAATGAGCCCATTTTATCCCTTAAAGCCTCTTTTCCTCTATGACATAGGCTCACAACCACAGTGCAATACTCTCCTCCCTACAAGTTTGGGGTTTTGTGTGTGTGTTTGTTTAGTTTTGGGTTTTTTGAATGATCAGTAGTCACTCTCACATTCAGTGTATAAAGTTAGCTATTGATTCAAGGAGTCTGAACTGAGACAGATCTATGTCTGGACCCAGCTCCTCTGCTGCGTGAGTCCAGCCAAGTGCCTTTGACCCATGTGTATGTACTCACTGAGTGTTGCGTCAAATGGCCTCTGGGCTCTGGAGGCTACCTAACTGTCCCTCGGTTCTATAAGGGCTATACAGCTGTGCCTACAGTGCAATTCCAGTGGCTTTTATTATCTTCTCTTAACCATTTCCTCTCTGCTGTCACTTCTCTTGGCTCACAGGGACACATTCCTCCCTGTGCTATTTCATTGCTATAACAGGCAATTTAAAACAGACTGGTGTAGCTTTAAGAATGAAGGGTAGCATGGAATTAGCTACGGGCCTCTTTTCATTTCTCTTCTCCATCATCTAATCTGAAGTAGTCACCAGTGTATACCTATAAGCAGCCAGTGAGATTACACTGTCTTTGTTACCTCACTTGTATGTATGTGTGTTGTGTGCAAGTGTCCTTCAGTGTGTTATGAGGCCAGAGAAGCATTTGGAATGTCCTCCTCTATTATGCCCTGACTTATTGCCTTGAGACAGGTCTCTCATTGAACCTAAAGTTTGACATTTAAGCTACAGTGAGTGGCTGGACACCCACATGCCTCAGAAACAATCCCAATGTTACAGGCACATGCAATACGCCCAGATTTTTATACTAGTGGTAAGGATTCAAATTTAGGGCCTTGTGCTTACATAAAAAGTACTCTTATCCACTGAGCCATTTCCCTGCAGTTTATTGAGCTTTTCAGTAGTCATCCTATGACTAAGTAGTAGTAGTAGGCCACACTGATGGCTAGTGAGGGATGTCTGCACTCTCCGATTTACAGATAACTGTGTGCCCTCCATCAGCATATCACCTGTGCTTTCACATTCCATGTCTAGAGTTTATTCTCTACTAGATTTAGGGAGAAGGAATATTCACCAGAATTGGGATGTTATATTGTCGTTTATGTTTTATTTGAAGTTTGTGTTTTTCTATATTCTTTACATTGGAGTTAATTGGGTAGAAAAAAAGTCCTTGGTTTACTTTATTCTATTCAGATAACTATTTTCTCCTGATAGAGTATTACTGTTGAAATTTTTGATGATAAAAATATCCCTATTCACTTCTAATTATTTATTTTCCTTTAATTAAATGCCCAAAGAATAGTTTTCATCTTTTCAAAGTCTGATAGCTATGCTTTCTTTTTTTAACCCCCTGAGACAGAGTCTCACTGGCTGTCTTGGAACACACTACATAGACATGGCTGGTCAAACTTACAGACACACACCTGCCTCTGCCTCCCTAGTGCTGGGTTAAAAGGTGTGTGCCACTCTGCCCATCTGATAGCTGTTGTTTCATATTGTTTTCCTGAGCCAGTTCCCCCAGCACGGTATAAACACTCTCCCATGGTTCTGATGTACCATTTTTGCATTTGTTGTATTCTGTTGCTTGGGAGTTTATTGTTTTTTTTTTTTCTTGGTTTGTTCTTCTCAATGACCACTGTTCTACAAATATTCAGTCATCTCTAGCTCTTGTATGTGGTATGTTCACTCCTCTCTTTTATAATTTCCTTCTATTCTGCGCTGTTTTCCCACCTGCACCTCCTTATGACCTGTCACTGGCCTAGCCACTAGCTGCTTCTCGTACATTATGGAATACTTCTGCTTCTATTGCAAGTTCTTGCCTGAGCTCAAGCATAGGTCTATTCTTCATATACATGGTTTTCAAGCTTCCTGTTAGCGAGATTCATTGGCTCACTTTGAGATATTGGGCTGTTTTTCATCTGCTGGGTGGTAGTAGCTTCATGATGTTCATTCACTGTTCATAAGGAAGTTGGTCTGACCTTAATCTTGTTTTTAATGAAATGCGTTTTTTTTTGGGGGGGGGGCTATTTTCGGAGTCACTTTGGGCAACATGAGAAGCCAGGACAGTTCTCCCCTGAGGCTTGTAACCTACAATCCCTCTTCTTAAATGTTCACACAGTAATACAAAGAAGCGCACTGTTATTGTTGCTTTAAGGTTTATTCATTTTATTTTGGGGAGTGTTTTGTTTGCACATGTGTACATGCACCACATGAGTGCCTGGTGCCCACAGAGGCCAGAAGAGGGTACCAGATCCCTTGAAACTGGAGTTGCCAATGGCTGTAAAGCTGTCAGTTACTGGAAACTGAATCTGAGTCCTTTTCAAGAGCAGCAAGTGTTCTTTAGGACTGAGCCAGCCCCTAGTCTTCTGTTTTATAAGATGGCCTACTCTGTATATAAATACAGAGTATAGATAGACATTTCTGTGTGCTTTCTATTGTTACAATAAAGACCACGGCAAAAGCAACCTGGAGAGCAAAGGGCTTACTTCCTCTTACAGGTGCAGGCCATCACTGAGGGAGAAAAACTCAAGGCAGGAACCTGGAGGCAGGAACAGAATCAGAGACCATGAAGAAATGTCTCGTACTGGCTTGCTCTTCAAGATTTGCTCAGTTTGCTTTCTTATATACCCAGGATCTCCTGCCCAGGGCTAGCAAGCTAAGCCCTTAGTAAGCTAAGCCCTTCCACATCACCCATCAATCAAGAAACTGCTCCTTAGACTTACACACATGCTAATCTGCTAGAGGAATTTTCTCGGTTGGCCCTTCTCTTACGAGAAAACTCTCCAGCTGTGTGGCAAAAACTAACCAGGAGAGTGTCCCTTCCTATCTTAATTTTCTTTTGTGCTTTTCTTTCCCGGCCACCTGTTTGCCCACTCCAGTAGCTGATTTTACTCTTACCAGTTTTTCCCAGAACAGGGTTTTCCCCTTAGATCAGGGCTTTACATTGTAACTTCTCATGCAAAACAACATAGCAATGTCAGTCCCTTTGCACACACCAGCCAGCTAGGGTCTTTAGAATTTTTTCCCCCAGCCCACCTCACACCCTGTCCTCAGAAGGCCCCTTGGTGCTTTCCAATGAGTACCTTAGGCTCCGTTACTTGCCCTCACAGAGGCTGACCTCACACAGGCTGTCAAATGATCAGTACATGTGCTCACACCTGTGACCATCTCTTGTACCTGACCTTCAGGGTTGAAGCTTTCTTATTCTAACTATTCTGTTAAAGTTTATAGTAGCAATCATGGAGATGAAAGCACTGTGTGCTGTGTAAGAAATGATGAACTTATTTTGTAGGCAAGGTTTCTAGTCCTGAAAGTTCTAGGTGAGGCCCCATGCAACTCAACAAATGGCCAAGATTGCAATGTGTGTTCTACAGTAGTGTCTACACCCAGCGGATATTCCAGATCTGTCATCTCAGCTGCATGCTCGGACCAAAGCACAGTATGCTACAAACTGAAGGTTCCCTCATTTCACCCATCATGTGCTGAAGCGAAGCCCTTAACGCTGGTGAGGTGATGAGGCTGATCCCTGATGTGACAGTGTCCCGTGAAAAGACACAGGAGAGCTCTTCTCTTTTTCTTCCATGTGAGCATAAGGAAAGAACATGCCTACCGGCAGCCAGGAAGTCCCTCACAGGGACTGAACTCATAGCGCTGAGGTTTCCGTAGAAAGTACATTTCTATTGTTCACACCACCTAGCCTCAGGTATTTTGTTTTATCAGCCTGAGAGAACTAAGCCCCAGGGCAATGCCAGTCATTAAATTAATGGTAAAAATACTGAAAACAGCAAGAGCCAAGACAAAGGACAGTGGATTGGTGACTCCCTAAATATCTAACAGGACTTGAGAATAAAAGACTGCCATGTCTCTGTGGTTGGCCGAGAACAGCGACAAGGGAGAAATGTCATTAAAAAGAACATCTAGCCATAACAGAACCTTTCTGACAAATTTGTCTTTACTCACCTTGTCGCAGAAGACCTTGATCTGGCAGTACGCTCTGTGGATGGGTTTATTGCTGCGGTTATTGTAACTGTATGTGTCAATCTGAATCATCAAAGGAAGTCCTTTCACGCCCTTCTGGGAGGAGAAATCTGTACTCAAGCAATTCACTGTGATGAAAATCTGAAGGAGGCAGAAAAAGAAGAAAGTTCACAAACTGCCATGCAGAGGACCTTCAAAGAGGGAGGCAGGCAGGCATGTGAAGTGAAAATCCTACACAAACCTATAAGGACAACTGATAACTGTTCAATACTCTCCCATAGAATCCTGCCAGATGCACAAAACATTATATGGCTGTAAACTTCTAAACAATTTGCTTTGATATTTGAACTTGAAATAGACAATTTAAATGACTGTCTAGAAAGCACATCACTATAAATGAGTTAACTAGGTTATTTTCTTGGTATATTAAAATCGCCACTTCTGGGGCTACAGAAATGTGTCAGCAGTTAAGAGCACTTGCTACTCTTGCAGAGGACTAGGGTTTGATTTCCAGGACCCACACGGTGGTGCACAACTGTTGTAACTCCAGTTCCAGCGGATCTGAGACCGTCTTCTGGCTTCTATATGCTCCTGGATGCACGTGGCACACATACATACACTCAGGCACACCCACATACTAAATTAGTCAATTAATCTAAGAAGTTGACACTTCTAGTTATAACTTTCCCTAACTTCTGACCTGCAGGATAAAAAATAATAATAATTAGATAACTATTCTTTTTTAATAGAATAGCATTGAAACCCAGTTATGTTTTGTAAAACTTCCTTCCTTGACTGTGGAGCGTGAGGTCTGTCTGGAATAATTTCTTATTATTTAATATGACCTGGCACCTAATACAATGCCTAGCAAAGAACTCACTAAGCATTAGATAACTGAACTTACAGGAATCCCACTAGATTGCAAGTCAAAATCCCCGACTTCAGCCTCTAGTAGCATTAACCAGCTAAGGGGCCTCATACATGTCACTCAATACTTGCCATGTTCAATGGTCCCATTAAAGTGCCTGCAAGCCCTCTCCCTGAAAAAGAAAATCTAAATGCTAACCTACTCCACATTAGTGAAGAAGAGGAGCTGGCAAAGGCAAGAAACGAAACAGGAGGGATTAAATAACAGCATAAACCTCCTCCTGTTAACAGGAAGTGGTGGCACACACCTATAATCCAGCAGTCAGGGAGCTGAGTCAGGAGGATCATGAGGACCAGTGCAACCTGGGAATTATAGCAAGATTCTGAACAAACTAAATCCTCATCTTATAACATGTGGCATCAGGAAATGCAATAGAAAAACTTTTAAAACCTTCAAGCTAAAAAACAAACAAACAAACAAAAAATATACAATAGAAATGACATGATGCCAACAGGACAGAAACTCTAATCAGTTTTTGAGAGTTCTATTTGATTAACAGAATAAAAAACAAGTTTCACTGTAAAGGATTGGTAAAGACAGAGGATGAGTGTAAATGAGCTAAAAATGACCCTGTTCTACATAATGGTGGGTCACAGCCAAAAGATGGCATTTTCATAGTTTGCATCTACAATTCCCCCAGAGATGAGTGCTGTTAGAGGCTATGAAAGCTTTAGGAAGTGGCCTGGCTGGGAACTCTGTCTCTGGGTCCTATGTTATATAGCCAGCCCCTGGCTCTTGGCATGCTCTCTGCCTTCAGGTCCACCTTGATCTGAACAGCCTCTGCCACACACTCCTACCATGATGCCTCCCACCCACAATGCACTGGGACCTTCTGAAACTCTGGGAAAAGAAAGAAAAACAAAACACCTTTCTTCCACTAAGCTGTTTCTAACAGGTGCTCTGGTCATTGTGACACAAACTAATATAGACACTATGTAATAGTGATTTTTATTGGAATGAGCAAAGAATACTGACAAGAACTAGGAGGAAGGGTATCAGGGACAGGGGTGGACCGGGACATATATAATTATGTGTAACACAAAGTTTCAAAAGTGTTATCCCATCAAAAGCCCACTTTTGATGGATGTCAAAACCTTTGTGCCTCTGTGAAAGTGCCTAGAGTTGCCCTGAAGGAAAATGAAGGCCACAGAGTTCTTCCTAGGTACCAGGCTGATCTGTTTGGTACCCTGTAGACTTTTAGTAATTTACACCACCAGGCATCTAATTGTCAGTGCTTCACCTCTTCACACATCCTTTTACCTGTGAGCTCCTCCTTCTGCCCATCAGGGGTGTCTAAGGACATTTGACAAGTTTCAATGATGTGCTAATTACAACAACTTTGCCAGCTGTGCCACTAGCTCCCACCTTTCTAGCCAAAACCCGAAAACAAATACTAAAGGTACTCTGTCTCACTGTACGTCTAGAGATCTAATGTGTGGGTACTCTGAGAGACATTGGATTTGTGTTAAAGAAATGTTTTCCCATCTGTTTGTCTTTGAGACAGGGTCCCCTTGGCAGCTCAAGGTCACCTGAAACTTGAAGCTCCCTCTTTAGCCCAGGGTAGTATTAAACTTGTGGTGATCCTCCTGATTAAGGCTCTCTAGAGCTGGAATTACAGGCATGGTGTACAATAAATTTTAGCGGCTTTGTACACAGACACAGGCATAGGTGCGTGCGCACAGGAAGGGAAAGAATAACTGTATAATAAATAGTTTAATTTCCCTACTTTGCTCTTTATATACCCTGTAATATCATGTTATATATTATAAAAGTAAAGAAAAGATACTTTTAAATATATACATTCATTTCACTCATTCATTCTTTTCATTCATTTATTCAGTCTATAAGTATCCATGGAAGCACACAGTGAAGCACACAATGCATTAAATGGTGTAGGATCTTAGAAAGAGACAGAAGCTAACAATTCAAGGAGAATGCAACCAGTGTTCAGCAATGACCATCATACAGTGGTCGAGTACAAGAGAGGTGTGAGCAGAGGTCCCGCAGAACAAAGTCCTCAGCCTGGAGGAAACTAGTGAAACATAAGCCACAGATACTCTAGATTTGAGCAGGGGCCTCACAGAATCTAAAGAAGCCTGGGGGCAGGGGGGTGAGATCAACTGAAGATGCAAATGCCTGAGTAATGAAGACTATGGCAGGCAGGATGCATCTTCCAAACTTCCAGCGTAGAAATATTCTGTCCATAACAGTCACAGTAACAGAAAATGCTACCTTGGAGAGTCCCTAAATGACAGAGAAATTTTATTTAACATTCACTTAAGCAGCAAATGTTTTCAAACATCTTAAGTTTCCTGAGGCTTCAGCAACACAAATATGCAAGCTCTGTGCCCTGCAACCACAGAAGGCAGGGGTGAGATGGGGTGAGAGATACGTGCTGGTGTCTTAAAGATTAAAGTAGCAACATGACCACTGATGTGATGGTCAGGAAGGAGGCGTCCTTTTCTAGGCACACTTGACTTGTTCTATTGCTGCCAATGGGATGATCTAGGCCAGAATGCAGTTTTGTATCAGCAAACAAAATGCTCACTCTGCTGAACTAGTGGTTGTCCCTAATTCTGGCCCTGCATTTCACAAAGATCTCCCTGATGTAATCCACCATCACTCCAGACTCCATCTATAGGTCTGCCTAGTAGAAGAGAAGACAATGTTCTGGTGGATATTTCCTACATGACTGGCTTGCTAATTTGCATGTCATTCACTGAGGGTCAATGATAGCTAGGAAGAAAAGCTAATTATGGTCTGTCATCTCCAAGTCTGACCTAAGAGAGCTAGAGCAACAGATCATGACTATTTACAAGGACCACTTAAGTAGCCTAGTCATCTAGAGCCAATGAGATAACGGATGCTCACTGGCAATAAATAGACTCAGTCATCCTTGGAGGAGCCATAAAAGTCAATCACCCTGTACACAAGGTCCTTAAAAGCCAATAGAGTTCAACAGGGAGATATTTAGATTTAATGCTCTTAAAAGAGAAAGGTCTCCACAGAAGGCCCAGAGTGGCTCAGACTCAAGGCAGCCTGATCCCATAAAAGGTAAACCTCAGGAACCTGCCTTCTGTGCTGGCATCTCTCGGGTCAGCCCAGCATGCAGGGTGCTGTGCTGGGCTCAGCAGCGCTTCCTTCTCCTGGCCACCTCCTGGAAAGCAGTTTCAGGGTCTGATGGCATCAATCACAGCCTGGCTGTGCCACACTCAAAATCCAAATGGTTGAACTTTAACGGAAGTGGGGGTGGGGCGGCACAGAAGGCTGTTAACTGAAACCTTGGCCGAGGAGCTGATAAGCATTTGCTTCTTTTTGCAAACCCAACCATGTCCCACAGCTCCACCAGCAGTAGGCAAACACAAGAGCAACTTTCCCCTAAGTTGACCTACAAAGAACCCAACGTAAATGTGTTGCAGAGCTGAGGACAAAGCATGATTTCACCCCCTGAATGTTCATCTAAATGTCAAGCACAGAAAGTTATTTCTAGCTTCAATAGGAGCTCAGGCTATGCAAAGAGCAGATGGACTCGGTACATAGCTGACCTGTCCCTGAGTTACACACAATTGTGCGGCCTCTGCTTACATCCTTCCCAAACCTCAGGTGGATTCCTCTAATTCTAGAAGCACACTTTTCCTTCTTCAGGAAGACTAATTAAATCTTGTGCAGTCAGGCAAATAATAGACACCATTTCAATTTCCTTACATGTTCAGAGTGAAGCAGATAATTTTTTAGACACCTTCCCCAGAAAAAGCAGTCTAAAGCATGTGACTTTTTAAAAATAAAATCACTTGTTACATGTGAGTGACAATTCCCCTTTTGTGGCTTCGAACATAAAAGTGACTTTGCTGAGGTCTCAACCCCAGCTGCACACCAGGCAAATAAGACAGTTTATTAAAATGAACACAGCAGGGAGCTTCAGAGCCAACCCATGATCTCATTGTTAATTTACACTGTTCCTTGGGCTTTCCAATAGAAACAGTCAACCCTATCTTTAATTGATTTAATTTAGAAAGCAATTTAAGATTTAAAACTAAATCCTCACAACCATGATTCAGTGTCATGGATTTATTTGACTTCATACAAATTGAATTTTGTACTTGTACTATCTTTCTGGCTAAAGGCTATTTATATATTAATGTATTTCCTAATACTCAGGATCCTAAAGAACTCATCTAAAGAATCACACAGGTTTATTGCAATAACCACAGGTAGGGTGTGCACCAAGAAATAAGTTTAACACTAGAACCCATTCTCCCTTCATAAATATTATATAAATAAGTAAGTGTGTTGGTGCCAATTTCTCTCCTCTTTTTTCTTCTTCCTCCCTCTCCTCCCCCTCCTTCTTTCCCTTTCTCCCTCTCTCCTCCTCCCACCCCTCCTCCTTCTTCTCTCCCCTTCTCCTTCCTTAGACAGGATCTCACTATGTGGCTCTAGCTGTCCTGAACTCAGAGATCCTCCTGCCTCTGCCTCTGCCTCTGCCTCTCCCTCTGCCTCTGCCTCTGCCTCTGCCTCTGCCTCTGCCTCTGCGTCTGCGTCTGCCTCTGCCTCTGCCTCTGCCTCTGCCTCTGCCTCTGCGTCTGCGTCTGCCTCTGCCTCTGCCTCTGCCTCTGCCTCTGCCTCTGCCTCTGCCTCTGCCTCTGCCTCTGCCTCTGCCTCTGCCTCTGCCTCTGCCTCTGCCTCTGCCTCTGCCTCTGCCTCTGCCTCTGCCTCTGCCTCTGCCTCTGCCTCTGCCTCCCAGGTGCTGGGATTAGTTCTTGGTTCTTATTAAAGACCTTTAGATAGCTTCCTTACATTTTGTCATTTTTCTTCCACATGAGTGCAGATGGAATGACAAATGAAACAGGCAAAAAAAGTAAGAGTAAACTCTAGCCAAGCAAGAACATAATAAAATGTGAGCTATCGCTCACTTCACGCTGTGACTCACCCAGCAGTGACAAGCATCCTCCTGTGCTGGCAGTGTGCTCAGAGGTGAGGATAGCAAGGCAAGACCAGCCCCCACACCTGCTCTCAGGCCCCTTTGCTGTTTTGTTCAGGATTTCCTGAAGCCTCCGATTATACAGCACTTGTAGATATGATTACTGTATTTCTTTTTTTTTGTTTTATCTTTCATTCTTACAATGTATTTATTTTTTACACATGCTACAAGTGTGTCTGAATACACACAGATGAACATTTGAGTTGCTCTCACATTCTACCCTGCCATGGTTTTTCTGTTTTTCCACCACCAGTGTGTTTTTTTTTGTTGTTGTTGTTTTCAGAGCACGTCAAATCTGGTCCATTTCAGGGCACTTCGGTCTGCTGTCTCTGCAGATCCACACTGGACGACTGGACGACTACCCCGCCCCCTTTGAGACTTCAGTTCAATACTAACTCTTCAGACACACAAGCCAGAGTTACTTTTCTCTCTTTCCCATCCAGAGGCATACTTGACTGCATTTCTCTTTTCTGTTTTCTTCATACACTGAATAGTATTTGAATTTAATGTGTTTAGTTACCTGTTCCATGAGGGCAAAAGCCCAAAAGGCCATTTCTCTGTCTCAGGTCAGCTTCATTCTGCCAGGCTCCTCATCAAGTATTCCTCATCAAGTTCCTCATCAAGTTCCTCATCAGGTTCCTCATCAAGTATTTACTCAATGGGTTAAGAAACATAATTTTTTCCAAATATGCATTTTTCCTTTATGCACAATCATGCTTTCATAATAGTACCTAGAAGCTGAGACTGACAGAGTAGCTGAAGTTGTCAAGACAACACAGTGGGTCACTGCTGACCGGATATACCCTCTGAAGCTACCTGACAGCGTGTCTCCGTGCCCATTTACCTACCTAGTGACTGAGGTAGCAGTATAGCTACGATAAGACCAACAACATACTCAGCATGATTGTCTGTCTGTCCGTCCAGCTAACCACCTCCCTATCCACACATGCTCACACCCTTGGAAGGGCTACAGATGAGAAGCACAGAGGCTCTCTAACAGCAGGCCCTGCTCCTGGGACAAGAGCACTGCTCATGCCCAGTTCTAGTCAGTGTTGTGGAACAAGCATAATTAGTTGAACAATACAAACCATACTTGCTATGAGAACTTGCAAAGAAGTAAAGAGCTTAACTGGGAAGGCTTCCTGTAGGAATCAGGGGTGAGAACAAAGGCTGCGGGATGCGGAGATCCCTGGAATCAGCGTCGAAGCTGCCCTGGGGCCCGTGTGTCATGCGTCAAGTGGGACAAGTAGGTGTGGGCCACAGTACCCAGTAAGAGGCCCAGTGAGACCTGAGAAAAGCAGTGGGGCTCCGGAGTGGCAGGGTTCACACCCTTCCAGAGTAGGTGAGAGAAACATTAAAAATGTAAGACGAACCTGGGCCAGGCAGGCTAGTAGTGAAAGGGCACAGGGCTCCCCAGGGAGCCAGAGGCTTCGGCTACAACCTCCAATGCATGTGGTAAGTGGGGTCACCTGCAGTGAGGGGGTTAGAAGATGCCAGCTTTCTCTACAGCTGAGAGCAGGGTGAAAGTCTTGAACAAAAACAGAGAGAGAGAATGAAAGAATGAAAAAAAGAAAGAAAGAGAAAGGGAGAAGGAGGGAAGGAAGGAAGGAAGGAAGGAAGGAAGGAAGGAAGGAAGGAAGGAAGGAAGGAAGGAGCAGAAGGAAGCTCCTTCAGCCAGCCCTCCTTCTTGCAGACCCTGTCTTTTGAGAAGCTCTAATAATCCCCACTTTGGTGCTATGGTATTTAAATGAGGCCATACTTTTCAACCGGAAAGGAGCCATACAAGCAAAAGTAAGGAGCTTCCCCAACCTCGCCACCCACCACACAGCCCACAGCCAACCTCCATGATGCTCATCTTTGTAACTGTTCTTCCTCAGAGCCAGAGCAGTCAAGCAGGCCACCCCTGTGCACTGCTCAGGTAGCTCTACTGCACCACAGGGGCCCCCAACCCTGCTCTTTCAGGGGGACACTACCCTATCCTGGCCAGATTTTTCCTCAGGGAGTTTGTAAAGCCAACCTCAGATGACTCCAGTTTATAAGCCTCAATGATTAAACAAACATTAAATCAAGGTAAATTTATTTTTAAAATATCAAATCGGCTGACTGGTGGTGCATGCCTTTAATCCCAGCACTGGGACGCAGAGGAAGGTGGGATTTTTAGTTCAAGGACATCCCAGTCTAAATAGTGAGTTCCAAGACAGCCAGAACAACACAGAGAAACCCTGTCTCACCAAAAAATAAAATAAAATAAAATAAAATGATTAAGTCTACTTCTCCACAGAACTTAGCAGGAGGGATGTCTAGGCCAGAGAGTCCATTCATCTCCAATTTTCACTGTTCAGCTCTGCCACCCCATTGGATCTTACACAGCAGCATACTAGGATGAGGAGGGCCTTGGACACTGCCTAACAGTGACTGCTTCACACATTGACAAGCTCCCTGTTGTGGGAATTTAAGTGTAAATTCAGTCAACTTTTTGGTGGTTTTGCTTTCTTGTCCTCTCTTTCTCTCTATCACACCCTCTCTGGATAGGGCCTCATATATTCCTGGTATGTGTGTGGCTGGTGATCAAAACCTGGGCTTTGCACATACTAGGTGAGCAGCCTAGCAACTTAGCCACATCCCCAGATCTAAAAACTTTGTAATGCTCTAATCCAATACAAAACTCAAAAGGCACCAAAAGCAAAACTGCAAACACTCTCCCACCCTTGCTCCCCAGTCAAGTACCTCAGTGTACTATGCAAATGTGAGTTCTGTCCTATTCTGCAAAGGGCAGAAGAGAACACATATTCCCAATTCTCACTTTTCCCACATAATGATGAAATCTGATAGCTGTGTCTCTTTAAAAATGCTTACATATAGAATGAGAAATCCCGCCCCCCAATTAGGCTGTTTCCAGCTTTTAGTTTATAACCAATGCCACTGTGAATGTCTGTGTGGTTTTTGTATACAACTGTACACAGGAACATAAATTTGCTGCTTAAGTTGTTTTCTCCAGCTGAAAGTGGAGAAGAAAAAGCCATGCCTCAGTGGTTCCTGCCTGTGATACCAGTGCTGGGAGGTGGAGGCAAGAGTCTTGGAAGTTCACCTTAGTTCCAGGCCTGTCTTAGCTTCTCTGAGAGCAGGACCTGTGCCTGGCCAGGAATCCCATCTCTCAAAACTGGTATCTCATCTGCTGCCTCAAATACACCCTTGTCTCCCTGGCCGTGAGAGTGGAGATGTCCCTTCACAGTCCTTCCAACATAGACCAGCACTATGGAAGGACTGTGCTCAGCCTAGACTTGGTTGGCTCTGTTGTGCATTTGCTGTGTTACTGAGGTAAGCTACTAACTTCAACTCACTCCTCAGATGAAAGCTGTCACCTGCTTAGAAACACGAATAATTGGATAATACGTATAAAGGCCTAGCAGGGTGCCTGATATATAGTAATTGCTGAACAAATATTAGTCATTGTGCACACAGGCACACACCATTATGTCATGAAATCCAAGTGTGTAATCCAATTCTCTGCACAACACAATAGCTTATAGCTGTGAAGTTCAGAGCCGTAAGTAGAATGCAGGGCAGAGACCATGGCTGCTCCACACTAACAAAAGATCAACTGATATCTTCGGTGAGATGCCATCCAAAGATTACTCCTTGTTCACAAGCATTAGCTCCAGTTTTCCTGTCAGCCCTTACCTTATAAAAGAGGAACAAAGGCAAGGCTTTGTTTAAGTTCAATACCACAGACTCCAGCAAATGTTTGTCTTTCCCTTTTAAAGCTCCCTCTGCCCACACCACGCCCCAGCAAACACAGAAAAACGCCATTTGCCCTGCTCTGCTGTGTGTAACTCAATCCTTCTGAGACCTCTCCCAGGAGCCTCTCCCAGTGCTCTCTTTACTTTTGAGACCATGGGATGCCCTATAATATTCTCTATCAGATAACCTGCTTAAAATTGGCCTAAGTTAAGCAAAATACTAACTTAGTCTAAGTGAATGGTAACTTCTGCACAAACGGCTTTATCTTTTAACTGCCGTAGAAGCTCCCTAAGAAAAGGCATCAACTTCCTGTTGATGCTGTGGGGTAGGGAGCCAGCAAAGTTATGAACCTTGCTCACCCGGAACTATGGCATCCTTTAGGCAGTCCATTCGCTCTCTCTGTGCATTCTAAAAACCAATGTTTGCACATCTTGTCCCCTCCTCTGGTGTCCAGGAGTTCAAGGAAGAGTTCAAGGGAGAGTCCATTTAGAAGCATGCCCTAGGAAGGTACACCATGACTACCAAATTTAGATTTTTGTAAATTACTTTTCAGATTTATGCATTTTATTCTATGAACAGAAGTGTTTTGCGTGTGTGTGCGTGGTGTGTGTATGTGGTGTGTGTGTGTGTATGTATGTATGTATACCATTTGCATGGCCCAGGCTCTATGAGTTTAGAAGCATCAGACCCTTCAAAGCTGGAGTCACAGATGGTTGTGAGCCACCATGTGAGTGCTGGAAATAGAACTTGGGTCCTCTACAAGACTAGTGCTCTTAACCACTAAGTCATCTCCAGACCCAGAAGTTTAGCTTTCTAAGAGCGCTGTACTTGACACAGAGCACCAATGAAGCAGGGTGTGATTGCAAAAGCCTGTAATTCCAGCACTGGGCAATGGTGGCAGGATTATCAAGAGATCACAGCCAGCCTCTGCTATATGAAAGCTTGACTCAACAACAGCACCTGTTAGACATCTCAGATGAAAAAAGAAATACTGGAAAAGAGACAGCTAGATGAGGCTGGAAAAATGATTCAGCAAGTAAGTGCATTCAGTGTTCTTCCAGAGGATCCAAACTTGGTTCCTAGCACCCATGTTTGGAAGTTTACAACTGCCTATAACTCCAGTTCAAGGGGAATCTGACAGCCTCTTTTGGCCTCTATGGGAAATGCATACAAACACACACACCCAAATAAAAATTAAAATGAAAAAGTGAAAGAGGAGGAGGAAGAAAAGAAATAGCAAACCTGAGACATGATAGGTACTGAGTTTAAGGATAGCTTTTAATTAGCATAATCTCACTCACCTAAAGTAACTATAAAGTTGTACAAGATTAAAAAATTCTGTTCTCCCCAATTCACTGCTTTCTTGTAGTGAAATGTCACTGCCATCACAGACCTGCTCTGTTAACAAGCTGTCTCTTAAACTCAGAGGGACTGTACTGTCCATTCCTGGCTCACATGCAGGGACTGGGCAGGGCTTGCTCACCACTAGCTGCACCTTGAGAGAGGAGCACCTGAAGGAAGAAACCAACACACAGGAGGAGAGACAAGGGAAGTTGCTCTACAGGACACAGGTCCTCAGATCTCTACACACTGACTCTGCCTACTTGCCCTATAGTACAGGTGCTGCTAGGCACTGCTTCCCATTGGCTTTTGTCTTCCTCAGAGAGAGATTTACAGATGGATGAAGACCTCTTATCTTCAGTTGTCATCAGCCAGCCATCTCAACAACCACTCCTCAAAAAACAGCCTCAGCTTTAGATGACATCTTTTAAATATTAGAGCAAACTCAGATACTTAACATTAATTAGAAGTAGACTAGTAAGGAAGCAGGGCTCAGGGGAAATGTCAGCATGCCATGGCCATAATCACCTGATGGGTTTCTACAGGTACAAGCTTACAGTCAACTTTTTATTCTAAATCCTCTCTCTCTCTCCATTCCTCCTCCTCCTCTCTCTCCTGTGGGGTGTGTGTGAAGGTCAGAACAACTTGCAGTGTGTTTGCTTATTTGATTGCTTAAGTTGCACATACCTTCATCTTCTCTGAAAATAATCTCCATCTTAGTTTTGTTTGTGTGTTACATGCTGGGCCTCTTGCATGGTTTTGAACAAAAGGAAAAGAACAAAAAGTCTCTATTATTCATGACAGGAAAAAAGTATAAAAGAAAAACACAAGCCCATAAATGTGAAAATAAATTTCAGGATACCAGAGAAAGAGCTAGAGAGGTGAGTAGATAGAGAATAAATGTGTAAAGGTAGAAAGAACCCAGTTAAATACCTCAGAACTGCAGTCTTGGGAAATGCTGCTCTTTAGTGTGTACAGAGTAGAAAGACCCGCTAATGTTAGGCTATTCAGAGCACGCATGTGTGAGTGGGCACGTACACACACATTCAGCAGAGATTGTTGATGTCAAGTTAGTCTACACACATACAAGCACTCAGCTGAAGAGAGCAAAATATCTGAAGTAGTAGCTACGTCCATTCTGGTCAATGGTTTGGGGTTTTGTTATTGTTGGTGGTGGTAGTTCTTTTTGGTTTTTCAAGACAGGTTTTGTTATTGTTGGTGGTGGTAGTTCTTTTTGGTTTTTCTCTGTGTAGTCCTGGCTATCCTGAAACTCACTATGTGGACCAGGCTGGACTCAAACCACAGAGATCCACCTGGCCTCTGCCTCCTGAGTGATGGGATTAACAATGGTTTTTATGATACAAACAAGTAATGCTCCAGGGCATAAGGATAAGGAAAGCTCTGGGCTCTGAAGTGTTAAAACAGCACACCAGCTTTTCTGGGGGCCAGCTGCTGTGGGGCTGAGGATGTTAAACATGGGGCCTGTGGCCAAGCAGGAAGAGTCATTTAATCCGCTTTGCTGAGGAGGCGAAGCTGATGCCCATCTTCCCTCCTAGGCCCATGTAATTTGCACTCTGCAATTATTGGAAAAGGAAAATTATAGCACTTTTTTTGGTCTCATTGTAATGGATGATTTGCTTCCATGAGGATGGGTAGGACAGGAGCCTGAGGGTAGCATCCGCCCTTCCATCTACCTAATCTTGCAGGACTGGGATGCAAATTGGAAGTTGAGATGCAGAGAAATGTCCTCCATGACATCTCTTAGCCCTGTACATCCAGTTGCATCCTAAACATCCGTTGATACAGACATGTTTCTGAAACTCTCTTCCTGAGACTGGAAGAACATTCACTGGTAATCTAATAATAAAGGGATGAATGGGACACATCAAGTCCTTAATTGCAGCTAGTGGAAGGTATTCAGGCAAACAGGACAGACAGCATCAAACAGGAAGCCTTGTTCTACCCTGACAGGCAGAGACGCTAAATCCAAAGGCAGCAAAGAATACCCTACTATGCCAGCTTAATATTACTGAATTATTTTAGGTTGCTTTTGTTTGTTTGTTTCAAGATGGGGTTTCACCATTTAGCCCTGGCTCTCCTGGAACTAGCTCTGTCAAACTCATAAATATATCGGTCTGCCTCTACCTCCCCAGTACTGGGATTAAAGGCATGTGCCACCACAGCCTGGCAGGTTTTTCTTTAAGACTTGTCAAAAGAAAGGCCAACAAGATGTCTTAGTGGGCAAAAGTACTTGCCACACAAGCTTGGCAATCTGAGACCTGTTCCCACAACCTAGATAGGGAGTTAGGGATGCTGGAGTGTCTGTAATCCCACAGTCCTCCTGAGAGATGGGACGCAGAGACAGGAAGTTTATGTCCTCCTGCCTGGACTGTGGAGGGTGACAGAGACAAGAGACCCTGACTCAGAGCAAGGTACAAAGAGAGATACAACTCTGGGAAAGTGTCCTCTGAGCTCTACATGCATGTCCTCACTCCTGTGCACCCAGGCTCACACAGAGAGACACATTAATAATAATAATAGACAGTAAGCAAAAATTTTTCTAAAGAAAGATGTAATAGACTCGTCTTTAGTGGTGGTGAAGGAGAAATATTTTTTAATTCTTTATTAATTACACTTTATTTATTTTGTATCCCTCCTGTGGTTCCCCCCCTCCTTCTGTCCCAATCCCTCCCTTCCTCCCCCCTCTGCATGCATGCCCCTCCCCAAGTCCACTCTTAGGGGAGGTCTTCTTTTCCTTCCTTCTGATCCTATTCTATTAGGTCTCATCAGGAGTGACTGCATTGTCTTCTTCTGTGGCCTGGTAAGGCTGCTCCCCACTCAGGAGGAGATGATCAAAGAGCAGGCCAATCAGTTCATGTCAGAGACAGTCCCTGTTCCTATTACTATGGAACTCCACTTGGACACTGAACTGCCATGGGCTATTATCTGTGTAGGGGTCTTAGGTAATCTCCATGCATGGTCCTTGGTTGGAGTATGTCTCAGGAAAGACCTCTGTGCTCAGATTTTTTGGTTCTGTTGCTCTCCTTGTGGAGCTCCTGTCCTCTCCAGATCTTACTGTCTCCCACTTCCTTCATAAGATTCCCTGCACTCTGCCCAAAGGTTGGCAATAAGTCTCAGTATCTGCTTTGATAGTGTACAGGGCAGAGCCTTTCAGAGGTCTCTTTTCTCCTTCTTCTGATGTTCATCCTCTTTGCCTTTCTGGATAGGGATTGCACTCATATAGACATATAATATAGGATAAACCTACCAAAATCTGTACACCTAAAGAAACTAATCAAGAGGGAGGACTTTTGCTATGCTCAATCCCTATTGAGAAATATTTTTTACTGAATTAAAATATTGGCTGAAGAGGGATTTTTTTTAAAGACTGGGGAGGGGGTGACCTCCCTCATCCTAGCATTTGCTAGAGTAGGAAGGCGCAAACACAAAACAAAGGGTGTAGTGTGCTGGTCTCCTAATATAGTAACAAGGCAAAGAGTGCAAGGAATTCTGCAGCACTCTAATGCTCACGCTGGTCTCCTGTATGGTCTCCATGACAGACATCCTAGCACTCAGGGACTAGGTTAACCTTGGAATCACTATGGAAGAGAGAGCAACACTGAAGAGGCATGGGGCATTTGAACTCTCCCTGGAAACCTGAGAAAGAGCTGCAGTTAGGGCTGCACCGTGTGGGTGATGTCACCATCGCAGAGATGCTCTGAACCAGTACTCCAAGCTCACTACTCTTGAATGACTCAACAGTCTTGTGTGAAAAATCACCATCTTGGAGATTTGTGCTTGGCAAACCTGCTTTCTAGTACCAGTGTTTGACTTTAAAGAGAAACTTAAAATCGGAATGCCCTGCAGGTGAGAGTCATGTGAGAAAGTAAGGCTCAGAAGCTGTCCCATCATAACCCTCTGGGTGGGACCTCAGGCATCTGTGGAGTGTTTACCCTGACTCCCCACCATTCCACAGCTCAGCAAATAAAACTGAGGAAGGGGACATGAGATGCTGGAAGCCGGCAATGCCTGTAATACCAGCATTTGGAAGGCTGAGACAGGAGGATTGCTGTGAGTTCTGAGCCAGTCTGGGCCACACAGCTTGGCTTAAAAACCACCCCTGTCCCCAGAAAAAATAAACACAAATGCTGGAAACTCTGGTGCCAGGTCTAGGCCACAGCTGTACCTCACTGCAGGTGCCTTCTGCTGCACTGGCCAGGACCCATGCCCACCTGTGGGGACAGTGGGGACACTCAGAACTCCACCATCTACACACCAAGAACCTGAGACAATGCACAGTGCATGGTCCTCCAGACTGCACAGACCCCGAGGGGAACAGGTCCTGTCCAAGACTGTTTAGCCTGCTTGAGTCACCTAACAGAAAGCCACTGTGGCACAACCGGAAAAACCGGCTCTGAGAGGTGGAACCTTGCAGCCACTAGGCCTGAAGCAGGCAGCCAGCTTGGGACCATGGCCAGAGCCTGGGACCACCACAGAACTTGAGCACATTCCTGGCCAAATGTTGTTCATTACTAAAGGAAGCTAAATAACTCAGTGTTGGTGTCCTCTCCTTTCTCCTGCTTGCTCCAGAGGAAAGATAGATGCAGGGCTAAGAGGCAGGGCTGTGTAAGGTCCTCAGACGCAGAGCACTTGCCTAGCACATGGGAAGTCCTGGGGTCAATTTTAAGGACCACACAGGAGTGTGCGCACACACAAACAATAAACACAACATTAGAAGAGGGGCTAAGGAGAAGGCCCAGTGGGTAAAGTACTTGGCACATACACATGAGAAACATTTTAAATCTCATTGTGTTGCTACCTCCCAACAGTGGTAGCTAGCAAAGACCTGAACCTCGGGTGGATGCCATAGTGCGTAAAAATTCAAATGTATACCCAGGGCTGGGCAGAGAAAGTTCCAGAACAGAGTAGCACTAAGGATAATGTCACTCATCATGAAAGCCACTTACAACCTTGCAAACTTAGGCCCAGTGCCTCTAGAATTCTTAATTATCAAAATAATTCAAAAACCTGCATATAATAATAATAATAATAATAATAATAACAATAATAATAATGATAAAAACAACAATAGTGATAATGATGATAATGATGAAGCCTGGTATTATAGTTTAGGCCTATAATCCCACACCCCAGAAGGTAGCACAGGGAGACCCTATCTCCAAAAAAAATGTTACAAACAAACTAAAAACTCTTTATTTTTAAACATGGGTGAAAATGTTAAAATTTAGAATAATTCATAAATGCACAATATTAACACATGTGCTTTGTGGACCATAGGTCTGTGTTTTCTGGCCACCAAAAAAAAATCCCAAACATCCTGTGAAATAGACTGAGCTGCTGAGACCCCCTCCTGAAGCCTGCAGATATCTGTTGGGTATAAACGTAACAGCAACCCCCGAAAAGAAAACATTTTCTGTATGATATCACCAATCCTCCCTGTTTAGCTGACAGTCTTTCCCACAACTGCTATCCTAGTGTTTCTTTTGCAGTCTACTTACTATAAAATCAGTAATAACCATTTGTAACATTAAAAAGCTTACTTATCACTTAAAACAAAAGACATTCACTAAAAATAGGTATTAAGGAAATAAAACAAACACTACTGCAGGAAGTATCATAAAATATTGTCCAAGACCATTTGCCAATGTCTACAGAAAACCAGTATGTGTGCCTAGAAGTATACCTGTGCACATATGTGCAAACTCACATACAGACAGGCACACATGTGCACACTCATGCACACAGACATACATGTATCCATCCATGCATACATAAAGTGAGCACTTGTATATGGCAAGTGAGTGGTGTAGAATGAACTGGCTGCAAGATCAGCTAGTGTAGCCCCAAATCAACTATTCCATCAGCTTCCATGGAGCCTGTCTCTTGGGATGTCCACTTCTCTTTCAAAGGTCCCTACTGAAACAGCCCTTAACTCACTTGTCTCTACCATCCATTACAGCAGACTGTAATACTGAAAATACGGAGAGGACTGTGGTGCATGTTTAGAGCTAGCTTTAAGACTCTAGGACATCTTCTGTGGCAAAATCCCATTTTTCTTCTCAGTAACCATGAAGTGGATATGGCCTCCCCCTGGTCACACTGCTGATTGGTTACTGGATCCCTTGCTGGATCGATATCCCCCAAAACCTAGTAAGATGCCTGTAGAGACATTTGTTTTGACTGCCAGAGATTCCAGCACATCCCAGTACTGTGCCCTAACACAAACCCCTTTTGTGCAATAGTCTAGCCTCAAAGAGAAACATAAAGAGCAGGGGCCAGCACAGGCTAAAGAAAGATAGGTGGCAGGAGCCGTGGAATGGCGCAGACAACCTCAGTAAGCTGTGACAGTCTCAGGAGTAGGGAGAGAGTTGGAGAGGTCTCAGGCAGCCAAGAGCACATGGTGTGTGCAGGCATGCCAGAGACACATTTTGCCTGAAGTTCTGTGTGAAGCATCTTGTAGTAGGGCCTGTTCCCTTCTCTGGAACATTCTCCAGGCTGCACGGCTGACTTGTCACTGAATGCCCATTTGGGTCAGCTTTCTTGGGCCTAAAGCCAGTTTCACCTACATTGTTTTATACATGAGCGGAATGAGACACTGAGCAATTCATTTTCTTCTGGAAAGCCTGCTTGTAAACTCCCAGCCAGTTTCCTCTCTCACCCAGCCTTCCCGCTGAGGACAATGAAGCATTGACAGCCTTGTTTACATTGACCTCCTCCTGAGATGAAAGACAAAGTCTTCTAACACTCTCCAGCCGGTACACAGGTACACAACTGAAGCAGAAAACAAGCTTAGGTTTTATCTGAAACATCCTTTAAGTGCAAAATGAGGCTGAAGAATAAGACACTGAGACCCAGAATGAGCTTTGGGGCCTTCAAAACAGACCTGTGGCTAGAGAGCAAACAGGGCTATCTGTGGAAACACTTCCTTATCCAAACCAAGGTAGGGCAGGCATCTGTCCTTGATGCCTGTTTGTCAGAGACATTACTTACCCCTGCATGTCTCAGCTACACTTACACCCAAAGAAACAGAAGAGGGTCAGTCAACAAAGAAGTGTTTCAAAGTCATCGTGGTGAAGGTGATTGGAAGCCCTACTTCTGGAGCTCTGCTCCTTCACCTACTGAAGCTGTATGTCGCTACTGTGAAGATACAAGCTTCCTGATGGTGGCATAGAGAAGCCGGGGGCTTACGAGACTCCAAGTGTTAGATGCAAGTTCTAGACTGGAACATGTGGCCTGAAGAACTGAGGAGGGGCAACATGGCAGCTCATCACATTTTTTCAGAGCAGAAGCTCACACCCCACAACAAAAGGACAAAGGCATGAATCCTCTAAAAGGGAATATAGCAGGGCCCCAGTGCTTGGGAGGAAGAGGCAGTTGAATCTTTGTGAATTCAAGGCTGGCCTGGTCTACAAAGAGAGTTCCAGGAGAACCAAGGCTGTTACACAGAGAAACTCAGTCTTTAAAACCCAAAATAGACAGACAGATACATACATACATACAGATACATAGATAGATACACAGATGATAGATAAACAAATAACTAAATAAATAAATAAAATAAGAAAGGGACCATGCTCATTTTCTTCTTTTTGACTCAAGTTTCTAGGAAAACACTACACAGGGTTTTGAACAAGAGTCTTCATTCATTAAGAGCCATGGTAGGTTTCACTAACCTTTGCCTCTTCATTCACATCCCAGGTGAAGGAAACAGCATTGTACGCGATCTCTTCAATGTTTCCAATGGTGTTGAAGCTCTCCTTGTAGTCAGCTATGACAGTGAAAGAGAAAAAGGGCTTAGCAGGGTGGTAGCCAGGAGGAGAGGCACAGGCCTCTAATCCCTGCACTCGGGAGGTAAAGACAAGAGGATCTAGAGTTCCGGGTCATCCTTGTAACAGAGACCAGCCTTGGCCAGTACATGAGACCCTGGCTCAAAACACTCACACGCCACACACATACATATGCACCCATGCACGCACACATGCTTGTACACTAAAGTAAGAGTCCCTCGATGACACATTATTTGTCAATGGTAAAGTTTTGGATTTGCCTATTTTGCAGTGTGACAAGCTACATATTTCTGCTTACAGAATTCTACGGCTGAAAAAAAAATTTACTCACGTCTTTTTATTAAGAGTAAATCTAAGTGAACCATGTCTTTATCTGATTTGATTATTAGGTCTTTTTTTTCTGTTCACCTTCCTACTTCCCACTTTTTTGACAGCCATCCCCCGCTCCCCCAATACACACACAGGGACAATTTTTAGAAGCAAAATATTCTGCCAGTCAGGTGATGTCACTAAAGGAACTGCAGTAGAGTGAAGGCTTTCCATGAGCAGTGATGGTGATAGAGATCAAACACACACTAAGCACACACTACACTGAGGCACCCCCATGCCAAAGAAGGACATTTCTAAAACTTATCTTAGTACTCCAGAGCGTTGCGTTAATCTCACTTGGCTGTCATCACCTGACCACTTTGGGCTCTGTCCTATGGTCACTCCTTACACAATATGTTATCTATTCCCTTATAGTATGTGTCTATTCCCTCATACAGTATGTAGTGACTCCCTTATAGAGTAGGTATCTATTCCCTTATGGTATGTAGCTATTCCCTGTCATCCCATTAGACTCCCCATGGAGTCAATAGAGATCAGCATGGGTGCTGTGTACTGTTATGGGCATGTTGGGCTACACAGAAAAGCCCAATTTGCTTATCTCCAATGATGAAACTGGTACCTCAGCACTGCAGGAAGATTCCTTATTGCTGGGAGCGGAATGGTGCAGGAAAACCCACCTCATGCTCTCCAGACTCCCTGGGATAGGCTGGCTGGTCTAGCCTCAGTCTGAATTCTATTTCCCCCTCTTTCTCGGATCACCTCTGCTTTCTATGATCCCTGAGGGGTTCAAAGCAGTTTGCTGAATGCTGTGTCTTCATTTCATCTACCCTACATGCAAATATCTGCCCACATGCACCTAGCCAGCCTAGAATCTTCTTGTGGAGAGTGCTAACTTATTTCCTTTTCACTCACTCCAGTGGTCTTGCCTAGAGAAACCTCAAAGCAAGATGTTTCTTTTCTTTTTTGGCATTGTTTTGTTTCTCTGTGCCTTGAGACACAGTTCCACAAGTATAACCCAAGCTGGTTAAACTTGTCCTGAATGCTGAGATTACAGGTTTGAGCTGTCATATCCAACTCCAAACCTTTATATTTTAAACAAAGCACATAAACTTTTAGCATAAAAGTATGTATATTCAACATAGGAAAGTCAGAGACCATGAATAAATAAAAAAAAATTAAGGACAACCACAGTCTACTAACCCACAATTAACTGCCTTTAAACTTTATCTATGTGCTCTTATCTCTCATCTAGCTCCTTTTCTCCAAATATGTAGATTATTTTTATACAGTGATTAATAAACATCTTTTTCATTGCTATATTGTTTCGCTTGGCTCATCTCTGGTGTCTTCCATATGTAAAACCTTCTGTAAAATTATACGATTGTATCAGACCATGTGTCATGGCTTTATTCTTATTGGTCACTCAGCTGACAGCTGACAGTCTGCTGCTCTACCCCAGTGTTTCACTTCTTTTTACAGCTAAATTTCATTTAAATTTAATTATATTTTATTAAAGTAAATTCTCAGGGGCAGAAGTATAGCTTGCTGGTAGAGCAAGGGCTAGGAGAACTTGGGTTCAACAGCTAGCATTAAAACAAAAGACATTTTAAAAAAGCATATTTCCGGAAATAAGTTTTTTTTTGTTTCTTACTTTGTTTTGTTCTGTTGAAACAAGGTCTCACTGTGTATTCCTGGCTAGCCTGGAACTCACAGAGATTGCCTGCTGCTACCTCTCAAGTGCTGAGGTTAGGGATCTGAGCCACTAGACCCAGCTATAATTTTAAGGCTGATTAATTTTGCCACACTGGTCCAGGGAGGAACAATTTACACTTAGGGCAATTATGTCTTTTCTTCTCAGATTGTCTTTTTTCCAGACTAATATTCAAAACATTATTTTAATCTGAAATTCCTTGATTGCTAAAGGCGTTGAATAGTCATTCTTGTTCTCTGGCTATTTGCATTTCTTCTTATTATTTTTATTTTTGTAAGTTCATTCATTTATTTTGGCTTTTCTAATTTTATTCTTGATACACTTTTCTCTTAGGGTAGTCATGATTTTAAAATAAATACTCAAAGGCAAATGAAGGGGAAAATCAAAAAAAAAGAACATTACCCCTTACAGGTTCTAAAAAGGCTTTATGTTTGGGACGATCACGAATGCACACCTGTGCTTTCTGCAGGCTTCCTCTATGAGAGAGAGAAGAAAGCCAAATTTAAATTTGAATTCCATGATTTCTTCACTAATCCCTTGCAAGATAATCTTATAGTTGTTTGAGAAAAGAGCAGGTAAGATCAGCTGTAAAGAAGAAATGTCACATCTAGAAGTTAAGACAAGAAAGGTGCTTAGATTGACACTGTGGAGTCCTACATCACAAGGCTTCATTTTTCCAGTTTTAATTTCCCCCAAAAAGGGCTGAAAAAAAGAAAAAGAATTTCATACCACTTGTCATATAGAAACACACCAGAGTCTTCTAATATGGCACTCAACCAATAAATATGGCAACCAAAATGCTCATTCTGTGCCAGGAAATGTCCTCACTAGGCCCTTAGTCTTATAGCTCTTGCAATATAGAAAATAGAACACAACTAAATACATAAACATAAACAAACAAGATAATTATTCTAAATCTGCCTGATTTTTCAAAGAAGTCTTGAATGTTCTTTTCTCTATTTCTTACCCAACAAAAACAGAAAAATAGGATGAAGGCAGTTCTTATTAATTATGATAATTTACACTCAAAAGGACAATCACTAAATGCTCAGCTAGTAAGTCATGTTGAAATAAGTGGAATCACGGGGAGGAGTAATTCTAATGAAACTAATCCCATTGATGCCATGGTGCCAGCCATAAAGCCACATCTCCAGTCTGAGGTTATCATGTCCTGAACATCCAAGTAGGTGGAACATCCAAGTCAGGCCAAGTAGTATGGAAATACACAGCCACAGACATCATCCAGGGTGTGTCAGGATGCCCCAGAGCAGTATGGTAATTCATGGATTCTCGGGGTTTAAAGACTATCTGAGAAGCACATTTTCAAATGTTGGAGGCCAGCATAGGGCTCTGGTGAGACATAGGCCACTGCCAGATATTCTCAGTCATGAGCATGGAGTGAGGCCAAGACTACATTTCTGCCAACTCTCATGTGGGGCTGGTGGGGTTCCTACACTTGAGAAGTCTTGACTCTGTTGTAAAATGGAATGGATCTTTTGGGTACTTCTGGTTTTCACCACCATGCTCTTAGAAAGCACATTAGTTGGTGGTGCACGCCTATAATCCCAGCACTCAGGGAGACAGAAGCAGGTGGATCTCTAGGCGATCAAGCCCAGGCTGGTCTACAAAGAGTCCAGGACAGCCAACGATACACAGAAAAACCCTGTTTGGGAAAAAGTAAAAAGAAAAAAAATATATATACATTAGTCTTTATTCATGAGGTCCATGTAATGGTCTATTCTTCCCCACCAAAAAAAAAAAAAAAAAAAAAAAAAAAACAAAAAAAACAAAAAAAACCTTTTTTTTCTTGATGAACAGACACAAGGCTATACAATGGCGGAGGACTTATCTAACCAGGAACACTTAGACTCACTCCAAGAGGTCTATCCTTGTACCTAGAGTGGACTCAAAGATATTGTTTCCTTCTGATAAAACCACTGTCATCTCTTGGCAGTCAGACCCAAAGACTCCTGGAATGATAACTGTGGTCTAGTTAAGAACATACATGTTCATGCTGGACAGGCCTTGTGCCAATGATGAGGTCTGTTTTTGGAATAATTCCTGAGGTAGCAATCAGTATGTTTTCTCATAGGGAGAAGCCAAACTGTTTATGGAAGTCAAAAAATCTGGTAACTAATTAACTATGATTTGAATTCAGTTCTGTCTGATACCAACAGCCGCATTTTTAACTGCAATTTCAACCATAAATCATCAGCAGATATTGAAGCACATACTTCAATGGCAACTGCTTTATGAGGTGCTGAGGGAATGTATGGTGAAGGAGGAAAGGAAACTGGGCATTTGGGGACTGTGGGAAGTTACTTACAAAGGAAGGCAGGAATAGGGTACTTTGGCAGGGAATGCTGAAATGTTTTCTTCAACAAGAAAATATTTTTAGAACTTGCTAGCATGAGAAGGCTGAGTGAGAAGGTCAAGCTAGCCCATCTAAGAAAACCAAAGGCACTGGTGCTGTGGAAAAATGATGAGTATGCCAACATATTTGCTTTCTTTACTCATTTCTTGCAAGTTATATTTCACATAGAAATTATGGGATGCAACTATTTTTAATTTTGAAGGAGGTATGATGGTGAGTGAATCCTTTTGCTATCTTTTGCTTTTATCTTTTGCAGATAATCAGTGGTCTGTTAATTGGGTGTCTTGTTTTAATTCAGACTTTTGAAGGCTGAGGCTCCTGCACCTTAATTAAGCCTCATGTGCTTGGAGAATTATAACTACCGCTTTTAATTATTATATGTATATTGTTGGAGATTAAACAGTGTGGTATAATTAATACAGAAGATGGCACTCTTCTAGAAGCTGTAGATTCTGTCTGGACTAGTGAAATAATGAAGGTGGAATGCTAGAGATGAATCTGGGAACTGTGCCAATTCTGTGCACAGCCACATCAGCTTCATCAGACGCTGTGAGAATGTGGCATGGTTGATATGTTTGGGAGCTATGATTCAACAGGCCCATGCTCAGGGTGATAGATACAGGAAGGAAGCTTTTAGCTGGGCATATGACCTCTTCTCCATGACCCTCAGTGAGTTACCTCTGACATCAGAGACAGTATCTAAAGAATGTACAGCTGCTTCTCCATTGTGGACAACAGTCATACTGACCCACCTGTCCTGAAACCTCTGTGTGCCACATCTGCAAGCCTGGGCAGGTCAACTCACAAAGGAGAGGGGCTTGTCTGAGCAACACTCAACTCTGATTTGAAAAAGATGGAAGAAACACAAACCTTTCTAAACGTGTTGAGATTTTTCTCCCTGTTCTTCTAAATCAAAAAGCAGCATTTGAAAGCCTGTGTGACTCATGTAAGAATTTTCCAACAAGCTCATTATCTTCTTCAGAGCACTCTAACAAGTCATGAGTAACTTGGGTGTCCTTGAGTATGTTGACACTTGAGCTGGCTCTTGACAATCACCGAATCATTTCATCACTTGCTCATGGTCCCTTAAAAGCCATGTGTGAGGTAGGCCCAGGGTTGAATACACACAATACTGCAGAAACCCCTAAACCTTTGTCTGTAAGCTGTGCCTCTCAGAGTAAGAAACACATAAGCACATTACATACCTCTCCAATTCTACCACTTGGTGTGCGTCTTAGTCTGTTTTCTGTTAGTGTAACTAAATACCACATGCTTTAGTACATTGCTTAAAAACTTGTGGCTTTCAAGGCTGAGAAGCCCAAAAGAAGAGCCTGTAAGAGCCTCCTTACTACATCATCATAGGGTGGATGACACATGGTAACAGAGGGAAGAAGGCAGCTCAGAGGCTTTATTGTCTTACAGCATCAGAGAAGCACTCATGACCTCATCTAACTATCCCTACCTCAAACACAATAGCACAGAGGTCAGAGGCTGGGTTTCTAAAGCATGAGCCTACAACCCAAAACACTACCACCTTACTAGGTGACAAAAAGCCAAGCTGTGACCAGCACCTACAAAGGTCTGTCTACACACCAATCCAAACCCCTTTGGCTTTTTGTGACATGAAATCTTTCAAGTGTGCACCTTTTCAATACACACTCCAAATTGTTTATGGGTAAAATTATGAATATATAATGTGACCAACACTGAGTGACTCTCTGAAGTTTAAATTTTAAAGATTTTATTTATTTATTGTATATGAGTGCTCTATTTGCATGTATATGGGCATACCAGAAGAAGGCATCAGATTCCAGTATATAGATGGTTGTGAGCCACCATGTGGTTGCTGGGAATTGAACTTAGGACCTCTGGAAGAGCAGACATGCTTTTAACAGCTGAGCCATCACACCAGCCCCTTCTGCCCACCCCCCAGTGTTCTTAAACTGTAGCAATCAATTATGTCATTGCTATCTACTCTCCATAACTTATTATAATAGCCTTCCTGGTATGATTGAAAATGACATCTTTTCTAGGATTCTCTTTGCACTAAACCTAATGTTTATCTTGTGTTTGGTCTCATTTTTTAGGGCAGGAACTATATAGGACAAAGTTACAGATTTCAGACAATAACAATATTAAAAGAAAAACATTTTATATTATAGACTATTATTATCTTCCATGCTTTCTTTTTTTTAATATCATTTGAAGCTCTAGTCCTGGGGCCAGAGAGTGGGCACAGTATATAAAGCAGAAAGACTGATTTTGGATCATACATGCATGCATGCACACACGAGTACACACACACACACATACACACACACACACACACATCTTTACCTGCAAACTTGAACATCAGTGATAGTTCACATCTTGTGTACAAACATATAACTGCAAATACATATGAGCCTTTTATATACCATGGGTTACAAGAACACACCTAAACTTGGCTGGACATAAAACTTCCCACTGGTCTCTATGACTCAGAGAGTTTTAAATTTATAATTATTTTGTTGCTAGTCTACAACATTAAGCTACGGACCACACAAAAGAACCTGGTACCTTTGAGTGTTTTCTGAAAGAATAAAGATAAAAATTGTGCATTGGTGATAATTTATATTTCTACATGATGGGAACTGATTGTTCTTTCGATGGAAACTTGTTTCTGTGCTGTACACTGTGAGATAACACTTTTCAGTTTTCCTGTATTCCTAATTGAGTGAGCGACACACATGTGATTCTGTTTAAAACTAGTGCTTTGCTTTTCTTTTCTTTCGATGGAAACTTGTTCCTGTGCTGTACAGTGTGATATATCACTTTTCAGTTTTCCTGTATTCTTAATTGAGCGAGCAATACACATGTGATTTAGTTTACAAAGTAGTGCTTTGTGTTTATGTTCTTTCATTGGAAACTTGTTCCTGGGAACAAGTTAGGGTTAGGGTTAGGGTTAGGGATAGTGTAAGGGTTAGGGTATGGTTAGGGTTAGGGTTAGGGTTAGAGTTAGGGTTAGGGTTAGGGGTTTAGGGTTAGGGTTAGGGTTAGGGGGTTAGGGTTAGGGTTAGGGTTAGGGTCAGGGTCAGGGTCAGGATCAGGGTCAGGGTCATGGTCAGGGTCAGGATTAGGGTTAGGGTTATAGGTTAGGGTGAGGGTTATATCACTTTTCAGTTTTCCTGTTATAATAATTGAAAAGGCGACACGTATATGAACTAGTTTGCAGACTTGTGCTTTGAGTTTCTGTTCTTTCGATGAAAACTTGTTTCTTTGCCTTACAGTTCGAAATATCACTTTTCAGTTTTCCTGTATTCCTAATTGAGCGAGCAACACACATGTGAATTACTTTACAAAGTAGTGCATTGATTTTCTTTTCTTTCATTGGAAACTTGTTCCTGTGCTATACAGTGCGATATATTACTTTTCTGTTTTCCTGTATTCCCAATTGAGCGAGTGACACACATGTGATTTAGTTTACAAAGTAGTGCATTGCATTTATATTCTTTCGTTGGAAACTTGTTCCTGTAAGGAACAAGTTAGGGTTAGGTTTAGGGGGTTAGATTTAGGGTTAGGGTTAGGGTGAGGGTTATATCACTTTTCAATTTTCCTGTTATAATAATTGAACAGGTGACACGTATGTGAATTAGTTTACAGAGTTGTGCGTTGTGTTTCAGTTCTTTTGATGAAAACTTGTTTCTTTGCAGTACAATTCGATATATCACTTTTCAGTTTTCCTGTATTCCTAATTGAGCGAGCGACACACATGTGATCTAGTTTACAAAGTAGTGCTTTGCTTTTCTGTTCTTTCGTTCGAAACTTGTTCCTGTGCTGTACAGTGCATTATATCACTTTTCAGTTTTCCTGTTAAAATAATTGAACAGGAAACACGTATGTGAAATAGTTTACAAAGTAGTGCTTTGCCTTTCTGTTCTTTCATTAGAAACTTGTTCCTGTGCTGTACAGTGCATTATATCACTTTTCAGTTTTCCTGTTATAATAATTGAAGAGGTGACACATATGTGAATTAGTTTACAAAGTAGTGCTTTGCTTTTCTGTTCTTTCGTTGGAAACTTGTTCCTGTGCTGTACAGTGCGATATACCACATTTCCAATTTCCTTTATTCCTAATTGAGCCAGCGACACACATGTGATTTAGTTTACAAAGTAGTGTTTTGCGTTTTTGTTCTTCTGTCGGAAACTTGTTTCTGTGCTATACAGTGTGATATATCACTTTTCAGTTTTCCTGTTATAATAATTGAACGGGCGACATGTATGTGAATTAGTTTACAAAGTTGTGCTTTGCGTTCCTGTTCTTTCGATGGAAACTTGTTTCTGTACCGTACTGTGCGAGATAACTCTATTCAGTTTTCCTAAATTCCTAATTGAGCGAGCGACGCTCATGTGATTCCGTTTAAAAGTAGTGCTTGGCTTTTCTGTTCCTTCATTCAAAACTTGTTCCTGTGCTGTAGAGTGCGATATATCACTTCTCAGTTTTCATGTATTCCTAATTGAGCGAGTGACACACATGTGATTTAGTTTACAATGTAGTGCTTTGCATTTGTTCTTTCATTGGAAACATGTTCCTGTTAGGAAAAAGTTAGGATTAGGGTTAGGGTAGGGTTAGTGTTAGGGTTAGGGTTAGGTTTAGTATTAGGGTTAGTGTTAGGGGTTAGGGTTAGGGGTAGGGGTAGGGTGATAGGGTCAGGGTTAGGGTTAGGGTGAGGGTTATATCACTTTTCAGTTTTCCTGTTATAATAATTGAACAGGCGACACGTGCGTGAATTAGTTTACAGAGTTGTGCTTTGCGTTTCTGTTCTTTCGATGAAAACTTGTTTCTTTGCCTTACAGTTCGATATATCACTTTTCAGTTTTCCTGTATTCCTAATTGAGCGAGCGACACACATGTGATTTAATTTACAAAGTAGTGCTTTGCGTGTCGGTTCTTCTGTTGGAAAATTGTTTCTGTGTTGTACAGTGTGATATATCACTTTTCAGTTTTCCTGTTATAATAATTGAACGGGCAACATGTATGTGAATTAGTTTACAAAGTTGTGCTTTGCGTTTCTGTTTTTTCGTTTGAAACTTGTGTCTGCCATACAGTGCGAGATAACACTTTTCAGTTTTCCTTTATTCCTAATTGAGCGAGCAACATACATGTGATTCCGTTTAAAAGTAGTGCTTTGCTTTCCTGTTCTTTCTTTGGAAACTTTTCCCTGTGCTATACAGTGGGATATATCACTTTTCAGTTTTCCTGTATTCCTAATTGAGCGAGTGACACACATGTGATTTAGTTTACAAATAGTGCTTTGCGTTTCTGTTCTTCTGTTGGAAACTTGTTTCTGTGTTGTACAGTGTGATATATCACTTTTCAGGTTTCCTGTTATAATAATTGAACGGGCAACACATAAGTGATTTAGTTTACAAAGTAGTCCTTTGCGTTTATGTTCTTTCGTTGGAAATTTGTTCCTGTTAGGAACAAGTTAGGGTTAGGGTTAGGGTTAGGGTTAGCGTTAGGGTTAGGGTTAGGGTTAGCATTAGGCTAGGGTTAGGGTTAGGGTTAGGGTTATGGTTTTATCACTTTTCAGTTTTCCTGTATTCCTAATTGAGCGAGTGACACACATGTGATTTAGTTTACAAAGTAGTGCTTTGCGTTACTGTTCTTCTGTTGGAAACTTGTTTCTGTGCTGTACACTGTGATATATCAGTTTTCAGGTTTCCTGTTATAATAATTGAACAGGCGACAAGTATGTGAATTAATTTACAGAGTTGTGCTTTGCGTTTCTGTTCTTTCGATGAAAACTTGTTTCTTTGCCTTATAGTTCGATATATCACTTTTCAGTTTTCCTGTATTCCTAATTGAGTGAGAGACACACCTGTGATTTTGCTAACAAAGTAGTGCTTTGCTTTTCTGTCCTTTTATTCGAAACTTGTTCCTGTGATGTACAGTGCGTTATATCACTTTCCGTTTTCCTGTTATAATAATTGAACAGGCGACACATATGTGAATTAGTTTACAAAGTAATGCTTTGCTTTTCTGTTCCTTTGTTCAAAACTTCCTCCTGCTGTACAGTGCGTTATATCACTTTTCAGTTTTCCTGTATTCCTAATTGAGCGAGTGACACACATTTGATTTAGTTTACAAAGTAGTGCTTTGGGTTTATGGTCTTTCATTGGAAACTAGTTCCTGTTAGGAACAAGTTAGGGTTAGGGTTAGGGGTTAGGGTTAGGGTTAGGGTTAGGTTTAGGTTAGGGTTAGGGTTATGGTTAGGGTTAGCGTTAGGGTTACGGTTAGGTTTCTATCACTTTTCAGTTTTCCTGTTATAATAATTGAATGGGCAACACGTATGTGAATTAGTTTAGAAAGTTGTTCCTGTTACAAACAATTTAGGGTTAGGGTTAGGGTTAAGGTTAGAGTTAGGGGGTTATGGTTAGGGTTAGGGTTCTATCACTTTTTAGTTTTCCTGTTATAATAATTGAACAGGCGACACGTATGTGAATTATTTTATAAAGTTGTGCTTTGCTTTTCTGTTCATTCGATGAAAAGTTGTTTCTTTGCCATACAGTTCGATATATCACTTTTCAGTTTTCCTATATTCCTAATGGGGCGAGCGACACACATGTGATTTAGTTTACAAAGTTGTGCTTTGAATTTCTGTTCTTCCACTCGCAACTTGTTCCTGTGCTGTACAGTGCGATATATCACTTTTCAGTTTTCCTATATTCCTAATTGAGCGAGTGACACACATGATATTCAGTTTACAAAGTAGTGCTTTGCTTTTCTGTTCTTTCATTGGAAACTTGTTCCTGTGCTGTACAGTGTGATATATCACTTTTCAATTTTCCTCTTATAATAATTGAACGGGTGACACGTATGTGAATTTGTTTACAAAGTTGTGCTTTGCCTTTCTGATCTTTCGATGGAAACTTGTTTCTGTGCCATACAGTGTGAGATAACACTTCTCAGTTTTCCTGTTATAATAATTGAACAGGCAACACGTATGTGAATTAATTTAAAAAGTTGTGCTTTGCGTTTCTGTTATTTCATTGGAAACTTGTTTCTGTCCCGTACAGTGCGAGATAACACTTTTTGGTTTTCCTGTATTCCTAATTGAGCGAGTGACACACATGTGATTCAGTTTACAAAGTAGTGCTTTGGGTTTATGTTCTTTCATTGCAAACCTGTTCCTGTTAGGAACAAGTTAGGGTTAGGATCAGGGATAGGGTTAGGTTTATGGTAAGGTTAGTGTTAGTGTTAGGGTTAGGGTTAGGGTTAGGGGTTAGGATTAGGGTTACGGTTAGGGTTAGGGTTTTAAAGTTAGGGTTATTGTTAGTGTTAGGGTTACGGTTAGGGTTCTATCACTTTTCATTTTTCCTGTTATAATAATTGAAGGTGCGACACGTATGTGAATTACTTTACAAAGTTGTGCTTTGCGTTTCTGTTCTTTCGTTTGAAACTTGTTTCTGTGCCATATAGTGGGAGATAACACTTTTCAGTTTTCCTGTATTCCTAATTGAGTGAGCAACACACATGAGCTTCCATTTAAAAGTAGTGCTTTTCTTTTATTTTCTTTCGTTGGAAACTTTTTCCTGTGCTGTACAGTGTGATATATCACTTTTCAGTTTTCCTGTATTCCTAATTGAGCGAGTGACACACATGTGATTTAGTTTACAAAGTAGTGCTTTGCGTTTCTGTTCTTCTGTTGGAAACTTGTGTCTGTGCTGTACAGTGCAATATATCACTTTTTAGTTTTCCTGTTATAATAATTGAACAGGCGATACGCATGTGAATTAGTTTACAAAGTTGTGCTTTGCGTTTACGTTCTTTCGTTGGAAACTTGTTCCTGTTAGGAACAAGTTAAGGTTAGGGTTAGGGTTAGGGTTAGTGTAAGGGTAGGGTTAGGGTTAGGGTTAGGGTTAGGGTTAGCGGGTTAGGATTAGGGTTAGGGATAGGGTTAGGGTTATATCACTTTTCAGTTTTCCTGTTATAATAATTGAACGGGCGAAACATATGTGAACTAGTTTACAAAGTTGTGCTTTGAGTTTCTGTTCTTTTGATGAAAACTTTTTTCTTTGCCGTACAGTTCGAAATATCACTTTTCAGTTTTCCTGTATTCCTAATTGAGCGAGCAACACACCTGTGATTTAGTTTACAAAGTAGTGCTTTGCGTGTCTGTTCTTCTGTTGGAAACTTGTTTCTGTGCTGTACAGTGTGATATATTACTTTTCTTTATTTATAATAATTGAACAGTCAACACGTAAGTGAATTAGTTTACAAGGTAGTGCTATACTTTTCTGTTGTTTCGTTGGAAACTTGTTCCTGTGCTGTACAGTGCGATATATCAGTTTATAGTTTTCCTGTATTCCTAATTGAGCGAGCGACACACATGTGATTTAGTTTACAAAGTAGTGCTTTGCCTTTATGTTCTTTCTTTGTTCCTGTTAGGAACAAATTAGGGTTAGGGTTAGGGTTAGGGTTAGAGTTAGGGTTAGGGTTAGGGTTAGCATTAGGCTAGGGTTAGGGGTAGGGTTAGGGTTATGGTTTTATCACTTCAGTTTTCCTGTATTCCTAATTGAGCGAGTGACACACATGTGATTTAGTTTATAATGTAGTGATTTGCGTTTCTGTTCTTCTGTTGGAAACTTGTTTCTGTGCTGTACAGAGTGATATATCAGTTTTCAGGTTTCCTGTTATTATAATTGAACAGGCGACAAGTATGTGAATTAATTTACAGAGTTGTGCTTTGCGTTTCTGTTCTTTCGATGAAAACTTGTTTCTTTGCCTTATAGTTTGATATATCACTTTTCAGTTTTCCTGTATTTCTAATTGAGTGAGCCACACACCTGTGATTTTGCTTACAAAGTAGTGCTTTGCTTTTCTGTCCTTTTATTCGAAACTTGTTCCTCTGCTGTACAGTGTGTTATATCACTTTTCAGTTTTCCTGTTATAATAATTGAACAGGCGACACATATGTGAATTAGTTTACAAAGTAATGCTTTGCTTTTCTGTTCCTTTGTTTGAAACTTCTTCCTGTGCTGTACAGTGCGTTATATCACTTTTGCATTTTCCTGTATTCCTAATTGAGCGAGTGACACACATGTGATTTAGTTTTTCAAGTAGTGCTTTGGGTTTATGGTCTTTCGTTTGAAACCAGGTCCTGTTATGAACACGTTAGGGTTAGGGTTAGGGTTAGCGTTAAGGTTAGGGTTAGGGTAAGGTTAGGTTTAGGGTAAGGTTAGGGTTAGGGTTAGGGGTTAGGGTTAGGATTAGGGTTAGGGTTAGGGGTTAATGTTAGGGTTAGGGTTAGGGTTAGGGTTACGGTTATGGTTCTATCACTTTTCAGTTTTCCTGTTGTAATAATTGAACGGGCGACACGTATGTCATTTAGTTTACAAAGTTGTGCTTTGCGTTTCTATTCTTTCGATGGAAACTTGTTTCTGTGCCATACAGTGCGAGAGAACACTTTTCAGTTTTCCTGTATTCCTAAATGAGTGAGCGACACACATGTGATTCCATTTAAAGTAGTACTTTGCTTTTCTGTTCTTTCTTTGGAAACTTGTTCCTGTGCTGTACACTGCGATATATCATTTTTCAGTTTTCCTGTTGGAATAATTGAACGGGCGACACGTATGTGATTTAGTTTACAAAGTTGTGCTTTGTGTTTCTGTTCTTTCAATGGAAACTTGATTCTGTGCCGTACAGTGCGAGGTAACACTTTTCAGTTTTCCTGTATTCCTAATTGAGCAAGCGACACACATGTGATTTAGTTTACAAAGTAGTGCTTTGCATTTTTGTTCATCTGTTTGAAAGTTGTTTCTGTGCTATACAGTGTGATAATCACTTTTCAGTTTTCCTGTATTCCTAATTGAGTGAACGACACACATGTGATTTCGTTTAAAAGTAGTGCTTTTCTTTTCTGTTCTTTCGTTGGAAACTTGTTCCTGTCCTGTACAGTCCGATATATTACTTTTCAGTTTTCTTTTATTCCTAATTGAGCGAGCTACGCACATCTGATTTAGTTTACAAAGTAGTGCTTTGCTTTTCTGTTCTTTCGTTTTTTATCTTGTTCCTGTGCTGTACAGTGCGTTATATCACTTTTCAGTTTTCCTGATATACTAATTGAGCAGATGACACGTATGTGAATTATTTTACAAAGTTGTGGTTTTCGTTTCATTCCTTTCGATGGAAACTTTTTTCTGTGCTGTACAGTGTGAGATAACACTCTTCAGTTTTCCTGTATTCCTAATTGAGCAAGCGACACACATGTGAGTCCGTTTAAAACAGTAACTCAATTACTGGCTCTTTGGTCTCCCCACCCCCGAAGGGAGGAGCAGTCATGTCAGGCCACAGAGGAGGGCTTTGAATCCAGTCCTGAAGATACCTGATAAAGCGGCATCAGATGAATGGGGAAGAGGTCCCCCCATCAGTGGACTTGGAAAGGGGCACGGTGGAGATGAGGGAGGGAGGGAGTGACTGGGCGGGAATGAGGGATGGGGACACGGCTAGGATACAGAGTTAATAAAATGTAACTGATAAAAAAAATAAAAAAATTATTTAAAAAAAAGACAGTAATCCCTCTCTATTGCACAGGTCATCCTGAAACTCACTATAAATTACAGCCTGGCTTTGAACTTTCAGTGACCCTCTTGAGTCAGGTACACAAGAGCTGGGATTATGAATGTGTGCCACCACATCCAGCTAGTTTTAAAGATCATAGGAAAACTTACAATTTAAATAAATTTGTAAAATAAGAAAAAAAAATAAAAGTAGTACTTTTCTTTTCTGTTCTTTCGTTTGAAACTTGTTCCTGTGCTGTACAGTGCGATATATCACTTTTCATTTTTCCTGTATTCCTAGTTGAGCGAGCGACAGACATGTGATTTAGTTTACAAAGTAGTGCTTTGCGTTTCTGTTCTTCTGTTGGAAACTTGTTTCTGTGCTGTACAGTGTGATACATCACTTTTCAGTTTTCCTGTTATAATAATTATTGGGTGACACGTATGTGAATTAGTTTACAAAGATGTGCTTTGCGTTTCTGTTCTTCAGTTTTCCTGTATTCCTAATTGAGCGAGCTACGCACATCTGATTTAGTTTACAAAGTAGTGCTTTGCATTTCTGTTTTTTCATTCGAAGCTTGTTCCTGTGCTTTACAATGCGTTATATCACTTTTCAGTTTTCCTGATAAAATAATTGAACAGGTGACACGTATTTGAATTAGTTTACAAAGTTGTGCTTTGCGTTTCTATTCTTTCGATGGAAACTTGTTTCTGAGCCGTACAGTGGGAAATAAGACATTTCAGTTTTCCTGTATTCCTAATTGAGCGAGCGACACACATGTGATTTAGTTTACAAAGTAGTGCTTTGCATTTCTGTTCATCTGTTGGAAACTTGTTTCTGTGCTGTACAGTGTGATAATCACTTTTCAGTTTTCCTGTATTCCTAATTGAGCGAACGACACACATGTGATTCAGTTTAAAAGTAGTGCTTTTCTTTTCTGTTCTTTAATTGGAAACTTGTTCCTGTGCTGTACAGTCCGATATATCACTTTTCAGTTTTCCTTTATTCCTAATTGAGCGAGCCACACACATGTGACTTAGTTTACAAAGTACTGCTTTGCTTTTCTGTTCTTTCGTTAGAAACTTGTTCCTGTGCTGTACAGTCTGATATATCAGTTTTCAGTTTTCCTTTATTCCTAATTGAGCGAGCGACACACATGTGACTTAGTTTACAAATTAGTGATTTTCTTTTTTGTTCTTTCATTTGAAACTTGTTCCTGTGCTGTACAATGTGATATATCACTTTTCAGTTTTCCTGTTATAATAATTGTACAGGCGACATGTATGTGAATTAGTTTACAAAGTTGTGCTTTGCGTTTCTGTTCTTTCCATGGAAACTTGTTTCTGTGCCATACAGTGCGAGATAACACCTTTCAGTTTTCTTGTATTCCTAATTGAGCGAGCAACACACATGTGACTTAGTTTACAAAGTAGTGCTTTGCTTTTCTGTTCTTTCGTTCGAAACTTGTTCCTGTGCTGTACAGTGCGTTAAATCACTTTTCAGTTTTCCTGTTATAATAATTGAACAGGCGACACGTATGTGAATTAGTTTACAAAGTTGTGCTTTGCGTTTCTGTTCTTTCCATGGAAACTTGTTTCTGTGCCATACAGTGCGAGATAACACCTTTCAGTTTTCTTGTATTCCTAATTGAGCGAGCAACACACATGTGACTTAGTTTACAAAGTAGTGCTTTGCTTTTCTGTTCTTTCGTTCGAAACTTGTTCCTGTGCTGTACAGTGCGTTAAATCACTTTTCAGTTTTCCTGTTATAATAATTGAACAGGCGACACGTATGTGAATTAGTTTACACAGTTGTGGTTTTCGTTTCATTTCTTTTGATGGAAACTTTTTTCTGTGCTGTACAGTGTGAGATAACACATTTCAGTTTTCTTGTATTCCTAATTGAGTGAGCGACACACATGTGATTCCGTTTAAAACAGTAACTCAATGATTGGCTCTTTGGTCTCACCACCCCCGAAGGGAGGAGCAGTCCTGTTAGGCCACAGAGGAGGGCTTTGCAGCCAGTCCTGAAGATACCTGATAAAACAGGATTAGATGAATGGGGAAGAGGTCCCCCCATCAGTGGACTTGGAAAGGGGCACGGTGGAGATGAGGGAGGGAGGGAGGGACTGGAAGGGAATGAGGGATGGGGACACGGCTGGGATACAGAGTTAATAAAATGTAACTGATAAAAAAAATAAAAAATATTATTTAAAAAAAAAGACAGTAATCCCTCTCTATTGTACACGTCATCCTGAAACTCACTATATAATCCAGCCTGGCTTTGAACTTTCAGTGACCCTCTTGAGTCAGGTACACAAGAGCTGGGATTATGAATGTGTGCCACCACATCCAGCTAGTTTTAAAGATCATAGGAAAACTTACAATTTAAATAAATTTGTAAAATAAGAAAAAATAAATAAAAGTAGTACTTTTCTTTTCTGTTCTTTCGTTTGAAACTTGTTCCTGTGCTGTACAGTGCGATATATCACTTTTCATTTTTCCTGTATTCCTAGTTGAGCGAGCGACAGACATGTGGTTTAGTTTACAAAGTAGTGCTTTGCATTTCTGTTCTTCTGTTGGAAACTTGTTTCTGTGCTGTACAGTGTGATACATCACTTTTCAGTTTTCCTGTTATAATAATTATTGGGCGACACGTATGTGAATTAGTTTACAAAGATGTGCTTTGCGTTTCTGTTCTTTCGATGGAAACTTGTTTCTGTGCCTTACAGTGCGTTAAATCACTTTTCAGTTTTCCTGTTATAATAATTGAACAGACGACACGTATGTGAATTAGTTTACAAAGTAGTGCTTTGCTTTTCTCTTCTTTCGTTGGAAACTTGTTCCTGTGATGTATAGTGCGATATATCACTTTTCAGTTTTCCTGTATTCCTAATTGAGCGAGTGACACACATGTGATTCAGTTTACAAAGTAGTGCTTTGCGTTTACGTTCTTTCGTTGGAAACTTGTTCCTGTTAGGAACAAGTTAAGGTTAGGGTTAGGTTTTAGGGTAGGGTTAGGGTTAGGGTTAGGGTAGGGTTAGGGTTAGGGTTAGGGTTAGGGTTAGGGTTAGGGTTAGGGGGTTAGGGTTAGGTTTAGGGTTAGGGTTATATCACTTTTCAGTTTTCCTGTTATAATAATTGAACAGGCGACACGTATGTGAATTAGTTTACAAAGTAGTGCTTTGCATTTCTGTTCTTCTGTTGGAAACTTGTTTTTGTGCTGTACAGTGTGATATATCACTTTTCAGTTTTCCTGCTATAATAATTGAATGGGAGACACGTATGTGAATTTTTTTACCAAGTTGTGCTTTGCGTTTCTGTTCTTTCGATGGAAACTTGTTTCTGTGCTGTACAGTGGGAGATAACACTTTTCAGTTTTCTTGTATTCCTATTTGATCGAGCAACACACATGTGATTCTATTTAAAGTAGTGCTTTTCTTTTCTGTTCTTTCTTTGGAAACCTGTTCCTGTGCTGTACAGTGCGATATATCACATTTCAGTTTTCCTGTATTCCTAATTGAGCGAGCAACACACATGTGAAATCGTTTAAATGTAGGGCTTTGCTTTTCTGTTCTTTCGTTGGAAACTTGTTCCTGTGCTGTACAGTGCGATATACCACTTTTCAGTTTTCCTGTATTCCTAATTGAGGGAGCTACGCACATCTGATTTAGTTTACAAAGTAGTGCTTTGCTTTTCTGTTCTTTCATTCGAAACTTGTTCCTGTGCTGTACAGTGCGTTATATCACTTTTCATTTTTCCAGTTGTAATAATTGAACAGGCTTCATGTATGTCAATTAGTTAACAAAGTAGTGCTTTTCTTTTCTTTTCTTTCATTGGAAACTTGTTCCTGTGCTGTACAGTGCCTTATATCACTTCTCAGTTTTCCTGTTATAATAATTGAACAGGCCACACGTATGTGAATCAGTTTACAAAGTAGTGCTTTGCTTTTCTGTTCTTTGGTTGGAAACTTGTTCCTGTGCTGTACAGTGGGAGATAACACTTTTCAGTTTTCCTATATTCCTAATTAAGCCAGAGTCACACATGTGATTCCGTTTAAAAGTAGTGTGTTGCTTTTTTGTTCTTTCGTTCGAAACTTATTCCTGTGCTGTACAGTGCGTTATATCACTTTTCAGTTTTCCTGTATTCCTAATTGAGCCAGTAATACACATGTGATTTAATTTACAAAGTAGTGCTTTGCGTTTATGTTCTTTGGTTGAATACTTGTTCCTGTTAGGAAAAAGTTAGGTTTAAGGTTAGGGTAAGGGTTAGGGGAGGGTTAGGGTTAGGGTTAGGGTTAGGGTTAGGGTTAGGGTTAGGGTTAGGGTTAGGGTTAGGGTTAGGGTTAGGGTTAGGGCATTTGGGTTAGGTTTAGGTTTAGGTTTATGGTTATATTACTTTTCAGGTTTCCTGTTACAATAATTGAACAGGCGACACATATGTGAAATTGTTTACAATGTTGTGCTTTGCATTTCTGTTCTTTCAAAGGAAACTTGTTCCTGTTAGGAACAAGTTAGGGTTAGTGTTAGTGTTAGGGTTAGGGTTAGGGTTAGGGTTATATCACTTTTCAGTTTTCTTGTTATAATAATTGAACAGGTGACACGTATGTTAATTATTTTACAAAGTTGTGCTTTGCGTTCCTGTTCTTGAAAGAAAACTTGTTTCTTTGCCATAAAGTTCCATATATCACTTTTCAGTTTTCCTGTATTCCTAATTGAGCGAGCCAAACACTTGTGATTTAGTTTACAAAGTAGTGCTTTGCGTTTTTTTTTTTTTTTTTGTCTGTTGGAAACATTTTCTATGCTGTACAGTGTGATATATCACTTTTCAGTTTTTCTGTTATAATAATTGAACGGGCGACACGTATGTGAAGTAGTTTACAAAGTTTTGCTTTGCGTTTCTGTTTTTTCGATGGAAACTTCTTTCTGTGTCTTAAAGTGCGAGGTAACACTTTTCAGTTTTCCTGTATTCCTAATTGAATGAGCGATACACTTGTGATTCCATTTAAAAGTAGTGTTTTGCTTTTCTGTTCTTTCCTTGGACACTTGCTCCTGTGCTGTACAGTGTGTTATATCACTTTTCAGTTTTCCTTATATAGTAATTGAACAGATGACACGTATGTGAATTAGTTTACAAAGTTGTGGTTTGCATTTCATTTCTTTCGATGGAAACTTTTTTCTGTGCTGTACAGTGCGAGATAACACTTTTCGGTTTTCCTGTATTCCTAATTGAGCGAGTGACACACATGTGATTCAGTTTACAAAGTAGTGCTTTTCATTTACCTTCTTTCATTGGAAACTTGTTCTTGTTAGGAACAAGTTAGGGTTAGGTTTAGGGTTAGGATTAGGGTTGGGGTTAGAGTTAGGATTAGGGTAGGGTTAGGGTAAGGGTTAGGGTTAGCAGTAGGGGTTAGTGTTAGGGTTAGGGTTAGGGTTAGGGTTTGGGTTCGGGGTTAGAGTTAGTGTTAGTGTTAGTTTTAGGTTTAGGGTTAGGGTTAGGGTTAGGGTTAGGGGTTTAGGGTTAGGGTTAGGGTTATATCACATCTGAGTTTTCCTGTTATAATAATTGAACAGGCAACACATATGTGAATTATTTTACAAAGTTGTGCTTTGTGTTTCTGTTTTTCGATGAAAACTTGTTTCTTTGCCGTACAGTTCCATATATCACGTTTCAGTTTTCCTGTATTCCCAATTCAGCGAGTGACACACATGTGATTTAGTTTACAAAGTAGTGCTTTGCGTTTATGTTCTTTTGTTGGAAACTTGTTCCTTTTAAGAACAAGTTAGGGTTAGGGTTAGGGTTAGGGATAGGGTTAGGGTTAGGGTTGGGTGTTAGGTTTAGAATTAGGGTTAGGGTTAGAGTTAGGGTTAGGGGGTTAGTGTTAGGGCTAGGATTAGGGTTATATCACTTTTCAGTTTTCCTGTTATGATAATTGAACAGACAAAACGTATGTGAATTAGTTCACAAAGTAGTACTTTGCGTTTCTGTTCTTTCGTTGGAAACTTGTTCCTGTGTTGTACAGTGCGAGAAATCACTTTTCAGTTTTCCTGTTATAATAATTGAATAGGCGATACATATATAAATTAGTTTACAAAGTTGTGCTTTGCGTTTCTGTTCTTTAGATGGAAACTTGTTTCTGTGCCATATAGTGCGAGATACCAATTTTCAGTTTTACTGTATTCCTAATTGAGCAAGCGACACACATGTGATTTAGTTTACAAAGTAGTGTTTTGCGTATCTGTTCTTCTGTTGGAAACTTGATTCTGTGTTGTACAGTGTGTTATATCACTTTTCAGTTTTCCTGTTATAATAATTGAACAGGCAACATGTATGTGAAATAGTTTACAAAGTAGTGCTTTCCTTTTCTGTTCTTTCATTGGAAACTTGATCCTGTGCTGTACAGTGCGTTATATCACTTTTCAGTTTTCCTGTATTCCCAATTGAGCGAGCAACACACATGTGATTCCGTTTAAAATAGTGCTTTGCTTTTCTGTTCTTTGGTTGGAAACTTGTTCCTGTGCTGTACAGTGCGATATATCTCTTTTCAGTTTTCCTGTATTCCTAATTGAGCGAGCGACACACATGTGATTTAGTGTATAATGTAGTGCTTTGCTCTTCTTTTCTTTCGTTCAAAACTTGTTCCTGTGCTGTACAGTGCGTTACAACATTTTCAGTTTTCCTGTTATAATAATTGAATAGCCGACACGTATGTGAATTAGTTTACAAAGTAGTTCTTTGCTTTTCTGTTCTTTCATTGGAAACTTGTTCCTGTGTTGTACAGTGCGTTATATCACTTTTCAGTTTTCTTGTTATAATAATTGAACTGTCGATACATATGTGAATTAGTTTACAAAGTAGTGCTTTGCTTTTCTGTTCTTTCGTTGGTAACTTGTTCCTGTGCTGTACAGTGTGATATATCACTTTTCAGTTTTCCTGTATTCCCAATTGAGCGAGCAACACACATGTTATTCCGTTTAAAAGTAGTGCTTTGCCTTTCTGTTCTTTCGTTGGAAACTTGTTCCTGTGCTGTACAGTGCGATATATCACTTTTTATTTTTCCTGTATTCCTAATTGTGCGAGTGACACACATGTGATTTAGTTTACAAAGTAGTGCTTTGCGTTTATGTTCTTTTGTTGAAAATTTGTTCCTGTTAGGAACAAGTTAGGGTTAGGTTTACGTTGGGGTTAGGGTTAGAGTTAGCGTAGAGTTAGGGTTAGGGTTAGGGTAGGGTTAGTGTTACATCACTTTTCTGTTTTCCTGTTATAATAATTGAACAGGCGACATGTATGTGAATTATTTTACAATGTTGTTCTTTGCCTTTCTGTTCTTTCAATGAAAACTTATTTCTTTGCCGTACAGTTCGGTATATCACTTTTCAGTTTTCCTGTATTCCTAATTGAGTGAGCGACACACATGTGAATTAGTTTACAAAGTTGTGGTTTGCATTTCTGTTCTTCTGTTGGTCACTTGTTTCTGTGCTGTACAGTGTGATATATCACTTTTCCGTTTTCCTGTTATAATAATTGAATGGGCGACACGTATGTGAATGAGTTTACAAAGTTGTGCTTTGCGTTTCTGTTCTTTAGATGGAAACTTGTTTTGGTGCCTTATAATGCGAGATAACACTTTTCAGTTTTCCTGTATTCCTAATTGAGCGAGCGACACACATGTGATTCAATTTACAATGTAGTGCTTTGCGTTTCTGTTTTTCGTTCGAAACTTGTTCTTGTGCTGTACAGTGCGTTATTTCAGTTTTCAATTTTCCTGTTATAATAATTGAACAGGCGACACGTATGTGAATTAGTTAACAAAGTAGTGGTTTGCGTTTCTGTTCTTGCGTTGGAAACTTGTTCCTGTGCTGTACAGTGCGATATCTCACTTTTCAGATTTCCTATATTCCTAATTGAGCGAGCGACACACATGTGATTTAGTTTACAAAGAAGTGCTTTGTGTTTCTGTTCTTCTGTTGGAAACTTGTTTCTGTGCTGTAGGGTGTGATATATCACTTTTCCGTTTTACTGTATTCCTAATTGTTTGAGAAACACACATGTGATTCCGTTTAAAAGTAGTGCTTTGCTTTTCTGTTCTTTCGTTGGAAACTTGCTCCTGTGCTGTACAGTGCGATATATCACTTTTCAGTTTTCATGTTATAATATTTGAACGGGTGACACGTATGTGAATTAGTTTGAAAAGTAGTGCTTTGCTTTTCTGTTCTTTCATTGGAAACTTGTTCGTGTGCTGTACAGTGCGTTATATCACTTTTCAGTTTTCCTGTTATAATAATTGAATTGGTGACATGTATGTGATGTAGTATACAAAGCAGTGCTTTGCTTTTCTGTTCTTTCCTTGGAAACTTGTTCGTGTGCTGTACAGTGCGATATATCACTTTTCAGTTTTTCTGTATTCCGAATTGAGCAAGCGACACACATGTGATTTAGTTAACAAAGTAGTGCTTTTCATTTCTGTTCTTCTGTTGGAAACTTGTTTCTGTGCTCTACAGTGTGATATATCACTTTTCAGTTTTCCTGTTATAATAATTGAACGGGTGACACATATGTGAATTAGTTTACAAAGTTGTGCTTTGCTTTTCTCTTCTTTCGTTGGAATCTTGTTCCTGTGCTGTACAGTGCGATATATCACTTTTCAGTTTCCCCTATTCCTAATTGAGCTAGTGACACACATGTGATTTAGTTTACAATGTAGTGCTTTGCGTGTTTGTTCTTTCGTTGGAAACTTGTTCCTGTTAGGAACAAGTTAGGGTTAGGGTTAAGGTTACGGTTAGGGTTAGGGTTAGGGTTAGGTTTAGGGTTAGGGTAGGGTTAGGGTTAGGGTTCGTGTTAGGATTTAGGGGTAGGGTTAGCGTTAGGGTTAGGGTTAGGGGCTTAGGGTTAGGGTTAGGGTTAGGGTTAGGTTATGTTTAGGGATAGGGTTAGGGTTAGGGGTTAATGTTTTATCACTTTTCATTTTTCCTGTTATAATAATTGTAAGGGCGACAGGTATGTGAATTATTTTACAAAGTTGTGCTTTGCGTTTCTGTTTTTTCGAAGAAAACTTGTTTCTTTGCCATACAGTTCTATATATCCCTTTTCAGTTTTCCTGTATCCCTAATTGAGCGAGGGACACACATGAGATTCGGTTTAAAAGTCGGGCTTTGCTTTTCTGTTCTTTCGTTTGAAACTTGTTCCTGTGCTGTACAGTGCGATATAAATTTTTCAGTTTTCCTGCATTCCTAATTGAGCGAGTGACACACATGTGATTCAGTTTACAAAGTAGTGCTTTGCGTTTATGTTCTTTCATTGGAAAATTGTTCCTGTTAGGAAAAAGTTAGGGTTAGGGTTATGGTCAGGTTAGCCTTAGGGTAGGTTTAGGGTTAGGGTAGGGTTAGGGTTATGGTTATGGTTAGGGGTTAGGGTTACGGTTAAGGTTAGTGTTAGGGTTAGGGTTGGGGGTTAGGGTTAGGGTTAGGGTTAGGGTTATAGCACTTTTCAGTTTTACTGTTATAATAACTGAACAGGAGACACGTATGTGAATCAGTTTACAAAATAGTGCTTTGCTATTCTGTTCTTTCGTTGGAAACTTGTTCCTGTGCTGTACAGTGTGAGATAACACTTTTCAGTTTTCCTGTATTCCTAATTTAGCGAGCAAAACACATGTGATTCCTTTTAAAAGTAGGGCTTTGCTTTTCTGTTCTTTCGTTGGAAACTTGTTCCTGTGCTGTACAGTGTGATATATCACTTTTCAATTTTCCTGTATTCCTCATTGAGCAAGTGACACACATGTGATTTAGTTTACAATGTAGTGCTTTGCGTTTATTTCTTTCCATTGGAAAATTGTTTCTGTTAAGAACAAGTTAGGATTAGGGTTAGGTTTAGGGTTAGGGTTATGGTTAGGGTAAGGGTTAGGGTTAGGGTTAGGGCGTTAGTATTAGTTTTATGGTTAGGGTAAGAGTTATATCACTTTTGAGTTTTCCTGTCATAATAATTGAACAGGCGACACGTATGTGAATTAGTTTACAAAGTACTGCTTTGTTTTTCTGTACTCTCATTGGAAACTTGTTCCTGTGCTGTACAGTGCGTTATACCACTTTTCACTATTCCTGTTATAACAATTGAACAGGCGACACGGATGTGAATTAATTTACCAAGATGGGCTTTGCGTTTCTGTTCTTTCAATGGAAACTTGTTTCTGTGCCATATAGAGTGAGATAACACTTTTCAGTTTTCCTGTATTCCTAATTGAACGAGCAACACACATGTGTTTCCGTTATAAAGTAGTGCTTTGCTTTTCTGTTATTTCGTTCTAAACTTTTTCCTGTCCTGTACAGTTAGATATATCACTTTTCAGTTTTCATGTATTCCTAATTGAGTGATCTACACACATGTGATTTAGTTTACAAAGTAGTGCTTTGCTTTTCTGTTCTTTTGTATGAAATTTGTTCGTGTGCTGTACAGTGCATTATATCACTTTTCAGTTTTCCTGTTATAATAATTGAATTGGCGACACGTATGTGAAGTAGTTTACAAAGTAGTGCTTTGCTTTTTTGTCTTCTGTTGGAAAATTGTTCCTGTGCTGTACAGTGTGATATATCACTTTTCAGTTTTCCTGTAATCCTAATTGAGCGAGTGACACACATGTGATTCCATTCAAAAGTAGGGCTTTTCTTTTCTGTTCTTTCTTTGGATACATGTTCCTGTGCTGTACAGTTTGATATATCACTTTTCAGTTTTCCTGTATTCCTAATTGCCCCAGCGATACACCTGTGAATTAGTTTACAAAGTAGTGCTTGCTTTTCTGTTCTTTCGTTGGAAACATGTTCCTGTGCTATACAGTGCGATATATCACTTTTCAGCTTTCCTGTATTTCTAATTGAGAGAACGACACACATGTGATTTAGTTTACAATGTAGTGCTTTTCATTTCTGTTCTTCTGTTGGAAAATTGTTCCTGTGCTGTACAGTGCGATATATCACTTTTCAGTTTTCCTGTAATCCTAATTGAGCGAGTGACACACATGTGATTCCTTTTAAATGTAGTGCTTTGCTTTTCTGTTCTTTCGTTGGAAACTTGTTCCTGTGCTGTACAGTGTGATATATCCCTTTTCAGTTTTCCTGTATTCCTCATTGAGCGAGTGAGACACATGTGATTTAGTTTTCAGTGTAGTGCTTTGTGTTTATGTTCTTTCGTTGTAAACTTGTTACTTTTAGGAACAAGTTAGGGTTAGGGTTAGGGTTAGGGTTAGGGTTAGGGTTAGGGTTAGGGTAGGGTTAGGTTTAGGGTTAGGGTTGGGGTTAGGGTTGGGTTTAGGGTTAGGGTTAGGGCGTTCGGGGTAGGTTTACGGTTATGGTTAGGGTTATATCACACTTCAATTTTCCTGTTATAAAAATTGAACAGGCGACACGTAAGTGAATTAGTTTACGAAGTAGTGCTTTGCTCTTCTGTTCTTTTGTTGGAAACTTGTTTTTGTGCTGTACAGTGCGATATATCACTTTTCAGTTTTCCTGTATTCCTAATTGACCGAGCGACACACCTGTGAATTAGTTTACAAAGTAGTGCTTTGCTTTTCTTTCTTTCGTTGGAAACTTGTTCCTGTGCTGCACAGTGTGATATATCACTTTTCAGTTTTCCTGTTATAATAATTGAACGGGCAACACATATGTGAATTACTTTATAATGTTGTGCTTTGCTTTTCTGTTCTTTCGTTGAAAACTTGTTCCTGTGCTGTACAGTGCGATATACACTTTTCAGTTTTCCCCTATTCCTAATTGAGCGAGTGACACCCATGTGGTTTAGTTTACAAAGTATTGCTTTGTGCGTATGTTCTTTCGTTGGAAACTTGTTCCTGTTAAGAACAAGTTAGGGTTAGGGTTAAGTTTACGGTTACTGTTAAGGTTTGTGTTAGGGTTAGGGTAGGGTTAGGGTTAGGGTTCATGTTAGGATTTAGCGTTAGGGTTAGGGTTAGGGGCTTAGGGTTAGGGTTAGGGTTAGGGTTAGGGTTATATCACTTTTAAATTTTCCTGTCATAAAAATTGATCAGTCGACACGTATGTGAATTAGTTTACAAATTTTTGATTTGCGTTTCTGTTCTTTCAATGGAAAATTGTTTCTGTGCTGTATAGTGCCAGATAATACTTTTCAGTTTTCCTGTATTCCTAATTGAGTGAGTGACACACATGTGATTTAGTTTACAATGTACTGCTTTGTGTTTATGTTCTTTCGTTGGAAACTTGTTCCTGTTAGGAATAAGTTAGGGTTAGGGTTAGGGTTAGGGTTACGGTTAGGGTTGGGGTTAGCATCAGGGTTAGGGCATTAGGGGTAGGTTTATGGTTAGGGTTAGGGTTATATCACTTTTCAGTTTTCCTTTTATAATAATTGTACAGGCGACACATATGTGAATTAGTTTAAAAGTACTGCTTTGATTTTCTGTTCTCTCATTGGAAACTAGTTCCTGTGCTGTACATTGCATTATACCACATTTCAGTTTTCCTGTTATAACAATTAAACAGGCGAGACGTATGTGAATTAGTTTACAAAGTTGGGCTTTGCGTTTCTGTTCTTTCGAAGGAAACTTGTTTCTGTGCCATACAGAGCGAGATAACACTTTTCAGTTTTCCTGTATTCCTAATTGATTGAGTGACACACATGTGATTTAGTTTACAATGTAGTGCTTTGCGTTTATGTTCTTTCGTTGGAAACTTGTTCCTGTTAGGAATAAGTTAGGGTTAGGGTTCGGGTTAGGGTTAGGGTTAGGGTTGGGGTTAAGGTCAGGGTTTGGGCGTTAGGGGTAGGTTTATGGTTAGGGTTAGGGTTATATCACTTTTCAGTTTTCCATTTATAACAATTGTACAGGCAACACGTATGTGAATTAGTTTAAAAGTACTGCTTTGATTTTCTGTTCTTTCATTGGAAACTTGTTCCTGTGCTGTACAGTGCGTTATATCACCTTTCAGTTTTCCTGTCATAATAATTGAACAGGCGACACATATGTGAATTAGTTTACAAAGTAATGCTTTGCTTTTCTGTTCTTTCGTTGGAAACTTGTTCCTGTGCTGTACATTGCGTTATATCACTTTTCAGTTTTCCTGTATTCCTAATTGAGCGAGCGACACACATGTGATTTAGTTTACAAAGTAGTGCTTTTCGTTTCTGTTCTTCTGTTGGAAACTTGTTTCCGTGCTGTACAGTGTGATATATCAATTTTCTGTTTTCCTGTTATAATAATTGAACGGGCGACACATATATGAATTAGTTTACAAAGTTGTGCTTTCCTTTTCTGTTCTTTCGTTGGAAACTTGTTCCTGTGCTGTACAGTGCGATATATCACTTTTCAGTTTTCCTGTATTCCTAATTGAGCGAGTGACACACATGTGATTTGGTTTACAAAGTAGTGCTTTGCGTTTATGTTCTTTCGTTGGAAACTTGTTCCTGTTAGGAACAAGTTAGGGGTAGGTTTAGGGGTAGGGTTAGAGTAAGGGTTAGTTTAGGGCTCGGTAAGGGATAGGGTTAGGGTTAGGGATATGGTTAGGGGTTAAGATTAGGGTTAGGGTTAGGGTTAGGGTAAGGGTTTGGGTTAGGGGGTTAGGTTTAGGGTTAGCGTTCTATCACTTTTCAGTTTTCCTGTTATAATAATTGAACAGGCGACACGTATGTGAATTATTTTACAAAGTTTTGCTTTGCGTTTCTGTTCTTTCAATGGAAACTTGTTTGTATGCCTTATAGTGCGAGATAACCCTTTTGAGTTTTCCTGTATTCCTAATTGAGTGAGCGACACACATGTGATTCCGTTCAAAAGTAGGGCTTTGCTTTTCTGTTCTTAGGTGGAAACTTGTTCGTGTGCTGTACAGTGCAATATATCACTTTTCAGTTTTCCTGTATTCCTAATTGAGCTAGTGACACACATGTGATTTAGTTTACAAAGTAGTGCTTTTCGTTTTTGTTCTTCTGTTGGAAACTTGTTTCTGTGCTGTACAGTGTGATATATCACTTTTCAGTTTTCCTGTTATAATAATTGAACGGGCGACACATATATGTATTAGTTTACAAAGTTGTGCTTTGCTTTTCTGTTCTTTCGTTGGAAACTTTTTCCTGTGCTTTACAGTGCGATATATCACATTTCAGTTTTCCTGTATTCCTAATTGAGCAAGTGACACACATGTGATTTAGTTTACAAAGTAGTGCTTTGCGTCTATGTTCTTTCGTTGGAAACTTAGGGGTAGGGTTAGGGTTAGGGGTAGAATTAGGGTTAGGGTTAGCTTAGGGTTAGGGTTAGGTTTAGGGTTTGGGTTAGGGGGTTAGGTTTAGGGTTAGGGTTCTATCACTTTTCAGTTTTCCTGTTATAATTATTAAACGGGCGACACGTATGTGAATTAGTTTACAAAGTTTTGCTTTGCGTTTCTGTTCTTTCAATGGAAACTTGTTTCTATGCCATATAGTGTTAGATAACACTTTTCAGTTTTCCTGTATTCCTAATTGAGTGAGCGACACACATGTGATTCTGTTCAAAAGTAGGGCTTTGCTTTTCTGTTCTTTCGTTGGAAACTTATTCTTGTGCTGTATAGTGCGATATATCACTTTTCAGTTTTCCTGTATTCCTAATTGACCGAGCGACACATATGTGAATTAGTTTACAAATTAATGCTTTGCTTTTCTGTTCTTTCGTTGGAAACTTGTTCCTGTGCTGTACAGTGCGATATATCACTTTTCAGTTTTCCTGTATTCCTAATTGAGCCAGCGACACACATGTGACTTAGTTTACAAAGTATTGCTTTGCGTTTATTCTTTCGTTGGAAACTTGTTCCTGTGCTGTACAGTGCGATATATCACTTTTCAGTTTTCCTGTATTCCTAATTGTGCCAGCGACACACATGTGACTTAGTTTACAAAGTATTGCTTTGCGTTTATTCTTTCGTTGGAAACTTGTTCCTGTGCTGTACAGTGCGATATATCACTTTTCAGTTTTCCTGTTATAATAATTGAATTGGCGACACGTATGTGAAGTAGTTTACAAAGTAGTGCTTTGCTTTTTTGTCTTCTGTTGGAAAATTGTTCCTGTGCTGTACAGTGTGATATATCACTTTTCAGTTTTCCTGTAATCCTAATTGAGCGAGTGACACACATGTGATTCCATTCAAAAGTAGGGCTTTTCTTTTCTGTTCTTTCTTTGGATACATGTTCCTGTGCTGTACAGTTTGATATATCACTTTTCAGTTTTCCTGTATTCCTAATTGCCCCAGCGATACACCTGTGAATTAGTTTACAAAGTAGTGCTTGCTTTTCTGTTCTTTCGTTGGAAACATGTTCCTGTGCTATACAGTGCGATATATCACTTTTCAGCTTTCCTGTATTTCTAATTGAGAGAACGACACACATGTGATTTAGTTTACAATGTAGTGCTTTTCATTTCTGTTCTTCTGTTGGAAAATTGTTCCTGTGCTGTACAGTGCGATATATCACTTTTCAGTTTTCCTGTAATCCTAATTGAGCGAGTGACACACATGTGATTCCTTTTAAATGTAGTGCTTTGCTTTTCTGTTCTTTCGTTGGAAACTTGTTCCTGTGCTGTACAGTGTGATATATCCCTTTTCAGTTTTCCTGTATTCCTCATTGAGCGAGTGAGACACATGTGATTTAGTTTTCAGTGTAGTGCTTTGTGTTTATGTTCTTTCGTTGTAAACTTGTTACTTTTAGGAACAAGTTAGGGTTAGGGTTAGGGTTAGGGTTAGGGTTAGGGTTAGGGTAGGGTTAGGTTTAGGGTTAGGGTTGGGGTTAGGGTTGGGTTTAGGGTTAGGGTTAGGGCGTTCGGGGTAGGTTTACGGTTATGGTTAGGGTTATATCACACTTCAATTTTCCTGTTATAAAAATTGAACAGGCGACACGTAAGTGAATTAGTTTACGAAGTAGTGCTTTGCTCTTCTGTTCTTTTGTTGGAAACTTGTTTTTGTGCTGTACAGTGCGATATATCACTTTTCAGTTTTCCTGTATTCCTAATTGACCGAGCGACACACCTGTGAATTAGTTTACAAAGTAGTGCTTTGCTTTTCTTTCTTTCGTTGGAAACTTGTTCCTGTGCTGCACAGTGTGATATATCACTTTTCAGTTTTCCTGTTATAATAATTGAACGGGCAACACATATGTGAATTACTTTATAATGTTGTGCTTTGCTTTTCTGTTCTTTCGTTGAAAACTTGTTCCTGTGCTGTACAGTGCGATATACACTTTTCAGTTTTCCCCTATTCCTAATTGAGCGAGTGACACCCATGTGGTTTAGTTTACAAAGTATTGCTTTGTGCGTATGTTCTTTCGTTGGAAACTTGTTCCTGTTAAGAACAAGTTAGGGTTAGGGTTAAGTTTACGGTTACTGTTAAGGTTTGTGTTAGGGTTAGGGTAGGGTTAGGGTTAGGGTTCATGTTAGGATTTAGCGTTAGGGTTAGGGTTAGGGGCTTAGGGTTAGGGTTAGGGTTAGGGTTAGGGTTATATCACTTTTAAATTTTCCTGTCATAAAAATTGATCAGTCGACACGTATGTGAATTAGTTTACAAATTTTTGATTTGCGTTTCTGTTCTTTCAATGGAAAATTGTTTCTGTGCTGTATAGTGCCAGATAATACTTTTCAGTTTTCCTGTATTCCTAATTGAGTGAGTGACACACATGTGATTTAGTTTACAATGTACTGCTTTGTGTTTATGTTCTTTCGTTGGAAACTTGTTCCTGTTAGGAATAAGTTAGGGTTAGGGTTAGGGTTAGGGTTACGGTTAGGGTTGGGGTTAGCATCAGGGTTAAGGCATTAGGGGTAGGTTTATGGTTAGGGTTAGGGTTATATCACTTTTCAGTTTTCCTTTTATAATAATTGTACAGGCGACACATATGTGAATTAGTTTAAAAGTACTGCTTTGATTTTCTGTTCTCTCATTGGAAACTAGTTCCTGTGCTGTACATTGCATTATACCACATTTCAGTTTTCCTGTTATAACAATTAAACAGGCGAGACGTATGTGAATTAGTTTACAAAGTTGGGCTTTGCGTTTCTGTTCTTTCGAAGGAAACTTGTTTCTGTGCCATACAGAGCGAGATAACACTTTTCAGTTTTCCTGTATTCCTAATTGATTGAGTGACACACATGTGATTTAGTTTACAATGTAGTGCTTTGCGTTTATGTTCTTTCGTTGGAAACTTGTTCCTGTTAGGAATAAGTTAGGGTTAGGGTTCGGGTTAGGGTTAGGGTTAGGGTTGGGGTTAAGGTCAGGGTTTGGGCGTTAGGGGTAGGTTTATGGTTAGGGTTAGGGTTATATCACTTTTCAGTTTTCCATTTATAACAATTGTACAGGCAACACGTATGTGAATTAGTTTAAAAGTACTGCTTTGATTTTCTGTTCTTTCATTGGAAACTTGTTCCTGTGCTGTACAGTGCGTTATATCACCTTTCAGTTTTCCTGTCATAATAATTGAACAGGCGACACATATGTGAATTAGTTTACAAAGTAATGCTTTGCTTTTCTGTTCTTTCGTTGGAAACTTGTTCCTGTGCTGTACATTGCGTTATATCACTTTTCAGTTTTCCTGTATTCCTAATTGAGCGAGCGACACACATGTGATTTAGTTTACAAAGTAGTGCTTTTCGTTTCTGTTCTTCTGTTGGAAACTTGTTTCCGTGCTGTACAGTGTGATATATCAATTTTCTGTTTTCCTGTTATAATAATTGAACGGGCGACACATATATGAATTAGTTTACAAAGTTGTGCTTTCCTTTTCTGTTCTTTCGTTGGAAACTTGTTCCTGTGCTGTACAGTGCGATATATCACTTTTCAGTTTTCCTGTATTCCTAATTGAGCGAGTGACACACATGTGATTTGGTTTACAAAGTAGTGCTTTGCGTTTATGTTCTTTCGTTGGAAACTTGTTCCTGTTAGGAACAAGTTAGGGGTAGGTTTAGGGGTAGGGTTAGAGTAAGGGTTAGTTTAGGGCTCGGTAAGGGATAGGGTTAGGGTTAGGGATATGGTTAGGGGTTAAGATTAGGGTTAGGGTTAGGGTTAGGGTAAGGGTTTGGGTTAGGGGGTTAGGTTTAGGGTTAGCGTTCTATCACTTTTCAGTTTTCCTGTTATAATAATTGAACAGGCGACACGTATGTGAATTATTTTACAAAGTTTTGCTTTGCGTTTCTGTTCTTTCAATGGAAACTTGTTTGTATGCCTTATAGTGCGAGATAACCCTTTTGAGTTTTCCTGTATTCCTAATTGAGTGAGCGACACACATGTGATTCCGTTCAAAAGTAGGGCTTTGCTTTTCTGTTCTTAGGTGGAAACTTGTTCGTGTGCTGTACAGTGCAATATATCACTTTTCAGTTTTCCTGTATTCCTAATTGAGCTAGTGACACACATGTGATTTAGTTTACAAAGTAGTGCTTTTCGTTTTTGTTCTTCTGTTGGAAACTTGTTTCTGTGCTGTACAGTGTGATATATCACTTTTCAGTTTTCCTGTTATAATAATTGAACGGGCGACACATATATGTATTAGTTTACAAAGTTGTGCTTTGCTTTTCTGTTCTTTCGTTGGAAACTTTTTCCTGTGCTTTACAGTGCGATATATCACATTTCAGTTTTCCTGTATTCCTAATTGAGCAAATGACACACATGTGATTTAGTTTACAAAGTAGTGCTTTGCGTCTATGTTCTTTCGTTGGAAACTTAGGGGTAGGGTTAGGGTTAGGGGTAGAATTAGGGTTAGGGTTAGCTTAGGGTTAGGGTTAGGTTTAGGGTTTGGGTTAGGGGGTTAGGTTTAGGGTTAGGGTTCTATCACTTTTCAGTTTTCCTGTTATAATTATTAAACGGGCGACACGTATGTGAATTAGTTTACAAAGTTTTGCTTTGCGTTTCTGTTCTTTCAATGGAAACTTGTTTCTATGCCATATAGTGTTAGATAACACTTTTCAGTTTTCCTGTATTCCTAATTGAGTGAGCGACACACATGTGATTCTGTTCAAAAGTAGGGCTTTGCTTTTCTGTTCTTTCGTTGGAAACTTATTCTTGTGCTGTATAGTGCGATATATCACTTTTCAGTTTTCCTGTATTCCTAATTGACCGAGCGACACATATGTGAATTAGTTTACAAATTAATGCTTTGCTTTTCTGTTCTTTCGTTGGAAACTTGTTCCTGTGCTGTACAGTGCGATATATCACTTTTCAGTTTTCCTGTATTCCTAATTGAGCCAGCGACACACATGTGACTTAGTTTACAAAGTATTGCTTTGCGTTTATTCTTTCGTTGGAAACTTGTTCCTGTGCTGTACAGTGCGATATATCACTTTTCAGTTTTCCTGTATTCCTAATTGTGCCAGCGACACACATGTGACTTAGTTTACAAAGTATTGCTTTGCGTTTATTCTTTCGTTGGAAACTTGTTCCTGTGCTGTACAGTGCGATATATCACTTTTCAGTTTTCCTGTATTCCTAATTGAGCGAGTGACACACATGTGATTTAGTTTACAAAGTATTGCTTTGTGTTTATTCTTTCATTGGAAACTTGTTTCTGTTTGGAACAAGTTAGAGTTAGGGTTAGTGTTAGGGTTAGAGTTAGGGTTAGGGTTAGGGTTAGGGTTAGGGATAGGGTAGTGTTAGTGTTAGGGTTAGGGTTAGAGTTAGGGTTAGGTGTTAGGGGTTAGGGGTTAGGGTTAGGTTTAGGGGGTTAAGGTTAGGGTTAGGTTTTGGGTTATATCACTTTTCAGTTTTCCTGTTATAATAATTGAACAGGCGACAGGTATGTGAATTAGTTTAAAAAGTTGTGCTTTGCTTTTCTATTCTTCCCTTGGAAACTTTTTCCTGTGCTGTACAGTGCGGTATATCACTTTTCAGTTTTCCTGTTATAATAATTGAACGGGCGACACGTATGTGAATTAATTTACAAAGTTGTTCTTTGCGTTTCTCTTCTTTCGATGAAAACTTGTTTCCTTGCCGTACAGTTCGATATATCGCATTTCAGTTTTCCTCGTTTCCTAATTGAGCTAGCGACACACATGTGATTTAGTTTACAAAGGAGTGCTTTGCGTTTATCTTCATTCTTTGGAAACTTGTTCCTGTGTGGTAGAGTTCGATATATCACTTTTCAGTTTTCCTGTATTCCTAATTGAGCAAGCGACACACATGTTATTTAGTTTATAAAGTAATGCTTTTCTTTTCTTTTCTTTCGTTGGAAACTTGTTCCTGTGCGGTAGAGTTCGATATATCACTTTTCAGTTTTCCTGTATTCCTAATTGAGCGAGGGACACACATGTGATTTAGTTCACAAAGTAGTGCTTTGCATTTATGTTCTTTCGTTTGAAACTTGTTCCTGTTAGGAACAAGTTAGGGTTAGAATTATGGTTAGGGTTAGGGTAGGTTTAGAGTTAGGGTTAGGGTTAGGGGGTTAGGGGATTAGGGTTAGGGTTAGGGTTAGGGTTAGGTGGTTAGGGTTAGGGTTAGCGATAGTGTTAGGGTTATATCAAATTTCAGTTTTCTTCTTATAATAATTGAACGGGCGACACGTATGTCAATTAGTTTACGAAATTGTGCTTTACGTTTCTGTTCTTTCGATGAAAATTTTTTCTTTGCAATACAGTTCGATATATCAGTTTTCAGTTTTCCTGTTATAATAATTGAACAGGCAACAGGTATGTGAATTAGTTTACAATGTTGTGCTTTGCTTTTCTATTCTTTCATTGGAAACTTGTTCCTGTCCGGTACAGTGCGATATATCACTTTTCATTTTTCCTGTATTCCTAATTGAGCGAGGGACACACATGTGATTTAGTTTACAATGTAGTGCTTTGCGTTTATGTTCTTTCTTTGGAAACTTGTTCCTGTTAGGAACAAGTTAGGGTTAGGATTAGGGTCAGGGTTAGGGTTATGGTTAGCGTTAGGGATAGGGTAGTGTTACGGTTAGCGTTAGGGTTATGGTTAGCATCAGGGTTTAGTGTTAGAGTTAGGTTTAGGGGGTTAGTATAGGGTTTGGGTTATATCACGTTTTAGTTTTCCTGTTATAATAATTGAACAGGCGACAGGTACGTGAATTAGTTTAAAAAGTTGTGCTTTGCTTTTCTATTCTGTCCTTGGAAACTTGTTCCTGTGCTGTACAGTGCGATATATCACTTTTCAGTTTTCCTGTTATAATAATTGAACGGGCGACACGTATGTGAATTAGTTTACAAAGTTGTTCTTTGCGTTTCTCTTCTTTCGATGCAAACTTGTTTCCTTGCCGTACAGTTCGATATATCGCATTTCAGTTTTCCTCTTTTCCTAATTGAGCTAGCGACACACATGTGATTTAGTTTACAAAGGAGTGCTTTGCGTTTATGTTCATTCTTTGGAAACTTGTTCCTGTGCGGTAGAGTTCGATATATCACTTTTCAGTTTTCCTGTATTTCTAATTGAGCAAGTGACACACATGTTATTTAGTTTATAAAGTAGTGCTTTTCTTTTCTTTTCTTTCGATGGAAACTTGTTCCTGTGCTGTACAGTGCGATATATTACTTTTCAGTTTTCCTGTATTCCTAATTGAGCGAGGGACACACATGTGATTTAGTTCACAATGTAGTGCTTTGCATTTATGTTCTTTCGTTTGAAACTTGTTCCTGTTAGGAACAAGTTAGGGTTAGAATTATGGTTAGGGTTAGGGTAGGTTTAGGGTTAGGGTTATGTTTAGGGTGTTAGGGGGTTAGGGTTAGGGTTAGGTGGTTAGGGTTAGGGTTAGCGATCGTGTTAGGCTTATATCAAATTTCAGTTTTCTTGTTATAATAATTGAACGGGCGACACGTATGTCAATTAGTTTACGAAATTGTGCTTTATGTTTCTGTTCTTTCGATCAAAACTTGTTTCTTTGCCATACAGTTCGATATATCAGTTTTCAGTTTTCCTGTTATAATAATTGAACAGGCAACAGGTATGTGAATTAGTTTACAATGTTGTGCTTTGCTTTTCTATTCTTTCATTGGAAACTTGTTCCTGTCCGGTACAGTGCGATATATCACTTTTCATTTTTCCTGTATTTCTAATTGAGCAAGTGACACAAATGTGATTTAGTTTACAAAGTTGTACTTTGCTTTGCTGTTCTTTCGTTTGAAACTTGTTCCTGTGTTTTACAGTGTGACATATCACTTTTCAGTTTTCCTGTATTCCTAATTGAGCGAGCGACACACATGTGATTTTGTTTACGAAGTAGTGCTTTGCGTTTTTGTTCTTTCTTTGGAAACTTGTTCATGTGCTGTACAATGTGATATAGCAATTTTCAGTTTTCCTGTATTCCTCATTGAGCGAGTGACACACATGTGATTTAGTTTACAAAGTAGTGCTTTGCTTTTCTGTTCTTTCTTTAGAAACTTATTCCTGTGGTGTACAGTGCGATATATCACTTTTCAGTTTTCCTGTGACAATAATTGAACAGGTGACACGTATGTGAATTAGTTTACAAAGTTGTGAATTGCGTTTCTGTTCTTTTGTTGGAAACTTGTTTATGTGCCGTACAGTCCGAGATAACACTTTTCAGTTTTCCTGTATTCCTAATTGAGCGAGCGACACACATGTGATTTAATTTACAAAGTAGTGCTTTGGTTTTCCGTTCTGTCTTTTGAAAATTGTTCTTGTGCTCTACACTGCGATATGTCACTTTTCAGTTTTACTGAATTCCTAATTGAGCAAGCGACACACATGTGATTCAGTTTACAAAGTAGTGCTTTACGTTTCTGTTCTTTTGTTGGAAACTTGTTTCTGTGTTGTACAGTGCGATATATCACTTCTACATTTTCCTCTGTTCCTAATGAGAGAGTGACACACATGGGATTTAGTTTACAATGTAGTGCTTTGCGTTTCTCTTCTTTTGTTGGAAACTTGTTTCTGTGCTGTACAGTGCGATATATCACTATTCAGTTTTCCTGTTACAATAATTGAACGGGAGACATGTATGTGAATTAGTTTACAAAGTTGTGCTTTGCGTTTCTGTTCTTTTGTTGGAAACTTTTTTCTGTGCTGTACAGTGCGATATATCACTTCTACGTTTTCCTGTGTTCCTAATGAGTGAGTAACAGACATGGGATTTAGTTTACAATGTAGTGTTTGCCTTTCTCTTCTTTTGTTGGAAAATTTTTTATGTGCTCTACAGTGCGATATGTCACTTTTCAGGTTTCCACTTACACTAATTGAACAGGTATTAGATATGTGAATTAGTTTACTAAGTTGTGCTTTGCGTTTCTGTTCTTTCGTTGGAATTTTGTTTCTGTGCTGTACAGTACAAGATAACACTTTTCAGTTTTCCTGTATTCCTAATTGAGCAAGCGACATACATGTGATTTAGTTTACAGAGTAGTGCTTTGCTTTTCTGTTCTTCCTTTTGAAACTTGTTCCTGTGCTGTACAGTGTGTTATATCACTTTTCAGGTTTCCTGTTCTAATAATTGAACTGGTGTCACGTTTGTGAATTAGTTTACTAAGTTGTGCTTTGCCTTTCTGTTCTTTGGTTGGAATCTTGTTTCTGTACCATACAGTGCGAGTTAACACTTTTCAGTTTTCCTGTATTCCTCATTGAGCGAGCGACACAAATGGGATTTAGTTTACAAAGTAGTGCTTTTTTTTCTGTTCTTTCTTTTGAAACTTGTTCTTGTGCTCTAGAGTGCAATATATCACTTTTTAGTTTTCCTGTTATAATAATTGAATGGGCGACATGTATGTGAATTAATTTACAAAGTTGTTCTTTCTGCTTCTGTTCTTTCGATGGAAACTTGTTCCTGGGATATATAGTGCGATATATCACTTTTCAGTTTTACTGTATTCCTAATTAAGCGAGCGACACACATGTGGTTCAGTTTACAACGTAGTGCTTTGAGTTTCTGTTCTTTTGTTGGAAACTTTTTTCTGTGCTGTACAGTGCAATATATCACTTTTCAGTTTTCCTGTTATAATAATTGAACGGGCGACACACATGTGATTTAATTTACAAAGTAGTGCTTTTCTTTTCTTTTCTTTCTTTTGAAACTTGTTCTTGTGCTCTAGAGTGCGATATATCACTTTTCAGTTTTCCTGTTATAATAATTGAATGGGCGACACGTATGTGAATTAGTTTACAAAGTTGTGCTTTGCGTTTCTGTTCTTTCTATGGAAACTTGTTCCTGTGATATACAGTGCTATGTATCACTTTTCAGGTTTCCTGAATTCCTAATTGAGTGAGCGACACACATGTGATTCAGGTTACAAAGTAGTGCTTTGCGTTTCTGTTCTTTTGTTGGAAACTTGTTTCTGTGCTGTACAGTGCGATATGTCACTTCTCAGTTTTCCTGTGTTCCTAATGAACGAGTGACACACATGTGATTTAGTTTATAATGTAATGCTTTGCGTTTCTCTTCTTTTGTTGCAAACTTTTTTATGTGCTGTACAGTGTGATATATCACATTTCAGGTTTCCTGTTACACTAACTGAGCGGCAACAGATATGTGAATTAGTTTACTAAGTTGTGCTTTGCGTTTCTGTTCTATTGTTGGAAACTTGTTTCTGTGCTTTATAGTGCGATATATCACTTTTCAGTCTTCCTGTTACGATAATTGTACATGCGACACATATGTGAATTAGTTCACAAAGTTGTGCTTTGGGATTACGTTCTATCGTTGGAAACTTTTTTCTGTGCCGTACAGTACAAGCTAACACTTTTCTGTTTTCCTGTATTCCTAATTGAGCGAGTGACATACATGTGATTTAGTTTACAAAGTTGTGCTTTGCTTTACTGTTCTTCCTTTTCAAACTTGTTCCTGTGCTCTACAGTGCGATATATCACTTCTCAGTTTTCCTGTGTTCCTAATGAGCAAGCGACACACATGTGATTTAGTTTACAACGTAGTGCTTTGCGTTTCTGTTCTTCTGTTGGAAAATTTTTTTGTGCTTTACAGTGCGATATAATACTTTTCAGTTTTCCTGTTATAATAATTGAACCGCGACACGTATGTGAATTAAATTACAATGCTATGCTTTGAGTTTGAGTTTTTTCATTGTAATCTTGTTTCTGTGCTGTATACTGTGATATATCACTTTTCAGTTTTCCTGTTGTAATAATTGAACAGGCGACACGTATGTGTATTAGTTTACAGTGTTCTGCTATGCATTTGTGTTCTCTCTTTGGAAAGTTGTTTTTGTGCTGTACAGTGCGAGATAACACTTTTCAGTTTTCCTGTATTCCTAATTGAGTGAGCGACACATGTGATTTCGTTTACAACGTAGTGCTTTTTTTTCTGTTCTTTTGTTGGAAATTTTTTTCTGTGCTGTACACTGCGATATTTCACTTTTCAGTTTTCCTGTTATAATAATTTAATGGGCGACACGTATGTGAATTGGTTTACTATGTTGTGCTTTGTATTTGTGTTCTTTCATTGCAAACTTGTTTCTGTGCTGTATAGTGCGATATATCACTTTTCAGTTTTCCTGTTATAATAATTGAACGGGCGACACGCATGTGAATTAGTTTACAAAGTTATGTTTGCGTTTCTGTTTTTCGTTGGAAACTTGTTCATGTGGTGTACAGTGTGATATATCAGTTTTTAGTTTTCCTGTATTCCTAATTGAGCGAGCGACAGACATGTGATTTAGATTACAATGTAGTGCTTTGCGTTTCTGTTCTTTTGTTGGAAAGTTTTTTCTGTGCTGTACACTGCGATATATCACTCTTCAGTTTTCCTGTTATAATAATTGAACGGGCGACACATAAGTGAATTAGTTTACAATTTTGTGCTTTGCATTTGTGATCTTTCTTTGGAAACTTGTTTCTGTCCTATACAGTGCGAGATATCAGTTTTCAGTTTTCCTGCTATAATAATTGAATGGGTGACATATAAGTGAATTAGTTTACAATGTTGTGCTATTCGATTATTTTCTTTTGTTTGAAACTTTTTTTATTCTGTACAGTGTGAGATATCACTTTTCAGTTTTTCTGTTTTCCCAATTGAGCAAGCGACACACATGTGATTTAGTTTACAACGTAGTGCTTTGCATTTCTCTTCTTTTGTTGGAAAGTTTTTTCTGTGCTGTATAGTGCTATATATCAATTTTCAGTTTCCCTGTTATAATAATTTAATGGGTGACAGGTGTGTGAATGATTTTACAGTATTGTGCTATGCGTTTTTGTTCTTTCTTTGTAAACTTGTTTCTGTGCTTTATATTGCGATATATCACTGTTCAGTTTTCGTGTTATAATAATTGAACAGGCAACACGTGTGTGAAATATTTTATTTTATTTTATTTTAAATTTTTTTAGCCATACTTTTTTAAATTTAATTCCATTTATTTTTTTTATTAATTACACTTTATTTATTTTTTATCCCCCCTAAGCCCCTCCGTACTTCCCTCTCAATTCCACCCTCCATCCTGTTTCTTCATGCATGCCCCTCCCCAAGTCCACTAATAGAGGAGCTTCTCCTCCCCTTTCTGATCTTAGTCTATCAGTTTTCATCAATAGTGGCTGCATTATCATCTTCTGTGCCTTGCTAAGGCTGCTCCCCCCTTAGAGGGAGGTGATCAAAGAGCAGGCCAATCAGATTAAGTCAGAGGCAGTCCCTCTTCCTATTACTAGGTAACCCACTTGGACACTGACCTGCCATGGGCTACATCTGTGCAGGGGTTCTAGGTTATCTCCATGAATAATCCTTGGTTGGATTATGAGTCTCTGGGAAGTTCCCTGTGTTCAAATTATCTTGTTTTGTTGCTCTCCTTGTGGAGTTCCTGTCCTCTCCAGCTCTTACTATTTCCCACTTTTTACATAAAATTCCATTCACTCTGCCTGACAGTTAGCCATCAGGCTCAGCATGTGCTTTGACAGTCTGCAGTGCAGAGGCTTTCAGAGGCCCTCTGTGGCAGGTTCCTAGGTTGTTTCCTGTTTTCTTCTTCTTCTGATGTCCATCTTCTTTGCCTTTCAGGATGGGGATTGAGCATTTTATTTAGGGTCCTCTCTTTTGCTTAGTTTGTTTAGATGTACATATTTTAGGTGATTTATCCTATGTTGTATGTTTATATGAGTCAGTATATACCGTGTGTGTCTTTTTGCTTCTGGGACAACTCACTCAGGATGATCCTTTCCAGATCCCAGCATTTACTTGCAAATTTCATGATTTCCTTATTTTTCATTGCTGAGTAATACTCCATTGTATAGATGTACCACAATTTCTGCATCCATTCTTCAGTTGAGGGGCATCTAGGTTGTTTCCAACTTCTGGCTATTAGAAATAAAGCTGCTACAAACATGGTTGAGCAAATGTCCTTTTTGTGTACTTGAGCCTCTTTTGGATATATGCCCAGGAGTGGTATGGTTGGATCTTGAGGAAGCGCTATTCCTAGTTGTCTGAGAAAGCGCCAGATTGATTTCCAGAGTGGTTGTACAAATTTACATTCCCACCAGCAGTGGAGAAGGGTTCCCCTTTCTCCACAACCTCTCCAGCATGTGTTGTCACTTGAGTTTTTGATCTTGGCCATTTTCATGGGTGTAAGGTGAAATCTCAGGGTTGTTTTGATTTGCATTTCCCTAATGGCTAGTGAGGTTGAGCATTTCTTTAAGTGCTTCTCTGCCATTTGGTATTCCTCTACAGAGAATTCTCTGTTTAGCTCTGTTCCCCATTTTTTAAGTGGATTACTTGGTTTGCTGCTTTTTAGCTTCTTTAGTTCTTTATATATACTGTATATGAGTCCTCTGTCAGATAAAGGGTTGGTGAAGATTCTTTCCCAATCTGTAGGTGGTCGCTTTGTTTTGATGACGGTGTCCTTTGCTTTACAGAAGCTTTTCAGTTTCATGAGGTCCCATTTATTGACTGTTGCTCTTAGCGCTTGTGCTGTTGGTGTTCTTTTCAGGAAGTTTTCCCCTGTACCAATGAGTTCTAGGGTATGTCCCACTTTTTTTCAAGCCGTTATAATGTGTCTGGTTTTATGTTGAGGTCTTTGATCCACTTGGACTTCAGTTTTGTGCAGGGTGACAAGTAGGGATCTATTTTCATTTTTCTACATGTAGACATCCAGTTAGACCAGCACCATTTGTTGAAGATGCTATCTTTTTTCCACTGTATGGTTTTGGCGTCTTTGTCAAAGATCAGGTGTCCATAAGTGTGTGGGTTTATTTCTGGGTCCTCTGTTCGGTTCCATTGATCCACCATTCTGTTTCTATGCCAGTACCATGCAGTTTTTAAAACTGTTGCTCTATAGTACAGCTTAAGATCAGGGATGGAGATACCTCCAGATCTTTTATTGTAGAGGATTGTTTTAGCAATTCTGGGTTTCTTGTTATTCCATACGAAGTTGAGCATTTTTTTCCAGGTCTGTAAAGAATTGTGTTGGCAATTTGATGGGAATTGCATTAAATTTGTAGATTGCTTTTGGTAAGATGGCCATTTTTACTATGTTAATCCTGCCAATCCATGAACATGGGAGATCTTTCCATGTTCTCATATCTTCTTCTAATTCTTTCTTCAGAGACTTGAAATTTTTTTCATACAAGGTTTTGACTTGCTTGGTTAGGGTTACACCAAGGTACTTTATGTCATTTGTGACTATTGTGAAGGGTGTTGTTTCCCTAATTTCTTTCTCACCCATTTTTGTCTTTTGTATACAGGAGTGCTACTGATTTTTTTTTAGTTAATTTTATATCCAGCCACTTTGCTGAAGGTGTTTATCAGCTGTAGGAGTTCCCTAGTAAAGTTTTTGGGGTCACTCATGTATACTATCATATCATCTGCAAATAGTGATAATTTGACTTCTTCTTTTCCAATCTGTATCCCCTTGATCTCCTTCAACTGTCTTATTGCTCTAGCAAGGACTTCCAGCACTATGTTGAAGAGATATGGAGAGAGTTGGCAGCCTTGTATTGTCCCTGATTTTAGTGGGATTGCTTTAAGTTTCTCTCCATTCAGTTTGATGTTGGCTATAGGCTTGTTGTATATCACCTTTACTATGTTTAGATATGTGCCTTGTATCCCTGATCTCTCCAATACTTTAAAAATGAATGGATGTTGGATTTTGTCAAATGCTTTTTCAGCATCTAGGGAGATTATCATGTGGTTTTTTCTTTCAGTTTGTTAACATGGTGGATTACATTGATGGGTTTCTGTATATTGAACCACCCCTGCATACCTGGGATGAAGCCTACTTGGTCATAGTGGATAATACCTTTGATGTGTTCTTGGATTTGGTTTGCAAGTATTTTATTAAGTATTTTTGCATCAATGTTCATAAGGGAGATTGGCCTGAAATTCTCTTTCTTTGTTGAGTCTTTGTGATGTTTAGGTACCAAGGTGTCAGTGGCTTCATAGAATGAGTTTGGTAATGTTCCTTCTGTTTCTATTTTGTGGAATAGTTTGAAGTGAATTGGTGTTAGCTCTTCTTTGAAGTTCTGGTAGAATTCTATGCTGAAGCCATCTGGTCCTGGGCTTTTTTTGGATGGGAGACTTTTGATGACTGCTTCTATTTTTTTGGGCTATATAGGACTATTTAGTTGATTTACCTGGTCTTGATTCAGCTTTGGTAAGTCAAATCAATCAAGAAAATTGTCCATTTCGTTTAGATTTTCAAATTTTGTGGCATATAGACTTTTGAAGTAAGTCCTAATGATTGTTTGGATTTCCTCATTGTCTGTAGTTATATCCGCCTTTTCATTTCTGATTTTGTTGATTTGGTTGGTGTCTCTCTGCCTTTTAGTTAGCTTGGCTAAGGGTTTGTCGATCTTGTTGATTTTCTCAAAGAACCAGCTCTTGGTTTCATTGATTCTTTGAATTGTTTTATTTGTTTCCAATTGATTGATTTCAGCCCTGAGTTTGATTATTTCCAGCTGTCTACTCCTTCTTGGTGTGTCTGCTTCTTGTTTTTCTAGGGTTTTTGAGTGAGCCATTAAGGTGCTTGAATGAGCTGTCTCGAATTTCTTCTTGAAGGCACTTAGTGTTATGAACTTTCCTCTTAGCACTGCTTTCATTGTGTCCCACAAGTTTGGGTATGTTGTGTCTTCATTTTCATTGATTTCTAGAAAGATGTTAGTTTCTTTCTTTATTTCTTCCCTGACCCAGCTGTCATTTAGTAACAAGTTGTTCAGTTTCCATGTGTGTGTAGGCATTTTGCTATTTCTGTTATTGTTGAGGTTCAGCTTTATTCCATGGTGATCAGACAAGATACAAGGGATTATTTCAATCTTCTTGTATCTGTTGAGGCTTGCTTTGTGACACACTATATGGTCTATTTTGGAGAAGGTTCCATGAGGTGCTGAAAAGAAGGTAAAATCTTTTGTGTTTGAGTGTAAAGTTCTGTAAATGTCTGTTAGGTCCATTTATTTCATGACCTCTGTCAGAGACATTGTTTCTTTGTTTAATTTCTGTTTTGTTGACCTGTCCTTTGTTGAGAGTGGGGTGCTGAAGTCTCCCACTATTAGTGTGTGGGGATCTATATGTGCTTTAAATTTCATCAATGTTTCTTTAACAAATGAGGGTGCCCTTGTATTTGGGGCATAGATGTTCAGGATTGTGATGTCTTTCTGGTGGAATTTTCCCTTGATGAGTATGAAGTGTCCTTCCCCATCTCTTTTGATTAATTTTGGTTGAAATTCTATTTTATCAGATATTAGAATGGCTACTCCTGCTTGCTTCTTGGGTCCCTTTGCTTGGAAAGTTGTCTTCCAACCCTTTACCCTCAGGTAATGTCTATCTTTGTGTCTTAGGTGTATTTCTTGTATGCAACAGATTGCTGGGTTTTGTTTACGTATCCATTCTGTAAATCTGTGTCTTTTTATTGGAGAGTTGATTCCATTGATGTTGATGGAGATTAATGACCGGTGGCTGTTAGATCCCTTGATTTTGATGTTGGCTGTGGTCATCAGGTTGTGTGCTTGGTTGCTTTTTGTTTTACTGAAGTGAGGTTATTTATTTCCTGTGTTTTCTTGAATGTAGCTAGTTTTCCTGGGTTGTATTTTCCCTTCTAGTGTCTTCTGTAATGCTGGATTTGTTTGTAGGTATTGTTGAAATTTGTTTTTGTCATTGAATATCTTGTTTTCTCCATCTATGAGGACTGAGAGCTTTGCGGGGTATAGTAGCCTGGGCTGACATCTCTGTTCTCTTAGGGTCTGCATGATATCCGTCCAGGCCCTTCTGGCTTTCATAGTCTCTGTTGAAAAGTCAGGTGTGATTCTAATGGGTTTGCCATTATATGTTACTTGGCCTTTTTCTCTTGAAGCTTTTAGTATTTTTTCTTTGTTCTGTATACTTACGGTTTTGATTATTATGTGGTGGGAGGATTTTTTTTCTGGTCTAATTTATTGGGTGTTCTATAGGCCTCTTGTATTGGCCTCTCCTTTAAGTTGGGGAAATTTTCTTCAATGATTTTGTTGAAAATATTTTTCTGGGCCTTGGAGAAGGGAGTCTTCTTTTTCCTCTATACCTATTATTCTTAGGTTTTGTCTTTTCATATTGTCTTGCATTTCTTGGACGGTCTGTGTCAGGAAGTTTTTGGATTTAACATTTTCTTTGAGCGATACATCGATTTCTTCCATTGTATCTTCTACACCTGAGATTCTTTCTTCCATCTCTTGTAGTCTATTGGTTATGCTTACCTCTGTGGTTCCTGTTTTCTTCCCTAGATTCTTCCTTTCCATTATTTCCTCCATTTGTGTTTTCTTTAATTTTTCCAATTCTATCTTCAGGTCTTGAGTTGTTTTGTTTACTTCCTTCACCTGTCTGATTGTACTTTCCTGTTTTTCTTTTAGTTCCTTCAACTCTGTTTCTTTTATTTCATTCAGTGCTTTAAGCATTTCCTTTCTAAAGGCCATAAACTGTTTGGCTGCAGCTTCCTCTATTTCTTTAGGGATGGCAATATTCTGTTTGAGTTTATCTTCCTCTATGGCTTTACGTATCTTATTTGTTTCCTCTGTTATCATCTTCATGAGCATAGTTGTTAGGTCATCTTCTTGGATTTCAGTTATGCTGGGGTGTCCAGGGCTACTTGCCCCTGGGTGACTGGGTTCTGGAGATGCTATATTGCTCTGTCTTTTGTTGTTTGAGCTTTTATGCTGGCCTCTACCCATTGTGCTATCTTAGGTGTTTGGGGTTATTTTCTGGTTGTTCCTGGGGATCCTGTGGTGGAGAGAATCCCCTTTGCAGAAAGCTGGTTTTTCCTGAAGGATGTCTTCTCAGCTTTTTGGGTATAGTCCCTGGATGGCTGTCGTTTTTTCAGGGGTTGCTGCTGCTCACCTCAGGGATATAGACCTGAGTGGTAACTGTGGTCTTTGTTAGTCTAGAGGGTTCTCCTTTCATCCAGGAAAGTCCTGAGGGCAGCTGCCCTGTTTCTGGGTTTCTTGTTGCAAATTTAATGATCAGCTGCTGTGACCCAGTTGGACATCAGGCGTGCCTCAACTGTTTGTGCCTGTGTCTGGAGCACAGCTGAGAGATGGCTCCTCAGCCCCACTGGTCTACTAGACTTTTTCTAGGGAAGGATTGGGTGATTTAAGTCAGTACAGTTTCCTTCCTTCCCTGTGGATTCTCTGGAGACACGGACTCCCAGTGTCTTTTTTTGCCCTGGTGAACACTGCTCAGTGTCTGCCAGCTAGCTGCCCGCAGAAATTGCCTGTGCCTGGAGCACAGCTGAGTGATGGCGGCTCATTCTCTGCCAGCTGTCTGGTGTGCAGAAAGTGCCTGTGTCTGCCTTTCCGGCCTTTGGGAGCCTGGGTGCCTCCCTAAGCTGGGTAATTTTCCAGGGACCTTTTCAGGCTGAGTGCTCTGAGATCAGACCAGCCGTTTCCCTCCCTGTGTGTTTGCCCCAGACAGTGAAACACATTCGCTGGTGCCCTGGTGCCCACAGTTCTATCTCAGGTGGCGAATCAGGTGCGCAGGCAGGCAGGGCTCTGTGCCGGAGTCTGGGTCCCCTGCTCTGGCTCCGGGCTGGCTCCTGGGGTGCCCGTGGAACCCGAGTCTTTTCCAGGGGATATCTGGGTGACCTAAGATCAGTCCCAATCATTTCCTGTACCGTAAAGTTATCTCTGGGCTGAAAATTCCAGTCTCTGATAGTGTGGTGCACACGTTTCAGTCTGGGACCATGACCAGAGACACTGGCTTGTGGCTCTGGGCTGGGGCTGTGGCTGGGGCTGGCGGCCTGCAGCCAAGCATCTGGCAGAACCGGGATCTCTTCCACGGTTTAGCCAGGTGAGTTAAAAACTGATTGAATCCCCCACCGAGGGGTAGCCTCTCACCTGGGAAACACAATGACAGTGTTTTAGGGCCCAGAGTTCTGATTGCTGGTCACTGTGCTGATACTGCTGCTGCTGCTCTGAATGAGAGTCCTCCGGGCACCGCCATCTTGCACCTCCCTGTGAATTAGTTTATTATGCTAAGCTCTGCATTTCTGTTCTTTCATTGAAAAATTGTTTCTGTGCCGTACAGTGCAAGATAACACTTTTCAGTTTTCCTGTATTCCTAATTTAACCAGGGACACACATGTGATTTAGTTGCAACATAGTGCTTTCCTTTTCTGTTCTTTCTTTGGAAACTTCTTCCTGTGCTTTACAGTGCAATATATCACTTTTCAGTTTTCCTGTATTCCTAATTGAGTGAGCGACACACATGTGATTTAGTTTACAACGTAGTGCTTTGCGTTTCTGTTCTTTTGTTGGAAACTTGTTTCTGTGCTGTACAGTGCGATATATCACTTTTCAGTTTTCCTGTTATACTAATTGAACAGGCGACACGTTTGTGAATTAGTTTACAATGTTGTGCTTTGCATTTGTGATCTTTCATTGGAAACTTATTTCTGTGCAGTATAGTGTGATATATCACTTTTCAGTTTTCCTGTTATTAATAATTGAACGGGCGAAACGTATGTGAATTAGTTCACAATGTTGTGCTATGTGTTTGTGTTCTTTCGTTGGAAACTTGTTTCTATGCTGTAGAGTGCAATATATCACTTTTCAGTTTTTCTGTTGTCCTAATTGAGCAGGCGACACATATGTGAATTAGTTTATAGTGTTGTGGTTTACGTTTCTGTTTTTTTGTTAGAAACTTGTTTCTGTGCTGTATAAGGTGATATATTACTTTTCAGTTTTCCTGTATTCCTAATTGAGCAAGTGACACACATGTGATTTAGTTTAAAACATAGTTCTTAGCTTTACTGTTCATTTGATGGAAAATAGTTTCTTTGCTGTACAGTGCGACATATCACTTTTCAATTTTCCTATTATCCTAATTGAGTGGCCGACACGTATGTGATTTAGTTTACACTTTTGTGCTTTGCGTTTCTGTTCTGTTATTGGAAACTTGTTTCTCTGCTGTATAGTGTGATATATCACTTTTCAGTTTTCCTGTTGCAATAATTGAACGGGCGACACGTATGTGAATTATTTTACAATTTTGTGCTTTGCATTTGGATTCTTTCATTTGAAAGTTGTTTCTGTGCTGTACAGTGCGATATATCACTTTTCAGTTTTCCTGCTATAATAATTGAAAGTGTGTCATGTATGTGACTTAGGTTACAATGTTGTGCTATGCATTAGTGTTCTTTCATTGGAAACTTGTTTCTATGCTGTACAGTGTGATATATCACTTTTCAGTTTTCCTGCATTCCTAATTGAGTGAGCGACACACATGTGATTTAGTTTACAACGTAGCACTTTGCGTTTCTGTTCTTTTGTTGGAAACATGTTTCTGTCCTGTACAGTGCGCGATATCACTTTTAAGTTTTCTAGTATTCCTAATTGTGTGAGCGACACACATGTGATTTAGTTTGAAACATAGTGCTTAGCTTTACTGTTCATTTGTTGGAAACTTTTTTCTTTGCTGTAGAGTGTGACATATCACTTTTCAGTTTTCCTGTTATCCTAATTGAGCGGGCAACACATATGTGAATTCGTTTACAATGTTTTGCTTTGCATTTGTGTTCTTTCATTGGAAACTTGTTTCCGTGCTGTATAGTGCAATATATCACTTTTCAGTTTTCCTGTTATAATTATTTAATGGGCGACAGGTGTATAAATTATTTTACAATGTTGTGCTATGCGTTTGTGTTCTTTCCTTGGAAACTTGTTTCTGTGCTCTATAGTGCGATATATCACTTTTCAGTTTTCCTGTTATAATAATTGAGTAGGCGACACTTATGTGAATTAGTTTACAATGTTGTGCTTTGCATTTGTGATCTTTTGTTGGAAACTTGTTTCTGTGCTGTACAGTGTGAGATATCACTTTTCAGTTTTCCTGTGATAATAATTTAACAGGCGACATGTATATGAATTATTTTACAATGTTCTGCTAGGCGTTTCTGTTCTTTCCTTGGAAACTTATTCCTATGCTGGACAGTGTGATATATCACTTTTCAGTGTTCCTGTTACAATAATTGAACAGGTGACACGTATGTGAATTAGTTTACAATGTTGTGCTTTGCCCTTGTGATCTTTTGTTGGAAACTTGTTTCTGTGAAGTACAGTGCGAGATATCACTTTACAGTTTTCTTGTATACCTAATTGAGCAGGCAACACGTATGTATATTAGTTTATTATGTTGAGCTCTGCGTTTCTTTTTTTTCGTTGGAAACTTTTTTCTGTGCTGTACAGTGGGAGATAACACTTTTCCTTTTTCCTGTATTCCTAATTGAGCGAGCAATACACATGTGATTTAGTTTACAAAGTAGTGCTTTGCTTTTCTGTTCTTCCTTTTGAAACTTGTTCCTGTGCTGTACATTGCATTATATAACTTTTCAATTTTCCGGTATTCCTAATTGAGCGAGCGACACACATGTGATTTCGTTTACAAAGTAGTGCTTTGCTTTTCTGTTCTTTTGTTGTAAACTTGTTTCTGTGCTGTATAGTGCGATATATCACTTTTCAGTTTTCCTGTTATAATAATTGAACGGGCGACACGTATGTGAATTAGTTTACAAAGTAGTGCTTTGCTTTTCTGTTCTTTCGTTGGAATCTTGTTCCTGTGATATACAGTGCGATATATCACTTTTCAGTTTTACTGTATTCCTAATCTATCGAGTAACATACATGTTATTTAGTTTGCAACGTATTGCTTTGTGTTTCTGTTCTTTTGTTGGAAACTTTTTTCTGTGCTGTACAGTGTGATATATCACTTTTCAGTTTTCCTATGACAATAATTTAATGGGCGACACGTATGTGATTTCGTTTACAATGTTGTGCTTTGCATTTGTGTTCTTTCATTGGAAACTTGTTACTGCTCTGTAGAGTGCGATATATCACTTTCCAGTTTTCCTGTTATAATAATTGAAAGGGTGACACATAAATGAATTAATTTACAACATTGTGCTGCATTTCTGTTCTTTTGTTGGAATCTTGTTTCTGTGCTGTACAGTGCGAGATATCACTTTAAGTTTTCCTGTATACCTAATTAAGCGGGCAACACATATGTGAATTAGTTTACAATGTTGAGCTCTGCTTATCTGTTCTTTTGTTGGAAACTTTTTTCTGTGCGGTACAGTGCGAGATAACAATTTTCCGTTTCCCTGTATTCCTAATTGATCGAGCGACACACATGTGATTTAGTTTACAATGTAATGCTTTGTGTTTCTGTTCTTTCGTTGGAAACTTGTTTCTGTGCTGTGCAGTGCGAGATATCACTTTTAAGTTTTGTCGTATTCGTAATTGTGTGAGGGACACACATGTGATTTAGTTTACATCATAGTGCTTAGCTTACTGTTCGTTTGTTGGAAACTTGTTTCTGTGCTGTAGATTCGAGATATCACTTTTTAGTTTTCCTGTATTCCTAATTGAGCAGGCAAATATATGTGAATTAGTTTACAATGTTGTGCTTAGCTTTACTGTTCATTTGTTGGAAACTTGTGGCTTTGCTGTAGAGTGTGACATATCACTTTTCAGTTTTCCCTGTTATCCTAATTGAGTGGGCGACACTTATGTGAATTATTTTACAGTGTTGTGGTTTTTGTTTCTGTTCTTTTGTTAGAAACTTGTTTCTGTGCTATATAGTGCGATATATCACTTTTCAGTGTTCCTGTTACAATAATTGAACAGGTGACAAGTATGTGAATTAGTTTACAATGTTGTGCTTTGCCCTTGTGATCTTTTGTTGGAAACTTGTTTCTGTGAAGTACAGTGTGAGATGTCACTTTACAGTTTTCCTGTATACCTAATTGAGCGGGCAACACGTATATATATTAGTTTATTATGTTGAGCTCTGCGTTTCTGTTTTTTCTTTGTAAACTTGTTTCTGTACCATACAGTGCGAGATAACACTTTTCAGTTTTCCTGTATTCCTAATTGAACGAGCGACACACATGTGATTTAGCTTGCAACGTAGTGCTTTGCGTTTTTGTTCTGTTGGAGCAGTACCAATTCACTGCATGGCGTCCTGTGAGGATGCTTGCTGGGTGGGTAGTTACCTCACACAGCTGCCCTCAGTGCAGGCCAGAATGGAATGTGGCTTCCCCATGCTGGCTTAGGGTACTTCTTCAGCTTACTCTCTTTACTTATTCTCCAGAGCTGGCATCTGTTCCTAAACCACTGTTGTGCTAATGATGCTTCCCATTGCATCCTCGTGCCCTGCTTCCATTTGGCAGGCACCCTAGAAGCAAGTTTCATCTGCATGGGAGTTCAAAGCTTGCCCTGTGGTCCAGCTGAGGCCAGAGCTGCCCAGAGAGGAGTAGCCTGAGCACAGGCTCCAGGCTGGGATTTTTTCCCTAGCTTGCGCCCTTCACTAAGCACCCTGGTATATGTGTGTTTATTTGGGGGCAGGGTACACACGTGCCCCTAAGTAGAGGACAGAGAACAGCCTGTGGGTGTTGTTCCTCTCTTTCTTTTTTTTTAATTTTTTATTTAACTTTTATTAATTACACTTTATTCCTTTTGTATCCCCCCATAAGCCCCTCCCACCTCTTCTCCCGGTTCCTCCCTCCCCCCTTTCTGCATGCATGCCTCTCCTCACATCCACTGATAGGGGGGGTCCTCCTCTCTTTCTGATCTTTTTTTTTTGTTCTTCTCAATGCAGTTCATTCAAGAACCTTGAACAATTTTCTGACCCTGGGGAAAGCTAGACTACAGCTTAAAAGAGCCTCTGGGTAGCCAACCCAAGGGTGCCTCGTGGGCAATGCACATAGATCCACATACACGGTTGCAAGCGGGTTTTTACATACTTGTCAAATATTTCACTGGAAGCGGGTTTTTAAGTGCTCTGGAGTCATTTCGTTGCAAGCGGGTTTTTACACACTTCTCAGACGTTTCACTGGAAGCTGGTTTTTAAGTGCTCTAGAGTCATTTCATTGCAAGCGGGTTTTTAGTTGCTCTGGAGTCTTTTCGTTGGAAGTGGGTTTTTAAGTGCTCTGGAGGCATTTGGTTGCAAGCAGATTATTAAGTGCTCTGGAGTCTTTTAGTTGGAAGCAGGATTTTAAGTGCTCTGGAGTCATTTTGTTGCAAGCGGGTTTTTACGTGCTCTGGAGTCATTTCGTTTCAAGACGGTTTTTACATACTTCTCAGATATTTCACTGGATGCGGATTTTTTAAGTGCACTGGAGTCATTTCATTGGAGGGGGTTTTTAAGTGCTCAGGAGTCATTTCATTGCTAGCTGCTGTTTAAGTGCTCTGGAGTCATTTCATTACAAGCGGGTTTTTAAGTACTCTGGAGTCATTTCGTTGCAAGCGAATTATTAAGTGCTCTGGAGTCTTTTCGTCGAAAGCGGGTTTTTAAGTGCTCTGGAGTCATTTCGTTGCAAGCAGGTTTTTAAATGCTCTGGAGCCATTTCGTTGCAAGTGGGATTTTACATACTTCTCAGACATTTCACTGGAAGCGGGTTTTTAAGTGCTCTGGAGTCATTTCGTTGCTAGTGGGTTTTATCATACTTCTCAGACATTTCCCTGGAAGTGGGTTTTTAAGTGCTCTGGAGTCATTTCATTGGAAGCGGGTTTTTACATGCTCTGGAGTCATTTCGTTGCAAGCGGCTTTTTAAATACTTCTCAGACATTTCAATGGAACCGGGTTTTCTAAGTGCTCTGGAGTCATTTCTTTGCAAGCGTGTTTTTACATGCTCTGGAGTCATTTCGTTGGAAGTGGTTTTTAAGTGCTCTGGAGTCATTTCATTGCAATCATGTTTTTAAGTACTCTGGAGTCATTTCGTTGCAAGCAGGTTTTCACATACTTCTCAAACATTTTACTGGAAGCTGGTTTTTTAAGTGCTCTCGTGTCATTTTGTTTCAAGCGGATTATTAAGTGCTCTGGAGTCTTTTTGTTGCAAGTGGGTTTTTACATACTTCTCAGACATTTCACTAGAAGCAGGTTTTTTAAGTGCTCTGGAGTCATTTCATTGCAAGCGGGTTTTTAAGTGCTCTGGAGTCATTTCGTTGCAAGGGGATTTTAAGTGCTCGAGTCATTTTGTTGCAAGCGGATTTTTGCCTACTTCTCAGACATTTCACTAGAAGCAGTTTTTGAAAGTGCTCTGGAGTCGTTTCGTTGCAAGCGGATTTTTAAGGGCTCTGGAGTCTTTTCATTGCAAGCGGGTTTTTAAGTGCTCTGGAGTCATTTTGTTGCAAGCGGGTTTTTACATACTTATCAGACATTTCACTGGAAGCTGGTTTCTTAACTGCTGTGGAGTCATTTCAGTGCAAGCGGGTTTTTAATTGCTTTGGAGTCGTTTCATTAGAAGCGGGTTTTTAAGTGCTCTGGAGTCATTTCGTTGCAAGCGGGTTTTTACATGCTTATCAGACATTTCACTGGAAGCGGGTATTTTAAGTGCTCTGGAGTCATTTCATTGCAAGTGGGTTTTTAAGTGCTTTGGAGTCATTTTGTTGGAAGCAGGTTTTTAAGTGCCCTGGAGTCATTTCGTTGCAAGCGGGTTTTTAAATACTTCTTAGACATTTCACTGAAAGAGGATTTTTAAGTGCCCTGGAGTCATTTCGTTGCAAGTGGGTTTTTAAGTGCTCTGGAGTCTTTTCATTGGAAGCGGGTTTTTAAGTGCTCCGGAGTCATTTCTTTGCTTGCGGGTTTTTACATATTTCTCAGACATGTCACTGGAAGCGGGTTTTTAAGTGCTCTGGAGTCATTCCATTGCAAGCGGGTTTTTACATACTTCTCAGATATTTCGCTGGAAGCGGGTTTTTTAAGTGCTCTTGAGTCATTTTGCTGTAAGCATGTTTTTAAGTGCTCTGGAGTCTTTTCATTGCAAGCGGGTTTTTAAGTGCTCTGGAGTCATTTCATTGTAAGCAGGTTTTAAAGTGCTCTGGAGTCATTTCGTTGCAAGCAGGTTTTTACATACTTCTCAGACATTTCACTGGAAGTGGGTTTTTTCAGTCCTCTGGAGTCATTTCGTTCCAAGCGGGTTTTTAAGTGCTCTGGAGTCTTTTCGTTGCAAGCGGGTTTTTAAGTGTTCTGGAGTCATTTCGTTGCAAGCGGGTTTTTAAGTACTCTGAAGGCATTTCGTTGTAAGTGGGTTTTTAAGTGCTCTGGAGTCATTTTGTTGCAAGCGGGTTTTTACGTGTTCTGGAGTCATTTCGTTGCATGCGGGTTTTTCCATACTTCTCAGACATTTCACTGGAAGCGGGTTTTTTAAGTGCTCTGGAGTCATTTCGTTGCAATCGGGTTTTTAAGTGCTCTGGAGTCATTTCGTTGCAAGCGCTTTTTTTAGTGCTCTGGAGTCATTTCGTTGCAAGCGGGTTTTTAAGTGCTCTGGAGTCATTTCGTTGCAAGTGGGTATTTAAGTGTTCTGGAGTCATTTCGTTGCAAGCGGGTTTTTAAGTTCTCTGAAGGCATTTTGTTGTAAGCGGGTTTTTAAGTGCTCTGGAGTCATTTCGTTGCAAGCGGGTTTTTACGTGTTCTGGAGTCATTTCGTTGCAAGCGGGTTTTTACATACTTCTCTTACATTGCACTGGAAGCGGGTTTTTTAAGTGCTCTGGAGGCATTTCGTTGCAAGCAGGTTTTTAAGTACTCTGGAGTCATTTCATTGCAAGCGGGTTTTTACGTGCTCTGGATTCATTTCGTTGCAAGCAGGTTTTTACATACTTCTCTGACATTTAACTGGAAGCGGGTTTTTTAAGTGCTCTGCAGTCATTTCGTTGCAAGCGGGTTTTTACGTGCTCTGGAGTCATTTCGTTGCAAGCGGGTTTTTACATACTTCTTTGACATTTAACTGGAAGCGGGTTTTTTAAGTGCTCTGCAGTCATTTCGTTGCAAGCGGGTTTTTAAGAGCTCTGGAGTCATTTCGATGCAAGCGCTTTTTTAGGGCTCTGGAGTCATTTCGTTGCAAGCGGGTTTTTAAGTGCTCTGGATTCATTTCGTTGCAAGCGGGTTTTTAAGTGTTCTGGAGTCATTTCGTTGCAAGCGGGTTTTTAAGTACTCTGGAGTCATTTCGTTGCAAGCGGGTTTTTAAGTGCTCTGGAGTCATTTCGTTGCAAGCGGGTTTTTACGTGTTCTGGAGTCATTTCGTTGCAAGCGGGTTTTTCCATACTTCTCAGACATTTCACTGGAAGCGGGTTTTTTAAGTGCTCTGGAGGCATTTCGTTGCAAGCGGGTTTTTAAGTACTCTGGAGTCATTTCGTTGCAAGCGGGTTTTTACGTGCTCTGGAGTCATTTCGTTGCAAGCGGGTTTTTACATACTTCTCTTACATTTAACTGGAAGCGGGTTTTTTAAGTGCTCTGGAGTCATTTTGTTGCAAGCGGGTTTTAACGTGCTCTGGAGTCATTTCGTTGCAAGCGGGTTTTTACATACTTCTGAGACATTTAACTGGAAGCGGGTTTTTTAAGTGCTCTGGAGTCATTTCGTTGCAAGCAGGTTTTTAAGTGCTCTGGAGTCATTTCGTTGCAAGAGCTTTTTTTAGTGCTCTGGAGTCATTTCGTTGCAAGCGGGTTTTTAAGTACTCTGAAGGCATTTCGTTGTAAGTGGGTTTTTAAGTGCTCTGGAGTCATTTCGTTGCAAGCGGGTTTTTACGTGTTCTGGAGTCATTTCGTTGCATGCGGGTTTTTCCATACTTCTCAGACATTTCACTGGAAGCGGGTTTTTTAAGTGCTCTGGACTCATTTCGTTGCAAGCGGGTTTTTAAGTGCTCTGGAGTCATTTCGTTGCAAGCGCTTTTTTTAGTGCTCTGGAGTCATTTCGTTGCAAGCGGGTTTTTAAGTGCTCTGGAGTCATTTCGTTGCAAGCGGGTTTTTAAGTGTTCTGGAGTCATTTCGTTGCAAGCGGGTTTTTAAGTACTCTGGAATCATTTCGTTGCAAGTGGGTTTTTAAGTGCTCTGGAGTCATTTCGTTGCAAGCGGGTTTTTAAGTACTCTGGAGTCATTTCATTGCAAGCGGGTTTTTACGTGTTCTGGAGTCATTTCGTTGCAAGCGGGTTTTTAAGTACTCTGGAGTCATTTCGTTGCAAGCTGGTTTTTATGTGCTCTGGAGTCATTTCGTTGCAAGCGGGTTTTTACATACTTCTCTTACATTTAACTGGAAGTGGGTTTTTTAAGTGTTCTGGAGTCATTTCGTTGAAAGCGGGTTTTTACGTGCTCTGTAGTCATTTCGTTGCAAGCGGGTTTTTACATACTTCTCAGACATTTCACTGGAAGCGGGTTTTTTAAGTGCTCTGGAGTCATTTCGTTGCAAATGGGTTTTTAAGTACTCTGGAGTCATTTCGTTGCAAGCGGGTTTTTAAGTGCTCTGGAGTCATTTCGTTGCAAGCGGGTTTTTAAGTGCTCTGGAGTCATTTCATTGCAAGGGGGTTTTTAAGTGCTCTGGAGTCATTTCGTTGCAAGCGGGTTTTTACGTGCTCTGGAGTCATTTCGTTGCAAGCGGGTTTTTAAGTGTTCTGGAGTCATTTCGTTGCAAGCGGGTTTTTAAGTGTTCTGGAGTCATTTCGTTGCAAGCGGGTTTTTAAGTACTCTGGATTCATTTCGTTGCAACCGGGTATTTAAGTACTCTGGAGTCATTTTGTTGCAAGCGGGTTTTTTAAGTACTCTGGAGTCATTTCGTTGCAAGCGGGTTTTTAAGTGCTCTGGAGTCATTTCATTGCAAGCGGGTTTTTAAGTGCTCTGGAGTCATTTCGTTGCAAGCGGGTTTTTAAGTGCTCTGGAGTCATTTCGTTCCAAGCGGGTTTTTAAGTGCTCTGGAGTCTTTTCGTTGCAAGCGGGTGTTTAAGTGTTCTGGAGTCATTTCGTTGCAAGCGGGTTTTTAAGTACTCTGAAGGCATTTCGTTGTAAATGGGTTTTTAAGTGCTCTGGAGTCATTTCGTTGCAAGCGGGTTTTTACCTGTTCTGGAGTCATTTCGTTGCATGCGGGTTTTTAAGTGCTCTGGAGTCATTTCGTTGCAAGCGGGTTTTTAAGTGCTCTGGAGTCATTTCGTTGCAAGCGGGTTTTTAAGTACTCTGGAGTCATTTCGTTGCAAGCGGATTTTTACATGCTCTGGAGTCATTTCGTTGCAAGCGGGTTTTTAAGTACTCTGGAGTCATTTCGTTGCAAGCGGGTTTTTAAGTGCTCTGGAGTCATTTCGTTGCAAGCGGGTTTTTAAGTACTCTGAAGGCATTTCGTTGTAAGTGGGTTTTTAAGTGCTCTGGAGTCATTTCGTTGCAAGCGGGTTTTTCCGGGTTCTGGAGTCATTTCGTTGCAAGCGGGTTTTTCCATACTTCTCAGACATTTCACTGGAAGCGGTTTTTTTAAGTACTCTGGAGGCATTTCGTTGCAAGCAGGTTTTTAAGTACTCTGGAGTCATTTCGTTGCAAGCGGGTTTTTACGTGCTCTGGAGTCATTTCGTTGCAAGCGGGTTTTTAAGTACTCTGGAGTCATTTCGTTGCAAGGGGGTTTTTAAGTACTCTGGAGTCATTTCATTGCAAGCGGGTTTTTAAGTGCTCTGGAGTCATTTCGTTCCAAGCGGATTTTTAAGTGCTCTGGAGTCTTTTCGTGGCAAGCGGGTTTTTAAGTGTTCTGGAGTCATTTCGTTGCAAGCGGGTTTTTAAGTACTCTGAAGGCATTTCGTTGTAAGTGGGGTTTTAAGTGTTCTGGAGTCATTTCGTTGCAAGCGGGTTTTTACGTGTTCTGGAGTCATTCCGTTGCAAGCGGATTTTTCAATACTTCTCAGACATTTCACTGGAAGCGGATTTTTTAAGTGCTCTGGAGGCATTTCGTTGCAAGCGGGTTTTAAGTACTCTGGAGTCATTTCGTTGCAAGCGGGTTTTTACGTGCTCTGGAGTCATTCCGTTGCAAGCGGGTTTTTAAGTGCTCTGGAGTCATTTCGTTGCAAGCGGGTTTTTAAGTGCTCTGGAGTCATTTCATTGCAAGGGGGTTTTTAAGTGCTCTGGAGTCATTTTGTTGCAAGCGGGTTTTTAAGTGCTCTGGAGTCATTTCGTTGCAAGCGGGTTTTTAAGTGCTCTGGAGTCATTTCCTTGCAAGCGCTTTTTTTAGTGCTCTGGAGTCATTTCGTTGCAAGCGGGTTTTTAAGTGCTCTGGAGTCATTTCGTTGCAAGCGCTTTTTTTAGTGCTCTGGAGTCATTTCGTTGCAAGCGGGTTTTTAAGTGCTCTGGAGTCATTTCGTTGCAAGCGGGTTTTTAAGTGTTCTGGAGTCATTTCGTTGCAAGCGGGTTTTTAAGTACTCTGGAGTCATTTCGTTGCAAGCGGGTTTTTAAGTGCTCTGGAGTCATTTCGTTGCAAGCAGGTTTTTAAGTACTCTGGAGTCATTTCGTTGCAAGCGGGTTTTTACGTGCTCTGGAGTCATTTCATTGCAAGTGGGTTTTTAAGTGCTCTGGAGTCTTTTAATTGCAAGCAGGTTTTTTAAGTGTTCTGGAGTCATTTCGTTGCAAGCGGGTTTTTACGTGCGCTGTAGTCATTTCGTTGCAAGCGGGTTTTTACATACTTCTCAGACATTTCACTGGAAAGGGGTTTTTTAAGTGCTCTGGAGTCATTTCGTTGCAAATGGGTTTTTAAGTACTCTGGAGTCATTTCGTTGCAAGCGGGTTTTTAAGTGCTCTGGAGTCATTTCGTTGCAAGCGGGTTTTTAAGTGCTCTGGAGTCATTTCATTGCAAGGGGGTTTTTAAGTGCTCTGGAGTCATTTCGTTGCAAGCGGGTTTTTAAGTGCTCTGGAGTCATTTCGTTGCAAGCGGGTTTTTAAGTGCTCTGGAGTCATTTTGTTGCAAGCGGGTTTTAACGTGCTCTGGAGTCATTTCGTTGCAAGCGGGTTTTTACATACTTCTCAGACATTTCACTGGAAGCGGGTTTTTTAAGTGCTCTGGAGTCATTTCGTTGCAAGCGGGTTTTTAAGTGCTCTGGAGTCTTTTAATTGCAAGCGGGTTTTTTAAGTGTTCTGGAGTCATTTCGTTGCAAGCGGGTTTTTACGTGCGCTGTAGTCATTTCGTTGCAAGCGGGTTTTTACATACTTCTCAGACATTTCACTGGAAAGGGGTTTTTTAAGTGCTCTGGAGTCATTTCGTTGCAAATGGGTTTTTAAGTACTCTGGAGTCATTTCGTTGCAAGCGGGTTTTTAAGTGCTCTGGAGTCATTTCGTTGCAAGCGGGTTTTTAAGTGCTCTGGAGTCATTTCATTGCAAGGGGGTTTTTAAGTGCTCTGGAGTCATTTCGTTGCAAGCGGGTTTTTACGTGCTCTGGAGTCATTTCGTTGCAAGCGGGTTTTTAAGTGCTCTGGAGTCATTTCGTTGCAAGCTGGTTATTACGTGCTCTGGAGTCATTCCGTTGCAAGCGGGTTTTTACATACTTCTCAGACATTTCACTGGAAGCGGGTTTTTTAAGTGCTCTGGAGTCATTTCGTTGCAAGCGGGTTTTTAAGTGCTCTGGAGTCATTTCGTTGCAAGCGGGTTTTTAAGTGTTCTGGAGTCATTTCGTTGCAAGCGAGTTTTTAAGTACTCTGGAGTCGTTTCGTTGCAAGCGAGTTTTTAAGTACTCTGGAGTCATTTCGTTGCAAGAGGGTTTTTAAGTGCTCTGGAGTCATTTCGTTGCAAGCGGGTTTTTAAGTGCTCTGGAGTCATTTCGTTGCAAGTGGGTTTTTAAGTGCTCTGGAGTCATTTCGTTGCAAGCGGGTTTTTAAGTGCTCTGGATTCATTTCAATGCAAGCGCTTTTTTAGTGCTCTGGAGTCATTTCGTTGCAAACGGGTTTTTAAGTGCTCTGGAGTCATTTCGTTGCAAGCGGGTTTTTAAGTGTTCTGGAGTCATTTCGTTGCAAGCGGTTTTTAAGTGCTCTGGAGTCATTTCGTTGCAAGCGGGTTTTTAAGTGCTCTGGAGTCATTTCGTTGCAAGCGGGTTTTTAAGTGCTCTGTTGTCATTTCCTTGCAAGCGGGTTTTTAAGTGCTCTGGAGTCATTTCGTTGCAGGGGGGTTATTAAGTGCTCTGGAGTCATTTCGTTGCAAGCGGGTTTTTACGTGCTCTGGAGTCATTTCGTTGCAAGCGGGTTTTTAAGTGCTCTGGAGTCATTTCGTTGCAAGCGGGTTTTTAAGTGCTCTGGAGTCATTTTGTTGCAAGCGGGTTTTTAAGTGCTCTGGAGTCATTTCGTTGCAAGCGGGTTTTTAAGTGCTCTGGAGTCATTTCGTTGCAAGCGGGTTTTTACATGCTCTGGAGTCATTTCGTTGCAAGCGGGTTTTTCCGGGTTCTGGAGTCATTTCGTTGCAAGCGGGTTTTTCCATACTTCTCAGACATTTCACTGGAAGCGGGTTTTTTAAGTACTCTGGAGGCATTTCGTTGCAAGCGGGTTTTTAAGTACTCTGGAGTCATTTCGTTGCAAGTGGGTTTTTACGTGCTCTGGAGTCATTTCGTTGCAAGCGGGTTTTTAAGTACTCTGGAGTCATTTCGTTGCAAGCGGGTTTTTAAGTACTCTGGAGTCATTTCATTGCAAGCGGGTTTTTAAGTGCTCTGGAGTCATTTCGTTCCAAGCGGGTTTTTAAGTGCTCTGGAGTCTTTTCGTTGCAAGCGGGTTTTTAAGTGTTCTGGAGTCATTTCGTTGCAAGCAGGTTTTTGAGTACTCTGAAGGCATTTCGTTGTAAGTGGGTTTTTAAGTGTTCTGGAGTCATTTCGTTGCAAGCCGGTTTTTACGTGTTCTGGAGTCATTTCATTGCAAGCGGGTTTTTCCATACTTCTCAGACATTTCACTGGAAGCGGGTTTTTTAAGTGCTCTGGAGGCATTTCGTTGCAAGCGGGTTTTTAAGTACTCTGGAGTCATTTCGTTGCAAGCGGGTTTTTACGTGCTCTGGAGTCATTTCGTTGTAAGCGGGTTTTTACATACTTCTCTTACATTTAACTGGAAGCGGGTTTTTTAAGTGTTCTGGAGTCATTTCGTTGCAAGCGGGTTTTTACGTGCTCTGGAGTCATTTCATTGCAAGGGGGTTTTTACGTGCTCTGGAGTCATTTTGTTGCAAGCGGGTTTTTACCTGCTCTGGAGTCATTTCGTTGCAAGCGGGTTTTTAAGTGCTCTGGAGTCATTTCGTTGCAAGCTGGTTATTACGTTCTCTGGAGTCATTTCGTTGCAAGCGGGTTTTTACATACTTCTCAGACATTTCACTGGAAGCGGGTTTTTTAAGTGCTCTGGAGTCATTTTGTAGCAAGCGGGTTTTAACGTGCTCTGGAGTCATTTCGTTGCAAGCGGGTTTTTACATACTTCTCAGACATTTCACTGGAAGCGGGTTTTTTAAGTGCTCTGGAGTCATTTCGTTGCAAGCGGGTTTTTAAGTGCTCTGGAGTCTTTTAATTGCAAGCGGGTTTTTTAAGTGTTCTGGAGTCATTTCGTTGCAAGCGGGTTTTTACGTGCGCTGTAGTCATTTCGTTGCAAGCGGGTTTTTACATACTTCTCAGACATTTCACTGGAAAGGGGTTTTTTAAGTGCTCTGGAGTCATTTCGTTGCAAATGGGTTTTTAAGTACTCTGGAGTCATTTCGTTGCAAGCGGGTTTTTAAGTGCTCTGGAGTCATTTCGTTGCAAGCGGGTTTTTAAGTGCTCTGGAGTCATTTCATTGCAAGGGGGTTTTTAAGTGCTCTGGAGTCATTTCGTTGCAAGCGGGTTTTTACGTGCTCTGGAGTCATTTCGTTGCAAGCGGGTTTTTAAGTGCTCTGGAGTCATTTCGTTGCAAGCTGGTTATTACGTGCTCTGGAGTCATTCCGTTGCAAGCGGGTTTTTACATACTTCTCAGACATTTCACTGGAAGCGGGTTTTTTAAGTGCTCTGGAGTCATTTCGTTGCAAGCGGGTTTTTAAGTGCTCTGGAGTCATTTCGTTGCAAGCGGGTTTTTAAGTGTTCTGGAGTCATTTCGTTGCAAGCGAGTTTTTAAGTACTCTGGAGTCGTTTCGTTGCAAGCGAGTTTTTAAGTACTCTGGAGTCATTTCGTTGCAAGAGGGTTTTTAAGTGCTCTGGAGTCATTTCGTTGCAAGCGGGTTTTTAAGTGCTCTGGAGTCATTTCGCTGCAAGCGGGTTTTTACGTGCTCTGGAGTCATTTCGTTGCAAGCGGGTTTTTAAGTGCTCTGGAGTCATTTCGTTGCAAGCGGGTTTTTAAGTGTTCTGGAGTCATTTCGTTGCAAGCGGGTTTTTAAGTACTCTGGAGTCATTTCGTTGCAACCGGGTTTTTAAGTACTCTGGAGTCATTTCGTTGCAAGCGGGTTTTTAAGTGCTCTGGAGTCATTTCATTGCAAGCGGGTTTTTAAGTGCTCTGGAGTCATTTCGTTGCAAGCGGGTTTTTAAGTACTCTGGAGTCATTTCGTTGCAAGTGGGTTTTTAAGTGCTCTGGAGTAATTTCGTTGCAAGCGGGTTTTTAAGTGCTCTGGATTCATTTCGATGCAAGCGCTTTTTTAGTGCTCTGGAGTCATTTCGTTGCAAACGGGTTTTTAAGTGCTCTGGAGTCATTTCGTTGCAAGCGGGTTTTTAAGTGTTCTGGAGTCATTTCGTTGCAAGCGGTTTTTAAGTGCTCTGGAGTCATTTCGTTGCAAGCGGGTTTTTAAGTGCTCTGGAGTCATTTCGATGCAAGCGGGTTTTTAAGTGCTCTGTTGTCATTTCCTTGCAAGCGGGTTTTTAAGTGCTCTGGAGTCATTTCGTTGCAGGGGGGTTATTACGTGCTCTGGAGTCATTTCGTTGCAAGCGGGTTTTTACGTGCTCTGGAGTCATTTCGTTGCAAGCGGGTTTTTACGTGCTCTGGAGTCATTTCGTTGCAAGCGGGTTTTTAAGTGCTCTGGAGTCATTTCGTTGCAAGCGGGTTTTTAAGTGCTCTGGAGTCATTTCGTTGCAAGCGGGTTTTTAAGTGCTCTGGAGTCATTTCGTTCCAAGCGGGTTTTTAAGTGCTCTGGAGTCTTTTCTTTGCAAGCGGGTTTTTAAGTGTTCTGGAGTCATTTCGTTGCAAGCGGGTTTTTGAGTACTCTGAAGGCATTTCGTTGTAAGTGGGTTTTTAAGTGTTCTGGAGTCATTTCGTTGCAAGCCGGTTTTTGCGTGTTCTGGAGTCATTTCATTGCAAGCGGGTTTTTCCATACTTCTCAGACATTTCACTGGAAGCGGGTTTTTTAAGTGCTCTGGAGGCATTTCGTTGCAAGCGGGTTTTTAAGTACTCTGGAGTCATTTCGTTGCAAGCGGGTTTTTACGTGCTCTGGAGTCATTTCGTTGCAAGCGGGTTTTTACATACTTCTCTTACATTTAACTGGAAGCGGGTTTTTTAAGTGTTCTGGAGTCATTTCGTTGCAAGCGGGTTTTTACGTGCTCTGGAGTCATTTCATTGCAAGGGGGTTTTTACGTGCTCTGGAGTCATTTTGTTGCAAGCGGGTTTTTACGTGCTCTGGAGTCATTTCGTTGCAAGCGGGTTTTTAAGTGCTCTGGAGTCATTTCGTTGCAAGCTGGTTATTACGTTCTCTGGAGTCATTTCGTTGCAAGCGGGTTTTTACATACTTCTCAGACATTTCACTGGAAGCGGGTTTTTTAAGTGCTCTGGAGTCATTTTGTTGCAAGCGGGTTTTAACGTGCTCTGGAGTCATTTCGTTGCAAGCGGGTTTTTACATACTTCTCAGACATTTCACTGGAAGCGGGTTTTTTAAGTGCTCTGGAGTCATTTCGTTGCAAGCGGGTTTTTAAGTGCTCTGGAGTCATTTCGTTGCAAGCGCTTTTTTTAGTGCTCTGGAGTCATTTCGTTGCAAGTGGGTTTTTAAGTGCTCTGGAGTCATTTCGTTGCAAGCGGGTTTTTAAGTGTTCTGGAGTCATTTCGTTGCAAGCGGGTTTTTAAGTACTCTGGAGTCATTTCGTTGCAAGCGGGTTTTTACGTGCTCTGGAGTCATTTCGTTGCAAGCGGGTTTTTAAGTGCTCTGGAGTCATTTCGTTGCAAGCGGGTTTTTAAGTGTTCTGGAGTCATTTCGTTGCAAGCGGGTTTTTAAGTACTCTGGAGTCATTTTGTTGCAAGCGGGTTTTTACGTGCTCTGGAGTCATTTCGTTGCAAGCGGGTTTTTAAGTGCTCTGGAGTCATTTCGTTGCAAGCTGGTTATTACGTTCTCTGGAGTCATTTCGTTGCAAGCGGGTTTTTACATACTTCTCAGACATTTCCCTGGAAGCGGGTTTTTTAAGTGCTCTGGAGTCATTTTGTTGCAAGCGGGTTTTAACGTGCTCTGGAGTCATTTCGTTGCAAGCGGGTTTTTACATACTTCTCAGACATTTCCCTGGAAGCGGGTTTTTAAGTGCTCCTGAGTCATTTCGTTGCAAGCAGGTTTTTAAGTACTCTGGAGTCATTTCGTTGCAAGTGGGTTTTTACGTGCTCTGGAGTCATTTCATTGCAAGCGGGTTTTTAAGTGCTCTGCAGTCATTTCGTTCCAAGCGGGTTTTTAAGTGCTCTGGAGTCTTTTAGTTGCAAGCGGGTTTTTAAGTGTTCTGGAGTCATTTCGTTGCAAGCGGGTTTTTAAGTACTCTGAAGGCATTTCGTTGTAAGTGGGTTTTTAAGTGCTCTGGAGTCATTTCGTTGCAAGCGGGTTTTTACGTGTTCTGGAGTCATTTCGTTGCAAGCGGGTTTTTCCATACTTCTCAGACATTTCACTGGAAGCGGGTTTTTTAAGTGCTCCGGAGGCATTTCGTTGCAAGCGGGTTTTTAAGTACTCTGGAGTCATTTCGTTGCAAGCGGGTTATTACGTGCTCTGGAGTCATTTCTTTGCAAGCGGGTTTTTACATACTTCTCTTACATTTAACTGGAAGCGGGTTTTTTAAATGTTCTGGAGTCATTTCGTTGCAAGCGGGTTTTTACGTGCGCTGTAGTCATTTCGTTGCAAGCGGGTTTTTACATACTTCTCAGACATTTCACTGGAAGGGGGTTTTTTAAATGCTCTGGAGTCATTTCGTTGCAAATGGGTTTTTAAGTGCTCTGGAGTCATTTCGTTGCAAGCGGGTTTTTTAATTGCTCTGGAGTCATTTCGTTGCAAGCAGGTTTTTAACTGCTCTGGAGTCATTTCGTTGCAAGCGGGTTTTTAAGTGCTCTGGAGTCATTTCATTGCAAGGGGGTTTTTAAGTGCTCTGGAGTCATTTCTTTGCAAGCGGGTTTTTACGTGCTCTGGAGTCATTTCGTTGCAAGCGGGTTTTTAAGTGCTCTGGAGTCATTTCGTTGCAAGCTGGTTATTACGTGCTCTGGAGTCATTCCGTTGCAAGCGGGTTTTTACATACTTCTCAGACATTTCACTGGAAGCGGGTTTTTTAAGTGCTCTGGAGTCATTTCGTTGCAAGCGGGTTTTTAAGTGCTCTGGAGTCATTTCGTTGCAAGCGGGTTTTTAAGTGTTCGGGAGTCATTTCGTTGCAAGCGAGTTTTTAAGTACTCTGGAGTCGTTTCGTTGCAAGCGAGTTTTTAAGTACTCTGGAGTCATTTCATTGCCAGAGGGTTTTTAAGTGCTCTGGAGTCATTTCGTTGCAAGCGGGTTTTTAAGTGCTCTGGATTCATTTCGATTCAAGCGCTTTTTTAGTGCTCTGGAGTCATTTCGTTGCAAATGGGTTTTTAAGTGCTCTGGAGTCATTTCGTTGCAAGCGGGTTTTTAAGTGTTCTGGAGTCATTTCGTTGCAAGCGGGTTTTTAAGTGCTCTGGAGTCATTTCGTTGCAAGCGGGTTTTTACGTGCTCTGGAGTCATTTCGTTGCAAGCGGGTTTTTAAGTGGTCTGGAGTCATTTCGTTGCAAGCGGGTTTTTAAGTGCTCTGGAGTCATTTCGTTGCAAGCGGGTTTTTAAGTGCTCTGGAGTCATTTCGTTGCAAGCGGTTTTTAAGTGCTCTGGAGTCATTTCGTTGCAAGCGGGTTTTTAAGTGCTCTGGAGTCATTTCATTGCAAGCGGGTTTTTAAGTGCTCTGTTGTCATTTCCTTGCAAGCGGGTTTTTAAGTGCTCTGGAGTCATTTCGTTGCAGGGGGGTTATTACGTGCTCTGGAGTCATTTCGTTGCAAGCGGGTTTTTACGTGCTCTGGAGTCATTTCGTTGCAAGCGGGTTTTTAAGTGCTCTGGAGTCATTTCGTTGCAAGCGGGTTTTTAAGTGCTCTGGAGTCATTTTGTTGCAAGCGGGTTTTTAAGTGCTCTGGAATCATTTCGTTGCAAGCGGGTTTTTAAGTGTTCTGGAGTCATTTCGTTGCAAGCGGGTTTTTAAGTACTCTGGAGTCATTTCGTTGCAAGCGGGTTTTTAAGTGCTCTGGAGTCATTTCCTTGCAAGCGGGTTTTTAAGAGCTCTGGAGTCATTTCGTTGCAGGGGGGTTATTACGTGCTCTGGAGTCATTTCGTTGCAAGCGGGTTTTTAAGTGCTCTGGAGTCATTTCGTTGCAAGCGGGTTTTTAAGTGCTCTGGAGTCTTTTCGTTGCAAGCGGGTTTTTAAGTGTTCTGGAGTCATTTCGTTGCAAGCGGGTTTTGAAGTACTCTGGAGTCATTTCGTTGCAAGCGGGTTTTTACGTGCTCTGGAGTCATTTCGTTGCAAGCGGGTTTTTAAGTGCTCTGGAGTCATTTCGTTGCAACCGGGTTTTTAAGTACTCTGGAGTCATTTCGTTGCAAGCGGGTTTTGAAGTACTCTGGAGTCATTTCGTTGCAAGCGGGTTTTTACGTGCTCTGGAGTCATTTCGTTGCAAGCGGGTTTTTAAGTGCTCTGGAGTCATTTCGTTGCAAGCGGGTTTTTAAGTGCTCTGGAGTCATTTCGTTGCAAGCGGGTTTTTAAGTGCTCTGAAGGCATTTCGTTGTAAGCGGGTTTTTCAGTGCTCTGGAGTCATTTCGTTGCAAGCGGGTTTTTACGTGATCTGGAGTCATTTCATTGCAAGCGGGTTTTTACATACTTCTCAGACATTTCACTGGAAGCGGGTTTTTTAAGTGCTCTGGAGTCATTTCCTTGCAAGCGGGTTTTTAAGTGCTCTGGAGTCATTTCGTTGCAGGGGGGTTATTACGTGCTCTGGAGTCATTTCGTTGCAAGCGGGTTTTTACGTGCTCTGGAGTCATTTCGTTGCAAGCGGGTTTTTAAGTGCTCTGGAGTCATTTCGTTGCAAGCGGGTTTTTAAGTGCTCTGGAGTCATTTTGTTGCAAGCGGGTTTTTAAGTGCTCTGGAGTCATTTCGTTGCAAGCGGGTTTTTAAGTGTTCTGGAGTCATTTCGTTGCAAGCGGGTTTTTAAGTGCTCTGGAGTCATTTCGTTGCAAGCGGGCTTTTAAGAGCTCTGGAGTCATTTCGTTGCAGGGGGGTTATTACGTGCTCTGGAGTCATTTCGTTGCAATCGGGTTTTTAAGTGCTCTGGAGTCATTTCGTTGCAAGCGGGTTTTTAAGTGCTCTGGAGTCTTTTCGTTGCAAGCGGGTTTTTAAGTGTTCTGGAGTCATTTCGTTGCAAGCGGGTTTTGAAGTACTCTGGAGTCATTTCGTTGCAAGCGGGTTTTTACGTGCTCTGGAGTCATTTCGTTGCAAGCGGGTTTTTAAGTGCTCTGGAGTCATTTCGTTGCAAGCGGGTTTTTAAGTGCTCTGTTGTCATTTCCTTGCAAGCGGATTTTTAAGTGCTCTGGAGTCATTTCGTTGCAGGGGGGTTATTACGTGCTCTGGAGTCATTTCGTTGCAAGCGGGTTTTTACGTGCTCTGGAGTCATTTCATTGCAAGCGGGTTTTTAAGTGCTCTGGAGTCATTTCGTTGCAAGCGGGTTTTTAAGTGCTCTGGAGTCATTTTGTTGCAAGCGGGTTTTTAAGTGCTCTGGAATCATTTCGTTGCAAGCGGGTTTTTAAGTGTTCTGGAGTCATTTCGTTGCAAGCGGGTTTTTAAGTACTCTGGAGTCATTTCGTTGCAAGCGGGTTTTTAAGTGCTCTGGAGTCATTTCCTTGCAAGCGGGTTTTTAAGAGCTCTGGAGTCATTTCGTTGCAGGGGGGTTATTACGTGCTCTGGAGTCATTTCGTTGCAAGCGGGTTTTTAAGTGCTCTGGAGTCATTTCGTTGCAAGCGGGTTTTTAAGTGCTCTGGAGTCTTTTCGTTGCAAGCGGGTTTTTAAGTGTTCTGGAGTCATTTCGTTGCAAGCGGGTTTTGAAGTGCTCTGGAGTCATTTCGTTGCAAGCGGGTTTTTAAGTGCTCTGGAGTCATTTCGTTGCAAGCGGGTTTTTAAGTGTTCTGGAGTCATTTCGTTGCAAGCGGGTTTTTAAGTGCTCTGGAGTCATTTCGTTGCAAGCGGGTTTTTAAGTGCTCTGGAGTCATTTCGTTGCAAGCGGGTTTTTAAGTGCTCTGGAGTCATTTCGTTGCAAGCGGGTTTTTAAGTGCTCTGGAGTCATTTCGTTGCAAGCGGGTTTTTAAGTGCTCTGGAGTCATTTCGTTGCAAGCGGGTTTTTAAGTGCTCTGGAGTCATTTCGTTGCAAGCGGGTTTTTAAGTGCTCTGGAGTCATTTCGTTGCAAGCGGGTTTTTAAGTGCTCTGGAGTCATTTCGTTGCAAGCGGGTTTTTAAGTGCTCTGAAGGCATTTCGTTGTAAGCGGGTTTTTCAGTGCTCTGGAGTCATTTCATTGCAAGCGGGTTTTTACATACTTCTCAGACATTTCACTGGAAGCGGGTTTTTTAAGTGCTCTGGAGTCATTTCCTTGCAAGCGGGTTTTTAAGTGCTCTGGAGTCATTTCGTTGCAGGGGGGTTATTACGTGCTCTGGAGTCATTTCGTTGCAAGCGGGTTTTTACGTGCTCTGGAGTCATTTCGTTGCAAGCGGGTTTTTAAGTGCTCTGGAGTCATTTCGTTGCAAGCGGGTTTTTAAGTGCTCTGGAGTCATTTTGTTGCAAGCGGGTTTTTAAGTGCTCTGGAGTCATTTCGTTGCAAGCGGGTTTTTAAGTGTTCTGGAGTCATTTCGTTGCAAGCGGGTTTTTAAGTGCTCTGGAGTCATTTCCTTGCAAGCGGGCTTTTAAGAGCTCTGGAGTCATTTCGTTGCAGGGGGGTTATTACGTGCTCTGGAGACATTTCGTTGCAATCGGGTTTTTAAGTGCTCTGGAGTCATTTCGTTGCAAGCGGGTTTTTAAGTGCTCTGGAGTCTTTTCGTTGCAAGCGGGTTTTTAAGTGTTCTGGAGTCATTTCGTTGCAAGCGGGTTTTGAAGTACTCTGGAGTCATTTCGTTGCAAGCGGGTTTTTACGTGCTCTGGAGTCATTTCGTTGCAAGCGGGTTTTTACATACTTCTCTGACATTTAACTGGAAGCGAGTTTTTTAAGTGCTCTGGAGTCATTTCGTTGCAAGCGGGTTTTTAAGTGCTCTGGAGTCTTTTCGTTGCAAGCGGGTTTTTAAGTGTTCTGGAGTCATTTCGTTGCAAGCGGGTTTTGAAGTACTCTGGAGTCATTTCGTTGCAAGCGGGTTTTTACGTGCTCTGGAGTCATTTCTTTGCAAGCGGGTTTTTACATACTTCTCTGACATTTAACTGGAAGCGAGTTTATTAAGTGCTCTGGAGTCATTTCGTTGCAAGCGGGTTTTTACGTGTTCTGGAGTCATTTCGTTGCAAGCGGGTTTTTACATACTTCTCAGACATTTCAATGGAAGCGGGTTTTTTAAGTGCTCTGGAGGCATTTCGTTGCAAGCGGGTTTTTAAGTGCTCTGGAGTCATTTCGTTGCAAGCGGGTTTTTAAGTACTCTGGAGTCATTTCGTTGCATGCGGATTTTTACGTGCTCTGGAGTCATTTCGTTGCAAGCGGGTTTTTAAGTACTCTGGAGTCATTTCGTTGCAAGCGGGTTTTTAAGTGCTCTGTAGTCATTTCGTTGCAAGCGGGTTATTAAGTACTCTGAAGGCATTTTGTTGTAAGTGGGTTTTTAAGTGCTCTGGAGTCATTTCGTTGCAAGCGGGTTTTTCCGGGTTCTGGAGTCATTTCGTTGCAAGCGGGTTTTTCCATACTTCTCAGACATTTCACTGGAAGCGGGTTTTTTAAGTACTTTGGAGGCATTTCGTTGCAAGCGGGTTTTTAAGTACTCTGGAGTCATTTCGTTGCAAGCGGGTTTTTACGTGCTCTGGAGTCATTTCGTTGCAAGCGGGTTTTTAAGTACTCTGGAGTCATTTCGTTGCAAGCGGGTTTTTAAGTACTCTGGAGTCATTTCATTGCAAGCGGGTTTTTAAGTGCTCTGGAGTCATTTCGTTGCAAGCGGGTTTTTAAGTGCTCTGGAGTCTTTTCGTTGCAAGCGGGTTTTTAAGTGTTCTGGAGTCATTTCGTTGCAAGCGGGTTTTTAAGTACTCTGAAGGCATTTCGTTGTAAGTGGGTTTTTAAGTGTTCTGGAGTCATTTCGTTGCAAGATGGTTTTTACGTGTTCTGGAGTCATTTCGTTGCAAGCGGGTTTTTCCATACTTCTCAGACATTTAACTGGAAGCGGGTTTTTTAAGTGCTCTGGAGGCATTTCGTTGCAAGCGGGTTTTTAATACTCTGGAGTCATTTCGTTGCAAGCGGGTTTTTACGTACTCTGGAGTCATTTCGTTGCAAGCGGGTTTTTACATACTTCTCTTACATTTAACTGGAAGCAGGTTTTTTAAGTGTTCTGGAGTCATTTCGTTGCTAGGGGGTTTTTAAGTGCTCTGGAGTCATTTCGTTGCAAGCGTGTTTTTACGTGCTCTGGAGTCATTTCGTTGCAAGCGGGTTTTTAAGTGCTCTGGAGTCATTTCATTGCAAGCTGGTTATTACGTGCTCTGGAGTCATTCCGTTGCAAGCGGGTTTTTACATACTTCTCAGACATTTCACTGGAAGCGGGTTTTTTAAGTGCTCTGGAGTCATTTCGTTGCAAGCGGGTTTTTAAGTGCTCTGGAGTCATTTCGTTGCAAGCGGGTGTTTAAGTGCTCTGGAGTCATTTCGTTGCAAGCGGGTTTTTAAGTGTTCTGGAGTCATTTCGTTGCAAGCGGGTTTTTAAGTGCTCTGGAGTCATTTCGTTGCAAGCGGGTTTTTACGTGCTCTGGAGTCATTTCGTTGCAAGCGGGTTTTTAAGTGTTCTGGAGTCATTTCGTTGCAAGCGGGTTTTTAAGTGCTCTGGAGTCATTTCGTTGCAAGCGGGTTTTTAAGTGCTCTGGAGTCATTTCGTTGCAAGCGGGTTTTTAAGTTCTCTGGAGTCATTTCGTTGCAAGCGGGTTTTTAAGTGCTCTGGAGTCATTTCGTTGCAAGCGGGTTTTTAAGTGCTCTTGAGTCATTTCGTTGCAAGCGGGTTTTTAAGTGCTCTGGAGTCATTTCGTTGCAAGCGGGTTTTTACATACTTCTCAGACATTTCACTGGAAGCGGGTTTTTTAAGTGCTCTGGAGTCATTTCGTTGCAAGCGGGTTTTTAAGTGCTCTGGAGTCATTTCGTTGCAAGCGGGTTTTTAAGTGTTCTGGACTCATTTCGTTGCAAGCGGGTTTTTAAGTGCTCTGGAGTCATTTCGTTGCAAGCGGGTTTTTAAGTGCTCTGGAGTCATTTCGTTGCAAGCGGGTTTTTAAGTGCTCTGGAGTCATTTCGTTGCAAGCGGGTTTTTAAGTGTTCTGGAGTCATTTCGTTGCAAGCGGGTTTTTAAGTGCTCTGGAGTCATTTCGTTGCAAGCGGGTTTTTAACTGCTCTGGAGTCATTTCGTTGCAAGCGGGTTTTTAAGTGCTCTGGAGTCATTTCGTTGCAAGCGGGTTTTTAAGTGCTCTGGAGTCATTTCGTTGCAAGCGGGTTTTTAAGTGCTCTGGAGTCATTTCGTTGCAAGCGGGTTTTTAAGTGCTCTGGAGTCATTTCGTTGCAAGCGGGTTTTTAAGTGCTCTGGAGTCATTTCGTTGCAAGCGGGTTTTTAAGTGCTCTGGAGTCATTTCGTTGCAAGCGGGTTTTTAAGTGCTCTGAAGGCATTTCGTTGTAAGCGGGTTTTTCAGTGCTCTGGAGTCATTTCGTTGCAAGCGGGTTTTTACGTGATCTGGAGTCATTTCATTGCAAGCGGGTTTTTACATACTTCTCAGACATTTCACTGGAAGCGGGTTTTTTAAGTGCTCTGGAGTCATTTCGTTGCAAGCGGGTTTTTAAGTACTCTGGAGTCATTTCGTTGCAAGCGGGTTTTTAAGTGCTCTGGAGTCATTTTGTTGCAAGCGGGTTTTTAAGTGCTCTGGAGTCATACCGTTGCAAGCGGGTGTTTAAGTGCTCTGGAGTCATTTCGTTGCAAGCGGGTTTTTAAGTGCTCTGGAGTCATTTCGTTGCAAGCGGGTTTTTAAGTGCTCTGGAGTCATTTCGTTGCAAGCGGGTTTTTAAGGGTTCTGGACTCATTTCGTTGCAAGCGGGTTTTTAAGTGCTCTGGACTCATTTCGTTGCAAGCGGGTTTTTAAGTGCTCTGGAGTCATTTCGTTGCAAGCGGGTTTTTAAGTGTTCTGGAGTCATTTCGTTGCAAGCGGGTTTTTAAGTGCTCTGGAGTCATTTCGTTGCAAGCGGGTTTTTAAGTACTCTGGAGTCATTTCGTTGCAAGCGGGTTTTTAAGTGCTCCGGAGTCATTTCGTTGCAAGCGGGTTTTTAAGTGCTCTGGAGTCATTTTGTTGCAAGCGGGTTTTTAAGTGCTCTGAAGGCATTTTGTTGTAAGCGGGTTTTTCAGTGCTCTGGAGTCATTTCGTTGCAAGCGGGTTTTTACGTGCTCTGGAGTCATTTCATTGCAAGCGGGTTTTTACATACTTCTCAGACATTTCACTGGAAGTGGGTTTTTTAAGTGCTCTGGAGTCATTTCGTTGCAAGCGGGTTTTTAAGTACTCTGGAGTCATTACGTTGCAAGCGGGTTTTTAAGTGCTCTGGAGTCATTTCGTTGCAAGCGGGTTTTTAAGTGCTCTGGAGTCATTTCGTTGCAAGCGGGTGTTTAAGTGCTCTGGAGTCATTTCGTTGCAAGCGGGTTTTTAAGTGCTCTGGAGTCATTTCGTTGCAAGCGGGTTTTTAAGTGCTCTGGAGTCATTTCGTTGCAAGCGGGTTTTTAAGTGCTCTGGAGTCATTTCGTTGCAAGCGGGTTTTTAAGTGCTCTGGAGTCATTTCGTTGCAAGCGGGTTTTTAAGTGCTCTGGAGTCATTTCGTTGCAAGCGGGTTTTTAAGTGCTCTGGAGTCATTTCGTTGCAAGCGGGTTTTTAAGTGCTCTGAAAGCATTTCGTTGCAAGCGGGTTTTTAAGTGCTCTGGAGTCATTTTGTTGCAAGCGGGTGTTTAAGTTCTCTGGAGTCATTTCGTTGCAAGCGGGTTTTTAAGTGATCTGGAGTCATTTCATTGCAAGCGGGTTTTTAAGTGCTCTGGAGTCATTTCGTTGCAAGCTGGTTTTTAAGTGCTCTGGAGTCATTTCGTTGCAAGAGGGTTTTTAAGTGCTCTGGAGTCATTTCGTTGCAAGCGGGTTTTTAAGTGCTCTGGAGTCATTTCATTGCAAGCGGGTTTTTAAGTGCTCTGGAGTCATTTCGTTGCAAGCTGGTTTTTAAGTGCTCTGGAGTCATTTCGTTGCAAGAGGGTTTTTAAGTGCTCTGGAGTCATTTCGTTGCAAGCGGGTTTTTAAGTGCTCTGGAGTCATTTCGTTGCAAGCGGGTTTTTAAGTGCTCTGGAGTCATTTCGTTGCAAGCGGGTTTTTAAGTGCTCTGGAGTCATTTCGTTGCAAGCGGGTTTTTAAGTGCTCTGGACTCATTTCGTTGCAAGCGGGTTTTTAAGTGCTCTGAAGGCATTTCGTTGTAAGCGGGTTTTTCAGTGCTCTGGAGTCATTTCGTTGCAAGCGGGTTTTTACGTGATCTGGAGTCATTTCATTGCAAGCGGGTTTTTACATACTTCTCAGACATTTCACTGGAAGCGGGTTTTTTAAGTGCTCTGGAGTCATTTCGTTGCAAGCGGGTTTTTAAGTACTCTGGAGTCATTTCGTTGCAAGCGGGTTTTTAAGTGCTCTGGAGTCATTTTGTTGCAAGCGGGTTTTTAAGTGCTCTGGAGTCATACCGTTGCAAGCGGGTGTTTAAGTGCTCTGGAGTCATTTCGTTGCAAGCGGGTTTTTAAGTGCTCTGGAGTCATTTCGTTGCAAGCGGGTTTTTAAGTGCTCTGGAGTCATTTTGTTGCAAGCGGGTTTTTAAGTGCTCTGAAGGCATTTTGTTGTAAGCGGGTTTTTCAGTGCTCTGGAGTCATTTCGTTGCAAGCGGGTTTTTACGTGCTCTGGAGTCATTTCATTGCAAGCGGGTTTTTACATACTTCTCAGACATTTCACTGGAAGTGGGTTTTTTAAGTGCTCTGGAGTCATTTCGTTGCAAGCGGGTTTTTAAGTACTCTGGAGTCATTACGTTGCAAGCGGGTTTTTAAGTGCTCTGGAGTCATTTCGTTGCAAGCGGGTTTTTAAGTGCTCTGGAGTCATTTCGTTGCAAGCGGGTGTTTAAGTGCTCTGGAGTCATTTCGTTGCAAGCGGGTTTTTAAGTGCTCTGGAGTCATTTCGTTGCAAGCGGGTTTTTAAGTGCTCTGGAGTCATTTCGTTGCAAGCGGGTTTTTAAGTGCTCTGGAGTCATTTCGTTGCAAGCGGGTTTTTAAGTGCTCTGGAGTCATTTCGTTGCAAGCGGGTTTTTAAGTGCTCTGGAGTCATTTCGTTGCAAGCGGGTTTTTAAGTGCTCTGGAGTCATTTCGTTGCAAGCGGGTTTTTAAGTGCTCTGAAAGCATTTCGTTGCAAGCGGGTTTTTAAGTGCTCTGGAGTCATTTCGTTGCAAGCGGGTGTTTAAGTTCTCTGGAGTCATTTCGTTGCAAGCGGGTTTTTAAGTGCTCTGGAGTCATTTCATTGCAAGCGGGTTTTTAAGTGCTCTGGAGTCATTTCGTTGCAAGCGGGTTTTTAAGTGCTCTGGAGTCATTTCGTTGCAAGAGGGTTTTTAAGTGCTCTGGAGTCATTTCGTTGCAAGCGGGTTTTTAAGTGCTCTGAAAGCATTTCGTTGTAAGCGGGTTTTTAAGTGCTCTGGAGTCATTTCGTTGCAAGCGGGTTTTTAAGTGCTCTGGAGGCATTTCGTTGTAAGCGGGTTTTTAAGTGCTCTGGAGTCATTTCATTGCAAGCGGGTTTTTAAGTGTTCTGGAGTCATTTCTTTGCAAGCAGGTTTTTAAGTGCTCTGGAGTCATTTCGTTGCAAGCGGGTTTTTAATTGCTCTGGAGTCATTTCGTTGCAAGCGGGTTTTTAAGGGCTCTGGAGTCATTTCGTTGCAAGCGGGTTTTTAAGTGCTCTAGAGTCATTTCGTTGCAAGCGGGTTTTTACGTGCTCTGGACTCATTTCGTTGCAAGCGGGTTTTTAAGTGCTCTGGAGTCATTTCGTTGCAAGCGGGTTTTTAAGTGTTCTGGAGTCATTTCGTTGCAAGCGGGTTTTTAAGTGCTCTGGAGTCATTTCGTTGCAAGCGGGTTTTTAAGTACTCTGGAGTCATTTCGTTGCAAGCGGGTTTTTAAGTACTCCGGAGTCATTTCGTTGCAAGCGGGTTTTTAAGTGCTCTGGAGTCATTTTGTTGCAAGCGGGTTTTTAAGTGCTCTGAAGGCATTTTGTTGTAAGCGGGTTTTTCAGTGCTCTGGAGTCATTTCGTTGCAAGCGGGTTTTTACGTGCTCTGGAGTCATTTCATTGCAAGCGGGTTTTTACATACTTCTCAGACATTTCACTGGAAGTGGGTTTTTTAAGTGCTCTGGAATCATTTCGTTGCAAGCGGGTTTTTAAGTACTCTGGAGTCATTACGTTGCAAGCGGGTTTTTAAGTGCTCTGGAGTCATTTCGTTGCAAGCGGGTTTTTAAGTGCTCTGGAGTCATTTCGTTGCAAGCGGGTGTTTAAGTGCTCTGGAGTCATTTCGTTGCAAGCGGGTTTTTAAGTGCTCTGGAGTCATTTCGTTGCAAGCGGGTTTTTAAGTGCTCTGGAGTCATTTCGTTGCAAGCGGGTTTTTAAGTGCTCTGGAGTCATTTCGTTACAAGCGGGTTTTTAAGTGCTCTGGAGTCATTTCGTTGCAAGCGGGTTTTTAAGTGCTCTGGAGTCATTTCGTTGCAAGCGGGTTTTTAAGTGCTCTGGAGTCATTTCGTTGCAAGCGGGTTTTTAAGTGCTCTGAAAGCATTTCGTTGCAAGCGGGTTTTTAAGTGCTCTGGAGTCATTTCGTTGCAAGCGGGTGTTTAAGTTCTCTGTAGTCATTTCGTTGCAAGCGGGTTTTTAAGTGCTTTGGAGTCATTTCGTTGCAAGCGGGTTTTTAAGTGCTCTGGAGTCATTTCGTTGCAAGCGGGTTTTTAAGTGCTCTGGAGTCATTTCGTTGCAAGAGGGTTTTTAAGTGCTCTGGAGTCATTTCGTTGCAAGCGGGTTTTTAAGTGATCTTGAGTCATTTCGTTGCAAGCGGGTTTTTAAGTGCTCTGGAGTCATTTCGTTGCAAGCGGGTGTTTAAGTGCTCTGGAGTCATTTCGTTGCAAGCGGGTTTTTAAGTGCTCTGGAGTCATTTCGTTGCAAGTGGGTTTTTAAGTGCTCTGGAGTCATTTCGTTGCAAGCGGGTTTTTAAGTGCTCTGGAGTCATTTCGTTGCAAGCGGGTTTTTAAGTGCTCTGGAGGCATTTCGTTGTAAGCGGGTTTTTAAGTGCTCTGGAGTCATTTCGTTGCAAGCGGGTTTTTAAGTGTTCTGGAGTCATTTCTTTGCAAGCAGGTTTTTAAGTGCTCTGGAGTCATTTCGTTGCAAGCGGGTTTTTAATTGCTCTGGAGTCATTTCGTTGCAAGCGGGTTTTTAAGTGTTCTGGAGTCATTTCGTTGCAAGCGGGTTTTTAAGTGCTCTGGAGTCATTTCGTTGCAAGCGGGTTTTTACGTGCTCTGGAGTCATTTCGTTGCAAGCGGGTTTTTAAGTGTTCTGGAGTCATTTCGTTGCAAGCGGGTTTTTAAGTGCTCTGGAGTCATTTCGTTGCAAGCGGGTTTTTAAGTGATCTGGAGTCATTTCGTTGCAAGCGGGTTTTTAAGTGCTCTGGAGTCATTTCGTTGCAAGCGGGTTTTTAAGTGCTCTGGAGTCATTTCGTTGCAAGCGGGTTTTTAAGTGCTCTGGAGTCATTTCGCTGCAAGCGGGTTTTAAGTGCTCTGGAGTCATTTCGTTGCAAGCGGGTTTTTAAGTGCTCTGGAGTCATTTCGTTGCAAGCGGGTTTTTAAGTGCTCTGAAGGCATTTCGTTGTAAGCGGGTTTTTCAGTGCTCTGGAGTCATTTCGTTGCAAGCGGGTTTTTAAGTGCTCTGGAGTCATTTCGTTGCAAGCGGGTTTTTAAGTGCTCTGGAGTCATTTCGTTGCAAGCGGGTTTTTAACTGCTCTGGAGTCATTTCGTTGCAAGCGGGTTTTTAAGTGCTCTGGAGTCATTTCGTTGCAAGCGGGTTTTTAAGTGCTCTGGAGTCATACCATTGCAAGCGGGTGTTTAAGTGCTCTGGAGTCATTTCGTTGCAAGCGGGTTTTTAAGTGCTCTGGAGTCATTTCGTTGCAAGCGGGTTTTTAAGTGCTCTGGAGTCATTTCGTTGCAAGCGGGTTTTTAAGGGTTCTGGACTCATTTCGTTGCAAGCGGGTTTTTAAGTGCTCTGGAGTCATTTCGTTGCAAGCGGGTTTTTAAGTGCTCTGGAGTCATTTCGTTGCAAGCGGGTTTTTAAGTGTTCTGGAGTCATTTCGTTGCAAGCGGGTTTTTAAGTGCTCTGGAGTCATTTCGTTGCAAGCGGGTTTTTAAGTACTCTGGAGTCATTTCGTTGCAAGCGGGTTTTTAAGTGCTCCGGAGTCATTTCGTTGCAAGCGGGTTTTTAAGTGCTCTGGAGTCATTTTGTTGCAAGCGGGTTTTTAAGTGCTCTGAAGGCATTTTGTTGTAAGCGGGTTTTTCAGTGCTCTGGAGTCATTTCGTTGCAAGCGGGTTTTTACGTGCTCTGGAGTCATTTCATTGCAAGCGGGTTTTTACATACTTCTCAGACATTTCACTGGAAGCGGTTTTTTTAAGTGCTCTGGAGTCATTTCGTTGCAAGCGGGTTTTTACGTACTCTGGAGTCATTACGTTGCAAGCGGGTTTTTAAGTGCTCTGGAGTCATTTCGTTGCAAGCGGGTTTTTAAGTGCTCTGGAGTCATTTCTTTGCAAGCGGGTGTTTAAGTGCTCTGGAGTCATTTCGTTGCAAGCGGGTTTTTAAGTGCTCTGGAGTCATTTCGTTGCAAGCGGGTTTTTAAGTGCTCTGGAGTCATTTCGTTGCAAGCGGGTTTTTAAGTGCTCTGGAGTCATTTCGTTGCAAGCGGGTTTTTAAGTGCTCTGGAGTCATTTCGTTGCAAGCGGGTTTTTAAGTCCTTTGGAGTCATTTCGTTGCAAGCGGGTTTTCAAGTGCTCTGGAGTCATTTCGTTGCAAGCTGGTTTTTAAGTGCTCTGAAAGCATTTCGTTGCAAGCGGGTTTTTAAGTGCTCTGGAGTCATTTCGTTGCAAGCGGGTGTTTAAGTGCTCTGGAGTCATTTCGTTGCAAGCGGGTTTTTAAGTGCTCTGGAGTCATTTCATTGCAAGCGGGTTTTTAAGTGCTCTGGAGTCATTTCATTGCAAGCGGGTTTTTAAGTGCTCTGGAGTCATTTCGTTGCAAGCGGGTTTTTAAGTGCTCTGGAGTCATTTCGTTGCAAGCGGGTTTTTAAGTGCTCTGAAAGCATTTCGTTGTAAGCGGGTTTTTAAGTCCTCTGGAGTCATTTCGTTGCAAGCGGGTTTTTAAGTGATCTGGAGTCATTTCGTTGCAAGCGGGTTTTTAAGTGCTCTGGAGTCATTTCGTTGCAAGCGGGTTTTTAATTGCTCTGGAGTCATTTCGTTGCAAGCGGGTTTTTAAGTGTTCTGGAGTCATTTCGTTGCAAGCGGGTTTTTAAGTGCTCTGGAGTCATTTCGTTGCAAGCGGGTTTTTACGTGCTCTGGAGTCATTTCGTTGCAAGCGGGTTTTTAAGTGTTCTGGAGTCATTTCGTTGCAAGCGGGTTTTTAAGTGCTCTGGAGTCATTTCGTTGCAAGCGGGTTTTTAAGTGATCTGGAGTCATTTCGTTGCAAGCGGGTTTTTAAGTGCTCTGGAGTCATTTCGTTGCAAGCGGGTTTTTAAGTGCTCTGGAGTCATTTCGTTGCAAGCGGGTTTTTAAGTGCTCTGGAGTCATTTCGCTGCAAGCGGGTTTTAAGTGCTCTGGAGTCATTTCGTTGCAAGCGGGTTTTTAAGTGCTCTGGAGTCATTTCGTTGCAAGCGGGTTTTTAAGTGCTCTGAAGGCATTTCGTTGTAAGCGGGTATTTCAGTGCTCTGGAGTCATTTCGTTGCAAGCGGGTTTTTAAGTGCTCTGGAGTCATTTCGTTGCAAGCGGGTTTTTAAGTGCTCTGGAGTCATTTCGTTGCAAGCGGGTTTTTAACTGCTCTGGAGTCATTTCGTTGCAAGCGGGTTTTTAAGTGCTCTGGAGTCATTTCGTTGCAAGCGGGTATTTAAGTGCTCTGGAGTCATACCGTTGCAAGCGGGTGTTTAAGTGCTCTGGAGTCATTTCGTTGCAAGCGGGTTTTTAAGTGCTCTGGAGTCATTTCGTTGCAAGCGGGTTTTTAAGTGCTCTGGAGTCATTTCGTTGCAAGCGGGTTTTTAAGGGTTCTGGACTCATTTCGTTGCAAGCGGGTTTTTAAGTGCTCTGGAGTCATTTCGTTGCAAGCGGGTTTTTAAGTGCTCTGGAGTCATTTCGTTGCAAGCGGGTTTTTAAGTGTTCTGGAGTCATTTCGTTGCAAGCGGGTTTTTAAGTGCTCTGGAGTCATTTCGTTGCAAGCGGGTTTTTAAGTACTCTGGAGTCATTTCGTTGCAAGCGGGTTTTTAAGTGCTCCGGAGTCATTTCGTTGCAAGCGGGTTTTTAAGTGCTCTGGAGTCATTTTGTTGCAAGCGGGTTTTTAAGTGCTCTGAAGGCATTTTGTTGTAAGCGGGTTTTTCAGTGCTCTGGAGTCATTTCGTTGCAAGCGGGTTTTTACGTGGTCTGGAGTCATTTCATTGCAAGCGGGTTTTTACATACTTCTCAGACATTTCACTGGAAGCGGTTTTTTTAAGTGCTCTGGAGTCATTTCGTTGCAAGCGGGTTTTTAAGTGCTCTGGAGTCATTTCGTTGCAAGCGGGTTTTTAACTGCTCTGGAGTCATTTCGTTGCAAGCGGGTTTTCAAGTGCTCTGGAGTCATTTCGTTGCAAGCGGGTTTTTAAGTGCTCTGAAAGCATTTCGTTGCAAGCGGGTTTTTAAGTGCTCTGGAGTCATTTCGTTGCAAGCGGGTTTTTAAGTCCTTTGGAGTCATTTCGTTGCAAGCGGGTTTTCAAGTGCTCTGGAGTCATTTCGTTGCAAGCTGGTTTTTAAGTGCTCTGAAAGCATTTCGTTGCAAGCGGGTTTTTAAGTGCTCTGGAGTCATTTCGTTGCAAGCGGGTGTTTAAGTGCTCTGGAGTCATTTCGTTGCAAGCGGGTTTTTAAGTGCTCTGGAGTCATTTCATTGCAAGCGGGTTTTTAAGTGCTCTGGAGTCATTTCATTGCAAGCGGGTTTTTAAGTGCTCTGGAGTCATTTCGTTGCAAGCGGGTTTTTAAGTGCTCTGGAGTCATTTCGTTGCAAGCGGGTTTTTAAGTGCTCTGAAAGCATTTCGTTGTAAGCGGGTTTTTAAGTCCTCTGGAGTCATTTCGTTGCAAGCGGGTTTTTAAGTGATCTGGAGTCATTTCGTTGCAAGCGGGTTTTTAAGTGCTCTGGAGTCATTTCGTTGCAAGCGGGTTTTTAATTGCTCTGGAGTCATTTCGTTGCAAGCGGGTTTTTAAGTGTTCTGGAGTCATTTCGTTGCAAGCGGGTTTTTAAGTGCTCTGGAGTCATTTCGTTGCAAGCGGGTTTTTACGTGCTCTGGAGTCATTTCGTTGCAAGCGGGTTTTTAAGTGTTCTGGAGTCATTTCGTTGCAAGCGGGTTTTTAAGTGCTCTGGAGTCATTTCGTTGCAAGCGGGTTTTTAAGTGATCTGGAGTCATTTCGTTGCAAGCGGGTTTTTAAGTGCTCTGGAGTCATTTCTTTGCAAGCGGGTTTTTAAGTGCTCTGGAGTCATTTCGTTGCAAGCGGGTTTTTAAGTGCTCTGGAGTCATTTCGCTGCAAGCGGGTTTTAAGTGCTCTGGAGTCATTTCGTTGCAAGCGGGTTTTTAAGTGCTCTGGAGTCATTTCGTTGCAAGCGGGTTTTTAAGTGCTCTGAAGGCATTTCGTTGTAAGCGGGTTTTTCAGTGCTCTGGAGTCATTTCGTTGCAAGCGGGTTTTTAAGTGCTCTGGAGTCATTTCGTTGCAAGCGGGTTTTTAAGTGCTCTGGAGTCATTTCGTTGCAAGCGGGTTTTTAACTACTCTGGAGTCATTTCGTTGCAAGCGGGTTTTTAAGTGCTCTGGAGTCATTTCGTTGCAAGCGGGTTTTTAAGTGCTCTGGAGTCATACCGTTGCAAGCGGGTTTTTAAGTGCTCTGGAGTCATTTCGTTGCAAGCGGGTTTTTAAGTGCTCTGGAGTCATTTCGTTGCAAGCGGGTTTTTAAGTGTTCTGGAGTCATTTCGTTGCAAGCGGGTTTTTAAGTGCTCTGGAGTCATTTCGTTGCATGCGGGTTTTTAAGTACTCTGGAGTCATTTCGTTGCAAGCGGGTTTTTAAGTGCTCCGGAGTCATTTCGTTGCAAGCGGGTTTTTAAGTGCTCTGGAGTCATTTTGTTGCAAGCGGGTTTTTAAGTGCTCTGAAGGCATTTTGTTGTAAGCGGGTTTTTCAGTGCTCTGGAGTCATTTCGTTGCAAGCGGGTTTTTACGTGGTCTGGAGTCATTTCATTGCAAGCGGGTTTTTACATACTTCTCAGACATTTCACTGGAAGCGGTTTTTTTAAGTGCTCTGGAGTCATTTCGTTGCAAGCGGGTTTTTACGTACTCTGGAGTCATTACGTTGCAAGCGGGTTTTTAAGTGCTCTGGAGTCATTTCGTTGCAAGCGGGTTTTTAAGTGCTCTGGAGTCATTTCGTTGCAAGCGGGTGTTTAAGTGCTCTGGAGTCATTTCGTTGCAAGCGGGTTTTTAAGTGCTCTGGAGTCATTTCGTTGCAAGCGGGTTTTTAAGTGCTCTGGAGTCATTTCGTTGCAAGCGGGTTTTTAAGTGCTCTGGAGTCATTTCGTTGCAAGCGGGTTTTTAAGTGCTCTGGAGTCATTTCGTTGCAAGCGGGTTTTTAACTGCTCTGGAGTCATTTCGTTGCAAGCGGGTTTTCAAGTGCTCTGGAGTCATTTCGTTGCAAGCGGGTTTTTAAGTGCTCTGAAAGCATTTCGTTGCAAGCGGGTTTTTAAGTGCTCTGGAGTCATTTCGTTGCAAGCGGGTGTTTAAGTGCTCTGGAGTCATTTCGTTGCAAGCGGGTTTTTAAGTGCTCTGGAGTCATTTCATTGCAAGCGGGTTTTTAAGTGCTCTGGAGTCATTTCATTGCAAGCGGGTTTTTAAGTGCTCTGGAGTCATTTCGTTGCAAGCGGGTTTTTAAGTGCTCTGGAGTCATTTCGTTGCAAGCGGGTTTTTAAGTGCTCTGAAAGCATTTCGTTGCAAGCGGGTTTTTAAGTCCTCTGGAGTCATTTCGTTGCAAGCGGGTTTTTAAGTGATCTGGAGTCATTTCGTTGCAAGCGGGTTTTTAAGTGCTCTGGAGTCATTTCGTTGCAAGCGGGTGTTTAAGTGCTCTGGAGTCATTTCGTTGCAAGCGGGTTTTTAAGTGCTCTGGAGTCATTTCGTTGCAAGCGGGTTTTTAAGTGCTCTGGAGTCATTTCGTTGCAAGCGGGTTTTTAAGTGCTCTGGAGTCATTTCGTTGCAAGCGGGTTTTTAAGTGCTCTGAAGGCATTTCGTTGCAAGCGGGTTTTTAAGTGCTCTGGAGTCATTTCGTTGCAAGCGGGTTTTTAAGTGTTCTGGAGTCATTTCTTTGCAAGCGGGTTTTTAAGTGCTCTGGAGTCATTTCGTTGCAAGCGGGTTTTTAATTGCTCTGGAGTCATTTCGTTGCAAGCGGGTTTTTAAGTGTTCTGGAGTCATTTCGTTGCAAGCGGGTTTTTAAGTGCTCTGGAGTCATTTCGTTGCAAGCGGGTTTTTACGTGCTCTGGAGTCATTTCGTTGCAAGCGGGTTTTTAAGTGTTCTGGAGTCATTTCGTTGCAAGCGGGTTTTTAAGTGCTCTGGAGTCATTTCGTTGCAAGCGGGTTTTTAAGTGCTCTGGAGTCATTTCGTTGCAAGCGGGTTTTTAAGTGCTCTGGAGTCATTTCGTTGCAAGCGGGTTTTTAAGTGCTCTGGAGTCATTTCGTTGCAAGAGGGTTTTTAAGTGCTCTGGAGTCATTTCGTTGCAAGCGGGTTTTAAGTGCTCTGGAGTCATTTCGTTGCAAGCGGGTTTTTAAGTGCTCTGGAGTCATTTCGTTGCAAGCGGGTTTTTAAGTGCTCTGAAGGCATTTCGTTGTAAGCGGGTTTTTCAGTGCTCTGGAGTCATTTCGTTGCAAGCGGGTTTTCACGTGCTCTGGAGTCATTTCATTGCAAGCGGGTTTTTACGTACTTCTCAGACATTTCACTGGAAGCGGGTTTTTGAAGTGCTCTGGAGTCATTTCGTTGCAAGCGGGTTTTTAAGTACTCTGGAGTCATTTCGTTGCAAGCGGGTTTTCAAGTGCTCTGGAGTCATTTCGTTGCAAGCAGGTTTTTAAGTGCTCTGGAGTCATTTCGTTGCAAGTGGGTTTTTAAGTGCTCTGGAGTCATTTCGTTGCAAGCGGGTTTTTAAGTGCTCTGGAGTCATTTCGTTGCAAGCGGGTTTTTAAGTGCTCTGGAGTCATTTCGTTGCAAGCGGGTTTTTAAGTCCTCTGGAGTCATTTCGTTGCAAGCGGGTTTTCAAGTGCTCTGGAGTCATTTCGTTGCAAGCTGGTTTTTAAGTGCTCTGAAAGCATTTCGTTGCAAGCGGGTTTTTAAGTGCTCTGGAGTCATTTCGTTGCAAGCGGGTGTTTAAGTGCTCTGGAGTCATTTCGTTGCAAGCGGGTTTTTAAGTGCTCTGGAGTCATTTCGTTGCAAGCGGGTTTTTAAGTGCTCTGGAGTCATTTCATTGCAAGCGGGTTTTTAAGTGCTCTGGAGTCATTTCGTTGCAAGCGGGTTTTTAAGTGCTCTGGAGTCATTTCGTTGCAAGCGGGTTTTTAAGTGCTCTGAAAGCATTTCGTTGTAAGCGGGTTTTTAAGTCCTCTGGAGTCATTTCGTTGCAAGCGGGTTTTTAAGTGATCTGGAGTCATTTCGTTGCAAGCGGGTTTTTAAGTGCTCTGGAGTCATTTCGTTGCAAGCGGGTTTTTAATTGCTCTGGAGTCATTTCGTTGCAAGCGGGTTTTTATGTGTTCTGGAGTCATTTCGTTGCAAGCGGGTTTTTAAGTGCTCTGGAGTCATTTCGTTGCAAGCGGGTTTTTACGTGCTCTGGAGTCATTTCGTTGCAAGCGGGTTTTTAAGTGTTCTGGAGTCATTTCGTTGCAAGCGGGTTTTTAAGTGCTCTGGAGTCATTTCGTTGCAAGCGGGTTTTTAAGTGATCTGGAGTCATTTCGTTGCAAGCGGGTTTTTAAGTGCTCTGGAGTCATTTCGTTGCAAGCGGGTTTTTAAGTGCTCTGGAGTCATTTCGTTGCAAGCGGGTTTTTAAGTGCTCTGGAGTCATTTCGCTGCAAGCGGGTTTTAAGTGCTCTGGAGTCATTTCGTTGCAAGCGGGTTTTTAAGTGCTCTGGAGTCATTTCGTTGCAAGCGGGTTTTTAAGTGCTCTGAAGGCATTTCGTTGTAAGCGGGTTTTTCAGTGCTCTGGAGTCATTTCGTTGCAAGCGGGTTTTTAAGTGCTCTGGAGTCATTTCGTTGCAAGCGGGTTTTTAAGTGCTCTGGAGTCATTTCGTTGCAAGCGGGTTTTTAACTGCTCTGGAGTCATTTCGTTGCAAGCGGGTTTTTAAGTGCTCTGGAGTCATTTCGTTGCAAGCGGGTTTTTAAGTGCTCTGGAGTCATACCGTTGCAAGCGGGTGTTTAAGTGCTCTGGAGTCATTTCGTTGCAAGCGGGTTTTTAAGTGCTCTGGAGTCATTTCGTTGCAAGCGGGTTTTTAAGTGCTCTGGAGTCATTTCGTTGCAAGCGGGTTTTTAAGGGTTCTGGACTCATTTCGTTGCAAGCGGGTTTTTAAGTGCTCTGGAGTCATTTCGTTGCAAGCGGGTTTTTAAGTGCTCTGGAGTCATTTCGTTGCAAGCGGGTTTTTAAGTGTTCTGGAGTCATTTCGTTGCAAGCGGGTTTTTAAGTGCTCTGGAGTCATTTCGTTGCAAGCGGGTTTTTAAGTACTCTGGAGTCATTTCGTTGCAAGCGGGTTTTTAAGTGCTCCGGAGTCATTTCGTTGCAAGCGGGTTTTTAAGTGCTCTGGAGTCATTTTGTTGCAAGCGGGTTTTTAAGTGCTCTGAATGCATTTTGTTGTAAGCGGGTTTTTAAGTGCTCTGGAGTCATTTCGTTGCAAGCGGGTTTTTACGTGCTCTGGAGTCATTTCATTGCAAGCGGGTTTTTACATACTTCTCAGACATTTCACTGGAAGCGGTTTTTTTAAGTGCTCTGGAGTCATTTCGTTGCAAGCGGGTTTTTACGTACTCTGGAGTCATTACGTTGCAAGCGGGTTTTTAAGTGCTCTGGAGTCATTTCGTTGCAAGCGGGTTTTTAAGTGCTCTGGAGTCATTTCGTTGCAAGCGGGTGTTTAAGTGCTCTGGAGTCATTTCGTTGCAAGCGGGTTTTTAAGTGCTCTGGAGTCATTTCGTTGCAAGCGGGTTTTTAAGTGCTCTGGAGTCATTTCGTTGCAAGCGGGTTTTTAAGTGCTCTGGAGTCATTTCGTTGCAAGCGGGTTTTTAAGTGCTCTGGAGTCATTTCGTTGCAAGCGGGTTTTTAAGTGCTCTGGAGTCATTTCGTTGCAAGCGGGTTTTCAAGTGCTCTGGAGTCATTTCGTTGCAAGCGGGTTTTTAAGTGCTCTGAAAGCATTTCGTTGCAAGCGGGTTTTTAAGTGCTCTGGAGTCATTTCGTTGCAAGCGGGTGTTTAAGTGCTCTGGAGTCATTTCGTTGCAAGCGGGTTTTTAAGTGCTCTGGAGTCATTTCATTGCAAGCGGGTTTTTAAGTGCTCTGGAGTCATTTCATTGCAAGCGGGTTTTTAAGTGCTCTGGAGTCATTTCGTTGCAAGCGGGTTTTTAAGTGCTCTGGAGTCATTTCGTTGCAAGCGGGTTTTTAAGTGCTCTGAAAGCATTTCGTTGTAAGCGGGTTTTTAAGTCCTCTGGAGTCATTTCGTTGCAAGCGGGTTTTTAAGTGATCTGGAGTCATTTCGTTGCAAGCGGGTTTTTAAGTGCTCTGGAGTCATTTCGTTGCAAGCGGGTGTTTAAGTGCTCTGGAGTCATTTCGTTGCAAGCGGGTTTTTAAGTGCTCTGGAGTCATTTCGTTGCAAGCGGGTTTTTAAGTGCTCTGGAGTCATTTCGTTGCAAGCGGGTTTTTAAGTGCTCTGGAGTCATTTCGTTGCAAGCGGGTTTTTAAGTGCTCTGAAGGCATTTCGTTGTAAGCGGGTTTTTAAGTGCTCTGGAGTCATTTCGTTGCAAGCGGGTTTTTAAGTGTTCTGGAGTCATTTCTTTGCAAGCAGGTTTTTAAGTGCTCTGGAGTCATTTCGTTGCAAGCGGGTTTTTAATTGCTCTGGAGTCATTTCGTTGCAAGCGGGTTTTTAAGTGTTCTGGAGTCATTTCGTTGCAAGCGGGTTTTTAAGTGCTCTGGAGTCATTTCGTTGCAAGCGGGTTTTTACGTGCTCTGGAGTCATTTCGTTGCAAGCGGGTTTTTAAGTGTTCTGGAGTCATTTCGTTGCAAGCGGGTTTTTAAGTGCTCTGGAGTCATTTCGTTGCAAGCGGGTTTTTAAGTGATCTGGAGTCATTTCGTTGCAAGCGGGTTTTTAAGTGCTCTGGAGTCATTTCGTTGCAAGCGGGTTTTTAAGTGCTCTGGAGTCATTTCGTTGCAAGAGGGTTTTTAAGTGCTCTGGAGTCATTTCGTTGCAAGCGGGTTTTAAGTGCTCTGGAGTCATTTCGTTGCAAGCGGGTTTTTAAGTGCTCTGGAGTCATTTCGTTGCAAGCGGGTTTTTAAGTGCTCTGAAGGCATTTCGTTGTAAGCGGGTTTTTCAGTGCTCTGGAGTCATTTCGTTGCAAGCGGGTTTTTACGTGCTCTGGAGTCATTTCATTGCAAGCGGGTTTTTACGTACTTCTCAGACATTTCACTGGAAGCGGGTTTTTGAAGTGCTCTGGAGTCATTTCGTTGCAAGCGGGTTTTTAAGTACTCTGGAGTCATTTCGTTGCAAGCGGGTTTTCAAGTGCTCTGGAGTCATTTCGTTGCAAGCGGGTTTTTAAGTGCTCTGGAGTCATTTCGTTGCAAGTGGGTTTTTAAGTGCTCTGGAGTCATTTCGTTGCAAGCGGGTTTTTAAGTGCTCTGGAGTCATTTCGTTGCAAGCGGGTTTTTAAGTGCTCTGGAGTCATTTCGTTGCAAGCAGGTTTTTAAGTGCTCTGAATGCATTTCGTTGTAAGCGGGTTATTAAGTTCTCTGGAGTCATTTCGTTGCAAGCGGGTTTTTAAGTGTTCTGGAGTCATTTCTTTGCAAGCGGGTTTTTAAGTGCTCTGGAGTCATTTCGTTGCAAGCGGGTTTTTAAGTGCTCTGGAGTCATTTCGTTTCAAGCGGGTTTTTACGTGCTCTGGAGTCATTTCATTGCAAGCGGGTTTTTACATACTTCTCAGACATTTCAATGGAAGCGGGTTTTTTAAGTGCTCTGGAGTCATTTCGTTGCAAGCGGGTTTTTAAGTGCTCTGGAGTCATTTCTTTGCAAGTGGGTTTTTAAGTGCTCTGGAGTCATTTCGTTGCAAGCGGGTTTTTAAGTGCTCTGGAGTCATTTCGTTGCAAGCGGGTTTTTAAGTGCTCTGAAGGCATTTCGTTGTAAGCGGGTTATTAAGTTCTCTGGAGTCATTTCGTTGCAAGCGGGTTTTTAAGTGTTCTGGAGTCATTTCATTGCAAGCGGGTGTTTAAGTGCTCTGGAGTCATTTCGTTGCAAGCGGGTTTTTAAGTGCTCTGGAGTCATTTCGTTTCAAGCGGGTTTTTACGTGCTCTGGAGTCATTTCATTGCAAGCGGGTTTTTACATACTTCTCAGACATTTCAATGGAAGCGGGTTTTTTAAGTGCTCTGGAGTCATTTCGTTGCAAGCGGGTTTTTAAGTACTCTGGAGTCATTTCGTTGCAAGCGGGTTTTTAAGTACTCTGGAGTCATTTCGTTGCAAGCGGGTTTTCAAGTGCTCTGGAGTCATTTCGTTGCAAGCGGGTTTTTAAGTGCTCTGGACTCATTTCGTTGCAAGCGGGTTTTTAAGGTTTCTGGACTCATTTCGTTGCAAGCGGGTTTTTAAGTGCTCTGGAGTCATTTCGTTGCAAGCGGGTTTTTAAGTGCTCTGGAGTCATTTCGTTGCAAGCGGGTTTTTAAGTGCTCTGGAGTCATTTCGTTGCAAGCGGGTTTTTAAGTGCTCTGGAGTCATTTCGTTGCAAGCGGGTTTTTAAGTGCTCTGGAGTCATTTCGTTGCAGGCGGGTTTTTAAGTGCTCTGGAGTCATTTCGTTGCAAGCGGCTTTTAAGTGCTCTGGAGTCATTTCGTTGTAAGCGGGTTTTTAAGTGCTCTGGAGTCATTTCGTTGTAAGCGGGTTTTTAAGTGCTCTGGAGTCATTTCGTTGTAAGCGGCTTTTAAGTGCTCTGGAGTCATTTCGTTGCAAGCGGGTTTTTACGTGTTCTGGAGTCATTTCGTTGCAAGCGGGTTTTTACATACTTCTCAGACATTTCACTGGAAGTGGGTTTTTTAAGTGCTCTGTAGGCCTTTCGTTGCAAGCGGGTTTTTAAGTACTCTGTAGTCATTTCGTTGCAAGCGGGTTTTTAAGTGCTCTGGAGTCATTTCGTTGCAAGCAGGTTTTTAAGTGCTCTTGAGGCATTTCGTTGTAAGCAGGTTTTTAAGTGCTCTGGAGTCATTTCGTTGCAAGCGGGTTTTTACGTGTTCTGGAGTCATTTCGTTGCAAGCGGGTTTTTACATACTTCTCAGACATTTCACTGGAAGCGGGTTTTTTAAGTGCTCTGTAGGCCTTTCGTTGCAAGCGTTTTTTTAAGTACTCTGGAGTCATTTCGTTGCAAGCGGGTTTTTAAGTGCTCTGGAGTCATTTTGTTGCAAGCGGGTTTTTAAGTGCTCTGGAGTCATTTCCTTGCAAGCGGGTTTTTAAGTGCTCTGGAGTCATTTCCTTGCAAGAGGGTTTTTAAGTGCTCTGGAGTCATTTCATTGCAAGCGGGTTTTTAAGTGCTCTGGAGTCATTTCGTTGCAAGCGGGTTTTTAAGTGCTCTGGAGTCATTTCGTTGCAAGCGGGTTTTTAAGTGCTCTGGAGTCATTTCGTTGCAAGCGGGTTTTTAAGTGCTCTGAAGGCATTTCGTTGTACGGGGGTTTTTCAGTGCTGTAGAGTCATTTCGTTGCAAGCGGGTTTTTAAGTGCTCTGGAGTCATTTCGTTGCAAGCGGGTTTTTAAGTGCTCTGGAGTCATTTCGTTGCAAGCGGGTTTTTAAGTGTTCTGGAGTCATTTCATTGCAAGCGGGTTTTTAAGTGCTCTGGAGTCATTTCGTTGCAAGCGGGTTTTTAAGTGCTCTGGAGTCATTTCGTTGCAAGTGGGTTTTTAAGTGCTCTGGAGTCATTTCGTTGCAGGCGGGTTTTTAAGTGCTCTGGAGTCATTTCGTTGCAAGCGGGTTTTTAAGTGCTCTGGAGTCATTTCGTTGCAAGCAGGTTTTTAAGTGCTCTGAATGCATTTCGTTGTAAGCGGGTTATTAAGTTCTCTGGAGTCATTTCGTTGCAAGCGGGTTTTTAAGTGTTCTGGAGTCATTTCTTTGCAAGCGGGTTTTTAAGTGCTCTGGAGTCATTTCGTTGCAAGCGGGTTTTTAAGTGCTCTGGAGTCATTTCGTTTCAAGCGGGTTTTTACGTGCTCTGGAGTCATTTCATTGCAAGCGGGTTTTTACATACTTCTCAGACATTTCAATGGAAGCGGGTTTTTTAAGTGCTCTGGAGTCATTTCGTTGCAAGCGGGTTTTTAAGTACTCTGGAGTCATTTCGTTGCAAGCGGGTTTTTAAGTGCTCTGGAGTCATTTCGTTGCAAGCGGGTTTTTAAGTGCTCTGGAGTCATTTCGTTGCAAGCGGTTGTTTAAGTGCTCTGGAGTCATTTCGTTGCAAGCGGGTTTTTAAGTGCTCTGGAGTCATTTCCTTGCAAGCGGGTTTTTAAGTCCTCTGGTGTCATTTTCTTGCAAGAGGGTTTTTAAGTGCTGTGGAGTCATTTCATTGCAAGCGGGTTTTTAAGTGCTCTGGAGTCATTTCTTTGCAAGTGGGTTTTTAAGTGCTCTGGAGTCATTTCGTTGCAAGCGGGTTTTTAAGTGCTCTGGAGTCATTTCGTTGCAAGCTGGTTTTTAAGTGCTCTGAAGGCATTTCGTTGTAAGCGGGTTATTAAGTTCTCTGGAGTCATTTCGTTGCAAGCGGGTTTTTAAGTGTTCTGGAGTCATTTCGTTGCAAGCGGGTTTTTAAGTGCTCTGGAGTCATTTCGTTGCAAGCGGGTTTTTAAGTGCTCTGGAGTCATTTCGTTTCAAGCGGGTTTTTACGTGCTCTGGAGTCATTTCATTGCAAGCGGGTTTTTACATACTTCTCAGACATTTCAATGGAAGCGGGTTTTTTAAGTTCTCTGGAGTCATTTCGTTGCAAGCGGGTTTTTAAGTACTCTGGAGTCATTTCGTTGCAAGCGGGTTTTTAAGTGCTCTGGAGTCATTTCGTTGCAAGCGGGTTTTTAAGTGCTCTGGAGTCATTTCGTTGCAAGCGGGTGTTTAAGTGCTCTGGAGTCATTTCGTTGCAAGCGGGTTTTTAAGTGCTCTGGAGTCATTTCATTGCAAGCGGGTTTTTAAGTGTTCTGGAGTCATTTCGTTGCAAGCGGGTTTTTAAGTGCTCTGGAGTCATTTTCTTGCAAGAGGGTTTTTAAGTGCTGTGGAGTCATTTCATTGCAAGCGGGTTTTTAAGTGCTCTGGAGTCATTTCGTTGCAAGTGGGTTTTTAAGTGCTCTGGAGTCATTTCGTTGCAAGCGGGTTTTTAAGTGCTCTGGAGTCATTTCGTTGCAAGCGGGTTTTTAAGTGCTCTGAAGGCATTTCGTTGTAAGCGGGTTTTTCAGTGCTCTGGAGTTATTTCGTTGCAATCGGGTTTTTACGTGCTCGGGAGTCATTTCATTGCAAGCGGGTTTTTACATACTTCTCAGACATTTCAATTGAAGCGGGTTTTTTAAGTGCTCTGGAGTCTTTTCGTTGCAAGCGAGTTTTAAGTACTCTGGAGTCATTTCGTTGCAAGCAGGTTTTTAAGTGCTCTGGAGTCATTTCGTTGCAAGCGGGTTTTTAAGTGCTCTGGAGTCATTTCGTTGCAAGCGGGTTTTTAAGTGCTCTGGAGTCATTTCGTTGCAAGCGGGTTTTTAAGTGCTCTGAAGGCATTTCGTTGTAAGCGGGTTATTAAGTTCTCTGGAGTCATTTCGTTGCAAGCGGGTTTTTAAGTGTTCTGGAGTCATTTCGTTGCAAGCGGGATTTTAAATGCTCTGGAGTCATTTCGTTGCAAGCGGGTTTTTAAGTGCTCTGGAGTCATTTCGTTGCAAGCGGGTTTTTACGTGCTCTGGAGTCATTTCATTGCAAGCGGGTTTTTACATACTTCTCAGACATTTCAATGGAAGCGGGTTTTTTAAGTGCTCTGGAGTCATTTCGTTGCAAGCGGGTTTTTAAGTACTCTGGAGTCATTTCGTTGCAAGCGGGTTTTTAAGTGCTCTGGAGTCATTTCGTTGCAAGCGGGTTTTTGAGTGCTCTGGAGTCATTTCGTTGCAAGCGGGTGTTTAAGTGCTCTGGAGTCATTTCGTTGCAAGCGGGTTTTTAAGTGCTCTGGAGTCATTTCGTTTCAAGCGGGTTTTTAAGTGCTCTGGAGTCATTTCGTTGCAAGCGGGTTTTTAAGTGCTCTGAAGGCATTTCTTTGTAAGTGGGCTTTTAAGTGTTCTGGAGTCATTTCGTTGCAAGCGGGTTTTTAAGTGCTCTGGAGTCATTTCGTTGCAAGTGGGTTTTTAAGTGCTCTGGAGTCATTTCGTTGCAAGCGGGTTTTTAAGTGCTCTGCAGGCATTTCGTTGCAAGCGGGTTTTTAAGTGCTCTGAAGGCATTTCTTTGTAAGTGGGCTTTTAAGTGTTCTGGAGTCATTTCGTTGCAAGCGGGTTTTTAAGTGCTCTGGAGTCATTTCGTTGCAAGTGGGTTTTTAAGTGCTCTGGAGTCATTTCGTTGCAAGCGGGTTTTAAGTGCTCTGGAGTCATTTCGTTGCAAGCGGGTTTTTAAGTGCTCTGGAGTCATTTCGTTGCAAGCGGGTTTTTAAGTGCTCTGAAGGCATTTCGTTGTAAGCGGGTTTTTCAGTGCTCTGGAGTCATTTCGTTGCAAGCGGGTTTTTACGTGCTCTGGAGTCATTTCATTGCAAGCGGGTTTTTACGTACTTCTCAGACATTTCACTGGAAGCGGGTTTTTGAAGTGCTCTGGAGTCATTTCGTTGCAAGCGGGTTTTTAAGTACTCTGGAGTCATTTCGTTGCAAGCGGGTTTTCAAGTGCTCTGGAGTCATTTCGTTGCAAGCGGGTTTTTAAGTGCTCTGGAGTCATTTCGTTGCAAGTGGGTTTTTAAGTGCTCTGGAGTCATTTCGTTGCAAGCGGGTTTTTAAGTGCTCTGGAGTCATTTCGTTGCAAGCGGGTTTTTAAGTGCTCTGGAGTCATTTCGTTGCAAGCAGGTTTTTAAGTGCTCTGAATGCATTTCGTTGTAAGCGGGTTATTAAGTTCTCTGGAGTCATTTCGTTGCAAGCGGGTTTTTAAGTGTTCTGGAGTCATTTCTTTGCAAGCGGGTTTTTAAGTGCTCTGGAGTCATTTCGTTGCAAGCGGGTTTTTAAGTGCTCTGGAGTCATTTCGTTTCAAGCGGGTTTTTACGTGCTCTGGAGTCATTTCATTGCAAGCGGGTTTTTACATACTTCTCAGACATTTCAATGGAAGCGGGTTTTTTAAGTGCTCTGGAGTCATTTCGTTGCAAGCGGGTTTTTAAGTGCTCTGGAGTCATTTCTTTGCAAGTGGGTTTTTAAGTGCTCTGGAGTCATTTCGTTGCAAGCGGGTTTTTAAGTGCTCTGGAGTCATTTCGTTGCAAGCGGGTTTTTAAGTGCTCTGAAGGCATTTCGTTGTAAGCGGGTTATTAAGTTCTCTGGAGTCATTTCGTTGCAAGCGGGTTTTTAAGTGTTCTGGAGTCATTTCATTGCAAGCGGGTGTTTAAGTGCTCTGGAGTCATTTCGTTGCAAGCGGGTTTTTAAGTGCTCTGGAGTCATTTCGTTTCAAGCGGGTTTTTACGTGCTCTGGAGTCATTTCATTGCAAGCGGGTTTTTACATACTTCTCAGACATTTCAATGGAAGCGGGTTTTTTAAGTGCTCTGGAGTCATTTCGTTGCAAGCGGGTTTTTAAGTACTCTGGAGTCATTTCGTTGCAAGCGGGTTTTTAAGTACTCTGGAGTCATTTCGTTGCAAGCGGGTTTTCAAGTGCTCTGGAGTCATTTCGTTGCAAGCGGGTTTTTAAGTGCTCTGGACTCATTTCGTTGCAAGCGGGTTTTTAAGGTTTCTGGACTCATTTCGTTGCAAGCGGGTTTTTAAGTGCTCCGGAGTCATTTCGTTGCAAGCGGGTTTTTAAGTGCTCTGGAGTCATTTCGTTGCAAGCGGGTTTTTAAGTGCTCTGGAGTCATTTCGTTGCAAGCGGGTTTTTAAGTGCTCTGGAGTCATTTCGTTGCAAGCGGGTTTTTAAGTGCTCTGGAGTCATTTCGTTGCAGGCGGGTTTTTAAGTGCTCTGGAGTCATTTCGTTGCAAGCGGCTTTTAAGTGCTCTGGAGTCATTTCGTTGTAAGCGGGTTTTTAAGTGCTCTGGAGTCATTTCGTTGTAAGCGGGTTTTTAAGTGCTCTGGAGTCATTTCGTTGTAAGCGGCTTTTAAGTGCTCTGGAGTCATTTCGTTGCAAGCGGGTTTTTACGTGTTCTGGAGTCATTTCGTTGCAAGCGGGTTTTTACATACTTCTCAGACATTTCACTGGAAGTGGGTTTTTTAAGTGCTCTGTAGGCCTTTCGTTGCAAGCGGGTTTTTAAGTACTCTGTAGTCATTTCGTTGCAAGCGGGTTTTTAAGTGCTCTGGAGTCATTTCGTTGCAAGCAGGTTTTTAAGTGCTCTTGAGGCATTTCGTTGTAAGCAGGTTTTTAAGTGCTCTGGAGTCATTTCGTTGCAAGCGGGTTTTTACGTGTTCTGGAGTCATTTCGTTGCAAGCGGGTTTTTACATACTTCTCAGACATTTCACTGGAAGCGGGTTTTTTAAGTGCTCTGTAGGCCTTTCGTTGCAAGCGTTTTTTTAAGTACTCTGGAGTCATTTCGTTGCAAGCGGGTTTTTAAGTGCTCTGGAGTCATTTTGTTGCAAGCGGGTTTTTAAGTGCTCTGGAGTCATTTCCTTGCAAGCGGGTTTTTAAGTGCTCTGGAGTCATTTCCTTGCAAGAGGGTTTTTAAGTGCTCTGGAGTCATTTCATTGCAAGCGGGTTTTTAAGTGCTCTGGAGTCATTTCGTTGCAAGCGGGTTTTTAAGTGCTCTGGAGTCATTTCGTTGCAAGCGGGTTTTTAAGTGCTCTGGAGTCATTTCGTTGCAAGCGGGTTTTTAAGTGCTCTGAAGGCATTTCGTTGTACGGGGGTTTTTCAGTGCTGTAGAGTCATTTCGTTGCAAGCGGGTTTTTAAGTGCTCTGGAGTCATTTCGTTGCAAGCGGGTTTTTAAGTGCTCTGGAGTCATTTCGTTGCAAGCGGGTTTTTAAGTGTTCTGGAGTCATTTCATTGCAAGCGGGTTTTTAAGTGCTCTGGAGTCATTTCGTTGCAAGCGGGTTTTTAAGTGCTCTGGAGTCATTTCGTTGCAAGTGGGTTTTTAAGTGCTCTGGAGTCATTTCGTTGCAGGCGGGTTTTTAAGTGCTCTGGAGTCATTTCGTTGCAAGCGGGTTTTTAAGTGCTCTGGAGTCATTTCGTTGCAAGCAGGTTTTTAAGTGCTCTGAATGCATTTCGTTGTAAGCGGGTTATTAAGTTCTCTGGAGTCATTTCGTTGCAAGCGGGTTTTTAAGTGTTCTGGAGTCATTTCTTTGCAAGCGGGTTTTTAAGTGCTCTGGAGTCATTTCGTTGCAAGCGGGTTTTTAAGTGCTCTGGAGTCATTTCGTTTCAAGCGGGTTTTTACGTGCTCTGGAGTCATTTCATTGCAAGCGGGTTTTTACATACTTCTCAGACATTTCAATGGAAGCGGGTTTTTTAAGTGCTCTGGAGTCATTTCGTTGCAAGCGGGTTTTTAAGTACTCTGGAGTCATTTCGTTGCAAGCGGGTTTTTAAGTGCTCTGGAGTCATTTCGTTGCAAGCGGGTTTTTAAGTGCTCTGGAGTCATTTCGTTGCAAGCGGTTGTTTAAGTGCTCTGGAGTCATTTCGTTGCAAGCGGGTTTTTAAGTGCTCTGGAGTCATTTCCTTGCAAGCGGGTTTTTAAGTCCTCTGGTGTCATTTTCTTGCAAGAGGGTTTTTAAGTGCTGTGGAGTCATTTCATTGCAAGCGGGTTTTTAAGTGCTCTGGAGTCATTTCTTTGCAAGTGGGTTTTTAAGTGCTCTGGAGTCATTTCGTTGCAAGCGGGTTTTTAAGTGCTCTGGAGTCATTTCGTTGCAAGCTGGTTTTTAAGTGCTCTGAAGGCATTTCGTTGTAAGCGGGTTATTAAGTTCTCTGGAGTCATTTCGTTGCAAGCGGGTTTTTAAGTGTTCTGGAGTCATTTCGTTGCAAGCGGGTTTTTAAGTGCTCTGGAGTCATTTCGTTGCAAGCGGGTTTTTAAGTGCTCTGGAGTCATTTCGTTTCAAGCGGGTTTTTACGTGCTCTGGAGTCATTTCATTGCAAGCGGGTTTTTACATACTTCTCAGACATTTCAATGGAAGCGGGTTTTTTAAGTGCTCTGGAGTCATTTCGTTGCAAGCGGGTTTTTAAGTACTCTGGAGTCATTTCGTTGCAAGCGGGTTTTTAAGTGCTCTGGAGTCATTTCGTTGCAAGCGGGTTTTTAAGTGCTCTGGAGTCATTTCGTTGCAAGCGGGTGTTTAAGTGCTCTGGAGTCATTTCGTTGCAAGCGGGTTTTTAAGTGCTCTGGAGTCATTTCATTGCAAGCGGGTTTTTAAGTGTTCTGGAGTCATTTCGTTGCAAGCGGGTTTTTAAGTGCTCTGGAGTCATTTTCTTGCAAGAGGGTTTTTAAGTGCTGTGGAGTCATTTCATTGCAAGCGGGTTTTTAAGTGCTCTGGAGTCATTTCGTTGCAAGTGGGTTTTTAAGTGCTCTGGAGTCATTTCGTTGCAAGCGGGTTTTTAAGTGCTCTGGAGTCATTTCGTTGCAAGCGGGTTTTTAAGTGCTCTGAAGGCATTTCGTTGTAAGCGGGTTTTTCAGTGCTCTGGAGTTATTTCGTTGCAATCGGGTTTTTACGTGCTCGGGAGTCATTTCATTGCAAGCGGGTTTTTACATACTTCTCAGACATTTCAATTGAAGCGGGTTTTTTAAGTGCTCTGGAGTCTTTTCGTTGCAAGCGAGTTTTAAGTACTCTGGAGTCATTTCGTTGCAAGCAGGTTTTTAAGTGCTCTGGAGTCATTTCGTTGCAAGCGGGTTTTTAAGTGCTCTGGAGTCATTTCGTTGCAAGCGGGTTTTTAAGTGCTCTGGAGTCATTTCGTTGCAAGCGGGTTTTTAAGTGCTCTGAAGGCATTTCGTTGTAAGCGGGTTATTAAGTTCTCTGGAGTCATTTCGTTGCAAGCGGGTTTTTAAGTGTTCTGGAGTCATTTCGTTGCAAGCGGGATTTTAAATGCTCTGGAGTCATTTCGTTGCAAGCGGGTTTTTAAGTGCTCTGGAGTCATTTCGTTGCAAGCAGGTTTTTACGTGCTCTGGAGTCATTTCATTGCAAGCGGGTTTTTACATACTTCTCAGACATTTCAATGGAAGCGGGTTTTTTAAGTGCTCTGGAGTCATTTCGTTGCAAGCGGGTTTTTAAGTACTCTGGAGTCATTTCGTTGCAAGCGGGTTTTTAAGTGCTCTGGAGTCATTTCGTTGCAAGCGGGTTTTTGAGTGCTCTGGAGTCATTTCGTTGCAAGCGGGTGTTTAAGTGCTCTGGAGTCATTTCGTTGCAAGCGGGTTTTTAAGTGCTCTGGAGTCATTTCGTTTCAAGCGGGTTTTTAAGTGCTCTGGAGTCATTTCGTTGCAAGCGGGTTTTTAAGTGCTCTGAAGGCATTTCTTTGTAAGTGGGCTTTTAAGTGTTCTGGAGTCATTTCGTTGCAAGCGGGTTTTTAAGTGCTCTGGAGTCATTTCGTTGCAAGTGGGTTTTTAAGTGCTCTGGAGTCATTTCGTTGCAAGCGGGTTTTTAAGTGCTCTGCAGGCATTTCGTTGTAAGCGGGCTTTTAAGTGCTCTGGAGTCATTTCGTTGCAAGCGGGTTTTTAAGTGTTCTGGAGTCATTTCGTTGCAAGCAGGTTTTTAAGTACTCTGGAGTCATTTCGTTGCAAGCGGGTTTTTAAGTGCTCTGGAGTCATTTCATTGCAAGCGGGTTTTTAAGTGCTCTGGAGTCATTTCGTTGCAAGCGGATTTTTAAGTGCTCTGGAGGCATTTCATTGTAAGCGGGCTTTTAAGTGCTCTGGAGTCATTTCGTTGCAAGCGGGTTTTTAAGTGTTCTGGAGTCATTTCGTTGCAAGCAGGTTTTTAAGTGCTCTGGAGTCATTTCGTTGCAAGCGGGTTTTTAAGTGCTCTGGAGTCATTTCGTTGCAAGCCGGTTTTTAAGTGCTCTGGAGTCATTTCGATGCAAGCGGGTTTTTAAGTGCTCTGGAGTCATTTCGTTGCAAGCGGGTTTTTAAGTGCTCTGGAGTCATTTCGTTGCAAGCGGGTTTTTAAGTGCTCTGGAGTCATTTCGTTGCCAGTGGGTTTTTAAGTGCTCTGGAGTCATTTCGTTGCAGGCGGGTTTTTAAGTGCTCTGGAGTCATTTCGTTGCAAGCGGCTTTTAAGTGCTCTGGAGTCATTTCGTTGCAAGCGGGTTTTTACGTGTTCTGGAGTCATTTCGTTGCAAGCGGGTTTTTACATACTTCTCAGACATTTCACTGGAAGCGGGTTTTTTAAGTGCTCTGTAGGCCTTTCGTTGCAAGCGGGTTTTTAAGTACTCTGGAGTCATTTCGTTGCAAGCGGGTTTTTAAGTGCTCTGGAGTCATTTCGTTGCAAGCAGGTTTTTAAGTGCTCTGGAGGCATTTCGTTGTAAGCGGGTTTTTAAGTGCTCTGGAGTCATTTCGTTGCAAGCGGGTTTTTACGTGTTCTGGAGTCATTTCGTTGCAAGCGGGTTTTTACATACTTCTCAGACATTTCACTGGAAGCGGGTTTTTTAAGTGCTCTGTAGGCCTTTCGTTGCAAGCGTTTTTTTAAGTACTCTGGAGTCATTTCGTTGCAAGCGGGTTTTTAAGTGCTCTGGAGTCATTTCGTTGCAAGCGGGTTTTTAAGTGCTCTGGAGTCATTTCCTTGCAAGCGGGTTTTTAAGTGCTCTGGAGTCATTTCCTTGCAAGAGGGTTTTTAAGTGCTCTGGAGTCATTTCATTGCAAGCGGGTTTTTAAGTGCTCTGGAGTCATTTCGTTGCAAGCGGGTTTTTAAGTGCTCTGGAGTCATTTCGTTGCAAGCGGGTTTTTAAGTGCTCTGGAATCATTTCGTTGCAAGCGGGTTTTTAAGTGCTCTGAAGGCATTTCGTTGTACGGGGGTTTTTCAGTGCTCTAGAGTCATTTCGTTGCAAGCGGGTTTTTAAGTGCTCTGGAGTCATTTCGTTGCAAGCGGGTTTTTAAGTGCTCTGGAGTCATTTCGTTGCAAGCGGGTTTTTAAGTGTTCTGGAGTCATTTCGTTGCAAGCGGGTTTTTAAGTGCTCTGGAGTCATTTCGTTGCAAGCGGGTTTTTAAGTGTTCTGGAGTCATTTCCTTGCAAGCGGGTTTTTAAGTGCTCTGGAGTCATTTCGTTGCAAGCGGGTTTTTAAGTGCTCTGGAGTCATTTCGTTGCAAGTGGGTTTTTAAGTGCTCTGGAGTCATTTCGTTGCAGGCGGGTTTTTAAGTGCTCTGGAGTCATTTCGTTGCAAGCGGGTTTTTAAGTGCTCTGGAGTCATTTCGTTGCAAGCAGGTTTTTAAGTGCTCTGAATGCATTTCGTTGTAAGCGGGTTATTAAGTTCTCTGGAGTCATTTCGTTGCAAGCGGGTTTTTAAGTGTTCTGGAGTCATTTCTTTGCAAGCGGGTTTTTAAGTGCTCTGGAGTCATTTCGTTGCAAGCGGGTTTTTAAGTGCTCTGGAGTCATTTCGTTTCAAGCGGGTTTTTACGTGCTCTGGAGTCATTTCATTGCAAGCGGGTTTTTACATACTTCTCAGACATTTCAATGGAAGCGGGTTTTTTAAGTGCTCTGGAGTCATTTCGTTGCAAGCGGGTTTTTAAGTGCTCTGGAGTCATTTCGTTGCAGGCGGGTTTTTAAGTGCTCTGGAGTCATTTCGTTGCAAGTGGGTTTTTAAGTGCTCTGGAGTCATTTCGTTGCAAGCGGGTTTTTAAGTGCTCTGAAGGCATTTCGTTGTAAGCGGGCTTTTAAGTGCTCTGGAGTCATTTCGTTGCAAGCGGGTTTTTAAGTGTTCTGGAGTCATTTCGTTGCAAGCAGGTTTTTAAGTACTCTGGAGTCATTTCGTTGCAAGCGGGTTTTTAAGTGCTCTGGAGTCATTTCATTGCAAGCGGGTTTTTTAGTGCTCTGGAGTCATTTCGTTGCAAGCGGGTTTTTAAGTGCTCTGAAGGCATTTCATTGTAAGCGGGCTTTTAAGTGCTCTGGAGTCATTTCGTTGCAAGCGGGTTTTTAAGTGTTCTGGAGTCATTTCGTTGCAAGCAGGTTTTTAAGTGCTCTGGAGTCATTTCGTTGCAAGCGGGTTTTTAAGTGCTCTGGAGTCATTTCGATGCAAGCGGGTTTTTAAGTGCTCTGGAGTCATTTCGATGCAAGCGGGTTTTTAAGTGCTCTGGAGTCATTTCGTTGCAAGCGGGTTTTTAAGTGCTCTGGAGTCATTTCGTTGCAAGCGGGTTTTTAAGTGCTCTGGAGTCATTTCGTTGCAAGCGGGTTTTTAAGTGCTCTGGAGTCATTTCGTTGCAAGCGGGTTTTTAAGTGCTCTGGAGGCATTTCGTTGTAAGCGGGTTTTTAAGTGCTCTGGAGTCATTTCGTTGCAAGCGGGTTTTTACGTGCTCTGGAGTCATTTCATTGCAAGCGGGTTTTTACATACTTCTCAGACATTTCAATGGAAGCGGGTTTTTTAAGTGCTCTGGAGTCATTTCGTTGCAAGCGAGTTTTTCAGTACTCTGGAGTCATTTCGTTGCAAGCGGGTTTTTAAGTGCTCTGGAGTCATTTCGTTGCAAGCGGGTTTTTAAGTGCTCTGGAGTCATTTCGTTGCAAGCAGGTGTTTAAGTGCTCTGGAGTCATTTCGTTGCAAGCGGGTTTTTAAGTGCTCTGGAGTCATTTCGTTGCAAGCGGGTTTTTAAGTGTTCTGGAGTCATTTCGTTGCAAGCAGGTTTTTAAGTGCTCTGGAGTCATTTCGTTGCAAGCGGGTTTTTAAGTGCTCAGGAGTCATTTCGTTGCAAGCGGGTTTTTAAGTGTTCTCGAGTCATTTCGTTGCAAGCGGGTTTTTAAGTGCTCTGGAGTCATTTCGTTGCAAGCGGCTTTTAAGTGCTCTGGAGTCATTTCGTTGTAAGCGGGTTTTTAAGTGCTCTGGAGTCATTTCGTTGTAAGCGGGTTTTTAAGTGCTCTGGAGTCATTTCGTTGCAAGCTGGTTTTTAAGTGCTCTGGAGTCATTTCGTTGCAAGTGGGTTTTTAAGTGCTCTGGAGTCATTTCGTTGCAGGCGGGTTTTTAAGTGCTCTGGAGTCATTTCGTTGCAAGCGGCTTTTAAGTGCTCTGGAGTCATTTCGTTGCAAGCGGGTTTTTACGTGTTCTGGAGTCATTTCGTTGCAAGCGGGTTTTTACATACTTCTCAGACATTTCACTGGAAGCGGGTTTTTTAAGTGCTCTGTAGGCCTTTCGTTGCAAGCGGGTTTTTAAGTACTCTGGAGTCATTTCGTTGCAAGCGGGTTTTTAAGTGCTCTGGAGTCATTTCGTTGCAAGCAGGTTTTTAAGTGCTCTGGAGGCATTCCGTTGTAAGCGGGTTTTTAAGTGCTCTGGAGTCATTTCGTTGCAAGCGGGTTTTTACGTGTTCTGGAGTCATTTCGTTGCAAGCGGGTTTTTACATACTTCTCAGACATTTCACTGGAAGCGGGTTTTTTATGTGCTCTGTAGGCCTTTCGTTGCAAGCATTATTTAAGTACTCTGGAGTCATTTCGTTGCAAGCGGGTTTTTAAGTGCTCTGGAGTCATTTCGTTGCAAGCGGGTTTTTAAGTGCTCTGGAGTCATTTCCTTGCAAGCGGGTTTTTAAGTGCTCTGGAGTCATTTCCTTGCAAGAGGGTTTTTAAGTGCTCTGGAGTCATTTCATTGCAAGCGGGTTTTTAAGTGCTCTGGAGTCATTTCGTTGCAAGCGGGTTTTTAAGTGCTCTGGAGTCATTTCGTTGCAAGCGGGTTTTTAAGTGCTCTGGAGTCATTTCGTTGCAAGCGGGTTTTTAAGTGCTCTGAAGGCATTTCGTTGTACGGGGGTTTTTCAGTGCTCTAGAGTCATTTCTTTGCAAGCGGGTTTTTAAGTGCTCTGGAGTCATTTCGTTGCAAGCGGGTTTTTAAGTGCTCTGGAGTCATTTCGTTGCAAGCGGGTTTTTAAGTGTTCTGGAGTCATTTCGTTGCAAGCGGGTTTTTAAGTGCTCTGGAGTCATTTCGTTGCAAGCGGGTTTTTAAGTGTTCTGGAGTCATTTCATTGCAAGCGGGTTTTTAAGTGCTCTGGAGTCATTTCGTTGCAAGCGGGTTTTTAAGTGCTCTGGAGTCATTTCGTTGCAAGTGGGTTTTTAAGTGCTCTGGAGTCATTTCTTTGCAAGCGGGTTTTTAAGTGCTCTGGAGTCATTTCGTTGCAAGCGGGTTTTTAAGTGCTCTGGAGTCATTTCGTTTCAAGCGGGTTTTTACGTGCTCTGGAGTCATTTCATTGCAAGCGGGTTTTTACATACTTCTCAGACATTTCAATGGAAGCGGGTTTTTTAAGTGCTCTGGAGTCATTTCGTTGCAAGCGGGTTTTTAAGTACTCTGGAGTCATTTCGTTGCAAGCGGGTTTTTAAGTGCTCTGGAGTCATTTCGTTGCAAGCGGGTTTTTAAGTACTCTGGAGTCATTTCGTTGCAAGCGGGTTTTTATATACTTCTCAGACATTTCAATGGAAGCGGGATTTTTAAGTGCTCTGGAGTCATTTCGTTGCAAGCGGGTTTTTAAGTACTCTGGAGTCATTTCGTTGCAAGCGGGTTTTTAAGTGCTCTGGAGTCATTTCGTTGCAAGCGGGTTTTTAAGTGCTCTGGAGTCATTTCGTTGCAAGCGGGTGTTTAAGTGCTCTGGAGTCATTTCGTTGCAAGCGGGTTTTTAAGTGCTCTGGAGTCATTTCGTTGCAAGCGGGTTTTTAAGTGTTCTGGAGTCATTTCGTTGCAAGCGGGTTTTTAAGTGCTCTGGAGTCATTTTCTTGCAAGAGGGTTTTTAAGTGCTGTGGAGTCATTTCATTGCAAGCGGGTTTTTAAGTGCTCTGGAGTCATTTCGTTGCAAGTGGGTTTTTAAGTGCTCTGGAGTCATTTCGTTGCAAGCGGGTTTTTAAGTGCTCTGGAGTCATTTCGTTGCAAGCGGGTTTTTAAGTGCTCTGAAGGCATTTCGTTGTAAGCGGGTTTTTCAGTGCTCTGGAGTCATTTCGTTGCAAGCGGGTTTTTACGTGCTCTGGAGTCATTTCGTTGCAAGCGGGTTTTTACGTGCTCGGGAGTCATTTCATTGCAAGCGGGTTTTTACATACTTCTCAGACATTTCAATTGAAGCGGGTTTTTTAAGTGCTCTGGAGTCTTTTCGTTGCAAGCGGGTTTTTAAGTGCTCTGGAGTCATTTCGTTGCAAGCGGGTTTTTAAGTGCTCTGGAGTCATTTCGTTGCAAGCGGGTTTTTAAGTGCTCTGGAGTCATTTCGTTGCAAGCGGGTTTTTAAGTGCTCTGAAGGCATTTCGTTGTTAGGGGGTTTTTCAGTGCTCTAGAGTCATTTCTTTGCAAGCGGGTTTTTAAGTGCTCTGGAGTCATTTCGTTGCAAGCGGGTTTTTAAGTGCTCTGGAGTCATTTCGTTGCAAGCGGGTTTTTAAGTGTTCTGGAGTCATTTCGTTGCAAGCGGGTTTTTAAGTGCTCTGGAGTCATTTCGTTGCAAGCGGGTTTTTAAGTGTTCTGGAGTCATTTCATTGCAAGCGGGTTTTTAAGTGCTCTGGAGTCATTTCGTTGCAAGCGCGTTTTTAAGTGCTCTGGAGTCATTTCGTTGCAAGTGGGTTTTTAAGTGCTCTGGAGTCATTTCTTTGCAAGCGGGTTTTTAAGTGCTCTGGAGTCATTTCGTTGCAAGCGGGTTTTTTAGTGCTCTGGAGTCATTTCGTTGCAAGCGGGTTTTTAAGTGCTCTGAAGGCATTTCATTGTAAGCGGGCTTTTAAGTGCTCTGGAGTCATTTCGTTGCAAGCGGGTTTTTAAGTGTTCTGGAGTCATTTCGTTGCAAGCAGGTTTTTAAGTGCTCTGGAGTCATTTCGTTGCAAGCGGGTTTTTAAGTGCTCTGGAGTCATTTCGATGCAAGCGGGTTTTTAAGTGCTCTGGAGTCATTTCGATGCAAGCGGGTTTTTAAGTGCTCTGGAGTCATTTCGTTGCAAGCGGGTTTTTAAGTGCTCTGGAGTCATTTCGTTGCAAGCGGGTTTTTAAGTGCTCTGGAGTCATTTCGTTGCAAGCGGGTTTTTAAGTGCTCTGGAGTCATTTCGTTGCAAGCGGGTTTTTAAGTGCTCTGGAGGCATTTCGTTGTAAGCGGGTTTTTAAGTGCTCTGGAGTCATTTCGTTGCAAGCGGGTTTTTACGTGCTCTGGAGTCATTTCATTGCAAGCGGGTTTTTACATACTTCTCAGACATTTCAATGGAAGCGGGTTTTTTAAGTGCTCTGGAGTCATTTCGTTGCAAGCGAGTTTTTCAGTACTCTGGAGTCATTTCGTTGCAAGCGGGTTTTTAAGTGCTCTGGAGTCATTTCGTTGCAAGCGGGTTTTTAAGTGCTCTGGAGTCATTTCGTTGCAAGCAGGTGTTTAAGTGCTCTGGAGTCATTTCGTTGCAAGCGGGTTTTTAAGTGCTCTGGAGTCATTTCGTTGCAAGCGGGTTTTTAAGTGTTCTGGAGTCATTTCGTTGCAAGCAGGTTTTTAAGTGCTCTGGAGTCATTTCGTTGCAAGCGGGTTTTTAAGTGCTCAGGAGTCATTTCGTTGCAAGCGGGTTTTTAAGTGTTCTCGAGTCATTTCGTTGCAAGCGGGTTTTTAAGTGCTCTGGAGTCATTTCGTTGCAAGCGGCTTTTAAGTGCTCTGGAGTCATTTCGTTGTAAGCGGGTTTTTAAGTGCTCTGGAGTCATTTCGTTGTAAGCGGGTTTTTAAGTGCTCTGGAGTCATTTCGTTGCAAGCTGGTTTTTAAGTGCTCTGGAGTCATTTCGTTGCAAGTGGGTTTTTAAGTGCTCTGGAGTCATTTCGTTGCAGGCGGGTTTTTAAGTGCTCTGGAGTCATTTCGTTGCAAGCGGCTTTTAAGTGCTCTGGAGTCATTTCGTTGCAAGCGGGTTTTTACGTGTTCTGGAGTCATTTCGTTGCAAGCGGGTTTTTACATACTTCTCAGACATTTCACTGGAAGCGGGTTTTTTAAGTGCTCTGTAGGCCTTTCGTTGCAAGCGGGTTTTTAAGTACTCTGGAGTCATTTCGTTGCAAGCGGGTTTTTAAGTGCTCTGGAGTCATTTCGTTGCAAGCAGGTTTTTAAGTGCTCTGGAGGCATTCCGTTGTAAGCGGGTTTTTAAGTGCTCTGGAGTCATTTCGTTGCAAGCGGGTTTTTACGTGTTCTGGAGTCATTTCGTTGCAAGCGGGTTTTTACATACTTCTCAGACATTTCACTGGAAGCGGGTTTTTTATGTGCTCTGTAGGCCTTTCGTTGCAAGCATTATTTAAGTACTCTGGAGTCATTTCGTTGCAAGCGGGTTTTTAAGTGCTCTGGAGTCATTTCGTTGCAAGCGGGTTTTTAAGTGCTCTGGAGTCATTTCCTTGCAAGCGGGTTTTTAAGTGCTCTGGAGTCATTTCCTTGCAAGAGGGTTTTTAAGTGCTCTGGAGTCATTTCATTGCAAGCGGGTTTTTAAGTGCTCTGGAGTCATTTCGTTGCAAGCGGGTTTTTAAGTGCTCTGGAGTCATTTCGTTGCAAGCGGGTTTTTAAGTGCTCTGGAGTCATTTCGTTGCAAGCGGGTTTTTAAGTGCTCTGAAGGCATTTCGTTGTACGGGGGTTTTTCAGTGCTCTAGAGTCATTTCTTTGCAAGCGGGTTTTTAAGTGCTCTGGAGTCATTTCGTTGCAAGCGGGTTTTTAAGTGCTCTGGAGTCATTTCGTTGCAAGCGGGTTTTTAAGTGTTCTGGAGTCATTTCGTTGCAAGCGGGTTTTTAAGTGCTCTGGAGTCATTTCGTTGCAAGCGGGTTTTTAAGTGTTCTGGAGTCATTTCATTGCAAGCGGGTTTTTAAGTGCTCTGGAGTCATTTCGTTGCAAGCGGGTTTTTAAGTGCTCTGGAGTCATTTCGTTGCAAGTGGGTTTTTAAGTGCTCTGGAGTCATTTCTTTGCAAGCGGGTTTTTAAGTGCTCTGGAGTCATTTCGTTGCAAGCGGGTTTTTAAGTGCTCTGGAGTCATTTCGTTTCAAGCGGGTTTTTACGTGCTCTGGAGTCATTTCATTGCAAGCGGGTTTTTACATACTTCTCAGACATTTCAATGGAAGCGGGTTTTTTAAGTGCTCTGGAGTCATTTCGTTGCAAGCGGGTTTTTAAGTACTCTGGAGTCATTTCGTTGCAAGCGGGTTTTTAAGTGCTCTGGAGTCATTTCGTTGCAAGCGGGTTTTTAAGTACTCTGGAGTCATTTCGTTGCAAGCGGGTTTTTATATACTTCTCAGACATTTCAATGGAAGCGGGATTTTTAAGTGCTCTGGAGTCATTTCGTTGCAAGCGGGTTTTTAAGTACTCTGGAGTCATTTCGTTGCAAGCGGGTTTTTAAGTGCTCTGGAGTCATTTCGTTGCAAGCGGGTTTTTAAGTGCTCTGGAGTCATTTCGTTGCAAGCGGGTGTTTAAGTGCTCTGGAGTCATTTCGTTGCAAGCGGGTTTTTAAGTGCTCTGGAGTCATTTCGTTGCAAGCGGGTTTTTAAGTGTTCTGGAGTCATTTCGTTGCAAGCGGGTTTTTAAGTGCTCTGGAGTCATTTTCTTGCAAGAGGGTTTTTAAGTGCTGTGGAGTCATTTCATTGCAAGCGGGTTTTTAAGTGCTCTGGAGTCATTTCGTTGCAAGTGGGTTTTTAAGTGCTCTGGAGTCATTTCGTTGCAAGCGGGTTTTTAAGTGCTCTGGAGTCATTTCGTTGCAAGCGGGTTTTTAAGTGCTCTGAAGGCATTTCGTTGTAAGCGGGTTTTTCAGTGCTCTGGAGTCATTTCGTTGCAAGCGGGTTTTTACGTGCTCTGGAGTCATTTCGTTGCAAGCGGGTTTTTACGTGCTCGGGAGTCATTTCATTGCAAGCGGGTTTTTACATACTTCTCAGACATTTCAATTGAAGCGGGTTTTTTAAGTGCTCTGGAGTCTTTTCGTTGCAAGCGGGTTTTTAAGTGCTCTGGAGTCATTTCGTTGCAAGCGGGTTTTTAAGTGCTCTGGAGTCATTTCGTTGCAAGCGGGTTTTTAAGTGCTCTGGAGTCATTTCGTTGCAAGCGGGTTTTTAAGTGCTCTGAAGGCATTTCGTTGTTAGGGGGTTTTTCAGTGCTCTAGAGTCATTTCTTTGCAAGCGGGTTTTTAAGTGCTCTGGAGTCATTTCGTTGCAAGCGGGTTTTTAAGTGCTCTGGAGTCATTTCGTTGCAAGCGGGTTTTTAAGTGTTCTGGAGTCATTTCGTTGCAAGCGGGTTTTTAAGTGCTCTGGAGTCATTTCGTTGCAAGCGGGTTTTTAAGTGTTCTGGAGTCATTTCATTGCAAGCGGGTTTTTAAGTGCTCTGGAGTCATTTCGTTGCAAGCGCGTTTTTAAGTGCTCTGGAGTCATTTCGTTGCAAGTGGGTTTTTAAGTGCTCTGGAGTCATTTCTTTGCAAGCGGGTTTTTAAGTGCTCTGGAGTCATTTCGTTGCAAGCGGGTTTTTAAGTGCTCTGGAGTCATTTCGTTTCAAGCGGGTTTTTACGTGCTCTGGAGTCATTTCATTGCAAGCGGGTTTTTACATACTTCTCAGACATTTCAATGGAAGCGGGTTTTTTAAGTGCTCTGGAGTCATTTCGTTGCAAGCGGGTTTTTAAGTACTCTGGAGTCATTTCGTTGCAAGCGGGTTTTTAAGTGCTCTGGAGTCATTTCGTTGCAAGCGGGTTTTTAAGTGCTCTGGAGTCATTTCGTTGCAAGCGGGTGTTTAAGTGCTCTGGAGTCATTTCGTTGCAAGCGGGTTTTTAAGTGCTCTGGAGTCATTTCGTTGCAAGCGGGTTTTTAAGTGTTCTGGAGTCATTTCCCTGCAAGCGGGTTTTTAAGTGCTCTGGAGTCATTTTCTTGCAAGAGGGTTTTTAAGTGCTGTGGAGTCATTTCATTGCAAGCGGGTTTTTAAGTGCTCTGGAGTCATTTCTTTGCAAGTGGGTTTTTAAGTGCTCTGGAGTCATTTCGTTGCAAGCGGGTTTTTAAGTGCTCTGGAGTCATTTCGTTGCAAGCGGGTTTTTAAGTGCTCTGAAGGCATTTCGTTGTAAGCGGGTTATTAAGTTCTCTGGAGTCATTTCGTTGCAAGCGGGTTTTTAAGTGTTCTGGAGTCATTTCGTTGCACGCGGGTTTTTAAGTGCTCTGGAGTCATTTCGTTGCAAGCGGGTTTTTAAGTGCTCTGGAGTCATTTCGTTTCAAGCGGGTTTTTACGTGCTCTGGAGTCATTTCATTGCAAGCGGGTTTTTATATACTTCTCAGACATTTCAATGGAAGCGGGTTTTTTAAGTGCTCTGGAGTCATTTCGTTGCAAGCGGGTTTTTAAGTACTCTGGAGTCATTTCGTTGCAAGCGGGTTTTTAAGTGCTCTGGAGTCATTTCGTTGCAAGCGGGTTTTTAAGTGCTCTGGAGTCATTTCGTTGCAAGCGGGTGTTTAAGTGCTCTGGAGTCATTTCGTTGCAAGCGGGTTTTTAAGTGCTCTGGAGTCATTTCGTTGCAAGCGGGTTTTTAAGTGTTCTGGAGTCATTTCGTTGCAAGCGGGTTTTTAAGTGCTCTGGAGTCATTTTCTTGCAAGAGGGTTTTTAAGTGCTGTGGAGTCATTTCATTGCAAGCGGGTTTTTAAGTGCTCTGGAGTCATTTCGTTGCAAGTGGGTTTTTAAGTGCTCTGGAGTCATTTCGTTGCAAGCGGGTTTTAAGTGCTCTGGAGTCATTTCGTTGCAAGCGGGTTTTTAAGTGCTCTGAAGGCATTTCGTTGTAAGCGGGTTTTTCAGTGCTCTGGAGTCATTTCGTTGCAAGCGGGTTTTTACGTGCTCTGGAGTCATTTCGTTGCAAGCGGGTTTTTACGTGCTCGGGAGTCATTTCATTGCAAGCGGGTTTTTACATACTTCTCAGACATTTCAATTGAAGCGGGTTTTTTAAGTGCTCTGGAGTCTTTTCGTTGCAAGCGAGTTTTAAGTACTCTGGAGTCATTTCGTTGCAAGCGGGTTTTTAAGTGCTCTGGAGTCATTTCGTTGCAAGCGGGTTTTTAAGTGCTCTGGAGTCATTTCGTTGCAAGCGGGTTTTTAAGTGCTCTGGAGTCATTTCGTTGCAAGCGGGTTTTTAAATGCTCTGAAGGCATTTCGTTGTAAGCGGGTTATTAAGTTCTCTGGAGTCATTTCGTTGCAAGCGGGTTTTTAAGTGTTCTGGAGTCATTTCGTTGCAAGCGGGATTTTAAGTGCTCTGGAGTCATTTCGTTGCAAGCGGGTTTTTAAGTGCTCTGGAGTCATTTCGTTGCAAGCGGGTTTTTACGTGCTCTGGAGTCATTTCATTGCAAGCGGGTTTTTACATACTTCTCAGACATTTCAAAGGAAGCGGGTTTTTTAAGTGCTCTGGAGTCATTTCGTTGCAAGCGGGTTTTTAAGTACTCTGGAGTCATTTCGTTGCAAGCGGGTTTTTAAGTGCTCTGGAGTCATTTCGTTGCAAGCGGATTTTTGAGTGCTCTGGAGTCATTTCGTTGCAAGCGGGTGTTTAAGTGCTCTGGAGTCATTTCGTTGCAAGCGGGTTTTTACGTGCTCTGGAGTCATTTCGTTGCAAGCGGGTTTTTAAGTGCTCTGGAGTCATTTCGTTGCAAGCGGGTTTTTAAGTGCTCTGAAGGCATTTCGTTGTAAGTGGGCTTTTAAGTGTTCTGGAGTCATTTCGTTGCAAGCGGGTTTTTAAGTGCTCTGGAGTCATTTCGTTGCAAGTGGGTTTTTAAGTGCTCTGGAGTCATTTCGTTGCAAGCGGGTTTTTAAGTGCTCTGAAGGCATTTCGTTGTAAGCGGGCTTTTAAGTGCTCTGGAGTCATTTCGTTGCAAGCGGGTTTTTAAGTGTTCTGGAGTCATTTCGTTGCAAGCAGGTTTTTAAGTACTCTGGAGTCATTTCGTTGCAAGCGGGTTTTTAAGTGCTCTGGAGTCATTTCATTGCAAGCGGGTTTTTAAGTGCTCTGGAGTCATTTCGTTGCAAGCGGGTTTTTAAGTGCTCTGAAGGCATTTCGTTGTAAGCGGGCTTTTAAGTGCTCTGGAGTCATTTCGTTGCAAGCGGGTTTTTAACTGTTCTGGAGTCATTTCGTTGCAAGCGGGTTTTTAAGTGCTCTGGAGTCATTTCGTTGCAAGCGGGTTTTTAAGTGCTCTGGAGTCATTTCGTTGCAAGCCGGTTTTTAAGTGCTCTGGAGTCATTTCGATGCAAGCGGGTTTTTAAGTGCTCTGGAGTCATTTCGTTGCAAGCGGGTTTTTAAGTGCTCTGGAGTCATTTCGTTGCAAGCGGGTTTTTAAGTTCTCTGGAGTCATTTCGTTGCAAGCGGGTTTTTAAGTGCTCTGGAGTCATTTCGTTGCAAGCGGGTTTTTAAGTGCTCTGGAGGCATTTCGTTGCAAGCGGGTTTTTAAGTGCTCTGGAGTCATTTCGTTGCAAGCGGGTTTTTACGTGCTCTGGAGTCATTTCATTGCAAGCGGGTTTTTACATACTTCTCAGACTTTTCAATGGAAGCGGGTTTTTTAAGTGCTCGGGAGTCATTTTGTTGCAAGCGGGTTTTTAAGTACTCTGGAGTCATTTCGTTGCAAGCGGGTTTTTAAGTGCTCTGGAGTCATTTCGTTGCAAGCGGGTTTTTAAGTGCTCTGGAGTCATTTCGTTGCAAGCGTGTGTTTAAGTGCTCTGGAGTCATTTCGTTGCAAGCGGGTTTTTAAATGCTCTGGAGTCATTTCGTTGCAAGCGGGTTTTTAAGTGTTCTGGACTCTTTTCGTTGCAAGCGGGTTTTTAAGTGCTCTGGAGTCATTTCGTTGCAAGCGGGTTTTTAAGTGCTCTGGAGTCATTTCGTTGCAAGCGGGTTTTTAAGTGCTCTGGAGTCATTTCGTTGCAAGCGGGTTTTTAAGGGCTCTTGAGGCATTTCGTTGTAAGCGGGTTTTTAAGTGCTCTGGAGTCATTTCCTTGCAAGCGGGTTTTTACGTGTTCTGGAGTCATTTCGTTGCAAGCGGGTTTTTACATACTTCTCAGACATTTCACTGGAAGCGGGTTTTTTAAGTGCTCTGTAGGCCTTTCGTTGCAAGCGGGTTTTCAAGTACTCTGGAGTCATTTCTTTGCAAGCGGGTTTTTAAGTGCTCTGAAGGCATTTCGTTGCGAGCGGGTTTTTAAGTGCTCTGGAGTCATTTCGTTGCAAGCGGGTTTTTAAGTGCTCTGGACTCATTTCGTTGCATGCGGGTTTTTAAGTGCTCTGGAGTCATTTCGTTGCAAGCGGGTTTTTAAGTGCTCTGGAGTCATTTCGTTGCAAGCGGGTTTTTAAGTGCTCTGGAGTCATTTCGTTGCAAGCGGGTTTTTAAGTGCTCTGGAGTCATTTCGTTGCAACCGGGTTTTTAAGTGCTCTGGAGTCATTTCGTTGCAAGCGGGTTTTTAAGTGCTCTGGAGTCATTTCGTTGCAAGCGGGTTTTTAAGTGCTCTGGAGTCATTTCGTTGCAAGCGGGTTTTTAAGTGCTCTGGAGTCATTTCGTTGCAAGCGGGTTTTTAAGTGCTCTGGAGTCATTTCGTTGCAAGCGGGTTTTTAAGTGCTCTGAAGGCATTTCGTTGTAAGCGGGTTTTTAAGTGCTCTGGAGTCATTTCGTTGCAAGCGGGTTTTTACGTGTTCTGGAGTCATTTCGTTGCAAGCGGGTTTTTACATACTTCTCAGACATTTCACTGGAAGCGGGTTTTTTAAGTGCTCTGTAGACCTTTCATTGCTAGCGGGTTTTTAAGTACTCTGGAGTCATTTCGTTGCAAGCGGGTTTTTAAGTGCTCTAGAGTCATTTCGTCGCAAGCGGGTTTTTAAGTGCTCTGGAGTCATTTCGTTGCAAGCGGGTTTTTAAGTGCTCTGAAGGCATTTCGTTGTGAGCGGGTTTTTAAGTGCTCTGGAGTCATTTCGTTGCAAGCGGGTTTTTAAGTGCTCTGGAGTCATTTCGTTGCATGCGGGTTTTTAAGTGCTCTGGAGTCATTTCGTTGCAAGCAGGTTTTTAAGTGCTCTGGAGTCATTTCGTTGCAAGCGGGTTTTTAAGTACTCTGGAGTCATTTCGTTGCAAGCGGGTTTTTAAGTGCTCTGGAGTCATTTCGTTGCAAGCGGGTTTTTAAGTGCTCTGGAGTCATTTCGTTGCAAGCGGGTTTTTAAGTGCTCTGAAGGCATTTCGTTGTAAGCGGGTTTTTAAGTGCTCTGGAGTCATTTCGTTGCAAGCGGGTTTTTACGTGTTCTGGAGTCATTTCGTTGCAAGCGGGTTTTTACATACTTCTCAGACATTTCACTGGAAGCGGGTTTTTTAAGTGCTCTGTAGACCTTTCATTGCTAGCGGGTTTTTAAGTACTCTGGAGTCATTTCGTTGCAAGCGGGTTTTTAAGTGCTCTAGAGTCATTTCGTCGCAAGCAGGTTTTTAAGTGCTCTGGAGTCATTTCGTTGCAAGCGGGGTTTTAAGTGCTCTGGAGTCATTTCGTTGCAAGCGGGTTTTTAAGTACTCTGGAGTCATTTCGTTGCAAGCGGGTTTTTAAGTGCTCTGGAGTCACTTCGTTGCAAGCGGGTTTTTACGTGTTCTGGAGTCATTTCGTTGCAAGCGTGTTTTTACATACTTCTCAGATATTTCACTGGAAGCGGGTTTTTTAAGTGCTCTGTTGGCCTTTCGTTGCAAGCGGGTTTTTAAGTACTCTGGAGTCATTTCGTTGCAAGCGGGTTTTTAAGTGCTCTGGAGTCATTTCGTTGCAAGCGGGTTTTTAAGTGCTCTGGAGTCATTTCGTTGCAAGCGGGTTTTTAAGTGCTCTGGAGTCATTTCGTTGCAAGCGGGTTTTTAAGTGCTCTGGAGTCATTTCGTTGCAAGCGGGTGTTTACGTGCTCTGGAGTCATTTCGTTGCAAGCGGGTTTTTAAGTGCTCTGGAGTCATTTCGTTGCAAGCGGGTTTTTAAGTGCTCTGGAGGCATTTCGTTGTAAGCGGGTTTTTAAGTGCTCTGGAGTCATTTCGTTGCAAGCGGATTTTTCCGTGCTCTGGAGTCATTTCATTGCAAGCGGGTTTTTACATACTTCTCAGACTTTTCACTGGAAGCGGGTTTTTTAAGTGCTCTGGAGTCATTTCGTTGCAAGCGGGTTTTTAAGTACTCTGGAGTCATTTCGTTGCAAGCGGGTTTTTAAGTGCTCTGGAGTCATTTCGTTGCAAGCGGGTTTTTAAGTGCTCTGGAGTCATTTCGTTGCAAGCGGGTTTTTAAGTGCTCTGGAGTCATTTCGTTGCAAGCGGGTTTTTAAGTGCTCTGGAGTCATTTCGTTGCAAGCGGGTTTTTAAGTGCTCTGGAGTCATTTCGTTGCAAGCGGGTTTTTAAGTGCTCTGGAGTCATTTCGTTGCAAGCGGGTTTTTAAGTGCTCTGAAGGCATTTCGTTGTAAGCGGGTTTTTAAGTGCTCTGGAGTCATTTCGTTGCAAGCGGGTTTTTACATACTTCTCAGACATTTCACTGGAAGCGGGTTTTTTAAGTGCTCTGTAGACCTTTCATTGCTAGCGGGTTTTTAAGTACTCTGGAGTCATTTCGTTGCAAGCGGGTTTTTAAGTGCTCTAGAGTCATTTCGTCGCAAGCGGGTTTTTAAGTGCTCTGGAGTCATTTCGTTGCAAGCGGGTTTTTAAGTGCTCTGAAGGCATTTCGTTGTGAGCGGGTTTTTAAGTGCTCTGGAGTCATTTCGTTGCAAGCGGGTTTTTAAGTGCTCTGGAGTCATTTCGTTGCATGCGGGTTTTTAAGTGCTCTGGAGTCATTTCGTTGCAAGCAGGTTTTTAAGTGCTCTGGAGTCATTTCGTTGCAAGCGGGTTTTTAAGTACTCTGGAGTCATTTCGTTGCAAGCGGGTTTTTAAGTGCTCTGGAGTCATTTCGTTGCAAGCGGGTTTTTAAGTGCTCTGGAGTCATTTCGTTGCAAGCGGGTTTTTAAGTGCTCTGAAGGCATTTCGTTGTAAGCGGGTTTTTAAGTGCTCTGGAGTCATTTCGTTGCAAGCGGGTTTTTACGTGTTCTGGAGTCATTTCGTTGCAAGCGGGTTTTTACATACTTCTCAGACATTTCACTGGAAGCGGGTTTTTTAAGTGCTCTGTAGACCTTTCATTGCTAGCGGGTTTTTAAGTACTCTGGAGTCATTTCGTTGCAAGCGGGTTTTTAAGTGCTCTAGAGTCATTTCGTCGCAAGCAGGTTTTTAAGTGCTCTGGAGTCATTTCGTTGCAAGCGGGGTTTTAAGTGCTCTGGAGTCATTTCGTTGCAAGCGGGTTTTTAAGTACTCTGGAGTCATTTCGTTGCAAGCGGGTTTTTAAGTGCTCTGGAGTCACTTCGTTGCAAGCGGGTTTTTACGTGTTCTGGAGTCATTTCGTTGCAAGCGTGTTTTTACATACTTCTCAGATATTTCACTGGAAGCGGGTTTTTTAAGTGCTCTGTTGGCCTTTCGTTGCAAGCGGGTTTTTAAGTACTCTGGAGTCATTTCGTTGCAAGCGGGTTTTTAAGTGCTCTGGAGTCATTTCGTTGCAAGCGGGTTTTTAAGTGCTCTGGAGTCATTTCGTTGCAAGCGGGTTTTTAAGTGCTCTGGAGTCATTTCGTTGCAAGCGGGTTTTTAAGTGCTCTGGAGTCATTTCGTTGCAAGCGGGTTTTTAAGTGCTCTGGAGGCATTTCGTTGTAAGCGGGTTTTTAAGTGCTCTGGAGTCATTTCGTTGCAAGCGGATTTTTCCGTGCTCTGGAGTCATTTCATTGCAAGCGGGTTTTTACATACTTCTCAGACTTTTCACTGGAAGCGGGTTTTTTAAGTGCTCTGGAGTCATTTCGTTGCAAGCGGGTTTTTAAGTACTCTGGAGTCATTTCGTTGCAAGCGGGTTTTTAAGTGCTCTGGAGTCATTTCGTTGCAAGCGGGTTTTTAAGTGCTCTGGAGTCATTTCGATGCAAGCGGGTTTTTAAGTGTTCTGGAGTCATTTCGTTGCAAGCGGGTTTTTAAGTGCTCTGGAGTCATTTCGTTGCAAGCGGGTTTTTAAGTGCTCTGAAGGCATTTCGTTGTAAGCGGGTTTTTAAGTGCTCTGGAGTCATTTCGTTGCAAACGGGTTTATAAGTGCTCTGGAGTCATTTCGTTCCAAGCGGGTTTTTACATACTTCTCAGACATTTCACTGGAAGCGGGTTTTTTAAGTGCTCTGTAGACCTTTCATTGCTAGCGGGTTTTTAAGTACTCTGGAGTCATTTCGTTGCAAGCGGGTTTTTAAGTGCTCTAGAGTCATTTCGTCGCAAGCGGGTTTTTAAGTGCTCTCGAGTCATTTCGTTGCAAGCGGGTTTTTAAGTGCTCTGGAGTCATTTCGTTGCAAGCGGGTTTTTAAGTGCTCTGGAGTCATTTCGTTGCAAGCGGGTTTTTAAGTACTCTGGAGTCATTTCGTTGCAAGCGGGTTTTTAAGTGCTCTGGAGTCACTTCGTTGCAAGCGGGTTTTTACGTGTTCTGGAGTCATTTCGTTGCAAGCGTGTTTTTACATACTTCTCAGATATTTCACTGGAAGCGGGTTTTTTAAGTGCTCTGTTGGCCTTTCGTTGCAAGCGGGTTTTTAAGTACTCTGGAGTCATTTCGTTGCAAGCGGGTTTTTAAGTGCTCTGGAGTCATTTCGTTGCAAGCGGGTTTTTAAGTGCTCTGGAGTCATTTCGTTGCAAGCGGGTTTTTAAGTGCTCTGGAGTCATTTCGTTGCAAGCGGGTTTTTAAGTGCTCTGGAGTCATTTCGTTGCAAGCGGGTGTTTACGTGCTCTGGAGTCATTTCGTTGCAAGCGGGTTTTTAAGTGCTCTGGAGTCATTTCGTTGCAAGCGGGTTTTTAAGTGCTCTGGAGGCATTTCGTTGTAAGCGGGTTTTTAAGTGCTCTGGAGTCATTTCGTTGCAAGCGGATTTTTCCGTGCTCTGGAGTCATTTCATTGCAAGCGGGTTTTTACATACTTCTCAGACTTTTCACTGGAAGCGGGTTTTTTAAGTGCTCTGGAGTCATTTCGTTGCAAGCGGGTTTTTAAGTACTCTGGAGTCATTTCGTTGCAAGCGGGTTTTTAAGTGCTCTGGAGTCATTTCGTTGCAAGCGGGTTTTTAAGTGCTCTGGAGTCATTTCGATGCAAGCGGGTTTTTAAGTGTTCTGGAGTCATTTCGTTGCAAGCGGGTTTTTAAGTGCTCTGGAGTCATTTCGTTGCAAGCGGGTTTTTACGTGCTCCGGAGTCATTTCGTTGCAAGCGGGTTTTTAAGTGCTCTGGAGTCATTTCGTTACAAGCGGGTTTTTAAGTGCTCTGAAGGCATTTCGTTGTAAGCGGGTTTTTAAGTGCTCTGGAGTCATTTCGTTGCAAACGGGTTTATAAGTGCTCTGGAGTCATTTCGTTCCAAGCGGGTTTTTACATACTTCTCAGACATTTCACTGGAAGCGGGTTTTTTAAGTGCTCTGTAGACCTTTCATTGCTAGCGGGTTTTTAAGTACTCTGGAGTCATTTCGTTGCAAGCGGGTTTTTAAGTGCTCTAGAGTCATTTCGTCGCAAGCGGGTTTTTAAGTGCTCTCGAGTCATTTCGTTGCAAGCGGGTTTTTAAGTGCTCTGGAGTCATTTCGTTGCAAGCGGGTTTTTAAGTACTCTGGAGTCATTTCGTTGCAAGCGGGTTTTTAAGTGCTCTGGAGTCCCTTCGTTGCAAGCGGGTTTTTACGTGTTCTGGAGTCATTTCGTTGCAAGCGTGTTTTTACATACTTCTCAGACATTTCACTGGAAGCGGGTTTTTTAAGTGCTCTGTTGGCCTTTCGTTTCAAGCGGGTTTTTAAGTACTCTGGAGTCATTTAGTTGCAAGCGGGTTTTTAAGTGCTCTGGAGTCATTTCGTTGCAAGCGGGTTTTTAAGTGCTCTGGAGTCATTTCGTTGCAAGCGGGTTTTTAAGTGCTCTGGAGTCATTTCGTTGCAAGCGGGTTTTTAAGTGCTCTGGAGTCATTTCGTTGCAAGCGGGTTTTTAAGTGCTCTGGAGTCATTTCGTTGCAAGCGGGTTTTTAAGTGCTCTGGAGTCATTTCGTTGCAAGCGGGTTTTTAAGTGCTCTGGAGTCATTTCGTTGCAAGCGGGTTTTTAAGTGCTCTGGAGGCATTTCGTTGTAAGCGGGTTTTTAAGTGCTCTGGAGTCATTTCGTTGCAAGCGGGTTTTTCCGTGCTCTGGAGTCATTTCATTGCAAGCGGGTTTTTACATACTTCTCAGACTTTTCACTGGAAGCGGGTTTTTTAAGTGCTCTGGAGTCATTTCGTTGCAAGCGGGTTTTTAAGTACTCTGGAGTCATTTCGTTGCAAGCGGGTTTTTAAGTGCTCTGGAGTCATTTCGTTGCAAGCGGGTTTTTAAGTGCTCTGGAGTCATTTCGATGCAAGCGGGTTTTTAAGGGCTCTTGAGGCATTTCGTTGTAAGCGGGTTTTTAAGTGCTCTGGAGTCATTTCCTTGCAAGCGGGTTTTTACGTGTTCTGGAGTCATTTCGTTGCAAGCGGGTTTTTACATACTTCTCAGACATTTCACTGGAAGCGGGTTTTTTAAGTGCTCTGTAGGCCTTTCGTTGCAAGCGGGTTTTCAAGTACTCTGGAGTCATTTCTTTGCAAGCGGGTTTTTAAGTGCTCTGAAGGCATTTCGTTGCGAGCGGGTTTTTAAGTGCTCTGGAGTCATTTCGTTGCAAGCGGGTTTTTAAGTGCTCTGGACTCATTTCGTTGCATGCGGGTTTTTAAGTGCTCTGGAGTCATTTCGTTGCAAGCGGGTTTTTAAGTGCTCTGGAGTCATTTCGTTGCAAGCGGGTTTTTAAGTACTCTGGAGTCATTTCGTTGCAAGCGGGTTTTTAAGTGCTCTGGAGTCATTTCGTTGCAACCGGGTTTTTAAGTGCTCTGGAGTCATTTCGTTGCAAGCGGGTTTTTAAGTGCTCTGGAGTCATTTCGTTGCAAGCGGGTTTTTAAGTGCTCTGGAGTCATTTCGTTGCAAGCGGGTTTTTAAGTGCTCTGGAGTCATTTCGTTGCAAGCGGGTTTTTAAGTGCTCTGGAGTCATTTCGTTGCAAGCGGGTTTTTAAGTGCTCTGAAGGCATTTCGTTGTAAGCGGGTTTTTAAGTGCTCTGGAGTCATTTCGTTGCAAGCGGGTTTTTACGTGTTCTGGAGTCATTTCGTTGCAAGCGGGTTTTTACATACTTCTCAGACATTTCACTGGAAGCGGGTTTTTTAAGTGCTCTGTAGACCTTTCATTGCTAGCGGGTTTTTAAGTACTCTGGAGTCATTTCGTTGCAAGCGGGTTTTTAAGTGCTCTAGAGTCATTTCGTCGCAAGCGGGTTTTTAAGTGCTCTGGAGTCATTTCGTTGCAAGCGGGTTTTTAAGTGCTCTGAAGGCATTTCGTTGTGAGCGGGTTTTTAAGTGCTCTGGAGTCATTTCGTTGCAAGCGGGTTTTTAAGTGCTCTGGAGTCATTTCGTTGCATGCGGGTTTTTAAGTGCTCTGGAGTCATTTCGTTGCAAGCAGGTTTTTAAGTGCTCTGGAGTCATTTCGTTGCAAGCGGGTTTTTAAGTACTCTGGAGTCATTTCGTTGCAAGCGGGTTTTTAAGTGCTCTGGAGTCATTTCGTTGCAAGCGGGTTTTTAAGTGCTCTGGAGTCATTTCGTTGCAAGCGGGTTTTTAAGTGCTCTGAAGGCATTTCGTTGTAAGCGGGTTTTTAAGTGCTCTGGAGTCATTTCGTTGCAAGCGGGTTTTTACGTGTTCTGGAGTCATTTCGTTGCAAGCGGGTTTTTACATACTTCTCAGACATTTCACTGGAAGCGGGTTTTTTAAGTGCTCTGTAGACCTTTCATTGCTAGCGGGTTTTTAAGTACTCTGGAGTCATTTCGTTGCAAGCGGGTTTTTAAGTGCTCTAGAGTCATTTCGTCGCAAGCAGGTTTTTAAGTGCTCTGGAGTCATTTCGTTGCAAGCGGGGTTTTAAGTGCTCTGGAGTCATTTCGTTGCAAGCGGGTTTTTAAGTACTCTGGAGTCATTTCGTTGCAAGCGGGTTTTTAAGTGCTCTGGAGTCACTTCGTTGCAAGCGGGTTTTTACGTGTTCTGGAGTCATTTTGTTGCAAGCGTGTTTTTACATACTTCTCAGATATTTCACTGGAAGCGGGTTTTTTAAGTGCTCTGTTGGCCTTTCGTTGCAAGCGGGTTTTTAAGTACTCTGGAGTCATTTCGTTGCAAGCGGGTTTTTAAGTGCTCTGGAGTCATTTCGTTGCAAGCGGGTTTTTAAGTGCTCTGGAGTCATTTCGTTGCAAGCGGGTTTTTAAGTGCTCTGGAGTCATTTCGTTGCAAGCGGGTTTTTAAGTGCTCTGGAGTCATTTCGTTGCAAGCGGGTGTTTACGTGCTCTGGAGTCATTTCGTTGCAAGCGGGTTTTTAAGTGCTCTGGAGTCATTTCGTTGCAAGCGGGTTTTTAAGTGCTCTGGAGGCATTTCGTTGTAAGCGGGTTTTTAAGTGCTCTGGAGTCATTTCGTTGCAAGCGGATTTTTCCGTGCTCTGGAGTCATTTCATTGCAAGCGGGTTTTTACATACTTCTCAGACTTTTCACTGGAAGCGGGTTTTTTAAGTGCTCTGGAGTCATTTCGTTGCAAGCGGGTTTTTAAGTACTCTGGAGTCATTTCGTTGCAAGCGGGTTTTTAAGTGCTCTGGAGTCATTTCGTTGCAAGCGGGTTTTTAAGTGCTCTGGAGTCATTTCGATGCAAGCGGGTTTTTAAGTGTTCTGGAGTCATTTCGTTGCAAGCGGGTTTTTAAGTGCTCTGGAGTCATTTCGTTGCAAGCGGGTTTTTACGTGCTCCGGAGTCATTTCGTTGCAAGCGGGTTTTTAAGTGCTCTGGAGTCATTTCGTTGCAAGCGGGTTTTTAAGTGCTCTGAAGGCATTTCGTTGTAAGCGGGTTTTTAAGTGCTCTGGAGTCATTTCGTTGCAAACGGGTTTATAAGTGCTCTGGAGTCATTTCGTTCCAAGCGGGTTTTTACATACTTCTCAGACATTTCACTGGAAGCGGGTTTTTTAAGTGCTCTGTAGACCTTTCATTGCTAGCGGGTTTTTAAGTACTCTGGAGTCATTTCGTTGCAAGCGGGTTTTTAAGTGCTCTAGAGTCATTTCGTCGCAAGCGGGTTTTTAAGTGCTCTCGAGTCATTTCGTTGCAAGCGGGTTTTTAAGTGCTCTGGAGTCATTTCGTTGCAAGCGGGTTTTTAAGTGCTCTGGAGTCATTTCGTTGCAAGCGGGTTTTTAAGTACTCTGGAGTCATTTCGTTGCAAGCGGGTTTTTAAGTGCTCTGGAGTCACTTCGTTGCAAGCGGGTTTTTACGTGTTCTGGAGTCATTTCGTTGCAAGCGTGTTTTTACATACTTCTCAGATATTTCACTGGAAGCGGGTTTTTTAAGTGCTCTGTTGGCCTTTCGGTGCAAGCGGGTTTTTAAGTACTCTGGAGTCATTTCGTTGCAAGCGGGTTTTTAAGTGCTCTGGAGTCATTTCGTTGCAAGCGGGTTTTTAAGTGCTCTGGAGTCATTTCGTTGCAAGCGGGTTTTTAAGTGCTCTGGAGTCATTTCGTTGCAAGCGGGTTTTTAAGTGCTCTGGAGTCATTTCGTTGCAAGCGGGTGTTTACGTGCTCTGGAGTCATTTCGTTGCAAGCGGGTTTTTAAGTGCTCTGGAGTCATTTCGTTGCAAGCGGGTTTTTAAGTGCTCTGGAGGCATTTCGTTGTAAGCGGGTTTTTAAGTGCTCTGGAGTCATTTCGTTGCAAGCGGATTTTTCCGTGCTCTGGAGTCATTTCATTGCAAGCGGGTTTTTACATACTTCTCAGACTTTTCACTGGAAGCGGGTTTTTTAAGTGCTCTGGAGTCATTTCGTTGCAAGCGGGTTTTTAAGTACTCTGGAGTCATTTCGTTGCAAGCGGGTTTTTAAGTGCTCTGGAGTCATTTCGTTGCAAGCGGGTTTTTAAGTGCTCTGGAGTCATTTCGATGCAAGCGGGTTTTTAAGTGTTCTGGAGTCATTTCGTTGCAAGCGGGTTTTTAAGTGCTCTGGAGTCATTTCGTTGCAAGCGGGTTTTTACGTGCTCCGGAGTCATTTCGTTGCAAGCGGGTTTTTAAGTGCTCTGGAGTCATTTCGTTGCAAGCGGGTTTTTAAGTGCTCTGAAGGCATTTCGTTGTAAGCGGGTTTTTAAGTGCTCTGGAGTCATTTCGTTGCAAACGGGTTTATAAGTGCTCTGGAGTCATTTCGTTCCAAGCGGGTTTTTACATACTTCTCAGACATTTCACTGGAAGCGGGTTTTTTAAGTGCTCTGTAGACCTTTCATTGCTAGCGGGTTTTTAAGTACTCTGGAGTCATTTCGTTGCAAGCGGGTTTTTAAGTGCTCTAGAGTCATTTCGTCGCAAGCGGGTTTTTAAGTGCTCTCGAGTCATTTCGTTGCAAGCGGGTTTTTAAGTGCTCTGGAGTCATTTCGTTGCAAGCGGGTTTTTAAGTACTCTGGAGTCATTTCGTTGCAAGCGGGTTTTTAAGTGCTCTGGAGTCCCTTCGTTGCAAGCGGGTTTTTACGTGTTCTGGAGTCATTTCGTTGCAAGCGTGTTTTTACATACTTCTCAGACATTTCACTGGAAGCGGGTTTTTTAAGTGCTCTGTTGGCCTTTCGTTTCAAGCGGGTTTTTAAGTACTCTGGAGTCATTTAGTTGCAAGCGGGTTTTTAAGTGCTCTGGAGTCATTTCGTTGCAAGCGGGTTTTTAAGTGCTCTGGAGTCATTTCGTTGCAAGCGGGTTTTTAAGTGCTCTGGAGTCATTTCGTTGCAAGCGGGTTTTTAAGTGCTCTGGAGTCATTTCGTTGCAAGCGGGTTTTTAAGTGCTCTGGAGTCATTTCGTTGCAAGCGGGTTTTTAAGTGCTCTGGAGTCATTTCGTTGCAAGCGGGTTTTTAAGTGCTCTGGAGTCATTTCGTTGCAAGCGGGTTTTTAAGTGCTCTGGAGGCATTTCGTTGTAAGCGGGTTTTTAAGTGCTCTGGAGTCATTTCGTTGCAAGCGGGTTTTTCCGTGCTCTGGAGTCATTTCATTGCAAGCGGGTTTTTACATACTTCTCAGACTTTTCACTGGAAGCGGGTTTTTTAAGTGCTCTGGAGTCATTTCGTTGCAAGCGGGTTTTTAAGTACTCTGGAGTCATTTCGTTGCAAGCGGGTTTTTAAGTGCTCTGGAGTCATTTCGTTGCAAGCGGGTTTTTAAGTGCTCTGGAGTCATTTCGTTGCAAGCGGGTGTTTAAGTGCTCTGGAGTCATTTCGTTGCAAGCGGGTTTTTAAGTGTTCTGGACTCTTTTCGTTGCAAGCGGGTTTTTAAGTGCTCTGGAGTCATTTCGTTGCAAGCGGGTTTTTAAGTGCTCTGGAGTCATTTCGTTGCAAGCGGGTTTTTAAGTGCTCTGGAGTCATTTCGTTGCAAGCGGGTTTTTAAGTGCTCTGGAGTCATTTCGTTGCAAGCGGGTTTTTAAGTGTTCTGGAGTCATTTCGTTGCAAGCGGGTTTTTAAGTGCTCTGGAGTCATTTCGTTGCAAGCGGGTTTTTAAGTGCTCTGGAGTCATTTCGTTGCAAGCGGGTTTTTAAGTGCTCTGGAGTCATTTCGTTGCAAGCGGGTTTTTACGTGCTCTGGAGTCATTTCATTGCAAGTGGGTTTTTACATACTTCTCAGACATTTCACTGGAAGCGGGTTTTTTAAGTGCTCTGGAGTCATTTCGTTGCAAGCGGGTTTTTAAGTGCCCTGGAGTCATTTCGTTGCAAGCGGGTTTTTAAGTGCTCTGAAGGCATTTCGTTGTAAGCGGGTTTTTAAGTGCTCTGGAGTCATTTCGTTGCAAGCGGGTTTTTACGTGTTCTGGAGTCATTTCGTTGCAAGCGGGTTTTTACATACTTCTCAGACATTTCACTGGAAGTGGGTTTTTTAAGTGCTCTGTAGACCTTTCATTGCTAGCGGGTTTTTAAGTACTCTGGAGTCATTTCGTTGCAAGCGGGTTTTTAAGTGCTCTGGAGTCACTTCGTTGCAAGCGGGTTTTTACGTGTTCTGGAGTCATTTCGTTGCAAGCGTGTTTTTACATACTTCTCAGATATTTCACTGGAGGCGGGTTTTTTAAGTGCTCTGTTGGCCTTTCGTTGCAAGCAGGTTTTTAAGTACTCTGGAGTCATTACGTTGCAAGCGGGTTTTTAAGTGCTCTGGAGTCATTTCGTTGCAAGCGGGTTTTTAAGTGCTCTGGAGTCATTTCGTTGCAAGCGGGTTTTTAAGTGCTCTGGAGTCATTTCGTTGCAAGCGGGTTTTTAAGTGCTCTGGAGTCATTTCGTTGCAAGCGGGTTTTTAAGTGCTCTGGAGTCATTTCGTTGCAAGCGGGTGTTTAAGTGCTCTGGAGTCATTTCGTTGCAAGCGGGTTTTTAAGTGCTCTGGAGGCATTTCGTTGTAAGCGGGTTTTTAAGTGCTCTGGAGTCATTTCGTTGCAAGCGGGTTTTTCCGTGCTCTGGAGTCATTTCATTGCAAGCGGGTTTTTACATACTTCTCAGACTTTTCACTGGAAGCGGGTTTTTTAAGTGCTCTGGAGTCATTTCGTTGCAAGCGGGTTTTTAAGTACTCTGGAGTCATTTCGTTGCAATCGGGTTTTTAAGTGCTCTGGAGTCATTTCGTTGCAAGCGGGTTTTTAAGTGCTCTGGAGTCATTTCGTTCCAAGCGGGTGTTTAAGTGCTCTGGAGTCATTTCGTTGCAAGCGGGTTTTTAAATTCTCTGGAGTCATTTCGTTGCAAGCGGGTTTTTAAGTGTTCTGGACTCTTTTCATTGCAAGCGGGTTTTTAAGTGCTCTGGAGTCATTTCGTTGCAAGCGGGTTTTTAAGTGCTCTGGAGTCATTTCGTTGCAAGCGGGTTTTTAAGTGCTCTGGAGTCATTTCGTTGCAAGCGGGTTTTTAAGTGCTCTGGAGTCATTTCGTTGCAAGCGGGTTTTTAAGTGTTCTGGAGTCATTTCGTTGCAAGCGGGTTTTTAAGTGCTCTGGAGTCATTTCGTTGCAAGCGGGTTTTTAAGTGCTCTGGAGTCATTTCGTTGCAAGCGGGTTTTTAAGTGCTCTGGAGTCATTTCGTTGCAAGCGGGTTTTTACGTGCTCTGGAGTCATTTCATTGCAAGCGGGTTTTTACATACTTCTCAGACATTTCACTGGAAGCGGGTTTTTTAAGTGCTCTGGAGTCATTTCGTTGCAAGCGGGTTTTTACGTGCTTTGGAGTCATTTCATTGCAAGCGGGTTTTTACATACTTCTCAGACATTTCACTGGAAGCGGGTTTTTTAAGTGCTCTGGAGTCATTTCGTTGCAAGCGGGTTTTTAAGTGCTCTGGAGTCATTTCGTTGCAAGCGGGTTTTTAAGTGCCCTGGAGTCATTTCGTTGCAAGCGGGTTTTTAAGTGCTCTGAAGGCATTTCGTTGTAAGCGGGTTTTTAAGTGCTCTGGAGTCATTTCGTTGCAAGCGGGTTTTTACGTGTTCTGGAGTCATTTCGTTGCAAGCGGGTTTTTACATACTTCTCAGACATTTCACTGGAAGTGGGTTTTTTAAGTGCTCTGTAGACCTTTCATTGCTAGCGGGTTTTTAAGTACTCTGGAGTCATTTCGTTGCAAGCGGGTTTTTAAGTGCTCTGGAGTCATTTCGTTGCAAGCGGGTTTTTACGTGTTCTGGAGTCATTTCGTTGCAAGCGGGTTTTTACATACTTCTCAGACATTTCAATGGAAGCGGGTTTTTTAAGTGCTCTGTAGACCTTTCATTGCTAGCGGGTTTTTAAGTACTCTGGAGTCATTTCGTTGCAAGCGGGTTTTTAAGTGCTCTGGAGTCATTTCGTTGCAAGCGGGTTTTTAAGTGCTCTGGAGTCATTTTGTTGCAAGCTGGTGTTTAAGTGCTCTGGAGTCATTTCGTTGCAAGCGCGTTTTTAAATGCTCTGGAGTCATTTCGTTGCAAGCGGGTTTTTAAGTGCTCTGGAGTCATTTCGTTGCAAGCTGGTTTTTAAGTGTTCTGGAGTCATTTCTTTGCAAGCGGGTTTTTAAGTGCTCTGAAGGCATTTCGTTGTGAGCGGGTTTTTAAGTGCTCTGGAGTCATTTCGTTGCAAGCGGGTTTTTGAGTGCTCTGGAGACATTTCGTTGTAAGCGGGTTTTTAAGTGCTCTGGTGTCATTTCGTTGCAAGCGGATTTTTACGTGTTCTGTAGTCATTTCGTTGCAAGCGGGTTTTTAAGTGCTCTGGAGTCATTTCATTGCAAGCGGGTTTTTAAGTGCTCTGGAGTCATTTCATTGCAAGCGGGTTTTTAAGTGCTCTGAGGGCATTTTGTTGTAAGCGGTTTTTTCAGTGCTCTGGAGTCATTTCGTTGCAAGCGGGTTTTTACGTGCTCTGGAGTCATTTCATTGCAAGCGGGTTTTTACATACTTCTCAGACATTTCACTGGAAGCGGGTTTTTTAAGTGCTCTGGAGTCATTTCGTTGCAAGCGGGTTTTTACGTGCTCTGGAGTCATTTCGTTGCAAGCGGGTTTTTAAGTGCTCTGGAGTCATTTCGTTGCAAGCGGGTTTTTAAGTGCTCTGAAGGCATTTCGTTGTAAGCGGGTTTTTAAGTGCTCTGGAGTCATTTCGTTGCAAGCGGGTTTATAAGTGCTCTGGAGTCATTTCGTTCCAAGCGGGTTTTTACATACTTCTCAGACATTTCACTGGAAGCGGGTTTTTTAAGTGCTCTGTAGACCTTTCATTGCTAGCGGGTTTTTAAGTACTCTGGAGTCATTTCGTTGCAAGCGGGTTTTTAAGTGCTCTAGAGTCATTTCGTCACAAGCGGGTTTTTAAGTGCTCTCGAGTCATTTCGTTGCAAGCGGGTTTTTAAGTGCTCTGGAGTCATTTCGTTGCAAGCGGGTTTTTAAGTACTCTGGAGTCATTTCGTTGCAAGCGGGTTTTTAAGTGCTCTGGAGTCCCTTCGTTGCAAGCGGGTTTTTACGTGTTCTGGAGTCATTTCGTTGCAAGCGTGTTTTTACATACTTCTCAGACATTTCACTGGAAGCGGGTTTTTTAAGTGCTCTGTTGGCCTTTCGTTTCAAGCGGGTTTTTAAGTACTCTGGAGTCATTTCGTTGCAAGCGGGTTTTTAAGTGCTCTGGAGTCATTTCGTTGCAAGCGGGTTTTTAAGTGCTCTGGAGTCATTTCGTTGCAAGCGGGTTTTTAAGTGCTCTGGAGTCATTTCGTTGCAAGCGGGTTTTTAAGTGCTCTGGAGTCATTTCGTTGCAAGCGGGTTTTTAAGTGCTCTGGAGTCATTTCGTTGCAAGCGGGTTTTTAAGTGCTCTGGAGTCATTTCGTTGCAAGCGGGTTTTTAAGTGCTCTGGAGTCATTTCGTTGCAAGCGGGTTTTTAAGTGCTCTGGAGGCATTTCGTTGTAAGCGGGTTTTTAAGTGCTCTGGAGTCATTTCGTTGCAAGCGGGTTTTTCCGTGCTCTGGAGTCATTTCATTGCAAGCGGGTTTTTACATACTTCTCAGACTTTTCACTGGAAGCGGGTTTTTTAAGTGCTCTGGAGTCATTTCGTTGCAAGCGGGTTTTTAAGTACTCTGGAGTCATTTCGTTGCAAGCGGGTTTTTAAGTGCTCTGGAGTCATTTCGTTGCAAGCGGGTTTTTAAGTGCTCTGGAGTCATTTCGTTGCAAGCGGGTGTTTAAGTGCTCTGGAGTCATTTCGTTGCAAGCGGGTTTTTAAATTCTCTGGAGTCATTTCGTTGCAAGCGGGTTTTTAAGTGTTCTGGACTCTTTTCGTTGCAAGCGGGTTTTTAAGTGCTCTGGAGTCATTTCGTTGCAAGCGGGTTTTTAAGTGCTCTGGAGTCATTTCGTTGCAAGCGGGTTTTTAAGTGCTCTGGAGTCATTTCGTTGCAAGCGGGTTTTTAAGTGCTCTGGAGTCATTTCGTTGCAAGCGGGTTTTTAAGTGCTCTGGAGTCATTTCGTTGCAAGCGGGTTTTTAAGTGCTCTGGAGTCATTTCGTTGCAAGCGGGTTTTTAAGTGCTCTGGAGTCATTTCGTTGCAAGCGGGTTTTTAAGTGTTCTGGAGTCATTTCGTTGCAAGCGGGTTTTTAAGTGCTCTGGAGTCATTTCGTTGCAAGCGGGTTTTTAAGTGCTCTGGAGTCATTTCGTTGCAAGCGGGTTTTTAAGTGCTCTGGAGTCATTTCGTTGCAAGCGGGTTTTTACGTGCTCTGGAGTCATTTCATTGCAAGCGGGTTTTTACATACTTCTCAGACATTTCACTGGAAGCGGGTTTTTTAAGTGCTCTGGAGTCATTTCGTTGCAAGCGGGTTTTTACGTGTTCTGGAGTCATTTCATTGCAAGCGGGTTTTTACATACTTCTCAGACATTTCACTGGAAGCGGGTTTTTTAATTGCTCTGGAGTCATTTCGTTGCAAGCGGGTTTTTAAGTGCTCTGGAGTCATTTCGTTGCAAGCGGGTTTTTAAGTGCCCTGGAGTCATTTCGTTGCAAGCGGGTTTTTAAGTGCTCTGAAGGCATTTCGTTGTAAGCGGGTTTTTAAGTGCTCTGGAGTCATTTCGTTGCAAGCGGGTATTTTCGTGTTCTGGAGTCATTTCGTTGCAAGCGGGTTTTTACATACTTCTCAGACATTTCACTGGAAGTGGGTTTTTTAAGTGCTCTGTAGACCTTTCATTGCTAGCGGGTTTTTAAGTACTCTGGAGTCATTTCGTTGCAAGCGGGTTTTTAAGTGCTCTGGAGTCACTTCGTTGCAAGCGGGTTTTTACGTGTTCTGGAGTCATTTCGTTGCAAGCGTGTTTTTACATACTTCTCAGATATTTCACTGGAAGCGGGTTTTTTAAGTGCTCTGTTGGCCTTTCGTTGCAAGCGGGTTTTTAAGTACTCTGGAGTCATTTCGTTGCAAGCGGGTTTTTAAGTGCTCTGGAGTCATTTCGTTGCAAGCGGGTTTTTAAGTGCTCTGGAGTCATTTCGTTGCAAGCGGGTTTTTAAGTGCTCTGGAGTCATTTCGTTGCAAGCGGGTTTTTAAGTGCTCTGGAGTCATTTCGTTGCAAGCGGGTTTTTAAGTGCTCTGGAGTCATTTCGTTGCAAGCGGGTGTTTAAGTGCTCTGGAGTCATTTCGTTGCAAGCGGGTTTTTAAGTGCTCTGGAGTCATTTCGTTGCAAGCGGGTTTTTAAGTGCTCTGGAGGCATTTCGTTGTAAGCGGGTTTTTAAGTGCTCTGGAGTCATTTCGTTGCAAGCGGGTTTTTCCGTGCTCTGGAGTCTTTTCATTGCAAGCGGGTTTTTACATACTTCTCAGACTTTTCACTGGAAGCGGGTTTTTTAAGTGCTCTGGAGTCATTTCGTTGCAAGCGGGTTTTTAAGTACTCTGGAGTCATTTCGTTGCAAGCGGGTTTTTAAGTGCTCTGGAGTCATTTCGTTGCAAGCGGATTTTTAAGTGCTCTGGAGTCATTTCGTTGCAAGCGGGTGTTTAAGTGCTCTGGAGTCATTTCGTTGCAAGCGGGTTTTTAAGTGCTCTGGAGTCATTTCGTTGCAAGCGGGTTTTTAAGTGTTCTGGACTCTTTTCGTTGCAAGCGGGTTTTTAAGTGCTCTGGAGTCATTTCGTTGCAAGCGGGTTTTTAAGTGCTCTGGAGTCATTTCGTTGCAAGCGGGTTTTTAAGTGCTCTGGAGTCATTTCGTTGCAAGTGGGTTTTTAAGTGCTCTGGAGTCATTTCGATGCAAGCGGGTTTTTAAGTGTTCTGGAGTCATTTCGTTGCAAGCGGGTTTTTAAGTGCTCCGGAGTCATTTCATTGCAAGCGGGTTTTTAAGTGCTCTGGAGTCATTTCGTTGCAAGCGGGTTTTTAAGTGCTCTGAGGGCATTTCGTTGTAAGCGGTTTTTTCAGTGCTCTGGAGTCATTTCGTTGCAAGCGGGTTTTTACGTGCTCTGGAGTCATTTCATAGCAAGCGGGTTTTTACATACTTCTCAGACATTTCACTGGAAGCGGGTTTTTTAAGTGCTCTGGAGTCATTTCTTTGCAAGCGGGTTTTTACGTGCTCTGGAGTCATTTCGTTGCAAGCGGGTTTTTAAGTGCTCTGGAGTCATTTCGTTGCAAGCGGGTTTTTAAGTGCTCTGAAGGCATTTCGTTGTAAGCTGGTTTTTAAGTGCTCTGGAGTCATTTCGTTGCAAGCGGGTTTATAAGTGCTCTGGAGTCATTTCGTTCCAAGCGGGTTTTTACATACTTCTCAGACATTTCACTGGAAGCGGGTTTTTTAAGTGCTCTGTAGACCTTTCGTTGCTAGCGGGTTTTTAAGTACTCTGGAGTCATTTTGTTGCAAGCGGGTTTTTAAGTGCTCTAGAGTCATTTCGTCGCAAGCGGGTTTTTAAGTGCTCTCGAGTCATTTCGTTGCAAGCGGGTTTTTAAGTGCTCTGGAGTCATTTCGTTGCAAGCGGGTTTTTAAGTACTCTGGAGTCATTTCTTTGCAAGCGGGTTTTTAAGTGCTCTGGGGTCACTTCGTTGCAAGCTGGTTTTTACGTGTTCTGGAGTCATTTCGTTGCAAGCGTGTTTTTACATACTTCTCAGACATTTCACTGGAAGCGGGTTTTTTAAGTGCTCTGTTGGCCTTTCGTTTCAAGCGGGTTTTTAAGTACTCTGGAGTCATTTCGTTGCAAGCGGGTTTTTAAGTGCTCTGGAGTCATTTCGTTGCAAGCGGGTTTTTAAGTGCTCTGGAGTCATTTCGTTGCAAGCGGGTTTTTAAGTGCTCTGGAGTCATTTCGTTGCAAGCGGGTTTTTAAGTGCTCTGGAGTCATTTCGTTGCAAGCGGGTTTTTAAGTGCTCTGGAGTCATTTCGTTGCAAGCGGGTTTTTAAGTGCTCTGGAGGCATTTCGTTGTAAGCGGGTTTTTAAGTGCTCTGGAGTAATTTCGTTGCAAGCGGGTTTTTCCGTGCTCTGGAGTCATTTCATTGCAAGCGGGTTTTTACATACTTCTCAGACTTTTCACTGGAAGCGGGTTTTTTAAGTGCTCTGGAGTCATTTCGTTGCAAGCGGGTTTTTAAGTACTCTGGAGTCATTTCGTTGCAAGCGGGTTTTTAAGTGCTCTGGAGTCATTTCGTTGCAAGCGGGTTTTTAAGTGCTCTGGAGTCATTTCGTTGCAAGCGGGTGTTTAAGTGCTCTGGAGTCATTTCGTTGCAAGCGGGTTTTTAAATTCTCTGGAGTCATTTCGTTGCAAGCGGGTTTTTAAGTGTTCTGGACTCTTTTCGTTGCAAGCGGGTTTTTAAGTGCTCTGGAGTCATTTCGTTGCAAGCGGGTTTTTAAGTGCTCTGGAGTCATTTCGTTGCAAGCGGGTTTTTAAGTGCTCTGGAGTCATTTCGTTGCAAGCGGGTTTTTAAGTGCTCTGGAGTCATTTCGTTGCAAGCGGGTTTTTAAGTGCTCTGGAGTCATTTCGTTGCAAGCGGGTTTTTAAGTGCTCTGGAGTCATTTCGTTGCAAGCGGGTTTTTAAGTGCTCTGGAGTCATTTCGTTGCAAGCGGGTTTTTAAGTGCTCTGGAGTCATTTCGTTGCAAGCGGGTTTTTACGTGCTCTGGAGTCATTTCATTGCAAGCGGGTTTTTACATACTTCTCAGACATTTCACTGGAAGCGGGTTTTTTAAGTGCTCTGGAGTCATTTCGTTGCAAGCGGGTTTTTACGTGCTCTGGAGTCATTTCATTGCAAGCGGGTTTTTACATACTTCTCAGACATTTCACTGGAAGCGGGTTTTTTAAGTGCTCTGGAGTCATTTCGTTGCAAGCGGGTTTTTAAGTGCCCTGGAGTCATTTCGTTGCAAGCGGGTTTTTAAGTGCTCTGAAGGCATTTCGTTGTAAGCGGGTTTTTAAGTGCTCTGGAGTCATTTCGTTGCAAGCGGGTTTTTACGTGTTCTGGAGTCATTTCGTTGCAAGCGGGTTTTTACATACTTCTCAGACATTTCACTGGAAGTGGGTTTTTTAAGTGCTCTGTAGACCTTTCATTGCTAGCGGGTTTTTAAGTACTCTGGAGTCATTTCGTTGCAAGCGGGTTTTTAAGTGCTCTGGAGTCATTTCGTTGCAAGCGGGTTTTTACGTGTTCTGGAGTCATTTCGTTGCAAGCGGGTTTTTACATACTTCTCAGACATTTCACTGGAAGCGGGTTTTTTAAGTGCTCTGTAGACCTTTCATTGCTAGCGGGTTTTTAAGTACTCTGGAGTCATTTCGTTGCAAGCGGGTTTTTAAGTGCTCTGGAGTCATTTCGTTGCAAGCGGGTTTTTAAGTGCTCTGGAGTCATTTCGTTGCAAGCGGGTGTTTAAGTGCTCTGGAGTCATTTCGTTGCAAGCGCGTTTTTAAATGCTCTGGAGTCATTTCGTTGCAAGCGGGTTTTTAAGTGCTCTGGAGTCATTTCGTTGCAAGCGGGTTTTTAAGTGTTCTGGAGTCATTTCTTTGCAAGCGGGTTTTTAAGTGCTCTGAAGGCATTTCGTTGTGAGCGGGTTTTTAAGTGCTCTGGAGTCATTTCGTTGCAAGCGGGTTTTTGAGTGCTCTGGAGGCATTTCGTTGTAAGCGGGTTTTTAAGTGCTCTGGTGTCATTTCGTTGCAAGCGGATTTTTACGTGTTCTGGAGTCATTTCGTTGCAAGCGGGTTTTTACATACTTCTCAGACATTTCACTGGAAGCGGGTTTTTTAAGTGCTCTGTTGGCCTTTCGTTGCAAGCGGGTTTTTAAGTGCTCTGGAGTCATTTCGTTGCAAGCGGGTTTTTAAGTGCTCTGGAGTCATTTCGTTGTAAGCGGGTTTTTTAAGTGCTCTGTAGGCCTTTCGTTGCAAGCGGGTTTTTAAGTACTCTGGAGTCATTTCGTTGCAAGCGGGTTTTTAAGTGCTCTGCAGTCATTTCGTTGCAAGCGGGTTTTTAAGTGCTCTGGAGTCACTTCGTTGCAAGCGGGTTTTTCGTTGCAAGCGGGTTTTTCGTTGCAAGCGGGTTTTTCGTTGTAAGCGGGTTTTTAAGTGCTCTGGAGTCATTTCGTTGCAAGCGGGTTTTTAAGTGCTCTGGAGTCATTTCGTTGCAAGCGGGTTTTTACATACTTCTCAGACATTTCACTGGAAGCGGGTTTTTTAAGTGCTCTGGAGTCATTTCGTTGCAAGCGGGTTTTTAAGTGCTCTGGAGTCATTTCGTTGCAAGCGGGTTTTTAAGTGCTCTGGAGTCATTTCGTTGCAAGCGGGTTTTTAAGTACTCTGGAGTCATTTCGTTGCAAGCGGGTTTTTAAGTGCTCTGGAGTCATTTCGTTGCAAGCGGGTTTTTAAGTGCTCTGAGGTCATTTCGTTGCAAGCGGGTTTTTAAGTGCTCTGGAGGCATTTCGTTGTAAGCGGGTTTTTAAGTGCTCTGGAGTCATTTCGTTGCAAGCGGGTTTTTACGTGTTCTGGAGTCATTTCGTTGCAAGCGGGTTTTTACATACTTCTCAGACATTTCACTGGAAGCGGGTTTTTTAAGTGCTCTGTTGGCCTTTCGTTGCAAGCGGGTTTTTAAGTACTCTGGAGTCATTTCGTTGCAAGCGGGTTTTTAAGTGCTCTGGAGTCATTTCGTTGCAAGCGGGTTTTTAAGTGCTATGGAGTCAGTTCGTTGCAAGCGGGTTTTTAAGTGCTCTGGAGTCATTTCGTTGCAAGCGGGTTTTTAAGTGCTCTGGAGTCATTTCGTTGCAAGCGGGTTTTTAAGTGCTCTGCAGTCATTTCGTTGCAAGCGGTATTTTAAGTGCTCTGGAGTCATTTCGTTGCAAGCGGGTTTTTAAGTGTTCTGGAGTCATTTTGTTGCAAGCGGGTTTTTAAGTGCTCTGGATTCATTTCGTTGCAAGCGGGTTTTTAAGTGCTCTGGAGTCATTTCGTTGCAAGCGGGTTTTTAAGTGCTCTGAAGGCGTTTCGTTGTAAGCGGGTTTTTCAGTGCTCTGGAGTCATTTCGTTGCAAGCGGGTTTTTACGTGCTCTGGAGTCATTTCATTGCAAGCGGGTTTTTACATACTTCTCAGACATTTCACTGGAAGCGGGTTTTTTAAGTGCTCTGGAGTCATTTCGTTGCAAGCGGGTTTTTAAGTACTCTGGAGTCATTTCGTTGCAAGCGGGTTTTTAAGTGCTCTGGAGTCATTTCGTTGCAAGCGGGTTTTTAAGTGCTCTGGAGTCATTTCGTTGCAAGCAGGTGTTTAAGTGCTCTGGAGTCATTTCGTTGCAAGCGGGTTTTTAAGTGCTCTGGAGTCATTTCGTTGCAAGCGGGTTTTTAAGTGCTCTGGAGTCATTTCGTTGCAAGCGGGTTTTTAAGTGCTCTGGAGTCATTTCGTTGCAAGCGGATTTTTAAGTGCTCTGGAGTCATTTCGTTGCAAGCGGGTTTTTAAGTGCTCTGGAGTCATTTCGTTGCAAGCGGGTTTTTAAGTGCTCTGGAGTCATTTCGTTGCAAGCGGGTTTTTAAGTGATCTGGAGTCATTTCGTTGCAAGCGGGTTTTTAAGTGCTCTGGAGTCATTTCGTTGCAAGCTGGTTTTTAAGTGCTCTGGAGTCATTTCGTTGCACGCGGGTTTTTAAGTGCTCTGGAGTCATTTCGTTGCAAGCGGGTTTTTAAGTGCTCTGAAGGCATTTTGTTGCAAGCGGGTTTTTACGTGCTCTGGAGTCATTTCCTTGCAAGCGGGTTTTTACATACTTCTCAGACATTTCACTGGAAGCGGGTTTTTTAAGTGCTCTGGAGTCATTTCGTTGCAAGTGGGTTTTTAAGTACTCTAGAGTCATTTCGTCGCAAGCGGGTTTTTCAGTGCTCTGGAGTCATTTCGTTGCAAGCGGGTTTTTAAGTGCTCTGGAGTCATTTCGTTGCAAGCGGGTTTTTAAGTACTCTGGAGTCATTTCGTTGCAAGCGGATTTTTAAGTGCTCTGGAGTCATTTCGTTGCAAGCGGGTTTTTAAGTGCTCTGGAGTCATTTCGTTGCAAGCGGGTTTTTAAGTGCTCTGCAGTCATTTCGTTGCAAGCGGGTTTTTAAGTGCTCTGGAGTCATTTCGTTGCAAGCGGGTTTTTAAGTGCTCTGGAGTCATTTCGTTGCAAGCGGGTTTTTAAGTGCTCTGGATTCATTTCGTTGCAAGCGGGTTTTTAAGTGCTATGGAGTCAGTTCGTTGCAAGCGGGTTTTTAAGTGCTCTGGAGTCATTTCGTTGCAAGCGGGTTTTTAAGTGCTCTGGAGTCATTTCGTTGCAAGCGGGTTTTTAAGTGCTCTGCAGTCATTTCGTTGCAAGCGGGTTTTTACATACTTCTCAGACATTTCACAGGAAGCGGGTTTTTTAAGTGCTCTGGAGTCATTTCGTTGCAAGCGGGTTTTTAAGTACTCTGGAGTCATTTCGTTGCAAGCGGGTTTTTAAGTGCTCTGGAGTCATTTCGTTGCAAACGGGTGTTTAAGTACTCTGGAGTCATTTCGTTGCAAGCGGGTTTTTAAGTGCTCTGGAGTCATTTCGTTGCAAGCGGGTTTTTAAGTGCTCTGGAGTCATTTCGTTGCAAACGGGTGTTTAAGTGCTCTGGAGTCATTTCGTTGCAAGCGGGTTTTTAAGTGCTCTGGAGTCATTTCGTTGCAAGCGGGTTTTTAAGTGCTCTGGAGTCATTTCGTTGCAAGCGGGTTTTTAAGTGTTCTGGAGTCATTTCGTTGCAAGCGGGTTTTTAAGTGCTCTGGAGTCATTTCGTTGCAAGCGGGTTTTTAAGTGCTCTGGAGTCACTTCGTTGCAAGCGGGTTTTTCGTTGCAAGCGGGTTTTTCGTTGCAAGCGGGTTTTTCGTTGTAAGCGGGTTTTTAAGTGCTCTGGAGTCATTTCGTTGCAAGCGGGTTTTTAAGTGCTCTGGAGTCATTTCGTTGCAAGCGGGTTTTTACATACTTCTCAGACATTTCACTGGAAGCGGGTTTTTTAAGTGCTCTGGAGTCATTTCGTTGCAAGCGGGTTTTTAAGTGCTCTGGAGTCATTTCGTTGCAAGCGGGTTTTTAAGTGCTCTGGAGTCATTTCGTTGCAAGCGGGTTTTTAAGTGCTCTGGAGTCATTTCGTTGCAAGCGGGTTTTTAAGTGCTCTGGAGTCATTTCGTTGCAAGCGGGTTTTTAAGTGCTCTGGAGTCATTTCGTTGCAAGCGGGTTTTTAAGGGCTCTGGAGGCATTTCGTTGTAAGCGGGTTTTTAAGTGCTCTGGAGTCATTTCGTTGCAAGCGGGTTTTTACGTGTTCTGGAGTCATTTCGTTGCAAGCGGGTTTTTACATACTTCTCAGACATTTCACTGGAAGCGGGTTTTTTAAGTGCTCTGTTGGCCTTTCGTTGCAAGCGGGTTTTTAAGTACTCTGGAGTCATTTCGTTGCAAGCGGGTTTTTAAGTGCTCTGGAGTCATTTCGTTGCAAGCGGGTTTTTAAGTGCTATGGAGTCAGTTCGTTGCAAGCGGGTTTTTAAGTGCTCTGGAGTCATTTCGTTGCAAGCGGGTTTTTAAGTGCTCTGGAGTCATTTCGTTGCAAGCGGGTTTTTAAGTGCTCTGCAGTCATTTCGTTGCAAGCGGGTTTTTAAGTGCTCTGGAGTCATTTCGTTGCAAGCGGGTTTTTAAGTGTTCTGGAGTCATTTTGTTGCAAGCGGGTTTTTAAGTGCTCTGGATTCATTTCGTTGCAAGCGGGTTTTTAAGTGCTCTGGAGTCATTTCGTTGCAAGCGGGTTTTTAAGTGCTCTGAAGGCGTTTCGTTGTAAGCGGGTTTTTCAGTGCTCTGGAGTCATTTCGTTGCAAGCGGGTTTTTACGTGCTCTGGAGTCATTTCATTGCAAGCGGGTTTTTACATACTTCTCAGACATTTCACTGGAAGCGGGTTTTTTAAGTGCTCTGGAGTCATTTCGTTGCAAGCGGGTTTTTAAGTACTCTGGAGTCATTTCGTTGCAAGCGGGTTTTTAAGTGCTCTGGAGTCATTTCGTTGCAAGCGGGTTTTTAAGTGCTCTGGAGTCATTTCGTTGCAAGCAGGTGTTTAAGTGCTCTGGAGTCATTTCGTTGCAAGCGGGTTTTTAAGTGCTCTGGAGTCATTTCGTTGCAAGCGGGTTTTTAAGTGCTCTGGAGTCATTTCGTTGCAAGCGGATTTTTAAGTGCTCTGGAGTCATTTCGTTGCAAGCGGGTTTTTAAGTGCTCTGGAGTCATTTCGTTGCAAGCGGGTTTTTAAGTGCTCTGGAGTCATTTCGTTGCAAGCGGGTTTTTAAGTGATCTGGAGTCATTTCGTTGCAAGCGGGTTTTTAAGTGCTCTGGAGTCATTTCGTTGCAAGCTGGTTTTTAAGTGCTCTGGAGTCATTTCGTTGCACGCGGGTTTTTAAGTGCTCTGGAGTCATTTCGTTGCAAGCGGGTTTTTAAGTGCTCTGAAGGCATTTTGTTGCAAGCGGGTTTTTACGTGCTCTGGAGTCATTTCCTTGCAAGCGGGTTTTTACATACTTCTCAGACATTTCACTGGAAGCGGGTTTTTTAAGTGCTCTGGAGTCATTTCGTTGCAAGCGGGTTTTTAAGTACTCTAGAGTCATTTCGTCGCAAGCGGGTTTTTCAGTGCTCTGGAGTCATTTCGTTGCAAGCGGGTTTTTAAGTGCTCTGGAGTCATTTCGTTGCAAGCGGGTTTTTAAGTACTCTGGAGTCATTTCGTTGCAAGCGGATTTTTAAGTGCTCTGGAGTCATTTCGTTGCAAGCGGGTTTTTAAGTGCTCTGGAGTCATTTCGTTGCAAGCGGGTTTTTAAGTGCTCTGCAGTCATTTCGTTGCAAGCGGGTTTTTAAGTGCTCTGGAGTCATTTCGTTGCAAGCGGGTTTTTAAGTGCTCTGGAGTCATTTCGTTGCAAGCGGGTTTTTAAGTGCTCTGGATTCATTTCGTTGCAAGCGGGTTTTTAAGTGCTATGGAGTCAGTTCGTTGCAAGCGGGTTTTTAAGTGCGCTGGAGTCATTTCGTTGCAAGCGGGTTTTTAAGTGCTCTGGAGTCATTTCGTTGCAAGCGGGTTTTTAAGTGCTCTGCAGTCATTTCGTTGCAAGCGGGTTTTTACATACTTCTCAGACATTTCACAGGAAGCGGGTTTTTTAAGTGCTCTGGAGTCATTTCGTTGCAAGCGGGTTTTTAAGTACTCTGGAGTCATTTCGTTGCAAGCGGGTTTTTAAGTGCTCTGGAGTCATTTCGTTGCAAACGGGTGTTTAAGTACTCTGGAGTCATTTCGTTGCAAGCGGGTTTTTAAGTGCTCTGGAGTCATTTCGTTGCAAGCGGGTTTTTAAGTGCTCTGGAGTCATTTCGTTGCAAACGGGTGTTTAAGTGCTCTGGAGTCATTTCGTTGCAAGCGGGTTTTTAAGTGCTCTGGAGTCATTTCGTTGCAAGCGGGTTTTTAAGTGCTCTGGAGTCATTTCGTTGCAAGCGGGTTTTTAAGTGTTCTGGAGTCATTTCGTTGCAAGCGGGTTTTTAAGTGCTCTGGAGTCATTTCGTTGCAAGCGGGTTTTTAAGTGCTCTGGAGTCACTTCGTTGCAAGCGGGTTTTTCGTTGCAAGCGGGTTTTTCGTTGCAAGCGGGTTTTTCGTTGTAAGCGGGTTTTTAAGTGCTCTGGAGTCATTTCGTTGCAAGCGGGTTTTTAAGTGCTCTGGAGTCATTTCGTCGCAAGCGGGTTTTTACATACTTCTCAGACATTTCACTGGAAGCGGGTTTTTTAAGTGCTCTGGAGTCATTTCGTTGCAAGCGGGTTTTTAAGTGCTCTGGAGTCATTTCGTTGCAAGCGGGTTTTTAAGTGCTCTGGAGTCATTTCGTTGCAAGCGGGTTTTTAAGTGCTCTGGAGTCATTTCGTTGCAAGCGGGTTTTTAAGTGCTCTGGAGTCATTTCGTTGCAAGCGGGTTTTTAAGTGCTCTGGAGTCATTTCGTTGCAAGCGGGTTTTTAAGGGCTCTGGAGGCATTTCGTTGTAAGCGGGTTTTTAAGTGCTCTGGAGTCATTTCGTTGCAAGCGGGTTTTTACGTGTTCTGGAGTCATTTCGTTGCAAGCGGGTTTTTACATACTTCTCAGACATTTCACTGGAAGCGGGTTTTTTAAGTGCTCTGTTGGCCTTTCGTTGCAAGCGGGTTTTTAAGTACTCTGGAGTCATTTCGTTGCAAGCGGGTTTTTAAGTGCTCTGGAGTCATTTCGTTGCAAGCGGGTTTTTAAGTGCTATGGAGTCAGTTCGTTGCAAGCGGGTTTTTAAGTGCTCTGGAGTCATTTCGTTGCAAGCGGGTTTTTAAGTGCTCTGGAGTCATTTCGTTGCAAGCGGGTTTTTAAGTGCTCTGCAGTCATTTCGTTGCAAGCGGGTTTTTAAGTGCTCTGGAGTCATTTCGTTGCAAGCGGGTTTTTAAGTGTTCTGGAGTCATTTTGTTGCAAGCGGGTTTTTAAGTGCTCTGGATTCATTTCGTTGCAAGCGGGTTTTTAAGTGCTCTGGAGTCATTTCGTTGCAAGCGGGTTTTTAAGTGCTCTGAAGGCGTTTCGTTGTAAGCGGGTTTTTCAGTGCTCTGGAGTCATTTCGTTGCAAGCGGGTTTTTACGTGCTCTGGAGTCATTTCATTGCAAGCGGGTTTTTACATACTTCTCAGACATTTCACTGGAAGCGGGTTTTTTAAGTGCTCTGGAGTCATTTCGTTGCAAGCGGGTTTTTAAGTACTCTGGAGTCATTTCGTTGCAAGCGGGTTTTTAAGTGCTCTGGAGTCATTTCGTTGCAAGCGGGTTTTTAAGTGCTCTGGAGTCATTTCGTTGCAAGCAGGTGTTTAAGTGCTCTGGAGTCATTTCGTTGCAAGCGGGTTTTTAAGTGCTCTGGAGTCATTTCGTTGCAAGCGGGTTTTTAAGTGCTCTGGAGTCATTTCGTTGCAAGCGGGTTTTTAAGGGCTCTGGAGGCATTTCGTTGTAAGCGGGTTTTTAAGTGCTCTGGAGTCATTTCGTTGCAAGCGGGTTTTTACGTGTTCTGGAGTCATTTCGTTGCAAGCGGGTTTTTACATACTTCTCAGACATTTCACTGGAAGCGGGTTTTTTAAGTGCTCTGTTGGCCTTTCGTTGCAAGCGGGTTTTTAAGTACTCTGGAGTCATTTCGTTGCAAGCGGGTTTTTAAGTGCTCTGGAGTCATTTCGTTGCAAGCGGGTTTTTAAGTGCTATGGAGTCAGTTCGTTGCAAGCGGGTTTTTAAGGGCTCTGGAGTCATTTCGTTGCAAGCGGGTTTTTAAGTGCTCTGGAGTCATTTCGTTGCAAGCGGGTTTTTAAGTGCTCTGCAGTCATTTCGTTGCAAGCGGGTTTTTAAGTGCTCTGGAGTCATTTCGTTGCAAGCGGGTTTTTAAGTGTTCTGGAGTCATTTTGTTGCAAGCGGGTTTTTAAGTGCTCTGGATTCATTTCGTTGCAAGCGGGTTTTTAAGTGCTCTGGAGTCATTTCGTTGCAAGCGGGTTTTTAAGTGCTCTGAAGGCGTTTCGTTGTAAGCGGGTTTTTCAGTGCTCTGGAGTCATTTCGTTGCAAGCGGGTTTTTACGTGCTCTGGAGTCATTTCATTGCAAGCGGGTTTTTACATACTTCTCAGACATTTCACTGGAAGCGGGTTTTTTAAGTGCTCTGGAGTCATTTCGTTGCAAGCGGGTTTTTAAGTACTCTGGAGTCATTTCGTTGCAAGCGGGTTTTTAAGTGCTCTGGAGTCATTTCGTTGCAAGCGGGTTTTTAAGTGCTCTGGAGTCATTTCGTTGCAAGCAGGTGTTTAAGTGCTCTGGAGTCATTTCGTTGCAAGCGGGTTTTTAAGTGCTCTGGAGTCATTTCGTTGCAAGCGGGTTTTTAAGTGCTCTGGAGTCATTTCGTTGCAAGCGGATTTTTAAGTGCTCTGGAGTCATTTCGTTGCAAGCGGGTTTTTAAGTGCTCTGGAGTCATTTCGTTGCAAGCGGGTTTTTAAGTGCTCTGGAGTCATTTCGTTGCAAGCGGGTTTTTAAGTGATCTGGAGTCATTTCGTTGCAAGCGGGTTTTTAAGTGCTCTGGAGTCATTTCGTTGCAAGCTGGTTTTTAAGTGCTCTGGAGTCATTTCGTTGCACGCGGGTTTTTAAGTGCTCTGGAGTCATTTCGTTGCAAGCGGGTTTTTAAGTGCTCTGAAGGCATTTTGTTGCAAGCGGGTTTTTACGTGCTCTGGAGTCATTTCCTTGCAAGCGGGTTTTTACATACTTCTCAGACATTTCACTGGAAGCGGGTTTTTTAAGTGCTCTGGAGTCATTTCGTTGCAAGCGGGTTTTTAAGTACTCTAGAGTCATTTCGTCGCAAGCGGGTTTTTCAGTGCTCTGGAGTCATTTCGTTGCAAGCGGGTTTTTAAGTGCTCTGGAGTCATTTCGTTGCAAGCGGGTTTTTAAGTACTCTGGAGTCATTTCGTTGCAAGCGGATTTTTAAGTGCTCTGGAGTCATTTCGTTGCAAGCGGGTTTTTAAGTGCTCTGGAGTCATTTCGTTGCAAGCGGGTTTTTAAGTGCTCTGCAGTCATTTCGTTGCAAGCGGGTTTTTAAGTGCTCTGGAGTCATTTCGTTGCAAGCGGGTTTTTAAGTACTCTGGAGTCATTTCGTTGCAAGCGGGTTTTTAAGTGCTCTGGATTCATTTCGTTGCAAGCGGGTTTTTAAGTGCTATGGAGTCAGTTCGTTGCAAGCGGGTTTTTAAGTGCGCTGGAGTCATTTCGTTGCAAGCGGGTTTTTAAGTGCTCTGGAGTCATTTCGTTGCAAGCGGGTTTTTAAGTGCTCTGCAGTCATTTCGTTGCAAGCGGGTTTTTACATACTTCTCAGACATTTCACAGGAAGCGGGTTTTTTAAGTGCTCTGGAGTCATTTCGTTGCAAGCGGGTTTTTAAGTACTCTGGAGTCATTTCGTTGCAAGCGGGTTTTTAAGTGCTCTGGAGTCATTTCGTTGCAAACGGGTGTTTAAGTACTCTGGAGTCATTTCGTTGCAAGCGGGTTTTTAAGTGCTCTGGAGTCATTTCGTTGCAAGCGGGTTTTTAAGTGCTCTGGAGTCATTTCGTTGCAAACGGGTGTTTAAGTGCTCTGGAGTCATTTCGTTGCAAGCGGGTTTTTAAGTGCTCTGGAGTCATTTCGTTGCAAGCGGGTTTTTAAGTGCTCTGGAGTCATTTCGTTGCAAGCGGGTTTTTAAGTGTTCTGGAGTCATTTCGTTGCAAGCGGGTTTTTAAGTGCTCTGGAGTCATTTCGTTGCAAGCGGGTTTTTAAGTGCTCTGGAGTCACTTCGTTGCAAGCGGGTTTTTCGTTGCAAGCGGGTTTTTCGTTGCAAGCGGGTTTTTCGTTGTAAGCGGGTTTTTAAGTGCTCTGGAGTCATTTCGTTGCAAGCGGGTTTTTAAGTGCTCTGGAGTCATTTCGTTGCAAGCGGGTTTTTACATACTTCTCAGACATTTCACTGGAAGCGGGTTTTTTAAGTGCTCTGGAGTCATTTCGTTGCAAGCGGGTTTTTAAGTGCTCTGGAGTCATTTCGTTGCAAGCGGGTTTTTAAGTGCTCTGGAGTCATTTCGTTGCAAGCGGGTTTTTAAGTGCTCTGGAGTCATTTCGTTGCAAGCGGGTTTTTAAGTGCTCTGGAGTCATTTCGTTGCAAGCGGGTTTTTAAGTGCTCTGGAGTCATTTCGTTGCAAGCGGGTTTTTAAGGGCTCTGGAGGCATTTCGTTGTAAGCGGGTTTTTAAGTGCTCTGGAGTCATTTCGTTGCAAGCGGGTTTTTACGTGTTCTGGAGTCATTTCGTTGCAAGCGGGTTTTTACATACTTCTCAGACATTTCACTGGAAGCGGGTTTTTTAAGTGCTCTGTTGGCCTTTCGTTGCAAGCGGGTTTTTAAGTACTCTGGAGTCATTTCGTTGCAAGCGGGTTTTTAAGTGCTCTGGAGTCATTTCGTTGCAAGCGGGTTTTTAAGTGCTATGGAGTCAGTTCGTTGCAAGCGGGTTTTTAAGTGCTCTGGAGTCATTTCGTTGCAAGCGGGTTTTTAAGTGCTCTGGAGTCATTTCGTTGCAAGCGGGTTTTTAAGTGCTCTGCAGTCATTTCGTTGCAAGCGGGTTTTTAAGTGCTCTGGAGTCATTTCGTTGCAAGCGGGTTTTTAAGTGTTCTGGAGTCATTTTGTTGCAAGCGGGTTTTTAAGTGCTCTGGATTCATTTCGTTGCAAGCGGGTTTTTAAGTGCTCTGGAGTCATTTCGTTGCAAGCGGGTTTTTAAGTGCTCTGAAGGCGTTTCGTTGTAAGCGGGTTTTTCAGTGCTCTGGAGTCATTTCGTTGCAAGCGGGTTTTTACGTGCTCTGGAGTCATTTCATTGCAAGCGGGTTTTTACATACTTCTCAGACATTTCACTGGAAGCGGGTTTTTTAAGTGCTCTGGAGTCATTTCGTTGCAAGCGGGTTTTTAAGTACTCTGGAGTCATTTCGTTGCAAGCGGGTTTTTAAGTGCTCTGGAGTCATTTCGTTGCAAGCGGGTTTTTAAGTGCTCTGGAGTCATTTCGTTGCAAGCAGGTGTTTAAGTGCTCTGGAGTCATTTCGTTGCAAGCGGGTTTTTAAGTGCTCTGGAGTCATTTCGTTGCAAGCGGGTTTTTAAGTGCTCTGGAGTCATTTCGTTGCAAGCGGATTTTTAAGTGCTCTGGAGTCATTTCGTTGCAAGCCGGTTTTTAAGTGCTCTGGAGTCATTTCGTTGCAAGCGGGTTTTTAAGTGCTCTGGAGTCATTTCGTTGCAAGCGGGTTTTTAAGTGATCTGGAGTCATTTCGTTGCAAGCGGGTTTTTAAGTGCTCTGGAGTCATTTCGTTGCAAGCTGGTTTTTAAGTGCTCTGGAGTCATTTCGTTGCACGCGGGTTTTTAAGTGCTCTGGAGTCATTTCGTTGCAAGCGGGTTTTTAAGTGCTCTGAAGGCATTTTGTTGCAAGCGGGTTTTTACGTGCTCTGGAGTCATTTCCTTGCAAGCGGGTTTTTACATACTTCTCAGACATTTCACTGGAAGCGGGTTTTTTAAGTGCTCTGGAGTCATTTCGTTGCAAGCGGGTTTTTAAGTACTCTAGAGTCATTTCGTCGCAAGCGGGTTTTTCAGTGCTCTGGAGTCATTTCGTTGCAAGCGGGTTTTTAAGTGCTCTGGAGTCATTTCGTTGCAAGCGGGTTTTTAAGTACTCTGGAGTCATTTCGTTGCAAGCGGATTTTTAAGTGCTCTGGAGTCATTTCGTTGCAAGCGGGTTTTTAAGTGCTCTGGAGTCATTTCGTTGCAAGCGGGTTTTTAAGTGCTCTGCAGTCATTTCGTTGCAAGCGGGTTTTTAAGTGCTCTGGAGTCATTTCGTTGCAAGCGGGTTTTTAAGTGCTCTGGAGTCATTTCGTTGCAAGCGGGTTTTTAAGTGCTCTGGATTCATTTCGTTGCAAGCGGGTTTTTAAGTGCTATGGAGTCAGTTCGTTGCAAGCGGGTTTTTAAGTGCTCTGCAGTCATTTCGTTGCAAGCGGGTTTTTACATACTTCTCAGACATTTCACAGGAAGCGGGTTTTTTAAGTGCTCTGGAGTCATTTCGTTGCAAGCGGGTTTTTAAGTACTCTGGAGTCATTTCGTTGCAAGCGGGTTTTTAAGTGCTCTGGAGTCATTTGTTGCAAACGGGTGTTTAAGTACTCTGGAGTCATTTCGTTGCAAGCGGGTTTTTAAGTGCTCTGGAGTCATTTCGTTGCAAGCGGGTTTTTAAGTGCTCTGGAGTCATTTCGTTGCAAACGGGTGTTTAAGTGCTCTGGAGTCATTTCGTTGCAAGCGGGTTTTTAAGTGCTGTGGAGTCATTTCGTTGCAAGCGGGTTTTTAAGTGCTCTGGAGTCATTTCGTTGCAAGCGGGTTTTTACATACTTCTCAGACATTTCACTGGAAGCGGGTTTTTTAAGTGCTCTGGAGTCATTTCGTTGCAAGCGGGTTTTTAAGTACTCTGGAGTCATTTCGTTGCAAGCGGGTTTTTAAGTGCTCTGGAGTCATTTCATTGCAAGCGGGTTTTAAAGTTCTCTGGAGTCATTTCGTTGCAAGCGGGTTTTTAATTGCTCTGGAGTCATTTCGTTGCAAGCGGGTTTTTAAGTGCTCTGGAGTCATTTCGTTGCAAGCGGGTTTTTAAGTGCTCTGGAGTCATTTCGTTGCAAGCGGGTTTTTAAGTGCTCTGCACTCATTTCGTTGCAATCGGGTTTTTAAGTGCTCTGGAGTCATTTCGTTGCAAGCGGGTTTTTAAGTGCTCTGGAGTCATTTCGTTGCAAGCGGGTTTTTAAGTGCTCTGTAGGCATTTCGTTGTAAGCGGGTTTTTAAGTGCTCTGGAGTCATTTCGTTGCAAGCGGATTTTTAAGTGTTCTGGAGTCATTTCGTTGCAAGCAGGTTTTTAAGTGCTCTGGAGTCATTTCGTTGCAAGCGGGTTTTTAATTGCTCTGGAGTCATTTCGTTGCAAGCGGGTTTTTAATTGCTCTGGAGTCATTTCGTTGCAAGCGGGTTTTTAAGTGCTCTGGAGTCATTTCGTTGCAAGCGGGTTTTTAATTGCTCTGGAGTCATTTCGTTGCAAGCGGGTTTTTAAGTGCTCTGGAGTCATTTCGTTGCAAGCGGGTTTTTAAGTGCTCTGGAGTCATTTCGTTGCAAGCCGGTTTTTAAGTGCTCTGGACTCATTTCGTTGCAATCGGGTTTTTAAGTGCTCTGGAGTCATTTCGTTGCAAGCGGGTTTTTAAGTGCTCTGGAGTCATTTCGTTGCAAGCGGGTTTTTAAGTGCTCTGTAGGCATTTCGTTGTAAGCGGGTTTTTAAGTGCTCTGGAGTCATTTCGTTGCAAGCGGATTTTTAAGTGTTCTGGAGTCATTTCGTTGCAAGCGGGTTTTTAAGTGCTCTGGAGTCATTTCGTTGCAAGCGGGTTTTTAATTGCTCTGGAGTCATTTCGTTGCAAGCGGGTTTTTAAGTTTTCTGGAGTCATTTCGTTTCAAGCGGGTTTTTAAGTGCTCTGGAGTCATTTCGTTGCAAGCGGGTTTTTAAGTGCTCTGGAGTCATTTCGTTGCAAGCTGGTTTTTAAGTGCTCTGGAGTCATTTCGTTGCACGCGGGTTTTTAAGTGCTCTGGAGTCATTTCGTTGCAAGCGGGTTTTTAAGTGCTCTGAAGGCATTTTGTTGCAAGCGGGTTTTTACGTGCTCTGGAGTCATTTCCTTGCAAGCGGGTTTTTACATACTTCTCAGACATTTCACTGGAAGCGGGTTTTTTAAGTGCTCTGGAGTCATTTCGTTGCAAGCGGGTTTTTAAGTACTCTAGAGTCATTTCGTCGCAAGCGGGTTTTTAAGTGCTCTGGAGTCATTTCGTTGCAAGCGGGTTTTTAAGTGCTCTGGAGTCATTTCGTTGCAAGCGGGTTTTTAAGTACTCTGGAGTCATTTCGTTGCAAGCGGGTTTTTAAGTGCTCTGGAGTCATTTCGTTGCAAGCGGGTTTTTAAGTGCTCTGGAGTCATTTCGTTGCAAGCGGGTTTTTAAGTGCTCTGCAGTCATTTCGTTGCAAGCGGGTTTTTAAGTGCTCTGGAGTCATTTCGTTGCAAGCGGGTTTTTAAGTGCTCTGGAGTCATTTCGTTGCAAGCGGGTTTTTAAGTGCTCTGGATTCATTTCGTTGCAAGCGGGTTTTTAAGTGCTCTGGAGTCATTTCGTTGCAAGCGGGTTTTTAAGTGCTCTGAAGGCGTTTCGTTGTAAGCGGGTTTTTCAGTGCTCTGGAGTCATTTCGTTGCAAGCGGGTTTTTACGTGCTCTGGAGTCATTTCATTGCAAGCGGGTTTTTACATACTTCTCAGACATTTCACTGGAAGCGGGTTTTTTAAGTGCTCTGGAGTCATTTCGTTGCAAGCGGGTTTTTAAGTACTCTGGAGTCATTTCGTTGCAAGCGGGTTTTTAAGTGCTCTGGAGTCATTTCGTTGCAAGCGGGTTTTTAAGTGCTCTGGAGTCATTTCGTTGCAAGCGGGTGTTTAAGTGCTCTGGAGTCATTTCGTTGCAAGCGGGTTTTTAAGTGCTCTGGAGTCATTTCGTTGCAAGCGGGTTTTTAAGTGCTCTGGAGTCATTTCGTTGCAAGCGGGTTTTTAAGTGCTCTGGAGTCATTTCGTTGCAAGCGGGTTTTTAAGTGCTCTGGAGTCATTTCGTTGCAAGCGGGTTTTTAAGTGCTCTGGAGTCATTTCGTTGCAAGCGGGTTTTTAAGTGCTCTGGAGTCATTTCGTTGCAAGCGGGTTTTTAAGTGCTCTGGAGTCATTTCGTTGCAAGCTGGTTTTTAAGTGCTCTGGAGTCATTTCGTTGCACGCGGGTTTTTAAGTGCTCTGGAGTCATTTCGTTGCAAGCGGGTTTTTAAGTGCTCTGAAGGCATTTTGTTGCAAGCGGGTTTTTACGTGCTCTGGAGTCATTTCATTGCAAGCGGGTTTTTACATACTTCTCAGACATTTCACTGGAAGCGGGTTTTTTAAGTGCTCTGGAGTCATTTCGTTGCAAGCGGGTTTTTAAGTACTCTAGAGTCATTTCGTCGCAAGCGGGTTTTTAAGTGCTCTGGAGTCATTTCGTTGCAAGCGGGTTTTTAAGTGCTCTGGAGTCATTTCGTTGCAAGCGGGTTTTTAAGTGCTCTGGAGTCATTTCGTTGCAAGCGAGTTTTTAAGTGCTCTGAAGGCATTTCGTTGTAAGCGGGTTTTTAAGTGCTCTGGAGTCACTTCGTTGCAAGCGGGTTTTTACGTGTTCTGGAGTCATTTCGTTGCAAGCGGGTTTTTACATACTTCTCAGACATTTCACTGGAAGCGGGTTTTTTAAGTGCTCTGTTGGCCTTTCATTGCAAGCGGGTTTTTAAGTACTCTGGAGTCATTTCGTTGCAAGCGGTTTTTTAAGTGCTCTGGAGTCATTTCGTTGCAAGCGGGTTTTTAAGTGCTCTTGAGTCAGTTCGTTGCAAGCGGGTTTTTAAGTGCTCTGGAGTCTTTTAGTTGCAAGCGGATTTTTAAGTGCTCTGGAGTCATTTCGTTGCAAGCGGGTTTTTAAGTGCTCTGGAGTCATTTCGTTGCAAGCGGGTTTTTAAGTGCTCTGGAGTCATTTCGTTGCAAGCGGGTTTTTAAGTGTTCTGGAGTCATTTCGTTGCAAGCGTGTTTTTAAGTGCTCTGGAGTCATTTCGTTGCAAGCGGGTTTTTAAGTGCTCTGGAGTCATTTCGTTGCAAGCAGGTTTTTAAGTGCTCTGAAGGCGTTTCGTTGTAAGCGGGTTTTTAAGTGCTCTGGAGTCATTTCGTTGCAAGCGGGTTTTTAAGTGTTCTGGAGTCATTTCGTTGCAAGCGGGTTTTTAAGTGCTCTGGAGTCATTTCGTTGCAAGCGGGTTTTTAAGTGCTCTGAAGGCGTTTCGTTGTAAGCGGGTTTTTCAGTGCTCTGGAGTCATTTCGTTGCAAGCGGGTTTTTACGTGCTCTGGAGTCATTTCATTGCAAGCGGGTTTTTACATACTTCTCAGACATTTCACTGGAAGCGGGTTTTTTAAGTGCTCTGGAGTCATTTCGTTGCAAGCTGGTTTTTAAATACTCTGGAGTCATTTCGTTGCAAGCGGGTTTTTAAGTGCTCTGGAGTCATTTCGTTGCAAGCGGGTTTTTAAGTGCTCTGGAGTCATTTCGTTGCAAGCGGGTGTTAAAGTGCTCTGGAGTCATTTCGTTGCAAGCGGGTTTTTAAGTGCTCTGGAGTCATTTCGTTGCAAGCGGGTTTTTAAGTGCTCTGGAGTCATTTCGTTGCAAGCGGGTTTTTAAGTGCTCTGGAGTCATTTCGTTGCAAGCGGGTTTTTAAGTGCTCTGGAGTCATTTCGTTGCAAGCGGGTTTTTAAGTGCTCTGGAGTCATTTCGTTGCAAGCGGGTTTTTAAGTGCTCTGGAGTCATTTCGTTGCAAGCGGGTTTTTAAGTGCTCTGGAGTCATTTCGTTGCAAGCGGGTTTTTAAGTGCTCTGGAGTCATTTTGTTTGAAGCGGGTTTTTAAGTGCTCTGGAGTCATTTCGTTGCAAGCGGGTTTTTAAGTGCTCTGGAGTCATTTCGTTGCAAGCTGGTTTTTAAGTGCTCTGGAGTCATTTCGTTGCACGCGGGTTTTTAAGTGCTCTGGAGTCATTTCGTTGCAAGCGGGTTTTTAAGTGCTCTGAAGGCATTTTGTTGCAAGCGGGTTTTTACGTGCTCTGGAGTCATTTCATTGCAAGCGGGTTTTTACATACTTCTCAGACATTTCACTGGAAGCGGGTTTTTTAAGTGCTCTGGAGTCATTTCGTTGCAAGCGGGTTTTTAAGTACTCTAGAGTCATTTCGTCGCAAGCGGGTTTTTAAGTGCTCTGGAGTCATTTCGTTGCAAGCGGGTTTTTAAGTGCTCTGGAGTCATTTCGTTGCAAGCGGGTTTTTAAGTGCTCTGGAGTCATTTCGTTGCAAGCGAGTTTTTAAGTGCTCTGAAGGCATTTCGTTGTAAGCGGGTTTTTAAGTGCTCTGGAGTCACTTCGTTGCAAGCGGGTTTTTACGTGTTCTGGAGTCATTTCGTTGCAAGCGGGTTTTTACATACTTCTCAGACATTTCACTGGAAGCGGGTTTTTTAAGTGCTCTGTTGGCCTTTCGTTGCAAGCGGGTTTTTAAGTACTCTGGAGTCATTTCGTTGCAAGCGGTTTTTTAAGTGCTCTGGAGTCATTTCGTTGCAAGCGGGTTTTTAAGTGCTCTTGAGTCAGTTCGTTGCAAGCGGGTTTTTAAGTGCTCTGGAGTCTTTTAGTTGCAAGCGGGTTTTTAAGTGCTCTGGAGTCATTTCGTTGCAAGCGAGTTTTTAAGTGCTCTGAAGGCATTTCGTTGCAAGCCGGTTTTTAAGTGCTCTTGAGTCAGTTCGTTGCAAGCGGGTTTTTAAGTGCTCTGGAGTCTTTTAGTTGCAAGCGGTTTTTTAAGTGCTCTGGAGTCATTTCGTTGCAAGCGAGTTTTTAAGTGCTCTGAAGGCATTTCGTTGTAAGCGGGTTTTTAAGTGCTCTGGAGTCACTTCGTTGCAAGCGGGTTTTTATGTGTTCTGGAGTCATTTCGTTGCAAGCGGGTTTTTACATACTTCTCAGACATTTCACTGGAAGCGGGTTTTTTAAGTGCTCTGTTGGCCTTTCGTTGCAAGCGGGTTTTTAAGTACTCTGGAGTCATTTCGTTGCAAGCGGTTTTTTAAGTGCTCTGGAGTCATTTCGTTGCAAGCGGGTTTTTAAGTGCTCTTGAGTCAGTTCGTTGCAAGCGGGTTTTTAAGTGCTCTGGAGTCTTTTAGTTGCAAGCGGGTTTTTAAGTGCTCTGGAGTCATTTCGTTGCAAGCGGGTTTTTAAGTGTTCTGGAGTCATTTCGTTGCAAGCGGGTTTTTAAGTGCTCTGGAGTCATTTCGTTGCAAGCGGGTTTTTAAGTGCTCTGGAGTCATTTCGTTGCAAGCGGGTTTTTAAGTGTTCTGGAGTCATTTCGTTGCAAGCGTGTTTTTAAGTGCTCTGGAGTCATTTCGTTGCAAGCGGGTTTTTAAGTGCTCTGGAGTCATTTCGTTGCAAGCAGGTTTTTAAGTGCTCTGAAGGCGTTTCGTTGTAAGCGGGTTTTTAAGTGCTCTGGAGTCATTTCGTTGCAAGCGGGTTTTTAAGTGTTCTGGAGTCATTTCGTTGCAAGCGGGTTTTTAAGTGCTCTGGAGTCATTTCGTTGCAAGCGGGTTTTTAAGTGCTCTGAAGGCGTTTCGTTGTAAGCGGGTTTTTCAGTGCTCTGGAGTCATTTCGTTGCAAGCGGGTTTTTACGTGCTCTGGAGTCATTTCATTGCAAGCGGGTTTTTACATACTTCTCAGACATTTCACTGGAAGCGGGTTTTTTAAGTGCTCTGGAGTCATTTCGTTGCAAGCTGGTTTTTAAATACTCTGGAGTCATTTCGTTGCAAGCGGGTTTTTAAGTGCTCTGGAGTCATTTCGTTGCAAGCGGGTTTTTAAGTGCTCTGGAGTCATTTCGTTGCAAGCGGGTGTTAAAGTGCTCTGGAGTCATTTCGTTGCAAGCGGGTTTTTAAGTGCTCTGGAGTCATTTCGTTGCAAGCGGGTTTTTAAGTGCTCTGGAGTCATTTCGTTGCAAGCGGGTTTTTAAGTGCTCTGGAGTCATTTCGTTGCAAGCGGGTTTTTAAGTGCTCTGGAGTCATTTCGTTGCAAGCGGGTTTTTAAGTGCTCTGGAGTCATTTCGTTGCAAGCGGGTTTTTAAGTGCTCTGGAGTCATTTCGTTGCAAGCGGGTTTTTAAGTGCTCTGGAGTCATTTCGTTGCAAGCGGGTTTTTAAGTGCTCTGGAGTCATTTTGTTTGAAGCGGGTTTTTAAGTGCTCTGGAGTCATTTCGTTGCAAGCGGGTTTTTAAGTGCTCTGGAGTCATTTCGTTGCAAGCTGGTTTTTAAGTGCTCTGGAGTCATTTCGTTGCACGCGGGTTTTTAAGTGCTCTGGAGTCATTTCGTTGCAAGCGGGTTTTTAAGTGCTCTGAAGGCATTTTGTTGCAAGCGGGTTTTTACGTGCTCTGGAGTCATTTCATTGCAAGCGGGTTTTTACATACTTCTCAGACATTTCACTGGAAGCGGGTTTTTTAAGTGCTCTGGAGTCATTTCGTTGCAAGCGGGTTTTTAAGTACTCTAGAGTCATTTCGTCGCAAGCGGGTTTTTAAGTGCTCTGGAGTCATTTCGTTGCAAGCGGGTTTTTAAGTGCTCTGGAGTCATTTCGTTGCAAGCGGGTTTTTAAGTGCTCTGGAGTCATTTCGTTGCAAGCGAGTTTTTAAGTGCTCTGAAGGCATTTCGTTGTAAGCGGGTTTTTAAGTGCTCTGGAGTCACTTCGTTGCAAGCGGGTTTTTACGTGTTCTGGAGTCATTTCGTTGCAAGCGGGTTTTTACATACTTCTCAGACATTTCACTGGAAGCGGGTTTTTTAAGTGCTCTGTTGGCCTTTCGTTGCAAGCGGGTTTTTAAGTACTCTGGAGTCATTTCGTTGCAAGCGGTTTTTTAAGTGCTCTGGAGTCATTTCGTTGCAAGCGGGTTTTTAAGTGCTCTTGAGTCAGTTCGTTGCAAGCGGGTTTTTAAGTGCTCTGGAGTCTTTTAGTTGCAAGCGGGTTTTTAAGTGCTCTGGAGTCATTTCGTTGCAAGCGAGTTTTTAAGTGCTCTGAAGGCATTTCGTTGCAAGCGGGTTTTTAAGTGCTCTTGAGTCAGTTCGTTGCAAGCGGGTTTTTAAGTGCTCTGGAGTCTTTTAGTTGCAAGCGGTTTTTTAAGTGCTCTGGAGTCATTTCGTTGCAAGCGAGTTTTTAAGTGCTCTGAAGGCATTTCGTTGTAAGCGGGTTTTTAAGTGCTCTGGAGTCACTTCGTTGCAAGCGGGTTTTTATGTGTTCTGGAGTCATTTCGTTGCAAGCGGGTTTTTACATACTTCTCAGACATTTCACTGGAAGCGGGTTTTTTAAGTGCTCTGTTGGCCTTTCGTTGCAAGCGGGTTTTTAAGTACTCTGGAGTCATTTCGTTGCAAGCGGTTTTTTAAGTGCTCTGGAGTCATTTCGTTGCAAGCGGGTTTTTAAGTGCTCTTGAGTCAGTTCGTTGCAAGCGGGTTTTTAAGTGCTCTGGAGTCTTTTAGTTGCAAGCGGGTTTTTAAGTGCTCTGGAGTCATTTCGTTGCAAGCGGGTTTTTAAGTGTTCTGGAGTCATTTCGTTGCAAGCGGGTTTTTAAGTGCTCTGGAGTCATTTCGTTGCAAGCGGGTTTTTAAGTGCTCTGGAGTCATTTCGTTGCAAGCGGGTTTTTAAGTGTTCTGGAGTCATTTCGTTGCAAGCGTGTTTTTAAGTGCTCTGGAGTCATTTCGTTGCAAGCGGGTTTTTAAGTGCTCTGGAGTCATTTCGTTGCAAGCAGGTTTTTAAGTGCTCTGAAGGCGTTTCGTTGTAAGCGGGTTTTTAAGTGCTCTGGAGTCATTTCGTTGCAAGCGGGTTTTTAAGTGTTCTGGAGTCATTTCGTTGCAAGCGGGTTTTTAAGTGCTCTGGAGTCATTTCGTTGCAAGCGGGTTTTTAAGTGCTCTGAAGGCGTTTCGTTGTAAGCGGGTTTTTCAGTGCTCTGGAGTCATTTCGTTGCAAGCGGGTTTTTACGTGCTCTGGAGTCATTTCATTGCAAGCGGGTTTTTACATACTTCTCAGACATTTCACTGGAAGCGGGTTTTTTAAGTGCTCTGGAGTCATTTCGTTGTAAGCGGGTTTTTAAGTGCTCTGGAGTCATTTCGTTGCAAGCTGGTTTTTAAGTGCTCTGGAGTCATTTCGATGCACGCGGGTTTTTAAGTGCTCTGGAGTCATTTCGTTGCAAGCGGGTTTTTAAGTGCTCTGAAGGCATTTTGTTGCAAGAGGGTTTTTACGTGCTCTGGAGTCATTTCCTTGCAAGCAGGTTTTTACATACTTCTCAGACATTTCACTGGAAGCGGGTTTTTTAAGTGCTCTGGAGTCATTTCGTTGCAAGCGGGTTTTTAAGTACTCTAGAGTCATTTCGTCGCAAGCGGGTTTTTAAGTGCTCTGGAGTCATTTCGTTGCAAGCGGGTTTTTAAGTGCTCTGGAGTCATTTCGTTGCAAGCGGGTTTTTAAGTGCTCTGGATTCATTTCGTTGCAAGCGGGTTTTTAAGTGCTCTGGAGTCATTTCGTTGCAAGCGGGTTTTTAAGTGCTCTGGAGTCATTTCGTTGCAAGCAGGTTTTTAAGTGCTCTGAAGGCGTTTCGTTGTAAGCGGGTTTTTAAGTGCTCTGGAGTCATTTCGTTGCAAGCGGGTTTTTAAGTGTTCTGGAGTCATTTCGTTGCAAGCGGGTTTTTAAGTGCTCTGGAGTCATTTCGTTGCAAGCGGGTTTTTAAGTGCTCTGAAGGCGTTTCGTTGTAAGCGGGTTTTTCAGTGCTCTGGAGTCATTTCGTTGCAAGCGGGTTTTTACGTGCTCTGGAGTCATTTCATTGCAAGCGGGTTTTTACATACTTCTCAGACATTTCACTGGAAGCGGGTTTTTTAAGTGCTCTGGAGTCATTTCGTTGTAAGCGGGTTTTTAAGTGCTCTGGAGTCATTTCGTTGCAAGCTGGTTTTTAAGTGCTCTGGAGTCATTTCGTTGCACGCGGGTTTTTCAGTGCTCTGGAGTCATTTCGTTGCAAGCGGGTTTTTAAGTGCTCTGAAGGCATTTTGTTGCAAGAGGGTTTTTACGTGCTCTGGAGTCATTTCCTTGCAAGCGGGTTTTTACATACTTCTCAGACATTTCACTGGAAGCGGGTTTTTTAAGTGCTCTGGAGTCATTTCGTTGCAAGCGGGTTTTTAAGTACTCTAGAGTCATTTCGTCGCAAGCGGGTTTTTAAGTGCTCTGGAGTCATTTCGTTGCAAGCGGGTTTTTAAGTGCTCTGGAGTCATTTCGTTGCAAGCGGGTTTTTAAGTGCTCTGGATTCATTTCGTTGCAAGCGGGTTTTTAAGTGCTCTGGAGTCATTTCGTTGCAAGCGGGTTTTTAAGTGCTCTGAAGGCGTTTCGTTGTAAGCGGGTTTTTCAGTGCTCTGGAGTCATTTCGTTGCAAGCGGGTTTTTACGTGCTCTGGAGTCATTTCATTGCAAGCGGGTTTTTACATACTTCTCAGACATTTCACTGGAAGCGGGTTTTTTAAGTGCTCTGGAGTCATTTCGTTGCAAGCGGGTTTTTAAGTACTCTGGAGTCATTTCGTTGCAAGCGGGTTTTTAAGTGCTCTGGAGGCATTTCGTTGCAAGCGGGTTTTTAAGTGCTCTGGAGTCATTTCGTTGCAAGCGGGTGTTTAAGTGCTCTGGAGTCATTTCGTTGCAAGCAGGTTTTTAAGTGCTCTGGAGTCATTTCGTTGCAAGCGGGTTTTTAAGTGCTCTGGAGTCATTTCGTTGCAAGCGGGTTTTTAAGTGCTCTGGAGTCATTTCGTTGCAAGCGGGTTTTTAAGTGCTCTGGAGTCATTTCGTTGCAAGCGGGTTTTTAAGTGCTCTGGAGTCATTTCGTTGCAAGCGGGTTTTTAAGTGCTCTGGAGTCATTTCGTTGCAAGCGGGTTTTTAAGTGCTCTGGAGTCATTTCGTTGCAAGCTGGTTTTTAAGTGCTCTGGAGTCATTTCGTTGCACGCGGGTTTTTAAGTGCTCTGGAGTCATTTCGTTGCAAGCGGGTTTTTAAGTGCTCTGAAGGCATTTTGTTGCAAGCGGGTTTTTACGTGCTCTGGAGTCATTTCATTGCAAGCGGGTTTTTACATACTTCTCAGACATTTCACTGGAAGCGGGTTTTTTAAGTGCTCTGGAGTCATTTCGTTGCAAGCGGGTTTTTAAGTACTCTAGAGTCATTTCGTCGCAAGCGGGTTTTTAAGTGCTCTGGAGTCATTTCGTTGCAAGCGGGTTTTTAAGTGCTCTGGAGTCATTTCGTTGCAAGCGGGTTTTTAAGTGCTCTGGAGTCATTTCGTTGCAAGCGAGTTTTTAAGTGCTCTGAAGGCATTTCGTTGTAAGCGGGTTTTTAAGTGCTCTGGAGTCACTTCGTTGCAAGCGGGTTTTTACGTGTTCTGGAGTCATTTCGTTGCAAGCGGGTTTTTACATACTTCTCAGACATTTCACTGGAAGCGGGTTTTTTAAGTGCTCTGTTGGCCTTTCGTTGCAAGCGGGTTTTTAAGTACTCTGGAGTCATTTCGTTGCAAGCGGTTTTTTAAGTGCTCTGGAGTCATTTCGTTGCAAGCGGGTTTTTAAGTGCTCTTGAGTCAGTTCGTTGCAAGCGGGTTTTTAAGTGCTCTGGAGTCTTTTAGTTGCAAGCGGATTTTTAAGTGCTCTGGAGTCATTTCGTTGCAAGCGGGTTTTTAAGTGCTCTGGAGTCATTTCGTTGCAAGCGGGTTTTTAAGTGCTCTGGAGTCATTTCGTTGCAAGCGGGTTTTTAAGTGTTCTGGAGTCATTTCGTTGCAAGCGTGTTTTTAAGTGCTCTGGAGTCATTTCGTTGCAAGCGGGTTTTTAAGTGCTCTGGAGTCATTTCGTTGCAAGCAGGTTTTTAAGTGCTCTGAAGGCGTTTCGTTGTAAGCGGGTTTTTAAGTGCTCTGGAGTCATTTCGTTGCAAGCGGGTTTTTAAGTGTTCTGGAGTCATTTCGTTGCAAGCGGGTTTTTAAGTGCTCTGGAGTCATTTCGTTGCAAGCGGGTTTTTAAGTGCTCTGAAGGCGTTTCGTTGTAAGCGGGTTTTTCAGTGCTCTGGAGTCATTTCGTTGCAAGCGGGTTTTTACGTGCTCTGGAGTCATTTCATTGCAAGCGGGTTTTTACATACTTCTCAGACATTTCACTGGAAGCGGGTTTTTTAAGTGCTCTGGAGTCATTTCGTTGCAAGCGGGTTTTTAAGTACTCTGGAGTCATTTCGTTGCAAGCGGGTTTTTAAGTGCTCTGGAGTCATTTCGTTGCAAGCGGGTTTTTAAGTGCTCTGGAGTCATTTCGTTGCAAGCGGGTGTTAAAGTGCTCTGGAGTCATTTCGTTGCAAGCGGGTTTTTAAGTGCTCTGGAGTCATTTCGTTGCAAGCGGGTTTTTAAGTGCTCTGGAGTCATTTCGTTGCAAGCGGGTTTTTAAGTGCTCTGGAGTCATTTCGTTGCAAGCGGGTTTTTAAGTGCTCTGGAGTCATTTCGTTGCAAGCGGGTTTTTAAGTGCTCTGGAGTCATTTCGTTGCAAGCGGGTTTTTAAGTGCTCTGGAGTCATTTCGTTGCAAGCGGGTTTTTAAGTGCTCTGGAGTCATTTCGTTGCAAGCTGGTTTTTAAGTGCTCTGGAGTCATTTCGTTGCACGCGGGTTTTTAAGTGCTCTGGAGTCATTTCGTTGCAAGCGGGTTTTTAAGTGCTCTGAAGGCATTTTGTTGCAAGCGGGTTTTTACGTGCTCTGGAGTCATTTCATTGCAAGCGGGTTTTTACATACTTCTCAGACATTTCACTGGAAGCGGGTTTTTTAAATGCTCTGGAGTCATTTCGTTGCAAGCGGGTTTTTAAGTACTCTGGAGTCATTTCGTCGCAAGCGGGTTTTTAAGTGCTCTGGAGTCATTTCGTTGCAAGCGGGTTTTTAAGTGCTCTGGAGTCATTTCGTTGCAAGCGGGTTTTTAAGTGCTCTGAAGGCGTTTCGTTGTAAGCGGGTTTTTCAGTGCTCTGGAGTCATTTCGTTGCAAGCGGGTTTTTACGTGCTCTGGAGTCATTTCATTGCAAGCGGGTTTTTACATACTTCTCAGACATTTCACTGGAAGCGGGTTTTTTAAGTGCTCTGGAGTCATTTCGTTGTAAGCGGGTTTTTAAGTGCTCTGGAGTCATTTCGTTGCAAGCTGGTTTTTAAGTGCTCTGGAGTCATTTCGTTGCACGCGGGTTTTTAAGTGCTCTGGAGTCATTTCGTTGCAAGCGGGTTTTTAAGTGCTCTGAAGGCATTTTGTTGCAAGAGGGTTTTTACGTGCTCTGGAGTCATTTCCTTGCAAGCGGGTTTTTACATACTTCTCAGACATTTCACTGGAAGCGGGTTTTTTAAGTGCTCTGGAGTCATTTCGTTGCAAGCGGGTTTTTAAGTGCTCTGGAGTCATTTCGTTGCACGCGGGTTTTTAAGTGCTCTGGAGTCATTTCGTTGCAAGCGGGTTTTTAAGTGCTCTGAAGGCATTTTGTTGCAAGCGGGTTTTTACGTGCTCTGGAGTCATTTCATTGCAAGCGGGTTTTTACATACTTCTCAGACATTTCACTGGAAGCGGGTTTTTTAAGTGCTCTGGAGTCATTTCGTTGCAAGCGGGTTTTTAAGTACTCTAGAGTCATTTCGTCGCAAGCGGGTTTTTAAGTGCTCTGGAGTCATTTCGTTGCAAGCGGGTTTTTAAGTGCTCTGGAGTCATTTCGTTGCAAGCGGGTTTTTAAGTGCTCTGGAGTCATTTCGTTGCAAGCGAGTTTTTAAGTGCTCTGAAGGCATTTCGTTGTAAGCGGGTTTTTAAGTGCTCTGGAGTCACTTCGTTGCAAGCGGGTTTTTACGTGTTCTGGAGTCATTTCGTTGCAAGCGGGTTTTTACATACTTCTCAGACATTTCACTGGAAGCGGGTTTTTTAAGTGCTCTGTTGGCCTTTCGTTGCAAGCGGGTTTTTAAGTACTCTGGAGTCATTTCGTTGCAAGCGGTTTTTTAAGTGCTCTGGAGTCATTTCGTTGCAAGCGGGTTTTTAAGTGCTCTTGAGTCAGTTCGTTGCAAGCGGGTTTTTAAGTGCTCTGGAGTCTTTTAGTTGCAAGCGGATTTTTAAGTGCTCAGGAGTCATTTCGTTGCAAGCGGGTTTTTAAGTGCTCTGGAGTCATTTCGTTGCAAGCGGGTTTTTAAGTGCTCTGGAGTCATTTCGTTGCAAGCGGGTTTTTAAGTGCTCTGGAGTCATTTCGTTGCAAGCGTGTTTTTAAGTGCTCTGGAGTCATTTCGTTGCAAGCGGGTTTTTAAGTGCTCTGGAGTCATTTCGTTGCAAGCAGGTTTTTAAGTGCTCTGAAGGCGTTTCGTTGTAAGCGGGTTTTTAAGTGCTCTGGAGTCATTTCGTTGCAAGCGGGTTTTTAAGTGTTCTGGAGTCATTTCGTTGCAAGCGGGTTTTTAAGTGCTCTGAGGTCATTTCGTTGCAAGCGGGTTTTTAAGTGCTCTGAAGGCGTTTCGTTGCAAGCGGGTTTTTCAGTGCTCTGGAGTCATTTCGTTGCAAGCGGGTTTTTACGTGCTCTGGAGTCATTTCATTGCAAGCGGGTTTTTACGTGCTCTGGAGTCATTTCATTGCAAGCGGGTTTTACATACTTCTCAGACATTTCACTGGAAGCGGGTTTTTTAAGTGCTCTGGAGTCATTTCGTTGCAAGCGGGTTTTTAAGTACTCTGGAGTCATTTCGTTGCAAGCGGGTTTTTAAGTGCTCTGGAGTCATTTCGTTGCAAGCGGGTTTTTAAGTGCTCTGGAGTCATTTCGTTGCAAGCGGGTGTTAAAGTGCTCTGGAGTCATTTCGTTGCAAGCGGGTTTTTAAGTGCTCTGGAGTCATTTCGTTGCAAGCGGGTTTTTAAGTGTTCTGGAGTCATTTCGTTGCAAGCGTGTTTTTAAGTGCTCTGGAGTCATTTCGTTGCAAGCGGGTTTTTAAGTGCTCTGGAGTCATTTCGTTGCAAGCAGGTTTTTAAGTGCTCTGAAGGCGTTTCGTTGTAAGCGGGTTTTTAAGTGCTCTGGAGTCATTTCGTTGCAAGCGGGTTTTTAAGTGTTCTGGAGTCATTTCGTTGCAAGCGGGTTTTTAAGTGCTCTGGAGTCATTTCGTTGCAAGCGGGTTTTTAAGTGCTCTGAAGGCGTTTCGTTGCAAGCGGGTTTTTAAGTGTTCTGGAGTCATTTCGTTGCAAGCGTGTTTTTAAGTGCTCTGGAGTCATTTCGTTGCAAGCGGGTTTTTAAGTGCTCTGGAGTCATTTCGTTGCAAGCAGGTTTTTAAGTGCTCTGAAGGCGTTTCGTTGTAAGCGGGTTTTCAAGTGCTCTGGAGTCATTTCGTTGCAAGCGGGTTTTTAAGTGTTCTGGAGTCATTTCGTTGCAAGCGGGTTTTTAAGTGCTCTGGAGTCATTTAGTTGCAAGCGGGTTTTTAAGTGCTCTGAAGGCGTTTCGTTGTAAGCGGGTTTTTCAGTGCTCTGGAGTCATTTCGTTGCAAGCGGGTTTTTACGTGCTCTGGAGTCATTTCATTGCAAGCGGGTTTTTACATACTTCTCAGACATTTCACTGGAAGCGGGTTTTTTAAGTGCTCTGGAGTCATTTCGTTGCAAGCGGGTTTTTAAGTACTCTGGAGTCATTTCGTTGCAAGCGGGTTTTTAAGTGCTCTGGAGTCATTTCGTTGCAAGCGGGTTTTTAAGTGTTCTGGAGTCATTTCGTTGCAAGCGGGTTTTTAAGTGCTCTGGAGTCATTTCGTTGCAAGCGGGTTTTTTTCAGTGCTCTGGAGTCATTTCGTTGCAAGCGGGTTTTTAAGTGTTCTGGAGTCATTTCGTTGCAAGCGTGTTTTTAAGTGCTCTGGAGTCATTTCGTTGCAAGCGGGTTTTTAAGTGCTCTGGAGTCATTTCGTTGCAAGCAGGTTTTTAAGTGCTCTGAAGGCGTTTCGTTGTAAGCGGGTTTTTAAGTGCTCTGGAGTCATTTCGTTGCAAGCGGGTTTTTAAGTGTTCTGGAGTCATTTCGTTGCAAGCGGGTTTTTAAGTGCTCTGGAGTCATTTCGTTGCAAGCGGGTTTTTAAGTGCTCTGAAGGCGTTTCGTTGTAAGCGGGTTTTTCAGTGCTCTGGAGTCATTTCGTTGCAAGCGGGTTTTTACGTGCTCTGGAGTCATTTCATTGCAAGCGGGTTTTTACATACTTCTCAGACATTTCACTGGAAGCGGGTTTTTTAAGTGCTCTGGAGTCATTTCGTTGCAAGCGGGTTTTTAAGTACTCTAGAGTCATTTCGTCGCAAGCGGGTTTTTATGTGCTCTGGAGTCATTTCGTTGCAAGCGGGTTTTTAAGTGCTCTGGAGTCATTTCGTTGCAAGCGGGTTTTTAAGTGCTCTTGAGTCAGTTCGTTGCAAGCGGGTTTTTAAGTGCTCTGGAGTCTTTTAGTTGCAAGCGGGTTTTTAAGTGCTCTGGAGTCATTTCGTTGCAAGCGGGTTTTTAAGTGCTCTGGAGTCATTTCGTTGCAAGCGGGTGTTAAAGTGCTCTGGAGTCATTTCGTTGCAAGCGGGTTTTTAAGTGCTCTGGAGTCATTTCGTTGCAAGCGGGTTTTTAAGTGTTCTGGAGTCATTTCGTTGCAAGCGTGTTTTTAAGTGCTCTGGAGTCATTTCGTTGCAAGCGGGTTTTTAAGTGCTCTGGAGTCATTTCGTTGCAAGCAGGTTTTTAAGTGCTCTGAAGGCGTTTCGTTGTAAGCGGGTTTTTAAGTGCTCTGGAGTCATTTCGTTGCAAGCGGGTTTTTAAGTGTTCTGGAGTCATTTCGTTGCAAGCGGGTTTTTAAGTGCTCTGGAGTCATTTCGTTGCAAGCGGGTTTTTAAGTGCTCTGAAGGCGTTTCGTTGTAAGCGGGTTTTTCAGTGCTCTGGAGTCATTTCGTTGCAAGCGAGTTTTTAAGTGCTCTGAAGGCATTTCGTTGTAAGCGGGTTTTTAAGTGCTCTGGAGTCACTTCGTTGCAAGCGGGTTTTTACGTGTTCTGGAGTCATTTCGTTGCAAGCGGGTTTTTACATACTTCTCAGACATTTCACTGGAAGCGGGTTTTTTAAGTGCTCTGTTGGCCTTTCGTTGCAAGCGGGTTTTTAAGTACTCTGGAGTCATTTCGTTGCAAGCGGTTTTTTAAGTGCTCTGGAGTCATTTCGTTGCAAGCGGGTTTTTAAGTGCTCTTGAGTCAGTTCGTTGCAAGCGGGTTTTTAAGTGCTCTGGAGTCTTTTAGGTGCAAGCGGGTTTTTAAGTGCTCTGGAGTCATTTCGTTGCAAGCAGGTTTTTAAGTGCTCTGGAGTCATTTCGTTGCAAGCGGGTTTTTAAGTGCTCTGGAGTCATTTCGTTGCAAGCGGGTTTTTAAGTGTTCTGGAGTCATTTCGTTGCAAGCGGGTTTTTAAGTGCTCTGGAGTCATTTCGTTGCAAGCGGGTTTTTAAGTGCTCTGGAGTCATTTCGTTGCAAGCGGTTTTTAAGTGCTCTGAAGGCGTTTCGTTGTAAGCGGGTTTTTAAGTGCTCTGGAGTCATTTCGTTGCAAGCGGGTTTTTAAGTGCTCTGGAGTCATTTCGTTGCAAGCGGGTTTTTAAGTGCTCTGGAGTCATTTCGTTGCAAGCGGGTTTTTAAGTGCTCTGAAGGCGTTTCGTTGTAAGCGGGTTTTTCAGTGCTCTGGAGTCATTTCGTTGCAAGGGGGTTTTTACGTGCTCTGGAGTCATTTCATTGCAAGCGGGTTTTTACATACTTCTCAGACATTTCACTGGAAGCGGGTTTTTTAAGTGCTCTGGAGTCATTTCGTTGCAAGCGGGTTTTTAAGTACTCTGGAGTCATTTCGTTGCAAGCGGGTTTTTAAGTGCTCTGGAGTCATTTCGTTGCAAGCGGGTTTTTAAGTGCTCTGGAGTCATTTCGTTGCAAGCGGGTGTTAAAGTGCTCTGGAGTCATTTCGTTGCAAGCGGGTTTTTAAGTGCTCTGGAGTCATTTCGTTGCAAGCGGGTTTTTAAGTGCTCTGGATTCATTTCGTTGCAAGCGGGTTTTTAAGTGCTCTGGAGTCATTTCGTTGCAAGCGGGTTTTTAAGTGCTCTGGAGTCATTTCGTTGCAAGCGGGTTTTTAAGTGCTCTGGAGTCATTTCGTTGCAAGCGGGTTTTTACGTGCTCTGGAGTCATTTCGTTGCAAGCGGGTTTTTAAGTGCTCTGGAGTCATTTCGTTGCAAGCTGGTTTTTAAGTACTCTGGAGTCATTTCGTTGCACGCGGGTTTTTAAGTGCTCTGGAGTCATTTCGTTGCAAGCGGGTTTTTAAGTGCTCTGAAGGCATTTTGTTGCAAGCGGGTTTTTACGTGCTCTGGAGTCATTTCATTGCAAGCGGGTTTTTACATACTTCTCAGACATTTCACTGGAAGCGGGTTTTTTAAGTGCTCTGGAGTCATTTCGTTGCAAGCGGGTTTTTAAGTACTCTAGAGTCATTTCGTCGCAAGCGGGTTTTTAAGTGCTCTGGAGTCATTTCGTTGCAAGCGGGTTTTTAAGTGCTCTGGAGTCATTTCGTTGCAAGCGGGTTTTTAAGTACTCTGGAGTCATTTCGTTGCAAGCGGGTTTTTAAGTGCTCTGGAGTCATTTCGTTGCAAGCGGGTTTTTAAGTGCTCTGGAGTCATTTCGTTGCAAGCGAGTTTTTAAGTGCTCTGAAGGCATTTCGTTGTAAGCGGGTTTTTAAGTGCTCTGGAGTCACTTCGTTGCAAGCGGGTTTTTACGTGTTCTGGAGTCATTTCGTTGCAAGCGGGTTTTTACATACTTCTCAGACATTTCACTGGAAGCGGGTTTTTTAAGTGCTCTGTTGGCCTTTCGTTGCAAGCGGGTTTTTAAGTACCCTGGAGTCATTTCGTTGCAAGCGGGTTTTTAAGTGCTCTGGAGTCATTTCGTTGCAAGCGGGTTTTTAAGTGCTCTGGAGTCATTTCGTTGCAAGCGGGTTTTTAAGTGCTCTGGAGGCATTTCGTTGTAAGCGAGTTTTTAAGTGCTCTGGAGTCATTTCGTTGCAAGCGGGTTTTTACGTGTTCTGGAGTCATTTCTTTGCAAGCGGGTTTTTACATACTTCTCAGACATTTCACTGGAAGCGGGTTTTTTAAGTGCTCTGGAGTCATTTCGTTGCAAGCGGGTTTTTAAGTACTCTGGAGTCATTTCGTTGCAAGCGGGTTTTTAAGTGCTCTGGAGTCATTTCGTTGAAAGCGGGTGTTTAAGTGCTCTGGAGTCATTTCGTTGCAAGCGGGTTTTTAAGTGCTCTGGAGTCATTTCGTTGCAAGCGGGTTTTTAAGTGCTCTGGAGTCATTTCGTTGCAAGCGGGTTTTTATGTGCTCTGGAGTCATTTCGTTGCAAGCGGGTTTTTAAGTGCTCTGGAGTCATTTCGTTGCAAGCGGGTTTTTAAGTGCTCTGGAGTCATTTCGTTGCAAGCGGGTTTTTAAGTGCTCTGGAGTCATTTCGTTGCACGCGGGTTTTTAAGTGCTCTGGAGTCATTTCGTTGCAAGCTTGTTTTTAAGTGCTCTGGAGTCATTTCGTTGCACGCGGGTTTTTAAGTGCTCTGGAGTCATTTCGTTGCAAGCGGGTTTTTAAGTGCTCTGAAGGCATTTTGTTGCAAGCGGGTTTTTACGTGCTCTGGAGTCATTTCGTTGCAAGCGGGTTTTTAAGTACTCTGGAGTCATTTCGTTGCAAGCGGGTTTTTAAGTGCTCTGGAGTCATTTCGTTGAAAGCGGGTGTTTAAGTGCTCTGGAGTCATTTCGTTGCAAGCGGGTTTTTAAGTGCTCTGGAGTCATTTCGTTGAAAGCGGGTGTTTAAGTGCTCTGGAGTCATTTCGTTGCAAGCGGGTTTTTAAGTGCTCTGGAGTCATTTCGTTGCAAGCGGGTTTTTTAAGTGCTCTGGAGTCATTTCGTTGCAAGCGGGTTTTTAAGTACTCTAGAGTCATTTCGTCGCAAGCGGGTTTTTAAGTGCTCTGGAGTCATTTCGTTGCAAGCGGGTTTTTAAGTGCTCTGGAGTCATTTCGTTGCAAGCGGGTTTTTAAGTACTCTGGAGTCATTTCGTTGCAAGCGGGTTTTTAAGTGCTCTGGAGTCATTTCGTTGCAAGCGGGTTTTTAAGTGCTCTGGAGTCATTTCGTTGCAAGCGAGTTTTTAAGTGCTCTGAAGGCATTTCGTTGTAAGCGGGTTTTTAAGTGCTCTGGAGTCACTTCGTTGCAAGCGGGTTTTTACGTGTTCTGGAGTCATTTCGTTGCAAGCGGGTTTTTACATACTTCTCAGACATTTCACTGGAAGCGGGTTTTTTAAGTGCTCTGTTGGCCTTTCGTTGCAAGCGGGTTTTTAAGTACCCTGGAGTCATTTCGTTGCAAGCGGGTTTTTAAGTGCTCTGGAGTCATTTCGTTGCAAGCGGGTTTTTAAGTGCTCTGGAGTCATTTCGTTGCAAGCGGGTTTTTAAGTGCTCTGGAGGCATTTCGTTGTAAGCGAGTTTTTAAGTGCTCTGGAGTCATTTCGTTGCAAGCGGGTTTTTACGTGTTCTGGAGTCATTTCTTTGCAAGCGGGTTTTTACATACTTCTCAGACATTTCACTGGAAGCGGGTTTTTTAAGTGCTCTGGAGTCATTTCGTTGCAAGCGGGTTTTTAAGTACTCTGGAGTCATTTCGTTGCAAGCGGGTTTTTAAGTGCTCTGGAGTCATTTCGTTGAAAGCGGGTGTTTAAGTGCTCTGGAGTCATTTCGTTGCAAGCGGGTTTTTAAGTGCTCTGGAGTCATTTCGTTGCAAGCGGGTTTTTAAGTGCTCTGGAGTCATTTCGTTGCAAGCGGGTTTTTATGTGCTCTGGAGTCATTTCGTTGCAAGCGGGTTTTTAAGTGCTCTGGAGTCATTTCGTTGCAAGCGGGTTTTTAAGTGCTCTGGAGTCATTTCGTTGCAAGCGGGTTTTTAAGTGCTCTGGAGTCATTTCGTTGCACGCGGGTTTTTAAGTGCTCTGGAGTCATTTCGTTGCAAGCTTGTTTTTAAGTGCTCTGGAGTCATTTCGTTGCACGCGGGTTTTTAAGTGCTCTGGAGTCATTTCGTTGCAAGCGGGTTTTTAAGTGCTCTGAAGGCATTTTGTTGCAAGCGGGTTTTTACGTGCTCTGGAGTCATTTCGTTGCAAGCGGGTTTTTAAGTACTCTGGAGTCATTTCGTTGCAAGCGGGTTTTTAAGTGCTCTGGAGTCATTTCGTTGAAAGCGGGTGTTTAAGTGCTCTGGAGTCATTTCGTTGCAAGCGGGTTTTTAAGTGCTCTGGAGTCATTTCGTTGAAAGCGGGTGTTTAAGTGCTCTGGAGTCATTTCGTTGCAAGCGGGTTTTTAAGTGCTCTGGAGTCATTTCGTTGCAAGCGGGTTTTTTAAGTGCTCTGGAGTCATTTCGTTGCAAGCGGGTTTTTAAGTGCTCTGGAGTCATTTCGTTGCAAGCGGGTTTTTTAAGTACTCTGGAGTCATTTCGTTGCAAGCGGGTTTTTAAGTGCTCTGGAGTCATTTCGTTGAAAGCGGGTGTTTAAGTGCTCTGGAGTCATTTCGTTGCAAGCGGGTTTTTAAGTGCTCTGGAGTCATTTCGTTGCAAGCGGGTTTTTTAAGTGCTCTGGAGTCATTTCGTTGCAAGCGGGTTTTTAAGTACTCTAGAGTCATTTCGTCGCAAGCGGGTTTTTAAGTGCTCTGGAGTCATTTCGTTGCAAGCGGGTTTTTAAGTGCTCTGGAGTCATTTCGTTGCAAGCGGGTTTTTAAGTACTCTGGAGTCATTTCGTTGCAAGCGGGTTTTTAAGTGCTCTGGAGTCATTTCGTTGCAAGCGGGTTTTTAAGTGCTCTGGAGTCATTTCGTTGCAAGCGAGTTTTTAAGTGCTCTGAAGGCATTTCGTTGTAAGCGGGTTTTTAAGTGCTCTGGAGTCACTTCGTTGCAAGCGGGTTTTTACGTGTTCTGGAGTCATTTCGTTGCAAGCGGGTTTTTACATACTTCTCAGACATTTCACTGGAAGCGGGTTTTTTAAGTGCTCTGTTGGCCTTTCGTTGCAAGCGGGTTTTTAAGTACCCTGGAGTCATTTCGTTGCAAGCGGGTTTTTAAGTGCTCTGGAGTCATTTCGTTGCAAGCGGGTTTTTAAGTGCTCTGGAGTCATTTCGTTGCAAGCGGGTTTTTAAGTGCTCTGGAGGCATTTCGTTGTAAGCGAGTTTTTAAGTGCTCTGGAGTCATTTCGTTGCAAGCGGGTTTTTACGTGTTCTGGAGTCATTTCTTTGCAAGCGGGTTTTTACATACTTCTCAGACATTTCACTGGAAGCGGGTTTTTTAAGTGCTCTGGAGTCATTTCGTTGCAAGCGGGTTTTTAAGTACTCTGGAGTCATTTCGTTGCAAGCGGGTTTTTAAGTGCTCTGGAGTCATTTCGTTGAAAGCGGGTGTTTAAGTGCTCTGGAGTCATTTCGTTGCAAGCGGGTTTTTAAGTGCTCTGGAGTCATTTCGTTGCAAGCGGGTTTTTAAGTGCTCTGGAGTCATTTCGTTGCAAGCGGGTTTTTATGTGCTCTGGAGTCATTTCGTTGCAAGCGGGTTTTTAAGTGCTCTGGAGTCATTTCGTTGCAAGCGGGTTTTTAAGTGCTCTGGAGTCATTTCGTTGCAAGCGGGTTTTTAAGTGCTCTGGAGTCATTTCGTTGCACGCGGGTTTTTAAGTGCTCTGGAGTCATTTCGTTGCAAGCTTGTTTTTAAGTGCTCTGGAGTCATTTCGTTGCACGCGGGTTTTTAAGTGCTCTGGAGTCATTTCGTTGCAAGCGGGTTTTTAAGTGCTCTGAAGGCATTTTGTTGCAAGCGGGTTTTTACGTGCTCTGGAGTCATTTCGTTGCAAGCGGGTTTTTAAGTACTCTGGAGTCATTTCGTTGCAAGCGGGTTTTTAAGTGCTCTGGAGTCATTTCGTTGAAAGCGGGTGTTTAAGTGCTCTGGAGTCATTTCGTTGCAAGCGGGTTTTTAAGTGCTCTGGAGTCATTTCGTTGCAAGCGGGTTTTTAAGTGCTCTGGAGTCATTTCGTTGCAAGCGGGTTTTTAAGTGCTCTGGAGTCATTTCGTTGCAAGCTGGTTTTTAAGTGCTCTGGAGTCATTTCGTTGCACGCGGGTTTTTAAGTGCTCTGGAGTCATTTCGTTGCAAGCGGGTTTTTAAGTGCTCTGAAGGCATTTTGTTGCAAGCGGGTTTTTACGTGCTCTGGAGTCATTTCATTGCAAGCGGGTTTTTACATACTTCTCAGACATTTCACTGGAAGCGGGTTTTTTAAGTGCTCTGGAGTCATTTCGTTGCAAGCGGGTTTTTAAGTACTCTAGAGTCATTTCGTCGCAAGCGGGTTTTTAAGTGCTCTGGAGTCATTTCGTTGCAAGCGGGTTTTTAAGTGCTCTGGAGTCATTTCGTTGCAAGCGGGTTTTTAAGTACTCTGGAGTCATTTCGTTGCAAGCGGGTTTTTAAGTGCTCTGGAGTCATTTCGTTGCAAGCGGGTTTTTAAGTGCTCTGGAGTCATTTCGTTGCAAGCGGGTTTTTAAGTGCTCTGCAGTCATTTCGTTGCAAGCGGGTTTTTAAGTGCTCTGGAGTCATTTCGTTGCAAGCGGGTTTTTAAGTGCTCTGGAGTCATTTCGTTGCAAGCGGGTTTTTAAGTGCTCTGGATTCATTTCGTTGCAAGCGGGTTTTTAAGTGCTCTGGAGTCATTTCGTTGCAAGCGGGTTTTTAAGTGCTCTGAAGGCGTTTCGTTGTAAGCGGGTTTTTCAGTGCTCTGGAGTCATTTCGTTGCAAGCGGGTTTTTACGTGCTCTGGAGTCATTTCATTGCAAGCGGGTTTTTACATACTTCTCAGACATTTCACTGGAAGCGGGTTTTTTAAGTGCTCTGGAGTCATTTCGTTGCAATCTGGTTTTTAAGTGCTCTGGAGTCATTTCGTTGCAAGCGGGTTTTTAAGTGCTCTGGAGTCATTTCGTTGCAAGCGGGTTTTTAAGTGCTCTGGAGTCATTTCGTTGCAAGCGGGTTTTTAAGTGTTCTGGAGTCATTTCGTTGCAAGCGTGTTTTTAAGTGCTCTGGAGTCATTTCGTTGCAAGCGGGTTTTTAAGTGCTCTGGAGTCATTTCGTTGCAAGCAGGTTTTTAAGTGCTCTGAAGGCGTTTCGTTGTAAGCGGGTTTTTAAGTGCTCTGGAGTCATTTCGTTGCAAGCGGGTTTTTAAGTGTTCTGGAGTCATTTCGTTGCAAGCGGGTTTTTAAGTGCTCTGGAGTCATTTCGTTGCAAGCGGGTTTTTAAGTGCTCTGAAGGCGTTTCGTTGTAAGCGGGTTTTTCAGTGCTCTGGAGTCATTTCGTTGCAAGCGGGTTTTTACGTGCTCTGGAGTCATTTCATTGCAAGCGGGTTTTTACATACTTCTCAGACATTTCACTGGAAGCGGGTTTTTTAAGTGCTCTGGAGTCATTTCGTTGCAAGCGGGTTTTTAAGTGCTCTGGAGTCATTTCGTTGCAAGCGGGTTTTTAAGTGCTCTGGAGTCATTTCGTTGCAAGCGGGTTTTTAAGTGCTCTGGAGTCATTTCGTTGCTAGCGGGTGTTAAAGTGCTCTGGAGTCATTTCGTTGCAAGCGGGTTTTTAAGTGCTCTGGAGTCATTTCGTTGCAAGCGGGTTTTTAAGTGCTCTGGAGTCATTTCGTTGCAAGCGGGTTTTTAAGTGCTCTGGAGTCATTTCGTTGCAAGCGGGTTTTTAAGTGCTCTGGAGTCATTTCGTTGCAAGCGGGTTTTTAAGTGCTCTGGAGTCATTTCGTTGCAAGCGGGTTTTTAAGTGCTCTGGAGTCATTTCGTTGCAAGCGGGTTTTTAAGTGCTCTGGAGTCATTTCGTTGCAAGCTGGTTTTTAAGTGCTCTGGAGTCATTTCGTTGCAAGCGGGTTTTTAAGTGCTCTGAAGGCATTTTGTTGCAAGCGGGTTTTTACGTGCTCTGGAGTCATTTCATTGCAAGCGGGTTTTTACATACTTCTCAGACATTTCACTGGAAGCGGGTTTTTTAAGTGCTCTGGAGTCATTTCGTTGCAAGAGGGTTTTTAAGTACTCTAGAGTCATTTCGTCGCAAGCGGGTTTTTAAGTGCTCTGGAGTCATTTCGTTGAAAGCGGGTTTTTAAGTGCTCTGGAGTCTTTTAGTTGCAAGCGGGTTTTTAAGTGCTCTGGAGTCATTTCGTTGCAAGCAGGTTTTTAAGTGCTCTGGAGTCATTTCGTTGCAAGCGGGTTTTTAAGTGCTCTGGAGTCATTTCGTTGCAAGCGGGTTTTTACGTGCTCTGGAGTCATTTCATTGCAAGCGGGTTTTTACATACTTCTCAGACATTTCACTGGAAGCGGGTTTTTTAAGTGCTCTGGAGTCATTTCGTTGCAAGCGGGTTTTTAAGTACTCTGGAGTCATTTCGTTGCAAGCGGGTTTTTAAGTGCTCTGGAGTCATTTCGTTGCAAGCGGGTTTTTAAGTGCTCTGGAGTCATTTCGTTGCAAGCGGGTGTTAAAGTGCTCTGGAGTCATTTCGTTGCAAGCGGGTTTTTAAGTGCTCTGGAGTCATTTCGTTGCAAGCGGGTTTTTAAGTGCTCTGGAGTCATTTCGTTGCAAGCGGGTTTTTAAGTGCTCTGGAGTCATTTCGTTGCAAGCGGGTTTTTAAGTGCTCTGGAGTCATTTCGTTGCAAGCGGGTTTTTAAGTGCTCTGGAGTCATTTCGTTGCAAGCGGGTTTTTACGTGCTCTGGAGTCATTTCGTTGCAAGCGGGTTTTTAAGTGCTCTGGAGTCATTTCGTTGCAAGCTGGTTTTTAAGTACTCTGGAGTCATTTCGTTGCACGCGGGTTTTTAAGTGCTCTGGAGTCATTTCGTTGCAAGCGGGTTTTTAAGTGCTCTGAAGGCATTTTGTTGCAAGCGGGTTTTTACGTGCTCTGGAGTCATTTCATTGCAAGCGGGTTTTTACATACTTCTCAGACATTTCACTGGAAGCGGGTTTTTTAAGTGCTCTGGAGTCATTTCGTTGCAAGCGGGTTTTTAAGTACTCTAGAGTCATTTCGTCGCAAGCGGGTTTTTAAGTGCTCTGGAGTCATTTCGTTGCAAGCGGGTTTTTAAGTGCTCTGGAGTCATTTCGTTGCAAGCGGGTTTTTAAGTACTCTGGAGTCATTTCGTTGCAAGCGGGTTTTTAAGTGCTCTGGAGTCATTTCGTTGCAAGCGGGTTTTTAAGTGCTCTGGAGTCATTTCGTTGCAAGCGAGTTTTTAAGTGCTCTGAAGGCATTTCGTTGTAAGCGGGTTTTTAAGTGCTCTGGAGTCACTTCGTTGCAAGCGGGTTTTTACGTGTTCTGGAGTCATTTCGTTGCAAGCGGGTTTTTACATACTTCTCAGACATTTCACTGGAAGCGGGTTTTTTAAGTGCTCTGTTGGCCTTTCGTTGCAAGCGGGTTTTTAAGTACCCTGGAGTCATTTCGTTGCAAGCGGGTTTTTAAGTGCTCTGGAGTCATTTCGTTGCAAGCGGGTTTTTAAGTGCTCTGGAGTCATTTCGTTGCAAGCGGGTTTTTAAGTGCTCTGGAGGCATTTCGTTGTAAGCGAGTTTTTAAGTGCTCTGGAGTCATTTCGTTGCAAGCGGGTTTTTACGTGTTCTGGAGTCATTTCTTTGCAAGCGGGTTTTTACATACTTCTCAGACATTTCACTGGAAGCGGGTTTTTTAAGTGCTCTGGAGTCATTTCGTTGCAAGCGGGTTTTTAAGTACTCTGGAGTCATTTCGTTGCAAGCGGGTTTTTAAGTGCTCTGGAGTCATTTCGTTGCAAGCGGGTTTTTAAGTGCTCTGGAGTCATTTCGTTGCAAGCGGGTTTTTATGTGCTCTGGAGTCATTTCGTTGCAAGCGGGTTTTTAAGTGCTCTGGAGTCATTTCGTTGCAAGCGGGTTTTTAAGTGCTCTGGAGTCATTTCGTTGCAAGCGGGTTTTTAAGTGCTCTGGAGTCATTTCGTTGCACGCGGGTTTTTAAGTGCTCTGGAGTCATTTCGTTGCAAGCTTGTTTTTAAGTGCTCTGGAGTCATTTCGTTGCACGCGGGTTTTTAAGTGCTCTGGAGTCATTTCGTTGCAAGCGGGTTTTTAAGTGCTCTGAAGGCATTTTGTTGCAAGCGGGTTTTTACGTGCTCTGGAGTCATTTCGTTGCAAGCGGGTTTTTAAGTACTCTGGAGTCATTTCGTTGCAAGCGGGTTTTTAAGTGCTCTGGAGTCATTTCGTTGAAAGCGGGTGTTTAAGTGCTCTGGAGTCATTTCGTTGCAAGCGGGTTTTTAAGTGCTCTGGAGTCATTTCGTTGCAAGCGGGTTTTTAAGTGCTCTGGAGTCATTTCGTTGCAAGCGGGTTTTTAAGTGCTCTGGAGTCATTTCGTTGCAAGCTGGTTTTTAAGTGCTCTGGAGTCATTTCGTTGCACGCGGGTTTTTAAGTGCTCTGGAGTCATTTCGTTGCAAGCGGGTTTTTAAGTGCTCTGAAGGCATTTTGTTGCAAGCGGGTTTTTACGTGCTCTGGAGTCATTTCATTGCAAGCGGGTTTTTACATACTTCTCAGACATTTCACTGGAAGCGGGTTTTTTAAGTGCTCTGGAGTCATTTCGTTGCAAGCGGGTTTTTAAGTACTCTAGAGTCATTTCGTCGCAAGCGGGTTTTTAAGTGCTCTGGAGTCATTTCGTTGCAAGCGGGTTTTTAAGTGCTCTGGAGTCATTTCGTTGCAAGCGGGTTTTTAAGTACTCTGGAGTCATTTCGTTGCAAGCGGGTTTTTAAGTGCTCTGGAGTCATTTCGTTGCAAGCGGGTTTTTAAGTGCTCTGGAGTCATTTCGTTGCAAGCGGGTTTTTAAGTGCTCTGCAGTCATTTCGTTGCAAGCGGGTTTTTAAGTGCTCTGGAGTCATTTCGTTGCAAGCGGGTTTTTAAGTGCTCTGGAGTCATTTCGTTGCAAGCGGGTTTTTAAGTGCTCTGGATTCATTTCGTTGCAAGCGGGTTTTTAAGTGCTCTGGAGTCATTTCGTTGCAAGCGGGTTTTTAAGTGCTCTGAAGGCGTTTCGTTGTAAGCGGGTTTTTCAGTGCTCTGGAGTCATTTCGTTGCAAGCGGGTTTTTACGTGCTCTGGAGTCATTTCATTGCAAGCGGGTTTTTACATACTTCTCAGACATTTCACTGGAAGCGGGTTTTTTAAGTGCTCTGGAGTCATTTCGTTGCAATCTGGTTTTTAAGTGCTCTGGAGTCATTTCGTTGCAAGCGGGTTTTTAAGTGCTCTGGAGTCATTTCGTTGCAAGCGGGTTTTTAAGTGCTCTGGAGTCATTTCGTTGCAAGCGGGTTTTTAAGTGTTCTGGAGTCATTTCGTTGCAAGCGTGTTTTTAAGTGCTCTGGAGTCATTTCGTTGCAAGCGGGTTTTTAAGTGCTCTGGAGTCATTTCGTTGCAAGCAGGTTTTTAAGTGCTCTGAAGGCGTTTCGTTGTAAGCGGGTTTTTAAGTGCTCTGGAGTCATTTCGTTGCAAGCGGGTTTTTAAGTGTTCTGGAGTCATTTCGTTGCAAGCGGGTTTTTAAGTGCTCTGGAGTCATTTCGTTGCAAGCGGGTTTTTAAGTGCTCTGAAGGCGTTTCGTTGTAAGCGGGTTTTTCAGTGCTCTGGAGTCATTTCGTTGCAAGCGGGTTTTTACGTGCTCTGGAGTCATTTCATTGCAAGCGGGTTTTTACATACTTCTCAGACATTTCACTGGAAGCGGGTTTTTTAAGTGCTCTGGAGTCATTTCGTTGCAAGCGGGTTTTTAAGTACTCTGGAGTCATTTCGTTGCAAGCGGGTTTTTAAGTGCTCTGGAGTCATTTCTTTGCAAGCGGGTTTTTAAGTGCTCTGGAGTCATTTCGTTGCTAGCGGGTGTTAAAGTGCTCTGGAGTCATTTCGTTGCAAGCGGGTTTTTAAGTGCTCTGGAGTCATTTCGTTGCAAGCGGGTTTTTAAGTGCTCTGGAGTCATTTCGTTGCAAGCGGGTTTTTAAGTGCTCTGGAGTCATTTCGTTGCAAGCGGGTTTTTAAGTGCTCTGGAGTCATTTCGTTGCAAGCGGGTTTTTAAGTGCTCTGGAGTCATTTCGTTGCAAGCGGGTTTTTAAGTGCTCTGGAGTCATTTCGTTGCAAGCGGGTTTTTAAGTGCTCTGGAGTCATTTCGTTGCAAGCTGGTTTTTAAGTGCTCTGGAGTCATTTCGTTGCAAGCGGGTTTTTAAGTGCTCTGAAGGCATTTTGTTGCAAGCGGGTTTTTACGTGCTCTGGAGTCATTTCATTGCAAGCGGGTTTTTACATACTTCTCAGACATTTCACTGGAAGCGGGTTTTTTAAGTGCTCTGGAGTCATTTCGTTGCAAGCGGGTTTTTAAGTACTCTAGAGTCATTTCGTCGCAAGCGGGTTTTTAAGTGCTCTGGAGTCATTTCGTTGCAAGCGGGTTTTTAAGTGCTCTGGAGTCATTTCGTTGCAAGCGGGTTTTTAAGTACTCTGGAGTCATTTCGTTGCAAGCGGGTTTTTAAGTGCTCTGGAGTCATTTCGTTGCAAGCGGGTTTTTAAGTGCTCTGGAGTCATTTCGTTGCAAGCGAGTTTTTAAGTGCTCTGAAGGCATTTCGTTGTAAGCGGGTTTTTAAGTGCTCTGGAGTCATTTCGTTGCAAGCGGGTTTTTAAGTGCTCTGGAGTCATTTCGTTGCAAGCGGGTTTTTAAGTGCTCTGGAGTCATTTCGTTGCAAGCTGGTTTTTAAGTGCTCTGGAGTCATTTCGTTGCAAGCGGGTTTTTAAGTGCTCTGAAGGCATTTTGTTGCAAGCGGGTTTTTACGTGCTCTGGAGTCATTTCATTGCAAGCGGGTTTTTACATACTTCTCAGACATTTCACTGGAAGCGGGTTTTTTAAGTGCTCTGGAGTCATTTCGTTGCAAGCGGGTTTTTAAGTACTCTAGAGTCATTTCGTCGCAAGCGGGTTTTTAAGTGTTCTGGAGTCATTTCGTTGCAAGCGTGTTTTTAAGTGCTCTGGAGTCATTTCGTTGCAAGCGGGTTTTTAAGTGCTCTGGAGTCATTTCGTTGCAAGCAGGTTTTTAAGTGCTCTGAAGGCGTTTCGTTGTAAGCGGGTTTTTAAGTGCTCTGGAGTCATTTCGTTGCAAGCGGGTTTTTAAGTGTTCTGGAGTCATTTCGTTGCAAGCGGGTTTTTAAGTGCTCTGGAGTCATTTCGTTGCAAGCGGGTTTTTAAGTGCTCTGAAGGCGTTTCGTTGTAAGCGGGTTTTTCAGTGCTCTGGAGTCATTTCGTTGCAAGCGGGTTTTTACGTGCTCTGGAGTCATTTCATTGCAAGCGGGTTTTTACATACTTCTCAGACATTTCACTGGAAGCGGGTTTTTTAAGTGCTCTGGAGTCATTTCGTTGCAAGCGGGTTTTTAAGTACTCTGGAGTCATTTCGTTGCAAGCGGGTTTTTAAGTGCTCTGGAGTCATTTCGTTGCAAGCGGGTTTTTAAGTGCTCTGGAGTCATTTCGTTGCTAGCGGGTGTTAAAGTGCTCTGGAGTCATTTCGTTGCAAGCGGGTTTTTAAGTGCTCTGGAGTCATTTCGTTGCAAGCGGGTTTTTAAGTGCTCTGGAGTCATTTCGTTGCAAGCGGGTTTTTAAGTGCTCTGGAGTCATTTCGTTGCAAGCGGGTTTTTAAGTGCTCTGGAGTCATTTCGTTGCAAGCGGGTTTTTAAGTGCTCTGGAGTCATTTCGTTGCAAGCGGGTTTTTAAGTGCTCTGGAGTCATTTCGATGCAAGCGGGTTTTTAAGTGCTCTGGAGTCATTTCGTTGCAAGCTGGTTTTTAAGTGCTCTGGAGTCATTTCGTTGCAAGCGGGTTTTTAAGTGCTCTGAAGGCATTTTGTTGCAAGCGGGTTTTTACGTGCTCTGGAGTCATTTCATTGCAAGCGGGTTTTTACATACTTCTCAAACATTTCACTGGAAGCGGGTTTTTTAAGTGCTCTGGAGTCATTTCGTTGCAAGCGGGTTTTTAAGTACTCTAGAGTCATTTCGTCGCAAGCGGGTTTTTAAGTGCTCTGGAGTCATTTCGTTGCAAGCGGGTTTTTAAGTGCTCTGGAGTCATTTCGTTGCAAGCGGGTTTTTAAGTACTCTGGAGTCATTTCGTTGCAAGCGGGTTTTTAAGTGCTCTGGAGTCATTTCGTTGCAAGCGGGTTTTTAAGTGCTCTGGAGTCATTTCGTTGCAAGCGAGTTTTTAAGTGCTCTGAAGGCATTTCGTTGTAAGCGGGTTTTTAAGTGCTCTGGAGTCACTTCGTTGCAAGCGGGTTTTTACGTGTTCTGGAGTCATTTCGTTGCAAGCGGGTTTTTACATACTTCTCAGACATTTCACTGGAAGCGGGTTTTTTAAGTGCTCTGTTGGCCTTTCGTTGCAAGCGGGTTTTTAAGTGCTCTTGATTCAGTTCGTTGCAAGCGGGTTTTTAAGTGCTCTGGAGTCTTTTAGTTGCAAGCGGGTTTTTAAGTGCTCTGGAGTCATTTCGTTGCAAGCAGGTTTTTAAGTGCTCTGGAGTCATTTCGTTGCAAGCGGGTTTTTAAGTGCTCTGGAGTCATTTCGTTGCAAGCGGGTTTTTAAGTGTTCTGGAGTCATTTCGTTGCAAGCGGGTTTTTAAGTGCTCTGGAGTCATTTCGTTGCAAGCGGGTTTTTAAGTGCTCTGGAGTCATTTCGTTGCAAGCGGGTTTTTAAGTGCTCTGAAGGCGTTTCGTTGTAAGCGGGTTTTTAAGTGCTCTGGAGTCATTTCGTTGCAAGCGGGTTTTTAAGTGCTCTGGAGTCATTTCGTTGCAAGCGGGTTTTTAAGTGCTCTGGAGTCATTTCGTTGCAAGCGGGTTTTTACGTGCTCTGAAGGCGTTTCGTTGTAAGCGGGTTTTTCAGTGCTCTGGAGTCATTTCGTTGCAAGCGGGTTTTTACGTGCTCTGGAGTCATTTCATTGCAAGCGGGTTTTTACATACTTCTCAGACATTTCACTGGAAGCGGGTTTTTTAAGTGATCTGGAGTCATTTCGTTGCAAGCGGGTTTTTAAGTGCTCTGGAGTCATTTCGTTGCAAGCGGGTTTTTAAGTGCTCTGGAGTCATTTCGTTGCAAGTGGGTGTTAAAGTGCTCTGGAGTCATTTCGTTGCAAGCGGGTTTTTAAGTGCTCTGGAGTCATTTCGTTGCAAGCGGGTTTTTAAGTGCTCTGGAGTCATTTCGTTGCAAGCGGGTTTTTAAGTGCTCTGGAGTCATTTCGTTGCAAGCGGGTTTTTAAGTGCTCTGGAGTCATTTCGTTGCAAGCGGGTTTTTAAGTGCTCTGGAGTCATTTCGTTGCAAGCGGGTTTTTACGTGCTCTGGAGTCATTTCGTTGCAAGCGGGTTTTTAAGTGCTCTGGAGTCATTTCGTTGCAAGCTGGTTTTTAAGTACTCTGGAGTCATTTCGTTGCACGCGGGTTTTTAAGTGCTCTGGAGTCATTTCGTTGCAAGCGGGTTTTTAAGTGCTCTGAAGGCATTTTGTTGCAAGCGGGTTTTTACGTGCTCTGGAGTCATTTCATTGCAAGCGGGTTTTTACATACTTCTCAGACATTTCACTGGAAGCGGGTTTTTTAAGTGCTCTGGAGTCATTTCGTTGCAAGCGGGTTTTTAAGTACTCTAGAGTCATTTCGTCGCAAGCGGGTTTTTAAGTGCTCTGGAGTCATTTCGTTGCAAGCGGGTTTTTAAGTGCTCTGGAGTCATTTCGTTGCAAGCGGGTTTTTAAGTACTCTGGAGTCATTTCGTTGCAAGCGGGTTTTTAAGTGCTCTGGAGTCATTTCGTTGCAAGCGGGTTTTTAAGTGCTCTGGAGTCATTTCGTTGCAAGCGAGTTTTTAAGTGCTCTGAAGGCATTTCGTTGTAAGCGGGTTTTTAAGTGCTCTGGAGTCACTTCGTTGCAAGCGGGTTTTTACGTGTTCTGGAGTCATTTCGTTGCAAGCGGGTTTTTACATACTTCTCAGACATTTCACTGGAAGCGGGTTTTTTAAGTGCTCTGTTGGCCTTTCGTTGCAATCGTGTTTTTAAGTACTCTGGAGTCATTTCGTTGCAAGCGGGTTTTTAAGTGCTCTGGAGTCATTTCGTTGCAAGCGGGTTTTTAAGTGCTCTGGAGTCATTTCGTTGCAAGCGGGTTTTTAAGTGCTCTGGAGGCATTTCGTTGTAAGCGAGTTTTTAAGTGCTCTGGAGTCATTTCGTTGCAAGCGGGTTTTTACGTGTTCTGGAGTCATTTCGTTGCAAGCGGGTTTTTACATACTTCTCAGACATTTCACTGGAAGCGGGTTTTTTAAGTGCTCTGGAGTCATTTCGTTGCAAGCGGGTTTTTAAGTACTCTGGAGTCATTTCGTTGCAAGCGGGTTTTTAAGTGCTCTGGAGTCATTTCGTTGAAAGCGGGTGTTTAAGTGCTCTGGAGTCATTTCGTTGCAAGCGGGTTTTTAAGTGCTCTGGAGTCATTTCGTTGCAAGCGGGTTTTTAAGTGCTCTGGAGTCATTTCGTTGCAAGCGGGTTTTTATGTGCTCTGGAGTCATTTCGTTGCAAGCGGGTTTTTAAGTGCTCTGGAGTCATTTCGTTGCAAGCGGGTTTTTAAGTGCTCTGGAGTCATTTCGTTGCAAGCGGGTTTTTAAGTGCTCTGGAGTCATTTCGTTGCACGCGGGTTTTTAAGTGCTCTGGAGTCATTTCGTTGCAAGCTGGTTTTTAAGTGCTCTGGAGTCATTTCGTTGCACGCGGGTTTTTAAGTGCTCTGGAGTCATTTCGTTGCAAGCGGGTTTTTAAGTGCTCTGAAGGCATTTTGTTGCAAGCGGGTTTTTACGTGCTCTGGAGTCATTTCGTTGCAAGCGGGTTTTTAAGTACTCTGGAGTCATTTCGTTGCAAGCGGGTTTTTAAGTGCTCTGAAGGCATTTTGTTGCAAGCGGGTTTTTAAGTGCTCTGGAGTCATTTCGTTGCAAGCTGGTTTTTAAGTGCTCTGGAGTCATTTCGTTGCACGCGGGTTTTTAAGTGCTCTGGAGTCATTTCGTTGCAAGCGGGTTTTTAAGTGCTCTGAAGGCATTTTGTTGCAAGCGGGTTTTTACGTGCTCTGGAGTCATTTCATTGCAAGCGGGTTTTTACATACTTCTCAGACATTTCACTGGAAGCGGGTTTTTTAAGTGCTCTGGAGTCATTTCGTTGCAAGCGGGTTTTTAAGTACTCTAGAGTCATTTCGTCGCAAGCGGGTTTTTAAGTGCTCTGGAGTCATTTCGTTGCAAGCGGGTTTTTAAGTGCTCTGGAGTCATTTCGTTGCAAGCGGGTTTTTAAGTACTCTGGAGTCATTTCGTTGCAAGCGGGTTTTTAAGTGCTCTGGAGTCATTTCGTTGCAAGCGGGTTTTTAAGTGCTCTGGAGTCATTTCGTTGCAAGCGGGTTTTTAAGTGCTCTGCAGTCATTTCGTTGCAAGCGGGTTTTTAAGTGCTCTGGAGTCATTTCGTTGCAAGCGGGTTTTTAAGTGCTCTGGAGTCATTTCGTTGCAAGCGGGTTTTTAAGTGCTCTGGATTCATTTCGTTGCAAGCGGGTTTTTAAGTGCTCTGGAGTCATTTCGTTGCAAGCGGGTTTTTAAGTGCTCTGAAGGCGTTTCGTTGTAAGCGGGTTTTTCAGTGCTCTGGAGTCATTTCGTTGCAAGCGGGTTTTTACGTGCTCTGGAGTCATTTCATTGCAAGCGGGTTTTTACATACTTCTCAGACATTTCACTGGAAGCGGGTTTTTTAAGTGCTCTGGAGTCATTTCGTTGCAATCGGGTTTTTAAGTGCTCTGGAGTCATTTCGTTGCAAGCGGGTTTTTAAGTACTCTGGAGTCATTTCGTTGCAAGCGGGTTTTTAAGTGCTCTGAAGGCATTTTGTTGCAAGCGGGTTTTTAAGTGCTCTGGAGTCATTTCGTTGCAAGCTGGTTTTTAAGTGCTCTGGAGTCATTTCGTTGCACGCGGGTTTTTAAGTGCTCTGGAGTCATTTCGTTGCAAGCGGGTTTTTAAGTGCTCTGAAGGCATTTTGTTGCAAGCGGGTTTTTACGTGCTCTGGAGTCATTTCATTGCAAGCGGGTTTTTACATACTTCTCAGACATTTCACTGGAAGCGGGTTTTTTAAGTGCTCTGGAGTCATTTCGTTGCAAGCGGGTTTTTAAGTACTCTAGAGTCATTTCGTCGCAAGCGGGTTTTTAAGTGCTCTGGAGTCATTTCGTTGCAAGCGGGTTTTTAAGTGCTCTGGAGTCATTTCGTTGCAAGCGGGTTTTTAAGTACTCTGGAGTCATTTCGTTGCAAGCGGGTTTTTAAGTGCTCTGGAGTCATTTCGTTGCAAGCGGGTTTTTAAGTGCTCTGGAGTCATTTCGTTGCAAGCGGGTTTTTAAGTGCTCTGCAGTCATTTCGTTGCAAGCGGGTTTTTAAGTGCTCTGGAGTCATTTCGTTGCAAGCGGGTTTTTAAGTGCTCTGGAGTCATTTCGTTGCAAGCGGGTTTTTAAGTGCTCTGGATTCATTTCGTTGCAAGCGGGTTTTTAAGTGCTCTGGAGTCATTTCGTTGCAAGCGGGTTTTTAAGTGCTCTGAAGGCGTTTCGTTGTAAGCGGGTTTTTCAGTGCTCTGGAGTCATTTCGTTGCAAGCGGGTTTTTACGTGCTCTGGAGTCATTTCATTGCAAGCGGGTTTTTACATACTTCTCAGACATTTCACTGGAAGCGGGTTTTTTAAGTGCTCTGGAGTCATTTCGTTGCAATCGGGTTTTTAAGTGCTCTGGAGTCATTTCGTTGCAAGCGGGTTTTTAAGTGCTCTGGAGTCATTTCGTTGCAAGCGGGTTTTTAAGTGCTCTGGAGTCATTTCGTTGCAAGCGGGTTTTTAAGTGTTCTGGAGTCATTTCGTTGCAAGCGTGTTTTTAAGTGCTCTGGAGTCATTTCGTTGCAAGCGGGTTTTTAAGTGCTCTGGAGTCATTTCGTTGCAAGCGGGTTTTTAAGTGCTCTGAAGGCGTTTCGTTGTAAGCGGGTTTTTCAGTGCTCTGGAGTCATTTCGTTGCAAGCGGGTTTTTAAGTACTCTGGAGTCATTTCGTTGCAAGCGGGCTTTTAAGTGCTCTGGAGTCATTTCGTTGAAAGCGGGTGTTTAAGTGCTCTGGAGTCATTTCGTTGCAAGCGGGTTTTTAAGTGCTCTGGAGTCATTTCGTTGCAAGCGGGTTTTTAAGTGCTCTGGAGTCATTTCGTTGCAAGCATGTTTTTATGTGCTCTGGAGTCATTTCGTTGCAAGCGGGTTTTTAAGTGCTCTGGAGTCATTTCGTTGCAAGCGGGTTTTTAAGTGCTCTGGAGTCATTTCGTTGCAAGCGGGTTTTTAAGTGCTCTGGAGTCATTTCGTTGCACGCGGGTTTTTAAGTGCTCTGGAGTCATTTCGTTGCAAGCTGGTTTTTAAGTGCTCTGGAGTCATTTCGTTGCAAGCGGGTTTTTAAGTGCTCTGGAGTCATTTCGTTGCAAGCGGGTTTTTAAGTGCTCTGAAGGCATTTTGTTGCAAGCGGGTTTTTACGTGCTCTGGAGTCATTTCGTTGCAAGCGGGTTTTTAAGTACTCTGGAGTCATTTCGTTGCAAGCGCGTTTTTAAGTGCTCTGGAGTCATTTCGTTGAAAGCGGGTGTTTAAGTGCTCTGGAGTCATTTCGTTGCAAGCGGGTTTTTAAGTGCTCTGGAGTCATTTCGTTGCAAGCGGGTTTTTAAGTGCTCTGGAGTCATTTCGTTGCAAGCGGGTTTTTAAGTGCTCTGGAGTCATTTCGTTGCAAGCTGGTTTTTAAGTGCTCTGGAGTCATTTCGTTGCACGCGGGTTTTTAAGTGCTCTGGAGTCATTTCGTTGCAAGCGGGTTTTTAAGTGCTCTGAAGGCATTTTGTTGCAAGCGGGTTTTTACGTGCTCTGGAGTCATTTCATTGCAAGCGGGTTTTTACATACTTCTCAGACATTTCACTGGAAGCGGGTTTTTTAAGTGCTCTGGAGTCATTTCGTTGCAAGCGGGTTTTTAAGTACTCTAGAGTCATTTCGTCGCAAGCGGGTTTTTAAGTGCTCTGGAGTCATTTCGTTGCAAGCGGGTTTTTAAGTGCTCTGGAGTCATTTCGTTGCAAGCGGGTTTTTAAGTACTCTGGAGTCATTTCGTTGCAAGCGGGTTTTTAAGTGCTCTGGAGTCATTTCGTTGCAAGCGGGTTTTTAAGTGCTCTGGAGTCATTTCGTTGCAAGCGGGTTTTTAAGTGCTCTGCAGTCATTTCGTTGCAAGCGGGTTTTTAAGTGCTCTGGAGTCATTTCGTTGCAAGCGGGTTTTTAAGTGCTCTGGAGTCATTTCGTTGCAAGCGGGTTTTTAAGTGCTCTGGATTCATTTCGTTGCAAGCGGGTTTTTAAGTGCTCTGGAGTCATTTCGTTGCAAGCGGGTTTTTAAGTGCTCTGAAGGCGTTTCGTTGTAAGCGGGTTTTTCAGTGCTCTGGAGTCATTTCGTTGCAAGCGGGTTTTTACGTGCTCTGGAGTCATTTCATTGCAAGCGGGTTTTTACATACTTCTCAGACATTTCACTGGAAGCGGGTTTTTTAAGTGCTCTGGAGTCATTTCGTTGCAATCGGGTTTTTAAGTGCTCTGGAGTCATTTCGTTGCAAGCGGGTTTTTAAGTGCTCTGGAGTCATTTCGTTGCAAGCGGGTTTTTAAGTGCTCTGGAGTCATTTCGTTGCAAGCGGGTTTTTAAGTGTTCTGGAGTCATTTCGTTGCAAGCGTGTTTTTAAGTGCTCTGGAGTCATTTCGTTGCAAGCGGGTTTTTAAGTGCTCTGGAGTCATTTCGTTGCAAGCAGGTTTTTAAGTGCTCTGAAGGCGTTTCGTTGTAAGCGGGTTTTTAAGTGCTCTGGAGTCATTTTGTTGCAAGCGGGTTTTTAAGTGTTCTGGAGTCATTTCGTTGCAAGCGGGTTTTTAAGTGCTCTGGAGTCATTTCGTTGCAAGCGGGTTTTTAAGTGCTCTGAAGGCGTTTCGTTGTAAGCGGGTTTTTCAGTGCTCTGGAGTCATTTCGTTGCAAGCGGGTTTTTACGTGCTCTGGAGTCATTTCATTGCAAGCGGGTTTTTACATACTTCTCAGACATTTCACTGGAAGCGGGTTTTTTAAGTGCTCTGGAGTCATTTCGTTGCAAGCGGGTTTTTAAGTACTCTGGAGTCCTTTCGTTGCAAGCGGGTTTTTAAGTGCTCTGGAGTCATTTCGTTGCAAGCGGGTTTTTAAGTGCTCTGGAGTCATTTCGTTGCTAGCGGGTGTTAAAGTGCTCTGGAGTCATTTCGTTGCAAGCGGGTTTTTAAGTGCTCTGGAGTCATTTCGTTGCAAGCGGGTTTTTAAGTGCTCTGGAGTCATTTCGTTGCAAGCGGGTTTTTAAGTGCTCTGGAGTCATTTCGTTGCAAGCGGGTTTTTAAGTGCTCTGGAGTCATTTCGTTGCAAGCGGGTTTTTAAGTGCTCTGAAGGCGTTTCGTTGTAAGCGGGTTTTTCAGTGCTCTGGAGTCATTTCGTTGCAAGCGGGTTTTTACGTGCTCTGGAGTCATTTCATTGCAAGCGGGTTTTTACATACTTCTCAGACATTTCACTGGAAGCGGGTTTTTTAAGTGCTCTGGAGTCATTTCGTTGCAAGCGGGTTTTTAAGTACTCTGGAGTCCTTTCGTTGCAAGCGGGTTTTTAAGTGCTCTGGAGTCATTTCGTTGCAAGCGGGTTTTTAAGTGCTCTGGAGTCATTTCGTTGCTAGCGGGTGTTAAAGTGCTCTGGAGTCATTTCGTTGCAAGCGGGTTTTTAAGTGCTCTGGAGTCATTTCGTTGCAAGCGGGTTTTTAAGTGCTCTGGAGTCATTTCGTTGCAAGCGGGTTTTTAAGTGCTCTGGAGTCATTTCGTTGCAAGCGGGTTTTTAAGTGCTCTGGAGTCATTTCGTTGCAAGCGGGTTTTTAAGTGCTCTGGAGTCATTTCGTTGCAAGCGGGTTTTTAAGTGCTCTGGAGTCATTTCGTTGCAAGCGGGTTTTTAAGTGCTCTGGAGTCATTTCGTTGCAAGCGGGTTTTTAAGTGCTCTGGAGTCATTTCGTTGCAAGCGGGTTTTTAAGTGCTCTGGAGTCATTTCGTTGCAAGCTGGTTTTTAAGTGCTCTGGAGTCATTTCGTTGCAAGCGGGTTTTTAAGTGCTCTGAAGGCATTTTGTTGCAAGCGGGTTTTTACGTGCTCTGGAGTCATTTCATTGCAAGCGGGTTTTTACATACTTCTCAGACATTTCACTGGAAGCGGGTTTTTTAAGTGCTCTGGAGTCATTTCGTTGCAAGCGGGTTTTTAAGTACTCTAGAGTCATTTCGTCGCAAGCGGGTTTTTAAGTGCTCTGGAGTCATTTCGTTGCAAGCGGGTTTTTAAGTGCTCTGGAGTCATTTCGTTGCAAGCGGGTTTTTAAGTGCTCTGGAGTCATTTCGTTGCAAGCGGGTTTTTAAGTGCTCTGGAGTCATTTCGTTGCAAGCGGGTTTTTAAGTGCTCTGGAGTCATTTCGTTGCAAGCGGGTTTTTAAGTGCTCTGGAGTCATTTCGTTGCAAGCGGGTTTTTAAGTGCTCTGGATCATTTCGTTGCAAGCAGGTTTTTACGTGCTCTGGAGTCATTTCGTTGCAAGCGGGTTTTTAAGTGCTCTGGAGTCATTTCGTTGCAAGCTGGTTTTTAAGTACTCTGGAGTCATTTCGTTGCACGCGGGTTTTTAAGTGCTCTGGAGTCATTTCGTTGCAAGCGGGTTTTTAAGTGCTCTGAAGGCATTTTGTTGCAAGCGGGTTTTTACGTGCTCTGGAGTCATTTCATTGCAAGCGGGTTTTTACATACTTCTCAGACATTTCACTGGAAGCGGGTTTTTTAAGTGCTCTGGAGTCATTTCGTTGCAAGCGGGTTTTTCAGTACTCTAGAGTCATTTCGTCGCAAGCGGGTTTTTAAGTGCTCTGGAGTCATTTCGTTGCAAGCGGGTTTTTAAGTGCTCTGGAGTCATTTCGTTGCAAGCGGGTTTTTAAGTACTCTGGAGTCATTTCGTTGCAAGCGGGTTTTTAAGTGCTCTGGAGTCATTTCGTTGCAAGCGGGTTTTTAAGTGCTCTGGAGTCATTTCGTTGCAAGCGAGTTTTTAAGTGCTCTGAAGGCATTTCGTTGTAAGCGGGTTTTTAAGTGCTCTGGAGTCACTTCGTTGCAAGCGGGTTTTTACGTGTTCTGGAGTCATTTCGTTGCAAGCGGGTTTTTACATACTTCTCAGACATTTCACTGGAAGCGGGTTTTTTAAGTGCTCTGTTGGCCTTTCGTTGCAAGCGGGTTTTTAAGTACCCTGGAGTCATTTCGTTGCAAGCGGGTTTTTAAGTGCTCTGGAGTCATTTCGTTGCAAGCGGGTTTTTAAGTGCTCTGGAGTCATTTCGTTGCAAGCGGGTTTTTAAGTGCTCTGGAGGCATTTCGTTGTAAGCGAGTTTTTAAGTGCTCTGGAGTCATTTCGTTGCAAGCGGGTTTTTACGTGTTCTGGAGTCATTTCGTTGCAAGCGGGTTTTTACATACTTCTCAGACATTTCACTGGAAGCGGGTTTTTTAAGTGCTCTGGAGTCATTTCGTTGCAAGCGGGTTTTTAAGTACTCTGGAGTCATTTCGTTGCAAGCGGCTTTTTAAGTGCTCTGGAGTCATTTCATTGCAAGCGGGTTTTTAAGTGCTCTGGAGTCATTTCGTTGCAAGCGGGTTTTTAAGTGCTCTGGAGTCATTTCGTTGCAAGCGGGTTTTTAAGTGCTCTGGAGTCATTTCGTTGCAAGCGGGTTTTTATGTGCTCTGGAGTCATTTCGTTGCAAGTGGGTTTTTAAGTGCTCTGGAGTCATTTCGTTGCAAGCGGGTTTTTAAGTGCTCTGGAGTCATTTCGTTGCAAGCGGGTTTTTAAGTGCTCTGGAGTCATTTCGTTGCACGCGGGTTTTTAAGTGCTCTGGAGTCATTTCGTTGCAAGCTGGTTTTTAAGTGCTCTGGAGTCATTTCGTTGCACGCGGGTTTTTAAGTGCTCTGGAGTCATTTCGTTGCAAGCGGGTTTTTAAGTGCTCTGAAGGCATTTTGTTGCAAGCGGGTTTTTAAGTGCTCTGGAGTCATTTCGTTGCAAGCGGGTTTTTAAGTACTCTGGAGTCATTTCGTTGCAAGCGGGTTTTTAAGTGCTCTGGAGTCATTTCGTTGAAAGCGGGTGTTTAAGTGCTCTGGAGTCATTTCGTTGCAAGCGGGTTTTTAAGTGCTCTGGAGTCATTTCGTTGCAAGCGGGTTTTTAAGTGCTCTGGAGTCATTTCGTTGCAAGCGGGTTTTTAAGTGCTCTGGAGTCATTTCGTTGCAAGCTGGTTTTTAAGTGCTCTGGAGTCATTTCGTTGCACGCGGGTTTTTAAGTGCTCTGGAGTCATTTCGTTGCAAGCGGGTTTTTAAGTGCTCTGAAGGCATTTTGTTGCAAGCGGGTTTTTACGTGCTCTGGAGTCATTTCATTGCAAGCGGGTTTTTACATACTTCTCAGACATTTCACTGGAAGCGGGTTTTTTAAGTGCTCTGGAGTCATTTCGTTGCAAGCGGGTTTTTAAGTACTCTAGAGTCATTTCGTCGCAAGCGGGTTTTTAAGTGCTCTGGAGTCATTTCGTTGCAAGCGGGTTTTTAAGTGCTCTGGAGTCATTTCGTTGCAAGCGGGTTTTTAAGTACTCTGGAGTCATTTCGTTGCAAGCGGGTTTTTAAGTGCTCTGGAGTCATTTCGTTGCAAGCGGGTTTTTAAGTGCTCTGGAGTCATTTCGTTGCAAGCGGGTTTTTAAGTGCTCTGGAGTCATTTCGTTGCAAGCGGGTTTTTAAGTGCTCTGGATTCATTTCGTTGCAAGCGGGTTTTTAAGTGCTCTGGAGTCATTTCGTTGCAAGCGGGTTTTTAAGTGCTCTGAAGGCGTTTCGTTGTAAGCGGGTTTTTCAGTGCTCTGGAGTCATTTCGTTGCAAGCGGGTTTTTACGTGCTCTGGAGTCATTTCATTGCAAGCGGGTTTTTACATACTTCTCAGACATTTCACTGGAAGCGGGTTTTTTAAGTGCTCTGGAGTCATTTCGTTGCAATCGGGTTTTTAAGTGCTCTGGAGTCATTTCGTTGCAAGCGGGTTTTTAAGTGCTCTGGAGTCATTTCGTTGCAAGCGGGTTTTTAAGTGCTCTGGAGTCATTTCGTTGCAAGCGGGTTTTTAAGTGTTCTGGAGTCATTTCGTTGCAAGCGTGTTTTTAAGTGCTCTGGAGTCATTTCGTTGCAAGCGGGTTTTTAAGTGCTCTGGAGTCATTTCGTTGCAAGCAGGTTTTTAAGTGCTCTGAAGGCGTTTCGTTGTAAGCGGGTTTTTAAGTGCTCTGGAGTCATTTTGTTGCAAGCGGGTTTTTAAGTGCTCTGGAGTCATTTCGTTGCAAGCGGGTTTTTAAGTACTCTGGAGTCATTTCGTTGCAAGCGGGTTTTTAAGTGCTCTGGAGTCATTTCGTTGCAAGCGGGTTTTTAAGTGCTCTGGAGTCATTTCGTTGCAAGCGGGTTTTTAAGTGCTCTGGAGTCATTTCGTTGCAAGCGGGTTTTTAAGTGCTCTGGATTCATTTCGTTGCAAGCGGGTTTTTAAGTGCTCTGGAGTCATTTCGTTGCAAGCGGGTTTTTAAGTGCTCTGAAGGCGTTTCGTTGCAAGCGGGTTTTTAAGTGCTCTGGAGTCATTTCGTTGCTAGCGGGTGTTAAAGTGCTCTGGAGTCATTTCGTTGCAAGCGGGTTTTTAAGTGCTCTGGAGTCATTTCGTTGCAAGCGGGTTTTTAAGTGCTCTGGAGTCATTTCGTTGCAAGCGGGTTTTTAAGTGCTCTGGAGTCATTTCGTTGCAAGCGGGTTTTTAAGTGCTCTGGAGTCATTTCGTTGCAAGCGGGTTTTTAAGTGCTCTGGAGTCATTTCGTTGCAAGCGGGTTTTTAAGTGCTCTGGATTCATTTCGTTGCAAGCGGGTTTTTAAGTGCTCTGGAGTCATTTCGTTGCAAGCTGGTTTTTAAGTGCTCTGGAGTCATTTCGTTGCAAGCGGGTTTTTAAGTGCTCTGAAGGCATTTTGTTGCAAGCGGGTTTTTACGTGCTCTGGAGTCATTTCATTGCAAGCGGGTTTTTACATACTTCTCAGACATTTCACTGGAAGCGGGTTTTTTAAGTGCTCTGGAGTCATTTCGTTGCAAGCGGGTTTTTAAGTACTCTAGAGTCATTTCGTCGCAAGCGGGTTTTTAAGTGCTCTGGAGTCATTTCGTTGCAAGCGGGTTTTTAAGTGCTCTGGAGTCATTTCGTTGCAAGCGGGTTTTTAAGTACTCTGGAGTCATTTCGTTGCAAGCGGGTTTTTAAGTGCTCTGGAGTCATTTCGTTGCAAGCGGGTTTTTAAGTGCTCTGGAGTCATTTCGTTGCAAGCGAGTTTTTAAGTGCTCTGAAGGCATTTCGTTGTAAGCGGGTTTTTAAGTGCTCTGGAGTCACTTCGTTGCAAGCGGGTTTTTACGTGTTCTGGAGTCATTTCGTTGCAAGCGGGTTTTTACATACTTCTCAGACATTTCACTGGAAGCGGGTTTTTTAAGTGCTCTGTTGGCCTTTCGTTGCAAGCGGGTTTTTAAGTGCTCTTGAGTCAGTTCGTTGCAAGCGGGTTTTTAAGTGCTCTGGAGTCTTTTAGTTGCAAGCGGGTTTTTAAGTGCTCTGGAGTCATTTCGTTGCAAGCAGGTTTTTAAGTGCTCTGGAGTCATTTCGTTGCAAGCGGGTTTTTAAGTGCTCTGGAGTCATTTCGTTGCAAGCGGGTTTTTAAGTGTTCTGGAGTCATTTCGTTGCAAGCGGGTTTTTAAGTGCTCTGGAGTCATTTCGTTGCAAGCGGGTTTTTAAGTGCTCTGGAGTCATTTCGTTGCAAGCAGGTTTTTAAGTGCTCTGAAGGCGTTTCGTTGTAAGCGGGTTTTTAAGTGCTCTGGAGTCATTTCGTTGCAAGCGGGTTTTTAAGTGCTCTGGAGTCATTTCGTTGCAAGCGGGTTTTTAAGTGCTCTGGAGTCATTTCGTTGCAAGCGGGTTTTTACGTGCTCTGAAGGCGTTTCGTTGTAAGCGGGTTTTTCAGTGCTCTGGAGTCATTTCGTTGCAAGCGGGTTTTTACGTGCTCTGGAGTCATTTCATTGCAAGCGGGTTTTTACATACTTCTCAGACATTTCACTGGAAGCGGGTTTTTTAAGTGCTCTGGAGTCATTTCGTTGCAAGCGGGTTTTTAAGTACTCTGGAGTCATTTCGTTGCAAGCGGGTTTTTAAGTGCTCTGGAGTCATTTCGTTGCAAGCGGGTTTTTAAGTGCTCTGGAGTCATTTCGTTGCAAGCGGGTGTTAAAGTGCTCTGGAGTCATTTCGTTGCAAGCGGGTTTTTAAGTGCTCTGGAGTCATTTCGTTGCAAGCGGGTTTTTAAGTGCTCTGGAGTCATTTCGTTGCAAGCGGGTTTTTAAGTGCTCTGGAGTCATTTCGTTGCAAGCGGGTTTTTAAGTGCTCTGGAGTCATTTCGTTGCAAGCGGGTTTTTAAGTGCTCTGGAGTCATTTCGTTGCAAGCGGGTTTTTACGTGCTCTGGAGTCATTTCGTTGCAAGCGGGTTTTTAAGTGCTCTGGAGTCATTTCGTTGCAAGCTGGTTTTTAAGTACTCTGGAGTCATTTCGTTGCACGCGGGTTTTTAAGTGCTCTGGAGTCATTTCGTTGCAAGCGGGTTTTTAAGTGCTCTGAAGGCATTTTGTTGCAAGCGGGTTTTTACGTGCTCTGGAGTCATTTCATTGCAAGCGGGTTTTTACATACTTCTCAGACATTTCACTGGAAGCGGGTTTTTTAAGTGCTCTGGAGTCATTTCGTTGCAAGCGGGTTTTTAAGTACTCTAGAGTCATTTCGTCGCAAGCGGGTTTTTAAGTGCTCTGGAGTCATTTCGTTGCAAGCGGGTTTTTAAGTGCTCTGGAGTCATTTCGTTGCAAGCGGGTTTTTAAGTACTCTGGAGTCATTTCGTTGCAAGCGGGTTTTTAAGTGCTCTGGAGTCATTTCGTTGCAAGCGGGTTTTTAAGTGCTCTGGAGTCATTTCGTTGCAAGCGAGTTTTTAAGTGCTCTGAAGGCATTTCGTTGTAAGCGGGTTTTTAAGTGCTCTGGAGTCACTTCGTTGCAAGCGGGTTTTTACGTGTTCTGGAGTCATTTCGTTGCAAGCGGGTTTTTACATACTTCTCAGACATTTCACTGGAAGCGGGTTTTTTAAGTGCTCTGTTGGCCTTTCGTTGCAATCGGGTTTTTAAGTACTCTGGAGTCATTTCGTTGCAAGCGGGTTTTTAAGTGCTCTGGAGTCATTTCGTTGCAAGCGGGTTTTTAAGTGCTCTGGAGTCATTTCGTTGCAAGCGGGTTTTTAAGTGCTCTGGAGGCATTTCGTTGTAAGCGAGTTTTTAAGTGCTCTGGAGTCATTTCGTTGCAAGCGGGTTTTTACGTGTTCTGGAGTCATTTCGTTGCAAGCGGGTTTTTACATACTTCTCAGACATTTCACTGGAAGCGGGTTTTTTAAGTGCTCTGGAGTCATTTCGTTGCAAGCGGGTTTTTAAGTACTCTGGAGTCATTTCGTTGCAAGCGGGTTTTTAAGTGCTCTGGAGTCATTTCGTTGAAAGCGGGTGTTTAAGTGCTCTGGAGTCATTTCGTTGCAAGCGGGTTTTTAAGTGCTCTGGAGTCATTTCGTTGCAAGCGGGTTTTTAAGTGCTCTGGAGTCATTTCGTTGCAAGCGGGTTTTTATGTGCTCTGGAGTCATTTCGTTGCAAGCGGGTTTTTAAGTGCTCTGGAGTCATTTCGTTGCAAGCGGGTTTTTAAGTGCTCTGGAGTCATTTCGTTGCAAGCGGGTTTTTAAGTGCTCTGGAGTCATTTCGTTGCACGCGGGTTTTTAAGTGCTCTGGAGTCATTTCGTTGCAAGCTGGTTTTTAAGTGCTCTGGAGTCATTTCGTTGCACGTGGGTTTTTAAGTGCTCTGGAGTCATTTCGTTGCAAGCGGGTTTTTAAGTGCTCTGAAGGCATTTTGATGCAAGCGGGTTTTTACGTGCTCTGGAGTCATTTCATTGCAAGCGGGTTTTTACATACTTCTCAGACATTTCACTGGAAGCGGGTTTTTTAAGTGCTCTGGAGTCATTTCGTTGCAAGCGGGTTTTTAAGTACTCTGGAGTCATTTCGTTGCAAGCGGGTTTTTAAGTGCTCTGGAGTCATTTCGTTGCAAGCGGGTTTTTAAGTGCTCTGGAGTCATTTCGTTGCAAGCGGGTGTTAAAGTGCTCTGGAGTCATTTCGTTGCAAGCGGGTTTTTAAGTGCTCTGGAGTCATTTCGTTGCAAGCGGGTTTTTAAGTGCTCTGGAGTCATTTCGTTGCAAGCGGGTTTTTAAGTGCTCTGGAGTCATTTCGTTGCAAGCGGGTTTTTAAGTGCTCTGGAGTCATTTCGTTGCAAGCGGGTTTTTAAGTGCTCTGGAGTCATTTCGTTGCAAGCGGGTTTTTACGTGCTCTGGAGTCATTTCGTTGCAAGCGGGTTTTTAAGTGCTCTGGAGTCATTTCGTTGCAAGCTGGTTTTTAAGTACTCTGGAGTCATTTCGTTGCACGCGGGTTTTTAAGTGCTCTGGAGTCATTTCGTTGCAAGCGGGTTTTTAAGTGCTCTGAAGGCATTTTGTTGCAAGCGGGTTTTTACGTGCTCTGGAGTCATTTCATTGCAAGCGGGTTTTTACATACTTCTCAGACATTTCACTGGAAGCGGGTTTTTTAAGTGCTCTGGAGTCATTTCGTTGCAAGCGGGTTTTTAAGTACTCTAGAGTCATTTCGTCGCAAGCGGGTTTTTAAGTGCTCTGGAGTCATTTCGTTGCAAGCGGGTTTTTAAGTGCTCTGGAGTCATTTCGTTGCAAGCGGGTTTTTAAGTACTCTGGAGTCATTTCGTTGCAAGCGGGTTTTTAAGTGCTCTGGAGTCATTTCGTTGCAAGCGGGTTTTTAAGTGCTCTGGAGTCATTTCGTTGCAAGCGAGTTTTTAAGTGCTCTGAAGGCATTTCGTTGTAAGCGGGTTTTTAAGTGCTCTGGAGTCACTTCGTTGCAAGCGGGTTTTTACGTGTTCTGGAGTCATTTCGTTGCAAGCGGGTTTTTACATACTTCTCAGACATTTCACTGGAAGCGGGTTTTTTAAGTGCTCTGTTGGCCTTTCGTTGCAATCGGGTTTTTAAGTACTCTGGAGTCATTTCGTTGCAAGCGGGTTTTTAAGTGCTCTGGAGTCATTTCGTTGCAAGCGGGTTTTTAAGTGCTCTGGAGTCATTTCGTTGCAAGCGGGTTTTTAAGTGCTCTGGAGGCATTTCGTTGTAAGCGAGTTTTTAAGTGCTCTGGAGTCATTTCGTTGCAAGCGGGTTTTTACGTGTTCTGGAGTCATTTCGTTGCAAGCGGGTTTTTACATACTTCTCAGACATTTCACTGGAAGCGGGTTTTTTAAGTGCTCTGGAGTCATTTCGTTGCAAGCGGGTTTTTAAGTACTCTGGAGTCATTTCGTTGCAAGCGGGTTTTTAAGTGCTCTGGAGTCATTTCGTTGAAAGCGGGTGTTTAAGTGCTCTGGAGTCATTTCGTTGCAAGCGGGTTTTTAAGTGCTCTGGAGTCATTTCGTTGCAAGCGGGTTTTTAAGTGCTCTGGAGTCATTTCGTTGCAAGCGGGTTTTTATGTGCTCTGGAGTCATTTCGTTGCAAGCGGGTTTTTAAGTGCTCTGGAGTCATTTCGTTGCAAGCGGGTTTTTAAGTGCTCTGGAGTCATTTCGTTGCAAGCGGGTTTTTAAGTGCTCTGGAGTCATTTCGTTGCACGCGGGTTTTTAAGTGCTCTGGAGTCATTTCGTTGCAAGCTGGTTTTTAAGTGCTCTGGAGTCATTTCGTTGCACGTGGGTTTTTAAGTGCTCTGGAGTCATTTCGTTGCAAGCGGGTTTTTAAGTGCTCTGAAGGCATTTTGATGCAAGCGGGTTTTTACGTGCTCTGGAGTCATTTCATTGCAAGCGGGTTTTTACATACTTCTCAGACATTTCACTGGAAGCGGGTTTTTTAAGTGCTCTGGAGTCATTTCATTGCAAGCGGGTTTTTAAGTACTCTAGAGTCATTTCGTCGCAAGCGGGTTTTTAAGTGCTCTGGAGTCATTTCGTTGCAAGCGGGTTTTTAAGTGCTCTGGAGTCATTTCGTTGCAAGCGGGTTTTTAAGTACTCTGGAGTCATTTCGTTGCAAGCGGGTTTTTAAGTGCTCTGGAGTCATTTCGTTGCAAGCGGGTTTTTAAGTGCTCTGGAGTCATTTCGTTGCAAGCGAGTTTTTAAGTGCTCTGAAGGCATTTCGTTGTAAGCGGGTTTTTAAGTGCTCTGGAGTCACTTCGTTGCAAGCGGGTTTTTACGTGTTCTGGAGTCATTTCGTTGCAAGCGGGTTTTTACATACTTCTCAGACATTTCACTGGAAGCGGGTTTTTTAAGTGCTCTGTTGGCCTTTCGTTGCAAGCGGGTTTTTAAGTACTCTGGAGTCATTTCGTTGCAAGCGGGTTTTTAAGTGCTCTGGAGTCATTTCGTTGCAAGCGGGTTTTTAAGTGCTCTGGAGTCATTTCGTTGCAAGCGGGTTTTTAAGTGCTCTGGAGGCATTTCGTTGTAAGCGAGTTTTTAAGTGCTCTGGAGTCATTTCGTTGCAAGCGGGTTTTTACGTGTTCTGGAGTCATTTCGTTGCAAGCGGGTTTTTACATACTTCTCAGACATTTCACTGGAAGCGGGTTTTTTAAGTGCTCTGGAGTCATTTCGTTGAAAGCGGGTTTTTAAGTACTCTGGAGTCATTTCGTTGCAAGCGGGTTTTTAAGTGCTCTGGAGTCATTTCGTTGCAAGCGGGTGTTTAAGTGCTCTGGATTCATTTCGTTGCAAGCGGGTTTTTAAGTGCTCTGGAGTCATTTCGTTGCAAGCGGGTTTTTAAGTGCTCTGGAGTCATTTCGTTGCAAGCGGGTTTTTAAGTGCTCTGGAGTCATTTCGTTGCAAGCGGGTTTTTAAGTGCTCTGGAGTCATTTCGTTGCAAGTGGGTTTTTAAGTGCTCTGGAGTCATTTCGTTGCAAGCGGGTTTTTAAGTGCTCTGGAGTCATTTCGTTGCACGCGGGTTTTTAAGTGCTCTGGAGTCATTTCGTTGCAAGCTGGTTTTTAAGTGCTCTGGAGTCATTTCGTTGCAAGCGGGTTTTTAAGTGCTCTGGAGTCATTTCGTTGCAAGCGGGTTTTTAAGTGCTCTGAAGGCATTTTGTTGCAAGCGGGTTTTTACGTGCTCTGGAGTCATTTCATTTCAAGCGGGTTTTTACATACTTCTCAGACATTTCACTGGAAGCGGGTTTTTTAAGTGCTCTGGAGTCATTTCGTTGCAAGCGGGTTTTTAAGTACTCTAGAGTCATTTCGTCGCAAGCGGGTTTTTAAGTGCTCTGGAGTCATTTCGTTGCAAGCGGGTTTTTAAGTGCTCTGGAGTCATTTCGTTGCAAGCGGGTTTTTAAGTACTCTGGAGTCATTTCGTTGCAAGCGGGTTTTTAAGTGCTCTGGAGTCATTTCGTTGCAAGCGGGTTTTTAAGTGCTCTGGAGTCATTTCGTTGCAAGCGAGTTTTTAAGTGCTCTGAAGGCATTTCGTTGTAAGCGGGTTTTTAAGTGCTCTGGAGTCACTTCGTTGCAAGCGGGTTTTTACGTGTTCTGGAGTCATTTCGTTGCAAGCGGGTTTTTACATACTTCTCAGACATTTCACTGGAAGCGGGTTTTTTAAGTGCTCTGTTGGCCTTTCGTTGCAAGCGGGTTTTTAAGTACTCTGGAGTCATTTCGTTGCAAGCGGTTTTTTAAGTGCTCTGGAGTCATTTCGTTGCAATCGGGTTTTTAAGTGCTCTTGAGTCAGTTCGTTGCAAGCGGGTTTTTAAGTGCTCTGGAGTCTTTTAGTTGCAAGCGGGTTTTTAAGTGCTCTGGAGTCATTTCGTTGCAAGCGGGTTTTTAAGTGCTCTGGAGTCATTTCGTTGCAAGCGGGTTTTCAAGTGCTCTGGAGTCATTTCGTTGCAAGCGGGTTTTTAAGTGTTCTGGAGTCATTTCGTTGCAAGCGGGTTTTTAAGTGCTCTGGAGTCATTTCGTTGCAAGCGGTTTTTAAGTGCTCTGGAGTCATGTCGTTGCAAGCAGGTTTTTAAGTGCTCTGAAGGCGTTTCGTTCTAAGCGGGTTTTTAAGTGCTCTGGAGTCATTTCGTTGCAAGCGGGTTTTTAAGTGCTCTGGAGTCATTTCGTTGCAAGCGGGTTTTTAAGTGCTCTGGAGTCATTTCGTTGCAAGCGGGTTTTTAAGTGCTCTGAAGGCGTTTCGTTGTAAGCGGGTTTTTCAGTGCTCTGGAGTCATTTCGTTGCAAGCGGGTTTTTACGTGCTCTGGAGTCATTTCATTGCAAGCGGGTTTTTACATACTTCTCAGACATTTCACTGGAAGCGGGTTTTTTAAGTGCTCTGGAGTCATTTCGTTGCAAGCGGGTTTTTAAGTACTCTGGAGTCATTTCGTTGCAAGCGGGTTTTTAAGTGCTCTGGAGTCATTTCGTTGCAAGCGGGTTTTTAAGTGCTCTGGAGTCATTTCGTTGCAAGCGGGTGTTAAAGTGCTCTGGAGTCATTTCATTGCAAGCGGGTTTTTAAGTGCTCTGGATTCATTTCGTTGCAAGCGGGTTTTTAAGTGCTCTCGAGTCATTTCGTTGCAAGCGGGTTTTTAAGTGCTCTGGAGTCATTTCGTTGCAAGCGGGTTTTTAAGTGCTCTGGAGTCATTTCGTTGCAAGCGGGTATTTAAGTGCTCTGGAGTCATTTCGTTGCAAGCGGGTTTTTAAGTGCTCTGGAGTCATTTCGTTGCAAGCGGGTTTTTAAGTGCTCTGGAGTCATTTCGTTGCAAGCTGGTTTTTAAGTGCTCTGGAGACATTTCGTTGCAAGCGGGTTTTTAAGTGCTCTGAAGGCATTTTGTTGCAAGCGGGTTTTTACGTGCTCTGGAGTCATTTCATTGCAAGCGGGTTTTTACATACTTCTCAGACATTTCACTGGAAGCGGGTTTTTTAAGTGCTCTGGAGTCATTTCGTTGCAAGCGGGTTTTTAAGTACTCTAGAGTCATTTCGTCGCAAGCGGATTTTTAAGTGCTCTGGAGTCATTTCTTTGCAAGCGGGTTTTTAAGTGCTCTGGAGTCATTTCGTTGCAAGCGGGTTTTTAAGTACTCTGGAGTCATTTCGTTGCAAGCGGGTTTTTAAGTGCTCTGGAGTCATTTCGTTGCAAGCGGGTTTTTAAGTGCTCTGGAGTCATTTCATTGCAAGCGAGTTTTTAAGTGCTCTGAAGGCATTTCAATGTAAGCGGGTTTTTAAGTGCTCTGGAGTCACTTCGTTGCATGCGGGTTTTTACGTGTTCTGGAGTCATTTCGTTGCAAGCGGGTTTTTACATACTTCTCAGACATTTCACTGGAAGCGGGTTTTTTAAGTGCTCTGTTGGCCTTTCGTTGCAAGCGGGTTTTTAAGTACTCTGGAGTCATTTCGTTGCAAGCGGTTTTTTAAGTGCTCTGGAGTCATTTCGTTGCAAGCGGGTTTTTAAGTGCTCTTGAGTCAGTTCGTTGCAAGCAGGTTTTTAAGTGCTCTGGAGTCTTTTAGTTGCAAGCGGGTTTTTAAGTGCTCTGGAGTCATTTCGTTGCAAGCGGGTTTTTAAGTGCTCTGGAGTCATTTCGTTGCAAGCGGGTTTTTAAGTGCTTTGGAGTCATTTCGTTGCAAGCGGGTTTTTAAGTGCTCTGGAGTCATTTCGTTGCAAGCGGGTTTTTAAGTGCTCTGAAGGCGTTTCGTTGTAAGCGGGTTTTTCAGTGCTCTGGAGTCATTTCGTTGCAAGCGGGTTTTTACGTGCTCTGGAGTCATTTCATTGCAAGCGGGTTTTTACATACTTCTCAGACATTTCACTGGAAGCGGGTTTTTTAAGTGCTCTGGAGTCATTTCGTTGCAAGCGGGTTTTTAAGTACTCTGGAGTCATTTCGTTGCAAGCAGGTTTTTAAGTGCTCTGGAGTCATTTCTTTGCAAGCGGGTTTTTAAGTGCTCTGGAGTCATTTCGTTGCAAGCGGGTGTTAAAGTGCTCTGGAGTCATTTCGTTGCAAGCGGGTTTTTAAGTGCTCTGGAGTCATTTCGTTGCAAGCGGGTTTTTAAGTGCTCTGGAGTCATTTCGTTGCAAGCGGGTTTTTAAGTGCTCTGGAGTCATTTCGTTGCAAGCGGGTTTTTAAGTGCTCTGGAGTCATTTCGTTGCAAGCGGGTTTTTAAGTGCTCTGGAGTCATTTCGTTGCAAGCGGGTTTTTACGTGCTCTGGAGTCATTTCGTTGCAAGCGGGTTTTTAAGTGCTCTGGAGTCATTTCGTTGCAAGCTGGTTTTTAAGTGCTCTGGAGTCATTTCGTTGCACGCGGGTTTTTAAGTGCTCTGGAGTCATTTCGTTGCAAGCGGGTTTTTAAGTGCTCTGAAGGCATTTTGTTGCAAGCGGGTTTTTACGTGCTCTGGAGTCATTTCATTGCAAGCGGGTTTTTACATACTTCTCAGACATTTCACTGGAAGCGGGTTTTTTAAGTGCTCTGGAGTCATTTCGTTGCAAGCGGGTTTTTAAGTACTCTAGAGTCATTTCGTCGAAAGCAGGTTTTTAAGTGCTCTGGAGTCATTTCGTTGCAAGCGGGTTTTTAAGTGCTCTGGAGTCATTTCGTTGCAAGCGGGTTTTTAAGTACTCTGGAGTCATTTCGTTGCAAGCGGGTTTTTAAGTGCTCTGGAGTCATTTCGTTGCAAGCGGGTTTTTAAGTGCTCTGGAGTCATTTCGTTGCAAGCGAGTTTTTAAGTGCTCTGAAGGCATTTCGTTGTAAGCGGGTTTTTAAGTGCTCTGGAGTCACTTCGTTGCAAGCAGGTTTTTACGTGTTCTGGAGTCATTTCGTTGCAAGCGGGTTTTTACATACTTCTCAGACATTTCACTGGAAGCGGGTTTTTTAAGTGCTCTGTTGGCCTTTCGTTGCAAGCGGGTTTTTAAGTACTCTGGAGTCATTTCGTTGCAAGCGGTTTTTTAAGTGCTCTGGAGTCATTTCGTTGCAAGCGGGTTTTTAAGTGCTCTGGAGTCATTTCGTTGCAAGCGGGTTTTTAAGTGCTCTGGAGGCATTTCGTTGTAAGCGAGTTTTTAAGTGCTCTGGAGTCATTTCGTTGCAAGCGGGTTTTTACGTGTTCTGGAGTCATTTCGTTGCAAGCGGGTTTTTACATACTTCTCAGACATTTCACTGGAAGCGGGTTTTTTAAGTGCTCTGGAGTCATTTCGTTGCAAGCGGGTTTTTAAGTACTCTGGAGTCATTTCGTTGCAAGCGGGTTTTTACGTGTTCTGGAGTCATTTCGTTGCAAGCGGGTTTTTACATACTTCTCAGACATTTCACTGGAAGCGGGTTTTTTAAGTGCTCTGGAGTCATTTCGTTGCAAGCGGGTTTTTAAGTGCTCTGGAGTCATTTCGTTGCACGCGGGTTTTTAAGTGCTCTGGAGTCATTTCGTTGCAAGCTGGTTTTTAAGTGCTCTGGAGTCATTTCGTTGCAAGCTGGTTTTTAAGTGCTCTGGAGTCATTTCGTTGCAAGCGGGTTTTTAAGTGCTCTGAAGGCATTTTGTTGCAAGCGGGTTTTTACGTGCTCTGGAGTCATTTCATTGCAAGCGGGTTTTTACATACTTCTCAGACATTTCACTGGAAGCGGGTTTTTTAAGTGCTCTGGAGTCATTTCGTTGCAAGCGGGTTTTTAAGTACTCTAGAGTCATTTCGTCGCAAGCGGGTTTTTAAGTGCTCTGGAGTCATTTCGTTGCAAGCGGGTTTTTAAGTGCTCTGGAGTCATTTCGTTGCAAGCGGGTTTTTAAGTACTCTGGAGTCATTTCGTTGCAAGCGGGTTTTTAAGTGCTCTGGAGTCATTTCGTTGCAAGCGGGTTTTTAAGTGCTCTGGAGTCATTTCGTTGCAAGCGAGTTTTTAAGTGCTCTGAAGGCATTTCGTTGTAAGCGGGTTTTTAAGTGCTCTGGAGTCACTTCGTTGCAAGCGGGTTTTTACGTGTTCTGGAGTCATTTCGTTGCAAGCGGGTTTTTACATACTTCTCAGACATTTCACTGGAAGCGGGTTTTTTAAGTGCTCTGTTGGCCTTTCGTTGCAAGCGGGTTTTTAAGTACTCTGGAGTCATTTCGTTGCAAGCGGTTTTTTAAGTGCTCTGGAGTCATTTCGTTGCAAGCGGGTTTTTAAGTGCTCTTGAGTCAGTTCGTTGCAAGCGGGTTTTTAAGTGCTCTGGAGTCTTTTAGTTGCAAGCGGGTTTTTAAGTGCTCTGGAGTCATTTCGTTGCAAGCGGGTTTTTAAGTGCTCTGGAGTCATTTCGTTGCAAGCGGGTTTTCAAGTGCTCTGGAGTCATTTCGTTGCAAGCGGGTTTTTAAGTGTTCTGGAGTCATTTCGTTGCAAGCGGGTTTTTAAGTGCTCTGGAGTCATTTCGTTGCAAGCGGGTTTTTAAGTGCTCTGGAGTCATGTCGTTGCAAGCAGGTTTTTAAGTGCTCTGAAGGCGTTTCGTTCTAAGCGGGTTTTTAAGTGCTCTGGAGTCATTTCGTTGCAAGCGGGTTTTTAAGTGCTCTGGAGTCATTTCGTTGCAAGCGGGTTTTTAAGTGCTCTGGAGTCATTTCGTTGCAAGCGGGTTTTTAAGTGCTCTGGAGTGATTTCTTTGCAAGCGGGTTTTTAAGTGCTCTGGAGTCATTTCGTTGCAAGCGGGTTTTTAAGTGCTCTGGAGTCATTTCGTTGCAAGCGGGTTTTCAAGTGCTCTGGAGTCATTTCGTTGCAAGCGGGTTTTTAAGTGTTCTGGAGTCATTTCGTTGCAAGCGGGTTTTTAAGTGCTCTGGAGTCATTTCGTTGCAAGCGGGTTTTTAAGTGCTCTGGAGTCATGTCGTTGCAAGCAGGTTTTTAAGTGCTCTGAAGGCGTTTCGTTCTAAGCGGGTTTTTAAGTGCTCTGGAGTCATTTCGTTGCAAGCGGGTTTTTAAGTGCTCTGGAGTCATTTCGTTGCAAGCGGGTGTTTAAGTGCTCTGGAGTCATTTCGTTGCAAGCGGGTTTTTAAGTGCTCTGGAGTGATTTCTTTGCAAGCGGGTTTTTAAGTGCTCTGGAGTCATTTCGTTGCAAGCGGGTTTTTAAGTGCTCTGGAGTCATTTCGTTGCAAGCGGGTTTTTTAAGTGCTCTGGAGTCATTTCGTTGCAAGCTGGTTTTTAAGTGCTCTGGAGACATTTCGTTGCAAGCGGGTTTTTAAGTGCTCTGAAGGCATTTTGTTGCAAGCGGGTTTTTACGTGCTCTGGAGTCATTTCATTGCAAGCGGGTTTTTACATACTTCTCAGACATTTCACTGGAAGCGGGTTTTTTAAGTGCTCTGGAGTCATTTCGTTGCAAGCGGGTTTTTAAGTACTCTAGAGTCATTTCGTCGCAAGCGGGTTTTTAAGTGCTCTGGAGTCATTTCTTTGCAAGCGGGTTTTTAAGTGCTCTGGAGTCATTTCGTTGCAAGCGGGTTTTTAAGTACTCTGGAGTCATTTCGTTGCAAGCGGGTTTTTAAGTGCTCTGGAGTCATTTCGTTGCAAGCGGGTTTTTAAGTGCTCTGGAGTCATTTCGTTGCAAGCGAGTTTTTAAGTGCTATGAAGGCATTTCGTTGTAAGCGGGTTTTTAAGTGCTCTGGAGTCACTTCGTTGCATGCGGGTTTTTACGTGTTCTGGAGTCATTACGTTGCAAGCGGGTTTTTACATACTTCTCAGACATTTCACTGGAAGCGGGTTTTTTAAGTGCTCTGTTGGCCTTTCGTTGCAAGCGGGTTTTTAAGTACTCTGGAGTCATTTCGTTGCAAGCGGTTTTTTAAGTGCTCTGGAGTCATTTCGTTGCAAGCGGGTTTTTAAGTGCTCTTGAGTCAGTTCGTTGCAAGCGGGTTTTTAAGTGCTCTGGAGTCTTTTAGTTGCAAGCGGGTTTTTAAGTGCTCTGGAGTCATTTCGTTGCAAGCGGGTTTTTAAGTGCTCTGGAGTCATTTCGTTGCAAGCGGGTTTTTAAGTGCTCTGGAGTCATTTCGTTGCAAGCGGGTTTTTAAGTGCTCTGGAGTCATTTCGTTGCAAGCGGGTTTTTACGTGCTCTGGAGTCATTTCGTTGCAAGCGGGTTTTTAAGTGCTCTGGAGTCATTTCGTTGCAAGCTGGTTTTTAAGTGCTCTGGAGTCATTTCGTTGCACGCGGGTTTTTAAGTGCTCTGGAGTCATTTCGTTGCAAGCGGGTTTTTAAGTGCTCTGAAGGCATTTTGTTGCAAGCGGGTTTTTACGTGCTCTGGAGTCATTTCATTGCAAGCGGGTTTTTACATACTTCTCAGACATTTCACTGGAAGCGGGTTTTTTAAGTGCTCTGGAGTCATTTCGTTGCAAGCGGGTTTTTAAGTACTCTAGAGTCATTTCGTCGCAAGCAGGTTTTTAAGTGCTCTGGAGTCATTTCGTTGCAAGCGGGTTTTTAAGTGCTCTGGAGTCATTTCGTTGCAAGCGGGTTTTTAAGTACTCTGGAGTCATTTCGTTGCAAGCGGCTTTTTAAGTGCTCTGGAGTCATTTCGTTGCAAGCGGGTTTTTAAGTGCTCTGGAGTCATTTCGTTGCAAGCGAGTTTTTAAGTGCTCTGAAGGCATTTCGTTGTAAGCGGGTTTTTAAGTGCTCTGGAGTCACTTCGTTGCAAGCAGGTTTTTACGTGTTCTGGAGTCATTTCGTTGCAAGCGGGTTTTTACATACTTCTCAGACATTTCACTGGAAGCGGGTTTTTTAAGTGCTCTGTTGGCCTTTCGTTGCAAGCGGGTTTTTAAGTACTCTGGAGTCATTTCGTTGCAAGCGGGTTTTTAAGTGCTCTGGAGTCATTTCGTTGCAAGCGGGTTTTTAATTGCTCTGGAGTCATTTCGTTGCAAGCGGGTTTTTAAGTGCTCTGGAGGCATTTCGTTGTAAGCGAGTTTTTAAGTGCTCTGGAGTCATTTCGTTGCAAGCGGGTTTTTACGTGTTCTGGAGTCATTTCGTTGCAAGCGGGTTTTTACATACTTCTCAGACATTTCACTGGAAGCGGGTTTTTTAAGTGCTCTGGAGTCATTTCGTTGCAAGCGGGTTTTTAAGTACTCTGGAGTCATTTCGTTGCAAGCGGGTTTTTAAGTGCTCTGGAGTCATTTCGTTGCAAGCGGGTGTTTAAGTGCTCTGGAGTCATTTCGTTGCAAGCGGGTTTTTAAGTGCTCTGGAGTCATTTCGTTGCAAGCGGGTTTTTAAGTGCTCTGGAGTCATTTCGTTGCAAGCGGGTTTTTAAGTGCTCTGGAGTCATTTCGTTGCAAGCGGGTTTTTAAGTGCTCTGGAGTCATTTCGTTGCAAGCGGGTTTTTAAGTGCTCTGGAGTCATTTCGTTGCAAGCGGGTTTTTAAGTGCTCTGGAGTCATTTCGTTGCAAGCGGGTTTTTAAGTGCTCTGGAGTCATTTTGTTTGAAGCGGGTTTTTAAGTGCTCTGGAGTCATTTCGTTGCAAGCGGGTTTTTAAGTGCTCTGGAGTCATTTTGTTTGAAGCGGGTTTTTAAGTGCTCTGGAGTCATTTCGTTGCAAGCTGGTTTTTAAGTGCTCTGGAGTCATTTCGTTGCACGCGGGTTTTTAAGTGCTCTGGAGTCATTTCGTTGCAAGCGGGTTTTTAAGTGCTCTGAAGGCATTTTGTTGCAAGCGGGTTTTTACGTGCTCTGGAGTCATTTCATTGCAAGCGGGTTTTTACATACTTCTCAGACATTTCACTGGAAGCGGGTTTTTTAAGTGCTCTGGAGTCATTTCGTTGCTAGCGGGTTTTTAAGTACTCTAGAGTCATTTCGTCGCAAGCGGGTTTTTAAGTGCTCTGGAGTCATTTCGTTGCAAGCGGGTTTTTAAGTGCTCTGGAGTCATTTCGTTGCAAGCGGGTTTTTAAGTACTCTGGATTCATTTCGTTGCAAGCGGGTTTTTAAGTGCTCTGGAGTCATTTTGTTGCAAGCGGGTTTTTAAGTGCTCTGGAGTCATTTCGTTGCAAGCGAGTTTTTAAGTGCTCTGAAGGCATTTCGTTGTAAGCGGGTTTTTAAGTGCTCTGGAGTCACTTCGTTGCAAGCGGGTTTTTACGTGTTCTGGAGTCATTTCGTTGCAAGCGGGTTTTTACATACTTCTCAGACATTTCACTGGAAGCGGGTTTTTTAAGTGCTCTGTTGGCCTTTCGTTGCAAGCGGGTTTTTAAGTGCTCTGGAGTCATTTCGTTGCAAGCGGGTTTTAAGTGCTCTGGAGTCATTTCGTTGCAAGCGGGTTTTTAAGTGCTCTGGAGGCATTTCGTTGTAAGCGAGTTTTTAAGTGCTCTGGAGTCATTTCGTTGCAAGCGGGTTTTTACGTGTTCTGGAGTCATTTCGTTGCAAGCGGGTTTTTACATACTTCTCAGACATTTCACTGGAAGCGGGTTTTTTAAGTGCTCTGGAGTCATTTCGTTGCAAGCGGGTTTTTAAGTACTCTGGAGTCATTTCGTTGCAAGCGGGTTTTTAAGTGCTCTGGAGTCATTTCGTTGCAAGCGGGTGTTTAAGTGCTCTGGAGTCATTTCGTTGCAAGCGGGTTTTTAAGTGCTCTGGAGTCATTTCGTTGCAAGCGGGTTTTTAAGTGCTCTGGAGTCATTTCGTTGCAAGCGGGTTTTTAAGTGCTCTGGAGTCATTTCGTTGCAAGCGGGTTTTTTAAGTGCTCTGGAGTCATTTCGTTGCAAGCGGGTTTTTAAGTGCTCTGGAGTCATTTCGTTGCAAGCGGGTTTTTAAGTGCTCTGGAGTCATTTCGTTGCACGCGGGTTTTTAAGTGCTCTGGAGTCATTTCGTTGCAAGCTGGTTTTTAAGTGCTCTGGAGTCATTTCGTTGCAAGCGGGTTTTTAAGTGCTCTGAAGGCATTTTGTTGCAAGCGGGTTTTTACGTGCTCTGGAGTCATTTCATTGCAAGCGGGTTTTTACATACTTCTCAGACATTTCACTGGAAGCGGGTTTTTTAAGTGCTCTGGAGTCATTTCGTTGCAAGCGGGTTTTTAAGTACTCTAGAGTCATTTCGTTGCACGCGGGTTTTTAAGTGCTCTGGAGTCATTTCGTTGCAAGCGGGTTTTTAAGTGCTCTGGAGGCATTTCGTTGTAAGCGAGTTTTTAAGTGCTCTGGAGTCATTTCGTTGCAAGCGGGTTTTTACGTGTTCTGGAGTCATTTCGTTGCAAGCGGGTTTTTACATACTTCTCAGACATTTCACTGGAAGCGGGTTTTTTAAGTGCTCTGGAGTAATTTCGTTGCAAGCGGGTTTTTAAGTACTCTGGAGTCATTTCGTTGCAAGCGGGTTTTTAAGTGCTCTGGAGTCATTTCGTTGCAAGCGGGTGTTTAAGTGCTCTGGAGTCATTTCGTTGCAAGCGGGTTTTTAAGTGCTCTGGAGTCATTTCGTTGCAAGCGGGTGTTTAAGTGCTCTGGAGTCATTTCGTTGCAAGCGGGTTTTTAAGTGCTCTGGAGTCATTTCGTTGCAAGCGGGTTTTTAAGTGCTCTGGAGTCATTTCGTTGCAAGCGGGTTTTTAAGTGCTCTGGAGTCATTTCGTTGCAAGCGGGTTTTTAAGTGCTCTGGAGTCATTTCATTGCAAGCGGGTTTTTACATACTTCTCAGACATTTCACTGGAAGCGGGTTTTTTAAGTGCTCTGGAGTCATTTCGTTGCAAGCGGGTTTTTAAGTACTCTAGAGTCATTTCGTCGCAAGCGGGTTTTTAAGTGCTCTGGAGTCATTTCGTTGCAAGCGGGTTTTTAAGTGCTCTGGAGTCATTTCGTTGCAAGCGGGTTTTTAAGTACTCTGGAGTCATTTCGTTGCAAGCGGGTTTTTAAGTGCTCTGGAGTCATTTCGTTGCAAGCGGGTTTTTACATACTTCTCAGACATTTCACTGGAAGCGGGTTTTTTAAGTGCTCTGGAGTCATTTCGTTGCAAGCGGGTTTTTAAGTACTCTGGAGTCATTTCGTTGCAAGCGGGTTTTTAAGTGCTCTGGAGTCATTTCGTTGCAAGCGGGTTTTTAAGTGCTCTGGAGTCATTTCGTTGCAAGCGGGTGTTAAAGTGCTCTGGAGTCATTTCGTTGCAAGCGGGTTTTTAAGTGCTCTGGAGTCATTTCGTTGCAAGCGGCTTTTTAAGTGCTCTGGAGTCATTTCGTTGCAAGCGGGTTTTTAAGTGCTCTGGAGTCATTTCGTTGCAAGCGGGTTTTTAAGTGCTCTGGAGTCATTTCGTTGCAAGCGGGTATTTAAGTGCTCTGGAGTCATTTCGTTGCAAGCGGGTTTTTAAGTGCTCTGGAGTCATTTCGTTGCAAGCGGGTTTTTAAGTGCTCTGGAGTCATTTCGTTGCAAGCTGGTTTTTAAGTGCTCTGGAGACATTTCGTTGCAAGCGGGTTTTTAAGTGCTCTGAAGGCATTTTGTTGCAAGCGGGTTTTTACGTGCTCTGGAGTCATTTCATTGCAAGCGGGTTTTTACATACTTCTCAGACATTTCACTGGAAGCGGGTTTTTTAAGTGCTCTGGAGTCATTTCGTTGCAAGCGGGTTTTTAAGTACTCTAGAGTCATTTCGTCGCAAGCGGGTTTTTAAGTGCTCTGGAGTCATTTCTTTGCAAGCGGGTTTTTAAGTGCTCTGGAGTCATTTCGTTGCAAGCGGGTTTTTAAGTACTCTGGAGTCATTTCGTTGCAAGCGGGTTTTTAAGTGCTCTGGAGTCATTTCGTTGCAAGCGGGTTTTTAAGTGCTCTGGAGTCATTTCGTTGCAAGCGAGTTTTTAAGTGCTCTGAAGGCATTTCGTTGTAAGCGGGTTTTTAAGTGCTCTGGAGTCACTTCGTTGCATGCGGGTTTTTACGTGTTCTGGAGTCATTTCGTTGCAAGCGGGTTTTTACATACTTCTCAGACATTTCACTGGAAGCGGGTTTTTTAAGTGCTCTGTTGGCCTTTCGTTGCAAGCGGGTTTTTAAGTACTCTGGAGTCATTTCGTTGCAAGCGGTTTTTTAAGTGCTCTGGAGTCATTTCGTTGCAAGCGGGTTTTTAAGTGCTCTTGAGTCAGTTCGTTGCAAGCGGGTTTTTAAGTGCTCTGGAGTCTTTTAGTTGCAAGCGGGTTTTTAAGTGCTCTGGAGTCATTTCGTTGCAAGCGGGTTTTTAAGTGCTCTGGAGTCATTTCGTTGCAAGCGGGTTTTTAAGTGCTCTGGAGTCATTTCGTTGCAAGCGGGTTTTTAAGTGCTCTGGAGTCATTTCGTTGCAAGCGGGTTTTTAAGTGCTCTGGAGTCATTTCGTTGCAAGCGGGTTTTTACGTGCTCTGGAGTCATTTCGTTGCAAGCGGGTTTTTAAGTGCTCTGGAGTCATTTCGTTGCAAGCTGGTTTTTAAGTGCTCTGGAGTCATTTCGTTGCACGCGGGTTTTTAAGTGCTCTGGAGTCATTTCGTTGCAAGCGGGTTTTTAAGTGCTCTGAAGGCATTTTGTTGCAAGCGGGTTTTTACGTGCTCTGGAGTCATTTCATTGCAAGCGGGTTTTTACATACTTCTCAGACATTTCACTGGAAGCGGGTTTTTTAAGTGCTCTGGAGTCATTTCGTTGCAAGCGGGTTTTTAAGTACTCTAGAGTCATTTCGTCGCAAGCAGGTTTTTAAGTGCTCTGGAGTCATTTCGTTGCAAGCGGGTTTTTAAGTGCTCTGGAGTCATTTCGTTGCAAGCGGGTTTTTAAGTACTCTGGAGTCATTTCGTTGCAAGCGGGTTTTTAAGTGCTCTGGAGTCATTTCGTTGCAAGCGGGTTTTTAAGTGCTCTGGAGTCATTTCGTTGCAAGCGAGTTTTTAAGTGCTCTGAAGGCATTTCGTTGTAAGCGGGTTTTTAAGTGCTCTGGAGTCACTTCGTTGCAAGCAGGTTTTTACGTGTTCTGGAGTCATTTCGTTGCAAGCGGGTTTTTACATACTTCTCAGACATTTCACTGGAAGCGGGTTTTTTAAGTGCTCTGTTGGCCTTTCGTTGCAAGCGGGTTTTTAAGTACTCTGGAGTCATTTCGTTGCAAGCGGGTTTTTAAGTGCTCTGGAGTCATTTCGTTGCAAGCGGGTTTTTAAGTGCTCTGGAGTCATTTCGTTGCAAGCGGGTTTTTAAGTGCTCTGGAGGCATTTCGTTGTAAGCGAGTTTTTAAGTGCTCTGGAGTCATTTCGTTGCAAGCGGGTTTTTACGTGTTCTGGAGTCATTTCGTTGCAAGCGGGTTTTTACATACTTCTCAGACATTTCACTGGAAGCGGGTTTTTTAAGTGCTCTGGAGTCATTTCGTTGCAAGCGGGTTTTTAAGTACTCTGGAGTCATTTCGTTGCAAGCGGGTTTTTAAGTGCTCTGGAGTCATTTCGTTGCAAGCGGGTGTTTAAGTGCTCTGGAGTCATTTCGTTGCAAGCGGGTTTTTAAGTGCTCTGGAGTCATTTCGTTGCAAGCGGGTTTTTAAGTGCTCTGGAGTCATTTCGTTGCAAGCGGGTTTTTAAGTGCTCTGGAGTCATTTCGTTGCAAGCGGGTTTTTAAGTGCTCTGGAGTCATTTCGTTGCAAGCGGGTTTTTAAGTGCTCTGGAGTCATTTCGTTGCAAGCGGGTTTTTAAGTGCTCTGGAGTCATTTCGTTGCACGCGGGTTTTTAAGTGCTCTGGAGTCATTTCGTTGCAAGCTGGTTTTTAAGTGCTCTGGAGTCATTTCGTTGCACGCGGGTTTTTAAGTGCTCTGGAGTCATTTCGTTGCAAGCGGGTTTTTAAGTGCTCTGAAGGCATTTTGTTGCAAGCGGGTTTTTACGTGCTCTGGAGTCATTTCATTGCAAGCGGGTTTTTACATACTTCTCAGACATTACACTGGAAGCGGGTTTTTTAAGTGCTCTGGAGTCATTTCGTTGCTAGCGGGTTTTTAAGTACTCTAGAGTCATTTCGTCGCAAGCGGGTTTTTAAGTGCTCTGGAGTCATTTCGTTGCAAGCGGGTTTTTAAGTGCTCTGGAGTCATTTCGTTGCAAGCGGGTTTTTAAGTACTCTGGATTCATTTCGTTGCAAGCGGGTTTTTAAGTGCTCTGGAGTCATTTTGTTGCAAGCGGGTTTTTAAGTGCTCTGGAGTCATTTCGTTGCAAGCGAGTTTTTAAGTGCTCTGAAGGCATTTCGTTGTAAGCGGGTTTTTAAGTGCTCTGGAGTCACTTCGTTGCAAGCGGGTTTTTACGTGTTCTGGAGTCATTTCGTTGCAAGCGGGTTTTTACATACTTCTCAGACATTTCACTGGAAGCGGGTTTTTTAAGTGCTCTGTTGGCCTTTCGTTGCAAGCGGGTTTTTAAGTACTCTGGAGTCATTTCGTTGCAAGCGGGTTTTTAAGTGCTCTGGAGTCATTTCGTTGCAAGCGGGTTTTTAAGTGCTCTGGAGTCATTTCGTTGCAAGCGGGTTTTTAAGTGCTCTGGAGGCATTTCGTTGTAAGCGAGTTTTTAAGTGCTCTGGAGTCATTTCGTTGCAAGCGGGTTTTTACGTGTTCTGGAGTCATTTCGTTGCAAGCGGGTTTTTACATACTTCTCAGACATTTCACTGGAAGCGGGTTTTTTAAGTGCTCTGGAGTCATTTCGTTGCAAGCGGGTTTTTAAGTACTCTGGAGTCATTTCGTTGCAAGCGGGTTTTTAAGTGCTCTGGAGTCATTTCGTTGCAAGCGGGTGTTTAAGTGCTCTGGAGTCATTTCGTTGCAAGCGGGTTTTTAAGTGCTCTGGAGTCATTTCGTTGCAAGCGGGTTTTTAAGTGCTCTGGAGTCATTTCGTTGCAAGCGGGTTTTTAAGTGCTCTGGAGTCATTTCGTTGCAAGCGGGTTTTTTAAGTGCTCTGGAGTCATTTCGTTGCAAGCGGGTTTTTAAGTGCTCTGGAGTCATTTCGTTGCAAGCGGGTTTTTAAGTGCTCTGGAGTCATTTCGTTGCACGCGGGTTTTTAAGTGCTCTGGAGTCATTTCGTTGCAAGCTGGTTTTTAAGTGCTCTGGAGTCATTTCGTTGCAAGCGGGTTTTTAAGTGCTCTGAAGGCATTTTGTTGCAAGCGGGTTTTTACGTGCTCTGGAGTCATTTCATTGCAAGCGGGTTTTTACATACTTCTCAGACATTTCACTGGAAGCGGGTTTTTTAAGTGCTCTGGAGTCATTTCGTTGCAAGCGGGTTTTTAAGTACTCTAGAGTCATTTCGTTGCACGCGGGTTTTTAAGTGCTCTGGAGTCATTTCGTTGCAAGCGGGTTTTTAAGTGCTCTGGAGGCATTTCGTTGTAAGCGAGTTTTTAAGTGCTCTGGAGTCATTTCGTTGCAAGCGGGTTTTTACGTGTTCTGGAGTCATTTCGTTGCAAGCGGGTTTTTACATACTTCTCAGACATTTCACTGGAAGCGGGTTTTTTAAGTGCTCTGGAGTCATTTCGTTGCAAGCGGGTTTTTAAGTACTCTGGAGTCATTTCGTTGCAAGCGGGTTTTTAAGTGCTCTGGAGTCATTTCGTTGCAAGCGGGTGTTTAAGTGCTCTGGAGTCATTTCGTAGCAAGCGGGTTTTTAAGTGCTCTGGAGTCATTTCGTTGCAAGCGGGTTTTTAAGTGCTCTGGAGTCATTTCGTTGCAAGCGGGTTTTTAAGTGCTCTGGAGTCATTTCGTTGCAAGCGGGTTTTTAAGTGCTCTGGAGTCATTTCGTTGCAAGCGGGTTTTTAAGTGCTCTGGAGTCATTTCGTTGCACGCGGGTTTTTAAGTGCTCTGGAGTCATTTCGTTGCAAGCTGGTTTTTAAGTGCTCTGGAGTCATTTCGTTGCAAGCTGGTTTTTAAGTGCTCTGGAGTCATTTCGTTGCAAGCGGGTTTTTAAGTGCTCCGAATGCATTTTGTTGCAAGCGGGTTTTTACGTGCTCTGGAGTCATTTCATTGCAAGCGGGTTTTTACATACTTCTCAGACATTTCACTGGAAGCGGGTTTTTTAAGTGCTCTGGAGTCATTTCGTTGCAAGCGGGTTTTTAAGTACTCTAGAGTCATTTCGTCGCAAGCGGGTTTTTAAGTGCTCTGGAGTCATTTCGTTGCAAGCGGGTTTTTAAGTGCTCTGGAGTCATTTCGTTGCAAGCGGGTTTTTAAGTGCTCTGAAGGCGTTTCGTTGTAAGCGGGTTTTTCAGTGCTCTGGAGTCATTTCGTTGCAAGCGGGTTTTTAAGTGCTCTGGAGTCATTTCGTTGCAAGCGGGTTTTTAAGTGCTCTGGAGTCATTTCGTTGCAAGCGGGTTTTTAAGTGCTCTGGAGTCATTTCATTGCAAGCGGGTTTTTAAGTGCTCTGAAGGCATTTTGTTGCAAGCGGGTTTTTACGTGCTCTGGAGTCATTTCATTGCAAGCGGGTTTTTACATACTTCTCAGACATTTCACTGGAAGCGGGTTTTTTAAGTGCTCTGGAGTCATTTCGTTGCAAGCGGGTTTTTAAGTACTCTAGAGTCATTTCGTCGCAAGCGGGTTTTTAAGTGCTCTGGAGTCATTTCGTTGCAAGCGGGTTTTTAAGTGCTCTGGAGTCATTTCGTTGCAAGCGGGTTTTTAAGTACTCTGGAGTCATTTCGTTGCAAGCGGGTTTTTAAGTGCTCTGGAGTCATTTCGTTGCAAGCGGGTTTTTAAGTGCTCTGGAGTCATTTCGTTGCAAGCGAGTTTTTAAGTGCTCTGAAGGCATTTCGTTGTAAGCGGGTTTTTAAGTGCTCTGGAGTCACTTCGTTGCAAGCGGGTTTTTACGTGTTCTGGAGTCATTTCGTTGCAAGCGGGTTTTTACATACTTCTCAGACATTTCACTGGAAGCAGGTTTTTTAAGTGCTCTGTTGGCCTTTCGTTGCAAGCGGGTTTTTAAGTACTCTGGAGTCATTTCGTTGCAAGCGGTTTTTTAAGTGCTCTGGAGTCATTTCGTTGCAAGCGGGTTTTTAAGTGCTCTTGAGTCAGTTCGTTGCAAGCGGGTTTTTAAGTGCTCTGGAGTCTTTTAGTTGCAAGCGGGTTTTTAAGTGCTCTGGAGTCATTTCGTTGCAAGCGGGTTTTTAAGTGCTCTGGAGTCATTTCGTTGCAAGCGGGTTTTTAAGTGCTCTGGAGTCATTTCGTTGCAAGCGGGTTTTTAAGTGTTCTGGAGTCATTTCGTTGCAAGCGGGTTTTTAAGTGCTCTGGAGTCATTTCGTTGCAAGCGGGTTTTTAAGTGCTCTGGAGTCATTTCGTTGCAAGCAGGTTTTTAAGTGCTCTGAAGGCGTTTCGTTGTAAGCGGGTTTTTAAGTGCTCTGGAGTCATTTCGTTGCAAGCGGGTTTTTAAGTGCTCTGGAGTCATTTCGTTGCAAGCGGGTTTTTAAGTGCTCTGGAGTCATTTCGTTGCAAGCGGGTTTTTAAGTGCTCTGAAGGCGTTTCGTTGTAAGCGGGTTTTTCAGTGCTCTGGAGTCATTTCGTTGCAAGCGGGTTTTTAAGTGCTCTGGAGTCATTTCGTTGCAAGCGGGTTTTTAAGTGCTCTGGAGTCATTTCGTTGCAAGCTGATTTTTAAGTGCTCTGGAGTCATTTCGTTGCAAGCGGGTTTTTAAGTGCTCTGAAGGCATTTTGTTGCAAGCGGGTTTTTACGTGCTCTGGAGTCATTTCATTGCAAGCGGGTTTTTACATACTTCTCAGACATTTCACTGGAAGCGGGTTTTTTAAGTGCTCTGGAGTCATTTTGTTGCAAGCGGGTTTTTAAGTACTCTAGAGTCATTTCGTCGCAAGCGGGTTTTTAAGTGCTCTGGAGTCATTTCGTTGCAAGCGGGTTTTTAAGTGCTCTGGAGTCATTTCGTTGCAAGCGGGTTTTTAAGTACTCTGGAGTCATTTCGTTGCAAGCGGGTTTTTAAGTGCTCTGGAGTCATTTCGTTGCAAGCGGGTTTTTAAGTGCTCTGGAGTCATTTCGTTGCAAGCGAGTTTTTAAGTGCTCTGAAGGCATTTCGTTGTAAGCGGGTTTTTAAGTGCTCTGGAGTCACTTCGTTGCAAGCGGGTTTTTACGTGTTCTGGAGTCATTTCGTTGCAAGCGGGTTTTTACATACTTCTCAGACATTTCACTGGAAGCGGGTTTTTTAAGTGCTCTGTTGGCCTTTCGTTGCAAGCGGGTTTTTAAGTACTCTGGAGTCATTTCGTTGCAAGCGGTTTTTTAAGTGCTCTGGAGTCATTTCGTTGCAAGCGGGTTTTTAAGTGCTCTTGAGTCAGTTCGTTGCAAGCGGGTTTTTAAGTGCTCTGGAGTCTTTTAGTTGCAAGCGGGTTTTTAAGTGCTCTAGAGTCATTTCGTTGCAAGCGGGTTTTTAAGTGCTCTGGAGTCATTTCGTTGCAAGCGGGTTTTTAAGTGCTCTGGAGTCATTTCGTTGCAAGCGGGTTTTTAAGTGTTCTGGAGTCATTTCGTTGCAAGCGGGTTTTTAAGTGCTCTGGAGTCATTTCGTTGCAAGCGGGTTTTTAAGTGCTCTGGAGTCATTTCGTTGCAAGCAGGTTTTTAAGTGCTCTGAAGGCGTTTCGTTGTAAGCGGGTTTTTAAGTGCTCTGGAGTCATTTCGTTGCAAGCGGGTTTTTAAGTGCTCTGGAGTCATTTCGTTGCAAGCGGGTTTTTAAGTGTTCTGGAGTCATTTCGTTGCAAGCGGGTTTTTAAGTGCTCTGGAGTCATTTCGTTGCAAGCGGGTTTTTAAGTGCTCTGGAGTCATTTCGTTGCAAGCAGGTTTTTAAGTGCTCTGAAGGCGTTTCGTTGTAAGCGGGTTTTTAAGTGCTCTGGAGTCATTTCATTGCAAGCGGGTTTTTACATACTTCTCAGACATTTCACTGGAAGCGGGTTTTTTAAGTGCTCTGGAGTCATTTCGTTGCAAGCGGGTTTTTAAGTACTCTGGAGTCATTTCGTTGCAAGCGGGTTTTTAAGTGCTCTGGAGTCATTTCGTTGCAAGCGGGTTTTTAAGTGCTCTGGAGTCATTTCGTTGCAAGCGGGTGTTTAAGTGCTCTGGAGTCATTTCGTTGCAAGCGGGTTTTTAAGTGCTCTGGAGTCATTTCGTTGCAAGCGGGTTTTTAAGTGCTCTGGAGTCATTTCGTTGCAAGCGGGTTTTTAAGTGCTCTGGAGTCATTTCGTTGCAAGCGGGTTTTTAAGTGCTCTGGAGTCATTTCGTTGCAAGCGGGTTTTTAAGTGCTCTGGAGTCATTTCGTTGCAAGCGGGTTTTTAAGTGCTCTGGAGTCATTTCGTTGCAAGCGGGTTTTTAAGTGCTCTGGAGTCATTTCGTTGCAAGCTGGTTTTTAAGTGCTCTGGAGTCATTTCGTTGCACGCGGGTTTTTAAGTGCTCTGGAGTCATTTCGTTGCAAGCGGGTTTTTAAGTGCTCTGAAGGCATTTTTTTGCAAGCGGGTTTTTAAGTGCTCTGGAGTCACTTCGTTGCAATCGGGTTTTTACGTGTTCTGGAGTCATTTCGTTGCAAGCGGGTTTTTACATACTTCTCAGACATTTCACTGGAAGCGGGTTTTTTAAGTGCTCTGTTGGCCTTTCGTTGCAAGCGGGTTTTTAAGTACTCTGGAGTCATTTCGTTGCAAGCGGTTTTTTAAGTGCTCTGGAGTCATTTCGTTGCAAGCGGGTTTTTAAGTGCTCTGGAGTCAGTTCGTTGCAAGCGGGTTTTTAAGTGCTCTGGAGTCATTTCGTTGCAAGCGGGTTTTTAAGTGCTCTGGAGTCATTTCGTTGCAAGCGGGTTTTTAAGTGCTCTGGAGTCATTTCGTTGCAAGCGGGTTTTTAAGTGCTCTGGAGTCATTTCGTTGCAAGCGGGTTTTTAAGTGTTCTGGAGTCATTTCGTTGCAAGCGGGTTTTTAAGTGCTCTGGAGTCATTTCGTTGCGAGCGGGTTTTTAAGTGCTCTGGAGTCATTTCGTTGCAAGCAGGTTTTTAAGTGCTCTGAAGGCGTTTCGTTGTAAGCGGGTTTTTCAGTGCTCTGGAGTCATTTCGTTGCAAGCGGGTTTTTACGTGCTCTGGAGTCATTTCGTTGCACGCGGGTTTTTAAGTGCTCTTGAGTCATTTCGTTGCAATCGGGTTTTTAAGTGCTCTGAAGGCATTTTGTTGCAAGCGGGTTTTTACGTGCTCTGGAGTCATTTCATTGCAAGCGGGTTTTTACATACTTCTCAGACATTTCACTGGAAGCGGGTTTTTTAAGTGCTCTGGAGTCATTTCGTTGCAAGCGGGTTTTTAAGTACTCTAGAGTCATTTCGTCGCAAGCGGGTTTTTAAGTGCTCTGGAGTCATTTCGTTGCAAGCGGGTTTTTAAGTGCTCTGGAGTCATTTCGTTGCAAGCGGATTTTTAAGTACTCTGGAGTCATTTCGTTGCAAGCGGGTTTTTAAGTGCTCTGGAGTCATTTCGTTGCAAGCGGGTTTTTCAGTGCTCTGGAGTCATTTCGTTGCAAGCGGGTTTTTACGTGCTCTGGAGTCATTTCATTGCAAGCGGGTTTTTACATACTTCTCAGACATTTCACTGGAAGCGGGTTTTTTAAGTGCTCTGGAGTCATTTCGTTGCAAGCGGGTTTTTAAGTACTCTGCAGTCATTTCGTTACAAGTGGGTTTTTAAGTGCTCTGGAGTCATTTCGTTGCAAGCGGGTTTTTAAGTGCTCTGGAGTCATTTCGTTGCAAGCGGGTTTTTAAGTGCTCTGGAGTCATTTCGTTGCAAGCGGGTTTTTAAGTGCTCTGGAGTCATTTCGTTGCAAGCGGGTTTTTAAGTGCTCTTGAGTCATTTCGTTGCAAGCGGTTTTTTAAGTGCTCTGGAGTCATTTCGTTGCAAGCGGGTTTTTAAGTGCTCTTGAGTCAGTTCGTTGCAAGCGGGTTTTTAAGTGCTCTGGAGTCATTTCGTTGCAAGCGGGTTTTTAAGTGCTCTGGAGTCATTTCGTTGCAAGCGGGTTTTTAAGTGCTCTGGAGTCATTTCGTTGCAAGCGGGTTTTTAAGTGCTCTGGAGTCATTTCGTTGCAAGCGGGTTTTTAAGTGTTCTGGAGTCATTTCGTTGCAAGCGGGTTTTTAAGTGCTCTGGAGTCATTTCGTTGCAAGCGGGTTTTTAAGTGCTCTGGAGTCATTTCGTTGCAAGCAGGTTTTTAAGTGCTCTGAAGGCGTTTCGTTGTAAGCGGGTTTTTCAGTGCTCTGGAGTCATTTCGTTGCAAGCGGGTTTTTACGTGCTCTGGAGTCATTTCGTTGCACGCGGGTTTTTAAGTGCTCTGGAGTCATTTCGTTGCAAGCGGGTTTTTAAGTGCTCTAAAGGCATTTTGTTGCAAGCGGGTTTTTACGTGCTCTGGAGTCATTTCATTGCAAGCGGGTTTTTACATACTTCTCAGACATTTCACTGGAAGCGGGTTTTTTAAGTGCTCTGGAGTCATTTCGTTGCAAGCGGGTTTTTAAGTACTCTGCAGTCATTTCGTTACAAGCGGGTTTTTAAGTGCTCTGGAGTCATTTCGTTGCAAGCGGGTTTTTAAGTGCTCTGGAGTCATTTCGTTGCAAGCGGGTTTTTAAGTGCTCTGGAGTCATTTCGTTGCAAGCGGGTTTTTAAGTGCTCTGGAGTCATTTCGTTGCAAGCGGGTTTTTAAGTGCTCTTGAGTCATTTCGTTGCAAGCGGTTTTTTAAGTGCTCTGGAGTCATTTCGTTGCAAGCGGGTTTTTAAGTGCTCTTGAGTCAGTTCGTTGCAAGCGGGTTTTTAAGTGCTCTGGAGTCATTTCGTTGCAAGCGGGTTTTTAAGTGCTCTGGAGTCATTTCGTTGCAAGCGGGTTTTTAAGTGCTCTGGAGTCATTTCGTTGCAAGCGGGTTTTTAAGTGCTCTGGAGTCATTTCGTTGCAAGCGGGTTTTTAAGTGTTCTGGAGTCATTTCGTTGCAAGCGGGTTTTTAAGTGCTCTGGAGTCATTTCGTTGCAAGCGGGTTTTTAAGTGCTCTGGAGTCATTTCGTTGCAAGCAGGTTTTTAAGTGCTCTGAAGGCGTTTCGTTGTAAGCGGGTTTTTCAGTGCTCTGGAGTCATTTCGTTGCAAGCGGGTTTTTACGTGCTCTGGAGTCATTTCGTTGCACGCGGGTTTTTAAGTGCTCTGGAGTCATTTCGTTGCAAGCGGGTTTTTAAGTGCTCTGAAGGCATTTTGTTGCAAGCGGGTTTTTACGTGCTCTGGAGTCATTTCATTGCAAGCGGGTTTTTACATACTTCTCAGACATTTCACTGGAAGCGGGTTTTTTAAGTGCTCTGGAGTCATTTCGTTGCAAGCGGGTTTTTAAGTACTCTAGAGTCATTTCGTCGCAAGCGGGTTTTTAAGTGCTCTGGAGTCATTTCGTTGCAAGCGGGTTTTTAAGTGCTCTGGAGTCATTTCGTTGCAAGCGGGTTTTTAAGTGCTCTGAAGGCGTTTCGTTGTAAGCGGGTTTTTCAGTGCTCTGGAGTCATTTCGTTGCAAGCGGGTTTTTAAGTGCTCTGGAGTCATTTCGTTGCAAGCGGGTTTTTAAGTGCTCTGGAGTCATTTCGTTGCAAGCTGGTTTTTAAGTGCTCTGGAGTCATTTCATTGCAAGCGGGTTTTTAAGTGCTCTGAAGGCATTTTGTTGCAAGCGGGTTTTTACGTGCTCTGGAGTCATTTCATTGCAAGCGGGTTTTTACATACTTCTCAGACATTTCACTGGAAGCGGGTTTTTTAAGTGCTCTGGAGTCATTTCGTTGCAAGCGGGTTTTTAAGTACTCTAGAGTCATTTCGTCGCAAGCGGGTTTTTAAGTGCTCTGGAGTCATTTCGTTGCAAGCGGGTTTTTAAGTGCTCTGGAGTCATTTCGTTGCAAGCGGGTTTTTAAGTACTCTGGAGTCATTTCGTTGCAAGCGGGTTTTTAAGTGCTCTGGAGTCATTTCGTTGCAAGCGGGTTTTTAAGTGCTCTGGAGTCATTTCGTTGCAAGCGAGTTTTTAAGTGCTCTGAAGGCATTTCGTTGTAAGCGGGTTTTTAAGTGCTCTGGAGTCACTTCGTTGCAAGCGGGTTTTTACGTGTTCTGGAGTCATTTCGTTGCAAGCGGGTTTTTACATACTTCTCAGACATTTCACTGGAAGCAGGTTTTTTAAGTGCTCTGTTGGCCTTTCGTTGCAAGCGGGTTTTTAAGTACTCTGGAGTCATTTCGTTGCAAGCGGTTTTTTAAGTGCTCTGGAGTCATTTCGTTGCAAGCGGGTTTTTAAGTGCTCTGAAGGCGTTTCGTTGTAAGCGGGTTTTTCAGTGCTCTGGAGTCATTTCGTTGCAAGCGGGTTTTTAAGTGCTCTGGAGTCATTTCGTTGCAAGCGGGTTTTTAAGTGCTCTGGAGTCATTTCGTTGCAAGCTGATTTTTAAGTGCTCTGGAGTCATTTCGTTGCAAGCGGGTTTTTAAGTGCTCTGAAGGCATTTTGTTGCAAGCGGGTTTTTACGTGCTCTGGAGTCATTTCATTGCAAGCGGGTTTTTACATACTTCTCAGACATTTCACTGGAAGCGGGTTTTTTAAGTGCTCTGGAGTCATTTCGTTGCAAGCGGGTTTTTAAGTACTCTAGAGTCATTTCGTCGCAAGCGGGTTTTTAAGTGCTCTGGAGTCATTTCGTTGCAAGCGGGTTTTTAAGTGCTCTGGAGTCATTTCGTTGCAAGCGGGTTTTTAAGTACTCTGGAGTCATTTCGTTGCAAGCGGGTTTTTAAGTGCTCTGGAGTCATTTCGTTGCAAGCGGGTTTTTAAGTGCTCTGGAGTCATTTCGTTGCAAGCGAGTTTTTAAGTGCTCTGAAGGCATTTCGTTGTAAGCGGGTTTTTAAGTGCTCTGGAGTCACTTCGTTGCAAGCGGGTTTTTACGTGTTCTGGAGTCATTTCGTTGCAAGCGGGTTTTTACATACTTCTCAGACATTTCACTGGAAGCGGGTTTTTTAAGTGCTCTGTTGGCCTTTCGTTGCAAGCGGGTTTTTAAGTACTCTGGAGTCATTTCGTTGCAAGCGGTTTTTTAAGTGCTCTGGAGTCATTTCGTTGCAAGCGGGTTTTTAAGTGCTCTTGAGTCAGTTCGTTGCAAGCGGGTTTTTAAGTGCTCTGGAGTCTTTTAGTTGCAAGCGGGTTTTTAAGTGCTCTGGAGTCATTTCGTTGCAAGCGGGTTTTTAAGTGCTCTGGAGTCATTTCGTTGCAAGCGGGTTTTTAAGTGCTCTGGAGTCATTTCGTTGCAAGCGGGTTTTTAAGTGTTCTGGAGTCATTTCGTTGCAAGCGGGTTTTTAAGTGCTCTGGAGTCATTTCGTTGCAAGCGGGTTTTTAAGTGCTCTGGAGTCATTTCGTTGCAAGCAGGTTTTTAAGTGCTCTGAAGGCGTATCGTTGTAAGCGGGTTTTTAAGTGCTCTGGAGTCATTTCGTTGCAAGCGGGTTTTTAAGTGCTCTGGAGTCATTTCGTTGCAAGCGGGTTTTTAAGTGTTCTGGAGTCATTTCGTTGCAAGCGGGTTTTTAAGTGCTCTGGAGTCATTTCGTTGCAAGCGGGTTTTTAAGTGCTCTGGAGTCATTTCGTTGCAAGCAGGTTTTTAAGTGCTCTGAAGGCGTTTCGTTGTAAGCGGGTTTTTAAGTGCTCTGGAGTCATTTCATTGCAAGCGGGTTTTTACATACTTCTCAGACATTTCACTGGAAGCGGGTTTTTTAAGTGCTCTGGAGTCATTTCGTTGCAAGCGGGTTTTTAAGTACTCTGGAGTCATTTCGTTGCAAGCGGGTTTTTAAGTGCTCTGGAGTCATTTCGTTGCAAGCGGGTTTTTAAGTGCTCTGGAGTCATTTCGTTGCAAGCGGGTGTTTAAGTGCTCTGGAGTCATTTCGTTGCAAGCGGGTTTTTAAGTGCTCTGGAGTCATTTCGTTGCAAGCGGGTTTTTAAGTGCTCTGGAGTCATTTCGTTGCAAGCGGGTTTTTAAGTGCTCTGGAGTCATTTCGTTGCAAGCGGGTTTTTAAGTGCTCTGGAGTCATTTCGTTGCAAGCGGGTTTTTAAGTGCTCTGGAGTCATTTCGTTGCAAGCGGGTTTTTAAGTGCTCTGGAGTCATTTCGTTGCAAGCGGGTTTTTAAGTGCTCTGGAGTCATTTCGTTGCAAGCTGGTTTTTAAGTGCTCTGGAGTCATTTCGTTGCACGCGGGTTTTTAAGTGCTCTGGAGTCATTTCGTTGCAAGCGGGTTTTTAAGTGCTCTGAAGGCATTTTTTTGCAAGCGGGTTTTTAAGTGCTCTGGAGTCACTTCGTTGCAAGCGGGTTTTTACGTGTTCTGGAGTCATTTCGTTGCAAGCGGGTTTTTACATACTTCTCAGACATTTCACTGGAAGCGGGTTTTTTAAGTGCTCTGTTGGCCTTTCGTTGCAAGCGGGTTTTTAAGTACTCTGGAGTCATTTCGTTGCAAGCGGTTTTTTAAGTGCTCTGGAGTCATTTCGTTGCAAGCGGGTTTTTAAGTGCTCTGGAGTCAGTTCGTTGCAAGCGGGTTTTTAAGTGCTCTGGAGTCATTTCGTTGCAAGCGGGTTTTTAAGTGCTCTGGAGTCATTTCGTTGCAAGCGGGTTTTTAAGTGCTCTGGAGTCATTTCGTTGCAAGCGGGTTTTTAAGTGCTCTGGAGTCATTTCGTTGCGAGCGGGTTTTTAAGTGCTCTGGAGTCATTTCGTTGCAAGCAGGTTTTTAAGTGCTCTGAAGGCGTTTCGTTGTAAGCGGGTTTTTCAGTGCTCTGGAGTCATTTCGTTGCAAGCGGGTTTTTACGTGCTCTGGAGTCATTTCGTTGCACGCGGGTTTTTAAGTGCTCTGGAGTCATTTCGTTGCAAGCGGGTTTTTAAGTGCTCTGAAGGCATTTTGTTGCAAGCGGGTTTTTACGTGCTCTGGAGTCATTTCATTGCAAGCGGGTTTTTACATACTTCTCAGACATTTCACTGGAAGCGGGTTTTTTAAGTGCTCTGGAGTCATTTCGTTGCAAGCGGGTTTTTAAGTACTCTAGAGTCATTTCGTCGCAAGCGGGTTTTTAAGTGCTCTGGAGTCATTTCGTTGCAAGCGGGTTTTTAAGTGCTCTGGAGTCATTTCGTTGCAAGCGGATTTTTAAGTACTCTGGAGTCATTTCGTTGCAAGCGGGTTTTTAAGTGCTCTGGAGTCATTTCGTTGCAAGCGGGTTTTTCAGTGCTCTGGAGTCATTTCGTTGCAAGCGGGTTTTTACGTGCTCTGGAGTCATTTCATTGCAAGCGGGTTTTTACATACTTCTCAGACATTTCACTGGAAGCGGGTTTTTTAAGTGCTCTGGAGTCATTTCGTTGCAAGCGGGTTTTTAAGTACTCTGCAGTCATTTCGTTACAAGTGGGTTTTTAAGTGCTCTGGAGTCATTTCGTTGCAAGCGGGTTTTTAAGTGCTCTGGAGTCATTTCGTTGCAAGCGGGTTTTTAAGTGCTCTGGAGTCATTTCGTTGCAAGCGGGTTTTTAAGTGCTCTGGAGTCATTTCGTTGCAAGCGGGTTTTTACGTGCTCTGGAGTCATTTCGTTGCACGCGGGTTTTTAAGTGCTCTGGAGTCATTTCGTTGCAAGCGGGTTTTTAAGTGCTCTGAAGGCATTTTGTTGCAAGCGGGTTTTTACGTGCTCTGGAGTCATTTCATTGCAAGCGGGTTTTTACATACTTCTCAGACATTTCACTGGAAGCGGGTTTTTTAAGTGCTCTGGAGTCATTTCGTTGCAAGCGGGTTTTTAAGTACTCTAGAGTCATTTCGTCGCAAGCGGGTTTTTAAGTGCTCTGGAGTCATTTCGTTGCAAGCGGGTTTTTAAGTGCTCTGGAGTCATTTCGTTGCAAGCGGGTTTTTAAGTGCTCTGAAGGCGTTTCGTTGTAAGCGGGTTTTTCAGTGCTCTGGAGTCATTTCGTTGCAAGCGGGTTTTTAAGTGCTCTGGAGTCATTTCGTTGCAAGCGGGTTTTTAAGTGCTCTGGAGTCATTTCGTTGCAAGCTGGTTTTTAAGTGCTCTGGAGTCATTTCATTGCAAGCGGGTTTTTAAGTGCTCTGAAGGCATTTTGTTGCAAGCGGGTTTTTACGTGCTCTGGAGTCATTTCATTGCAAGCGGGTTTTTACATACTTCTCAGACATTTCACTGGAAGCGGGTTTTTTAAGTGCTCTGGAGTCATTTCGTTGCAAGCGGGTTTTTAAGTACTCTAGAGTCATTTCGTCGCAAGCGGGTTTTTAAGTGCTCTGGAGTCATTTCGTTGCAAGCGGGTTTTTAAGTGCTCTGGAGTCATTTCGTTGCAAGCGGGTTTTTAAGTACTCTGGAGTCATTTCGTTGCAAGCGGGTTTTTAAGTGCTCTGGAGTCATTTCGTTGCAAGCGGGTTTTTAAGTGCTCTGGAGTCATTTCGTTGCAAGCGAGTTTTTAAGTGCTCTGAAGGCATTTCGTTGTAAGCGGGTTTTTAAGTGCTCTGGAGTCACTTCGTTGCAAGCGGGTTTTTACGTGTTCTGGAGTCATTTCGTTGCAAGCGGGTTTTTACATACTTCTCAGACATTTCACTGGAAGCAGGTTTTTTAAGTGCTCTGTTGGCCTTTCGTTGCAAGCGGGTTTTTAAGTACTCTGGAGTCATTTCGTTGCAAGCGGTTTTTTAAGTGCTCTGGAGTCATTTCGTTGCAAGCGGGTTTTTAAGTGCTCTGAAGGCGTTTCGTTGTAAGCGGGTTTTTCAGTGCTCTGGAGTCATTTCGTTGCAAGCGGGTTTTTAAGTGCTCTGGAGTCATTTCGTTGCAAGCGGGTTTTTAAGTGCTCTGGAGTCATTTCGTTGCAAGCTGATTTTTAAGTGCTCTGGAGTCATTTCGTTGCAAGCGGGTTTTTAAGTGCTCTGAAGGCATTTTGTTGCAAGCGGGTTTTTACGTGCTCTGGAGTCATTTCATTGCAAGCGGGTTTTTACATACTTCTCAGACATTTCACTGGAAGCGGGTTTTTTAAGTGCTCTGGAGTCATTTCGTTGCAAGCGGGTTTTTAAGTACTCTAGAGTCATTTCGTCGCAAGCGGGTTTTTAAGTGCTCTGGAGTCATTTCGTTGCAAGCGGGTTTTTAAGTGCTCTGGAGTCATTTCGTTGCAAGCGGGTTTTTAAGTACTCTGGAGTCATTTCGTTGCAAGCGGGTTTTTAAGTGCTCTGGAGTCATTTCGTTGCAAGCGGGTTTTTAAGTGCTCTGGAGTCATTTCGTTGCAAGCGAGTTTTTAAGTGCTCTGAAGGCATTTCGTTGTAAGCGGGTTTTTAAGTGCTCTGGAGTCACTTCGTTGCAAGCGGGTTTTTACGTGTTCTGGAGTCATTTCGTTGCAAGCGGGTTTTTACATACTTCTCAGACATTTCACTGGAAGCGGGTTTTTTAAGTGCTCTGTTGGCCTTTCGTTGCAAGCGGGTTTTTAAGTACTCTGGAGTCATTTCGTTGCAAGCGGTTTTTTAAGTGCTCTGGAGTCATTTCGTTGCAAGCGGGTTTTTAAGTGCTCTTGAGTCAGTTCGTTGCAAGCGGGTTTTTAAGTGCTCTGGAGTCTTTTAGTTGCAAGCGGGTTTTTAAGTGCTCTGGAGTCATTTCGTTGCAAGCGGGTTTTTAAGTGCTCTGGAGTCATTTCGTTGCAAGCGGGTTTTTAAGTGCTCTGGAGTCATTTCGTTGCAAGCGGGTTTTTAAGTGTTCTGGAGTCATTTCGTTGCAAGCGGGTTTTTAAGTGCTCTGGAGTCATTTCGTTGCAAGCGGGTTTTTAAGTGCTCTGGAGTCATTTCGTTGCAAGCAGGTTTTTAAGTGCTCTGAAGGCGTATCGTTGTAAGCGGGTTTTTAAGTGCTCTGGAGTCATTTCGTTGCAAGCGGGTTTTTAAGTGCTCTGGAGTCATTTCGTTGCAAGCGGGTTTTTAAGTGTTCTGGAGTCATTTCGTTGCAAGCGGGTTTTTAAGTGCTCTGGAGTCATTTCGTTGCAAGCGGGTTTTTAAGTGCTCTGGAGTCATTTCGTTGCAAGCAGGTTTTTAAGTGCTCTGAAGGCGTTTCGTTGTAAGCGGGTTTTTAAGTGCTCTGGAGTCATTTCATTGCAAGCGGGTTTTTACATACTTCTCAGACATTTCACTGGAAGCGGGTTTTTTAAGTGCTCTGGAGTCATTTCGTTGCAAGCGGGTTTTTAAGTACTCTGGAGTCATTTCGTTGCAAGCGGGTTTTTAAGTGCTCTGGAGTCATTTCGTTGCAAGCGGGTTTTTAAGTGCTCTGGAGTCATTTCGTTGCAAGCGGGTGTTTAAGTGCTCTGGAGTCATTTCGTTGCAAGCGGGTTTTTAAGTGCTCTGGAGTCATTTCGTTGCAAGCGGGTTTTTAAGTGCTCTGGAGTCATTTCGTTGCAAGCGGGTTTTTAAGTGCTCTGGAGTCATTTCGTTGCAAGCGGGTTTTTAAGTGCTCTGGAGTCATTTCGTTGCAAGCGGGTTTTTAAGTGCTCTGGAGTCATTTCGTTGCAAGCGGGTTTTTAAGTGCTCTGGAGTCATTTCGTTGCAAGCGGGTTTTTAAGTGCTCTGGAGTCATTTCGTTGCAAGCTGGTTTTTAAGTGCTCTGGAGTCATTTCGTTGCAGGCGGGTTTTTAAGTGCTCTGGAGTCATTTCGTTGCAAGCGGGTTTTTAAGTGCTCTGAAGGCATTTTTTTGCAAGCGGGTTTTTAAGTGCTCTGGAGTCACTTCGTTGCAAGCGGGTTTTTACGTGTTCTGGAGTCATTTCGTTGCAAGCGGGTTTTTACATACTTCTCAGACATTTCACTGGAAGCGGGTTTTTTAAGTGCTCTGTTGGCCTTTCGTTGCAAGCGGGTTTTTAAGTACTCTGGAGTCATTTCGTTGCAAGCGGTTTTTTAAGTGCTCTGGAGTCATTTCGTTGCAAGCGGGTTTTTAAGTGCTCTGGAGTCAGTTCGTTGCAAGCGGGTTTTTAAGTGCTCTGGAGTCATTTCGTTGCAAGCGGGTTTTTAAGTGCTCTGGAGTCATTTCGTTGCAAGCGGGTTTTTAAGTGCTCTGGAGTCATTTCGTTGCAAGCGGGTTTTTAAGTGCTCTGGAGTCATTTCGTTGCGAGCGGGTTTTTAAGTGCTCTGGAGTCATTTCGTTGCAAGCAGGTTTTTAAGTGCTCTGAAGGCGTTTCGTTGTAAGCGGGTTTTTCAGTGCTCTGGAGTCATTTCGTTGCAAGCGGGTTTTTACGTGCTCTGGAGTCATTTCGTTGCACGCGGGTTTTTAAGTGCTCTGGAGTCATTTCGTTGCAAGCGGGTTTTTAAGTGCTCTGAAGGCATTTTGTTGCAAGCGGGTTTTTACGTGCTCTGGAGTCATTTCATTGCAAGCGGGTTTTTACATACTTCTCAGACATTTCACTGGAAGCGGGTTTTTTAAGTGCTCTGGAGTCATTTCGTTGCAAGCGGGTTTTTAAGTACTCTAGAGTCATTTCGTCGCAAGCGGGTTTTTAAGTGCTCTGGAGTCATTTCGTTGCAAGCGGGTTTTTAAGTGCTCTGGAGTCATTTCGTTGCAAGCGGATTTTTAAGTACTCTGGAGTCATTTCGTTGCAAGCGGGTTTTTAAGTGCTCTGGAGTCATTTCGTTGCAAGCGGGTTTTTCAGTGCTCTGGAGTCATTTCGTTGCAAGCGGGTTTTTACGTGCTCTGGAGTCATTTCATTGCAAGCGGGTTTTTACATACTTCTCAGACATTTCACTGGAAGCGGGTTTTTTAAGTGCTCTGGAGTCATTTCGTTGCAAGCGGGTTTTTAAGTGCTCTGGAGTCATTTCGATGCAAGCAGGTTTTTAAGTGCTCTGGAGTCATTTCGTTGCAAGCGGGTTTTTAAGTGCTCTGAAGGCATTTCGTTGTAAGCGGGTTTTTCAGTGCTCTGGAGTCATTTCGTTGCAAGCGGGTTTTTACGTGCTCTGGAGTCATTTCATTGCAAGCGGGTTTTTACATACTTCTCAGACATTTCACTGGAAGCGGGTTTTTTAAGTGCTCTGGAGTCATTTCGTTGCAAGCGGGTTTTTAAGTACTCTGCAGTCATTTCGTTACAAGCGGGTTTTTAAGTGCTCTGGAGTCATTTCGTTGCAAGTGGGTTTTTAAGTGCTCTGGAGTCATTTCGTTGCAAGCGGGTTTTTAAGTGCTCTGGAGTCATTTCGTTGCAAGCGGGTTTTTAAGTGCTCTGGAGTCATTTCGTTGCAAGCGGGTTTTTAAGTGCTCTTGAGTCATTTCGTTGCAAGCGGTTTTTTAAGTGCTCTGGAGTCATTTCGTTGCAAGCGGGTTTTTAAGTGCTCTTGAGTCAGTTCGTTGCAAGCGGGTTTTTAAGTGCTCTGGAGTCATTTCGTTGCAAGCGGGTTTTTAAGTGCTCTGGAGTCATTTCGTTGCAAGCGGGTTTTTAAGTGCTCTGGAGTCATTTCGTTGCAAGCGGGTTTTTAAGTGCTCTGGAGTCATTTCGTTGCAAGCGGGTTTTTAAGTGTTCTGGAGTCATTTCGTTGCAAGCGGGTTTTTAAGTGCTCTGGAGTCATTTCGTTGCAAGCGGGTTTTTAAGTGCTCTGGAGTCATTTCGTTGCAAGCAGGTTTTTAAGTGCTCTGAAGGCGTTTCGTTGTAAGCGGGTTTTTCAGTGCTCTGGAGTCATTTCGTTGCAAGCGGGTTTTTACGTGCTCTGGAGTCATTTCGTTGCACGCGGGTTTTTAAGTGCTCTGGAGTCATTTCGTTGCAAGCGGGTTTTTAAGTGCTCTGAAGGCATTTTGTTGCAAGCGGGTTTTTACGTGCTCTGGAGTCATTTCATTGCAAGCGGGTTTTTACATACTTCTCAGACATTTCACTGGAAGCGGGTTTTTTAAGTGCTCTGGAGTCATTTCGTTGCAAGCGGGTTTTTAAGTACTCTAGAGTCATTTCGTCGCAAGCGGGTTTTTAAGTGCTCTGGAGTCATTTCGTTGCAAGCGGGTTTTTAAGTGCTCTGGAGTCATTTCGTTGCAAGCGGATTTTAAACACTCTGGAGTCATTTCGTTGCAAGCGGGTTTTTAAGTGCTCTGGAGTCATTTCGTTGCAAGCGGGTTTTTAAGTGCTCTGGAGTCATTTCGTTGCAAGCGAGTTTTTAAGTGCTCTGAAGGCATTTCGTTGTAAGCGGGTTTTTAAGTGCTCTGGAGTCACTTCGTTGCAAGCGGGTTTTTAAGTGCTCTGGAGTCATTTCGTTGCAAGCTGGTTTTTAAGTGCTCTGGAGTCATTTCGTTGCAAGCGGGTTTTTAAGTGCTCTGGAGTCATTTCGTTGCAAGCGGGTTTTTAAGTGCTCTGGAGTCATTTCGTTGCAAGCGGGTTTTTAAGTGCTCTGGAGTCATTTCGTTGCAAGCGGGTTTTTAAGTGCTCTGGAGTCATTTCGTTGCAAGCAGGTTTTTAAGTGCTCTGAAGGCATTTCGTTGTAAGCGGGTTTTTCAGTGCTCTGGAGTCATTTCGTTGCAAGCGGGTTTTTACGTGCTCTGGAGTCATTTCGTTGCACGCGGGTTTTTAAGTGCTCTGGAGTCATTTCGTTGCAAGCGGGTGTTTAAGTGCTCTGGAGTCATTTCGTTGCAAGCGGGTTTTTAAGTGCTCTGGAGTCATTTCGTTGCAAGCGGGTTTTTAAATGCTCTGGAGTCATTTCGTTGCAAGCGGGTTTTTAAGTGCTCTGGAGTCATTTAGTTGCAAGCGGGTTTTTAAGTGCTCTGGAGTCATTTCGTTGCAAGCGGGTTTTTAAGTGCTCTGGAGTCATTTCGTTGCAAGCGGGTTTTTAAGTGCTCTGGAGTCATTTCGTTGCAAGCGGGTTTTTAAGTGCTCTGGAGTCATTTCGATGCAAGCGGGTTTTTAAGTGCTCTGGAGTCATTTCGTTGCAAGCGGGTTTTTAAGTGCTCTGAAGGCATTTCGTTGTAAGCGGGTTTTTCAGTGCTCTGGAGTCATTTCGTTGCAAGCGGGTTTTTACGTGCTCTGGAGTCATTTCATTGCAAGCGGGTTTTTACATACTTCTCAGACATTTCACTGGAAGCGGGTTTTTTAAGTGCTCTGGAGTCATTTCGTTGCAAGCGGGTTTTTAAGTACTCTGCAGTCATTTCGTTACAAGCGGGTTTTTAAGTGCTCTGGAGTCATTTCGTTGCAAGCGGGTTTTTAAGTGCTCTGGAGTCATTTCGTTGCAAGCGGGTTTTTAAGTGCTCTGGAGTCATTTCGTTGCAAGCGGGTTTTTAAGTGCTCTGGAGTCATGTCGTTGCAAGCGGGTTTTTAAGTGCTCTTGAGTCATTTCGTTGCAAGCGGGTTTTTAAGTGCTCTGGAGTCATTTCGTTGCAAGCGGGTTTTTAAGTGCTCTGGAGTCATTTCGTTGCAAGCGGGTTTTTAAGTGCTCTGGAGTCATTTCGTTGCAAGCGGGTTTTTAAGTGCTCTGGAGTCATTTCGTTGCAAGCGGGTTTTTAAGTGCTCTGGAGTCATTTCGTTGCAAGCGGGTTTTTAAGTGCTCTGGAGTCATTTCGTTGCAAGCGGGTTTTTAAGTGCTCTGGAGTCATTTCGTTGCAAGCGGGTTTTTAAGTGCTCTGGAGTCATTTCGTTGCAAGCGGGTTTTTAAGTGCTCTGGAGTCATTTCGTTGCAAGCGGGTGTTTAAGTGCTCTGGAGTCATTTCGTTGCAAGCGGGTTTTTAAGTGCTCTGGAGTCATTTTGTTGCAAGCGGGTTTTTAAGTGCTCTGGAGTCATTTCGTTGCAAGCGGGTTTTTAAGTGTTCTGGACTCATTTCGTTGCAAGCGGATTTTTACATACTTCTCAGACATTTCACTGGAAGTGGGTTTTTTAAGTGCTCTGGAGTCATTTTGTTGCAAGCGGGTTTTTAAGTGCTCTGGAGTCATTTCGTTGCAAGCGTGTTTTTAAGTGTTCTGGAGTCATTTCGTTGCAAGCGGGTTTTTAAGTGCTCTGGAGTCATTTCGTTGCAAGCGGGTTTTTAAGTGCTCTGGAGTCATTTCGTTGCAAGCGGGTTTTTAAGTGCTCTGGAGTCATTTCGTTGCAAGCTGGTTTTTAAGTGCTCTGGAGTCATTTCGTTGCAAGCGGGTTTTTAAGTGCTCTGGAGTCATTTCTTTGCAAGCGGGTTTTTAAGTGCTCTGGAGTCATTTCGTTACAAGCGGGTTTTTAAGTGCTCTGGAGTCATTTCGTTGCAATCGTGTTTTTAAGTGCTCTGGAGTCATTTCGTTGCAAGCGGGTTTTTAAGTGCTCTGGAGTCATTTCGTTGCAAGCGGGTTTTTAAGTGCTCTGGAGTCATTTCGTTGCAAGCGGGTTTTTAAGTGCTCTGGAGTCATTTCGTTGCAAGCGGGTTTTTAAGTGCTCTGGAGTCATTTCGTTGCAAGCGGGTGTTTAAGTGCTCTGGAGTCATTTCGTTGCAAGCGGGTTTTTAAGTGCTCTGGAGTCATTTCGTTGCAAGCGGGTTTTTAAATGCTCTGGAGTCATTTCGTTGCAAGCGGGTTTTTAAGTGCTCTGGAGTCATTTCGTTGCAAGCGGGTTTTTAAGTGCTCTGGAGTCATTTCGTTGCAAGCGGGTTTTTAAGTGCTCTGGAGTCATTTTGTTGCAAGCGGGTTTTTAAGTGCTCTGGAGTCATTTCGTTGCAAGCGGGTTTTTAAGTGCTCTGGAGTCATTTCGATGCAAGCGGGTTTTTAAGTGCTCTGGAGTCATTTCGTTGCAAGCGGGTTTTTAAGTGCTCTGAAGGCATTTCGTTGTAAGCGGGTTTTTCAGTGCTCTGGATTCATTTCGTTGCAAGCGGGTTTTTACGTGCTCTGGAGTCATTTCATTGCAAGCGGGTTTTTACATACTTCTCAGACATTTCACTGGAAGCGGGTTTTTTAAGTGCTCTGGAGTCATTTCGTTGCAAGCGGGTTTTTAAATGCTCTGGAGTCATTTCGTTGCAAGCGGGTTTTTAAGTGCTCTGGAGTCATTTCGTTGCAAGCGGGTTTTTAAGTGCTCTGGAGTCATTTCGTTGCAAGCGGGTTTTTAAGTGCTCTGGAGTCATTTCGTTGCAAGCGGGTTTTTAAGTGCTCTGGAGTCATTTCGTTGCAAGCGGGTTTTTAAGTGCTCTGGAGTCATTTCGATGCAAGCGGGTTTTTAAGTGCTCTGGAGTCATTTCGTTGCAAACGGGTTTTTAAGTGCTCTGAAGGCATTTCGTTGTAAGCGGGTTTTTCAGTGCTCTGGAGTCATTTCGTTGCAAGCGGGTTTTTACGTGCTCTGGAGTCATTTCATTGCAAGCGGGTTTTTACATACTTCTCAGACATTTCACTGGAAGCGGGTTTTTTAAGTGCTCTGGAGTCATTTCGTTGCAAGCGGGTTTTTAAGTACTCTGCAGTCATTTCGTTACAAGCGGGTTTTTAAGTGCTCTGGAGTCATTTCGTTGCAAGCGGGTTTTTAAGTGCTCTGGAGTCATTTCGTTGCAAGCGGGTTTTTAAGTGCTCTGGAGTCATTTCGTTGCAAGCGGGTTTTTAAGTGCTCTGGAGTCATTTCGTTGCAAGCGGGTTTTTAAGTGCTCTGGAGTCATTTCGTTGCAAGCGGGTTTTTAAGTGCTCTGGAGTCATTTCGTTGCAAGCGGGTTTTTAAGTGCTCTGGAGTCATTTCGTTGCAAGCGGGTGTTTAAGTGCTCTGGAGTCATTTCGTTGCAAGCGGGTTTTTAAGTGCTCTGGAGTCATTTTGTTGCAAGCGGGTTTTTAAGTGCTCTGGAGTCATTTCGTTGCAAGCGGGTTTTTAAGTGTTCTGGACTCATTTCGTTGCAAGCGGATTTTTACATACTTCTCAGACATTTCACTGGAAGTGGGTTTTTTAAGTGCTCTGGAGTCATTTTGTTGCAAGCGGGTTTTTAAGTGCTCTGGAGTCATTTCGTTGCAAGCGTGTTTTTAAGTGTTCTGGAGTCATTTCGTTGCAAGCGGGTTTTTAAGTGCTCTGGAGTCATTTCGTTGCAAGCGGGTTTTTAAGTGCTCTGGAGTCATTTCGTTGCAAGCGGGTTTTTAAGTGCTCTGGAGTCATTTCGTTGCAAGCTGGTTTTTAAGTGCTCTGGAGTCATTTCGTTGCAAGCGGGTTTTTAAGTGCTCTGGAGTCATTTCTTTGCAAGCGGGTTTTTAAGTGCTCTGGAGTCATTTCGTTACAAGCGGGTTTTTAAGTGCTCTGGAGTCATTTCGTTGCAATCGTGTTTTTAAGTGCTCTGGAGTCATTTCGTTGCAAGCGGGTTTTTAAGTGCTCTGGAGTCATTTCGTTGCAAGCGGGTTTTTAAGTGCTCTGGAGTCATTTCGTTGCAAGCGGGTTTTTAAGTGCTCTGGAGTCATTTCGTTGCAAGCGGGTTTTTAAGTGCTCTGGAGTCATTTCGTTGCAAGCGGGTGTTTAAGTGCTCTGGAGTCATTTCGTTGCAAGCGGGTTTTTAAATGCTCTGGAGTCATTTCGTTGCAAGCGGGTTTTTAAGTGCTCTGGAGTCATTTCGTTGCAAGCGGGTTTTTAAGTGCTCTGGAGTCATTTCGTTGCAAGCGGGTTTTTAAGTGCTCTGGAGTCATTTCGTTGCAAGCGGGTTTTTAAGTGCTCTGGAGTCATTTCGTTGCAAGCGGGTTTTTAAGTGCTCTGGAGTCATTTCGATGCAAGCGGGTTTTTAAGTGCTCTGGAGTCATTTCGTTGCAAGCGGGTTTTTAAGTGCTCTGAAGGCATTTCGTTGTAAGCGGGTTTTTCAGTGCTCTGGATTCATTTCGTTGCAAGCGGGTTTTTACGTGCTCTGGAGTCATTTCATTGCAAGCGGGTTTTTACATACTTCTCAGACATTTCACTGGAAGCGGGTTTTTTAAGTGCTCTGGAGTCATTTCGTTGCAAGCGGGTTTTTAAATGCTCTGGAGTCATTTCGTTGCAAGCGGGTTTTTAAGTGCTCTGGAGTCATTTCGTTGCAAGCGGGTTTTTAAGTGCTCTGGAGTCATTTCGTTGCAAGCGGGTTTTTAAGTGCTCTGGAGTCATTTCGTTGCAAGCGGGTTTTTAAGTGCTCTGGAGTCATTTCGTTGCAAGCGGGTTTTTAAGTGCTCTGGAGTCATTTCGATGCAAGCGGGTTTTTAAGTGCTCTGGAGTCATTTCGTTGCAAGCGGGTTTTTAAGTGCTCTGAAGGCATTTCGTTGTAAGCGGGTTTTTCAGTGCTCTGGAGTCATTTCGTTGCAAGCGGGTTTTTACGTGCTCTGGAGTCATTTCATTGCAAGCGGGTTTTTACATACTTCTCAGACATTTCACTGGAAGCGGTTTTTTTAAGTGCTCTGGAGTCATTTCGTTGCAAGCGGGTTTTTAAGTGCTCTGGAGTCATTTCGTTGCAAGCGGGTTTTTAAGTGCTCTGGAGTCATTTCGTTGCAAGCGGGTTTTTAAGTGCTCTGGAGTCATTTCGTTGCAAGCGGGTTTTTAAGTGCTCTGGAGCCATTTCGATGCAAGCGGGTTTTTAAGTGCTCTGGAGTCATTTCGTTGCAAGCGGGTTTTTAAGTGCTCTGAAGGCATTTCGTTGTAAGCGGGTTTTTCAGTGCTCTGGATTCATTTCGTTGCAAGCGGGTTTTTACGTGCTCTGGAGTCATTTCATTGCAAGCGGGTTTTTACATACTTCTCAGACATTTCACTGGAAGCGGGTTTTTTAAGTGCTCTGGAGTCATTTCGTTGCAAGCGGGTTTTTAAATGCTCTGGAGTCATTTCGTTGCAAGCGGGTTTTTAAGTGCTCTGGAGTCATTTCGTTGCAAGCGGGTTTTTAAGTGCTCTGGAGTCATTTCGTTGCAAGCGGGTTTTTAAGTGCTCTGGAGTCATTTCGTTGCAAGCGGGTTTTTAAGTGCTCTGGAGTCATTTCGTTGCAAGCGGGTTTTTAAGTGCTCTGGAGTCATTTCGATGCAAGCGGGTTTTTAAGTGCTCTGGAGTCATTTCGTTGCAAGCGGGTTTTTAAGTGCTCTGAAGGCATTTCGTTGTAAGCGGGTTTTTCAGTGCTCTGGAGTCATTTCGTTGCAAGCGGGTTTTTACGTGCTCTGGAGTCATTTCATTGCAAGCGGGTTTTTACATACTTCTCAGACATTTCACTGGAAGCGGGTTTTTTAAGTGCTCTGGAGTCATTTCGTTGCAAGCGGGTTTTTAAGTACTCTGCAGTCATTTCGTTACAAGCGGGTTTTTAAGTGCTCTGGAGTCATTTCGTTGCAAGCGGGTTTTTAAGTGCTCTGGAGTCATTTCGTTGCAAGCGGGTTTTTAAGTGCTCTGGAGTCATTTCGTTGCAAGCGGGTTTTTAAGTGCTCTGGAGTCATTTCGTTGCAAGCGGGTTTTTAAGTGCTCTGGAGTCATTTCGTTGCAAGCGGGTTTTTAAGTGCTCTGGAGTCATTTCTTTGCAAGCGGGTTTTTAAGTGCTCTGGAGTCATTTCGTTACAAGCGGGTTTTTAAGTGCTCTGGAGTCATTTCGTTGCAATCGTGTTTTTAAGTGCTCTGGAGTCATTTCGTTGCAAGCGGGTTTTTAAGTGCTCTGGAGTCATTTCGTTGCAAGCGGGTTTTTAAGTGCTCTGGAGTCATTTCGTTGCAAGCGGGTTTTTAAGTGCTCTGGAGTCATTTCGTTGCAAGCGGGTTTTTAAGTGCTCTGGAGTCATTTCGTTGCAAGCGGGTGTTTAAGTGCTCTGGAGTCATTTCGTTGCAAGCGGGTTTTTAAGTGCTCTGGAGTCATTTTGTTGCAAGCGGGTTTTTAAATGCTCTGGAGTCATTTCGTTGCAAGCGGGTTTTTAAGTGCTCTGGAGTCATTTCGTTGCAAGCGGGTTTTTAAGTGCTCTGGAGTCATTTCGTTGCAAGCGGGTTTTTAAGTGCTCTGGAGTCATTTCGTTGCAAGCGGGTGTTTAAGTGCTCTGGAGTCATTTCGTTGCAAGCGGGTTTTTAAATGCTCTGGAGTCATTTCGTTGCAAGCGGGTTTTTAAGTGCTCTGGAGTCATTTCGTTGCAAGCGGGTTTTTAAGTGCTCTGGAGTCATTTCGTTGCAAGCGGGTTTTTAAGTGCTCTGGAGTCATTTCGTTGCAAGCGGGTTTTTAAGTGCTCTGGAGTCATTTCGTTGCAAGCGGGTTTTTAAGTGCTCTGGAGTCATTTCGATGCAAGCGGGTTTTTAAGTGCTCTGGAGTCATTTCGTTGCAAGCGGGTTTTTAAGTGCTCTGAAGGCATTTCGTTGTAAGCGGGTTTTTCAGTGCTCTGGATTCATTTCGTTGCAAGCGGGTTTTTACGTGCTCTGGAGTCATTTCATTGCAAGCGGGTTTTTACATACTTCTCAGACATTTCACTGGAAGCGGGTTTTTTAAGTGCTCTGGAGTCATTTCGTTGCAAGCGGGTTTTTAAATGCTCTGGAGTCATTTCGTTGCAAGCGGGTTTTTAAGTGCTCTGGAGTCATTTCGTTGCAAGCGGGTTTTTAAGTGCTCTGGAGTCATTTCGTTGCAAGCGGGTTTTTAAGTGCTCTGGAGTCATTTCGTTGCAAGCGGGTTTTTAAGTGCTCTGGAGTCATTTCGTTGCAAGCGGGTTTTTAAGTGCTCTGGAGTCATTTCGATGCAAGCGGGTTTTTAAGTGCTCTGGAGTCATTTCGTTGCAAGCGGGTTTTTAAGTGCTCTGAAGGCATTTCGTTGTAAGCGGGTTTTTCAGTGCTCTGGAGTCATTTCGTTGCAAGCGGGTTTTTACGTGCTCTGGAGTCATTTCATTGCAAGCGGGTTTTTACATACTTCTCAGACATTTCACTGGAAGCGGTTTTTTTAAGTGCTCTGGAGTCATTTCGTTGCAAGCGGGTTTTTAAGTGCTCTGGAGTCATTTCGTTGCAAGCGGGTTTTTAAGTGCTCTGGAGTCATTTCGTTGCAAGCGGGTTTTTAAGTGCTCTGGAGTCATTTCGTTGCAAGCGGGTTTTTAAGTGCTCTGGAGCCATTTCGATGCAAGCGGGTTTTTAAGTGCTCTGGAGTCATTTCGTTGCAAGCGGGTTTTTAAGTGCTCTGAAGGCATTTCGTTGTAAGCGGGTTTTTCAGTGCTCTGGATTCATTTCGTTGCAAGCGGGTTTTTACGTGCTCTGGAGTCATTTCATTGCAAGCGGGTTTTTACATACTTCTCAGACATTTCACTGGAAGCGGGTTTTTTAAGTGCTCTGGAGTCATTTCGTTGCAAGCGGGTTTTTAAATGCTCTGGAGTCATTTCGTTGCAAGCGGGTTTTTAAGTGCTCTGGAGTCATTTCGTTGCAAGCGGGTTTTTAAGTGCTCTGGAGTCATTTCGTTGCAAGCGGGTTTTTAAGTGCTCTGGAGTCATTTCGTTGCAAGCGGGTTTTTAAGTGCTCTGGAGTCATTTCGTTGCAAGCGGGTTTTTAAGTGCTCTGGAGTCATTTCGATGCAAGCGGGTTTTTAAGTGCTCTGGAGTCATTTCGTTGCAAGCGGGTTTTTAAGTGCTCTGAAGGCATTTCGTTGTAAGCGGGTTTTTCAGTGCTCTGGAGTCATTTCGTTGCAAGCGGGTTTTTACGTGCTCTGGAGTCATTTCATTGCAAGCGGGTTTTTACATACTTCTCAGACATTTCACTGGAAGCGGGTTTTTTAAGTGCTCTGGAGTCATTTCGTTGCAAGCGGGTTTTTAAGTACTCTGCAGTCATTTCGTTACAAGCGGGTTTTTAAGTGCTCTGGAGTCATTTCGTTGCAAGCGGGTTTTTAAGTGCTCTGGAGTCATTTCGTTGCAAGCGGGTTTTTAAGTGCTCTGGAGTCATTTCGTTGCAAGCGGGTTTTTAAGTGCTCTGGAGTCATTTCGTTGCAAGCGGGTTTTTAAGTGCTCTGGAGTCATTTCGTTGCAAGCGGGTTTTTAAGTGCTCTGGAGTCATTTCTTTGCAAGCGGGTTTTTAAGTGCTCTGGAGTCATTTCGTTACAAGCGGGTTTTTAAGTGCTCTGGAGTCATTTCGTTGCAATCGTGTTTTTAAGTGCTCTGGAGTCATTTCGTTGCAAGCGGGTTTTTAAGTGCTCTGGAGTCATTTCGTTGCAAGCGGGTTTTTAAGTGCTCTGGAGTCATTTCGTTGCAAGCGGGTTTTTAAGTGCTCTGGAGTCATTTCGTTGCAAGCGGGTTTTTAAGTGCTCTGGAGTCATTTCGTTGCAAGCGGGTGTTTAAGTGCTCTGGAGTCATTTCGTTGCAAGCGGGTTTTTAAGTGCTCTGGAGTCATTTTGTTGCAAGCGGGTTTTTAAATGCTCTGGAGTCATTTCGTTGCAAGCGGGTTTTTAAGTGCTCTGGAGTCATTTCGTTGCAAGCGGGTTTTTACGTGCTCTGGAGTCATTTCATTGCAAGCGGGTTTTTACATACTTCTCAGACATTTCACTGGAAGCGGGTTTTTTAAGTGCTCTGGAGTCATTTCGTTGCAAGCGGGTTTTTAAGTACTCTGCAGTCATTTCGTTACAAGCGGGTTTTTAAGTGCTCTGGAGTCATTTCGTTGCAAGCGGGTTTTTAAGTGCTCTGGAGTCATTTCGTTGCAAGCGGGTTTTTAAGTGCTCTGGAGTCATTTCGTTGCAAGCGGGTTTTTAAGTGCTCTGGAGTCATTTCGTTGCAAGCGGGTTTTTAAGTGCTCTTGAGTCATTTCGTTGCAAGCGGGTTTTTAAGTGCTCTGGAGTCATTTCGTTGCAAGCGGGTTTTTAAGTGCTCTGGAGTCATTTCGTTGCAAGCGGGTTTTTAAGTGTTCTTGACTCATTTCGTTGCAAGCGGTTTTTTAAGTGCTCTGGAGTCATTTCGTTGCAAGCGGGTTTTTAAGTGCTCTGGAGTCATTTCATTGCAAGCAGGTTTTTACATACTTCTCAGACATTTCACTGGAAGCGGGTTTTTTAAGTGCTCTGGAGTCCTTTCGTTGCAAGAGGGTTTTTAAGTGCTCTTGAGTCATTTCGTTGCTAGCGGGTTTGAAATTGCTCTGGAGTCATTTCGTTGCAAGCGGGTTTTTAAGTGCTCTGGAGTCATTTCGTTGCAAGCGGGTTTTTAAGTGCTCTGGAGTCATTTCGTTGCAAGCGGGTTTTTAAGTGCTCTGGAGTCATTTCGATGCAAGCGGGTTTTTAAGTGCTCTGGAGTCATTTCGTTGCAAGCGGGTTTTTAAGTGCTCTGGAGTCATTTCGTTGCAAGCGGGTTTTTAAGTGCTCTGGAGTCATTTCGTTGCAAGCGGGTTTTTAAGTGCTCTGGAGTCATTTCGTTGCAAGCGGGTGTTTAAGTGCTCTGGAGTCATTTCGTTGCAAGCGGGTTTTTAAGTGCTCTGGAGTCATTTCGTTGCAAGCGGGTTTTTAAATGCTCTGGAGTCATTTCGTTGCAAGCGGGTTTTTAAGTGCTCTGGAGTCATTTCGTTGCAAGCGGGTTTTTAAGTGCTCTGGAGTCATTTCGTTGCAAGCGGGTTTTTAAGTGCTCTGGAGTCATTTCGTTGCAAGCGGGTTTTTAAGTGCTCTGGAGTCATTTCGTTGCAAGCGGGTTTTTAAGTGCTCTGGAGTCATTTCGATGCAAGCGGGTTTTTAAGTGCTCTGGAGTCATTTCGTTGCAAGCGGGTTTTTAAGTGCTCTGAAGGCATTTCGTTGTAAGCGGGTTTTTCAGTGCTCTGGAGTCATTTCGTTGCAAGCGGGTTTTTACGTGCTCTGGAGTCATTTCATTGCAAGCGGGTTTTTACATACTTCTCAGACATTTCACTGGAAGCGGGTTTTTTAAGTGCTCTGGAGTCATTTCGTTGCAAGCGGGTTTTTAAATGCTCTGGAGTCATTTCGTTGCAAGCGGGTTTTTAAGTGCTCTGGAGTCATTTCGTTGCAAGCGGGTTTTTAAGTGCTCTGGAGTCATTTCGTTGCAAGCGGGTTTTTAAGTGCTCTGGAGTCATTTCGTTGCAAGCGGGTTTTTAAGTGCTCTGGAGTCATTTCGTTGCAAGCGGGTTTTTAAGTGCTCTGGAGTCATTTCGATGCAAGCGGGTTTTTAAGTGCTCTGGAGTCATTTCGTTGCAAGCGGGTTTTTAAGTGCTCTGGAGTCATTTCGTTGCAAGCGGGTTTTTAAGTGCTCTGGAGTCATTTCGTTGCAAGCGGGTTTTTAAGTGCTCTGGAGTCATTTCGTTGCAAGCGGGTTTTTAAGTGCTCTGGAGTCATTTCGTTGCAAGCGGGTTTTTAAGTGCTCTGGAGTCATTTCGTTGCAAGCGGGTTTTTAAGTGCTCTGGAGTCATTTCGTTGCAAGCTGGTGTTTAAGTGCTCTGGAGTCATTTCGTTGCAAGCGGGTTTTTAAGTGCTCTGGAGTCATTTTGTTGCAAGCGGGTTTTTAAATGCTCTGGAGTCATTTCGTTGCAAGCGGGTTTTTAAGTGCTCTGGAGTCATTTCGTTGCAAGCGGGTTTTTACGTGCTCTGGAGTCATTTCATTGCAAGCGGGTTTTTACATACTTCTCAGACATTTCACTGGAAGCGGGTTTTTTAAGTGCTCTGGAGTCATTTCGTTGCAAGCGGGTTTTTAAGTACTCTGCAGTCATTTCGTTACAAGCGGGTTTTTAAGTGCTCTGGAGTCATTTCGTTGCAAGCGGGTTTTTAAGTGCTCTGGAGTCATTTCGTTGCAAGCGGGTTTTTAAGTGCTCTGGAGTCATTTCGTTGCAAGCGGGTTTTTAAGTGCTCTGGAGTCATTTCGTTGCAAGCGGGTTTTTAAGTGGTCTTGAGTCATTTCGTTGCAAGCGGGTTTTTAAGTGCTCTGGAGTCATTTCGTTGCAAGCGGGTTTTTAAGTGCTCTGGAGTCATTTCGTTGCAAGCGGGTTTTTAATTGTTCTTGACTCATTTCGTTGCAAGCGGTTTTTTAAGTGCTCTGGAGTCATTTCGTTGCAAGCGGGTTTTTAAGTGCTCTGGAGTCATTTCATTGCAAGCAGGTTTTTACATACTTCTCAGACATTTCACTGGAAGCGGGTTTTTTAAGTGCTCTGGAGTCCTTTCGTTGCAAGAGGGTTTTTAAGTGCTCTTGAGTCATTTCGTTGCTAGCGGGTTTGAAATTGCTCTGGAGTCATTTCGTTGCAAGCGGGTTTTTAAGTGCTCTGGAGTCATTTCGTTGCAAGCGGGTTTTTAAGTGCTCTGGAGTCATTTCGTTGCAAGCGGGTTTTTAAGTGCTCTGGAGTCATTTCGTTGCAAGCGGGTTTTTAAGTGCTCTGGAGTCATTTCGTTGCAAGCGGGTTTTTAAGTGCTCTGGAGTCATTTCGTTGCAAGCGGGTTTTTAAGTGCTCTGGAGTCATTTCGTTGCAAGCGGGTTTTTAAGTGCTCTGGAGTCATTTCGATGCAAGCGGGTTTTTAAGTGCTCTGGAGTCATTTCGTTGCAAGCGGGTTTTTAAGTGCTCTGGAGTCATTTCGTTGCAAGCGGGTTTTTAAGTGCTCTGAAGGCATTTCGTTGTAAGTGGGTTTTTCAGTGCTCTGGAGTCATTTCGTTGCAAGCGGGTTTTTACATGCTCTGGAGTCATTTCATTGCAAGCGGGTTTTTACATACTTCTCAGACATTTCACTGGAAGCGGGTTTTTTAAGTGCTCTGGAGTCATTTCGTTGCAAGGGGGTTTTTAAGTACTCTGGAGTCATTTCGTTGCAAGCGGGTTTTTAAGTGCTCTGGAGTCATTTCGTTGCAAGCGGGTTTTTAAGTGCTCTGGAGTCATTTCGTTGCAAGCGGGTGTTTAAGTGCTCTGGAGTCATTTCGTTGCAAGCGGGTTTTTAAGTGCTCTGGAGTCATTTTGTTGTAAGCGGGTTTTTAAGTGCTCTGGAGTCATTTCGTTGCAAGCGGGTTTTTACGTGCTCTGGAGTCATTTCATTGCAAGCGGGTTTTTACATACTTCTCAGACATTTCACTGGAAGCGGGTTTTTTAAGTGCTCTGGAGTCATTTCGTTGCAAGCGGGTTTTTAAGTACTCTGCAGTCATTTCGTTACAAGCGGGTTTTTAAGTGCTCTGGAGTCATTTCGTTGCAAGCGGGTTTTTAAGTGCTCTGGAGTCATTTCGTTGCAAGCGGGTTTTTAAGTGCTCTGGAGTCATTTCGTTGCAAGCGGGTTTTTAAGTGCTCTGGAGTCATTTCGTTGCAAGCGGGTTTTTAAGTGCTCTTGAGTCATTTCGTTGCAAGCGGGTTTTTAAGTGCTCTGGAGTCATTTCGTTGCAAGCGGGTTTTTAAGTGCTCTGGAGTCATTTCGTTGCAAGCGGGTTTTTAAGTGTTCTTGACTCATTTCGTTGCAAGCGGTTTTTTAAGTGCTCTGGAGTCATTTCGTTGCAAGCGGGTTTTTAAGTGCTCTGGAGTCATTTCATTGCAAGCAGGTTTTTACATACTTCTCAGACATTTCACTGGAAGCGGGTTTTTTAAGTGCTCTGGAGTCCTTTCGTTGCAAGAGGGTTTTTAAGTGCTCTTGAGTCATTTCGTTGCTAGCGGGTTTGAAATTGCTCTGGAGTCATTTCGTTGCAAGCGGGTTTTTAAGTGCTCTGGAGTCATTTCGTTGCAAGCGGGTTTTTAAGTGCTCTGGAGTCATTTCGTTGCAAGCGGGTTTTTAAGTGCTCTGGAGTCATTTCGATGCAAGCGGGTTTTTAAGTGCTCTGGAGTCATTTCGTTGCAAGCGGGTTTTTAAGTGCTCTGGAGTCATTTCGTTGCAAGCGGGTTTTTAAGTGCTCTGGAGTCATTTCGTTGCAAGCGGGTTTTTAAGTGCTCTGGAGTCATTTCGTTGCAAGCGGGTGTTTAAGTGCTCTGGAGTCATTTCGTTGCAAGCGGGTTTTTAAGTGCTCTGGAGTCATTTCGTTGCAAGCGGGTTTTTAAATGCTCTGGAGTCATTTCGTTGCAAGCGGGTTTTTAAGTGCTCTGGAGTCATTTCGTTGCAAGCGGGTTTTTAAGTGCTCTGGAGTCATTTCGTTGCAAGCGGGTTTTTAAGTGCTCTGGAGTCATTTCGTTGCAAGCGGGTTTTTAAGTGCTCTGGAGTCATTTCGTTGCAAGCGGGTTTTTAAGTGCTCTGGAGTCATTTCGATGCAAGCGGGTTTTTAAGTGCTCTGGAGTCATTTCGTTGCAAGCGGGTTTTTAAGTGCTCTGAAGGCATTTCGTTGTAAGCGGGTTTTTCAGTGCTCTGGAGTCATTTCGTTGCAAGCGGGTTTTTACGTGCTCTGGAGTCATTTCATTGCAAGCGGGTTTTTACATACTTCTCAGACATTTCACTGGAAGCGGGTTTTTTAAGTGCTCTGGAGTCATTTCGTTGCAAGCGGGTTTTTAAATGCTCTGGAGTCATTTCGTTGCAAGCGGGTTTTTAAGTGCTCTGGAGTCATTTCGTTGCAAGCGGGTTTTTAAGTGCTCTGGAGTCATTTCGTTGCAAGCGGGTTTTTAAGTGCTCTGGAGTCATTTCGTTGCAAGCGGGTTTTTAAGTGCTCTGGAGTCATTTCGTTGCAAGCGGGTTTTTAAGTGCTCTGGAGTCATTTCGATGCAAGCGGGTTTTTAAGTGCTCTGGAGTCATTTCGTTGCAAGCGGGTTTTTAAGTGCTCTGGAGTCATTTCGTTGCAAGCGGGTTTTTAAGTGCTCTGGAGTCATTTCGTTGCAAGCGGGTTTTTAAGTGCTCTGGAGTCATTTCGTTGCAAGCGGGTTTTTAAGTGCTCTGGAGTCATTTCGTTGCAAGCGGGTTTTTAAGTGCTCTGGAGTCATTTCGTTGCAAGCGGGTTTTTAAGTGCTCTGGAGTCATTTCGTTGCAAGCTGGTGTTTAAGTGCTCTGGAGTCATTTCGTTGCAAGCGGGTTTTTAAGTGCTCTGGAGTCATTTTGTTGCAAGCGGGTTTTTAAATGCTCTGGAGTCATTTCGTTGCAAGCGGGTTTTTAAGTGCTCTGGAGTCATTTCGTTGCAAGCGGGTTTTTACGTGCTCTGGAGTCATTTCATTGCAAGCGGGTTTTTACATACTTCTCAGACATTTCACTGGAAGCGGGTTTTTTAAGTGCTCTGGAGTCATTTCGTTGCAAGCGGGTTTTTAAGTACTCTGCAGTCATTTCGTTACAAGCGGGTTTTTAAGTGCTCTGGAGTCATTTCGTTGCAAGCGGGTTTTTAAGTGCTCTGGAGTCATTTCGTTGCAAGCGGGTTTTTAAGTGCTCTGGAGTCATTTCGTTGCAAGCGGGTTTTTAAGTGCTCTGGAGTCATTTCGTTGCAAGCGGGTTTTTAAGTGGTCTTGAGTCATTTCGTTGCAAGCGGGTTTTTAAGTGCTCTGGAGTCATTTCGTTGCAAGCGGGTTTTTAAGTGCTCTGGAGTCATTTCGTTGCAAGCGGGTTTTTAATTGTTCTTGACTCATTTCGTTGCAAGCGGTTTTTTAAGTGCTCTGGAGTCATTTCGTTGCAAGCGGGTTTTTAAGTGCTCTGGAGTCATTTCATTGCAAGCAGGTTTTTACATACTTCTCAGACATTTCACTGGAAGCGGGTTTTTTAAGTGCTCTGGAGTCCTTTCGTTGCAAGAGGGTTTTTAAGTGCTCTTGAGTCATTTCGTTGCTAGCGGGTTTGAAATTGCTCTGGAGTCATTTCGTTGCAAGCGGGTTTTTAAGTGCTCTGGAGTCATTTCGTTGCAAGCGGGTTTTTAAGTGCTCTGGAGTCATTTCGTTGCAAGCGGGTTTTTAAGTGCTCTGGAGTCATTTCGTTGCAAGCGGGTTTTTAAGTGCTCTGGAGTCATTTCGTTGCAAGCGGGTTTTTAAGTGCTCTGGAGTCATTTCGTTGCAAGCGGGTTTTTAAGTGCTCTGGAGTCATTTCGTTGCAAGCGGGTTTTTAAGTGCTCTGAAGGCATTTCGTTGTAAGTGGGTTTTTCAGTGCTCTGGAGTCATTTCGTTGCAAGCGGGTTTTTACATGCTCTGGAGTCATTTCATTGCAAGCGGGTTTTTACATACTTCTCAGACATTTCACTGGAAGCGGGTTTTTTAAGTGCTCTGGAGTCATTTCGTTGCAAGGGGGTTTTTAAGTACTCTGGAGTCATTTCGTTGCAAGCGGGTTTTTAAGTGCTCTGGAGTCATTTCGTTGCAAGCGGGTTTTTAAGTGCTCTGGAGTCATTTCGTTGCAAGCGGGTGTTTAAGTGCTCTGGAGTCATTTCGTTGCAAGCGGGTTTTTAAGTGCTCTGGAGTCATTTTGTTGTAAGCGGGTTTTTAAGTGCTCTGGAGTCATTTCGTTGCAAGGGGGTTTTTAAGTGTTCTGGACTCATTTCGTTGCAAGCGGGTTTTTACATACTTCTCAGACATTTCACTGGAAGTGGGTTTTTTAAGTGCTCTGGAGTCATTTTGTTGCAAGCGGGTTTTTAAGTGCTCTGGAGTCATTTTGTTGCAAGCATGTTTTTAAGTGTTCTGGAGTCATTTCGTTGCAAGCGGGTTTTTAAGTACTCTGGGGTCATTTCGTTGCAAGCGGGTTTTTAAGTGCTCTGGAGTCATTTCGTTGCAAGCGGGTTTTTAAGTGCTCTGGAGTCATTTCGTTGCAAGCGGGTTTTTAAGTGCTCTGGAGTCATTTCGTTGCAAGCGGGTTTTTAAGTGCTCTGGAGTCATTTCGTTGCAAGCGGGTTTTTAAGTGCTCTGGAGTCATTTCGTTGCAAGCGGGTTTTTAAGTGCTCTGGAGTCATTTCGTTGCAAGCGGGTTTTTACGTGCTCTGGAGTCATTTCGTTGCAAGCGGGTTTTTAAGTGCTCTGGAGTCATTTCGTTGCAAGCGGGTTTTTAAGTGCTCTGGAGTCATTTCGTTGCAAGCGGGTTTTTAAGTGCTCTGGAGTCATTTCGTTGCAAGCGGGTTTTTAAGTGCTCTGGAGTCATTTCGTTGCAAGCGGGTTTTTAAGTGCTCTGGAGTCATTTCGTTGCAAGCGGGTTTTTAAGTGCTCTGGAGTCATTTCGTTGCAAGCGGGTTTTTAAGTGCTCTGGAGTCATTTCGTTGCAAGCGGGTTTTTAAGTGCTCTGGAGTCATTTCGTTGCAAGCGGGTTTTTAAGTGCTCTGGAGTCATTTCGTTGCAAGCGGGTTTTTAAGTGCTCTGGAGTCATTTTGTTGCAAGCGGGTTTTTCAGTGCTCTGGAGTCATTTCGTTGCAAGCGGGTTTTTAAGTGTTCTGGACTCATTTCGTTGCAAGCGGATTTTTACATACTTCTCAGACATTTCACTGGAAGTGGGTTTTTTAAGTGCTCTGGAGTCATTTTGTTGCAAGCGGGTTTTTAAGTGCTCTGGAGTCATTTTGTTGCAAGCGGGTTTTTAAGTGTTCTGGACTCATTTCGTTGCAAGCGGATTTTTACATACTTCTCAGACATTTCACTGGAAGTGGGTTTTTTAAGTGCTCTGGAGTCATTTTGTTGCAAGCGGGTTTTTAAGTGCTCTGGAGTCATTTCGTTGCAAGCGGGTTTTTAAGTGCTCTGGAGTCATTTCGTTGCAAGCGGGTTTTTAAGTGCTCTGGAGTCATTTCGTTGCAAGCGGGTTTTTAAGTGCTCTGGAGTCATTTCGTTGCAAGCGGGTTTTTAAGTGCTCTGGAGTCATTTCGTTGCAAGCGGGTTTTTAAGTGCTCTGGAGTCATTTCGTTGCAAGCGGGTTTTTAAGTGCTCTGGAGTCATTTCGTTGCAAGCGGGTTTTTAAGTGCTCTGGAGTCATTTCGATGCAAGCGGGTTTTTAAGTGCTCTGGAGTCATTTCGTTGCAAGCGGGTTTTTAAGTGCTCTGGAGTCATTTCGTTGCAAGCGGGTTTTTAAGTGCTCTGAAGGCATTTCGTTGTAAGCGGGTTTTTCAGTGCTCTGGAGTCATTTCGTTGCAAGCGGGTTTTTACGTGCTCTGGAGTCATTTCATTGCAAGCGGGTTTTTACATACTTCTCAGACATTTCACTGGAAGCGGGTTTTTTAAGTGCTCTGGAGTCATTTCGTTGCAAGGGGGTTTTTAAGTACTCTGGAGTCATTTCGTTGCAAGCGGGTTTTTAAGTGCTCTGGAGTCATTTCGTTGCAAGCGGGTTTTTAAGTGCTCTGGAGTCATTTCGTTGCAAGCGGGTGTTTAAGTGCTCTGGAGTCATTTCGTTGCAAGCGGGTTTTTAAGTGCTCTGGAGTCATTTTGTTGTAAGCGGGTTTTTAAGTGCTCTGGAGTCATTTCGTTGCAAGGGGGTTTTTAAGTGTTCTGGACTCATTTCGTTGCAAGCGGGTTTTTACATACTTCTCAGACATTTCACTGGAAGTGGGTTTTTTAAGTGCTCTGGAGTCATTTTGTTGCAAGCGGGTTTTTAAGTGCTCTGGAGTCATTTTGTTGCAAGCATGTTTTTAAGTGTTCTGGAGTCATTTCGTTGCAAGCGGGTTTTTAAGTACTCTGGGGTCATTTCGTTGCAAGCGGGTTTTTAAGTGCTCTGGAGTCATTTCGTTGCTAGCGGGTTTTTAAGTGCTCTGGAGTCATTTCGTTGCAAGCGGGTTTTTAAGTGCTCTGGAGTCATTTCGTTGCAAGCGGGTTTTTAAGTGCTCTGGAGTCATTTCGTTGCAAGAAGGTTTTTAAGTGCTCTGGAGTCATTTCGTTGCAAGCGGGTTTTTAAGTGCTCTGGAGTCATTTCGTTGCAAGCGGGTTTTTAAGTGCTCTGGAGTCATTTCGTTGCAAGCGGGTTTTTAAGTGCTCTGGAGTCATTTCGTTGCAAGCGGGTTTTTAAGTGCTCTGGAGTCATTTCGTTGCAAGCGGGTTTTTAAGTACTCTGGAGTCATTTCGTTGCAAGCGGGTTTTTAAGTGCTCTGGAGTCATTTCGTTGCAAGCGGGTTTTTAAGTGCTCTGGAGTCATTTCGTTGCAAGCGGGTTTTTAAGTGCTCTGGAGTCATTTCGTTGCAAGCGGGTTTTTAAGTGCTCTGGAGTCATTTCGTTGCAAGCGGGTTTTTAAGTGCTCTGGAGTCATTTCGTTGCAAGCGGGTTTTTAAGTGCTCTGGAGTCATTTCGTTGCAAGCGGGTTTTTAAGTGCTCTGGAGTCATTTTGTTGCAAGCGGGTTTTTCAGTGCTCTGGAGTCATTTCGTTGCAAGCGGGTTTTTAAGTGTTCTGGACTCATTTCGTTGCAAGCGGATTTTTACATACTTCTCAGACATTTCACTGGAAGTGGGTTTTTTAAGTGCTCTGGAGTCATTTTGTTGCAAGCGGGTTTTTAAGTGCTCTGGAGTCATTTCGTTGCAAGCGGGTTTTTAAGTGCTCTGGAGTCATTTCGTTGCAAGCGGGTGTTTAAGTGCTCTGGAGTCATTTCGTTGCAAGCGGGTTTTTAAGTGCTCTGGAGTCATTTTGTTGTAAGCGGGTTTTTAAGTGCTCTGGAGTCATTTCGTTGCAAGGGGGTTTTTAAGTGTTCTGGACTCATTTCGTTGCAAGCGGGTTTTTACATACTTCTCAGACATTTCACTGGAAGTGGGTTTTTTAAGTGCTCTGGAGTCATTTTGTTGCAAGCGGGTTTTTAAGTGCTCTGGAGTCATTTTGTTGCAAGCATGTTTTTAAGTGTTCTGGAGTCATTTCGTTGCAAGCGGGTTTTTAAGTACTCTGGGGTCATTTCGTTGCAAGCGGGTTTTTAAGTGCTCTGGAGTCATTTCGTTGCTAGCGGGTTTTTAAGTGCTCTGGAGTCATTTCGTTGCAAGCGGGTTTTTAAGTGCTCTGGAGTCATTTCGTTGCAAGCGGGTTTTTAAGTGCTCTGGAGTCATTTCGTTGCAAGAAGGTTTTTAAGTGCTCTGGAGTCATTTCGTTGCAAGCGGGTTTTTAAGTGCTCTGGAGTCATTTCGTTGCAAGCGGGTTTTTAAGTGCTCTGGAGTCATTTCGTTGCAAGCGGGTTTTTAAGTGCTCTGGAGTCATTTCGTTGCAAGCGGGTTTTTAAGTGCTCTGGAGTCATTTCGTTGCAAGCGGGTTTTTAAGTACTCTGGAGTCATTTCGTTGCAAGCGGGTTTTTAAGTGCTCTGGAGTCATTTCGTTGCAAGCGGGTTTTTAAGTGCTCTGGAGTCATTTCGTTGCAAGCGGGTTTTTAAGTGCTCTGGAGTCATTTCGTTGCAAGCGGGTTTTTAAGTGCTCTGGAGTCATTTCGTTGCAAGCGGGTTTTTAAGTGCTCTGGAGTCATTTCGTTGCAAGCGGGTTTTTAAGTGCTCTGGAGTCATTTCGTTGCAAGCGGGTTTTTAAGTGCTCTGGAGTCATTTTGTTGCAAGCGGGTTTTTCAGTGCTCTGGAGTCATTTCGTTGCAAGCGGGTTTTTAAGTGTTCTGGACTCATTTCGTTGCAAGCGGATTTTTACATACTTCTCAGACATTTCACTGGAAGTGGGTTTTTTAAATGCTCTGGAGTCATTTTGTTGCAAGCGGGTTTTTAAGTGCTCTGGAGTCATTTCGTTGCAAGCGTGTTTTTAAGTGTTCTGGAGTCATTTCGTTGCAAGCGGGTTTTTAAGTGCTCTGGAGTCATTTCATTGCAAGCGGGTTTTTAAGTGCTCTGGAGTCATTTCGTTGCAAGCGGGTTTTTAAGTGCTCTGGAGTCATTTCGTTGCAAGCGGGTTTTTAAGTGCTCTGGAGTCATTTCGTTGCAAGCGGGTTTTTAAGTGCTCTGGAGTCATTTCGTTGCAAGCGGGTGTTTAAGTGCTCTGGAGTCATTTCGTTGCAAGCGGGTTTTAAGTTCTCTGGAGTCATTTTGTTGCAAGTGGGTTTTTAAATGCTCTGGAGTCATTTCGTTGCAAGCGGGTTTTTAAGTGCTCTGGAGTCATTTCGTTGCAAGCGGGTTTTTAAGTGCTCTGGAGTCATTTCGTTGCAAGCGGGTTTTTAAGTGCTCTGGAGTCATTTCGTTGCAAGCGGGTTTTTAAGTGCTCTGGAGTCATTTCGTTGCAAGCGGGTTTTTAAGTGCTCTGAAGGCATTTCGTTGTAAGCGGGTTTTTAAGTGCTCTGGAGTCATTTCGTTGCAAGCGGGTTTTTAAGTGTTCTGGAGTCATTTCGTTGCAAGCAGGTTTTTAAGGGCTCTGGAGTCATTTCGTTGCAAGCGGGTTTTTAAGTGCTCTGGAGTCTTTTCGTTGCAAGCGGGTTTTTAAGTGCTCTTGAGTCATTTCGTTGCTAGCGGGTTTGAAAGTGTCTGGAGTCATATCGTTGCAAGCGGGTTTTAAAGTGCTCTGGAGTCATTTCGTTGCAAGCGGGTTTTTAAGTGCTCTTGAGTCATTTCGTTGCTAGCGGGTTTGAAAGTGCTCTGGAGTCATTTCGTTGCAAGCGGGTTTTTAAATGCTCTGGAGTCATTTCGTTGCAAGCGGGTTTTTAAGTGCTCTGGAGTCATTTCGTTGCAAGCGGGTTTTTAAGTGCTCTGGAGTCATTTCGTTGCAAGCGGGTTTTTAAGTGCTCTGGAGTCATTTCGTTGCAAGCGGGTTTTTAAGTGCTCTGGAGTCATTTCGTTGCAAGCGGGTTTTTAAGTGCTCTGGAGTCATTTCGATGCAAGCGGGTTTTTAAGTGCTCTGGAGTCATTTCGTTGCAAGCGGGTTTTTAAGTGCTCTGAAGGCATTTCGTTGTAAGCGGGTTTTTCAGTGCTCTGGAGTCATTTCGTTGCAAGCGGGTTTTTACGTGCTCTGGAGTCATTTCATTGCAAGCGGGTTTTTACATACTTCTCAGACATTTCACTGGAAGCGGGTTTTTTAAGTGCTCTGGAGTCATTTCGTTGCAAGCGGGTTTTTAAGTACTCTGCAGTCATTTCGTTACAAGCGGGTTTTTAAGTGCTCTGGAGTCATTTCGTTGCAAGTGGGTTTTTAAGTGCTCTGGAGTCATTTCGTTGCAAGCGGGTTTTTAAGTGCTCTGGAGTCATTTCGTTGCAAGCGGGTTTTTAAGTGCTCTGGAGTCATTTCGTTGCAAGCGGGTTTTTAAGTGCTCTTGAGTCATTTCGTTGCAAGCGGGTTTTTAAGTGCTCTGGAGTCATTTCGTTGCAAGCGGGTTTTTAAGTGCTCTGGAGTCATTTCGTTGCAAGCGGGTTTTTAAGTGTTCTTGACTCATTTCGTTGCAAGCGGTTTTTTAAGTGCTCTGGAGTCATTTCGTTGCAAGCGGGTTTTTAAGTGCTCTGGAGTCATTTCATTGCAAGCAGGTTTTTACATACTTCTCAGACATTTCACTGGAAGCGGGTTTTTTAAGTGCTCTGGAGTCCTTTCGTTGCAAGAGGGTTTTTAAGTGCTCTTGAGTCATTTCGTTGCTAGCGGGTTTGAAATTGCTCTGGAGTCATTTCGTTGCAAGCGGGTTTTTAAGTGCTCTGGAGTCATTTCGTTGCAAGCGGGTTTTTAAGTGCTCTGGAGTCATTTCGTTGCAAGCGGGTTTTTAAGTGCTCTGGAGTCATTTCGTTGCAAGCGGGTTTTTAAGTGCTCTGGAGTCATTTCGTTGCAAGCGGGTTTTTAAGTGCTCTGGAGTCATTTCGTTGCAAGCGGGTTTTTAAGTGCTCTGGAGTCATTTCGTTGCAAGCGGGTTTTTAAGTGCTCTGGAGTCATTTCGATGCAAGCGGGTTTTTAAGTGCTCTGGAGTCATTTCGTTGCAAGCGGGTTTTTAAGTGCTCTGGAGTCATTTCGTTGCAAGCGGGTTTTTAAGTGCTCTGAAGGCATTTCGTTGTAAGCGGGTTTTTCAGTGCTCTGGAGTCATTTCGTTGCAAGCGGGTTTTTACGTGCTCTGGAGTCATTTCATTGCAAGCGGGTTTTTACATACTTCTCAGACATTTCACTGGAAGCGGGTTTTTTAAGTGCTCTGGAGTCATTTCGTTGCAAGGGGGTTTTTAAGTACTCTGGACTCATTTCGTTGCAAGCGGGTTTTTAAGTGCTCTGGAGTCATTTCGTTGCAAGCGGGTTTTTAAGTGCTCTGGAGTCATTTCGTTGCAAGCGGGTGTTTAAGTGCTCTGGAGTCATTTCGTTGCAAGCGGGTTTTTAAGTGCTCTGGAGTCATTTTGTTGTAAGCGGGTTTTTAAGTGCTCTGGAGTCATTTCGTTGCAAGCGGGTTTTTAAGTGTTCTGGACTCATTTCGTTGCAAGCGGGTTTTAACATACTTCTCAGACATTTCACTGGAAGTGGGTTTTTTAAGTGCTCTGGAGTCATTTTGTTGCAAGCGGGTTTTTAAGTGCTCTGGAGTCATTTTGTTGCAAGCATGTTTTTAAGTGTTCTGGAGTCATTTCGTTGCAAGCGGGTTTTTAAGTACTCTGGGGTCATTTCGTTGCAAGCGGGTTTTTAAGTGCTCTGGAGTCATTCCGTTGCAAGCGGGTTTTTAAGTGCTCTGGAGTCATTTCGTTGCAAGCGGGTTTTTAAGTGCTCTGGAGTCATTTCGTTGCAAGCGGGTTTTTAAGTGCTCTGGAGTCATTTCGTTGCAAGCGGGTTTTTAAGTGCTCTGGAGTCATTTCGTTGCAAGCGGGTTTTTAAGTGCTCTGGAGTCATTTCGTTGCAAGCGGGTTTTTACGTGCTCTGGAGTCATTTCGTTGCAAGCGGGTTTTTAAGTGCTCTGGAGTCATTTCGTTGCATGCGGGTTTTTAAGTGCTCTGGAGTCATTTCGTTGCAAGCGGGTTTTTAAGTGCTCTGGAGTCATTTCGTTGCAAGCGGGTTTTTAAGTGCTCTGGAGTCATTTCGTTGCAAGCGGGTTTTTAAGTGCTCTGGAGTCATTTCGTTGCAAGCGGGTTTTTAAGTGCTCTGGAGTCATTTCGTTGCAAGCGGGTTTTTAAGTGCTCTGGAGTCATTTCGTTGCAAGCGGGTTTTTAAGTGCTCTGGAGTCATTTCGTTGCAAGCGGGTTTTTAAGTGCTCTGGAGTCATTTCCTTGCAAGCGGGTTTTTACATACTTCTCAGACATTTCACTGGAAGCGGGTTTTTTAAGTGCTCTGGAGTCATTTCGTTGCAAGGGGGTTTTTAAGTACTCTGGAGTCATTTCGTTGCAAGCGGGTTTTTAAGTGCTCTGGAGTCATTTCGTTGCAAGCGGGTTTTTAAGTGCTCTGGAGTCATTTCGTTGCAAGCGGGTTTTTAAGTGCTCTGGAGTCATTTCGTTGCAAGCGGGTTTTTAAGTGCTCTGGAGTCATTTCGTTGCAAGCGGGTTTTTACGTGCTCTGGAGTCATTTCGTTGCAAGCGGGTTTTTAAGTGCTCTGGAGTCATTTCGTTGCAAGCGGGTTTTTAAGTGCTCTGGAGTCATTTCGTTGCAAGCGGGTTTTTAAGTGCTCTGGAGTCATTTCGTTGCAAGCGGGTTTTTCAGTGCTCTGGAGTCATTTCGTTGCAAGCGGGTTTTTAAGTGTTCTGGACTCATTTCGTTGCAAGCGGATTTTTACATACTTCTCAGACATTTCACTGGAAGTGGGTTTTTTAAGTGCTCTGGAGTCATTTTGTTGCAAGCGGGTTTTTAAGTGCTCTGGAGTCATTTCGTTGCAAGCGTGTTTTTAAGTGTTCTGGAGTCATTTCGTTGCAAGCGGGTTTTTAAGTGCTCTGGAGTCATTTCATTGCAAGCGGGTTTTTAAGTGCTCTGGAGTCATTTCGTTGCAAGCGGGTTTTTAAGTGCTCTGGAGTCATTTCGTTGCAAGCGGGTTTTTAAGTGCTCTGGAGTGATTTCTTTGCAAGCGGGTTTTTAAGTGCTCTGGAGTCATTTCGTTACAAGCGGGTTTTTAAGTGCTCTGGAGTCATTTCGTTGCAATCGTGTTTTTAAGTGCTCTGGAGTCATTTTGTTGCAAGCGGGTTTTTAAGTGCTCTGGAGTCATTTCGTTGCAAGCGGGTTTTTAAGTGCTCTGGAGTCATTTCGTTGCAAGCGGGTTTTTAAGTGCTCTGGAGTCATTTCGTTGCAAGCGGGTTTTTAAGTGCTCTGGAGTCATTTCGTTGCAAGCGGGTGTTAAAGTGCTCTGGAGTCATTTCGTTGCAAGCGGGTTTTAAGTTCTCTGGAGTCATTTTGTTGCAAGCGGGTTTTTAAATGCTCTGGAGTCATTTCGTTGCAAGCGGGTTTTTAAGTGCTCTGGAGTCATTTCGTTGCAAGCGGGTTTTTAAGTGCTCTGGAGTCATTTCGTTGCAAGCGGGTTTTTAAGTGCTCTGGAGTCATTTCGTTGCAAGCGGGTTTTTAAGTGCTCTGGAGTCATTTCGTTGCAAGCGGGTTTTTAAGTGCTCTGAAGGCATTTCGTTGTAAGCGGGTTTTTAAGTGCTCTGGAGTCATTTCGTTGCAAGCGGGTTTTTAAGTGTTCTGGAGTCATTTCGTTGCAAGCGGGTTTTTAAGTGCTCTGGAGTCATTTCGTTGCAAGCGGGTTTTTAAGTGCTCTGGAGTCATTTCGTTGCAAGCGGGTTTTTAAGTGCTCTTGAGTCATTTCGTTGCTAGCGGGTTTGAAAGTGCTCTGGAGTCATATCGTTGCAAGCGGGTTTTAAAGTGCTCTGGAGTCATTTCGTTGCAAGCGGGTTTTTAAGTGCTCTTGAGTCATTTCGTTGCTAGCGGGTTTGAAAGTGCTCTGGAGTCATTTCGTTGCAAGCGGGTTTTTAAATGCTCTGGAGTCATTTCGTTGCAAGCGGGTTTTTAAGTGCTCTGGAGTCATTTCGTTGCAAGCGGGTTTTTAAGTGCTCTGGAGTCATTTCGTTGCAAGCGGGTTTTTAAGTGCTCTGGAGTCATTTCGTTGCAAGCGGGTTTTTAAGTGCTCTGGAGTCATTTCGTTGCAAGCGGGTTTTTAAGTGCTCTGGAGTCATTTCGTTGCAAGCGGGTTTTTAAGTGCTCTGGAGTCATTTCGTTGCAAGCGGGTTTTTAAGTGCTCTGGAGTCATTTCGTTGCAAGCGGGTTTTTAAGTGCTCTGGAGTCATTTCGTTGCAAGCGGGTTTTTAAGTGCTCTGAAGGCATTTCGTTGTAAGCGGGTTTTTAAGTGCTCTGGAGTCATTTCGTTGCAAGCGGGTTTTTAAGTGTTCTGGAGTCATTTCGTTGCAAGCGGGTTTTTAAGTGCTCTGGAGTCATTTCGTTGCAAGCGGGTTTTTAAGTGCTCTGGAGTCATTTCGTTGCAAGCGGGTTTTTAAGTGCTCTTGAGTCATTTCGTTGCTAGCGTGTTTGAAAGTGCTCTGGAGTCATATCGTTGCAAGCGGGTTTTAAAGTGCTCTGGAGTCATTTCGTTGCAAGCGGGTTTTTAAGTGCTCTTGAGTCATTTCGTTGCTAGCGGGTTTGAAAGTGCTCTGGAGTCATTTCGTTGCAAGCGGGTTTTTAAATGCTCTGGAGTCATTTCGTTGCAAGCGGGTTTTTAAGTGCTCTGGAGTCATTTCGTTGCAAGCGGGTTTTTAAGTGCTCTGGAGTCATTTCGTTGCAAGCGGGTTTTTAAGTGCTCTGGAGTCATTTCGTTGCAAGCGGGTTTTTAAGTGCTCTGGAGTCATTTCGTTGCAAGCGGGTTTTTAAGTGCTCTGGAGTCATTTCGTTGCAAGCGGGTTTTTAAGTGCTCTGGAGTCATTTCGTTGCAAGCGGGTTTTTAAGTGCTCTGGAGTCATTTCGTTGCAAGCGGGTTTTTAAGTGCTCTGGAGTCATTTCGTTGCAAGCGGGTTTTTAAGTGCTCTGGAGTCATTTCGTTGCAAGCGGGTTTTTAAGTGCTCTGGAGTCATTTTGTTGCAAGCGGGTTTTTCAGTGCTCTGGAGTCATTTCGTTGCAAGCGGGTTTTTAAGTGTTCTGGACTCATTTCGTTGCAAGCGGATTTTTACATACTTCTCTGACATTTCACTGGAAGTGGGTTTTTTAAGTGCTCTGGAGTCATTTTGTTGCAAGCGGGTTTTTAAGTGCTCTGGAGTCATTTCGTTGCAAGCGTGTTTTTAAGTGTTCTGGAGTCATTTCGTTGCAAGCGGGTTTTTAAGTGCTCTGGAGTCATTTCATTGCAAGCGGGTTTTTAAGTGCTCTGGAGTCATTTCGTTGCAAGCGGGTTTTTAAGTGCTTTGGAGTCATTTCGTTGCAAGCGGGTTTTTAAGTGCTCTGGAGTCATTTCGTTGCAAGCGGGTTTTTAAGTGCTCTGGAGTGATTTCTTTGCAAGCGGGTTTTTAAGTGCTCTGGAGTCATTTCGTTACAAGCGGGTTTTTAAGTGCTCTGGAGTCATTTCGTTGCAATCGTGTTTTTAAGTGCTCTGGAGTCATTTCGTTGCAAGCGGGTTTTTAAGTGCTCTGGAGTCATTTCGTTGCAAGCGGGTTTTTAAGTGCTCTGGAGTCATTTCGTTGCAAGCGGGTTTTTAAGTGCTCTGGAGTCATTTCGTTGCAAGCGGGTTTTTAAGTGCTCTGGAGTCATTTCGTTGCAAGCGGGTGTTTAAGTGCTCTGGAGTCATTTCGTTGCAAGCGGGTTTTAAGTTCTCTGGAGTCATTTTGTTGCAAGCGGGTTTTTAAATGCTCTGGAGTCATTTCGTTGCAAGCGGGTTTTTAAGTGCTCTGGAGTCATTTCGTTGCAAGCGGATTTTTAAGTGCTCTGGAGTCATTTCGTTGCAAGCGGGTTTTTAAGTGCTCTGGAGTCATTTCGTTGCAAGCGGGTTTTTAAGTGCTCTGGAGTCATTTCGTTGCAAGCGGGTTTTTAAGTGCTCTGAAGGCATTTCGTTGTAAGCGGGTTTTTAAGTGCTCTGGAGTCATTTCGTTGCAAGCGGGTTTTTAAGTGTTCTGGAGTCATTTCGTTGCAAGCGGGTTTTTAAGTGCTCTGGAGTCATTTCGTTGCAAGCGGGTTTTTAAGTGCTCTGGAGTCATTTCGTTGCAAGCGGGTTTTTAAGTGCTCTTGAGTCATTTCGTTGCTAGCGGGTTTGAAAGTGCTCTCGAGTCATATCGTTGCAAGCGGGTTTTAAAGTGCTCTGGAGTCATTTCGTTGCAAGCGGGTTTTTAAGTGCTCTTGAGTCATTTCGTTGCTAGCGGGTTTGAAAGTGCTCTGGAGTCATTTCGTTGCAAGCGGGTTTTTAAATGCTCTGGAGTCATTTCGTTGCAAGCGGGTTTTTAAGTGCTCTGGAGTCATTTCGTTGCAAGCGGGTTTTTAAGTGCTCTGGAGTCATTTCGTTGCAAGCGGGTTTTTAAGTGCTCTGGAGTCATTTCGTTGCAAGCGGGTTTTTAAGTGCTCTGGAGTCATTTCGTTGCAAGCGGGTTTTTAAGTGCTCTGAAGGCATTTCGTTGTAAGCGGGTTTTTCAGTGCTCTGTAGTCATTTCGTTGCAAGCGGGTTTTTACGTGCTCTGGAGTCATTTCATTGCAAGCGGGTTTTTACATACTTCTCAGACATTTCACTGGAAGCGGGTTTTTTAAGTGCTCTGGAGTCATTTCGTTGCAAGGGGGTTTTTAAGTACTCTGGAGTCATTTCGTTGCAAGCGGGTTTTTAAGTGCTCTGGAGTCATTTCGTTGCAAGCGGGTTTATAAGTGCTCTGGAGTCATTTCGTTGCAAGCGGGTGTTTAAGTGCTCTGGAGACATTTCGTTGCAAGCGGGTTTTTAAGTGCTCTGGAGTCATTTTGTTGTAAGCGGGTTTTTAAGTGCTCTGGAGTCATTTCGTTGCAAGCGGGTTTTTAAGTGTTCTGGACTCATTTCGTTGCAAGCGGGTTTTTACATACTTCTCAGACATTTCACTGGAAGTGGGTTTTTTAAGTGCTCTGGAGTCATTTTGTTGCAAGCGGGTTTTTAAGTGCTCTGGAGTCATTTTGTTGCAAGCATGTTTTTAAGTGTTCTGGAGTCATTTCGTTGCAAGCGGGTTTTTAAGTGCTCTGGGGTCATTTCGTTGCAAGCGGATTTTTAAGTGCTCTGGAGTCATTTCGTTGCAAGCGGGTTTTTAAGTGCTCTGGAGTCATTTCGTTGCAAGCGGGTTTTTAAGTGCTCTGGAGTCATTTCGTTGCAAGCGGGTTTTTAAGTGCTCTGGAGTCATTTCGTTGCAAGCGGGTTTTTAAGTGCTCTGGAGTCATTTCGTTGCAAGCGGGTTTTTAAGTGCTCTGGAGTCATTTCGTTGCAAGCGGGTTTTTAAGTGCTCTGGAGTCATTTCGTTTCAAGCGGGTTTTTAAGTGCTCTGGAGTCATTTCGTTGCAAGCGGGTTTTTAAGTGCTCTGGAGTCATTTCGTTGCAAGCGGGTTTTTAAGTGCTCTGGAGTCATTTCGTTGCAAGCGGGTTTTTAAGTGCTCTGGAGTCATATCGTTGCAAGCGTGTTTTTAAGTGCTCTGGAGTCATTTCGTTGCAAGCGGGTTTTTAAGTGCTCTGGAGTCATTTCGTTGCTAGCGGGTTTGAAAGTGCTCTGGAGTCATTTCGTTGCAAGCGGGTTTTTAAGTGCTCTGGAGTAATTTCGTTGCAAGCGGGTTTTTAAGTGCTCTGGAGTCATTTCGTTGCAAGCGGGTTTTTAAGTGCTCTGGAGTCATTTCGTTGCAAGCGGGTTTTTAAGTGCTCTGAAGGCATTTCGTTGTAAGCGGGTTTTTAAGTGCTCTGGAGTCATTTCGTTGCAACCGGGTTTTTAAGTGCTCTGGAGTCATTTTGTTGCAAGCGGGTTTTTAAGTGCTCTGGAGTCATTTCGTTGCAAGCGGGTTTTTAAGTGCTCTGGAGTCATTTCGTTGCAAGCGGGTTTTTAAGTGCTCTGGAGTCATTTCGTTGCAAGCGGGTTTTTAAGTGCTCTGGAGTCATTTCGTTGCAAGCGGGTTTTTAAGTGCTCTGGAGTCATTTCGTTGCAAGCGGGTTTTTAAGTGCTCTGTAGTCATTTCGTTGCAAGCGGGTTTTTAAGTGCTCTGGAGTCATTTCGTTGCAAGCGGGTTTTTAAGTGCTCTGGAGTCATTTCGTTGCAAGCGGGTTTTTAAGTGCTCTGGAGTCATTTCGTTGCAAGCGGGTTTTTAAGTGCTCTGGACTCATTTCGTTGCAAGCGGGTTTTTAAGTGCTCTGGAGTCATTTCGTTGCAAGCGGGTTTTTAAGTGCTCTGGAGTCATTTCGTTGCAAGCGGGTTTTTAAGTGCTCTGGAGTCATTTCGTTGCAAGCGGGTTTTTAAGTGCTCTGGAGTCATTTCGTTGCAAGCGGGTTTTTAAGTGCTCTGGAGTCATTTCGTTGCAAGCGGGTTTTTAAGTGCTCTGGAGTCATTTCGTTGCAAGCGGGTTTTTAAGTGCTCTGGAGTCATTTCGTTGCAAGCGGGTTTTTACGTGCTCTGGAGTCATTTCGTTGCAAGCGGGTTTTTACGTGCTCTGGAGTCATTTCGTTGCAAGCGGGTTTTTAAGTGCTCTGGAGTCATTTCGTTGCAAGCGGGTTTTTAAGTGCTCTGGAGTCATTTCGTTGCAAGCGGGTTTTTAAGTGCTCTGGAGTCATTTCGTTGCAAGCGGGTTTTTAAGTGCTCTGGAGTCATTTCGTTGCAAGCGGGTTTTTAAGTGCTCTGGAGTCATTTCGTTGCAAGCGGGTTTTTAAGTGCTCTGGAGTCATTTCGTTGCAAGCGGGTTTTTAAGTGCTCTGGAGTCATTTCGTTGCAAGCGGGTTTTTAAGTGCTCTGTAGTCATTTCGTTGCAAGCGGGTTTTTAAGTGCTCTGGAGTCATTTCGTTGCAAGCGGGTTTTTAAGTGCTCTGGAGTCATTTCGTTGCAAGCGGGTTTTTAAGTGCTCTGGAGTCATTTCGTTGCAAGCGGGTTTTTAAGTGCTCTGGACTCATTTCGTTGCAAGCGGGTTTTTAAGTGCTCTGGAGTCATTTCGTTGCAAGCGGGTTTTTAAGTGCTCTGGAGTCATTTCGTTGCAAGCGGGTTTTTAAGTGCTCTGGAGTCATTTCGTTGCAAGCGGGTTTTTAAGTGCTCTGGAGTCATTTCGTTGCAAGCGGGTTTTTAAGTGCTCTGGAGTCATTTCGTTGCAAGCGGGTTTTTAAGTGCTCTGGAGTCATTTCGTTGCAAGCGGGTTTTTAAGTGCTCTGGAGTCATTTCGTTGCAAGCGGGTTTTTACGTGCTCTGGAGTCATTTCGTTGCAAGCGGGTTTTTACGTGCTCTGGAGTCATTTCGTTGCAAGCGGGTTTTTAAGTGCTCTGGAGTCATTTCGTTGCAAGCGGGTTTTTAAGTGCTCTGGAGTCATTTCGTTGCAAGCGGGTTTTTAAGTGCTCTGGAGTCATTTCGTTGCAAGCGGGTTTTTAAGTGCTCTGGAGTCATTTCGTTGCAAGCGGGTTTTTAAGTGCTCTGGAGTCATTTCGTTGCAAGCGGGTTTTTAAGTGCTCTGGAGTCATTTCGTTGCAAGCGGGTTTTTAAGTGCTCTGGAGTCATTTCGTTGCAAGCGGGTTTTTAAGTGCTCTGGAGTCATTTCGTTGCAAGCGGGTTTTTAAGTGCTCTGGAGTCATTTCGTTGCAAGCGGGTTTTTAAGTGCTCTGGAGTCATTTCGTTGCAAGCGGGTTTTTAAGTGCTCTGGAGTCATTTCGTTGCAAGCGGGTTTTTAAGTGCTCTGGAGTCATTTCGTTGCAAGCGGGTTTTTAAGTGCTCTGGAGTCATTTCGTTGCAAGCGGGTTTTTAAGTGCTCTGGAGTCATTTTGTTGCAAGCGGGTTTTTCAGTGCTCTGGAGTCATTTCGTTGCAAGCGGGTTTTTAAGTGTTCTGGACTCATTTCGTTGCAAGCGGATTTTTACATACTTCTCAGACATTTCACTGGAAGTGGGTTTTTTAAGTGCTCTGGAGTCATTTTGTTGCAAGCGGGTTTTTAAGTGCTCTGGAGTCATTTCGTTGCAAGCGTGTTTTTAAGTGTTCTGGAGTCATTTCGTTGCAAGCGGGTTTTTAAGTGCTCTGGAGTCATTTCATTGCAAGCGGGTTTTTAAGTGCTCTGGAGTCATTTCGTTGCAAGCGGGTTTTTAAGTGCTCTGGAGTCATTTCGTTGCAAGCGGGTTTTTAAGTGCTCTGGAGTCATTTCGTTGCAAGCGGGTTTTTAAGTGCTCTGGAGTCATTTCGATGCAAGCGGGTTTTTAAGTGCTCTGGAGTCATTTCGTTGCAAGCGGGTTTTTAAGTGCTCTGGAGTCATTTCGTTGCAAGCGGGTTTTTAAGTGCTCTGAAGGCATTTCGTTGTAAGCGGGTTTTTCAGTGCTCTGTAGTCATTTCGTTGCAAGCGGGTTTTTACGTGCTCTGCAGTCATTTCATTGCAAGCGGGTTTTTAAATACTTCTCAGACATTTCACTGGAAGCGGGTTTTTTAAGTGCTCTGGAGTCATTTCGTTGCAAGGGGGTTTTTAAGTACTCTGGAGTCATTTCGTTGCAAGCGGGTTTTTAAGTGCTCTGGAGTCATTTCGTTGCAAGCGGGTTTATAAGTGCTCTGGAGTCATTTCGTTGCAAGCGGGTGTTTAAGTGCTCTGGAGACATTTCGTTGCAAGCGGGTTTTTAAGTGCTCTGGAGTCATTTTGTTGTAAGCGGGTTTTTAAGTGCTCTGGAGTCATTTCGTTGCAAGCGGGTTTTTAAGTGTTCTGGACTCATTTCGTTGCAAGCGGGTTTTTACATACTTCTCAGACATTTCACTGGAAGTGGGTTTTTTAAGTGCTCTGGAGTCATTTTGTTGCAAGCGGGTTTTTAAGTGCTCTGGAGTCATTTTGTTGCAAGCATGTTTTTAAGTGTTCTGGAGTCATTTCGTTGCAAGCGGGTTTTTAAGTGCTCTGGGGTCATTTCGTTGCAAGCGGATTTTTAAGTGCTCTGGAGTCATTTCGTTGCAAGCGGGTTTTTAAGTGCTCTGGAGTCATTTCGTTGCAAGCGGGTTTTTAAGTGCTCTGGAGTCATTTCGTTGCAAGCGGGTTTTTAAGTGCTCTGGAGTCATTTCGTTGCAAGCGGGTTTTTAAGTGCTCTGGAGTCATTTCGTTGCAAGCGGGTTTTTAAGTGCTCTGGAGTCATTTCGTTGCAAGCGGGTTTTTACGTGCTCTGGAGTCATTTCGTTGCAAGCGGGTTTTTAAGTGCTCTGGAGTCATTTCGTTGCAAGCGGGTTTTTAAGTGCTCTGGAGTCATTTCGTTGCAAGCGGGTTTTTAAGTGCTCTGGAGTCATTTCGTTGCAAGCGGGTTTTTAAGTGCTCTGGAGTCATTTCGTTGCAAGCGGGTTTTTAAGTGCTCTGGAGTCATTTCGTTGCAAGCGGGTTTTTAAGTGCTCTGGAGTCATTTCGTTGCAAGCGGGTTTTTAAGTGCTCTGGAGTCATTTCGTTGCAAGCGGGTTTTTAAGTGCTCTGGAGTCATTTCGTTGCAAGCGGGTTTTTAAGTGCTCTGGAGTCATTTCGTTGCAAGCGGGTTTTTAAGTGCTCTGGAGTCATTTCGTTGCAAGCGGGTTTTTAAGTGCTCTGGAGTCATTTCGTTGCAAGCGGGTTTTTAAGTGCTCTGGAGTCATTTCGTTGCAAGCGGGTTTTTAAGTGCTCTGGAGTCATTTCGTTGCAAGCGGGTTTTTAAGTGCTCTGGAGTCATTTCGTTGCAAGCGGGTTTTTAAGTGCTCTGGAGTCATTTCGTTGCAAGCGGGTTTTTAAGTGCTCTGGAGTCATTTCGTTGCAAGCGGGTTTTTAAGTGCTCTGGAGTCATTTCGTTGCAAGCGGGTTTCTAAGTGCTCTGGAGTCATTTCGTTGCAAGCGGGTTTCTAAGTGCTCTGGAGTCATTTCGTTGCAAGCGGGTTTTTAAGTGCTCTGGAGTCATTTCGTTGCAAGCGGGTTTTTAAGTGCTCTGGAGTCATTTCGTTGCAAGCGGGTTTTTACGTGCTCTGGAGTCATTTCGTTGCAAGCGGGTTTTTACGTGCTCTGGAGTCATTTCGTTGCAAGCGGGTTTTTACGTGCTCTGGAGTCATTTCGTTGCAAGCGGGTTTTTAAGTGCTCTGGAGTCATTTCGTTGCAAGCGGGTTTTTAAGTGCTCTGGAGTCATTTCGTTGCAAGCGGGTTTTTAAGTGCTCTGGAGTCATTTCGTTGCAAGCGGGTTTTTAAGTGCTCTGGAGTCATTTCGTTGCAAGCGGGTTTTTAAGTGCTCTGGAGTCATTTCGTTGCAAGCGGGTTTTTAAGTGCTCTGGAGTCATTTCGTTGCAAGCGTGTTTTTAAGTGCTCTGGACTCATTTCGTTGCAAGCGGGTTTTTAAGTGCTCTGGAGTCATTTCGTTGCAAGCGGGTTTTTAAGTGCTCTGGAGTCATTTCGTTGCAAGCGGGTTTTTAAGTGCTCTGGAGTCATTTCGTTGCAAGCGGGTTTTTAAGTGCTCTGGAGTCATTTCGTTGCAAGCGGGTTTTTAAGTGCTCTGGAGTCATTTCGTTGCAAGCGGGTTTTTAAGTGCTCTGGAGTCATTTTGTTGCAAGCGGGTTTTTCAGTGCTCTGGAGTCATTTCGTTGCAAGCGGGTTTTTAAGTGTTCTGGACTCATTTCGTTGCAAGCGGATTTTTACATACTTCTCAGACATTTCACTGGAAGTGGGTTTTTTAAGTGCTCTGGAGTCATTTTGTTGCAAGCGGGTTTTTAAGTGCTCTGGAGTCATTTCGTTGCAAGCGTGTTTTTAAGTGTTCTGGAGTCATTTCGTTGCAAGCGGGTTTTTAAGTGCTCTGGAGTCATTTCATTGCAAGCGGGTTTTTAAGTGCTCTGGAGTCATTTCGTTGCAAGCGGGTTTTTAAGTGCTCTGGAGTCATTTCGTTGCAAGCGGGTTTTTAAGTGCTCTGGAGTCATTTCGTTGCAAGCGGGTTTTTAAGTGCTCTGGAGTCATTTCGATGCAAGCGGGTTTTTAAGTGCTCTGGAGTCATTTCGTTGCAAGCGGGTTTTTAAGTGCTCTGGAGTCATTTCGTTGCAAGCGGGTTTTTAAGTGCTCTGAAGGCATTTCGTTGTAAGCGGGTTTTTCAGTGCTCTGTAGTCATTTCGTTGCAAGCGGGTTTTTACGTGCTCTGCAGTCATTTCATTGCAAGCGGGTTTTTAAATACTTCTCAGACATTTCACTGGAAGCGGGTTTTTTAAGTGCTCTGGAGTCATTTCGTTGCAAGGGGGTTTTTAAGTACTCTGGAGTCATTTCGTTGCAAGCGGGTTTTTAAGTGCTCTGGAGTCATTTCGTTGCAAGCGGGTTTATAAGTGCTCTGGAGTCATTTCGTTGCAAGCGGGTGTTTAAGTGCTCTGGAGACATTTCGTTGCAAGCGGGTTTTTAAGTGCTCTGGAGTCATTTTGTTGTAAGCGGGTTTTTAAGTGCTCTGGAGTCATTTCGTTGCAAGCGGGTTTTTAAGTGTTCTGGACTCATTTCGTTGCAAGCGGGTTTTTACATACTTCTCAGACATTTCACTGGAAGTGGGTTTTTTAAGTGCTCTGGAGTCATTTTGTTGCAAGCGGGTTTTTAAGTGCTCTGGAGTCATTTTGTTGCAAGCATGTTTTTAAGTGTTCTGGAGTCATTTCGTTGCAAGCGGGTTTTTAAGTGCTCTGGGGTCATTTCGTTGCAAGCGGATTTTTAAGTGCTCTGGAGTCATTTCGTTGCAAGCGGGTTTTTAAGTGCTCTGGAGTCATTTCGTTGCAAGCGGGTTTTTAAGTGCTCTGGAGTCATTTCGTTGCAAGCGGGTTTTTAAGTGCTCTGGAGTCATTTCGTTGCAAGCGGGTTTTTAAGTGCTCTGGAGTCATTTCGTTGCAAGCGGGTTTTTAAGTGCTCTGGAGTCATTTCGTTGCAAGCGGGTTTTTACGTGCTCTGGAGTCATTTCGTTGCAAGCGGGTTTTTAAGTGCTCTGGAGTCATTTCGTTGCAAGCGGGTTTTTAAGTGCTCTGGAGTCATTTCGTTGCAAGCGGGTTTTTAAGTGCTCTGGAGTCATTTCGTTGCAAGCGGGTTTTTAAGTGCTCTGGAGTCATTTCGTTGCAAGCGGGTTTTTAAGTGCTCTGGAGTCATTTCGTTGCAAGCGGGTTTTTAAGTGCTCTGGAGTCATTTCGTTGCAAGCGGGTTTTTAAGTGCTCTGGAGTCATTTCGTTGCAAGCGGGTTTTTAAGTGCTCTGGAGTCATTTCGTTGCAAGCGGGTTTTTAAGTGCTCTGGAGTCATTTCGTTGCAAGCGGGTTTTTAAGTGCTCTTGAGTCATTTCGTTGCAAGCGGGTTTTTAAGTGCTCTGGAGTCATATCGTTGCAAGCGTGTTTTTAAGTGCTCTGGAGTCATTTCGTTGCAAGCGGGTTTTTAAGTGCTCTGGAGTCATTTCGTTGCTAGCGGGTTTGAAAGTGATCTGGAGTCATTTCGTTGCAAGCGGGTTTTTAAGTGCTCTGGAGTCATTTCGTTGCAAGCGGGTTTTTAAGTGCTCTGGAGTCATTTCGTTGCAGCGGGTTTTTAAGTGCTCTGGAGTCATTTCGTTGCAAGCGGGTTTTTAAGTGCTCTGAAGGCATTTCGTTGTAAGCGGGTTTTTAAGTGCTCTGGAGTCATTTCGTTGCAACCGGGTTTTTAAGTGCTCTGGAGTCATTTCGTTGCAAGCGGGTTTTTAAGTGCTCTGGAGTCATTTCGTTGCAAGCGGGTTTTTAAGTGCTCTGGAGTCATTTCGTTGCAAGCGGGTTTTTAAGTGCTCTGGAGTCATTTCGTTGCAAGCGGGTTTTTAAGTGCTCTGGAGTCATTTCGTTGCTAGCGGGTTTTTAAGTGCTCTGGAGTCATTTCGTTGCAAGCGGGGTTTAAGTGCTCTGGAGTCATTTCGTTGCAAGCGGGTTTTTAAGTGCTCTGGAGTCATTTCGTTGCAAGCGGGTTTTTAAGTGCTCTGGAGTCATTTCGTTGCAAGCGGGTTTTTAAGTGCTCTGGAGTCATTTCGTTGCAAGCGGGTTTTTACGTGCTCTGGAGTCATTTCGTTGCAAGCGGGTTTTTAAGTGCTCTGGAGTCATTTCGTTGCAAGCGGGTTTTTAAGTGCTCTGGAGTCATTTCGTTGCAAGCGGGTTTTTAAGTGCTCTGGAGTCATTTCGTTGCAAGCGGGTTTTTAAGTGCGCTGGAGTCATTTCGTTGCAAGCGGGTTTTTAAGTGCTCTGGAGTCATTTCGTTGCAAGCGGGTTTTTAAGTGCTCTGGAGTCATTTCGTTGCAAGCGGGTTTTTAAGTGCTCTGGAGTCATTTCGTTGCAAGCGGGTTTTTAAGTGCTCTGGAGTCATTTCGTTGCAAGCGGGTTTTTAAGTGCTCTGGAGTCATTTCGTTGCAAGCGGGTTTTTAAGTGCTCTGGAGTCATTTCGTTGCAAGCGGGTTTTTAAGTGCTCTGGAGTCATTTCGTTACAAGCGGGTTTTTAAGTGCTCTGGAGTCATTTCGTTGCAAGCGGGTTTTTAAGTGCTCTGGAGTCATTTCGTTGCAAGCGGGTTTTTAAGTGCTCTGGAGTCATTTCGTTGCAAGCGGGTTTTTAAGTGCTCTGGAATCATTTTGTTGCAAGCGGGTTTTTCAGTGCTCTGGAGTCATTTCGTTGCAAGCGGGTTTTTAAGTGTTCTGGACTCATTTCGTTGCAAGCGGATTTTTACATACTTCTCAGACATTTCACTGGAAGTGGGTTTTTTAAGTGCTCTGGAGTCATTTTGTTGCAAGCGGGTTTTTAAGTGCTCTGGAGTCATTTCGTTGCAAGCGTGTTTTTAAGTGTTCTGGAGTCATTTCGTTGCAAGCGGGTTTTTAAGTGCTCTGGAGTCATTTTATTGCAAGCGGGTTTTTAAGTGCTCTGGAGTCATTTCGTTGCAAGCGGGTTTTTAAGTGCTCTGGAGTCATTTCGTTGCAAGCGGGTTTTTAAGTGCTCTGGAGTCATTTCGTTGCAAGCGGGTTTTTAAGTGCTCTGGAGTGATTTCTTTGCAAGCGGGTTTTTAAGTGCTCTGGAGTCATTTCGTTACAAGCGGGTTTTTAAGTGCTCTGGAGTCATTTCGTTGCAATCGTGTTTTTAAGTGCTCTGGAGTCATTTTGTTGCAAGCGGGTTTTTAAGTGCTCTGGAGTCATTTCGTTGCAAGCGGGTTTTTAAGTGCTCTGGAGTCATTTCGTTGCAAGCGGGTTTTTAAGTGCTCTGGAGTCATTTCGTTGCAAGCGGGTGTTTAAGTGCTCTGGAGTCATTTCGTTGCAAGCGGGTTTTAAGTTCTCTGGAGTCATTTTGTTGCAAGCGGGTTTTTAAATGCTCTGGAGTCATTTCGTTGCAAGCGGGTTTTTAAGTGCTCTGGAGTCATTTCGTTGCAAGCGGGTTTTTAAGTGCTCTGGAGTCATTTCGTTGCAAGCGGGTTTTTAAGAGCTCTGGAGTCATTTCGTTGCAAGCGGGTTTTTAAGTGCTCTGGAGTCATTTCGTTGCAAGCGGGTTTTTAAGTGCTCTGGAGGCATTTCGTTGTAAGCGGGTTTTTAAGTGCTCTGGAGTCATTTCGTTGCAAGCGGGTTTTTAAGTGTTCTGGAGTCATTTCGTTGCAAGCGGGTTTTTAAGTGCTCTGGAGTCATTTCGTTGCAAGCGGGTTTTTAAGTGCTCTGGAGTCATTTCGTTGCAAGCGGGTTTTTAAGTGCTCTTGAGTCATTTCGTTGCTAGCGGGTTTGAAAGTGCTCTGGAGTCATATCGTTGCAAGCGGGTTTTAAAGTGCTCTGGAGTCATTTCGTTGCAAGCGGGTTTTTAAGTGCTCTTGAGTCATTTCGTTGCTAGCGGGTTTGAAAGTGCTATGGAGTCATTTCGTTGCAAGCGGGTTTTTAAGTGCTCTGGAGTCATTTCGTTGCAAGCGGGTTTTTAAGTGCTCTGGAGTCATTTCGTTGCAAGCGGGTTTTTAAGTGCTCTGGAGTCATTTCGTTGCAAGCGGGTTTTTAAGTGCTCTGGAGTCATTTCGTTGCAAGCGGGTTTTTAAGTGCTCTGGAGTCATTTCGTTGCAAGCGGGTTTTTAAGTGCTCTGGAGTCATTTCGTTGCAAGCGGGTTTTTAAGTGCTCTGGAGTCATTTCGATGCAAGCGGGTTTTTAAGTGCTCTGGAGTCATTTCGTTGCAAGCGGGTTTTTAAGTGCTCTGGAGTCATTTCGTTGCAAGCGGGTTTTTAAGTGCTCTGAAGGCATTTCGTTGTAAGCGGGTTTTTCAGTGCTCTGTAGTCATTTCGTTGCAAGCGGGTTTTTACGTGCTCTGGAGTCATTTCATTGCAAGCGGGTTTTTACATACTTCTCAGACATTTCACTGGAAGCGGGTTTTTTAAGTGCTCTGGAGTCATTTCGTTGCAAGGGGGTTTTTAAGTACTCTGGAGTCATTTCGTTGCAAGCGGGTTTTTAAGTGCTCTGGAGTCATTTCGTTGCAAGCGGGTTTATAAGTGCTCTGGAGTCATTTCGTTGCAAGCGGGTGTTTAAGTGCTCTGGAGACATTTCGTTGCAAGCGGGTTTTTAAGTGCTCTGGAGTCATTTTGTTGTAAGCGGGTTTTTAAGTGCTCTGGAGTCATTTCGTTGCAAGCGGGTTTTTAAGTGTTCTGGACTCATTTCGTTGCAAGCGGGTTTTTACATACTTCTCAGACATTTCACTGGAAGTGGGTTTTTTAAGTGCTCTGGAGTCATTTTGTTGCAAGCGTGTTTTTAAGTGCTCTGGAGTCATTTTGTTGCAAGCATGTTTTTAAGTGTTCTGGAGTCATTTCGTTGCAAGCGGGTTTTTAAGTGCTCTGGGGTCATTTCGTTGCAAGCGGATTTTTAAGTGCTCTGGAGTCATTTCGTTGCAAGCGGGTTTTTAAGTGCTCTGGAGTCATTTCGTTGCAAGCGGGTTTTTAAGTGCTCTGGAGTCATTTCGTTGCAAGCGGGTTTTTAAGTGCTCTGGAGTCATTTCGTTGCAAGCGGGTTTTTAAGTGCTCTGGAGTCATTTCGTTGCAAGCGGGTTTTTAAGTGCTCTGGAGTCATTTCGTTGCAAGCGGGTTTTTACGTGCTCTGGAGTCATTTCGTTGCAAGCGGGTTTTTAAGTGCTCTGGAGTCATTTCGTTGCAAGCGGGTTTTTAAGTGCTCTGGAGTCATTTCGTTGCAAGCGGGTTTTTAAGTGCTCTGGAGTCATTTCGTTGCAAGCGGGTTTTTAAGTGCTCTGGAGTCATTTCGTTGCAAGCGGGTTTTTAAGTGCTCTGGAGTCATTTCGTTGCAAGCGGGTTTTTAAGTGCTCTGGAGTCATTTCGTTGCAAGCGGGTTTTTAAGTGCTCTGGAGTCATTTCGTTGCAAGCGGGTTTTTAAGTGCTCTGGAGTCATTTCGTTGCAAGCGGGTTTTTAAGTGCTCTGGAGTCATTTCGTTGCAAGCGGGTTTTTAAGTGCTCTGGAGTCATATCGTTGCAAGCGTGTTTTTAAGTGCTCTGGAGTCATTTCGTTGCAAGCGGGTTTTTAAGTGCTCTGGAGTCATTTCGTTGCTAGCGGGTTTGAAAGTGCTCTGGAGTCATTTCGTTGCAAGCGGGTTTTTAAGTGCTCTGGAGTCATTTCGTTGCAAGCGGGTTTTTAAGTGCTCTGGAGTCATTTCGTTGCAAGCGGGTTTTTAAGTGCTCTGGAGTCATTTCGTTGCAAGCGGGTTTTTAAGTGCTCTGGAGTCATTTCGTTGTAAGCGGGTTTTTAAGTGCTCTGGAGTCATTTCGTTGCAACCGGGTTTTTAAGTGCTCTGGAGTCATTTCGTTTCAAGCGGGTTTTTAAGTGCTCTGGAGTCATTTCGTTGCAAGCGGGTTTTTAAGTGCTCTGGAGTCATTTCGTTGCAAGCGGGTTTTTAAGTGCTCTGGAGTCATTTCGTTGCAAGCGGGTTTTTAAGTGCTCTGGAGTCATTTCGTTGCAAGCGGGTTTTTAAGTGCTCTGGAGTCATTCCGTTGCAAGCGGGTTTTTAAGTGCTCTGGAGTCATTTCGTTGCAAGCGGGTTTTTAAGTGCTCTGGAGTCATTCCGTTGCAAGCGGGTTTTTAAGTGCTCTGGAGTCATTTCGTTGCAAGCGGGTTTTTAAGTGCTCTGGAGTCATTCCGTTGCAAGCGGGTTTTTAAGTGCTCTGGACTCATTTCGTTGCAAGTGGGTTTTTAAGTGCTCTGGAGTCATTTCGTTGCAAGCGGGTTTTTAAGTGCTCTGGAGTCATTCCGTTGCAAGCGGGTTTTTAAGTGCTCTGGAGTCATTTCGTTGCAAGCGGGTTTTTAAGTGCTCTGGAGTCATTTCGTTGCAAGCGGGTTTTTAATTGCTCTTGAGTCATTTCGTTGCAAGCGGGTTTTTAAGTGCTCTGGAGTCATATCGTTGCAAGCGGGTTTTTAAGTGCTCTGGAGTCATTTCGTTGCAAGCGGGTTTTTAAGTGCTCTGGAGTCATTTCGTTGCTAGCGGGTTTGAAAGTGCTCTGGAGTCATTTCGTTGCAAGCGGGTTTTTAAGTGTTCTGGATTCATTTCGTTGCAAGCAGATTTTTACATACTTCTCAGACATTTCACTGGAAGTGGGTTTTTTAAGTGCTCTGGAGTCATTTTGTTGCAAGCGGGTTTTTAAGTGCTCTGGAGTCATTTCGTTGCAAGCGTGTTTTTAAGTGTTCTGGAGTCATTTCGTTGCAAGCGGGTTTTTAAGTGCTCTGGAGTCATTTCATTGCAAGCGGGTTTTTAAGTGCTCTGGAGTCATTTCGTTGCAAGCGGGTTTTTTAAGTGCTCTGGAGTCATTTCGTTGCAAGCGGGTTTTTAAGTGCTCTGGAGTCATTTCGTTGCAAGCGGGTTTTTAAGTGCTCTGGAGTGATTTCTTTGCAAGCGGGTTTTTAAGTGCTCTGGAGTCATTTCGTTACAAGCGGGTTTTTAAGTGCTCGGGAGTCATTTCGTTGCAATCGTGTTTTTAAGTGCTCTGGAGTCATTTTGTTGCAAGCGGATTTTTAAGTGCTCTGGAGTCATTTCGTTGCAAGCGGGTTTTTAAGTGCTCTGGAGTCATTTCGTTGCAAGCGGGTTTTTAAGTGCTCTGGAGTCATTTCGTTGCAAGCGGGTTTTTAAGTGCTCTGGAGTCATTTCGTTGCAAGCGGGTGTTTAAGTGCTCTGGAGTCATTTCGTTGCAAGCGGGTTTTAAGTTCTCTGGAGTCATTTTGTTGCAAGCGGGTTTTTAAATGCTCTGGAGTCATTTCGTTGCTAGCGGGTTTGAAAGTGCTCTGGAGTCATTTCGTTGCAAGCGGGTTTTTAAGTGCTCTGGAGTCATTTCGTTGCAAGCGGGTTTTTAAGTGCGCTGGAGTCATTTCGTTGCAAGCGGGTTTTTAAGTGCTCTGGAGTCATTTCGTTGCAAGCGGGTTTTTAAGTGCTCTGGAGTCATTTCGTTGCAAGCGGGTTTTTAAGTGCTCTGGAGTCATTTCGTTGCAAGCGGGTTTTTAAGTGCTCTGGAGTCATTTCGTTGCAAGCGGGTTTTTAAGTGCTCTGGAGTCATTTCGTTGCAAGCGGGTTTTTAAGTGCTCTGGAGTCATTTCGTTGCAAGCGGGTTTTTAAGTGCTCTGGAGTCATTTCGTTACAAGCGGGTTTTTAAGTGCTCTGGAGTCATTTCGTTGCAAGCGGGTTTTTAAGTGCTCTGGAGTCATTTCGTTGCAAGCGGGTTTTTAAGTGCTCTGGAGTCATTTCGTTGCAAGCGGGTTTTTAAGTGCTCTGGAATCATTTTGTTGCAAGCGGGTTTTTCAGTGCTCTGGAGTCATTTCGTTGCAAGCGGGTTTTTAAGTGTTCTGGACTCATTTCGTTGCAAGCGGATTTTTACATACTTCTCAGACATTTCACTGGAAGTGGGTTTTTTAAGTGCTCTGGAGTCATTTTGTTGCAAGCGGGTTTTTAAGTGCTCTGGAGTCATTTCGTTGCAAGCGTGTTTTTAAGTGTTCTGGAGTCATTTCGTTGCAAGCGGGTTTTTAAGTGCTCTGGAGTCATTTTATTGCAAGCGGGTTTTTAAGTGCTCTGGAGTCATTTCGTTGCAAGCGGGTTTTTAAGTGCTCTGGAGTCATTTCGTTGCAAGCGGGTTTTTAAGTGCTCTGGAGTCATTTCGTTGCAAGCGGGTTTTTAAGTGCTCTGGAGTGATTTCTTTGCAAGCGGGTTTTTAAGTGCTCTGGAGTCATTTCGTTACAAGCGGGTTTTTAAGTGCTCTGGAGTCATTTCGTTGCAATCGTGTTTTTAAGTGCTCTGGAGTCATTTTGTTGCAAGCGGGTTTTTAAGTGCTCTGGAGTCATTTCGTTGCAAGCGGGTTTTTAAGTGCTCTGGAGTCATTTCGTTGCAAGCGGGTTTTTAAGTGCTCTGGAGTCATTTCGTTGCAAGCGGGTTTTTAAGTGCTCTGGAGTCATTTCGTTGCAAGCGGGTGTTTAAGTGCTCTGGAGTCATTTCGTTGCAAGCGGGTTTTAAGTTCTCTGGAGTCATTTTGTTGCAAGCGGGTTTTTAAATGCTCTGGAGTCATTTCGTTGCAAGCGGGTTTTTAAGTGCTCTGGAGTCATTTCGTTGCAAGCGGGTTTTTAAGTGCTCTGGAGTCATTTCGTTGCAAGCGGGTTTTTAAGAGCTCTGGAGTCATTTCGTTGCAAGCGGGTTTTTAAGTGCTCTGGAGTCATTTCGTTGCAAGCGGGTTTTTAAGTGCTCTGAAGGCATTTCGTTGTAAGCGGGTTTTTAAGTGCTCTGGAGTCATTTCGTTGCAAGCGGGTTTTTAAGTGTTCTGGAGTCATTTCGTTGCAAGCGGGTTTTTAAGTGCTCTGGAGTCATTTCGTTGCAAGCGGGTTTTTAAGTGCTCTGGAGTCATTTCGTTGCAAGCGGGTTTTTAAGTGCTCTTGAGTCATTTCGTTGCTAGCGGGTTTGAAAGTGCTCTGGAGTCATATCGTTGCAAGCGGGTTTTAAAGTGCTCTGGAGTCATTTCGTTGCAAGCGGGTTTTTAAGTGCTCTTGAGTCATTTCGTTGCTAGCGGGTTTGAAAGTGCTATGGAGTCATTTCGTTGCAAGCGGGTTTTTAAGTGCTCTGGAGTCATTTCGTTGCAAGCGGGTTTTTAAGTGCTCTGGAGTCATTTCGTTGCAAGCGGGTTTTTAAGTGCTCTGGAGTCATTCCGTTGCAAGCGGGTTTTTAAGTGCTCTGGAGTCATTTCGTTGCAAGCGGGTTTTTAAGTGCTCTGGAGTCATTTCGTTGCAAGCGGGTTTTTAAGTGCTCTGGAGTCATTTCGTTGCAAGCGGGTTTTTAAGTGCTCTGGAGTCATTTCGATGCAAGCGGGTTTTTAAGTGCTCTGGAGTCATTTCGTTGCAAGCGGGTTTTTAAGTGCTCTGGAGTCATTTCGTTGCAAGCGGGTTTTTAAGTGCTCTGAAGGCATTTCGTTGTAAGCGGGTTTTTCAGTGCTCTGTAGTCATTTCGTTGCAAGCGGGTTTTTACGTGCTCTGGAGTCATTTCATTGCAAGCGGGTTTTTACATACTTCTCAGACATTTCACTGGAAGCGGGTTTTTTAAGTGCTCTGGAGTCATTTCGTTGCAAGGGGGTTTTTAAGTACTCTGGAGTCATTTCGTTGCAAGCGGGTTTTTAAGTGCTCTGGAGTCATTTCGTTGCAAGCGGGTTTATAAGTGCTCTGGAGTCATTTCGTTGCAAGCGGGTGTTTAAGTGCTCTGGAGACATTTCGTTGCAAGCGGGTTTTTAAGTGCTCTGGAGTCATTTTGTTGTAAGCGGGTTTTTAAGTGCTCTGGAGTCATTTCGTTGCAAGCGGGTTTTTAAGTGTTCTGGACTCATTTCGTTGCAAGCGGGTTTTTACATACTTCTCAGACATTTCACTGGAAGTGGGTTTTTTAAGTGCTCTGGAGTCATTTTGTTGCAAGCGGGTTTTTAAGTGCTCTGGAGTCATTTTGTTGCAAGCATGTTTTTAAGTGTTCTGGAGTCATTTCGTTGCAAGCGGGTTTTTAAGTGCTCTGGGGTCATTTCGTTGCAAGCGGATTTTTAAGTGCTCTGGAGTCATTTCGTTGCAAGCGGGTTTTTAAGTGCTCTGGAGTCATTTCGTTGCAAGCGGGTTTTTAAGTGCTCTGGAGTCATTTCGTTGCAAGCGGGTTTTTAAGTGCTCTGGAGTCATTTCGTTGCAAGCGGGTTTTTAAGTGCTCTGGAGTCATTTCGTTGCAAGCGGGTTTTTAAGTGCTCTGGAGTCATTTCGTTGCAAGCGGGTTTTTACGTGCTCTGGAGTCATTTCGTTGCAAGCGGGTTTTTAAGTGCTCTGGAGTCATTTCGTTGCAAGCGGGTTTTTAAGTGCTCTGGAGTCATTTCGTTGCAAGCGGGTTTTTAAGTGCTCTGGAGTCATTTCGTTGCAAGCGGGTTTTTAAGTGCTCTGGAGTCATTTCGTTGCAAGCGGGTTTTTAAGTGCTCTGGAGTCATTTCGTTGCAAGCGGGTTTTTAAGTGCTCTGGAGTCATTTCGTTGCAAGCGGGTTTTTAAGTGCTCTGGAGTCATTTCGTTGCAAGCGGGTTTTTAAGTGCTCTGGAGTCATTTCGTTGCAAGCGGGTTTTTAAGTGCTCTGGAGTCATTTCGTTGCAAGCGGGTTTTTAAGTGCTCTTGAGTCATTTCGTTGCAAGCGGGTTTTTAAGTGCTCTGGAGTCATATCGTTGCAAGCGTGTTTTTAAGTGCTCTGGAGTCATTTCGTTGCAAGCGGGTTTTTAAGTGCTCTGGAGTCATTTCGTTGCTAGCGGGTTTGAAAGTGCTCTGGAGTCATTTCGTTGCAAGCGGGTTTTTAAGTGCTCTGGAGTCATTTCGTTGCAAGCGGGTTTTTAAGTGCTCTGGAGTCATTTCGTTGCAAGCGGGTTTTTAAGTGCTCTGGAGTCATTTCGTTGCAAGCGGGTTTTTAAGTGCTCTGGAGTCATTTCGTTGTAAGCGGGTTTTTAAGTGCTCTGGAGTCATTTCGTTGCAACCGGGTTTTTAAGTGCTCTGGAGTCATTTCGTTTCAAGCGGGTTTTTAAGTGCTCTGGAGTCATTTCGTTGCAAGCGGGTTTTTAAGTGCTCTGGAGTCATTTCGTTGCAAGCGGGTTTTTAAGTGCTCTGGAGTCATTTCGTTGCAAGCGGGTTTTTAAGTGCTCTGGAGTCATTTCGTTGCAAGCGGGTTTTTAAGTGCTCTGGAGTCATTTCGTTGCAAGCGGGTTTTTAAGTGCTCTGGAGTCATTTCGTTGCAAGCGGGTTTTTAAGTGCTCTGGAGTCATTCCGTTGCAAGCGGGTTTTTAAGTGCTCTGGAGTCATTTCGTTGCAAGCGGGTTTTTAAGTGCTCTGGAGTCATTCCGTTGCAAGCGGGTTTTTAAGTGCTCTGGACTCATTTCGTTGCAAGCGGGTTTTTAAGTGCTCTGGAGTCATTTCGTTGCAAGCGGGTTTTTAAGTGCTCTGGAGTCATTCCGTTGCAAGCGGGTTTTTAAGTGCTCTGGAGTCATTTCGTTGCAAGCGGGTTTTTAAGTGCTCTGGAGTCATTTCGTTGCAAGCGGGTTTTTAATTGCTCTTGAGTCATTTCGTTGCAAGCGGGTTTTTAAGTGCTCTGGAGTCATATCGTTGCAAGCGGGTTTTTAAGTGCTCTGGAGTCATTTCGTTGCAAGCGGGTTTTTAAGTGCTCTGGAGTCATTTCGTTGCAAGCGGGTTTTTAAGTGCTCTGGAGTCATTTCGTTGCAAGCGGGTTTTTAAGTGCTCTGGAGTCATTTCGTTGCAAGCGGGTGTTTAAGTGCTCTGGAGTCATTTCGTTGCAAGCGGGTTTTAAGTTCTCTGGAGTCATTTTGTTGCAAGCGGGTTTTTAAATGCTCTGGAGTCATTTCGTTGCAAGCGGGTTTTTAAGTGCTCTGGAGTCATTTCGTTGCAAGCGGGTTTTTAAGTGCTCTGGAGTCATTTCGTTGCAAGCGGGTTTTTAAGAGCTCTGGAGTCATTTCGTTGCAAGCGGGTTTTTAAGTGCTCTGGAGTCATTTCGTTGCAAGCGGGTTTTTAAGTGCTCTGAAGGCATTTCGTTGTAAGCGGGTTTTTAAGTGCTCTGGAGTCATTTCGTTGCAAGCGGGTTTTTAAGTGTTCTGGAGTCATTTCGTTGCAAGCGGGTTTTTAAGTGCTCTGGAGTCATTTCGTTGCAAGCGGGTTTTTAAGTGCTCTGGAGTCATTTCGTTGCAAGCGGGTTTTTAAGTGCTCTTGAGTCATTTCGTTGCTAGCGGGTTTGAAAGTGCTCTGGAGTCATATCGTTGCAAGCGGGTTTTAAAGTGCTCTGGAGTCATTTCGTTGCAAGCGGGTTTTTAAGTGCTCTTGAGTCATTTCGTTGCTAGCGGGTTTGAAAGTGCTATGGAGTCATTTCGTTGCAAGCGGGTTTTTAAGTGCTCTGGAGTCATTTCGTTGCAAGCGGGTTTTTAAGTGCTCTGGAGTCATTTCGTTGCAAGCGGGTTTTTAAGTGCTCTGGAGTCATTTCGTTGCAAGCGGGTTTTTAAGTGCTCTGGAGTCATTTCGTTGCAAGCGGGTTTTTAAGTGCTCTGGAGTCATTTCGTTGCAAGCGGGTTTTTAAGTGCTCTGGAGTCATTTCGTTGCAAGCGGGTTTTTAAGTGCTCTGGAGTCATTTCGATGCAAGCGGGTTTTTAAGTGCTCTGGAGTCATTTCGTTGCAAGCGGGTTTTTAAGTGCTCTGGAGTCATTTCGTTGCAAGCGTGTTTTTAAGTGCTCTGAAGGCATTTCGTTGTAAGCGGGTTTTTCAGTGCTCTGTAGTCATTTCGTTGCAAGCGGGTTTTTACGTGCTCTGGAGTCATTTCATTGCAAGCGGGTTTTTACATACTTCTCAGACATTTCACTGGAAGCGGGTTTTTTAAGTGCTCTGGAGTCATTTCGTTGCAAGGGGGTTTTTAAGTACTCTGGAGTCATTTCGTTGCAAGCGGGTTTTTAAGTGCTCTGGAGTCATTTCGTTGCAAGCGGGTTTATAAGTGCTCTGGAGTCATTTCGTTGCAAGCGGGTGTTTAAGTGCTCTGGAGACATTTCGTTGCAAGCGGGTTTTTAAGTGCTCTGGAGTCATTTTGTTGTAAGCGGGTTTTTAAGTGCTCTGGAGTCATTTCGTTGCAAGCGGGTTTTTAAGTGTTCTGGACTCATTTCGTTGCAAGCGGGTTTTTACATACTTCTCAGACATTTCACTGGAAGTGGGTTTTTTAAGTGCTCTGGAGTCATTTTGTTGCAAGCGGGTTTTTAAGTGCTCTGGAGTCATTTTGTTGCAAGCATGTTTTTAAGTGTTCTGGAGTCATTTCGTTGCAAGCGGGTTTTTAAGTGCTCTGGGGTCATTTCGTTGCAAGCGGATTTTTAAGTGCTCTGGAGTCATTTCGTTGCAAGCGGGTTTTTAAGTGCTCTGGAGTCATTTCGTTGCAAGCGGGTTTTTAAGTGCTCTGGAGTCATTTCGTTGCAAGCGGGTTTTTAAGTGCTCTGGAGTCATTTCGTTGCAAGCGGGTTTTTAAGTGCTCTGGAGTCATTTCGTTGCAAGCGGGTTTTTAAGTGCTCTGGAGTCATTTCGTTGCAAGCGGGTTTTTACGTGCTCTGGAGTCATTTCGTTGCAAGCGGGTTTTTAAGTGCTCTGGAGTCATTTCGTTGCAAGCGGGTTTTTAAGTGCTCTGGAGTCATTTCGTTGCAAGCGGGTTTTTAAGTGCTCTGGAGTCATTTCGTTGCAAGCGGGTTTTTAAGTGCTCTGGAGTCATTTCGTTGCAAGCGGGTTTTTAAGTGCTCTGGAGTCATTTCGTTGCAAGCGGGTTTTTAAGTGCTCTGGAGTCATTTCGTTGCAAGCGGGTTTTTAAGTGCTCTGGAGTCATTTCGTTGCAAGCGGGTTTTTAAGTGCTCTGGAGTCATTTCGTTGCAAGCGGGTTTTTAAGTGCTCTGGAGTCATTTCGTTGCAAGCGGGTTTTTAAGTGCTCTTGAGTCATTTCGTTGCAAGCGGGTTTTTAAGTGCTCTGGAGTCATATCGTTGCAAGCGTGTTTTTAAGTGCTCTGGAGTCATTTCGTTGCAAGCGGGTTTTTAAGTGCTCTGGAGTCATTTCGTTGCTAGCGGGTTTGAAAGTGCTCTGGAGTCATTTCGTTGCAAGCGGGTTTTTAAGTGCTCTGGAGTCATTTCGTTGCAAGCGGGTTTTTAAGTGCTCTGGAGTCATTTCGTTGCAAGCGGGTTTTTAAGTGCTCTGGAGTCATTTCGTTGCAAGCGGGTTTTTAAGTGCTCTGGAGTCATTTCGTTGTAAGCGGGTTTTTAAGTGCTCTGGAGTCATTTCGTTGCAACCGGGTTTTTAAGTGCTCTGGAGTCATTTCGTTTCAAGCGGGTTTTTAAGTGCTCTGGAGTCATTTCGTTGCAAGCGGGTTTTTAAGTGCTCTGGAGTCATTTCGTTGCAAGCGGGTTTTTAAGTGCTCTGGAGTCATTTCGTTGCAAGCGGGTTTTTAAGTGCTCTGGAGTCATTTCGTTGCAAGCGGGTTTTTAAGTGCTCTGGAGTCATTTCGTTGCAAGCGGGTTTTTAAGTGCTCTGGAGTCATTTCGTTGCAAGCGGGTTTTTAAGTGCTCTGGAGTCATTCCGTTGCAAGCGGGTTTTTAAGTGCTCTGGAGTCATTCCGTTGCAAGCGGGTTTTTAAGTGCTCTGGAGTCATTCCGTTGCAAGCGGGTTTTTAAGTGCTCTGGACTCATTTCGTTGCAAGCGGGTTTTTAAGTGCTCTGGAGTCATTTCGTTGCAAGCGGGTTTTTAAGTGCTCTGGAGTCATTCCGTTGCAAGCGGGTTTTTAAGTGCTCTGGAGTCATTTCGTTGCAAGCGGGTTTTTAAGTGCTCTGGAGTCATTTCGTTGCAAGCGGGTTTTTAATTGCTCTTGAGTCATTTCGTTGCAAGCGGGTTTTTAAGTGCTCTGGAGTCATATCGTTGCAAGCGGGTTTTTAAGTGCTCTGGAGTCATTTCGTTGCAAGCGGGTTTTTAAGTGCTCTGGAGTCATTTCGTTGCTAGCGGGTTTGAAAGTGCTCTGGAGTCATTTCGTTGCAAGCGGGTTTTTAAGTGTTCTGGATTCATTTCGTTGCAAGCGGATTTTTACATACTTCTCAGACATTTCACTGGAAGTGGGTTTTTTAAGTGCTCTGGAGTCATTTTGTTGCAAGCGGGTTTTTAAGTGCTCTGGAGTCATTTCGTTGCAAGCGTGTTTTTAAGTGTTCTGGAGTCATTTCGTTGCAAGCGGGTTTTTAAGTGCTCTGGAGTCATTTCATTGCAAGCGGGTTTTTAAGTGCTCTGGAGTCATTTCGTTGCAAGCGGGTTTTTTAAGTGCTCTGGAGTCATTTCGTTGCAAGCGGGTTTTTAAGTGCTCTGGAGTCATTTCGTTGCAAGCGGGTTTTTAAGTGCTCTGGAGTGATTTCTTTGCAAGCGGGTTTTTAAGTGCTCTGGAGTCATTTCGTTACAAGCGGGTTTTTAAGTGCTCGGGAGTCATTTCGTTGCAATCGTGTTTTTAAGTGCTCTGGAGTCATTTTGTTGCAAGCGGATTTTTAAGTGCTCTGGAGTCATTTCGTTGCAAGCGGGTTTTTAAGTGCTCTGGAGTCATTTCGTTGCAAGCGGGTTTTTAAGTGCTCTGGAGTCATTTCGTTGCAAGCGGGTTTTTAAGTGCTCTGGAGTCATTTCGTTGCAAGCGGGTGTTTAAGTGCTCTGGAGTCATTTCGTTGCAAGCGGGTTTTAAGTTCTCTGGAGTCATTTTGTTGCAAGCGGGTTTTTAAATGCTCTGGAGTCATTTCGTTGCAAGCGGGTTTTTAAGTGCTCTGGAGTCATTTCGTTGCAAGCGGGTTTTTAAGTGCTCTGGAGTCATTTCGTTGCAAGCGGGTTTTTAAGAGCTCTGGAGTCATTTCGTTGCAAGCGGGTTTTTAAGTGCTCTGGAGTCATTTCGTTGCAAGCGGGTTTTTAAGTGCTCTGAAGGCATTTCGTTGTAAGCGGGTTTTTAAGTGCTCTGGAGTCATTTCGTTGCAAGCGGGTTTTTAAGTGTTCTGGAGTCATTTCGTTGCAAGCGGGTTTTTAAGTGCTCTGGAGTCATTTCGTTGCAAGCGGGTTTTTAAGTGCTCTGGAGTAATTTCGTTGCAAGCGGGTTTTTAAGTGCTCTTGAGTCATTTCGTTGCTAGCGGGTTTGAAAGTGCTCTGGAGTCATATCGTTGCAAGCGGGTTTTAAAGTGCTCTGGAGTCATTTCGTTGCAAGCGGGTTTTTAAGTGCTCTTGAGTCATTTCGTTGCTAGCGGGTTTGAAAGTGCTCTGGAGTCATTTCGTTGCAAGCGGGTTTTTAAGTGCTCTGGAGTCATTTCGTTGCAAGCGGGTTTTTAAGTGCTCTGGAGTCATTTCGTTGCAAGCGGGTTTTTAAGTGCTCTGGAGTCATTTCGTTGCAAGCGGGTTTTTAAGTGCTCTGGAGTCATTTCGTTGCAAGCGGGTTTTTAAGTGCTCTGGAGTCATTTCGTTGCAAGCGGGTTTTTAAGTGCTCTGGAGTCATTTCGTTGCAAGCGGGTTTTTAAGTGCTCTGGAGTCATTTCGATGCAAGCGGGTTTTAAAGTGCTCTGGAGTCATTTCGTTGCAAGCGGGTTTTTAAGTGCTCTGGAGTCATTTCGTTGCAAGCGGGTTTTTAAGTGCTCTGAAGGCATTTCGTTGTAAGCGGGTTTTTCAGTGCTCTGTAGTCATTTCGTTGCAAGCGGGTTTTTACGTGCTCTGGAGTCATTTCATTGCAAGCGGGTTTTTACATACTTCTCAGACATTTCACTGGAAGCGGGTTTTTTAAGTGCTCTGGAGTCATTTCGTTGCAACGGGTTTTTAAGTACTCTGGAGTCATTTCGTTGCAAGCGGGTTTTTAAGTGCTCTGGAGTCATTTCGTTGCAAGCGGGTTTATAAGTGCTCTGGAGTCATTTCGTTGCAAGCGGGTGTTTAAGTGCTCTGGAGACATTTCGTTGCAAGCGGGTTTTTAAGTGCTCTGGAGTCATTTTGTTGTAAGCGGGTTTTTAAGTGCTCTGGAGTCATTTCGTTGCAAGCGGGTTTTTAAGTGTTCTGGACTCATTTCGTTGCAAGCGGGTTTTTACATACTTCTCAGACATTTCACTGGAAGTGGGTTTTTTAAGTGCTCTGGAGTCATTTTGTTGCAAGCGGGTTTTTAAGTGCTCTGGAGTCATTTTGTTGCAAGCATGTTTTTAAGTGTTCTGGAGTCATTTCGTTGCAAGCGGGTTTTTAAGTGCTCTGGGGTCATTTCGTTGCAAGCGGATTTTTAAGTGCTCTGGAGTCATTTCGTTGCAAGCGGGTTTTTAAGTGCTCTGGAGTCATTTCGTTGCAAGCGGGTTTTTAAGTGCTCTGGAGTCATTTCGTTGCAAGCGGGTTTTTAAGTGCTCTGGAGTCATTTCGTTGCAAGCGGGTTTTTAAGTGCTCTGGAGTCATTTCGTTGCAAGCGGGTTTTTAAGTGCTCTGGAGTCATTTCGTTGCAAGCGGGTTTTTAAGTGCTCTGGAGTCATTTCGTTGCAAGCGGGTTTTTAAGTGCTCTGGAGTCATTTCGTTGCAAGCGGGTTTTTAAGTGCTCTTGAGTCATTTCGTTGCAAGCGGGTTTTTCAGTGCTCTGGAGTCATATCGTTGCAAGCGTGTTTTTAAGTGCTCTGGAGTCATTTCGTTGCAAGCGGGTTTTTAAGTGCTCTGGAGTCATTTCGTTGCTAGCGGGTTTGAAAGTGCTCTGGAGTCATTTCGTTGCAAGCGGGTTTTTAAGTGCTCTGGAGTCATTTCGTTTCAAGCGGGTTTTTAAGTGCTCTGGAGTCATTTCGTTGCAAGCGGGTTTTTAAGTGCTCTGGAGTCATTTCGTTGCAAGCGGGTTTTTAAGTGCTCTGAAGGCATTTCGTTGTAAGCGGGTTTTTAAGTGCTCTGGAGTCATTTCGTTGCAACCGGGTTTTTAAGTGCTCTGGAGTCATTTCGTTGCAAGCGGGTTTTTAAGTGCTCTGGAGTCATTTCGTTGCAAGCGGGTTTTTAAGTGCTCTGGAGTCATTTCGTTGCAAGCGGGTTTTTAAGTGCTCTGGAGTCATATCGTTGCAAGCGGGTTTTTAAGTGCTCTGGAGTCATTTCGTTGCAAGCGGGTTTTTAAGTGCTCTTGGGTCATTTCGTTGCTAGCGGGTTTGAAAGTGCTCTGGAGTCATTTCGTTGCAAGTGGGTTTTAAAGTGCTCTGGAGTCATTTCGTTGCAAGCGGGTTTTTAAGTGCTCTGGAGTCATTTCGTTGCAAGCGGGTTTTTAAGTGCTCTGGAGTCATTTCGTTGCAAGCGGGTTTTTAAGTGCTCTGGAGTCATTTCGTTGCAAGCGGGTTTTTACGTGCTCTGGAGTCATTTCGTTGCAAGCGGGTTTTTAAGTGCTCTGGAGTCATTTCGTTGCAAGCGGGTTTTTAAGTGCTCTGGAGTCATTTCGTTGCAAGCGGGTTTTTAAGTGCTCTGGAGTCATTTCGTTGCAAGCGGGTTTTTAAGTGCTCTGGAGTCATTTCGTTGCAAGCGGGTTTTTAAGTGTTCTGGAGTCATTTCGTTGCAAGCGGGTTTTTAAGTGCTCTGGAGTCCTTTCGTTGCAAGCGGGTTTTTAAGTGCTCTGGAGTCATTTCGTTGCAAGCGGGTTTTTAAGTGCTCTGGAGTCATTTCGTTGCAAGCGGGTTTTTAAGTGCTCTGGAGTCATTTCGTTGCAAGCGGGTTTTTAAGTGCTCTGGAGTCATTTCGTTGCAAGCGGGTTTTTAAGTGCTCTGGAGTCATTTCGTTGCAAGCGGGTTTTTAAGTGCTCTGGAGTCATTTCGTTGCAAGCGGGTTTTTAAGTGCTCTGGAGTCATTTCGTTGCAAGCGGGTTTTTAAGTGCTCTGGAGTCATTTCGTTGCAAGCGGGTTTTTAAGTGCTCTGGAGTCATTTCGTTGCAAGCGGGTTTTTAAGTGCTCTGGAGTCATTTCGTTGCAATCGGGTGTTTAAGTGCTCTGGAGTCATTTCGTTGCAAGCGGGTTTTTAAGTGCTCTGGAGTCATTTTGTTGTAAGCGGGTTTTTAAGTGCTCTGGAGTCATTTCGTTGCAAGCGGGTTTTTAAGTGTTCTGGACTCATTTCGTTGCAAGCGGGTTTTTACATACTTCTCAGACATTTCACTGGAAGTGGGTTTTTTAAGTGCTCTGGAGTCATTTTGTTGCAAGCGGGTTTTTAAGTGCTCTGGAGTCATTTTGTTGCAAGCATGTTTTTAAGTGTTCTGGAGTCATTTCGTTGCAAGCGGGTTTTTAAGTGCTCTGGGGTCATTTCGTTGCAAGCGGGTTTTTAAGTGCTCTGGAGTCATTTCGTTGCAAGCGGGTTTTTAAGTGCTCTGGAGTCATTTCGTTGCAAGCGGGTTTTTAAGTGCTCTGGAGTCATTTCGTTGCAAGCGGGTTTTTAAGTGCTCTGGAGTCATTTCGTTGCAAGCGGGTTTTTAAGTGCTCTGGAGTCATTTCGTTGCAAGCGGGTTTTTAAGTGCTCTGGAGTCATTTCGTTGCAAGCGGGTTTTTAAGTGCTCTGGAGTCATTTCGTTGCAAGCGGGTTTTTAAGTGCTCTGGAGTCATTTCGTTGCAAGCGGGTTTTTACATACTTCTCAGACATTTCACTGGAAGCGGGTTTTTTAAGTGCTCTGGAGTCATTTCGTTGCAACGGGTTTTTAAGTACTCTGGAGTCATTTCGTTGCAAGCGGGTTTTTAAGTGCTCTGGAGTCATTTCGTTGCAAGCGGGTTTATAAGTGCTCTGGAGTCATTTCGTTGCAAGCGGGTGTTTAAGTGCTCTGGAGACATTTCGTTGCAAGCGGGTTTTTAAGTGCTCTGGAGTCATTTTGTTGTAAGCGGGTTTTTAAGTGCTCTGGAGTCATTTCGTTGCAAGCGGGTTTTTAAGTGTTCTGGACTCATTTCGTTGCAAGCGGGTTTTTACATACTTCTCAGACATTTCACTGGAAGTGGGTTTTTTAAGTGCTCTGGAGTCATTTTGTTGCAAGCGGGTTTTTAAGTGCTCTGGAGTCATTTTGTTGCAAGCATGTTTTTAAGTGTTCTGGAGTCATTTCGTTGCAAGCGGGTTTTTAAGTGCTCTGGGGTCATTTCGTTGCAAGCGGATTTTTAAGTGCTCTGGAGTCATTTCGTTGCAAGCGGGTTTTTAAGTGCTCTGGAGTCATTTCGTTGCAAGCGGGTTTTTAAGTGCTCTGGAGTCATTTCGTTGCAAGCGGGTTTTTAAGTGCTCTGGAGTCATTTCGTTGCAAGCGGGTTTTTAAGTGCTCTGGAGTCATTTCGTTGCAAGCGGGTTTTTAAGTGCTCTGGAGTCATTTCGTTGCAAGCGGGTTTTTAAGTGCTCTGGAGTCATTTCGTTGCAAGCGGGTTTTTAAGTGCTCTGGAGTCATTTCGTTGCAAGCGGGTTTTTAAGTGCTCTTGAGTCATTTCGTTGCAAGCGGGTTTTTCAGTGCTCTGGAGTCATATCGTTGCAAGCGTGTTTTTAAGTGCTCTGGAGTCATTTCGTTGCAAGCGGGTTTTTAAGTGCTCTGGAGTCATTTCGTTGCTAGCGGGTTTGAAAGTGCTCTGGAGTCATTTCGTTGCAAGCGGGTTTTTAAGTGCTCTGGAGTCATTTCGTTGCAAGCGGGTTTTTAAGTGCTCTGGAGTCATTTCGTTGCAAGCGGGTTTTTAATTGCTCTTGAGTCATTTCGTTGCAAGCGGGTTTTTAAGTGCTCTGGAGTCATATCGTTGCAAGCGGGTTTTTAAGTGCTCTGGAGTCATTTCGTTGCAAGCGGGTTTTTAAGTGCTCTGGAGTCATTTCGTTGCTAGCGGGTTTGAAAGTGCTCTGGAGTCATTTCGTTGCAAGCGGGTTTTTAAGTGTTCTGGATTCATTTCGTTGCAAGCGGATTTTTACATACTTCTCAGACATTTCACTGGAAGTGGGTTTTTTAAGTGCTCTGGAGTCATTTTGTTGCAAGCGGGTTTTTAAGTGCTCTGGAGTCATTTCGTTGCAAGCGTGTTTTTAAGTGTTCTGGAGTCATTTCGTTGCAAGCGGGTTTTTAAGTGCTCTGGAGTCATTTCATTGCAAGCGGGTTTTTAAGTGCTCTGGAGTCATTTCGTTGCAAGCGGGTTTTTTAAGTGCTCTGGAGTCATTTCGTTGCAAGCGGGTTTTTAAGTGCTCTGGAGTCATTTCGTTGCAAGCGGGTTTTTAAGTGCTCTGGAGTGATTTCTTTGCAAGCGGGTTTTTAAGTGCTCTGGAGTCATTTCGTTACAAGCGGGTTTTTAAGTGCTCGGGAGTCATTTCGTTGCAATCGTGTTTTTAAGTGCTCTGGAGTCATTTTGTTGCAAGCGGATTTTTAAGTGCTCTGGAGTCATTTCGTTGCAAGCGGGTTTTTAAGTGCTCTGGAGTCATTTCGTTGCAAGCGGGTTTTTAAGTGCTCTGGAGTCATTTCGTTGCAAGCGGGTTTTTAAGTGCTCTGGAGTCATTTCGTTGCAAGCGGGTGTTTAAGTGCTCTGGAGTCATTTCGTTGCAAGCGGGTTTTAAGTTCTCTGGAGTCATTTTGTTGCAAGCGGGTTTTTAAATGCTCTGGAGTCATTTCGTTGCAAGCGGGTTTTTAAGTGCTCTGGAGTCATTTCGTTGCAAGCGGGTTTTTAAGTGCTCTGGAGTCATTTCGTTGCAAGCGGGTTTTTAAGAGCTCTGGAGTCATTTCGTTGCAAGCGGGTTTTTAAGTGCTCTGGAGTCATTTCGTTGCAAGCGGGTTTTTAAGTGCTCTGAAGGCATTTCGTTGTAAGCGGGTTTTTAAGTGCTCTGGAGTCATTTCGTTGCAAGCGGGTTTTTAAGTGTTCTGGAGTCATTTCGTTGCAAGCGGGTTTTTAAGTGCTCTGGAGTCATTTCGTTGCAAGCGGGTTTTTAAGTGCTCTGGAGTAATTTCGTTGCAAGCGGGTTTTTAAGTGCTCTTGAGTCATTTCGTTGCTAGCGGGTTTGAAAGTGCTCTGGAGTCATATCGTTGCAAGCGGGTTTTAAAGTGCTCTGGAGTCATTTCGTTGCAAGCGGGTTTTTAAGTGCTCTTGAGTCATTTCGTTGCTAGCGGGTTTGAAAGTGCTCTGGAGTCATTTCGTTGCAAGCGGGTTTTTAAGTGCTCTGGAGTCATTTCGTTGCAAGCGGGTTTTTAAGTGCTCTGGAGTCATTTCGTTGCAAGCGGGTTTTTAAGTGCTCTGGAGTCATTTCGTTGCAAGCGGGTTTTTAAGTGCTCTGGAGTCATTTCGTTGCAAGCGGGTTTTTAAGTGCTCTGGAGTCATTTCGTTGCAAGCGGGTTTTTAAGTGCTCTGGAGTCATTTCGTTGCAAGCGGGTTTTTAAGTGCTCTGGAGTCATTTCGATGCAAGCGGGTTTTAAAGTGCTCTGGAGTCATTTCGTTGCAAGCGGGTTTTTAAGTGCTCTGGAGTCATTTCGTTGCAAGCGGGTTTTTAAGTGCTCTGAAGGCATTTCGTTGTAAGCGGGTTTTTCAGTGCTCTGTAGTCATTTCGTTGCAAGCGGGTTTTTACGTGCTCTGGAGTCATTTCATTGCAAGCGGGTTTTTACATACTTCTCAGACATTTCACTGGAAGCGGGTTTTTTAAGTGCTCTGGAGTCATTTCGTTGCAACGGGTTTTTAAGTACTCTGGAGTCATTTCGTTGCAAGCGGGTTTTTAAGTGCTCTGGAGTCATTTCGTTGCAAGCGGGTTTATAAGTGCTCTGGAGTCATTTCGTTGCAAGCGGGTGTTTAAGTGCTCTGGAGACATTTCGTTGCAAGCGGGTTTTTAAGTGCTCTGGAGTCATTTTGTTGTAAGCGGGTTTTTAAGTGCTCTGGAGTCATTTCGTTGCAAGCGGGTTTTTAAGTGTTCTGGACTCATTTCGTTGCAAGCGGGTTTTTACATACTTCTCAGACATTTCACTGGAAGTGGGTTTTTTAAGTGCTCTGGAGTCATTTTGTTGCAAGCGGGTTTTTAAGTGCTCTGGAGTCATTTTGTTGCAAGCATGTTTTTAAGTGTTCTGGAGTCATTTCGTTGCAAGCGGGTTTTTAAGTGCTCTGGGGTCATTTCGTTGCAAGCGGATTTTTAAGTGCTCTGGAGTCATTTCGTTGCAAGCGGGTTTTTAAGTGCTCTGGAGTCATTTCGTTGCAAGCGGGTTTTTAAGTGCTCTGGAGTCATTTCGTTGCAAGCGGGTTTTTAAGTGCTCTGGAGTCATTTCGTTGCAAGCGGGTTTTTAAGTGCTCTGGAGTCATTTCGTTGCAAGCGGGTTTTTAAGTGCTCTGGAGTCATTTCGTTGCAAGCGGGTTTTTAAGTGCTCTGGAGTCATTTCGTTGCAAGCGGGTTTTTAAGTGCTCTGGAGTCATTTCGTTGCAAGCGGGTTTTTAAGTGCTCTTGAGTCATTTCGTTGCAAGCGGGTTTTTCAGTGCTCTGGAGTCATATCGTTGCAAGCGTGTTTTTAAGTGCTCTGGAGTCATTTCGTTGCAAGCGGGTTTTTAAGTGCTCTGGAGTCATTTCGTTGCTAGCGGGTTTGAAAGTGCTCTGGAGTCATTTCGTTGCAAGCGGGTTTTTAAGTGCTCTGGAGTCATTTCGTTTCAAGCGGGTTTTTAAGTGCTCTGGAGTCATTTCGTTGCAAGCGGGTTTTTAAGTGCTCTGGAGTCATTTCGTTGCAAGCGGGTTTTTAAGTGCTCTGAAGGCATTTCGTTGTAAGCGGGTTTTTAAGTGCTCTGGAGTCATTTCGTTGCAACCGGGTTTTTAAGTGCTCTGGAGTCATTTCGTTGCAAGCGGGTTTTTAAGTGCTCTGGAGTCATTTCGTTGCAAGCGGGTTTTTAAGTGCTCTGGAGTCATTTCGTTGCAAGCGGGTTTTTAAGTGCTCTGGAGTCATATCGTTGCAAGCGGGTTTTTAAGTGCTCTGGAGTCATTTCGTTGCAAGCGGGTTTTTAAGTGCTCTTGGGTCATTTCGTTGCTAGCGGGTTTGAAAGTGCTCTGGAGTCATTTCGTTGCAAGTGGGTTTTAAAGTGCTCTGGAGTCATTTCGTTGCAAGCGGGTTTTTAAGTGCTCTGGAGTCATTTCGTTGCAAGCGGGTTTTTAAGTGCTCTGGAGTCATTTCGTTGCAAGCGGGTTTTTAAGTGCTCTGGAGTCATTTCGTTGCAAGCGGGTTTTTACGTGCTCTGGAGTCATTTCGTTGCAAGCGGGTTTTTAAGTGCTCTGGAGTCATTTCGTTGCAAGCGGGTTTTTAAGTGCTCTGGAGTCATTTCGTTGCAAGCGGGTTTTTAAGTGCTCTGGAGTCATTTCGTTGCAAGCGGGTTTTTAAGTGCTCTGGAGTCATTTCGTTGCAAGCGGGTTTTTAAGTGTTCTGGAGTCATTTCGTTGCAAGCGGGTTTTTAAGTGCTCTGGAGTCCTTTCGTTGCAAGCGGGTTTTTAAGTGCTCTGGAGTCATTTCGTTGCAAGCGGGTTTTTAAGTGCTCTGGAGTCATTTCGTTGCAAGCGGGTTTTTAAGTGCTCTGGAGTCATTTCGTTGCAAGCGGGTTTTTAAGTGCTCTGGAGTCATTTCGTTGCAAGCGGGTTTTTAAGTGCTCTGGAGTCATTTCGTTGCAAGCGGGTTTTTAAGTGCTCTGGAGTCATTTCGTTGCAAGCGGGTTTTTAAGTGCTCTGGAGTCATTTCGTTGCAAGCGGGTTTTTAAGTGCTCTGGAGTCATTTCGTTGCAAGCGGGTTTTTAAGTGCTCTGGAGTCATTTCGTTGCAAGCGGGTTTTTAAGTGCTCTGGAGTCATTTCGTTGCAATCGGGTGTTTAAGTGCTCTGGAGTCATTTCGTTGCAAGCGGGTTTTTAAGTGCTCTGGAGTCATTTTGTTGTAAGCGGGTTTTTAAGTGCTCTGGAGTCATTTCGTTGCAAGCGGGTTTTTAAGTGTTCTGGACTCATTTCGTTGCAAGCGGGTTTTTACATACTTCTCAGACATTTCACTGGAAGTGGGTTTTTTAAGTGCTCTGGAGTCATTTTGTTGCAAGCGGGTTTTTAAGTGCTCTGGAGTCATTTTGTTGCAAGCATGTTTTTAAGTGTTCTGGAGTCATTTCGTTGCAAGCGGGTTTTTAAGTGCTCTGGGGTCATTTCGTTGCAAGCGGGTTTTTAAGTGCTCTGGAGTCATTTCGTTGCAAGCGGGTTTTTAAGTGCTCTGGAGTCATTTCGTTGCAAGCGGGTTTTTAAGTGCTCTGGAGTCATTTCGTTGCAAGCGGGTTTTTAAGTGCTCTGGAGTCATTTCGTTGCAAGCGGGTTTTTAAGTGCTCTGGAGTCATTTCGTTGCAAGCGGGTTTTTAAGTGCTCTGGAGTCATTTCGTTGCAAGCGGGTTTTTAAGTGCTCTGGAGTCATTTCGTTGCAAGCGGGTTTTTAAGTGCTCTGGAGTCATTTCGTTGCAAGCGGGTTTTTACATACTTCTCAGACATTTCACTGGAAGCGGGTTTTTTAAGTGCTCTGGAGTCATTTCGTTGCAACGGGTTTTTAAGTACTCTGGAGTCATTTCGTTGCAAGCGGGTTTTTAAGTGCTCTGGAGTCATTTCGTTGCAAGCGGGTTTATAAGTGCTCTGGAGTCATTTCGTTGCAAGCGGGTGTTTAAGTGCTCTGGAGACATTTCGTTGCAAGCGGGTTTTTAAGTGCTCTGGAGTCATTTTGTTGTAAGCGGGTTTTTAAGTGCTCTGGAGTCATTTCGTTGCAAGCGGGTTTTTAAGTGTTCTGGACTCATTTCGTTGCAAGCGGGTTTTTACATACTTCTCAGACATTTCACTGGAAGTGGGTTTTTTAAGTGCTCTGGAGTCATTTTGTTGCAAGCGGGTTTTTAAGTGCTCTGGAGTCATTTTGTTGCAAGCATGTTTTTAAGTGTTCTGGAGTCATTTCGTTGCAAGCGGGTTTTTAAGTGCTCTGGGGTCATTTCGTTGCAAGCGGATTTTTAAGTGCTCTGGAGTCATTTCGTTGCAAGCGGGTTTTTAAGTGCTCTGGAGTCATTTCGTTGCAAGCGGGTTTTTAAGTGCTCTGGAGTCATTTCGTTGCAAGCGGGTTTTTAAGTGCTCTGGAGTCATTTCGTTGCAAGCGGGTTTTTAAGTGCTCTGGAGTCATTTCGTTGCAAGCGGGTTTTTAAGTGCTCTGGAGTCATTTCGTTGCAAGCGGGTTTTTAAGTGCTCTGGAGTCATTTCGTTGCAAGCGGGTTTTTAAGTGCTCTGGAGTCATTTCGTTGCAAGCGGGTTTTTAAGTGCTCTTGAGTCATTTCGTTGCAAGCGGGTTTTTCAGTGCTCTGGAGTCATATCGTTGCAAGCGTGTTTTTAAGTGCTCTGGAGTCATTTCGTTGCAAGCGGGTTTTTAAGTGCTCTGGAGTCATTTCGTTGCTAGCGGGTTTGAAAGTGCTCTGGAGTCATTTCGTTGCAAGCGGGTTTTTAAGTGCTCTGGAGTCATTTCGTTTCAAGCGGGTTTTTAAGTGCTCTGGAGTCATTTCGTTGCAAGCGGGTTTTTAAGTGCTCTGGAGTCATTTCGTTGCAAGCGGGTTTTTAAGTGCTCTGAAGGCATTTCGTTGTAAGCGGGTTTTTAAGTGCTCTGGAGTCATTTCGTTGCAACCGGGTTTTTAAGTGCTCTGGAGTCATTTCGTTGCAAGCGGGTTTTTAAGTGCTCTGGAGTCATTTCGTTGCAAGCGGGTTTTTAAGTGCTCTGGAGTCATTTCGTTGCAAGCGGGTTTTTAAGTGCTCTGGAGTCATATCGTTGCAAGCGGGTTTTTAAGTGCTCTGGAGTCATTTCGTTGCAAGCGGGTTTTTAAGTGCTCTTGGGTCATTTCGTTGCTAGCGGGTTTGAAAGTGCTCTGGAGTCATTTCGTTGCAAGTGGGTTTTAAAGTGCTCTGGAGTCATTTCGTTGCAAGCGGGTTTTTAAGTGCTCTGGAGTCATTTCGTTGCAAGCGGGTTTTTAAGTGCTCTGGAGTCATTTCGTTGCAAGCGGGTTTTTAAGTGCTCTGGAGTCATTTCGTTGCAAGCGGGTTTTTACGTGCTCTGGAGTCATTTCGTTGCAAGCGGGTTTTTAAGTGCTCTGGAGTCATTTCGTTGCAAGCGGGTTTTTAAGTGCTCTGGAGTCATTTCGTTGCAAGCGGGTTTTTAAGTGCTCTGGAGTCATTTCGTTGCAAGCGGGTTTTTAAGTGCTCTGGAGTCATTTCGTTGCAAGCGGGTTTTTAAGTGTTCTGGAGTCATTTCGTTGCAAGCGGGTTTTTAAGTGCTCTGGAGTCCTTTCGTTGCAAGCGGGTTTTTAAGTGCTCTGGAGTCATTTCGTTGCAAGCGGGTTTTTAAGTGCTCTGGAGTCATTTCGTTGCAAGCGGGTTTTTAAGTGCTCTGGAGTCATTTCGTTGCAAGCGGGTTTTTAAGTGCTCTGGAGTCATTTCGTTGCAAGCGGGTTTTTAAGTGCTCTGGAGTCATTTCGTTGCAAGCGGGTTTTTAAGTGCTCTGGAGTCATTTCGTTGCAAGCGGGTTTTTAAGTGCTCTGGAGTCATTTCGTTGCAAGCGGGTTTTTAAGTGCTCTGGAGTCATTTCGTTGCAAGCGGGTTTTTAAGTGCTCTGGAGTCATTTCGTTGCAAGCGGGTTTTTAAGTGCTCTGGAGTCATTTCGTTGCAATCGGGTGTTTAAGTGCTCTGGAGTCATTTCGTTGCAAGCGGGTTTTTAAGTGCTCTGGAGTCATTTTGTTGTAAGCGGGTTTTTAAGTGCTCTGGAGTCATTTCGTTGCAAGCGGGTTTTTAAGTGTTCTGGACTCATTTCGTTGCAAGCGGGTTTTTACATACTTCTCAGACATTTCACTGGAAGTGGGTTTTTTAAGTGCTCTGGAGTCATTTTGTTGCAAGCGGGTTTTTAAGTGCTCTGGAGTCATTTTGTTGCAAGCATGTTTTTAAGTGTTCTGGAGTCATTTCGTTGCAAGCGGGTTTTTAAGTGCTCTGGGGTCATTTCGTTGCAAGCGGGTTTTTAAGTGCTCTGGAGTCATTTCGTTGCAAGCGGGTTTTTAAGTGCTCTGGAGTCATTTCGTTGCAAGCGGGTTTTTAAGTGCTCTGGAGTCATTTCGTTGCAAGCGGGTTTTTAAGTGCTCTGGAGTCATTTCGTTGCAAGCGGGTTTTTAAGTGCTCTGGAGTCATTTCGTTGCAAGCGGGTTTTTAAGTGCTCTGGAGTCATTTCGTTGCAAGCGGGTTTTTAAGTGCTCTGGAGTCATTTCGTTGCAAGCGGGTTTTTAAGTGCTCTGGAGTCATTTCGTTGCAAGCGGGTTTTTAAGTGCTCTGGAGTCATTTCGTTGCAAGCGGGTTTTTAAGTGCTCTGGAGTCATTTCGTTGCAAGCGGGTTTTTAAGTGCTCTGGAGTCATTTCGTTGCAAGCGGGTTTTTAAGTGCTCTGGAGTCATTTCGTTGCAAGCGGGTTTTTAAGTGCTCTTGAGTCATTTCGTTGCTAGCGGGTTTGAAAGTGCTCTGGAGTCATTTCGTTGCAAGCGGGTTTTTATGTGCTCTGGAGTCATTTCGTTGCAAGCGGGTTTTTAAGTGCTCTTGAGTCATTTCGTTGCTAGCGGGTTTGAAAGTGCTCTGGAGTCATTTCGTTGCAAGTGGGTTTTTAAGTGCTCTGGAGTCATTTCGTTGCAAGCGGGTTTTTAAGTGCTCTGGAGTCATTTCGTTGCAAGCGGGTTTTTAAGTGCTCTGGAGTCATTTCGTTGCAAGCGGGTTTTTAAGTGCTCTGGAGTCATTTCGTTGCAAGCGGGTTTTTAAGTGCTCTGGAGTCATTTCGTTGCAAGCGGGTTTTTAAGTGCTCTGGAGTCATTTCGTTGCAAGCGGGTTTTTAAGTGCTCTGGAGTCATTTCGTTGCAAGCGGGTTTTTAAGTGCTCTGGAGTCATTTCGTTGCAAGCGGGTTTTTAAGTGCTCTGGAGTCATTTCGTTGCAAGCGGGTTTTTAAGTGCTCTGGAGTCATTTCGTTGCAAGCGGGTTTTTAAGTGCTCTGGAGTCATTTCGTTGCAAGCGGGTTTTTAAGTGCTCTGGAGTCATTTCGTTGCAAGCGGGTTTTTAAGTGCTCTGGAGTCATTTCGTTGCAAGCGGGTTTTTAAGTGCTCTGGAGTCATTTCGTTGCAAGCGGGTGTTTAAGTGTTCTGGACTCATTTCGTTGCAAGCGGGTTTTTACATACTTCTCAGACATTTCACTGGAAGTGGGTTTTTTAAGTGCTCTGGAGTCATTTCGTTGCAAGCGGGTTTTTAAGTGCTCTGGAGTCATTTCGTTGCAAGCGGGTTTTTAAGTGCTCTGGAGTCATTTCGTTGCAAGCGGGTGTTTAAGTGTTCTGGACTCATTTCGTTGCAAGCGGGTTTTTACATACTTCTCAGACATTTCACTGGAAGTGGGTTTTTTAAGTGCTCTGGAGTCATTTCGTTGCAAGCGGGTTTTTAAGTGCTCTGGAGTCATTTCGTTGCAAGCGGGTTTTTAAGTGCTCTGGAGTCATTTCGTTGCAAGCGGGTTTTTAAGTGCTCTGGAGTCATTTCGTTGCAAGCGGGTTTTTAAGTGTTCTGGACTCATTTCGTTGCAAGCGGGTTTTTACATACTTCTCAGACATTTCACTGGAAGTGGGTTTTTTAAGTGCTCTGGAGTCATTTTGTTGCAAGCGGGTTTTTAAGTGCTCTGGAGTCATTTTGTTGCAAGCATGTTTTTAAGTGTTCTGGAGTCATTTCGTTGCAAGCGGGTTTTTAAGTGCTCTGGGGTCATTTCGTTGCAAGCGGGTTTTTAAGTGCTCTGGAGTCATTTCGTTGCAAGCGGGTTTTTAAGTGCTCTGGAGTCATTTCGTTGCAAGCGGGTTTTTAAGTGCTCTGGAGTCATTTCGTTGCAAGCGGGTTTTTAAGTGCTCTGGAGTCATTTCGTTGCAAGCGGGTTTTTAAGTGCTCTGGAGTCATTTCGTTGCAAGCGGGTTTTTAAGTGCTCTGGAGTCATTTCGTTGCAAGCGGGTTTTTAAGTGCTCTGGAGTCATTTCGTTGCAAGCGGGTTTTTAAGTGCTCTGGAGTCATTTCGTTGCAAGCGGGTTTTTAAGTGCTCTGGAGTCATTTCGTTGCAAGCGGGTTTTTAAGTGCTCTGGAGTCATTTCGTTGCAAGCGGGTTTTTAAGTGCTCTGGAGTCATTTCGTTGCAAGCGGGTTTTTAAGTGCTCTGGAGTCATTTCGTTGCTAGCGGGTTTGAAAGTGCTCTGGAGTCATTTCGTTGCAAGCGGGTTTTTAAGTGCTCTGGAGTCATTTCGTTGCAAGCGGGTTTTTAAGTGCTCTTGAGTCATTTCGTTGCTAGCGGGTTTGAAAGTGCTCTGGAGTCATTTCGTTGCAAGTGGGTTTTTAAGTGCTCTGGAGTCATTTCGTTGCAAGCGGGTTTTTAAGTGCTCTGGAGTCATTTCGTTGCAAGCGGGTTTTTAAGTGCTCTGGAGTCATTTCGTTGCAAGCGGGTTTTTAAGTGCTCTGGAGTCATTTCGTTGCAAGCGGGTTTTTAAGTGCTCTGGAGTCATTTCGTTGCAAGCGGGTTTTTACGTGCTCTGGAGTCATTTCGTTGCAAGCGGGTTTTTAAGTGCTCTGGAGTCATTTCGTTGCAAGCGGGTTTTTAAGTGCTCTGGAGTCATTTCTTTGCAAGCGGGTTTTTAAGTGCTCTGGAGTCATTTCGTTGCAAGCGGGTTTTTAAGTGCTCTGGAGTCATTTCGTTGCAAGCGGGTTTTTAAGTGCTCTGGAGTCATTTCGTTGCAAGCGGGTTTTTAAGTGCTCTGGAGTCATTTCGTTGCAAGCGGGTTTTTAAGTGCTCTGAAGGCATTTCGTTGCAAGCGGGTTTTTAAGTGCTCTGGAGTCATATCGTTGCAAGCGGGTTTTTAAGTGCTCTGGAGTCATTTCGTTGCAAGTGGGTTTTTAAGTGCTCTGGAGTCATTTCGTTGCAAGCGGGTTTTTAAGTGTTCTGGAGTCATTTCGTTGCAAGAGGGTTTTTAAGTGCTCTGGAGTCATTTCCTTGCAAGCGGGTTTTTACGTGTTCTGGAGTCATTTCGTTGCAAGCGGGTTTTTAAGTGTTCTGGAGTCATTTCGTTGCAAGCGGGTTTTTAATTGCTCTGGAGTCATTTCGTTGCAAGCGGGTTTTTAAGTGTTCTGGAGTCATTTCGTTGCAAGCGGGTTTTTAAGTGCTCTGGAGTCATTTCGTTGCAAGCGGGTTTTTAAGTGCTCTGGAGTCATTTCCTTGCAAGCGGGTTTTTACATACTTCTCAGACATTTCACTGGAAGCGGGTTTTTTAAGTGCTCTGGAGTCATTTCGTTGCAAGCGGGTTTTTAAGTACTCTGGAGTCATTTCGTTGCAAGCGGGTTTTTAAGTGCTCTGGAGTCATTTCGTTGCAAGCGGGTTTTTAAGTGCTCTGGAGTCATTTCGTTGCAAGCGGGTTTTTAAGTGCTCTGGAGTCCTTTCGTTGCAAGCGGGTTTTTAAGTGCTCTGGAGTCATTTCGTTGCAAGCGGGTTTTTAAGTGCTCTGGAGTCATTTCGTTGCAAGCGGGTTTTTAAGTGCTCTGGAGTCATTTCGTTGCAAGCGGGTTTTTAAGTGCTCTGGAGTCATTTCGTTGCAAGCGGGTTTTTAAGTGCTCTGGAGTCCTTTCGTTGCAAGCGGGTTTTTAAGTGCTCTGGAGTCATTTCGTTGCAAGCGGGTTTTTAAGTGCTCTGGAGTCATTTCGTTGCAAGCGGGTTTTTAAGTGCTCTGGAGTCATTTCGTTGCAAGCGGGTTTTTAAGTGCTCTGGAGTCATTTCGTTGCAAGCGGGTTTTTAAGTGCTCTGGAGTCATTTCGTTGCAAGCGGGTTTTTAAGTGCTCTGGAGTCATTTCGTTGCAAGCGGGTTTTTAAGTGCTCTGGAGTCATTTCGTTGCAAGCGGGTTTTTAAGTGCTCTGGAGTCATTTCGTTGCAAGCGGGTTTTTAAGTGCTCTGGAGTCATTTCGTTGCAAGCGGGTTTTTAAGTGCTCTGGAGTCATTTCGTTGCAATCGGGTGTTTAAGTGCTCTGGAGTCATTTCGTTGCAAGCGGGTTTTTAAGTGCTCTGGAGTCATTTTGTTGTAAGCGGGTTTTTAAGTGCTCTGGAGTCATTTCGTTGCAAGCGGGTTTTTAAGTGTTCTGGACTCATTTCGTTGCAAGCGGGTTTTTACATACTTCTCAGACATTTCACTGGAAGTGGGTTTTTTAAGTGCTCTGGAGTCATTTTGTTGCAAGCGGGTTTTTAAGTGCTCTGGAGTCATTTTGTTGCAAGCATGTTTTTAAGTGTTCTGGAGTCATTTCGTTGCAAGCGGGTTTTTAAGTGCTCTGGGGTCATTTCGTTGCAAGCGGGTTTTTAAGTGCTCTGGAGTCATTTCGTTGCAAGCGGGTTTTTAAGTGCTCTGGAGTCATTTCGTTGCAAGCGGGTTTTTAAGTGCTCTGGAGTCATTTCGTTGCAAGCGGGTTTTTAAGTGCTCTGGAGTCATTTCGTTGCAAGCGGGTTTTTAAGTGCTCTGGAGTCATTTCGTTGCAAGCGGGTTTTTAAGTGCTCTGGAGTCATTTCGTTGCAAGCGGGTTTTTAAGTGCTCTGGAGTCATTTCGTTGCAAGCGGGTTTTTAAGTGCTCTGGAGTCATTTCGTTGCAAGCGGGTTTTTAAGTGCTCTGGAGTCATTTCGTTGCAAGCGGGTTTTTAAGTGCTCTGGAGTCATTTCGTTGCAAGCGGGTTTTTAAGTGCTCTGGAGTCATTTCGTTGCAAGCGGGTTTTTAAGTGCTCTGGAGTCATTTCGTTGCAAGCGGGTTTTTAAGTGCTCTTGAGTCATTTCGTTGCTAGCGGGTTTGAAAGTGCTCTGGAGTCATTTCGTTGCAAGCGGGTTTTTAAGTGCTCTGGAGTCATTTCGTTGCAAGCGGGTTTTTAAGTGCTCTTGAGTCATTTCGTTGCTAGCGGGTTTGAAAGTGCTCTGGAGTCATTTCGTTGCAAGCGGGTTTTTAAGTGCTCTGGAGTCATTTCGTTGCAAGCGGGTTTTTAAGTGCTCTGGAGTCATTTCGTTGCAAGCGGGTTTTTAAGTGCTCTGGAGTCATTTCGTTGCAAGCGGGTTTTTAAGTGCTCTGGAGTCATTTCGTTGCAAGCGGGTTTTTAAGTGCTCTGGAGTCATTTCGTTGCAAGCGGGTTTTTACGTGCTCTGGAGTCATTTCGTTGCAAGCGGGTTTTTAAGTGCTCTGGAGTCATTTCGTTGCAAGCGGGTTTTTAAGTGCTCTGGAGTCATTTCTTTGCAAGCGGGTTTTTAAGTGCTCTGGAGTCATTTCGTTGCAAGCGGGTTTTTAAGTGCTCTGGAGTCATTTCGTTGCAAGCGGGTTTTTAAGTGCTCTGGAGTCATTTCGTTGCAAGCGGGTTTTTAAGTGCTCTGGAGTCATTTCGTTGCAAGCGGGTTTTTAAGTGCTCTGGAGTCATTTCTTTGCAAGCGGGTTTTTAAGTGCTCTGGAGTCATTTCGTTGCAAGCGGGTTTTTAAGTGCTCTGGAGTCATTTCGTTGCAAGCGGGTTTTTAAGTGCTCTGGAGTCATTTCGTTGCAAGCGGGTTTTTAAGTGCTCTGGAGTCATTTCGTTGCAAGCGGGTTTTTAAGTGCTCTGAAGGCATTTCGTTGCAAGCGGGTTTTTAAGTGCTCTGGAGTCATATCGTTGCAAGCGGGTTTTTAAGTGCTCTGGAGTCATTTCGTTGCAAGTGGGTTTTTAAGTGCTCTGGAGTCATTTCGTTGCAAGCGGGTTTTTAAGTGTTCTGGAGTCATTTCGTTGCAAGAGGGTTTTTAAGTGCTCTGGAGTCATTTCCTTGCAAGCGGGTTTTTACGTGTTCTGGAGTCATTTCGTTGCAAGCGGGTTTTTAAGTGTTCTGGAGTCATTTCGTTGCAAGCGGGTTTTTAATTGCTCTGGAGTCATTTCGTTGCAAGCGGGTTTTTAAGTGTTCTGGAGTCATTTCGTTGCAAGCGGGTTTTTAAGTGCTCTGGAGTCATTTCGTTGCAAGCGGGTTTTTAAGTGCTCTGGAGTCATTTCCTTGCAAGCGGGTTTTTACATACTTCTCAGACATTTCACTGGAAGCGGGTTTTTTAAGTGCTCTGGAGTCATTTCGTTGCAAGCGGGTTTTTAAGTACTCTGGAGTCATTTCGTTGCAAGCGGGTTTTTAAGTGCTCTGGAGTCATTTCGTTGCAAGCGGGTTTTTAAGTGCTCTGGAGTCATTTCGTTGCAAGCGGGTTTTTAAGTGCTCTGGAGTCCTTTCGTTGCAAGCGGGTTTTTAAGTGCTCTGGAGTCATTTCGTTGCAAGCGGGTTTTTAAGTGCTCTGGAGTCATTTCGTTGCAAGCGGGTTTTTAAGTGCTCTGGAGTCATTTCGTTGCAAGCGGGTTTTTAAGTGCTCTGGAGTCATTTCGTTGCAAGCGGGTTTTTAAGTGCTCTGGAGTCCTTTCGTTGCAAGCGGGTTTTTAAGTGCTCTGGAGTCATTTCGTTGCAAGCGGGTTTTTAAGTGCTCTGGAGTCATTTCGTTGCAAGCGGGTTTTTAAGTGCTCTGGAGTCATTTCGTTGCAAGCGGGTTTTTAAGTGCTCTGGAGTCATTTCGTTGCAAGCGGGTTTTTAAGTGCTCTGGAGTCATTTCGTTGCAAGCGGGTTTTTAAGTGCTCTGGAGTCATTTCGTTGCAAGCGGGTTTTTAAGTGCTCTGGAGTCATTTCGTTGCAAGCGGGTTTTTAAGTGCTCTGGAGTCATTTCGTTGCAAGCGGGTTTTTAAGTGCTCTGGAGTCATTTCGTTGCAAGCGGGTTTTTAAGTGCTCTGGAGTCATTTCGTTGCAATCGGGTGTTTAAGTGCTCTGGAGTCATTTCGTTGCAAGCGGGTTTTTAAGTGCTCTGGAGTCATTTTGTTGTAAGCGGGTTTTTAAGTGCTCTGGAGTCATTTCGTTGCAAGCGGGTTTTTAAGTGTTCTGGACTCATTTCGTTGCAAGCGGGTTTTTACATACTTCTCAGACATTTCACTGGAAGTGGGTTTTTTAAGTGCTCTGGAGTCATTTTGTTGCAAGCGGGTTTTTAAGTGCTCTGGAGTCATTTTGTTGCAAGCATGTTTTTAAGTGTTCTGGAGTCATTTCGTTGCAAGCGGGTTTTTAAGTGCTCTGGGGTCATTTCGTTGCAAGCGGGTTTTTAAGTGCTCTGGAGTCATTTCGTTGCAAGCGGGTTTTTAAGTGCTCTGGAGTCATTTCGTTGCAAGCGGGTTTTTAAGTGCTCTGGAGTCATTTCGTTGCAAGCGGGTTTTTAAGTGCTCTGGAGTCATTTCGTTGCAAGCGGGTTTTTAAGTGCTCTGGAGTCATTTCGTTGCAAGCGGGTTTTTAAGTGCTCTGGAGTCATTTCGTTGCAAGCGGGTTTTTAAGTGCTCTGGAGTCATTTCGTTGCAAGCGGGTTTTTAAGTGCTCTGGAGTCATTTCGTTGCAAGCGGGTTTTTAAGTGCTCTGGAGTCATTTCGTTGCAAGCGGGTTTTTAAGTGCTCTGGAGTCATTTCGTTGCAAGCGGGTTTTTAAGTGCTCTGGAGTCATTTCGTTGCAAGCGGGTTTTTAAGTGCTCTGGAGTCATTTCGTTGCAAGCGGGTTTTTAAGTGCTCTTGAGTCATTTCGTTGCTAGCGGGTTTGAAAGTGCTCTGGAGTCATTTCGTTGCAAGCGGGTTTTTAAGTGCTCTGGAGTCATTTCGTTGCAAGCGGGTTTTTAAGTGCTCTTGAGTCATTTCGTTGCTAGCGGGTTTGAAAGTGCTCTGGAGTCATTTCGTTGCAAGTGGGTTTTTAAGTGCTCTGGAGTCATTTCGTTGCAAGCGGGTTTTTAAGTGCTCTGGAGTCATTTCGTTGCAAGCGGGTTTTTAAGTGCTCTGGAGTCATTTCGTTGCAAGCGGGTTTTTAAGTGCTCTGGAGTCATTTCGTTGCAAGCGGGTTTTTAAGTGCTCTGGAGTCATTTCGTTGCAAGCGGGTTTTTAAGTGCTCTGGAGTCATTTCGTTGCAAGCGGGTTTTTACGTGCTCTGGAGTCATTTCGTTGCAAGCGGGTTTTTAAGTGCTCTGGAGTCATTTCGTTGCAAGCGGGTTTTTAAGTGCTCTGGAGTCATTTCTTTGCAAGCGGGTTTTTAAGTGCTCTGGAGTCATTTCGTTGCAAGCGGGTTTTTAAGTGCTCTGGAGTCATTTCGTTGCAAGCGGGTTTTTAAGTGCTCTGGAGTCATTTCGTTGCAAGCGGGTTTTTAAGTGCTCTGGAGTCATTTCGTTGCAAGCGGGTTTTTAAGTGCTCTGAAGGCATTTCGTTGCAAGCGGGTTTTTAAGTGCTCTGGAGTCATATCGTTGCAAGCGGGTTTTTAAGTGCTCTGGAGTCATTTCGTTGCAAGTGGGTTTTTAAGTGCTCTGGAGTCATTTCGTTGCAAGCGGGTTTTTAAGTGTTCTGGAGTCATTTCGTTGCAAGAGGGTTTTTAAGTGCTCTGGAGTCATTTCCTTGCAAGCGGGTTTTTACGTGCTCTGGAGTCATTTCGTTGCAAGCGGGTTTTTAAGTGTTCTGGAGTCATTTCGTTGCAAGCGGGTTTTTAATTGCTCTGGAGTCATTTCATTGCAAGCGGGTTTTTAAGTGTTCTGGAGTCATTTCGTTGCAAGCGGGTTTTTAAGTGCTCTGGAGTCATTTCGTTGCAAGCGGGTTTTTAAGTGCTCTGGAGTCATTTCCTTGCAAGCGGGTTTTTACATACTTCTCAGACATTTCACTGGAAGCGGGTTTTTACGTGCTCTGGAGTCATTTCGTTGCAAGCGGGTTTTTAAGTACTCTGGAGTCATTTCGTTGCAAGCGGGTTTTTAAGTGCTCTGGAGTCATTTCGTTGCAAGCGGGTTTTTAAGTGCTCTGGGGTCATTTCGTTGCAAGCGGGTTTTTAAGTGCTCTGGAGTCATTTCGTTGCAAGCGGGTTTTTAAGTGCTCTGGAGTCATTTCGTTGCAAGCGGGTTTTTAAGTGCTCTGGAGTCATTTCGTTGCAAGCGGGTTTTTAAGTGCTCTGGAGTCATTTCGTTGCAAGCGGGTTTTTAAGTGCTCTGGAGTCATTTCGTTGCAAGCGGGTTTTTACGTGCTCTGGAGTCATTTCGTTGCAAGCGGGTTTTTAAGTGCTCTGGAGTCATTTCGTTGCAAGCGGGTTTTTAAGTGCTCTGGAGTCATTTCTTTGCAAGCGGGTTTTTAAGTGCTCTGGAGTCATTTCGTTGCAAGCGGGTTTTTAAGTGCTCTGGAGTCATTTCGTTGCAAGCGGGTTTTTAAGTGCTCTGGAGTCATTTCGTTGCAAGCGGGTTTTTAATTGCTCTGGAGTCATTTCATTGCAAGCGGGTTTTTACATACTTCTCAGACATTTCACTGGAAGCGGGTTTTTTAAGTGCTCTGGAGTCATTTCGTTGCAAGCGGGTTTTTAAGTACTCTGGAGTCATTTCGTTGCAAGCGGGTTTTTAAGTGCTCTGGAGTCATTTCGTTGCAAGCGGGTGTTTAAGTGCTCTGGAGTCATTTCGTTGCAAGCGGGTTTTTAAGTGCTCTGGAGTCATTTCTTTGCAAGCGGGTTTTTAAGTGTTCTGGAGTCATTTCGTTGCAAGCGTGTTTTTAAGTGCTCTGGAGTCATTTCGTTGCAAGCGGGTTTTTAAGTGCTCTGGAGTCATTTCATTGCAAGCGGGTTTTTACATACTTCTCATACATTTCACTGGAAGTGGGTTTTTTAAGTGCTCTGGAGTCATTTCGTTGCAAGCGGGTTTTTAAATGCTCTGGAGTCATTTCGTTGCAAGCGGGTTTTTAAGTGCTCTGGACTCATTTCGTTGCAAGCGGGTTTTTAAGTGCTCTGGAGTCATTTCGTTGCAAGCGGGTTTTTAAGTGCTCTGGAGTCATTTCGTTGCAAGCGGGTTTTTAAGTGTTCTGGAGTCATTTCGTTGCAAGCGGGTTTTTAAGTGCCTTGGAGTCATTTCGTTGCAAGCGGGTTTTTAAGTGCTCTGGAGTCATTTCGTTGCAAGCGGGTTTTTAAGTGCTCTGGAGTCATTTCTTTGCAAGCGGGTTTTTAAGTGCTCTGGAGTCATTTCGTTGCAAGCGGGTTTTTAAGTGCTCTGGAGTCATTTCGTTGCAAGCGGGTTTTTAAGTGTTCGGGAGTCATCTCGTTGCAAGCTGTTTTTTAAGTGCTCTGGAGTCATTTCGTTGCAAGCGGGTTTTTAATTGCTCTGGAATCATTTCGTTGCAAGCGGGTTTTTAAGTGTTCTGGAGTCATTTCGTTGCAAGCGGGTTTTTAAGTGCTCTGGAGTCATTTCGTTGCAAGCGGGTTTTTAAGTGTTCTGGAGTCATTTCGTTGCAAGCGGGTTTTTAAGTGCCTTGGAGTCATTTCGTTGCAAGCGGGTTTTTAAGTGCTCTGGAGTCATTTCGTTGCAAGCGGGTTTTTAAGTGCTCTGGAGTCATTTCGTTGCAAGCGGGTTTTTAAGTGCTCTGGAGTCATTTCGTTGCAAGCGGGTTTTTAAGTGCTCTGGAGTCATTTCGTTGCAAGCGGGTTTTTAAGTGCTCTGGAGTCATTTCGTTGCAAGCGGGTTTTTAAGTGCTCTGGAGTCATTTCGTTGCAAGCGGGTTTTTAAGTGCTCTGGAGTCATTTTGTTGCAAGCGGGTTTTTAAGTGCTCTGGAGTCATTTCGTTGCAAGCGGGTTTTTAAGTGCTCTGAAGGCATTTCGTTGTAAGCGGGTTTTTACGTGCTCTGGAGTCATTTCGTTGCAAGAGGGTTTTTAAGTGCTCTGAAGGCATTTCGTTGTAAGGGGCTTTTTAAGTGCTCTGGAGTCATTTCGTTGCAAGCCGGTTTTTAAGTGTTCTGGAGTCATTTCTTTGCAAGCAGGTTTTTAAGTGCTCTGGAGTCATTTCGTTGCAAGCGGGTTTTTAATTGCTCTGGAGTCATTTCATTGCAAGCGGGTTTTTACATACTTCTCAGACATTTCACTGGAAGCGGGTTTTTTAAGTGCTCTGGAGTCATTTCGTTGCAAGCGGGTTTTTAAGTACTCTGGAGTCATTTCGTTGCAAGCGGGTTTTTAAGTGCTCTGGAGTCATTTCATTGCAAGCGGGTGTTTAAGTGCTCTGGAGTCATTTCGTTGCAAGCGGGTTTTTAAGTGCTCTGGAGTCATTTCTTTGCAAGCGGGTTTTTAAGTGTTCTGGAGTCATTTCGTTGCAAGCGTGTTTTTAAGTGCTCTGGAGTCATTTCGTTGCAAGCGGGTTTTTAAGTGCTCTGGAGTCATTTCATTGCAAGCGGGTTTTTACATACTTCTCAGACATTTCACTGGAAGTGGGTTTTTTAAGTGCTCTGGAGTCATTTCGTTGCAAGCGGGTTTTTAAATGCTCTGGAGTCATTTCGTTGCAAGCGGGTTTTTAAGTGCTCTGGACTCATTTCGTTGCAAGCGGGTTTTTAAGTGCTCTGGAGTCATTTCGTTGCAAGCGGGTTTTTAAGTGCCCTGGACTCATTTCGTTGCAAGCGGGTTTTTAAGTGTTCTGGAGTCATTTCGTTGCAAGCGGGTTTTTAAGTGCTCTGGAGTCATTTCGTTGCAAGCGGGTTTTTAAGTGCTCTGAAGGCATTTCGTTGTAAGCGGGTTTTTAAGTGCTCTGGAGTCTTTTCGTTGCAAGCGGGTTTTTAAGTGTTCTGGAGTCATTTCGTTGCAAGCGGGTTTTTAAGTGCTCTGGAGTCATTTCGTTTCAAGCGGGTTTTTAATTGCTCTGGAGTCATTTCGTTGCAAGCGGGTTTTTAAGTGTTCTGGAGTCATTTCGTTGCAAGCGGGTTTTTAAGTGCTCTGGAGTCATTTCGTTGCAAGCGGGTTTTTAAGTGTTCTGGAGTCATTTCGTTGCAAGCGGGTTTTTAAGTGCTCTGGAGTCATTTCGTTGCAAGCGGTTTTTTAAGTGCTCTGTAGTCATTTCGTTGCAAGCGGGTTTTTAAGTGTTCTGGAGTCATTTCGTTGCAAGCCGGTTTTTAAGTGCTCTGGAGTCATTTCGTTGCAAGCGGGTTTTTAAGTGCTCTGGAGTCATTTCGTTGCAAGCGGGTTTTTCAGTGCTCTGGAGTCATTTCGTTGCAAGCGGGTTTTTAAGTGCTCTGAAGGCATTTCGTTGTAAGCGGGTTTTTCAGTGTTCTGGAGTCATTTCGTTGCAAGCGGGTTTTTAAGTGCTCTGGAGTCATTTCATTGCAAGCGGGTTTTTACATACTTCTCAGACATTTCACTGGAAGCGGGTTTTTTAAGTGCTCTGGAGTCATTTCGTTGCAAGCGGGTTTTTAAGTACTCTGGAGTCATTTCGTTGCAAGCGGGTTTTTAAGTGCTCTGGAGTCATTTCGTTGCAAGCGGGTTTTTAAGTGCTCTGGAGTCATTTCGTTGCAAGCGGGTGTTTAAGTGCTCTGGAGTCATTTCGTTGCAAGCGGGTTTTTAAGTGATCTGGAGTCATTTCGTTGCAAGCGGGTTTTTAAGTGTTCTGGAGTCATTTCGTTGCAAGCGGGTTTTTAAGTGCTCTGGAGTCATTTCGTTGCAAGCGGGTTTTTACGTGCTCTGGAGTCATTTCATTGCAAGCGGGTTTTTACATACTTCTCAGACATTTCACTGGAAGTGGGTTTTTTAAGTGCTCTGGAGTCATTTTGTTGCAAGCGCGTTTTTAAGTGCTCTGGACTCATTTCGTTGCAAGCGGGTTTTTAAGTGCTCTGGAGTCATTTCGTTGCAAGCGGGTTTTTAAGTGCTCTGGAGTCATTTTGTTGCAAGCGCGTTTTTAAGTACTCTGGAGTCATTTCGTTGCAAGCGGGTTTTTAAGTGCTCTGGAGTCATTTCGTTGCAAGCGGGTTTTTAAGTGCTCTGGAGTCATTTCGTTGCAAGCGGGTGTTTAAGTGCTCTGGAGTCATTTCGTTGCAAGCGGGTTTTTAAGTGCTCTGGAGTCATTTCGTTGCAAGCGGGTTTTTAAGTGCTCTGGAGTCATTTCGTTGCAAGCGGGTGTTTAAGTGCTCTGGAGTCATTTCGTTGCAAGCGGGTTTTTAAGTGCTCTGGAGTCATTTCTTTGCAAGCGGGTTTTTAAGTGTTCTGGAGTCATTTCGTTGCAAGCGTGTTTTTAAGTGCTCTGGAGTCATTTCGTTGCAAGCGGGTTTTTAAGTGCTCTGGAGTCATTTCATTGCAAGCGGGTTTTTACATACTTCTCAGACATTTCACTGGAAGTGGGTTTTTTAAGTGCTCTGGAGTCATTTCGTTGCAAGCGGGTTTTTAAGTGCTCTGGACTCATTTCGTTGCAAGCTGTTTTTTAAGTGCTCTGGAGTCATTTCGTTGCAAGCGGGTTTTTAATTGCTCTGGAATCATTTCGTTGCAAGCGGGTTTTTAAGTGTTCTGGAGTCATTTCGTTGCAAGCGGGTTTTTAAGTGCTCTGGAGTCATTTCGTTGCAAGCGGGTTTTTAAGTGTTCTGGAGTCATTTCGTTGCAAGCGGGTTTTTAAGTGCCTTGGAGTCATTTCGTTGCAAGCGGGTTTTTAAGTGCTCTGGAGTCATTTCGTTGCAAGCGGGTTTTTAAGTGCTCTGGAGTCATTTCGTTGCAAGCGGGTTTTTAAGTGCTCTGGAGTCATTTCGTTGCAAGCGGGTTTTTAAGTGCTCTGGAGTCATTTCGTTGCAAGCGGGTTTTTAAGTGTTCGGGAGTCATCTCGTTGCAAGCTGTTTTTTAAGTGCTCTGGAGTCATTTCGTTGCAAGCGGGTTTTTAAATGCTCTGGAATCATTTCGTTGCAAGCGGGTTTTTAAGTGTTCTGGAGTCATTTCGTTGCAAGCGGGTTTTTAAGTGCTCTGGAGTCATTTCGTTGCAAGCGGGTTTTTAAGTGTTCTGGAGTCATTTCGTTGCAAGCGGGTTTTTAAGTGCCTTGGAGTCATTTCGTTGCAAGCGGGTTTTTAAGTGCTCTGGAGTCATTTCGTTGCAAGCGGGTTTTTAAGTGCTCTGGAGTCATTTCGTTGCAAGCGGGTTTTTAAGTGCTCTGGAGTCATTTCGTTGCAAGCGGGTTTTTAAGTGCTCTGGAGTCATTTCGTTGCAAGCGGGTTTTTAAGTGCTCTGGAGTCATTTCGTTGCAAGCGGGTTTTTAAGTGCTCTGGAGTCATTTCGTTGCAAGCGGGTTTTTAAGTGCTCTGGAGTCATTTTGTTGCAAGCGGGTTTTTAAGTGCTCTGGAGTCATTTCGTTGCAAGCGGGTTTTTAAGTGCTCTGAAGGCATTTCGTTGTAAGCGGGTTTTTACGTGCTCTGGAGTCATTTCGTTGCAAGCGGGTTTTTAAGTGCTCTGAAGGCATTTCGTTGTAAGGGGCTTTTTAAGTGCTCTGGAGTCATTTCGTTGCAAGCCGGTTTTTAAGTGTTCTGGAGTCATTTCTTTGCAAGCAGGTTTTTAAGTGCTCTGGAGTCATTTCGTTGCAAGCGGGTTTTTAATTGCTCTGGAGTCATTTCATTGCAAGCGGGTTTTTACATACTTCTCAGACATTTCACTGGAAGCGGGTTTTTTAAGTGCTCTGGAGTCATTTCGTTGCAAGCGGGTTTTTAAGTACTCTGGAGTCATTTCGTTGCAAGCGGGTTTTTAAGTGCTCTGGAGTCATTTCGTTGCAAGCGGGTGTTTAAGTGCTCTGGAGTCATTTCGTTGCAAGCGGGTTTTTAAGTGCTCTGGAGTCATTTCTTTGCAAGCGGGTTTTTAAGTGTTCTGGAGTCATTTCGTTGCAAGCGTGTTTTTAAGTGCTCTGGAGTCATTTCGTTGCAAGCGGGTTTTTAAGTGCTCTGGAGTCATTTCATTGCAAGCGGGTTTTTACATACTTCTCATACATTTCACTGGAAGTGGGTTTTTTAAGTGCTCTGGAGTCATTTCGTTGCAAGCGGGTTTTTAAATGCTCTGGAGTCATTTCGTTGCAAGCGGGTTTTTAAGTGCTCTGGACTCATTTCGTTGCAAGCGGGTTTTTAAGTGCTCTGGAGTCATTTCGTTGCAAGCGGGTTTTTAAGTGCCCTGGACTCATTTCGTTGCAAGCGGGTTTTTAAGTGTTCTGGAGTCATTTCGTTGCAAGCGGGTTTTTAAGTGCTCTGGAGTCATTTCGTTGCAAGCGGGTTTTTAAGTGCTCTGAAGGCATTTCGTTGTAAGCGGGTTTTTAAGTGCTCTGGAGTCTTTTCGTTGCAAGCGGGTTTTTAAGTGCTCTGGAGTCATTTCGTTGCAAGCGGGTTTTTCAGTGCTCTGGAGTCATTTCGTTGCAAGCGGGTTTTTAAGTGCTCTGAAGGCATTTCGTTGTAAGCGGGTTTTTCAGTGTTCTGGAGTCATTTCGTTGCAAGCGGGTTTTTAAGTGCTCTGGAGTCATTTCATTGCAAGCGGGTTTTTACATACTTCTCAGACATTTCACTGGAAGCGGGTTTTTTAAGTGCTCTGGAGTCATTTCGTTGCAAGCGTGTTTTTAAGTACTCTGGAGTCATTTCGTTGCAAGCGGGTTTTTAAGTGCTCTGGAGTCATTTCGTTGCAAGCGGGTTTTTAAGTGCTCTGGAGTCATTTCGTTGCAAGCGGGAGTTTAAGTGCTCTGGAGTCATTTCGTTGCAAGCGGGTTTTTAAGTGATTTGGAGTCATTTCGTTGCAAGCGGGTTTTTAAGTGTTCTGGAGTCATTTCGTTGCAAGCGTGTTTTTAAGTGCTCTGGAGTCATTTCGTTGCAAGCGGGTTTTTAAGTGCTCTGGAGTCATTTCATTGCAAGCGGGTTTTTACATACTTCTCAGACATTTCACTGGAAGTGGGTTTTTTAAGTGCTCTGGAGTCATTTCGTTGCAAGCGGGTTTTTAAGTGCTCTGGACTCATTTCGTTGCAAGCGGGTTTTTAAGTGTTCTGGAGTCATTTCGTTGCAAGCGGGTTTTTAAGTGCTCTGGAGTCATTTCCTTGCAAGCGGGTTTTTAAGTGCTCTGAAGGCATTTCGTTGTAAGCGGGTTTTTAAGTGCTCTGGAGTCTTTTCGTTGCAAGCGGGTTTTTAAGTGTTCGGGAGTCATCTCGTTGCAAGCTGTTTTTTAAGTGCTCTGGAGTCATTTCGTTGCAAGCGGGTTTTTAATTGCTCTGGAATCATTTCGTTGCAAGCGGGTTTTTAAGTGTTCTGGAGTCATTTCGTTGCAAGCGGGTTTTTAAGTGCTCTGGAGTCATTTCGTTGCAAGCGGGTTTTTAAGTGTTCTGGAGTCATTTCGTTGCAAGCGGGTTTTTAAGTGCCTTGGAGTCATTTCGTTGCAAGCGGGTTTTTAAGTGCTCTGGAGTCATTTCGTTGCAAGCGGGTTTTTAAGTGCTCTGGAGTCATTTCGTTGCAAGCGGGTTTTTAAGTGCTCTGGAGTCATTTCGTTGCAAGCGGGTTTTTAAGTGCTCTGGAGTCATTTCGTTGCAAGCGGGTTTTTAAGTGTTCGGGAGTCATCTCGTTGCAAGCTGTTTTTTAAGTGCTCTGGAGTCATTTCGTTGCAAGCGGGTTTTTAATTGCTCTGGAATCATTTCGTTGCAAGCGGGTTTTTAAGTGTTCTGGAGTCATTTCGTTGCAAGCGGGTTTTTAAGTGCTCTGGAGTCATTTCGTTGCAAGCGGGTTTTTAAGTGTTCTGGAGTCATTTCGTTGCAAGCGGGTTTTTAAGTGCCTTGGAGTCATTTCGTTGCAAGCGGGTTTTTAAGTGCTCTGGAGTCATTTCGTTGCAAGCGGGTTTTTAAGTGCTCTGGAGTCATTTCGTTGCAAGCGGGTTTTTAAGTGTTCGGGAGTCATCTCGTTGCAAGCTGTTTTTTAAGTGCTCTGGAGTCATTTCGTTGCAAGCGGGTTTTTAATTGCTCTGGAATCATTTCGTTGCAAGCGGGTTTTTAAGTGTTCTGGAGTCATTTCGTTGCAAGCGGGTTTTTAAGTGCTCTGGAGTCATTTCGTTGCAAGCGGGTTTTTAAGTGTTCTGGAGTCATTTCGTTGCAAGCGGGTTTTTAAGTGCCTTGGAGTCATTTCGTTGCAAGCGGGTTTTTAAGTGCTCTGGAGTCATTTCGTTGCAAGCGGGTTTTTACGTGCTCTGGAGTCATTTCGTTGCAAGCGGGTTTTTAAGTGCTCTGAAGGCATTTCGTTGTAAGAGGCTTTTTAAGTGCTCTGGAGTCATTTCGTTGCAAGCGGGTTTTTAAGTGCTCTGGAGTCATTTCGTTGCAAGCGGGTTTTTAAGTGCTCTGAAGGCATTTCGTTTTAAGCGGGTTTTTCAGTGTTCTGGAGTCATTTCGTTGCAAGCGGGTTTTTAAGTGCTCTGGATTCATTTCATTGCAAGCGGGTTTTTACATACTTCTCAGACATTTCACTGGAAGCGGGTTTTTTAAGTGCTCTGGAGTCATTTCGTTGCAAGCGGGTTTTTAAGTACTCTGGAGTCATTTCGTTGCAAGCGGGTTTTTAAGTGCTCTGGAGTCATTTCGTTGCAAGCGGGTTTTTAAGTGCTCTGGAGTCATTTCGTTGCAAGCGGGTGTTTAAGTGCTCTGGAGTCATTTCGTTGCAAGCGGGTTTTTAAGTGATCTGGAGTCATTTCGTTGCAAGCGGGTTTTTAAGTGTTCTGGAGTCATTTCGTTGCAAGCGGGTTTTTAAGTGCTCTGGAGTCATTTCGTTGCAAGCGGGTTTTTACGTGCTCTGGAGTCATTTCATTGCAAGCGGGTTTTTACATACTTCTCAGACATTTCACTGGAAGTGGGTTTTTTAAGTGCTCTGGAGTCATTTTGTTGCAAGCGCGTTTTTAAGTACTCTGGAGTCATTTCGTTGCAAGCGGGTTTTTAAGTGCTCTGGAGTCATTTTGTTGCAAGCGGGTTTTTAAGTGCTCTGTAGTCATTTCGTTGCAAGCGGGTTTTTAAGTGCTCTGAAGGCATTTCGTTGTAAGCGGGTTTTTACGTGCTCTGGAGTCATTTCGTTGCAAGCGGGTTTTTAAGTGCTCTGAAGGCATTTCGTTGTAAGAGGCTTTTTAAGTGCTCTGGAGTCATTTCGTTGCAAGCCGGTTTTTAAGGGTTCTGGAGTCATTTCTTTGCAAGCAGGTTTTTAAGTGCTCTGGAGTCATTTCGTTGCAAGCGGGTTTTTAATTGCTCTGGAGTCATTTCATTGCAAGCGGGTTTTTACATACTTCTCAGACATTTCACTGGAAGCGGGTTTTTTAAGTACTCTGGAGTCATTTCGTTGCAAGCGGGTTTTTAAGTGCTCTGGAGTCATTTCGTTGCAAGCGGGTTTTTAAGTGCTCTGGAGTCATTTCATTGCAAGCGGGTGTTTAAGTGCTCTGGAGTCATTTCGTTGCAAGCGGGTTTTTAAGTGCTCTGGAGTCATTTCTTTGCAAGCGGGTTTTTAAGTGTTCTGGAGTCATTTCGTTGCAAGCGTGTTTTTAAGTGCTCTGGAGTCATTTCGTTGCAAGCGGGTTTTTAAGTGCTCTGGAGTCATTTCATTGCAAGCGGGTTTTTACATACTTCTCAGACATTTCACTGGAAGTGGGTTTTTTAAGTGCTCTGGAGTCATTTCGTTGCAAGCGGGTTTTTAAGTGCTCTGGACTCATTTCGTTGCAAGCTGTTTTTTAAGTGCTCTGGAGTCATTTCGTTGCAAGCGGGTTTTTAATTGCTCTGGAATCATTTCGTTGCAAGCGGGTTTTTAAGTGTTCTGGAGTCATTTCGTTGCAAGCGGGTTTTTAAGTGCTCTGGAGTCATTTCGTTGCAAGCGGGTTTTTAAGTGTTCTGGAGTCATTTCGTTGCAAGCGGGTTTTTAAGTGCCTTGGAGTCATTTCGTTGCAAGCGGGTTTTTAAGTGCTCTGGAGTCATTTCGTTGCAAGCGGGTTTTTAAGTGCTCTGGAGTCATTTCGTTGCAAGCGGGTTTTTAAGTGCTCTGGAGTCATTTCGTTGCAAGCGGGTTTTTAAGTGCTCTGGAGTCATTTCGTTGCAAGCGGGTTTTTAAGTGTTCGGGAGTCATCTCGTTGCAAGCTGTTTTTTAAGTGCTCTGGAGTCATTTCGTTGCAAGCGGGTTTTTAATTGCTCTGGAATCATTTCGTTGCAAGCGGGTTTTTAAGTGTTCTGGAGTCATTTCGTTGCAAGCGGGTTTTTAAGTGCTCTGGAGTCATTTCGTTGCAAGCGGGTTTTTAAGTGTTCTGGAGTCATTTCGTTGCAAGCGGGTTTTTAAGTGCTCTGTAGTCATTTCGTTGCAAGCGGGTTTTTAAGTGCTCTGTAGTCATTTCGTTGCAAGTGGGTTTTTAAGTGCTCTGAAGGCATTTCGTTGTAAGCGGGTTTTTACGTGCTCTGGAGTCATTTCGTTGCAAGCGGGTTTTTAAGTGCTCTGAAGGCATTTCGTTGTAAGAGGCTTTTTAAGTGCTCTGGAGTCATTTCGTTGCAAGCGGGTTTTTAAGTGCTCTGGAGTCATTTCGTTGCAAGCGGGTTTTTAAGTGCTCTGAAGGCATTTCGTTTTAAGCGGGTTTTTCAGTGTTCTGGAGTCATTTCGTTGCAAGCGGGTTTTTAAGTGCTCTGGATTCATTTCATTGCAAGCGGGTTTTTACATACTTCTCAGACATTTCACTGGAAGCGGGTTTTTTAAGTGCTCTGGAGTCATTTCGTTGCAAGCGGGTTTTTAAGTACTCTGGAGTCATTTCGTTGCAAGCGGGTTTTTAAGTGCTCTGGAGTCATTTCGTTGCAAGCGGGTTTTTAAGTGCTCTGGAGTCATTTCGTTGCAAGCGGGTGTTTAAGTGCTCTGGAGTCATTTCGTTGCAAGCGGGTTTTTAAGTGATCTGGAGTCATTTCGTTGCAAGCGGGTTTTTAAGTGTTGTGGAGTCATTTCGTTGCAAGCGGGTTTTTAAGTGCTCTGGAGTCATTTCGTTGCAAGCGGGTTTTTACGTGCTCTGGAGTCATTTCATTGCAAGCGGGTTTTTACATACTTCTCAGACATTTCACTGGAAGTGGGTTTTTTAAGTGCTCTGGAGTCATTTTGTTGCAAGCGCGTTTTTAAGTACTCTGGAGTCATTTCGTTGCAAGCGGGTTTTTAAGTGCTCTGGAGTCATTTTTTTGCAAGCGGGTTTTTAAGTGCTCTGTAGTCATTTCGTTGCAAGCGGGTTTTTAAGTGCTCTGAAGGCATTTCGTTGTAAGCGGGTTTTTACGTGCTCTGGAGTCATTTCGTTGCAAGCGGGTTTTTAAGTGCTCTGAAGGCATTTCGTTGTAAGAGGCTTTTTAAGTGCTCTGGAGTCATTTCGTTGCAAGCCGGTTTTTAAGGGTTCTGGAGTCATTTCTTTGCAAGCAGGTTTTTAAGTGCTCTGGAGTCATTTCGTTGCAAGCGGGTTTTTAATTGCTCTGGAGTCATTTCATTGCAAGCGGGTTTTTACATACTTCTCAGACATTTCACTGGAAGCGGGTTTTTTAAGTACTCTGGAGTCATTTCGTTGCAAGCGGGTTTTTAAGTGCTCTGGAGTCATTTCGTTGCAAGCGGGTTTTTAAGTGCTCTGGAGTCATTTCGTTGCAAGCGGGTGTTTAAGTGCTCTGGAGTCATTTCGTTGCAAGCGGGTTTTTAAGTGCTCTGGAGTCATTTCTTTGCAAGCGGGTTTTTAAGTGTTCTGGAGTCATTTCGTTGCAAGCGTGTTTTTAAGTGCTCTGGAGTCATTTCGTTGCAAGCGGGTTTTTAAGTGCTCTGGAGTCATTTCATTGCAAGCGGGTTTTTACATACTTCTCAGACATTTCACTGGAAGTGGGTTTTTTAAGTGCTCTGGAGTCATTTCGTTGCAAGCGGGTTTTTAAGTGCTCTGGACTCATTTCGTTGCAAGCTGTTTTTTAAGTGCTCTGGAGTCATTTCGTTGCAAGCGGGTTTTTAATTGCTCTGGAATCATTTCGTTGCAAGCGGGTTTTTAAGTGTTCTGGAGTCATTTCGTTGCAAGCGGGTTTTTAAGTGCTCTGGAGTCATTTCGTTGCAAGCGGGTTTTTAAGTGTTCTGGAGTCATTTCGTTGCAAGCGGGTTTTTAAGTGCCTTGGAGTCATTTCGTTGCAAGCGGGTTTTTAAGTGCTCTGGAGTCATTTCGTTGCAAGCGGGTTTTTAAGTGCTCTGGAGTCATTTCGTTGCAAGCGGGTTTTTAAGTGCTCTGGAGTCATTTCGTTGCAAGCGGGTTTTTAAGTGCTCTGGAGTCATTTCGTTGCAAGCGGGTTTTTAAGTGTTCGGGAGTCATCTCGTTGCAAGCTGTTTTTTAAGTGCTCTGGAGTCATTTCGTTGCAAGCGGGTTTTTAAATGCTCTGGAATCATTTCGTTGCAAGCGGGTTTTTAAGTGTTCTGGAGTCATTTCGTTGCAAGCGGGTTTTTAAGTGCTCTGGAGTCATTTCGTTGCAAGCGGGTTTTTAAGTGTTCTGGAGTCATTTCGTTGCAAGCGGGTTTTTAAGTGCCTTGGAGTCATTTCGTTGCAAGCGGGTTTTTAAGTGCTCTGGAGTCATTTCGTTGCAAGCGGGTTTTTAAGTGCTCTGGAGTCATTTCGTTGCAAGCGGGTTTTTAAGTGCTCTGGAGTCATTTCGTTGCAAGCGGGTTTTTAAGTGCTCTGGAGTCATTTCGTTGCAAGCGGGTTTTTAAGTGCTCTGGAGTCATTTTGTTGCAAGCGGGTTTTTAAGTGCTCTGGAGTCATTTCGTTGCAAGCGGGTTTTTAAGTGCTCTGGAGTCATTTTGTTGCAAGCGGGTTTTTAAGTGCTCTGGAGTCATTTCGTTGCAAGCGGGTTTTTAAGTGCTCTGAAGGCATTTCGTTGTAAGCGGGTTTTTACGTGCTCTGGAGTCATTTCGTTGCAAGCGGGTTTTTAAGTGCTCTGAAGGCATTTCGTTGTAAGGGGCTTTTTAAGTGCTCTGGAGTCATTTCGTTGCAAGCCGGTTTTTAAGTGTTCTGGAGTCATTTCTTTGCAAGCAGGTTTTTAAGTGCTCTGGAGTCATTTCGTTGCAAGCGGGTTTTTAATTGCTCTGGAGTCATTTCATTGCAAGCGGGTTTTTACATACTTCTCAGACATTTCACTGGAAGCGGGTTTTTTAAGTGCTCTGGAGTCATTTCGTTGCAAGCGGGTTTTTAAGTACTCTGGAGTCATTTCGTTGCAAGCGGGTTTTTAAGTGCTCTGGAGTCATTTCGTTGCAAGCGGGTGTTTAAGTGCTCTGGAGTCATTTCGTTGCAAGCGGGTTTTTAAGTGCTCTGGAGTCATTTCTTTGCAAGCGGGTTTTTAAGTGTTCTGGAGTCATTTCGTTGCAAGCGTGTTTTTAAGTGCTCTGGAGTCATTTCGTTGCAAGCGGGTTTTTAAGTGCTCTGGAGTCATTTCATTGCAAGCGGGTTTTTACATACTTCTCATACATTTCACTGGAAGTGGGTTTTTTAAGTGCTCTGGAGTCATTTCGTTGCAAGCGGGTTTTTAAATGCTCTGGAGTCATTTCGTTGCAAGCGGGTTTTTAAGTGCTCTGGACTCATTTCGTTGCAAGCGGGTTTTTAAGTGCTCTGGAGTCATTTCGTTGCAAGCGGGTTTTTAAGTGCCCTGGACTCATTTCGTTGCAAGCGGGTTTTTAAGTGTTCTGGAGTCATTTCGTTGCAAGCGGGTTTTTAAGTGCTCTGGAGTCATTTCGTTGCAAGCGGGTTTTTAAGTGCTCTGAAGGCATTTCGTTGTAAGCGGGTTTTTAAGTGCTCTGGAGTCTTTTCGTTGCAAGCGGGTTTTTAAGTGCTCTGGAGTCATTTCGTTGCAAGCGGGTTTTTCAGTGCTCTGGAGTCATTTCGTTGCAAGCGGGTTTTTAAGTGCTCTGAAGGCATTTCGTTGTAAGCGGGTTTTTCAGTGTTCTGGAGTCATTTCGTTGCAAGCGGGTTTTTAAGTGCTCTGGAGTCATTTCATTGCAAGCGGGTTTTTACATACTTCTCAGACATTTCACTGGAAGCGGGTTTTTTAAGTGCTCTGGAGTCATTTCGTTGCAAGCGTGTTTTTAAGTACTCTGGAGTCATTTCGTTGCAAGCGGGTTTTTAAGTGCTCTGGAGTCATTTCGTTGCAAGCGGGTTTTTAAGTGCTCTGGAGTCATTTCGTTGCAAGCGGGAGTTTAAGTGCTCTGGAGTCATTTCGTTGCAAGCGGGTTTTTAAGTGATCTGGAGTCATTTCGTTGCAAGCGGGTTTTTAAGTGTTCTGGAGTCATTTCGTTGCAAGCGTGTTTTTAAGTGCTCTGGAGTCATTTCGTTGCAAGCGGGTTTTTAAGTGCTCTGGAGTCATTTCATTGCAAGCGGGTTTTTACATACTTCTCAGACATTTCACTGGAAGTGGGTTTTTTAAGTGCTCTGGAGTCATTTCGTTGCAAGCGGGTTTTTAAGTGCTCTGGACTCATTTCGTTGCAAGCGGGTTTTTAAGTGTTCTGGAGTCATTTCGTTGCAAGCGGGTTTTTAAGTGCTCTGGAGTCATTTCCTTGCAAGCGGGTTTTTAAGTGCTCTGAAGGCATTTCGTTGTAAGCGGGTTTTTAAGTGCTCTGGAGTCTTTTCGTTGCAAGCGGGTTTTTAAGTGTTCGGGAGTCATCTCGTTGCAAGCTGTTTTTTAAGTGCTCTGGAGTCATTTCGTTGCAAGCGGGTTTTTAATTGCTCTGGAATCATTTCGTTGCAAGCGGGTTTTTAAGTGTTCTGGAGTCATTTCGTTGCAAGCGGGTTTTTAAGTGCTCTGGAGTCATTTCGTTGCAAGCGGGTTTTTAAGTGTTCTGGAGTCATTTCGTTGCAAGCGGGTTTTTAAGTGCCTTGGAGTCATTTCGTTGCAAGCGGGTTTTTAAGTGCTCTGGAGTCATTTCGTTGCAAGCGGGTTTTTAAGTGCTCTGGAGTCATTTCTTTGCAAGCGGGTTTTTAAGTGCTCTGGAGTCATTTCGTTGCAAGCGGGTTTTTAAGTGCTCTGGAGTCATTTCGTTGCAAGCGGGTTTTTAAGTGTTCGGGAGTCATCTCGTTGCAAGCTGTTTTTTAAGTGCTCTGGAGTCATTTCGTTGCAAGCGGGTTTTTAATTGCTCTGGAATCATTTCGTTGCAAGCGGGTTTTTAAGTGTTCTGGAGTCATTTCGTTGCAAGCGGGTTTTTAAGTGCTCTGGAGTCATTTCGTTGCAAGCGGGTTTTTAAGTGTTCTGGAGTCATTTCGTTGCAAGCGGGTTTTTAAGTGCCTTGGAGTCATTTCGTTGCAAGCGGGTTTTTAAGTGCTCTGGAGTCATTTCGTTGCAAGCGGGTTTTTAAGTGCTCTGGAGTCATTTCGTTGCAAGCGGGTTTTTAAGTGCTCTGGAGTCATTTCGTTGCAAGCGGGTTTTTAAGTGCTCTGGAGTCATTTCGTTGCAAGCGGGTTTTTAAGTGCTCTGGAGTCATTTCGTTGCAAGCGGGTTTTTAAGTGCTCTGGAGTCATTTCGTTGCAAGCGGGTTTTTAAGTGCTCTGGAGTCATTTTGTTGCAAGCGGGTTTTTAAGTGCTCTGGAGTCATTTCGTTGCAAGCGGGTTTTTAAGTGCTCTGAAGGCATTTCGTTGTAAGCGGGTTTTTACGTGCTCTGGAGTCATTTCGTTGCAAGAGGGTTTTTAAGTGCTCTGAAGGCATTTCGTTGTAAGGGGCTTTTTAAGTGCTCTGGAGTCATTTCGTTGCAAGCCGGTTTTTAAGTGTTCTGGAGTCATTTCTTTGCAAGCAGGTTTTTAAGTGCTCTGGAGTCATTTCGTTGCAAGCGGGTTTTTAATTGCTCTGGAGTCATTTCATTGCAAGCGGGTTTTTACATACTTCTCAGACATTTCACTGGAAGCGGGTTTTTTAAGTGCTCTGGAGTCATTTCGTTGCAAGCGGGTTTTTAAGTACTCTGGAGTCATTTCGTTGCAAGCGGGTTTTTAAGTGCTCTGGAGTCATTTCATTGCAAGCGGGTGTTTAAGTGCTCTGGAGTCATTTCGTTGCAAGCGGGTTTTTAAGTGCTCTGGAGTCATTTCTTTGCAAGCGGGTTTTTAAGTGTTCTGGAGTCATTTCGTTGCAAGCGTGTTTTTAAGTGCTCTGGAGTCATTTCGTTGCAAGCGGGTTTTTAAGTGCTCTGGAGTCATTTCATTGCAAGCGGGTTTTTACATACTTCTCAGACATTTCACTGGAAGTGGGTTTTTTAAGTGCTCTGGAGTCATTTCGTTGCAAGCGGGTTTTTAAATGCTCTGGAGTCATTTCGTTGCAAGCGGGTTTTTAAGTGCTCTGGACTCATTTCGTTGCAAGCGGGTTTTTAAGTGCTCTGGAGTCATTTCGTTGCAAGCGGGTTTTTAAGTGCCCTGGACTCATTTCGTTGCAAGCGGGTTTTTAAGTGTTCTGGAGTCATTTCGTTGCAAGCGGGTTTTTAAGTGCTCTGGAGTCATTTCGTTGCAAGCGGGTTTTTAAGTGCTCTGAAGGCATTTCGTTGTAAGCGGGTTTTTAAGTGCTCTGGAGTCTTTTCGTTGCAAGCGGGTTTTTAAGTGTTCTGGAGTCATTTCGTTGCAAGCGGGTTTTTAAGTGCTCTGGAGTCATTTCGTTTCAAGCGGGTTTTTAATTGCTCTGGAGTCATTTCGTTGCAAGCGGGTTTTTAAGTGTTCTGGAGTCATTTCGTTGCAAGCGGGTTTTTAAGTGCTCTGGAGTCATTTCGTTGCAAGCGGGTTTTTAAGTGTTCTGGAGTCATTTCGTTGCAAGCGGGTTTTTAAGTGCTCTGGAGTCATTTCGTTGCAAGCGGTTTTTTAAGTGCTCTGTAGTCATTTCGTTGCAAGCGGGTTTTTAAGTGTTCTGGAGTCATTTCGTTGCAAGCCGGTTTTTAAGTGCTCTGGAGTCATTTCGTTGCAAGCGGGTTTTTAAGTGCTCTGGAGTCATTTCGTTGCAAGCGGGTTTTTCAGTGCTCTGGAGTCATTTCGTTGCAAGCGGGTTTTTAAGTGCTCTGAAGGCATTTCGTTGTAAGCGGGTTTTTCAGTGTTCTGGAGTCATTTCGTTGCAAGCGGGTTTTTAAGTGCTCTGGAGTCATTTCATTGCAAGCGGGTTTTTACATACTTCTCAGACATTTCACTGGAAGCGGGTTTTTTAAGTGCTCTGGAGTCATTTCGTTGCAAGCGGGTTTTTAAGTACTCTGGAGTCATTTCGTTGCAAGCGGGTTTTTAAGTGCTCTGGAGTCATTTCGTTGCAAGCGGGTTTTTAAGTGCTCTGGAGTCATTTCGTTGCAAGCGGGTGTTTAAGTGCTCTGGAGTCATTTCGTTGCAAGCGGGTTTTTAAGTGATCTGGAGTCATTTCGTTGCAAGCGGGTTTTTAAGTGTTCTGGAGTCATTTCGTTGCAAGCGGGTTTTTAAGTGCTCTGGAGTCATTTCGTTGCAAGCGGGTTTTTACGTGCTCTGGAGTCATTTCATTGCAAGCGGGTTTTTACATACTTCTCAGACATTTCACTGGAAGTGGGTTTTTTAAGTGCTCTGGAGTCATTTTGTTGCAAGCGCGTTTTTAAGTGCTCTGGACTCATTTCGTTGCAAGCGGGTTTTTAAGTGCTCTGGAGTCATTTCGTTGCAAGCGGGTTTTTAAGTGCTCTGGAGTCATTTAGTTGCAAGCGCGTTTTTAAGTACTCTGGAGTCATTTCGTTGCAAGCGGGTTTTTAAGTGCTCTGGAGTCATTTCGTTGCAAGCGGGTTTTTAAGTGCTCTGGAGTCATTTCGTTGCAAGCGGGTGTTTAAGTGCTCTGGAGTCATTTCGTTGCAAGCGGGTTTTTAAGTGCTCTGGAGTCATTTCGTTGCAAGCGGGTTTTTAAGTGCTCTGGAGTCATTTCGTTGCAAGCGGGTGTTTAAGTGCTCTGGAGTCATTTCGTTGCAAGCGGGTTTTTAAGTGCTCTGGAGTCATTTCTTTGCAAGCGGGTTTTTAAGTGTTCTGGAGTCATTTCGTTGCAAGCGTGTTTTTAAGTGCTCTGGAGTCATTTCGTTGCAAGCGGGTTTTTAAGTGCTCTGGAGTCATTTCATTGCAAGCGGGTTTTTACATACTTCTCAGACATTTCACTGGAAGTGGGTTTTTTAAGTGCTCTGGAGTCATTTCGTTGCAAGCGGGTTTTTAAGTGCTCTGGACTCATTTCGTTGCAAGCTGTTTTTTAAGTGCTCTGGAGTCATTTCGTTGCAAGCGGGTTTTTAATTGCTCTGGAATCATTTCGTTGCAAGCGGGTTTTTAAGTGTTCTGGAGTCATTTCGTTGCAAGCGGGTTTTTAAGTGCTCTGGAGTCATTTCGTTGCAAGCGGGTTTTTAAGTGTTCTGGAGTCATTTCGTTGCAAGCGGGTTTTTAAGTGCCTTGGAGTCATTTCGTTGCAAGCGGGTTTTTAAGTGCTCTGGAGTCATTTCGTTGCAAGCGGGTTTTTAAGTGCTCTGGAGTCATTTCGTTGCAAGCGGGTTTTTAAGTGCTCTGGAGTCATTTCGTTGCAAGCGGGTTTTTAAGTGCTCTGGAGTCATTTCGTTGCAAGCGGGTTTTTAAGTGTTCGGGAGTCATCTCGTTGCAAGCTGTTTTTTAAGTGCTCTGGAGTCATTTCGTTGCAAGCGGGTTTTTAAATGCTCTGGAATCATTTCGTTGCAAGCGGGTTTTTAAGTGTTCTGGAGTCATTTCGTTGCAAGCGGGTTTTTAAGTGCTCTGGAGTCATTTCGTTGCAAGCGGGTTTTTAAGTGTTCTGGAGTCATTTCGTTGCAAGCGGGTTTTTAAGTGCCTTGGAGTCATTTCGTTGCAAGCGGGTTTTTAAGTGCTCTGGAGTCATTTCGTTGCAAGCGGGTTTTTAAGTGCTCTGGAGTCATTTCGTTGCAAGCGGGTTTTTAAGTGCTCTGGAGTCATTTCGTTGCAAGCGGGTTTTTAAGTGCTCTGGAGTCATTTCGTTGCAAGCGGGTTTTTAAGTGCTCTGGAGTCATTTCGTTGCAAGCGGGTTTTTAAGTGCTCTGGAGTCATTTCGTTGCAAGCGGGTTTTTAAGTGCTCTGGAGTCATTTTGTTGCAAGCGGGTTTTTAAGTGCTCTGGAGTCATTTCGTTGCAAGCGGGTTTTTAAGTGCTCTGAAGGCATTTCGTTGTAAGCGGGTTTTTACGTGCTCTGGAGTCATTTCGTTGCAAGCGGGTTTTTAAGTGCTCTGAAGGCATTTCGTTGTAAGGGGCTTTTTAAGTGCTCTGGAGTCATTTCGTTGCAAGCCGGTTTTTAAGTGTTCTGGAGTCATTTCTTTGCAAGCAGGTTTTTAAGTGCTCTGGAGTCATTTCGTTGCAAGCGGGTTTTTAATTGCTCTGGAGTCATTTCATTGCAAGCGGGTTTTTACATACTTCTCAGACATTTCACTGGAAGTGGGTTTTTTAAGTGCTCTGGAGTCATTTCGTTGCAAGCGGGTTTTTAAATGCTCTGGAGTCATTTCGTTGCAAGCGGGTTTTTAAGTGCTCTGGACTCATTTCGTTGCAAGCGGGTTTTTAAGTGCTCTGGAGTCATTTCGTTGCAAGCGGGTTTTTAAGTGCCCTGGACTCATTTCGTTGCAAGCGGGTTTTTAAGTGTTCTGGAGTCATTTCGTTGCAAGCGGGTTTTTAAGTGCTCTGGAGTCATTTCGTTGCAAGCGGGTTTTTAAGTGCTCTGAAGGCATTTCGTTGTAAGCGGGTTTTTAAGTGCTCTGGAGTCTTTTCGTTGCAAGCGGGTTTTTAAGTGCTCTGGAGTCATTTCGTTGCAAGCGGGTTTTTCAGTGCTCTGGAGTCATTTCGTTGCAAGCGGGTTTTTAAGTGCTCTGAAGGCATTTCGTTGTAAGCGGGTTTTTCAGTGTTCTGGAGTCATTTCGTTGCAAGCGGGTTTTTAAGTGCTCTGGAGTCATTTCATTGCAAGCGGGTTTTTACATACTTCTCAGACATTTCACTGGAAGCGGGTTTTTTAAGTGCTCTGGAGTCATTTCGTTGCAAGCGTGTTTTTAAGTACTCTGGAGTCATTTCGTTGCAAGCGGGTTTTTAAGTGCTCTGGAGTCATTTCGTTGCAAGCGGGTTTTTAAGTGCTCTGGAGTCATTTCGTTGCAAGCGGGAGTTTAAGTGCTCTGGAGTCATTTCGTTGCAAGCGGGTTTTTAAGTGATCTGGAGTCATTTCGTTGCAAGCGGGTTTTTAAGTGTTCTGGAGTCATTTCGTTGCAAGCGTGTTTTTAAGTGCTCTGGAGTCATTTCGTTGCAAGCGGGTTTTTAAGTGCTCTGGAGTCATTTCATTGCAAGCGGGTTTTTACATACTTCTCAGACATTTCACTGGAAGTGGGTTTTTTAAGTGCTCTGGAGTCATTTCGTTGCAAGCGGGTTTTTAAGTGCTCTGGACTCATTTCGTTGCAAGCGGGTTTTTAAGTGTTCTGGAGTCATTTCGTTGCAAGCGGGTTTTTAAGTGCTCTGGAGTCATTTCCTTGCAAGCGGGTTTTTAAGTGCTCTGAAGGCATTTCGTTGTAAGCGGGTTTTTAAGTGCTCTGGAGTCTTTTCGTTGCAAGCGGGTTTTTAAGTGTTCGGGAGTCATCTCGTTGCAAGCTGTTTTTTAAGTGCTCTGGAGTCATTTCGTTGCAAGCGGGTTTTTAATTGCTCTGGAATCATTTCGTTGCAAGCGGGTTTTTAAGTGTTCTGGAGTCATTTCGTTGCAAGCGGGTTTTTAAGTGCTCTGGAGTCATTTCGTTGCAAGCGGGTTTTTAAGTGTTCTGGAGTCATTTCGTTGCAAGCGGGTTTTTAAGTGCCTTGGAGTCATTTCGTTGCAAGCGGGTTTTTAAGTGCTCTGGAGTCATTTCGTTGCAAGCGGGTTTTTAAGTGCTCTGGAGTCATTTCGTTGCAAGCGGGTTTTTAAGTGCTCTGGAGTCATTTCGTTGCAAGCGGGTTTTTAAGTGCTCTGGAGTCATTTCGTTGCAAGCGGGTTTTTAAGTGTTCGGGAGTCATCTCGTTGCAAGCTGTTTTTTAAGTGCTCTGGAGTCATTTCGTTGCAAGCGGGTTTTTAATTGCTCTGGAATCATTTCGTTGCAAGCGGGTTTTTAAGTGTTCTGGAGTCATTTCGTTGCAAGCGGGTTTTTAAGTGCTCTGGAGTCATTTCGTTGCAAGCGGGTTTTTAAGTGTTCTGGAGTCATTTCGTTGCAAGCGGGTTTTTAAGTGCCTTGGAGTCATTTCGTTGCAAGCGGGTTTTTAAGTGCTCTGGAGTCATTTCGTTGCAAGCGGGTTTTTAAGTGCTCTGGAGTCATTTCGTTGCAAGCGGGTTTTTAAGTGCTCTGGAGTCATTTCGTTGCAAGCGGGTTTTTAAGTGCTCTGGAGTCATTTCGTTGCAAGCGGGTTTTTAAGTGCTCTGGAGTCATTTCGTTGCAAGCGGGTTTTTAAGTGCTCTGGAGTCATTTCGTTGCAAGCGGGTTTTTAAGTGCTCTGGAGTCATTTTGTTGCAAGCGGGTTTTTAAGTGCTCTGGAGTCATTTCGTTGCAAGCGGGTTTTTAAGTGCTCTGAAGGCATTTCGTTGTAAGCGGGTTTTTACGTGCTCTGGAGTCATTTCGTTGCAAGAGGGTTTTTAAGTGCTCTGAAGGCATTTCGTTGTAAGGGGCTTTTTAAGTGCTCTGGAGTCATTTCGTTGCAAGCCGGTTTTTAAGTGTTCTGGAGTCATTTCTTTGCAAGCAGGTTTGTAAGTGCTCTGGAGTCATTTCGTTGCAAGCGGGTTTTTAATTGCTCTGGAGTCATTTCATTGCAAGCGGGTTTTTACATACTTCTCAGACATTTCACTGGAAGCGGGTTTTTTAAGTGCTCTGGAGTCATTTCGTTGCCAGCGGGTTTTTAAGTACTCTGGAGTCATTTCGTTGCAAGCGGGTTTTTAAGTGCTCTGGAGTCATTTCATTGCAAGCGGGTGTTTAAGTGCTCTGGAGTCATTTCGTTGCAAGCGGGTTTTTAAGTGCTCTGGAGTCATTTCTTTGCAAGCGGGTTTTTAAGTGTTCTGGAGTCATTTCGTTGCAAGCGTGTTTTTAAGTGCTCTGGAGTCATTTCGTTGCAAGCGGGTTTTTAAGTGCTCTGGAGTCATTTCATTGCAAGCGGGTTTTTACATACTTCTCAGACATTTCACTGGAAGTGGGTTTTTTAAGTGCTCTGGAGTCATTTCGTTGCAAGCGGGTTTTTAAATGCTCTGGAGTCATTTCGTTGCAAGCGGGTTTTTAAGTGCTCTGGACTCATTTCGTTGCAAGCGGGTTTTTAAGTGCTCTGGAGTCATTTCGTTGCAAGCGGGTTTTTAAGTGCCCTGGACTCATTTCGTTGCAAGCGGGTTTTTAAGTGTTCTGGAGTCATTTCGTTGCAAGCGGGTTTTTAAGTGCTCTGGAGTCATTTCGTTGCAAGCGGGTTTTTAAGTGCTCTGAAGGCATTTCGTTGTAAGCGGGTTTTTAAGTGCTCTGGAGTCTTTTCGTTGCAAGCGGGTTTTTAAGTGTTCTGGAGTCATTTCGTTGCAAGCGGGTTTTTAAGTGCTCTGGAGTCATTTCGTTTCAAGCGGGTTTTTAATTGCTCTGGAGTCATTTCGTTGCAAGCGGGTTTTTAAGTGTTCTGGAGTCATTTCGTTGCAAGCGGGTTTTTAAGTGCTCTGGAGTCATTTCGTTGCAAGCGGGTTTTTAAGTGTTCTGGAGTCATTTCGTTGCAAGCGGGTTTTTAAGTGCTCTGGAGTCATTTCGTTGCAAGCGGTTTTTTAAGTGCTCTGTAGTCATTTCGTTGCAAGCGGGTTTTTAAGTGTTCTGGAGTCATTTCGTTGCAAGCCGGTTTTTAAGTGCTCTGGAGTCATTTCGTTGCAAGCGGGTTTTTAAGTGCTCTGGAGTCATTTCGTTGCAAGCGGGTTTTTCAGTGCTCTGGAGTCATTTCGTTGCAAGCGGGTTTTTAAGTGCTCTGAAGGCATTTCGTTGTAAGCGGGTTTTTCAGTGTTCTGGAGTCATTTCGTTGCAAGCGGGTTTTTAAGTGCTCTGGAGTCATTTCATTGCAAGCGGGTTTTTACATACTTCTCAGACATTTCACTGGAAGCGGGTTTTTAAGTACTCTGGAGTCATTTCGTTGCAAGCGGGTTTTTAAGTGCTCTGGAGTCATTTCGTTGCAAGCGGGTTTTTAAGTGCTCTGGAGTCATTTCGTTGCAAGCGGGTGTTTAAGTGCTCTGGAGTCATTTCGTTGCAAGCGGGTTTTTAAGTGATCTGGAGTCATTTCGTTGCAAGCGGGTTTTTAAGTGTTCTGGAGTCATTTCGTTGCAAGCGGGTTTTTAAGTGCTCTGGAGTCATTTCGTTGCAAGCGGGTTTTTACGTGCTCTGGAGTCATTTCATTGCAAGCGGGTTTTTACATACTTCTCAGACATTTCACTGGAAGTGGGTTTTTTAAGTGCTCTGGAGTCATTTTGTTGCAAGCGCGTTTTTAAGTCCTCTGGACTCATTTCGTTGCAAGCGGGTTTTTAAGTGCTCTGGAGTCATTTCGTTGCAAGCGGGTTTTTAAGTGCTCTGGAGTCATTTTGTTGCAAGCGCGTTTTTAAGTACTCTGGAGTCATTTCGTTGCAAGCGGGTTTTTAAGTGCTCTGGAGTCATTTCGTTGCAAGCGGGTTTTTAAGTGCTCTGGAGTCATTTCGTTGCAAGCGGGTGTTTAAGTGCTCTGGAGTCATTTCGTTGCAAGCGGGTTTTTAAGTGCTCTGGAGTCATTTCGTTGCAAGCGGGTTTTTAAGTGCTCTGGAGTCATTTCGTTGCAAGCGGGTTTTTAAGTGCTCTGGAGTCATTTCGTTGCAAGCGGGTTTTTAAGTGCTCTGGAGTCATTTCGTTGCAAGCGGGTTTTTAAGTGCTCTGGAGTCATTTTGTTGCAAGCGGGTTTTTAAGTGCTCTGCAGTCATTTCGTTGCAAGCGGGTTTTTAAGTGCTCTGAAGGCATTTCGTTGTAAGCGGGTTTTTACGTGCTCTGGAGTCATTTCGTTGCAAGCGGGTTTTTAAGTGCTCTGAAGGCATTTCGTTGTAAGAGGCTTTTTAAGTGCTCTGGAGTCATTTCGTTGCAAGCCGGTTTTTAAGGGTTCTGGAGTCATTTCTTTGCAAGCAGGTTTTTAAGTGCTCTGGAGTCATTTCGTTGCAAGCGGGTTTTTAATTGCTCTGGAGTCATTTCATTGCAAGCGGGTTTTTACATACTTCTCAGACATTTCACTGGAAGCGGGTTTTTTAAGTGCTCTGGAGTCATTTCGTTGCAAGCGGGTTTTTAAGTACTCTGGAGTCATTTCGTTGCAAGCGGGTTTTTAAGTGCTCTGGAGTCATTTCGTTGCAAGCGGGTTTTTAAGTGCTCTGGAGTCATTTCGTTGCAAGCGGGTGTTTAAGTGCTCTGGAGTCATTTCGTTGCAAGCGGGTTTTTAAGTGCTCTGGAGTCATTTCTTTGCAAGCGGGTTTTTAAGTGTTCTGGAGTCATTTCGTTGCAAGCGTGTTTTTAAGTGCTCTGGAGTCATTTCGTTGCAAGCGGGTTTTTAAGTGCTCTGGAGTCATTTCATTGCAAGCGGGTTTTTACATACTTCTCAGACATTTCACTGGAAGTGGGTTTTTTAAGTGCTCTGGAGTCATTTCGTTGCAAGCGGGTTTTTAATTGCTCTGGAGTCATTTCGTTGCAAGCGGGTTTTTAAGTGTTCTGGAGTCATTTCGTTGCAAGCGGGTTTTTAAGTGCTCTGGAGTCATTTCGTTGCAAGCGGGTTTTTAAGTGTTCTGGAGTCATTTCGTTGCAAGCGGGTTTTCAAGTGCTCTGGAGTCATTTCGTTGCAAGCGGTTTTTTAAGTGCTCTGGAGTCATTTCGTTGCAAGCGGGTTTTTAAGTGTTCTGGAGTCATTTCGTTGCAAGCCGGTTTTTAAGTGCTCTGGAGTCATTTCGTTGCAAGCGGGTTTTTAAGTGCTCTGGAGTCATTTCGTTGCAAGCGGGTTTTTAAGTGCTCTGGAGTCATTTCGTTGCAAGCGGGTTTTTAAGTGCTCTGAAGGCATTTCGTTGTAAGTGGGTTTTTCAGTGTTCTGGAGTCATTTCGTTGCAAGCGGGTTTTTAAGTGCTCTGGAGTCATTTCATTGCAAGCGGGTTTTTACATACTTCTCAGACATTTCACTGGAAGCGGGTTTTTTAAGTGCTCTGGAGTCATTTCGTTGCAAGCGGATTTTTAAGTACTCTGGAGTCATTTCGTTGCAAGCGGGTTTTTAAGTGCTCTGGAGTCATTTCGTTGCAAGCGGGTTTTTAAGTGCTCTGGAGTCATTTCGTTGCAAGCGGGTGTTTAAGTGCTCTGGAGTCATTTCGTTGCAAGCGGGTTTTTAAGTGATCTGGAGTCATTTCGTTGCAAGCGGGTTTTTAAGTGTTCTGGAGTCATTTCGTTGCAAGCGGGTTTTTAAGTGCTCTGGAGTCATTTCGTTGCAAGCGGGTTTTTACGTGCTCTGGAGTCATTTCGTTGCAAGCGGGTTTTTACATACTTCTCAGACATTTCACTGGAAGTGGGTTTTTTAAGTGCTCTGGAGTCATTTTGTTGCAAGCGCGTTTTTAAGTACTCTGGAGTCATTTCGTTGCAAGCGGGTTTTTAAGTGCTCTGGAGTCATTTCGTTGCAAGCGGGTTTTTAAGTGCTCTGGAGTCATTTCGTTGCAAGCGGGTGTTTAAGTGCTCTGGAGTCATTTCGTTGCAAGCGGGTTTTTAAGTGCTCTGGAGTCATTTCGTTGCAAGCGGGTTTTTAAGTGCTCTGAAGGCATTTCGTTGTAAGCGGGTTTTTACGTGCTCTGGAGTCATTTCGTTGCAAGCGGGTTTTTAAGTGCTCTGAAGGCATTTCGTTGTAAGAGGCTTTTTAAGTGCTCTGGAGTCATTTCGTTGCAAGCCGGTTTTTAAGTGTTCTGGAGTCATTTCTTTGCAAGCAGGTTTTTAAGTGCTCTGGAGTCATTTCGTTGCAAGCGGGTTTTTAATTGCTCTGGAGTCATTTCATTGCAAGCGGGTTTTTACATACTTCTCAGACATTTCACTGGAAGCGGGTTTTTTAAGTGCTCTGGAGTCATTTCGTTGCAAGCGGGTTTTTAAGTACTCTGGAGTCATTTCGTTGCAAGCGGGTTTTTAAGTGCTCTGGAGTCATTTCGTTGCAAGCGGGTGTTTAAGTGCTCTGGAGTCATTTCGTTGCAAGCGGGTTTTTAAGTGCTCTGGAGTCATTTCGTTGCAAGCGGGTTTTTAAGTGCTCTGGAGTCATTTCGTTGCAAGCGGGTGTTTAAGTGCTCTGGAGTCATTTCGTTGCAAGCGGGTTTTTAAGTGCTCTGGAGTCATTTCTTTGCAAGCGGGTTTTTAAGTGTTCTGGAGTCATTTCGTTGCAAGCGTGTTTTTAAGTGCTCTGGAGTCATTTCGTTGCAAGCGGGTTTTTAAGTGCTCTGGAGTCATTTCATTGCAAGCGGGTTTTTACATACTTCTCAGACATTTCACTGGAAGTGGGTTTTTTAAGTGCTCTGGAGTCATTTCGTTGCAAGCGGGTTTTTAAGTGCTCTGGAGTCATTTCGTTGCAAGCGGGTTTTTAAGTGCTCTGGACTCATTTCGTTGCAAGCGGGTTTTTAAGTGCTCTGGAGTCATTTCGTTGCAAGCGGGTTTTTAAGTGCTCTGGACTCATTTCGTTGCAAGCGGGTTTTTAAGTGTTCTGGAGTCATTTCGTTGCAAGCGGGTTTTTAAGTGCTCTGGAGTCATTTCGTTGCAAGCGGGTTTTTAAGTGCTCTGAAGGCATTTCGTTGTAAGCGGGTTTTTAAGTGCTCTGGAGTCTTTTCGTTGCAAGCGGGTTTTTAAGTGTTCTGGAGTCATTTCGTTGCAAGTGGGTTTTTAAGTGCTCTGGAGTCATTTCGTTGCAAGCGGGTTTTTAATTGCTCTGGAGTCATTTCGTTGCAAGCGGGTTTTTAAGTGTTCTGGAGTCATTTCGTTGCAAGCGGGTTTTTAAGTGCTCTGGAGTCATTTCGTTGCAAGCGGGTTTTTAAGTGTTCTGGAGTCATTTCGTTGCAAGCGGGTTTTTAAGTGCTCTGGAGTCATTTCGTTGCAAGCGGTTTTTTAAGTGCTCTGGAGTCATTTCGTTGCAAGCGGGTTTTTAAGTGTTCTGGAGTCATTTCGTTGCAAGCCGGTTTTTAAGTGCTCTGGAGTCATTTCGTTGCAAGCGGGTTTTTAAGTGCTCTGGAGTCATTTCGTTGCAAGCGGGTTTTTAAGTGCTCTGGAGTCATTTCGTTGCAAGCGGGTTTTTAAGTGCTCTGAAGGCATTTCGTTGTAAGTGGGTTTTTCAGTGTTCTGGAGTCATTTCGTTGCAAGCGGGTTTTTAAGTGCTCTGGAGTCATTTCATTGCAAGCGGGTTTTTACATACTTCTCAGACATTTCACTGGAAGCGGGTTTTTTAAGTGCTCTGGAGTCATTTCGTTGCAAGCGGATTTTTAAGTACTCTGGAGTCATTTCGTTGCAAGCGGGTTTTTAAGTGCTCTGGAGTCATTTCGTTGCAAGCGGGTTTTTAAGTGCTCTGGAGTCATTTCGTTGCAAGCGGGTGTTTAAGTGCTCTGGAGTCATTTCGTTGCAAGCGGGTTTTTAAGTGATCTGGAGTCATTTCGTTGCAAGCGGGTTTTTAAGTGTTCTGGAGTCATTTCGTTGCAAGCGGGTTTTTAAGTGCTCTGGAGTCATTTCGTTGCAAGCGGGTTTTTACGTGCTCTGGAGTCATTTCATTGCAAGCGGGTTTTTACATACTTCTCAGACATTTCACTGGAAGTGGGTTTTTTAAGTGCTCTGGAGTCATTTTGTTGCAAGCGCGTTTTTAAGTACTCTGGAGTCATTTCGTTGCAAGCGGGTTTTTAAGTGCTCTGGAGTCATTTCGTTGCAAGCGGGTTTTTAAGTGCTCTGGAGTCATTTCGTTGCAAGCGGGTGTTTAAGTGCTCTGGAGTCATTTCGTTGCAAGCGGGTTTTTAAGAGCTCTGGAGTCATTTCGTTGCAAGCGGGTTTTTAAGTGTTCTGGACTCATTTCGTTGCAAGCGGGTTTTTAAGTGCTCTGGAGTCATTTCGTTGCAAGCGGGTTTTTAAGTGCTCTGGAGTCATTTCGTTGCAAGCGGGTTTTTAAGTGTTCTGGAGTCATTTCGTTGCAAGCGGGTTTTTAAGTGCTCTGGAGTCATTTCGTTGCAAGCGGGTTTTTAAGTGCTCTGGAGTCATTTCGTTGCAAACGGGTTTTTAAGTGCTCTGGAGTCATTTCGTTGCAAGCGGGTTTTTAAGTGCTCTGAAGGCATTTCGTTGTAAGCGGGTTTTTAAGTGCTCTGGAGTCATTTCGTTGCAAGCGGGTTTTTAAGTGTTCGGGAGTCATCTCGTTGCAAGCTGTTTTTTAAGTGCTCTGGAGTCATTTCGTTGCAAGCGGGTTTTTAATTGCTCTGGAATCATTTCGTTGCAAGCGGTTTTTTTAAGTGTTCTGGAGTCATTTCGTTGCAAGCGGTTTTTTAAGTGCTCTGGAGTCATTTCGTTGCAAGCGGGTTTTTAAGTGTTCTGGAGTCATTTCGTTGCAAGCGGGTTTTTAAGTGCCTTGGAGTCATTTCGTTGCAAGCGGGTTTTTAAGTGCTCTGGAGTCATTTCGTTGCAAGCGGGTTTTTAAGTGCTCTGGAGTCATTTCGTTGCAAGCGGGTTTTTAAGTGCTCTGGAGTCATTTCGTTGCAAGCGGGTTTTTAAGTGCTCTGAGTCATTTCGTTGCAAGCGGGTTTTTAAGTGTTCAGGAGTCATTTCGTTGCAAGCGGGTTTTTAAGTGCTCTGGAGTCATTTCGTTGCAAGCGGGTTTTTAAGTGTTCTGGAGTCATTTCGTTGCAAGCGGGTTTTTAAGTGCTCTGGAGTCATTTCGTTGCAAGCGGGTGTTTAAGTGCTCTGGAGTCATTTCGTTGCGAGCGGGTTTTTAAGTGCTCTGGAGTCATTTCGTTGCAAGCGGGTTTTTAATTGCTCTGGAATCATTTCGTTGCAAGCGGGTTTTTAAGTGTTCTGGAGTCATTTCGTTGCAAGCGGGTTTTTAAGTGCTCTGGAGTCATTTCGTTGCAAGCGGGTTTTTAAGTGTTCTGGAGTCATTTCGTTGCAAGCTGGTTTTTAAGTGCCTTGGAGTCATTTCGTTGCAAGCGGGTTTTTAAGTGCTCTGGAGTCATTTCGTTGCAAGCGGGTTTTTAAGTGCTCTGGAGTCATTTCGTTGCAAGCGGGTTTTTAAGTGCTCTGGAGTCATTTCGTTGCAAGCGGGTTTTTAAGTGCTCTGGAGTCATTTCGTTGCAAGCGGGTTTTTAAGTGCTCTGGAGTCATTTCGTTGCAAGCGGGTTTTTAAGTGCTCTGGAGTCATTTTGTTGCAAGCGGGTTTTTAAGTGCTCTGGAGTCATTTCGTTGCAAGCGGGTTTTTAAGTGCTCTGAAGGCATTTCGTTGTAAGCGGGTTTTTACGTGCTCTGGAGTCATTTCGTTGCAAGCGGGTTTTTAAGTGCTCTGAAGGCATTTCGTTGTAAGAGGCTTTTTAAGTGCTCTGGAGTCATTTCGTTGCAAGCCGGTTTTTAAGTGTTCTGGAGTCATTTCTTTGCAAGCAGGTTTTTAAGTGCTCTGGAGTCATTTCGTTGCAAGCGGGTTTTTAATTGCTCTGGAGTCATTTCATTGCAAGCGGGTTTTTACATACTTCTCAGACATTTCACTGGAAGCGGGTTTTTTAAGTGCTCTGGAGTCATTTCGTTGCAAGCGGGTTTTTAAGTACTCTGGAGTCATTTCGTTGCAAGCGGGTTTTTAAGTGCTCTGGAGTCATTTCGTTGCAAGCGGGTGTTTAAGTGCTCTGGAGTCATTTCGTTGCAAGCGGGTTTTTAAGTGCTCTGGAGTCATTTCGTTGCAAGCGGGTTTTTAAGTGCTCTGGAGTCATTTCGTTGCAAGCGGTTGTTTAAGTGCTCTGGAGTCATTTCGTTGCAAGCGGGTTTTTAAGTGCTCTGGAGTCATTTCTTTGCAAGCGGGTTTTTAAGTGTTCTGGAGTCATTTCGTTGCAAGCGTGTTTTTAAGTGCTCTGGAGTCATTTCGTTGCAAGCGGGTTTTTAAGTGCTCTGGAGTCATTTCATTGCAAGCGGGTTTTTACATACTTCTCAGACATTTCACTGGAAGTGGGTTTTTTAAGTGCTCTGGAGTCATTTCGTTGCAAGCGGGTTTTTAAGTGCTCTGGAGTCATTTCGTTGCAAGCGGGTTTTTAAGTGCTCTGGACTCATTTCGTTGCAAGCGGGTTTTTAAGTGCTCTGGAGTCATTTCGTTGCAAGCGGGTTTTTAAGTGCTCTGGACTCATTTCGTTGCAAGCGGGTTTTTAAGTGTTCTGGAGTCATTTCGTTGCAAGCGGGTTTTTAAGTGCTCTGGAGTCATTTCGTTGCAAGCGGGTTTTTAAGTGCTCTGAAGGCATTTCGTTGTAAGCGGGTTTTTAAGTGCTCTGGAGTCTTTTCGTTGCAAGCGGGTTTTTAAGTGTTCTGGAGTCATTTCGTTGCAAGTGGGTTTTTAAGTGCTCTGGAGTCATTTCGTTGCAAGCGGGTTTTTAATTGCTCTGGAGTCATTTCGTTGCAAGCGGGTTTTTAAGTGTTCTGGAGTCATTTCGTTGCAAGCGGGTTTTTAAGTGCTCTGGAGTCATTTCGTTGCAAGCGGGTTTTTAAGTGTTCTGGAGTCATTTCGTTGCAAGCGGGTTTTTCAGTGTTCTGGAGTCATTTCGTTGCAAGCGGTTTTTTAAGTGCTCTGGAGTCATTTCGTTGCAAGCGGGTTTTTAAGTGTTCTGGAGTCATTTCGTTGCAAGCCGGTTTTTAAGTGCTCTGGAGTCATTTCGTTGCAAGCGGGTTTTTAAGTGCTCTGGAGTCATTTCGTTGCAAGCGGGTTTTTAAGTGCTCTGGAGTCATTTCGTTGCAAGCGGGTTTTTAAGTGCTCTGAAGGCATTTCGTTGTAAGTGGGTTTTTCAGTGTTCTGGAGTCATTTCGTTGCAAGCGGGTTTTTAAGTGCTCTGGAGTCATTTCATTGCAAGCGGGTTTTTACATACTTCTCAGACATTTCACTGGAAGCGGGTTTTTTAAGTGCTCTGGAGTCATTTCGTTGCAAGCAGATTTTTAAGTACTCTGGAGTCATTTCGTTGCAAGCGGGTTTTTAAGTGCTCTGGAGTCATTTCGTTGCAAGCGGGTTTTTAAGTGCTCTGGAGTCATTTCGTTGCAAGCGGGTGTTTAAGTGCTCTGGAGTCATTTCGTTGCAAGCGGGTTTTTAAGTGATCTGGAGTCATTTCGTTGCAAGCGGGTTTTTAAGTGTTCTGGAGTCATTTCGTTGCAAGCGGGTTTTTAAGTGCTCTGGAGTCATTTCGTTGCAAGCGGGTTTTTACGTGCTCTGGAGTCATTTCATTGCAAGCGGGTTTTTACATACTTCTCAGACATTTCACTGGAAGTGGGTTTTTTAAGTGCTCTGGAGTCATTTTGTTGCAAGCGCGTTTTTAAGTACTCTGGAGTCATTTCGTTGCAAGCGGGTTTTTAAGTGCTCTGGAGTCATTTCGTTGCAAGCGGGTTTTTAAGTGCTCTGGAGTCATTTCGTTGCAAGCGGGTGTTTAAGTGCTCTGGAGTCATTTCGTTGCAAGCGGGTTTTTAAGAGCTCTGGAGTCATTTCGTTGCAAGCGGGTTTTTAAGTGTTCTGGACTCATTTCGTTGCAAGCGGGTTTTTAAGTGCTCTGGAGTCATTTCGTTGCAAGCGGGTTTTTAAGTGCTCTGGAGTCATTTCGTTGCAAGCGGGTTTTTAAGTGTTCTGGAGTCATTTCGTTGCAAGCGGGTTTTTAAGTGCTCTGGAGTCATTTCGTTGCAAGCGGGTTTTTAAGTGCTCTGGAGTCATTTCGTTGCAAACGGGTTTTTAAGTGCTCTGGAGTCATTTCGTTGCAAGCGGGTTTTTAAGTGCTCTGAAGGCATTTCGTTGTAAGCGGGTTTTTAAGTGCTCTGGAGTCATTTCGTTGCAAGCGGGTTTTTAAGTGTTCGGGAGTCATCTCGTTGCAAGCTGTTTTTTAAGTGCTCTGGAGTCATTTCGTTGCAAGCGGGTTTTTAATTGCTCTGGAATCATTTCGTTGCAAGCGGTTTTTTTAAGTGTTCTGGAGTCATTTCGTTGCAAGCGGTTTTTTAAGTGCTCTGGAGTCATTTCGTTGCAAGCGGGTTTTTAAGTGTTCTGGAGTCATTTCGTTGCAAGCGGGTTTTTAAGTGCCTTGGAGTCATTTCGTTGCAAGCGGGTTTTTAAGTGCTCTGGAGTCATTTCGTTGCAAGCGGGTTTTTAAGTGCTCTGGAGTCATTTCGTTGCAAGCGGGTTTTTAAGTGCTCTGGAGTCATTTCGTTGCAAGCGGGTTTTTAAGTGCTCTGAGTCATTTCGTTGCAAGCGGGTTTTTAAGTGTTCAGGAGTCATTTCGTTGCAAGCGGGTTTTTAAGTGCTCTGGAGTCATTTCGTTGCAAGCGGGTTTTTAAGTGTTCTGGAGTCATTTCGTTGCAAGCGGGTTTTTAAGTGCTCTGGAGTCATTTCGTTGCAAGCGGGTGTTTAAGTGCTCTGGAGTCATTTCGTTGCGAGCGGGTTTTTAAGTGCTCTGGAGTCATTTCGTTGCGAGCGGGTTTTTAAGTGCTCTGGAGTCATTTCGTTGCAAGCGGGTTTTTAATTGCTCTGGAGTCATTTCGTTGCAAGCGGGTTTTTAAGTGTTCTGGAGTCATTTCGTTGCAAGCGGGTTTTTAAGTGCTCTGGAGTCATTTCGTTGCAAGCGGGTTTTTACGTGCTCTGGAGTCATTTCGTTGCAAGCGGGTTTTTAAGTGCTCTGGAGTCATTTCATTGCAAGCGGGTTTTTAAGTGCTCTGGAGTCATTTCGTTGCAAGCGGGTTTTTAAGTGCTCTGGAGTCATTTCGTTGCAAGCGGGTTTTTAAGTGCTCTGGAGTCATTTCGTTGCAAGCAGGTTTTTAAGTGCTCTGGAGTCATTTCGTTGCAAGCGGGTTTTTAAGTGCTCTGGAGTCATTTCGTTGCAAGCGGGTTTTTAAGTGCTCTGGAGTCATTTCGTTGCAAGCGGGTTTTTAAGTGCTCTGGAGTCATTTCGTTGCAAGCGGGTTTTTAAGTGCTCTGGAGTCATTTCGTTGCAAGCGGGTTTTTAAGTGCTCTGGAGTCATTTCGTTGCAAGCGGGTTTTTAAGTGCTCTGGACTCATTTCGTTGCAAGCGGGTTTTTAAGTGTTCAGGAGTCATTTCGTTGCAAGCGGGTTTTTAAGTGCTCTGGACTCATTTCGTTGCAAGCGGGTTTTTAAGTGTTCTGGAGTCATTTCGTTGCAAGCGGGTTTTTAAGTGCTCTGGAGTCATTTCGTTGCAAGCGGGTGTTTAAGTGCTCTGGAGTCATTTCGTTGCGAGCGGGTTTTTAAGTGCTCTGGAGTCATTTCGTTGCAAGCGGGTTTTTAAGTGCTCTGGAGTCATTTCGTTGCGAGCGGGTTTTTAAGTGCTCTGGAGTCATTTCGTTGCAAGCGGGTTTTTAAGTGCTCTGGAGTCATTTCGTTGCAAGCGGGTTTTTAAGTGCTCTGGAGTCATTTCGTTGCAAGCGGGATTTTAAGTGCTCTGGAGTCATTTCGTTGCAAGCGGGTTTTTAATTGCTGTGGAGTCATTTCGTTGTAAGCGGGTTTTTAAGTGCTCTGGAGTCATTTCGTTGCAAGCGGGTTTTTAAGTGTTCTGGAGTCATTTCGTTGCGAGCGGGTTTTTAAGTGCTCTGGAGTCATTTCGTTGCGAGCGGGTTTTTAATTGCTCTGGAGTCATTTCGTTGCGAGCGGGTTTTTAAGTGTTCTGGAGTCATTTCGTTGCAAGCGGGTTTTTAAGTGCTCTGGAGTCATTTCGTTGCAAGCGGGTTTTTACGTGCTCTGGAGTCATTTCGTTGCAAGCGGGTTTTTAAGTGTTCTGGAGTCATTTCGTTGCAAGCGGGTTTTTAAGTGCTCTGGAGTCATTTCGTTGCAAGCGGGTTTTTAAGTGCTCTGGAGTCATTTCGTTGCAAGCGGGTTTTTAAGTGCTCTGGAGTCATTTCGTTGCAAGCGGGTTTTTAAGTGCTCTGGAGTCATTTCGTTGCAAGCGGGTTTTTAAGTGCTCTGGAGTCATTTCGTTGCAAGCGGGTTTTTAAGTGCTCTGAAGGCATTTCGTTGCAAGCGGGTTTTTACGTGCTCTGGAGTCATTTCGTTGCAAGCGGGTTTTTACGTGCTCGGAGTCATTTCATTGCAAGCGGGTTTTTACATACTTCTCAGACATTTCACTGGAAGCGGGTTTTTTAAGTGCTCTGGAGTCATTTCGTTGCAAGCGGGTTTTTAAGTACTCTGGAGTCATTTCATTGCAAGCGGGTTTTTACATACTTCTCAGACATTTCACTGGAAGCGGGTTTTTTAAGTGCTCTGGAGTCATTTCGTTGCAAGCGGGTTTTTAAGTACTCTGGAGTCATTTCGTTGCAAGCGGGTTTTTAAGTGCTCTGGAGTCATTTCGTTGCAAGCGGGTTTTTAAGTGTTCTGGAGTCATTTCGTTGCGAGCGGGTTTTTAAGTGCTCTGGAGTCATTTCGTTGCAAGCGGGTTTTTAAGTGCTCTGGAGTCATTTCGTTGCAAGCGGGTTTTTAAGTGCTCTGGACTCATTTCGTTGCAAGCGGGTTTTTAAGTGTTCAGGAGTCATTTCGTTGCAAGCGGGTTTTTAAGTGCTCTGGACTCATTTCGTTGCAAGCGGGTTTTTAAGTGTTCTGGAGTCATTTCGTTGCAAGCGGGTTTTTAAGTGCTCTGGAGTCATTTCGTTGCAAGCGGGTGTTTAAGTGCTCTGGAGTCATTTCGTTGCGAGCGGGTTTTTAAGTGCTCTGGAGTCATTTCGTTGCAAGCGGGTTTTTAAGTGCTCTGGAGTCATTTCGTTGCAAGCGGGTTTTTAAGTGCTCTGGAGTCATTTCGTTGCAAGCGGGTTTTTAAGTGCTCTGGAGTCATTTCGTTGCAAGCGGGTTTTTAAGTGTTCTGGAGTCATTTCGTTGCGAGCGGGTTTTTAAGTGCTCTGGAGTCATTTCGTTGCAAGCGGGTTTTTAAGTGCTCTGGAGTCATTTCGTTGCAAGCGGGTTTTTAAGTGCTCTGGACTCATTTCGTTGCAAGCGGGTTTTTAAGTGTTCAGGAGTCATTTCGTTGCAAGCGGGTTTTTAAGTGCTCTGGACTCATTTCGTTGCAAGCGGGTTTTTAAGTGTTCTGGAGTCATTTCGTTGCAAGCGGGTTTTTAAGTGCTCTGGAGTCATTTCGTTGCAAGCGGGTGTTTAAGTGCTCTGGAGTCATTTCGTTGCGAGCGGGTTTTTAAGTGCTCTGGAGTCATTTCGTTGCAAGCGGGTTTTTAAGTGCTCTGGAGTCATTTCGTTGCAAGCGGGTTTTTAAGTGCTCTGGAGTCATTTCGTTGCAAGCGGGTTTTTAAGTGCTCTGGAGTCATTTCGTTGCAAGCGGGTTTTTAAGTGCTCTGGAGTCATTTCGTTGCAAGCGGGTTTTTAAGTGCTCTGAAGGCATTTCGTTGCAAGCGGGTTTTTAAGTGCTCTGGAGTCATTTCGTTGCAAGCGGGTTTTTAAGTGTTCTGGAGTCATTTCGTTGCAAGCGGGATTTTAAGTGCTCTGGAGTCATTTCGTTGCAAGCGGGTTTTTAATTGCTGTGGAGTCATTTCGTTGTAAGCGGGTTTTTAAGTGCTCTGGAGTCATTTCGTTGCAAGCGGGTTTTTAAGTGTTCTGGAGTCATTTCGTTGCGAGCGGGTTTTTAAGTGCTCTGGAGTCATTTCGTTGCGAGCGGGTTTTTAATTGCTCTGGAGTCATTTCGTTGCGAGCGGGTTTTTAAGTGTTCTGGAGTCATTTCGTTGCAAGCGGGTTTTTAAGTGCTCTGGAGTCATTTCGTTGCAAGCGGGTTTTTACGTGCTCTGGAGTCATTTCGTTGCAAGCGGGTTTTTAAGTGTTCTGGAGTCATTTCGTTGCAAGCGGGTTTTTAAGTGCTCTGGAGTCATTTCGTTGCAAGCGGGTTTTTAAGTGCTCTGGAGTCATTTCGTTGCAAGCGGGTTTTTAAGTGCTCTGGAGTCATTTCGTTGCAAGCGGGTTTTTAAGTGCTCTGGAGTCATTTCGTTGCAAGCGGGTTTTTAAGTGCTCTGGAGTCATTTCGTTGCAAGCGGGTTTTTAAGTGCTCTGGAGTCATTTCGTTGCAAGCGGGTTTTTAAGTGTTCTGGACTCATTTCGTTGCAAGCGGGTTTTTACGTGCTCTGGAGTCATTTCATTGCAAGCGGGTTTTTACATACTTCTCAGACATTTCACTGGAAGCGGGTTTTTTAAGTGCTCTGGAGTCATTTCGTTGCAAGCGGGTTTTTAAATACTCTGGAGTCATTTCGTTGCAAGCGGGTTTTTACATACTTCTCAGACATTTCACTGGAAGCGGGTTTTTTAAGTGCTCTGGAGTCATTTCGTTGCAAGCGGGTTTTTAAGTACTCTGGAGTCATTTCGTTGCAAGCGGGTTTTTAAGTGCTCTGGAGTCATTTCGTTGCAAGCGGGTTTTTAAGTGCTCTGGAGTCATTTCGTTGCAAGCGGGTGTTTAAGTGCTCTGGAGTCATTTCGTTGCGAGCGGGTTTTTAAGTGCTCTGGAGTCATTTCGTTGCGAGCGGGTTATTAATTGCTCTGGAGTCATTTCGTTGCGAGCGGGTTTTTAAGTGTTCTGGAGTCATTTCGTTGCAAGCGGGTTTTTAAGTGCTCTGGAGTCATTTCGTTGCAAGCGGGTTTTTACGTGCTCTGGAGTCATTTCGTTGCAAGCGGGTTTTTAAGTGCTCTGGAGTCATTTCGTTGCAAGCGGGTTTTTAAGTGCTCTGGAGTCATTTCGTTGCAAGCGGGTTTTTAAGTGCTCTGGAGTCATTTCGTTGCAAGCGGGTTTTTAAGTGCTCTGGAGTCATTTCGTTGCAAGCGGGTTTTTAAGTGCTCTGGAGTCATTTCGTTGCAAGCGGGTTTTTAAGTGCTCTGGAGTCATTTCGTTGCAAGCGGGTTTTTAAGTGCTCTGGAGTCATTTCGTTGCAAGCGGGTTTTTAAGTGCTCTGGAGTCATTTCGTTGCAAGCGGGTTTTTAAGTGCTCTGGAGTCATTTCGTTGCAAGCGGGTTTTTAAGTGCTCTGGAGTCATTTCGTTGCAAGCGGGTTTTTAAGTGCTCTGGAGTCATTTCGTTGCAAGCGGGTTTTTAAGTGCTCTGAAGGCATTTCGTTGTAAGCGGGTTTTTACGTGCTCTGGAGTCATTTCGTTGCAAGCGGGTTTTTACGTGCTCGGAGTCATTTCATTGCAAGCGGGTTTTTACATACTTCTCAGACATTTCACTGGAAGCGGGTTTTTTAAGTGCTCTGGAGTCATTTCGTTGCAAGCGGGTTTTTAAGTACTCTGGAGTCATTTCATTGCAAGCGGGTTTTTACATACTTCTCAGACATTTCACTGGAAGCAGGTTTTTTAAGTGCTCTGGAGTCATTTCGTTGCAAGCGGGTTTTTAAGTACTCTGGAGTCATTTCGTTGCAAGCGGGTTTTTAAGTGCTCTGGAGTCATTTCGTTGCAAGCGGGTTTTTAAATGTTCTGGAGTCATTTCGTTGCGAGCGGGTTTTTAAGTGCTCTGGAGTCATTTCGTTGCAAGCGGGTTTTTAAGTGCTCTGGAGTCATTTCGTTGCAAGCGGGTTTTTAAGTGTTCTGGAGTCATTTCGTTGCGAGCGGGTTTTTAAGTGCTCTGGAGTCATTTCGTTGCAAGCGGGTTTTTAAGTGCTCTGGAGTCATTTCGTTGCAAGCGTGTTTTTACGTGCTCTGGAGTCATTTCATTGCAAGCGGGTTTTTACATACTTCTCAGACATTTCACTGGAAGTGGGTTTTTTAAGTGCTCTGGAGTCATTTTGTTGCAAGCGCGTTTTTAAGTACTCTGGAGTCATTTCGTTGCAAGCGGGTTTTTAAGTGCTCTGGAGTCATTTCGTTGCAAGCGGGTTTTTAAGTGCTCTGGAGTCATTTCGTTGCAAGCGGGTGTTTAAGTGCTCTGGAGTCATTTCGTTGCAAGCGGGTTTTTAAGAGCTCTGGAGTCATTTCGTTGCAAGCGGGTTTTTAAGTGTTCTGGACTCATTTCATTGCAAGCGGGTTTTTAAGTGCTCTGGAGTCATTTCGTTGCAAGCGGGTTTTTAAGTGCTCTGGAGTCATTTCGTTGCAAACGGGTTTTTAAGTGCTCTGGAGTCATTTCGTTGTAAGCGGGTTTTTAAGTGCTCTGGAGTCATTTCGTTGCAAGCGGGTTTTTAAGTGTTCGGGAGTCATCTCGTTGCAAGCTGTTTTTTAAGTGCTCTGGAGTCATTTCGTTGCAAGCGGGTTTTTAATTGCTCTGGAATCATTTCGTTGCAAGCGGTTTTTTTAAGTGTTCTGGAGTCATTTCGTTGCAAGCGGGTTTTTAAGTGCTCTGGAGTCATTTCGTTGCAAGCGGGTTTTTAAGTGTTCTGGAGTCATTTCGTTGCAAGCGGGTTTTTAAGTGCCTTGGAGTCATTTCGTTGCAAGCGGGTTTTTAAGTGCTCTGGAGTCATTTCGTTGCAAGCGGGTTTTTAAGTGCTCTGGAGTCATTTCGTTGCAAGCGGGTTTTTAAGTGCTCTGGAGTCATTTCGTTGCAAGCGGGTTTTTAAGTGCTCTGAGTCATTTCGTTGCAAGCGGGTTTTTAAGTGTTCAGGAGTCATTTCGTTGCAAGCGGGTTTTTAAGTGCTCTGGAGTCATTTCGTTGCAAGCGGGTTTTTAAGTGTTCAGGAGTCATTTCGTTGCAAGCGGGTTTTTAAGTGCTCTGGAGTCATTTCGTTGCAAGCGGGTTTTTAAGTGCTCTGGAGTCATTTCGTTGCAAGCGGGTTTTTAAGTGTTCTGGAGTCATTTCGTTGCAAGCGGGTTTTTAAGTGCTCTGGAGTCATTTCGTTGCGAGCGGGTGTTTAAGTGCTCTGGAGTCATTTCGTTGCGAGCGGGTTTTTAAGTGCTCTGGAGTCATTTCGTTGCAAGCGGGTTTTTAATTGCTCTGGAGTCATTTCGTTGCAAGCGGGTTTTTAAGTGTTCTGGAGTCATTTCGTTGCAAGCGGGTTTTTAAGTGCTCTGGAGTCATTTCGTTGCAAGCGGGTTTTTACGTGCTCTGGAGTCATTTCGTTGCAAGCGGGTTTTTAAGTGCTCTGGAGTCATTTCATTGCAAGCGGGTTTTTAAGTGCTCTGGAGTCATTTCGTTGCAAGCGGGTTTTTAAGTGCTCTGGAGTCATTTCGTTGCAAGCGGGTTTTTAAGTGCTCTGGAGTCATTTCGTTGCAAGCGGGTTTTTAAGTGCTCTGGAGTCATTTCGTTGCAAGCGGGTTTTTAAGTGCTCTGGAGTCATTTCGTTGCAAGCGGGTTTTTAAGTGCTGTGGAGTCATTTCGTTGCAAGCGGGTTTTTAAGTGCTCTGGAGTCATTTCGTTGCAAGCGGGTTTTTAAGTGCTCTGGAGTCATTTCGTTGCAAGCGGGTTTTTAAGTGCTCTGAAGGCATTTCGTTGCAAGCGGGTTTTTAAGTGCTCTGGAGTCATTTCGTTGCAAGCGGGTTTTTAAGTGCTCTGGAGTCATTTCGTTGCAAGCGGGTTTTTAAGTGCTCTGGAGTCATTTCGTTGCAAGCGGGTTTTTAAGTGTTCAGGAGTCATTTCGTTGCAGGCGGGTTTTTAAGTGCTCTGGACTCATTTCGTTGCAAGCGGGTTTTTAAGTGTTCTGGAGTCATTTCGTTGCAAGCGGGTTTTTAAGTGCTCTGGAGTCATTTCGTTGCAAGCGGGTGTTTAAGTGCTCTGGAGTCATTTCGTTGCGAGCGGGTTTTTAAGTGCTCTGGAGTCATTTCGTTGCAAGCGGGTTTTTAAGTGCTCTGGAGTCATTTCGTTGCAAGCGGGTTTTTAAGTGCTCTGGAGTCATTTCGTTGCAAGCGGGTTTTTAAGTGCTCTGGAGTCATTTCGTTGCAAGCGGGTTTTTAAGTGCTCTGGAGTCATTTCGTTGCAAGCGGGTTTTTAAGTGCTCTGAAGGCATTTCGTTGCAAGCGGGTTTTTAAGTGCTCTGGAGTCATTTCGTTGCAAGCGGGTTTTTAAGTGTTCTGGAGTCATTTCGTTGCAAGCGGGATTTTAAGTGCTCTGGAGTCATTTCGTTGCAAGCGGGTTTTTAATTGCTGTGGAGTCATTTCGTTGTAAGCGGGTTTTTAAGTGCTCTGGAGTCATTTCGTTGCAAGCGGGTTTTTAAGTGTTCTGGAGTCATTTCGTTGTGAGCGGGTTTTTAAGTGCTCTGGAGTCATTTCGTTGCGAGCGGGTTTTTAATTGCTCTGGAGTCATTTCGTTGCGAGCGGGTTTTTAAGTGTTCTGGAGTCATTTCGTTGCAAGCGGGTTTTTAAGTGCTCTGGAGTCATTTCGTTGCAAGCGGGTTTTTACGTGCTCTGGAGTCATTTCGTTGCAAGCGGGTTTTTAAGTGTTCTGGAGTCATTTCGTTGCAAGCGGGTTTTTAAGTGCTCTGGAGTCATTTCGTTGCAAGCGGGTTTTTAAGTGCTCTGGAGTCATTTCGTTGCAAGCGGGTTTTTAAGTGCTCTGGAGTCATTTCGTTGCAAGCGGGTTTTTAAGTGCTCTGGAGTCATTTCGTTGCAAGCGGGTTTTTAAGTGCTCTGGAGTCATTTCGTTGCAAGCGGGTTTTTAAGTGCTCTGGAGTCATTTCGTTGCAAGCGGGTTTTTAAGTGTTCTGGACTCATTTCGTTGCAAGCGGGTTTTTACGTGCTCTGGAGTCATTTCATTGCAAGCGGGTTTTTACATACTTCTCAGACATTTCACTGGAAGCGGGTTTTTTAAGTGCTCTGGAGTCATTTCGTTGCAAGCGGGTTTTTAAATACTCTGGAGTCATTTCGTTGCAAGCGGGTTTTTACATACTTCTCAGACATTTCACTGGAAGCGGGTTTTTTAAGTGCTCTGGAGTCATTTCGTTGCAAGCGGGTTTTTAAGTACTCTGGAGTCATTTCGTTGCAAGCGGGTTTTTAAGTGCTCTGGAGTCATTTCGTTGCAAGCGGGTTTTTAAGTGCTCTGGAGTCATTTCGTTGCAAGCGGGTGTTTAAGTGCTCTGGAGTCATTTCGTTGCGAGCGGGTTTTTAAGTGCTCTGGAGTCATTTCGTTGCAAGCGGGTTTTTAATTGCTCTGGAGTCATTTCGTTGCGAGCGGGTTTTTAAGTGCTCTGGAGTCATTTCGTTGCAAGCGGGTTTTTAATTGCTTTGGAGTCATTTCGTTGCAAGCGGGTTTTTAAGTGTTCTGGAGTCATTTCGTTGCAAGCGGGTTTTTAAGTGCTCTGGAGTCATTTCGTTGCAAGCGGGTTTTTAAGTGCTCTGGAGTCATTTCGTTGCAAGCGGGTTTTTAAGTGTTCTGGAGTCATTTCGTTGCAAGCGGGTTTTTAAGTGCTCTGGAGTCATTTCGTTGCAAGCGGGTTTTTAAGTGCTCTGGAGTCATTTCGTTGCAAGCGGGTTTTTAAGTGCTCTGGAGTCATTTCGTTGCAAGCGGGTTTTTAAGTGCTCTGGAGTCATTTCGTTGCGAGCGGGTTTTTAAGTGCTCTGGAGCCATTTCGTTGCGAGCGGGTTTTTAAGTGCTCTGGAGTCATTTCGTTGCGAGCGGGTTTTTAATTGCTCTGGAGTCATTTCGTTGCGAGCGGGTTTTTAAGTGCTCTGGAGTCATTTCGTTGCAAGCGGGTTTTTAATTGCTCTGGAGTCATTTCGTTGCGAGCGGGTTTTTAAGTGCTCTGGAGTCATTTCTTTGCAAGCGGGTTTTTAAGTGCTCTGGAGTCATTTCGTTGCAAGCGGGTTTTTAAGTGCTCTGGAGTCATTTCGTTGCAAGCGGGTTTTTAAGTGCTCTGGAGTCATTTCGTTGCAAGCGGGTTTTTAAGTGCTCTGGAGTCATTTCGTTGCGAGCGGGTTTTTAATTGCTCTGGAGTCATTTCGTTGCGAGCGGGTTTTTAAGTGCTCTGGAGTCATTTCGTTGCAAGCGGGTTTTTAATTGCTCTGGAGTCATTTCGTTGCAAGCGGGTTTTTAAGTGTTCTGGAGTCATTTCGTTGCAAGCGGGTTTTTAAGTGCTCTGGAGTCATTTCGTTGCAAGTGGGTTTTTAAGTGCTCTGGAGTCATTTCGTTGCAAGCGGGTTTTTAAGTGTTCTGGAGTCATTTCGTTGCAAGCGGGTTTTTAAGTACTCTGGAGTCATTTCGTTGCAAGCGGGTTTTTAAGTGCTCTGGAGTCATTTCGTTGCAAGCGGGTTTTTAAGTGCTCTGGAGTCATTTCGTTGCAAGCGGGTTTTTACGTGCTCTGGAGTCATTTCGTTGCAAGCGGGTTTTTAATTGCTCTGGAGTCATTTCGTTGCGAGCGGGTTTTTAAGTGCTCTGGAGTCATTTCGTTGCAAGCGGGTTTTTACGTGCTCCGGAGTCATTTCATTGCAAGCGGGTTTTTACATACTTCTCAGACATTTCACTGGAAGCGGGTTTTTTAAGTGCTCTGGAGTCATTTCGTTGCAAGCAGGTTTTTAAGTACTCTGGAGTCATTTCATTGCAAGCGGGTTTTTACATACTTCTCAGACATTTCACTGGAAGCGGGTTTTTTAAGTGCTCTGGAGTCATTTCGTTGCAAGCGGGTTTTTAATTGCTCTGGAGTCATTTCGTTGCGAGCGGGTTTTTAAGTGTTCTGGAGTCATTTCTTTGCAAGCGGGTTTTTAAGTGCTCTGGAGTCATTTCGTTGCAAGCGGGTTTTTAAGTGCTCTGGAGTCATTTCGTTGCAAGCGGGTTTTTAATTGCTCTGGAGTCATTTCGTTGCGAGCGGGTTTTTAAGTGCTCTGGAGTCATTTCGTTGCAAGCGGGTTTTTAATTGCTTTGGAGTCATTTCGTTGCAAGCGGGTTTTTAAGTGTTCTGGAGTCATTTCGTTGCAAGCGGGTTTTTAAGTGCTCTGGAGTCATTTCGTTGCAAGCGGGTTTTTAAGTGCTCTGGAGTCATTTCGTTGCAAGCGGGTTTTTAAGTGTTCTGGAGTCATTTCGTTGCAAGCGGGTTTTTAATTGCTCTGGAGTCATTTCGTTGCAAGCGGGTTTTTAAGTGCTCTGGAGTCATTTCGTTGCAAGCGGGTTTTTAAGTGCTCTGGAGTCATTTCGTTGCAAGCGGGTTTTTAAGTGCTCTGGAGTCATTTCGTTGCGAGCGGGTTTTTAAGTGCTCTGGAGCCATTTCGTTGCGAGCGGGTTTTTAAGTGCTCTGGAGTCATTTCGTTGCGAGCGGGTTTTTAATTGCTCTGGAGTCATTTCGTTGCGAGCGGGTTTTTAAGTGCTCTGGAGTCATTTCGTTGCAAGCGGGTTTTTAATTGCTCTGGAGTCATTTCGTTGCGAGCGGGTTTTTAAGTGTTCTGGAGTCATTTCTTTGCAAGCGGGTTTTTAAGTGCTCTGGAGTCATTTCGTTGCAAGCGGGTTTTTAAGTGCTCTGGAGTCATTTCGTTGCAAGCGGGTTTTTAAGTGCTCTGGAGTCATTTCGTTGCAAGCGGGTTTTTAAGTGCTCTGGAGTCATTTCGTTGCGAGCGGGTTTTTAATTGCTCTGGAGTCATTTCGTTGCGAGCGGGTTTTTAAGTGCTCTGGAGTCATTTCGTTGCAAGCGGGTTTTTAAGTGCTCTGGAGTCATTTCGTTGCAAGCGGGTTTTTAAGTGTTCTGGAGTCATTTCGTTGCAAGCGGGTTTTTAAGTGCTCTGGAGTCATTTCGTTGCAAGTGGGTTTTTAAGTGCTCTGGAGTCATTTCGTTGCAATCGGGTTTTTAAGTGTTCTGGAGTCATTTCGTTGCAAGCGGGTTTTTAAGTACTCTGGAGTCATTTCGTTGCAAGCGGGTTTTTAAGTGCTCTGGAGTCATTTCGTTGCAAGCGGGTTTTTAAGTGCTCTGGAGTCATTTCGTTGCAAGCGGGTTTTTACGTGCTCTGGAGTCATTTCGTTGCAAGCGGGTTTTTACGTGCTCTGGAGTCATTTCGTTGCAAGCGGGTTTTTAAGTGCTCTGGAGTCATTTCGTTGCAAGCGGGTTTTTAAGTGCTCTGGAGTCATTTCGTTGCAAGCGGGTTTTTAAGTGCTCTGGAGTCATTTCGTTGCAAGCGGGTTTTTAAGTGCTCTGGAGTCATTTCGTTGCAAGCGGGTTTTTAAGTGCTCTGGAGTCATTTCGTTGCAAGCGGGTTTTTAAGTGCTCTGGAGTCATTTCGTTGCAAGCGGGTTTTTAAGTGCTCTGGAGTCATTTCGTTGCAATCGGGTTTTTAAGTGCTCTGGAGTCATTTCGTTGCAAGCGGGTTTTTAAGTGCTCTGGAGTCATTTCGTTGCAAGCGGGTTTTTAAGTGCTCTGGAGTCATTTCGTTGCAAGCGGGTTTTTAAGTGCTCTGGAGTCATTTCGTTGCAAGCGGGTTTTTAAGTGCTCTGAAGGCATTTCGTTGTAAGCGGGTTTTTACATGCTCTGGAGTCATTTCGTTGCAAGCGGGTTTTTACGTGCTCCGGAGTCATTTCATTGCAAGCGGGTTTTTACATACTTCTCAGACATTTCACTGGAAGCGGGTTTTTTAAGTGCTCTGGAGTCATTTCGTTGCAAGCGGGTTTTTAAGTACTCTGGAGTCATTTCATTGCAAGCGGGTTTTTACATACTTCTCAGACATTTCACTGGAAGCGGGTTTTTTAAGTGCTCTGGAGTCATTTCGTTGCAAGCGGGTTTTTAAGTACTCTGGAGTCATTTCTTTGCAAGCGGGTTTTTAAGTGCTCTGGAGTCATTTCGTTGCAAGCGGGTTTTTAAGTGCTCTGAAGGCATTTCGTTGCAAGCGGGTTTTTAAGTGCTCTGGAGTCATTTCGTTGCAAGCGGGTTTTTAAGTGTTCTGGAGTCATTTCGTTGCAAGCGGGATTTTAAGTGCTCTGGAGTCATTTCGTTGCAAGCGGGTTTTTAATTGCTCTGGAGTCATTTCGTTGCAAGCGGGTTTTTAAGTGCTCTGGAGTCATTTCGTTGCAAGCGGGTTTTTAAGTGTTCTGGAGTCATTTCGTTGCGAGCGGGTTTTTAAGTGCTCTGGAGTCATTTCGTTGCAAGCGGGTTTTTAATTGCTCTGGAGTCATTTCGTTGCGAGCGGGTTTTTAAGTGCTCTGGAGTCATTTCGTTGCGAGCGGGTTTTTAATTGCTCTGGAGTCATTTCGTTGCAAGCGGGTTTTTAAGTGTTCTGGAGTCATTTCGTTGCAAGCGGGTTTTTAAGTGCTCTGGAGTCATTTCGTTGCAAGCGGGTTTTTAAGTGCTCTGGAGTCATTTCGTTGCAAGCGGGTTTTTAAGTGCTCTGGAGTCATTTCGTTGCAAGCGGGTTTTTAAGTGCTCTGGAGTCATTTCGTTGCAAGCGGGTTTTTAATTGCTCTGGAGTCATTTCGTTGTAAGCGGGTTTTTAAGTGCTCTGGAGTCATTTCGTTGCGAGCGGGTTTTTAAGTGCTCTGGAGTCATTTCGTTGCGAGCGGGTTTTTAAGTGCTCTGGAGTCATTTCGTTGCGAGCGGGTTTTTAATTGCTCTGGAGTCATTTCGTTGCGAGCGGGTTTTTAAGTGCTCTGGAGTCATTTCGTTGCAAGCGGGTTTTTAATTGCTCTGGAGTCATTTCGTTGCAAGCGGGTTTTTAAGTGTTCTGGAGTCATTTCGTTGCAAGCGGGTTTTTAAGTGCTCTGGAGTCATTTCGTTGCAAGCGGGTTTTTAAGTGCTCTGGAGTCATTTCGTTGCAAGCGGGTTTTTAAGTGCTCTGGAGTCATTTCGTTGCAAGCGGGTTTTTAAGTGCTCTGGAGTCATTTCGTTGCAACCGGGTTTTTAATTGCTCTGGAGTCATTTCGTTGCGAGCGGGTTTTTAAGTGTTCTGGAGTCATTTCGTTGCAAGCGGGTTTTTAAGTGCTCTGGAGTCATTTCGTTGCAAGCGGGTTTTTAAGTGCTCTGGAGTCATTTCGTTGCAAGCGGGTTTTTAAGTGCTCTGGAGTCATTTCGTTGCAAGCGGGTTTTTAAGTGCTCTGGAGTCATTTCGTTGCAAGCGGGTTTTTAAGTGCTCTGGAGTCATTTCGTTGCAAGCGGGTTTTTAAGTGCTGTGGAGTCATTTCGTTGCAAGCGGGTTTTTAAGTGCTCTGGAGTCATTTCGTTGCAAGCGGGTTTTTAAGTGCTCTGGAGTCATTTCGTTGCAAGCGGGTTTTTAAGTGCTCTGAAGGCATTTCGTTGCAAGCGGGTTTTTAAGTGCTCTGGAGTCATTTCGTTGCAAGCGGGTTTTTAAGTGCTCTGGAGTCATTTCGTTGCAAGCGGGTTTTTAAGTGCTCTGGAGTCATTTCGTTGCAAGCGGGTTTTTAAGTGTTCAGGAGTCATTTCGTTGCAAGCGGGTTTTTAAGTGCTCTGGACTCATTTCGTTGCAAGCGGGTTTTTAAGTGTTCTGGAGTCATTTCGTTGCAAGCGGGTTTTTAAGTGCTCTGGAGTCATTTCGTTGCAAGCGGGTGTTTAAGTGCTCTGGAGTCATTTCGTTGCGAGCGGGTTTTTAAGTGCTCTGGAGTCATTTCGTTGCAAGCGGGTTTTTAAGTGCTCTGGAGTCATTTCGTTGCAAGCGGGTTTTTAAGTGCTCTGGAGTCATTTCGTTGCAAGCGGGTTTTTAAGTGCTCTGGAGTCATTTCGTTGCAAGCGGGTTTTTAAGTGCTCTGGAGTCATTTCGTTGCAAGCGGGTTTTTAAGTGCTCTGAAGGCATTTCGTTGCAAGCGGGTTTTTAAGTGCTCTGGAGTCATTTCGTTGCAAGCGGGTTTTTAAGTGTTCTGGAGTCATTTCGTTGCAAGCGGGATTTTAAGTGCTCTGGAGTCATTTCGTTGCAAGCGGGTTTTTAATTGCTGTGGAGTCATTTCGTTGTAAGCGGGTTTTTAAGTGCTCTGGAGTCATTTCGTTGCAAGCGGGTTTTTAAGTGTTCTGGAGTCATTTCGTTGCGAGCGGGTTTTTAAGTGCTCTGGAGTCATTTCGTTGCGAGCGGGTTTTTAATTGCTCTGGAGTCATTTCGTTGCGAGCGGGTTTTTAAGTGTTCTGGAGTCATTTCGTTGCAAGCGGGTTTTTAAGTGCTCTGGAGTCATTTCGTTGCAAGCGGGTTTTTAAGTGCTCTGGAGTCATTTCATTGCAAGCGGGTTTTTACATACTTCTCAGACATTTCACTGGAAGCGGGTTTTTTAAGTGCTCTGGAGTCATTTCGTTGCAAGCGGGTTTTTAAGTACTCTGGAGTCATTTCATTGCAAGCGGGTTTTTACATACTTCTCAGACATTTCACTGGAAGCGGGTTTTTTAAGTGCTCTGGAGTCATTTCGTTGCAAGCGGGTTTTTAAGTACTCTGGAGTCATTTCTTTGCAAGCGGGTTTTTAAGTGCTCTGGAGTCATTTCGTTGCAAGCGGGTTTTTAAGTGCTCTGAAGGCATTTCGTTGCAAGCGGGTTTTTAAGTGCTCTGGAGTCATTTCGTTGCAAGCGGGTTTTTAAGTGTTCTGGAGTCATTTCGTTGCAAGCGGGATTTTAAGTGCTCTGGAGTCATTTCGTTGCAAGCGGGTTTTTAATTGCTCTGGAGTCATTTCGTTGCAAGCGGGTTTTTAAGTGCTCTGGAGTCATTTCGTTGCAAGCGGGTTTTTAAGTGTTCTGGAGTCATTTCGTTGCGAGCGGGTTTTTAAGTGCTCTGGAGTCATTTCGTTGCAAGCGGGTTTTTAATTGCTCTGGAGTCATTTCGTTGCGAGCGGGTTTTTAAGTGCTCTGGAGTCATTTCGTTGCAAGCGGGTTTTTAATTGCTCTGGAGTCATTTCGTTGCAAGCGGGTTTTTAAGTGTTCTGGAGTCATTTCGTTGCAAGCGGGTTTTTAAGTGTTCTGGAGTCATTTCGTTGCAAGCGGGTTTTTAAGTGCTCTGGAGTCATTTCGTTGCAAGCGGGTTTTTAAGTGCTCTGGAGTCATTTCGTTGCGAGCGGGTTTTTAAGTGTTCTGGAGTCATTTCGTTGCGAGCGGGTTTTTAAGTGCTCTGGAGTCATTTCGTTGCAAGCGGGTTTTTAATTGCTCTGGAGTCAATTCGTTGCGAGCGGGTTTTTAAGTGCTCTGGAGTCACTTCGTTGCGAGCGGGTTTTTAATTGCTCTGGAGTCACTTCGTTGCAAGCGGGTTTTTAAGTGTTCTGGAGTCATTTCGTTGCAAGCGGGTTTTTAAGTGCTCTGGAGTCATTTCGTTGCAAGCGGGTTTTTAAGTGCTCTGGAGTCATTTCGTTGCAAGCGGGTTTTTAAGTGTTCTGGAGTCATTTTGTTGCAAGCGGGTTTTTAAGTGCTCTGGAGTCATTTCGTTGCAACCGGGTTTTTAAGTGCTCTGGAGTCATTTCGTTGCAAGCGGGTTTTTAATTGCTCTGGAGTCATTTCGTTGCAAGCGGGTTTTTAATTGCTCTGTAGTCACTTCGTTGCAAGCGGGTTTTTAAGTGTTCTGGAGTCATTTCGTTGCAAGCGGGTTTTTAAGTGCTCTGGAGTCATTTCGTTGCAAGTGGGTTTTTAAGTGCTCTGGAGTCATTTCGTTGCAAGCGGGTTTTTAAGTGTTCTGGAGTCATTTCGTTGCAAGCGGGTTTTTAAGTGCTCTGGAGTCATTTCGTTGCAAGCGGGTTTTTAAGTGCTCTGGAGTCATTTCGTTGCAAGCGGGTTTTTAAGTGCTCTGGAGTCATTTCGTTGCAAGCGGGTTTTTAATTGCTCTGGAGTCATTTCGTTGCGAGCGGGTTTTTAAGTGCTCTGGAGTCATTTCGTTGCAAGCGGGTTTTTAATTGCTCTGGAGTCATTTCGTTGCAAGCGGGTTTTTAAGTGTTCTGGAGTCATTTCGTTGCAAGCGGGTTTTTAAGTGCTCTGGAGTCATTTCGTTGCAAGCGGGTTTTTAAGTGCTCTGGAGTCATTTCGTTGCAAGCGGGTTTTTAAGTGCTCTGGAGTCATTTCATTGCAAGCGGGTTTTTAAGTGCTCTGGAGTCATTTCGTTGCAAGCGGGTTTTTAAGTGCTCTGGAGTCATTTCGTTGCAAGCGGGTTTTTAAGTGCTCTGGAGTCATTTCGTTGCAAGCGGGTTTTTAAGTGCTCTGGAGTCATTTCGTTGCAAGCGGGTTTTTAAGTGCTCTGGAGTCATTTCGTTGCAAGCGGGTTTTTAAGTGCTGTGGAGTCATTTCGTTGCAAGCGGGTTTTTAAGTGCTCTGGAGTCATTTCGTTGCAAGCGGGTTTTTAAGTGCTCTGGAGTCATTTCGTTGCAAGCGGGTTTTTAAGTGCTCTGAAGGCATTTCGTTGCAAGCGGGTTTTTAAGTGCTCTGGAGTCATTTCGTTGCAAGCGGGTTTTTAAGTGCTCTGGAGTCATTTCGTTGCAAGCGGGTTTTTAAGTGCTCTGGAGTCATTTCGTTGCAAGCGGGTTTTTAAGTGTTCAGGAGTCATTTCGTTGCAAGCGGGTTTTTAAGTGCTCTGGACTCATTTCGTTGCAAGCGGGTTTTTAAGTGTTCTGGAGTCATTTCGTTGCAAGCGGGTTTTTAAGTGCTCTGGAGTCATTTCGTTGCAAGCGGGTGTTTAAGTGCTCTGGAGTCATTTCGTTGCGAGCGGGTTTTTAAGTGCTCTGGAGTCATTTCGTTGCAAGCGGGTTTTTAAGTGCTCTGGAGTCATTTCGTTGCAAGCGGGTTTTTAAGTGCTCTGGAGTCATTTCGTTGCAAGCGGGTTTTTAAGTGCTCTGGAGTCATTTCGTTGCAAGCGGGTTTTTAAGTGCTCTGGAGTCATTTCGTTGCAAGCGGGTTTTTAAGTGCTCTGAAGGCATTTCGTTGCAAGCGGGTTTTTAAGTGCTCTGGAGTCATTTCGTTGCAAGCGGGTTTTTAAGTGTTCTGGAGTCATTTCGTTGCAAGCGGGATTTTAAGTGCTCTGGAGTCATTTCGTTGCAAGCGGGTTTTTAATTGCTGTGGAGTCATTTCGTTGTAAGCGGGTTTTTAAGTGCTCTGGAGTCATTTCGTTGCAAGCGGGTTTTTAAGTGTTCTGGAGTCATTTCGTTGCGAGCGGGTTTTTAAGTGCTCTGGAGTCATTTCGTTGCGAGCGGGTTTTTAATTGCTCTGGAGTCATTTCGTTGCGAGCGGGTTTTTAAGTGTTCTGGAGTCATTTCGTTGCAAGCGGGTTTTTAAGTGCTCTGGAGTCATTTCGTTGCAAGCGGGTTTTTAAGTGCTCTGGAGTCATTTCATTGCAAGCGGGTTTTTACATACTTCTCAGACATTTCACTGGAAGCGGGTTTTTTAAGTGCTCTGGAGTCATTTCGTTGCAAGCGGGTTTTTAAGTACTCTGGAGTCATTTCATTGCAAGCGGGTTTTTACATACTTCTCAGACATTTCACTGGAAGCGGGTTTTTTAAGTGCTCTGGAGTCATTTCGTTGCAAGCGGGTTTTTAAGTACTCTGGAGTCATTTCTTTGCAAGCGGGTTTTTAAGTGCTCTGGAGTCATTTCGTTGCAAGCGGGTTTTTAAGTGCTCTGAAGGCATTTCGTTGCAAGCGGGTTTTTAAGTGCTCTGGAGTCATTTCGTTGCAAGCGGGTTTTTAAGTGTTCTGGAGTCATTTCGTTGCAAGCGGGATTTTAAGTGCTCTGGAGTCATTTCGTTGCAAGCGGGTTTTTAATTGCTCTGGAGTCATTTCGTTGCAAGCGGGTTTTTAAGTGCTCTGGAGTCATTTCGTTGCAAGCGGGTTTTTAAGTGTTCTGGAGTCATTTCGTTGCGAGCGGGTTTTTAAGTGCTCTGGAGTCATTTCGTTGCAAGCGGGTTTTTAATTGCTCTGGAGTCATTTCGTTGCGAGCGGGTTTTTAAGTGCTCTGGAGTCATTTCGTTGCAAGCGGGTTTTTAATTGCTCTGGAGTCATTTCGTTGCAAGCGGGTTTTTAAGTGTTCTGGAGTCATTTCGTTGCAAGCGGGTTTTTAAGTGTTCTGGAGTCATTTCGTTGCAAGCGGGTTTTTAAGTGCTCTGGAGTCATTTCGTTGCAAGCGGGTTTTTAAGTGCTCTGGAGTCATTTCGTTGCGAGCGGGTTTTTAAGTGTTCTGGAGTCATTTCGTTGCGAGCGGGTTTTTAAGTGCTCTGGAGTCATTTCGTTGCAAGCGGGTTTTTAATTGCTCTGGAGTCAATTCGTTGCGAGCGGGTTTTTAAGTGCTCTGGAGTCACTTCGTTGCGAGCGGGTTTTTAATTGCTCTGGAGTCACTTCGTTGCAAGCGGGTTTTTAAGTGTTCTGGAGTCATTTCGTTGCAAGCGGGTTTTTAAGTGCTCTGGAGTCATTTCGTTGCAAGCGGGTTTTTAAGTGCTCTGGAGTCATTTCGTTGCAAGCGGGTTTTTAAGTGTTCTGGAGTCATTTTGTTGCAAGCGGGTTTTTAAGTGCTCTGGAGTCATTTCGTTGCAACCGGGTTTTTAAGTGCTCTGGAGTCATTTCGTTGCAAGCGGGTTTTTAATTGCTCTGGAGTCATTTCGTTGCAAGCGGGTTTTTAATTGCTCTGTAGTCACTTCGTTGCAAGCGGGTTTTTAAGTGTTCTGGAGTCATTTCGTTGCAAGCGGGTTTTTAAGTGCTCTGGAGTCATTTCGTTGCAAGTGGGTTTTTAAGTGCTCTGGAGTCATTTCGTTGCAAGCGGGTTTTTAAGTGTTCTGGAGTCATTTCGTTGCAAGCGGGTTTTTAAGTGCTCTGGAGTCATTTCGTTGCAAGCGGGTTTTTAAGTGCTCTGGAGTCATTTCGTTGCAAGCGGGTTTTTAAGTGTTCTGGAGTCATTTCGTTGCAAGCGGGTTTTTAAGTGCTCTGGAGTCATTTCGTTGCAAGCGGGTTTTTAAGTGCTCTGGAGTCATTTCGTTGCAAGCGGGTTTTTAATTGCTCTGGAGTCATTTCGTTGTAAGCTGGTTTTTAAGTGCTCTGGAGTCATTTCGTTGCAAGCGGGTTTTTAAGTGCTCTGGAGTCATTTCGTTGCGAGCGGGTTTTTAAGTGCTCTGGAGTCATTTCGTTCCGAGCGGGTTTTTAATTGCTCTGGAGTCATTTCGTTGCGAGCGGGTTTTTAAGTGCTCTGGAGTCATTTCGTTGCAAGCGGGTTTTTAATTGCTCTGGAGTCATTTCGTTGCAAGCGGGTTTTTAAGTGTTCTGGAGTCATTTCGTTGCAAGCGGGTTTTTAAGTGCTCTGGAGTCATTTCGTTGCAAGCGGGTTTTTAAGTGCTCTGGAGTCATTTCGTTGCAAGCGGGTTTTTAAGTGCTCTGGAGTCATTTCGTTGCAAGCGGGTTTTTAAGTGCTCTGGAGTCATTTCGTTGCAAGCGGGTTTTTAATTGCTCTGGAGTCATTTCGTTGCGAGCGGGTTTTTAAGTGCTCTGGAGTCATTTCGTTGCAAGCGGGTTTTTAATTGCTCTGGAGTCATTTCGTTGCAAGCGGGTTTTTAAGTGTTCTGGAGTCATTTCGTTGCAAGCGGGTTTTTAAGTGCTCTGGAGTCATTTCGTTGCAAGCGGGTTTTTAAGTGCTCTGGAGTCATTTCGTTGCAAGCGGGTTTTTAAGTGTTCTGGAGTCATTTCGTTGCAAGCGGGTTTTTAAGTGCTCTGGAGTCATTTCATTGCAAGCGGGTTTTTAAGTGCTCTGGAGTCATTTCGTTGCAAGCGGGTTTTTAAGTGTTCTGGATTCATTTCGTTGCAAGCGGGTTTTTAAGTGCTCTGGAGTCATTTCGTTGCAAGCGGGTTTTTAAGTGCTCTGGAGTCATTTCATTGCAAGCGGGTTTTTACATACTTCTCAGACATTTCACTGGAAGCGGGTTTTGTAAGTGCTCTGGAGTCATTTCGTTGCAAGCGGGTTTTTAAGTACTCTGGAGTCATTTCATTGCAAGCGGGTTTTTACATACTTCTCAGACATTTCACTGGAAGCGGGTTTTTTAAGTGCTCTGGAGTCATTTCGTTGCAAGCGGGTTTTTAAGTACTCTGGAGTCATTTCTTTGCAAGCGGGTTTTTAAGTGCTCTGGAGTCATTTCGTTGCAAGCGGGTTTTTAAGTGCTCTGAAGGCATTTCGTTGCAAGCGGGTTTTTAAGTGCTCTGGAGTCATTTCGTTGCAAGCGGGTTTTTAAGTGTTCTGGAGTCATTTCGTTGCAAGCGGGATTTTAAGTGCTCTGGAGTCATTTCGTTGCAAGCGGGTTTTTAATTGCTCTGGAGTCATTTCGTTGCAAGCGGGTTTTTAAGTGCTCTGGAGTCATTTCGTTGCAAGCGGGTTTTTAAGTGTTCTGGAGTCATTTCGTTGCGAGCGGGTTTTTAAGTGCTCTGGAGTCATTTCGTTGCAAGCGGGTTTTTAATTGCTCTGGAGTCATTTCGTTGCGAGCGGGTTTTTAAGTGCTCTGGAGTCATTTCGTTGCAAGCGGGTTTTTAATTGCTCTGGAGTCATTTCGTTGCAAGCGGGTTTTTAAGTGTTCTGGAGTCATTTCGTTGCAAGCGGGTTTTTAAGTGTTCTGGAGTCATTTCGTTGCAAGCGGGTTTTTAAGTGCTCTGGAGTCATTTCGTTGCAAGCGGGTTTTTAAGTGCTCTGGAGTCATTTCGTTGCGAGCGGGTTTTTAAGTGTTCTGGAGTCATTTCGTTGCGAGCGGGTTTTTAAGTGCTCTGGAGTCATTTCGTTGCAAGCGGGTTTTTAATTGCTCTGGAGTCAATTCGTTGCGAGCGGGTTTTTAAGTGCTCTGGAGTCACTTCGTTGCAAGCGGGTTTTTAATTGCTCTGGAGTCACTTCGTTGCAAGCGGGTTTTTAAGTGTTCTGGAGTCATTTCGTTGCAAGCGGGTTTTTAAGTGCTCTGGAGTCATTTCGTTGCAAGCGGGTTTTTAAGTGCTCTGGAGTCATTTCGTTGCAAGCGGGTTTTTAAGTGTTCTGGAGTCATTTCGTTGCAAGCGGGTTTTTAAGTGCTCTGGAGTCATTTCGTTGCAACCGGGTTTTTAAGTGCTCTGGAGTCATTTCGTTGCAAGCGGGTTTTTAATTGCTCTGGAGTCATTTCGTTGTAAGCGGGTTTTTAAGTGCTCTGGAGTCATTTCGTTGCGAGCGGGTTTTTAAGTGCTCTGGAGTCATTTCGTTGCGAGCGGGTTTTTAAGTGCTCTGGAGTCATTTCGTTGCGAGCGGGTTTTTAATTGCTCTGGAGTCATTTCGTTGCGAGCAGGTTTTTAAGTGCTCTGGAGTCATTTCGTTGCAAGCGGGTTTTTAATTGCTCTGGAGTCATTTCGTTGCAAGCGGGTTTTTAAGTGTTCTGGAGTCATTTCGTTGCAAGCGGGTTTTTAAGTGCTCTGGAGTCATTTCGTTGCAAGCGGGTTTTTAAGTGCTCTGGAGTCATTTCGTTGCAAGCGGGTTTTTAAGTGCTCTGGAGTCATTTCGTTGCAAGCGGGTTTTTAAGTGCTCTGGAGTCATTTCGTTGCAAGCGGGTTTTTAATTGCTCTGGAGTCATTTCGTTGCAAGCGGGTTTTTAAGTGTTCTGGAGTCATTTCGTTGCAAGCGGGTTTTTAAGTGCTCTGGAGTCATTTCGTTGCAAGCGGGTTTTTAAGTGCTCTGGAGTCATTTCGTTGCAAGCGGGTTTTTAAGTGCTCTGGAGTCATTTCGTTGCAAGCGGGTTTTTAAGTGCTCTGGAGTCATTTCGTTGCAAGCGGGTTTTTAAGTGCTCTGGAGTCATTTCGTTGCAAGCGGGTTTTTAATTGCTCTGGAGTCATTTCGTTGCGAGCGGGTTTTTAAGTGCTCTGGAGTCATTTCGTTGCAAGCGGGTTTTTAATTGCTCTGGAGTCATTTCGTTGCAAGCGGGTTTTTAATTGCTCTGGAGTCATTTCGTTGCAAGCGGGTTTTTAAGTGCTCTGGAGTCATTTCGTTGCAAGCGGGTTTTTAAGTGTTCTGGAGTCATTTCGTTGCAAGCGGGATTTTAAGTGCTCTGGAGTCATTTCGTTGCAAGCGGGTTTTTAATTGCTCTGGAGTCATTTCGTTGCAAGCGGGTTTTTAAGTGCTCTGGAGTCATTTCGTTGCAAGCGGGTTTTTAAGTATTCTGGAGTCATTTCGTTGCGAGCGGGTTTTTAAGTGCTCTGGAGTCATTTCGTTGCAAGCGGGTTTTTAATTGCTCTGGGGTCATTTCGTTGCGAGCGGGTTTTTAAGTGCTCTGGAGTCATTTCGTTGCAAGCGGGTTTTTAATTGCTCTGGAGTCATTTCGTTGCAAGCGGGTTTTTAAGTGTTCTGGAGTCATTTCGTTGCAAGCGGGTTTTTAAGTGTTCTGGAGTCATTTCGTTGCAAGCGGGTTTTTAAGTGCTCTGGAGTCATTTCGTTGCAAGCGGGTTTTTAAGTGCTCTGGAGTCATTTCGTTGCGAGCGGGTTTTTAAGTGTTCTGGAGTCATTTCGTTGCGAGCGGGTTTTTAAGTGCTCTGGAGTCATTTCGTTGCAAGCGGGTTTTTAATTGCTCTGGAGTCAATTCGTTGCGAGCGGGTTTTTAAGTGCTCTGGAGTCACTTCGTTGCAAGCGGGTTTTTAATTGCTCTGGAGTCACTTCGTTGCAAGCGGGTTTTTAAGTGCTCTGGAGTCATTTCGTTGCAAGCGGGTTTTTAAGTGCTCTGGAGTCATTTCGTTGCAAGCGGGTTTTTAAGTGCTCTGGAGTCATTTCGTTGCAAGCGGGTTTTTAAGTGTTCTGGAGTCATTTCGTTGCAAGCGGGTTTTTAAGTGCTCTGGAGTCATTTCGTTGCAACCGGGTTTTTAAGTGCTCTGGAGTCATTTCGTTGCAAGCGGGTTTTTAATTGCTCTGGAGTCATTTCGTTGTAAGCGGGTTTTTAAGTGCTCTGGAGTCATTTCGTTGCGAGCGGGTTTTTAAGTGCTCTGGAGTCATTTCGTTGCGAGCGGGTTTTTAAGTGCTCTGGAGTCATTTCGTTGCGAGCGGGTTTTTAATTGCTCTGGAGTCATTTCGTTGCGAGCAGGTTTTTAAGTGCTCTGGAGTCATTTCGTTGCAAGCGGGTTTTTAATTGCTCTGGAGTCATTTCGTTGCAAGCGGGTTTTTAAGTGTTCTGGAGTCATTTCGTTGCAAGCGGGTTTTTAAGTGCTCTGGAGTCATTTCGTTGCAAGCGGGTTTTTAAGTGCTCTGGAGTCATTTCGTTGCAAGCGGGTTTTTAAGTGCTCTGGAGTCATTTCGTTGCAAGCGGGTTTTTAAGTGCTCTGGAGTCATTTCGTTGCAAGCGGGTTTTTAATTGCTCTGGAGTCATTTCGTTGCGAGCGGGTTTTTAAGTGCTCTGGAGTCATTTCGTTGCAAGCGGGTTTTTAATTGCTCTGGAGTCATTTCGTTGCAAGCGGGTTTTTAAGTGTTCTGGAGTCATTTCGTTGCAAGCGGGTTTTTAAGTGCTCTGGAGTCATTTCGTTGCAAGCGGGTTTTTAAGTGCTCTGGAGTCATTTCGTTGCAAGCGGGTTTTTAAGTGTTCTGGAGTCATTTCGTTGCAAGCGGGTTTTTAAGTGCTCTGGAGTCATTTCGTTGCAAGCGGGTTTTTACGTGCTCTGGAGTCATTTCGTTGCAAGCGGGTTTTTAAGTGCTCTGGAGTCATTTCGTTGCAAGCGGGTTTTTAAGTGCTCTGGAGTCATTTCGTTGCAAGCGGGTTTTTAAGTGCTCTGGAGTCATTTCGTTGCAAGCGGGTTTTTAAGTGCTCTGGAGTCATTTCGTTGCAAGCGGGTTTTTAAGTGCTCTGGAGTCATTTCGTTGCAAGCGGGTTTTTAAGTGCTGTGGAGTCATTTCGTTGCAAGCGGGTTTTTAAGTGCTCTGGAGTCATTTCGTTGCAAGCGGGTTTTTAAGTGCTCTGGAGTCATTTCGTTGCAAGCGGGTTTTTAAGTGCTCTGGAGTCATTTCGTTGCAAGCGGGTTTTTAATTGCTCTGGAGTCATTTCGTTGCGAGCGGGTTTTTAAGTGTTCTGGAGTCATTTCGTTGCAAGCGGGTTTTTAAGTGCTCTGGAGTCATTTCGTTGCAAGCGGGTTTTTAAGTGCTCTGGAGTCATTTCGTTGCAAGCGGGTTTTTAAGTGCTCTGGAGTCATTTCGTTGCAAGCGGGTTTTTAAGTGCTCTGGAGTCATTTCGTTGCAAGCGGGTTTTTAATTGCTCTGGAGTCATTTCGTTGCAAGCGGGTTTTTAAGTGCTCTGGAGTCATTTCGTTGCGAGCGGGTTTTTAAGTGCTCTGGAGTCATTTCGTTGCGAGCGGGTTTTTAAGTGCTCTGGAGTCATTTCGTTGCGAGCGGGTTTTTAATTGCTCTGGAGTCATTTCGTTGCGAGCGGGTTTTTAAGTGCTCTGGAGTCATTTCGTTGCAAGCGGGTTTTTAATTGCTCTGGAGTCATTTCGTTGCAAGCGGGTTTTTAAGTGTTCTGGAGTCATTTCGTTGCAAGCGGGTTTTTAAGTGCTCTGGAGTCATTTCGTTGCAAGCGGGTTTTTAAGTGCTCTGGAGTCATTTCGTTGCAAGCGGGTTTTTAAGTGCTCTGGAGTCATTTCGTTGCAAGCGGATTTTTAAGTGCTCTGGAGTCATTTCGTTGCAAGCGGGTTTTTAATTGCTCTGGAGTCATTTCGTTGCGAGCGGGTTTTTAAGTGCTCTGGAGTCATTTCGTTGCAAGCGGGTTTTTAATTGCTCTGGAGTCATTTCGTTGCAAGCGGGTTTTTAAGTGTTCTGGAGTCATTTCGTTGCAAGCGGGTTTTTAAGTGCTCTGGAGTCATTTCGTTGCAAGCGGGTTTTTAAGTGCTCTGGAGTCATTTCGTTGCAAGCGGGTTTTTAAGTGCTCTGGAGTCATTTCATTGCAAGCGGGTTTTTAAGTGCTCTGGAGTCATTTCGTTGCAAGCGGGTTTTTAAGTGCTCTGGAGTCATTTCGTTGCAAGCGGGTTTTTAAGTGCTCTGGAGTCATTTCGTTGCAAGCGGGTTTTTAAGTGCTCTGGAGTCATTTCGTTGCAAGCGGGTTTTTAAGTGCTCTGGAGTCATTTCGTTGCAAGCGGGTTTTTAAGTGCTGTGGAGTCATTTCGTTGCAAGCGGGTTTTTAAGTGCTCTGGAGTCATTTCGTTGCAAGCGGGTTTTTAAGTGCTCTGGAGTCATTTCGTTGCAAGCGGGTTTTTAAGTGCTCTGAAGGCATTTCGTTGCAAGCGGGTTTTTAAGTGCTCTGGAGTCATTTCGTTGCAAGCGGGTTTTTAAGTGCTCTGGAGTCATTTCGTTGCAAGCGGGTTTTTAAGTGCTCTGGAGTCATTTCGTTGCAAGCGGGTTTTTAAGTGTTCAGGAGTCATTTCGTTGCAAGCGGGTTTTTAAGTGCTCTGGACTCATTTCGTTGCAAGCGGGTTTTTAAGTGTTCTGGAGTCATTTCGTTGCAAGCGGGTTTTTAAGTGCTCTGGAGTCATTTCGTTGCAAGCGGGTGTTTAAGTGCTCTGGAGTCATTTCGTTGCGAGCGGGTTTTTAAGTGCTCTGGAGTCATTTCGTTGCAAGCGGGTTTTTAAGTGCTCTGTAGTCATTTCGTTGCAAGCGGGTTTTTAAGTGCTCTGGAGTCATTTCGTTGCAAGCGGGTTTTTAAGTGCTCTGGAGTCATTTCGTTGCAAGCGGGTTTTTAAGTGCTCTGGAGTCATTTCGTTGCAAGCGGGTTTTTAAGTGCTCTGAAGGCATTTCGTTGCAAGCGGGTTTTTAAGTGCTCTGGAGTCATTTCGTTGCAAGCGGGTTTTTAAGTGTTCTGGAGTCATTTCGTTGCAAGCGGGATTTTAAGTGCTCTGGAGTCATTTCGTTGCAAGCGGGTTTTTAATTGCTGTGGAGTCATTTCGTTGTAAGCGGGTTTTTAAGTGCTCTGGAGTCATTTCGTTGCAAGCGGGTTTTTAAGTGTTCTGGAGTCATTTCGTTGCGAGCGGGTTTTTAAGTGCTCTGGAGTCATTTCGTTGCGAGCGGGTTTTTAATTGCTCTGGAGTCATTTCGTTGCGAGCGGGTTTTTAAGTGTTCTGGAGTCATTTCGTTGCAAGCGGGTTTTTAAGTGCTCTGGAGTCATTTCGTTGCAAGCGGGTTTTTAAGTGCTCTGGAGTCATTTCATTGCAAGCGGGTTTTTACATACTTCTCAGACATTTCACTGGAAGCGGGTTTTTTAAGTGCTCTGGAGTCATTTCGTTGCAAGCGGGTTTTTAAGTACTCTGGAGTCATTTCATTGCAAGCGGGTTTTTACATACTTCTCAGACATTTCACTGGAAGCGGGTTTTTTAAGTGCTCTGGAGTCATTTCGTTGCAAGCGGGTTTTTAAGTACTCTGGAGTCATTTCTTTGCAAGCGGGTTTTTAAGTGCTCTGGAGTCATTTCGTTGCAAGCGGGTTTTTAAGTGCTCTGAAGGCATTTCGTTGCAAGCGGGTTTTTAAGTGCTCTGGAGTCATTTCGTTGCAAGCGGGTTTTTAAGTGTTCTGGAGTCATTTCGTTGCAAGCGGGATTTTAAGTGCTCTGGAGTCATTTCGTTGCAAGCGGGTTTTTAATTGCTCTGGAGTCATTTCGTTGCAAGCGGGTTTTTAAGTGCTCTGGAGTCATTTCGTTGCAAGCGGGTTTTTAAGTGTTCTGGAGTCATTTCGTTGCGAGCGGGTTTTTAAGTGCTCTGGAGTCATTTCGTTGCAAGCGGGTTTTTAATTGCTCTGGAGTCATTTCGTTGCGAGCGGGTTTTTAAGTGCTCTGGAGTCATTTCGTTGCAAGCGGGTTTTTAATTGCTCTGGAGTCATTTCGTTGCAAGCGGGTTTTTAAGTGTTCTGGAGTCATTTCGTTGCAAGCGGGTTTTTAAGTGTTCTGGAGTCATTTCGTTGCAAGCGGGTTTTTAAGTGCTCTGGAGTCATTTCGTTGCAAGCGGGTTTTTAAGTGCTCTGGAGTCATTTCGTTGCGAGCGGGTTTTTAAGTGTTCTGGAGTCATTTCGTTGCGAGCGGGTTTTTAAGTGCTCTGGAGTCATTTCGTTGCAAGCGGGTTTTTAATTGCTCTGGAGTCAATTCGTTGCGAGCGGGTTTTTAAGTGCTCTGGAGTCACTTCGTTGCGAGCGGGTTTTTAATTGCTCTGGAGTCACTTCGTTGCAAGCGGGTTTTTAAGTGTTCTGGAGTCATTTCGTTGCAAGCGGGTTTTTAAGTGCTCTGGAGTCATTTCGTTGCAAGCGGGTTTTTAAGTGCTCTGGAGTCATTTCGTTGCAAGCGGGTTTTTAAGTGTTCTGGAGTCATTTCGTTGCAAGCGGGTTTTTAAGTGCTCTGGAGTCATTTCGTTGCAACCGGGTTTTTAAGTGCTCTGGAGTCATTTCGTTGCAAGCGGGTTTTTAATTGCTCTGGAGTCATTTCGTTGTAAGCGGGTTTTTAAGTGCTCTGGAGTCATTTCGTTGCGAGCGGGTTTTTAAGTGCTCTGGAGTCATTTCGTTGCGAGCGGGTTTTTAAGTGCTCTGGAGTCATTTCGTTGCGAGCGGGTTTTTAATTGCTCTGGAGTCATTTCGTTGCGAGCAGGTTTTTAAGTGCTCTGGAGTCATTTCGTTGCAAGCGGGTTTTTAATTGCTCTGGAGTCATTTCGTTGCAAGCGGGTTTTTAAGTGTTCTGGAGTCATTTCGTTGCAAGCGGGTTTTTAAGTGCTCTGGAGTCATTTCGTTGCAAGCGGGTTTTTAAGTGCTCTGGAGTCATTTCGTTGCAAGCGGGTTTTTAAGTGCTCTGGAGTCATTTCGTTGCAAGCGGGTTTTTAAGTGCTCTGGAGTCATTTCGTTGCAAGCGGGTTTTTAATTGCTCTGGAGTCATTTCGTTGCGAGCGGGTTTTTAAGTGCTCTGGAGTCATTTCGTTGCAAGCGGGTTTTTAATTGCTCTGGAGTCATTTCGTTGCAAGCGGGTTTTTAAGTGTTCTGGAGTCATTTCGTTGCAAGCGGGTTTTTAAGTGCTCTGGAGTCATTTCGTTGCAAGCGGGTTTTTAAGTGCTCTGGAGTCATTTCGTTGCAAGCGGGTTTTTAAGTGTTCTGGAGTCATTTCGTTGCAAGCGGGTTTTTAAGTGCTCTGGAGTCATTTCGTTGCAAGCGGGTTTTTACGTGCTCTGGAGTCATTTCGTTGCAAGCGGGTTTTTAAGTGCTCTGGAGTCATTTCATTGCAAGCGGGTTTTTAAGTGCTCTGGAGTCATTTCGTTGCAAGCGGGTTTTTAAGTGTTCTGGAGTCATTTCGTTGCGAGCGGGTTTTTAAGTGCTCTGGAGTCATTTCGTTGCAAGCGGGTTTTTAATTGCTCTGGAGTCATTTCGTTGCGAGCGGGTTTTTAAGTGCTCTGGAGTCATTTCGTTGCAAGCGGGTTTTTAATTGCTCTGGAGTCATTTCGTTGCAAGCGGGTTTTTAAGTGTTCTGGAGTCATTTCGTTGCAAGCGGGTTTTTAAGTGTTCTGGAGTCATTTCGTTGCAAGCGGGTTTTTAAGTGCTCTGGAGTCATTTCGTTGCAAGCGGGTTTTTAAGTGCTCTGGAGTCATTTCGTTGCGAGCGGGTTTTTAAGTGTTCTGGAGTCATTTCGTTGCGAGCGGGTTTTTAAGTGCTCTGGAGTCATTTCGTTGCAAGCGGGTTTTTAATTGCTCTGGAGTCAATTCGTTGCGAGCGGGTTTTTAAGTGCTCTGGAGTCACTTCGTTGCGAGCGGGTTTTTAATTGCTCTGGAGTCACTTCGTTGCAAGCGGGTTTTTAAGTGTTCTGGAGTCATTTCGTTGCAAGCGGGTTTTTAAGTGCTCTGGAGTCATTTCGTTGCAAGCGGGTTTTTAAGTGCTCTGGAGTCATTTCGTTGCAAGCGGGTTTTTAAGTGTTCTGGAGTCATTTCGTTGCAAGCGGGTTTTTAAGTGCTCTGGAGTCATTTCGTTGCAACCAGGTTTTTAAGTGCTCTGGAGTCATTTCGTTGCAAGCGGGTTTTTAATTGCTCTGGAGTCATTTCGTTGTAAGCGGGTTTTTAAGTGCTCTGGAGTCATTTCGTTGCGAGCGGGTTTTTAAGTGCTCTGGAGTCATTTCGTTGCGAGCGGGTTTTTAAGTGCTCTGGAGTCATTTCGTTGCGAGCGGGTTTTTAATTGCTCTGGAGTCATTTCGTTGCGAGCAGGTTTTTAAGTGCTCTGGAGTCATTTCGTTGCAAGCGGGTTTTTAATTGCTCTGGAGTCATTTCGTTGCAAGCGGGTTTTTAAGTGTTCTGGAGTCATTTCGTTGCAAGCGGGTTTTTAAGTGCTCTGGAGTCATTTCGTTGCAAGCGGGTTTTTAAGTGCTCTGGAGTCATTTCGTTGCAAGCGGGTTTTTAAGTGCTCTGGAGTCATTTCGTTGCAAGCGGGTTTTTAAGTGCTCTGGAGTCATTTCGTTGCAAGCGGGTTTTTAAGTGCTGTGGAGTCATTTCGTTGCAAGCGGGTTTTTAAGTGCTCTGGAGTCATTTCGTTGCAAGCGGGTTTTTACGTGCTCTGGAGTCATTTCGTTGCAAGCGGGTTTTTAAGTGCTCTGGAGTCATTTCGTTGCAAGCGGGTTTTTAAGTGCTCTGGAGTCATTTCGTTGCAAGCGGGTTTTTAAGTGCTCTGGAGTCATTTCGTTGCAAGCGGGTTTTTAAGTGCTGTGGAGTCATTTCGTTGCAAGCGGGTTTTTAAGTGCTCTGGAGTCATTTCGTTGCAAGCGGGTTTTTAAGTGCTCTGGAGTCATTTCGTTGCAAGCGGGTTTTTAAGTGCTCTGAAGGCATTTCGTTGCAAGCGGGTTTTTAAGTGCTCTGGAGTCATTTCGTTGCAAGCGGGTTTTTAAGTGCTCTGGAGTCATTTCGTTGCAAGCGGGTTTTTAAGTGCTCTGGAGTCATTTCGTTTCAAGCGGGTTTTTAAGTGTTCAGGAGTCATTTCGTTGCAAGCGGGTTTTTAAGTGCTCTGGACTCATTTCGTTGCAAGCGGGTTTTTAAGTGTTCTGGAGTCATTTCGTTGCAAGCGGGTTTTTAAGTGCTCTGGAGTCATTTCGTTGCAAGCGGGTGTTTAAGTGCTCTGGAGTCATTTCGTTGCGAGCGGGTTTTTAAGTGCTCTGGAGTCATTTCGTTGCAAGCGGGTTTTTAAGTGCTCTGGAGTCATTTCGTTGCAAGCGGGTTTTTAAGTACTCTGGAGTCATTTCTTTGCAAGCGGGTTTTTAAGTGCTCTGGAGTCATTTCGTTGCAAGCGGGTTTTTAAGTGCTCTGAAGGCATTTCGTTGCAAGCGGGTTTTTAAGTGCTCTGGAGTCATTTCGTTGCAAGCGGGTTTTTAAGTGTTCTGGAGTCATTTCGTTGCAAGCGGGATTTTAAGTGCTCTGGAGTCATTTCGTTGCAAGCGGGTTTTTAATTGCTCTGGAGTCATTTCGTTGCAAGCGGGTTTTTAAGTGCTCTGGAGTCATTTCGTTGCAAGCGGGTTTTTAAGTGTTCTGGAGTCATTTCGTTGCGAGCGGGTTTTTAAGTGCTCTGGAGTCATTTCGTTGCAAGCGGGTTTTTAATTGCTCTGGAGTCATTTCGTTGCGAGCGGGTTTTTAAGTGCTCTGGAGTCATTTCGTTGCAAGCGGGTTTTTAATTGCTCTGGAGTCATTTCGTTGCAAGCGGGTTTTTAAGTGTTCTGGAGTCATTTCGTTGCAAGCGGGTTTTTAAGTGTTCTGGAGTCATTTCGTTGCAAGCGGGTTTTTAAGTGCTCTGGAGTCATTTCGTTGCAAGCGGGTTTTTAAGTGCTCTGGAGTCATTTCGTTGCGAGCGGGTTTTTAAGTGTTCTGGAGTCATTTCGTTGCGAGCGGGTTTTTAAGTGCTCTGGAGTCATTTCGTTGCAAGCGGGTTTTTAATTGCTCTGGAGTCAATTCGTTGCAAGCGGGTTTTTAAGTGTTCTGGAGTCATTTCGTTGCAAGCGGGTTTTTAAGTGCTCTGGAGTCATTTCGTTGCAACCGGGTTTTTAAGTGCTCTGGAGTCATTTCGTTGCAAGCGGGTTTTTAATTGCTCTGGAGTCATTTCGTTGTAAGCGGGTTTTTAAGTGCTCTGGATTCATTTCGTTGCGAGCGGGTTTTTAAGTGCTCTGGAGTCATTTCGTTGCGAGCGGGTTTTTAAGTGCTCTGGAGTCATTTCGTTGCGAGCGGGTTTTTAATTGCTCTGGAGTCATTTCGTTGCGAGCAGGTTTTTAAGTGCTCTGGAGTCATTTCATTGCAAGCGGGTTTTTAATTGCTCTGGAGTCATTTCGTTGCAAGCGGGTTTTTAAGTGTTCTGGAGTCATTTCGTTGCAAGCGGGTTTTTAAGTGCTCTGGAGTCATTTCGTTGCAAGCGGGTTTTTAAGTGCTCTGGAGTCATTTCGTTGCAAGCGGGTTTTTAAGTGCTCTGGAGTCATTTCGTTGCAAGCGGGTTTTTAAGTGCTCTGGAGTCATTTCGTTGCAAGCGGGTTTTTAAGTGCTCTGGAGTCATTTCGTTGCAAGCGGGTTTTTAAGTGCTCTGGAGTCATTTCGTTGCAAGCGGGTTTTTAAGTGCTCTGAAGGCATTTCGTTGCAAGCGGGTTTTTAAGTGCTCTGGAGTCATTTCGTTGCAAGCGGGTTTTTAAGTGTTCTGGAGTCATTTCGTTGCAAGCGGGATTTTAAGTGCTCTGGAGTCATTTCGTTGCAAGCGGGTTTTTAATTGCTGTGGAGTCATTTCGTTGTAAGCGGGTTTTTAAGTGCTCTGGAGTCATTTCGTTGCAAGCGGGTTTTTAAGTGTTCTGGAGTCATTTCGTTGCGAGCGGGTTTTTAAGTGCTCTGGAGTCATTTCGTTGCGAGCGGGTTTTTAATTGCTCTGGAGTCATTTCGTTGCGAGCGGGTTTTTAAGTGTTCTGGAGTCATTTCGTTGCGAGCGGGTTTTTAAGTGCTCTGGAGTCATTTCGTTGCAAGCGGGTTTTTACGTGCTCTGGAGTCATTTCGTTGCAAGCAGGTTTTTAAGTGTTCTGGAGTCATTTCGTTGCAAGCGGGTTTTTAAGTGCTCTGGAGTCATTTCGTTGCAAGCGGGTTTTTAAGTGCTCTGGAGTCATTTCGTTGCAAGCGGGTTTTTAAGTGCTCTGGAGTCATTTCGTTGCAAGCGGGTTTTTAAGTGCTCTGGAGTCATTTCGTTGCAAGCGGGTTTTTAAGTGCTCTGGAGTCATTTCGTTGCAAGCGGGTTTTTAAGTGCTCTGGAGTCATTTCGTTGCAAGCGGGTTTTTAAGTGTTCTGGACTCATTTCGTTGCAAGCGGGTTTTTACGTGCTCTGGAGTCATTTCATTGCAAGCGGGTTTTTACATACTTCTCAGACATTTCACTGGAAGCGGGTTTTTTAAGTGCTCTGGAGTCATTTCGTTGCAAGCGGGTTTTTAAATACTCTGGAGTCATTTCGTTGCAAGCGGGTTTTTACATACTTCTCAGACATTTCACTGGAAGCGGGTTTTTTAAGTGCTCTGGAGTCATTTCGTTGCAAGCGGGTTTTTAAGTACTCTGGAGTCATTTCGTTGCAAGCGGGTTTTTAAGTGCTCTGGAGTCATTTCGTTGCAAGCGGGTTTTTAAGTGCTCTGGAGTCATTTCGTTGCAAGCGGGTGTTTAAGTGCTCTGGAGTCATTTCGTTGCGAGCGGGTTTTTAAGTGCTCTGGAGTCATTTCGTTGCAAGCGGGTTTTTAATTGCTCTGGAGTCATTTCGTTGCAAGCGGGTTTTTAAGTGTTCTGGAGTCATTTCGTTGCAAGCGGGTTTTTAAGTGCTCTGGAGTCATTTCGTTGCAAGCGGGTTTTTAAGTGCTCTGGAGTCATTTCGTTGCAAGCGGGTTTTTAAGTGCTCTGGAGTCATTTCGTTGCAAGCGGGTTTTTAAGTGCTCTGGAGTCATTTCGTTGCAAGCGGGTTTTTAATTGCTCTGGAGTCATTTCGTTGCGAGCGGGTTTTTAAGTGCTCTGGAGTCATTTCGTTGCAAGCGGGTTTTTAATTGCTCTGGAGTCATTTCGTTGCGAGCGGGTTTTTAAGTGCTCTGGAGTCATTTCGTTGCAAGCGGGTTTTTAAGTGCTCTGGAGTCATTTCGTTGCAAGCGGGTTTTTAAGTGCTCTGGAGTCATTTCGTTGCAAGCGGGTTTTTAAGTGCTCTGGAGTCATTTCGTTGCGAGCGGGTTTTTAAGTGCTCTGGAGTCATTTCGTTGCGAGCGGGTTTTTAATTGCTCTGGAGTCATTTCGTTGCGAGCAGGTTTTTAAGTGCTCTGGAGTCATTTCGTTGCAAGCGGGTTTTTAATTGCTCTGGAGTCATTTCGTTGCAAGCGGGTTTTTAAGTGTTCTGGAGTCATTTCGTTGCAAGCGGGTTTTTAAGTGCTCTGGAGTCATTTCGTTGCAAGCGGGTTTTTAAGTGCTCTGGAGTCATTTCGTTGCAAGCGGGTTTTTAAGTGCTCTGGAGTCATTTCGTTGCAAGCGGGTTTTTAAGTGCTCTGGAGTCATTTCGTTGCAAGCGGGTTTTTAATTGCTCTGGAGTCATTTCGTTGCGAGCGGGTTTTTAAGTGCTCTGGAGTCATTTCGTTGCAAGCGGGTTTTTAATTGCTCTGGAGTCATTTCGTTGCAAGCGGGTTTTTAAGTGTTCTGGAGTCATTTCGTTGCAAGCGGGTTTTTAAGTGCTCTGGAGTCATTTCGTTGCAAGCGGGTTTTTAAGTGCTCTGGAGTCATTTCGTTGCAAGCGGGTTTTTAAGTGCTCTGGAGTCATTTCGTTGCAAGCGGGTTTTTAAGTGCTCTGGAGTCATTTCGTTGCAAGCGGGTTTTTAGGTGCTCTGGAGGCATTTCGTTGCAAGCGGGTTTTTAAGTGCTCTGGAGTCATTTCGTTGCAAGCGGGTGTTTAAGTGCTCTGGAGTCATTTCGTTCCGAGCGGGTTTTTAAGTGTTCTGGAGTCATTTCGTTGCGAGCGGGTTTTTAAGTGCTCTGGAGTCATTTCGTTGCGAGCGGGTTTTTAATTGCTCTGGAGTCATTTCGTTCCGAGCGGGTTTTTAAGTGTTCTGGAGTCATTTCGTTGCGAGCGGGTTTTTAAGTGTTCTGGAGTCATTTCGTTGCAAGCGGGATTTTAAGTGCTCTGGAGTCATTTCGTTGCAAGCGGGTTTTTAATTGCTGTGGAGTCATTTCGTTGTAAGCGGGTTTTTAAGTGCTCTGGAGTCATTTCGTTGCAAGCGGGTTTTTAAGTGTTCTGGAGTCATTTCGTTGCGAGCGGGTTTTTAAGTGCTCTGGAGTCATTTCGTTGCGAGCGGGTTTTTAATTGCTCTGGAGTCATTTCGTTCCGAGCGGGTTTTTAAGTGTTCTGGAGTCATTTCGTTGCGAGCGGGTTTTTAAGTGCTCTGGAGTCATTTCGTTGCAAGCGGGTTTTTACGTGCTCTGGAGTCATTTCGTTGCAAGCAGGTTTTTAAGTGTTCTGGAGTCATTTCGTTGCAAGCGGGTTTTTAAGTGCTCTGGAGTCATTTCGTTGCAAGCGGGTTTTTAAGTGCTCTGGAGTCATTTCGTTGCAAGCGGGTTTTTAAGTGCTCTGGAGTCATTTCGTTGCAAGCGGGTTTTTAAGTGCTCTGGAGTCATTTCGTTGCAAGCGGGTTTTTAAGTGCTCTGGAGTCATTTCGTTGCAAGCGGGTTTTTAAGTGCTCTGGAGTCATTTCGTTGCAAGCGGGTTTTTAAGTGTTCTGGACTCATTTCGTTGCAAGCGGGTTTTTACGTGCTCTGGAGTCATTTCATTGCAAGCGGGTTTTTACATACTTCTCAGACATTTCACTGGAAGCGGGTTTTTTAAGTGCTCTGGAGTCATTTCGTTGCAAGCGGGTTTTTAAATACTCTGGAGTCATTTCGTTGCAAGCGGGTTTTTACATACTTCTCAGACATTTCACTGGAAGCGGGTTTTTTAAGTGCTCTGGAGTCATTTCGTTGCAAGCGGGTTTTTAAGTACTCTGGAGTCATTTCGTTGCAAGCGGGTTTTTAAGTGCTCTGGAGTCATTTCGTTGCAAGCGGGTTTTTAAGTGCTCTGGAGTCATTTCGTTGCAAGCGGGTGTTTAAGTGCTCTGGAGTCATTTCGTTGCGAGCGGGTTTTTAAGTGCTCTGGAGTCATTTCGTTGCAAGCGGGTTTTTAATTGCTCTGGAGTCATTTCGTTGCAAGCGGGTTTTTAAGTGTTCTGGAGTCATTTCGTTGCAAGCGGGTTTTTAAGTGCTCTGGAGTCATTTCGTTGCAAGCGGGTTTTTAAGTGCTCTGGAGTCATTTCGTTGCAAGCGGGTTTTTAAGTGCTCTGGAGTCATTTCGTTGCAAGCGGGTTTTTAAGTGCTCTGGAGTCATTTCGTTGCAAGCGGGTTTTTAATTGCTCTGGAGTCATTTCGTTGCGAGCGGGTTTTTAAGTGCTCTGGAGTCATTTCGTTGCAAGCGGGTTTTTAATTGCTCTGGAGTCATTTCGTTGCGAGCGGGTTTTTAAGTGTTCTGGAGTCATTTCGTTGCAAGCGGGTTTTTAAGTGCTCTGGAGTCATTTCGTTGCAAGCGGGTTTTTAAGTGCTCTGGAGTCATTTCGTTGCAAGCGGGTTTTTAAGTGTTCTGGAGTCATTTCGTTACAAGCGGGTTTTTAAGTGCTCTGGAGTCATTTCGTTGCAAGCGGGTTTTTACGTGCTCTGGAGTCATTTCGTTGCAAGCGGGTTTTTAAGTGCTCTGGAGTCATTTCATTGCAAGCGGGTTTTTAAGTGCTCTGGAGTCATTTCGTTGCAAGCGGGTTTTTAAGTGCTCTGGAGTCATTTCGTTGCAAGCGGGTTTTTAAGTGCTCTGGAGTCATTTCGTTGCAAGCGGGTTTTTAAGTGCTCTGGAGTCATTTCGTTGCAAGCGGGTTTTTAAGTGCTCTGGAGTCATTTCGTTGCAAGCGGGTTTTTAAGTGCTGTGGAGTCATTTCGTTGCAAGCGGGTTTTTAAGTGCTCTGGAGTCATTTCGTTGCAAGCGGGTTTTTAAGTGCTCTGGAGTCATTTCGTTGCAAGCGGGTTTTTAAGTGCTCTGAAGGCATTTCGTTGCAAGCGGGTTTTTAAGTGCTCTGGAGTCATTTCGTTGCAAGCGGGTTTTTAAGTGCTCTGGAGTCATTTCGTTGCAAGCGGGTTTTTAAGTGCTCTGGAGTCATTTCGTTGCAAGCGGGTTTTTAAGTGTTCAGGAGTCATTTCGTTGCAAGCGGGTTTTTAAGTGCTCTGGACTCATTTCGTTGCAAGCGGGTTTTTAAGTGTTCTGGAGTCATTTCGTTGCAAGCGGGTTTTTAAGTGCTCTGGAGTCATTTCGTTGCAAGCGGGTGTTTAAGTGCTCTGGAGTCATTTCGTTGCGAGCGGGTTTTTAAGTGCTCTGGAGTCATTTCGTTGCAAGCGGGTTTTTAAGTGCTCTTGAGTCATTTCGTTGCAAGCGGGTTTTTAAGTGCTCTGGAGTCATTTCGTTGCAAGCGGGTTTTTAAGTGCTCTGGAGTCATTTCGTTGCAAGCGGGTTTTTAAGTGCTCTGGAGTCATTTCGTTGCAAGCGGGTTTTTAAGTGCTCTGAAGGCATTTCGTTGCAAGCGGGTTTTTAAGTGCTCTGGAGTCATTTCGTTGCAAGCGGGTTTTTAAGTGTTCTGGAGTCATTTCGTTGCAAGCGGGATTTTAAGTGCTCTGGAGTCATTTCGTTGCAAGCGGGTTTTTAATTGCTGTGGAGTCATTTCGTTGTAAGCGGGTTTTTAAGTGCTCTGGAGTCATTTCGTTGCAAGCGGGTTTTTAAGTGTTCTGGAGTCATTTCGTTGCGAGCGGGTTTTTAAGTGCTCTGGAGTCATTTCGTTGCGAGCGGGTTTTTAATTGCTCTGGAGTCATTTCGTTGCGAGCGGGTTTTTAAGTGCTCTGGAGTCATTTCGTTGCAAGCGGGTTTTTAATTGCTCTGGAGTCATTTCGTTGCAAGCGGGTTTTTAAGTGTTCTGGAGTCATTTCGTTGCAAGCGGGTTTTTAAGTGCTCTGGAGTCATTTCGTTGCAAGCGGGTTTTTAAGTGCTCTGGAGTCATTTCGTTGCAAGCGGGTTTTTAAGTGCTCTGGAGTCATTTCGTTGCAAGCGGGTTTTTAAGTGCTCTGGAGTCATTTCGTTGCAAGCGGGTTTTTAGGTGCTCTGGAGGCATTTCGTTGCAAGCGGGTTTTTAAGTGCTCTGGAGTCATTTCGTTGCAAGCGGGTGTTTAAGTGCTCTGGAGTCATTTCGTTCCGAGCGGGTTTTTAAGTGTTCTGGAGTCATTTCGTTGCGAGCGGGTTTTTAAGTGCTCTGGAGTCATTTCGTTGCGAGCGGGTTTTTAATTGCTCTGGAGTCATTTCGTTCCGAGCGGGTTTTTAAGTGTTCTGGAGTCATTTCGTTGCGAGCGGGTTTTTAAGTGTTCTGGAGTCATTTCGTTGCAAGCGGGATTTTAAGTGCTCTGGAGTCATTTCGTTGCAAGCGGGTTTTTAATTGCTGTGGAGTCATTTCGTTGTAAGCGGGTTTTTAAGTGCTCTGGAGTCATTTCGTTGCAAGCGGGTTTTTAAGTGTTCTGGAGTCATTTCGTTGCGAGCGGGTTTTTAAGTGCTCTGGAGTCATTTCGTTGCGAGCGGGTTTTTAATTGCTCTGGAGTCATTTCGTTCCGAGCGGGTTTTTAAGTGTTCTGGAGTCATTTCGTTGCGAGCGGGTTTTTAAGTGCTCTGGAGTCATTTCGTTGCAAGCGGGTTTTTACGTGCTCTGGAGTCATTTCGTTGCAAGCAGGTTTTTAAGTGTTCTGGAGTCATTTCGTTGCAAGCGGGTTTTTAAGTGCTCTGGAGTCATTTCGTTGCAAGCGGGTTTTTAAGTGCTCTGGAGTCATTTCGTTGCAAGCGGGTTTTTAAGTGCTCTGGAGTCATTTCGTTGCAAGCGGGTTTTTAAGTGCTCTGGAGTCATTTCGTTGCAAGCGGGTTTTTAAGTGCTCTGGAGTCATTTCGTTGCAAGCGGGTTTTTAAGTGCTCTGGAGTCATTTCGTTGCAAGCGGGTTTTTAAGTGTTCTGGACTCATTTCGTTGCAAGCGGGTTTTTACGTGCTCTGGAGTCATTTCATTGCAAGCGGGTTTTTACATACTTCTCAGACATTTCACTGGAAGCGGGTTTTTTAAGTGCTCTGGAGTCATTTCGTTGCAAGCGGGTTTTTAAATACTCTGGAGTCATTTCGTTGCAAGCGGGTTTTTACATACTTCTCAGACATTTCACTGGAAGCGGGTTTTTTAAGTGCTCTGGAGTCATTTCGTTGCAAGCGGGTTTTTAAGTACTCTGGAGTCATTTCGTTGCAAGCGGGTTTTTAAGTGCTCTGGAGTCATTTCGTTGCAAGCGGGTTTTTAAGTGCTCTGGAGTCATTTCGTTGCAAGCGGGTGTTTAAGTGCTCTGGAGTCATTTCGTTGCGAGCGGGTTTTTAAGTGCTCTGGAGTCATTTCGTTGCAAGCGGGTTTTTAATTGCTCTGGAGTCATTTCGTTGCAAGCGGGTTTTTAAGTGTTCTGGAGTCATTTCGTTGCAAGCGGGTTTTTAAGTGCTCTGGAGTCATTTCGTTGCAAGCGGGTTTTTAAGTGCTCTGGAGTCATTTCGTTGCAAGCGGGTTTTTAAGTGCTCTGGAGTCATTTCGTTGCAAGCGGGTTTTTAAGTGCTCTGGAGTCATTTCGTTGCAAGCGGGTTTTTAATTGCTCTGGAGTCATTTCGTTGCGAGCGGGTTTTTAAGTGCTCTGGAGTCATTTCGTTGCAAGCGGGTTTTTAATTGCTCTGGAGTCATTTCGTTGCGAGCGGGTTTTTAAGTGTTCTGGAGTCATTTCGTTGCAAGCGGGTTTTTAAGTGCTCTGGAGTCATTTCGTTGCAAGCGGGTTTTTAAGTGCTCTGGAGTCATTTCGTTGCAAGCGGGTTTTTAAGTGTTCTGGAGTCATTTCGTTACAAGCGGGTTTTTAAGTGCTCTGGAGTCATTTCGTTGCAAGCGGGTTTTTACGTGCTCTGGAGTCATTTCGTTGCAAGCGGGTTTTTAAGTGCTCTGGAGTCATTTCATTGCAAGCGGGTTTTTAAGTGCTCTGGAGTCATTTCGTTGCAAGCGGGTTTTTAAGTGCTCTGGAGTCATTTCGTTGCAAGCGGGTTTTTAAGTGCTCTGGAGTCATTTCGTTGCAAGCGGGTTTTTAAGTGCTCTGGAGTCATTTCGTTGCAAGCGGGTTTTTAAGTGCTCTGGAGTCATTTCGTTGCAAGCGGGTTTTTAAGTGCTGTGGAGTCATTTCGTTGCAAGCGGGTTTTTAAGTGCTCTGGAGTCATTTCGTTGCAAGCGGGTTTTTAAGTGCTCTGGAGTCATTTCGTTGCAAGCGGGTTTTTAAGTGCTCTGAAGGCATTTCGTTGCAAGCGGGTTTTTAAGTGCTCTGGAGTCATTTCGTTGCAAGCGGGTTTTTAAGTGCTCTGGAGTCATTTCGTTGCAAGCGGGTTTTTAAGTGCTCTGGAGTCATTTCGTTGCAAGCGGGTTTTTAAGTGTTCAGGAGTCATTTCGTTGCAAGCGGGTTTTTAAGTGCTCTGGACTCATTTCGTTGCAAGCGGGTTTTTAAGTGTTCTGGAGTCATTTCGTTGCAAGCGGGTTTTTAAGTGCTCTGGAGTCATTTCGTTGCAAGCGGGTGTTTAAGTGCTCTGGAGTCATTTCGTTGCGAGCGGGTTTTTAAGTGCTCTGGAGTCATTTCGTTGCAAGCGGGTTTTTAAGTGCTCTTGAGTCATTTCGTTGCAAGCGGGTTTTTAAGTGCTCTGGAGTCATTTCGTTGCAAGCGGGTTTTTAAGTGCTCTGGAGTCATTTCGTTGCAAGCGGGTTTTTAAGTGCTCTGGAGTCATTTCGTTGCAAGCGGGTTTTTAAGTGCTCTGAAGGCATTTCGTTGCAAGCGGGTTTTTAAGTGCTCTGGAGTCATTTCGTTGCAAGCGGGTTTTTAAGTGTTCTGGAGTCATTTCGTTGCAAGCGGGATTTTAAGTGCTCTGGAGTCATTTCGTTGCAAGCGGGTTTTTAATTGCTGTGGAGTCATTTCGTTGTAAGCGGGTTTTTAAGTGCTCTGGAGTCATTTCGTTGCAAGCGGGTTTTTAAGTGTTCTGGAGTCATTTCGTTGCGAGCGGGTTTTTAAGTGCTCTGGAGTCATTTCGTTGCGAGCGGGTTTTTAATTGCTCTGGAGTCATTTCGTTGCGAGCGGGTTTTTAAGTGCTCTGGAGTCATTTCGTTGCAAGCGGGTTTTTAAGTGCTCTGGAGTCATTTCGTTGCAAGCGGGTTTTTACGTGCTCTGGAGTCATTTCGTTGCAAGCGGGTTTTTAAGTGTTCTGGAGTCATTTCGTTGCAAGCGGGTTTTTAAGTGCTCTGGAGTCATTTCGTTGCAAGCGGGTTTTTAAGTGCTCTGGAGTCATTTCGTTGCAAGCGGGATTTTAAGTGCTCTGGAGTCATTTCGTTGCAAGCGGGTTTTTAATTGCTGTGGAGTCATTTCGTTGTAAGCGGGTTTTTAAGTGCTCTGGAGTCATTTCGTTGCAAGCGGGTTTTTAAGTGTTCTGGAGTCATTTCGTTGCGAGCGGGTTTTTAAGTGCTCTGGAGTCATTTCGTTGCGAGCGGGTTTTTAATTGCTCTGGAGTCATTTCGTTCCGAGCGGGTTTTTAAGTGTTCTGGAGTCATTTCGTTGCGAGCGGGTTTTTAAGTGTTCTGGAGTCATTTCGTTGCAAGCGGGATTTTAAGTGCTCTGGAGTCATTTCGTTGCAAGCGGGTTTTTAATTGCTGTGGAGTCATTTCGTTGTAAGCGGGTTTTTAAGTGCTCTGGAGTCATTTCGTTGCAAGCGGGTTTTTAAGTGTTCTGGAGTCATTTCGTTGCGAGCGGGTTTTTAAGTGCTCTGGAGTCATTTCGTTGCGAGCGGGTTTTTAATTGCTCTGGAGTCATTTCGTTCCGAGCGGGTTTTTAAGTGTTCTGGAGTCATTTCGTTGCGAGCGGGTTTTTAAGTGCTCTGGAGTCATTTCGTTGCAAGCGGGTTTTTACGTGCTCTGGAGTCATTTCGTTGCAAGCAGGTTTTTAAGTGTTCTGGAGTCATTTCGTTGCAAGCGGGTTTTTAAGTGCTCTGGAGTCATTTCGTTGCAAGCGGGTTTTTAAGTGCTCTGGAGTCATTTCGTTGCAAGCGGGTTTTTAAGTGCTCTGGAGTCATTTCGTTGCAATCGGGTTTTTAAGTGCTCTGGAGTCATTTCGTTGCAAGCGGGTTTTTAAGTGCTCTGGAGTCATTTCGTTGCAAGCGGGTTTTTAAGTGCTCTGGAGTCATTTCGTTGCAAGCGGGTTTTTAAGTGTTCTGGACTCATTTCGTTGCAAGCGGGTTTTTACGTGCTCTGGAGTCATTTCATTGCAAGCGGGTTTTTACATACTTCTCAGACATTTCACTGGAAGCGGGTTTTTTAAGTGCTCTGGAGTCATTTCGTTGCAAGCGGGTTTTTAAATACTCTGGAGTCATTTCGTTGCAAGCGGGTTTTTACATACTTCTCAGACATTTCACTGGAAGCGGGTTTTTTAAGTGCTCTGGAGTCATTTCGTTGCAAGCGGGTTTTTAAGTACTCTGGAGTCATTTCGTTGCAAGCGGGTTTTTAAGTGCTCTGGAGTCATTTCGTTGCAAGCGGGTTTTTAAGTGCTCTGGAGTCATTTCGTTGCAAGCGGGTGTTTAAGTGCTCTGGAGTCATTTCGTTGCGAGCGGGTTTTTAAGTGCTCTGGAGTCATTTCGTTGCAAGCGGGTTTTTAATTGCTCTGGAGTCATTTCGTTGCAAGCGGGTTTTTAAGTGTTCTGGAGTCATTTCGTTGCAAGCGGGTTTTTAAGTGCTCTGGAGTCATTTCGTTGCAAGCGGGTTTTTAAGTGCTCTGGAGTCATTTCGTTGCAAGCGGGTTTTTAAGTGCTCTGGAGTCATTTCGTTGCAAGCGGGTTTTTAAGTGCTCTGGAGTCATTTCGTTGCAAGCGGGTTTTTAATTGCTCTGGAGTCATTTCGTTGCGAGCGGGTTTTTAAGTGCTCTGGAGTCATTTCGTTGCAAGCGGGTTTTTAATTGCTCTGGAGTCATTTCGTTGCGAGCGGGTTTTTAAGTGTTCTGGAGTCATTTCGTTGCAAGCGGGTTTTTAAGTGCTCTGGAGTCATTTCGTTGCAAGCGGGTTTTTAAGTGCTCTGGAGTCATTTCGTTGCAAGCGGGTTTTTAAGTGTTCTGGAGTCATTTCGTTGCAAGCGGGTTTTTAAGTGCTCTGGAGTCATTTCGTTGCAAGCGGGTTTTTACGTGCTCTGGAGTCATTTCGTTGCAAGCGGGTTTTTAAGTGCTCTGGAGTCATTTCATTGCAAGCGGGTTTTTAAGTGCTCTGGAGTCATTTCGTTGCAAGCGGGTTTTTAAGTGCTCTGGAGTCATTTCGTTGCAAGCGGGTTTTTAAGTGCTCTGGAGTCATTTCGTTGCAAGCGGGTTTTTAAGTGCTCTGGAGTCATTTCGTTGCAAGCGGGTTTTTAAGTGCTCTGGAGTCATTTCGTTGCAAGCGGGTTTTTAAGTGCTGTGGAGTCATTTCGTTGCAAGCGGGTTTTTAAGTGCTCTGGAGTCATTTCGTTGCAAGCGGGTTTTTAAGTGCTCTGGAGTCATTTCGTTGCAAGCGGGTTTTTAAGTGCTCTGAAGGCATTTCGTTGCAAGCGGGTTTTTAAGTGCTCTGGAGTCATTTCGTTGCAAGCGGGTTTTTAAGTGCTCTGGAGTCATTTCGTTGCAAGCGGGTTTTTAAGTGCTCTGGAGTCATTTCGTTGCAAGCGGGTTTTTAAGTGTTCAGGAGTCATTTCGTTGCAAGCGGGTTTTTAAGTGCTCTGGACTCATTTCGTTGCAAGCGGGTTTTTAAGTGTTCTGGAGTCATTTCGTTGCAAGCGGGTTTTTAAGTGCTCTGGAGTCATTTCGTTGCAAGCGGGTGTTTAAGTGCTCTGGAGTCATTTCGTTGCGAGCGGGTTTTTAAGTGCTCTGGAGTCATTTCGTTGCAAGCGGGTTTTTAAGTGCTCTTGAGTCATTTCGTTGCAAGCGGGTTTTTAAGTGCTCTGGAGTCATTTCGTTGCAAGCGGGTTTTTAAGTGCTCTGGAGTCATTTCGTTGCAAGCGGGTTTTTAAGTGCTCTGGAGTCATTTCGTTGCAAGCGGGTTTTTAAGTGCTCTGAAGGCATTTCGTTGCAAGCGGGTTTTTAAGTGCTCTGGAGTCATTTCGTTGCAAGCGGGTTTTTAAGTGTTCTGGAGTCATTTCGTTGCAAGCGGGATTTTAAGTGCTCTGGAGTCATTTCGTTGCAAGCGGGTTTTTAATTGCTGTGGAGTCATTTCGTTGTAAGCGGGTTTTTAAGTGCTCTGGAGTCATTTCGTTGCAAGCGGGTTTTTAAGTGTTCTGGAGTCATTTCGTTGCGAGCGGGTTTTTAAGTGCTCTGGAGTCATTTCGTTGCGAGCGGGTTTTTAATTGCTCTGGAGTCATTTCGTTGCGAGCGGGTTTTTAAGTGCTCTGGAGTCATTTCGTTGCAAGCGGGTTTTTAAGTGCTCTGGAGTCATTTCGTTGCAAGCGGGTTTTTACGTGCTCTGGAGTCATTTCGTTGCAAGCGGGTTTTTAAGTGTTCTGGAGTCATTTCGTTGCAAGCGGGTTTTTAAGTGCTCTGGAGTCATTTCGTTGCAAGCGGGTTTTTAAGTGCTCTGGAGTCATTTCGTTGCAAGCGGGTTTTTAAGTGCTCTGGAGTCATTTCGTTGCAAGCGGGTTTTTAAGTGCTCTGGAGTCATTTCGTTGCAAGCGGGTTTTTAAGTGCTCTGGAGTCATTTCGTTGCAAGCGGGTTTTTAAGTGCTCTGGAGTCATTTCGTTGCAAGCGGGTTTTTAAGTGTTCTGGACTCATTTCGTTGCAAGCGGGTTTTTACGTGCTCTGGAGTCATTTCATTGCAAGCGGGTTTTTACATACTTCTCAGACATTTCACTGGAAGCGGGTTTTTTAAGTGCTCTGGAGTCATTTCGTTGCAAGCGGGTTTTTAAATACTCTGGAGTCATTTCGTTGCAAGCGGGTTTTTACATACTTCTCAGACATTTCACTGGAAGCGGGTTTTTTAAGTGCTCTGGAGTCATTTCGTTGCAAGCGGGTTTTTAAGTACTCTGGAGTCATTTCGTTGCAAGCGGGTTTTTAAGTGCTCTGGAGTCATTTCGTTGCAAGCGGGTTTTTAAGTGCTCTGGAGTCATTTCGTTGCAAGCGGGTGTTTAAGTGCTCTGGAGTCATTTCGTTGCGAGCGGGTTTTTAAGTGCTCTGGAGTCATTTCGTTGCGAGCGGGTTATTAATTGCTCTGGAGTCATTTCGTTGCAAGCGGGTTTTTACGTGCTCTGGAGTCATTTCGTTGCAAGCGGGTTTTTAAGTGCTCTGGAGTCATTTCGTTGCAAGCGGGTTTTTACGTGCTCTGGAGTCATTTCGTTGCAAGCGGGTTTTTAAGTGCTCTGGAGTCATTTCGTTGCAAGCGGGTTTTTAAGTGCTCTGGAGTCATTTCGTTGCAAGCGGGTTTTTAAGTGCTCTGGAGTCATTTCGTTGCAAGCGGGTTTTTCAGTGTTCTGGACTCATTTCGTTGCAAGCGGGTTTTTACGTGCTCTGGAGTCATTTCATTGCAAGCGGGTTTTTACATACTTCTCAGACATTTCACTGGAAGCGGGTTTTTTAAGTGCTCTGGAGTCATTTCGTTGCAAGCGGGTTTTTAAATACTCTGGAGTCATTTCGTTGCAAGCGGGTTTTTACATACTTCTCAGACATTTCACTGGAAGCGGGTTTTTTAAGTGCTCTGGAGTCATTTCGTTGCAAGCGGGTTTTTAAGTACTCTGGAGTCATTTCGTTGCAAGCGGGTTTTTAAGTGCTCTGGAGTCATTTCGTTGCAAGCGGGTTTTTAAGTGCTCTGGAGTCATTTCGTTGCGAGCGGGTTTTTAAGTGCTCTGGAGTCATTTCGTTGCAAGCGGGTTTTTAAGTGTTCTGGAGTCATTTCGTTGCGAGCGGGTTTTTAAGTGCTCTGGAGTCATTTCGTTGCGAGCGGGTTTTTAATTGCTCTGGAGTCATTTCGTTGCGAGCGGGTTTTTAAGTGTTCTGGAGTCATTTCGTTGCGAGCGGGTTTTTAAGTGCTCTGGAGTCATTTCGTTGCAAGCGGGTTTTTACGTGCTCTGGAGTCATTTCGTTGCAAGCGGGTTTTTAAGTGTTCTGGAGTCATTTCGTTGCAAGCGGGTTTTTAAGTGCTCTGGAGTCATTTCGTTGCAAGCGGGTTTTTAAGTGCTCTGGAGTCATTTCGTTGCAAGCGGGTTTTTAAGTGCTCTGGAGTCATTTCGTTGCAAGCGGGTTTTTAAGTGCTCTGGAGTCATTTCGTTGCAAGCGGGTTTTTAAGTGCTCTGGAGTCATTTCGTTGCAAGCGGGTTTTTAAGTGCTCTGGAGTCATTTCGTTGCAAGCGGGTTTTTAAGTGCTCTGGAGTCATTTCGTTGCAAGCGGGTTTTTAAGTGCTCTGAAGGCATTTCGTTGTAAGCGGGTTTTTACGTGCTCTGGAGTCATTTCGTTGCAAGCGGGTTTTTACGTGCTCTGGAGTCATTTCATTGCAAGCGGGTTTTTACATACTTCTCAGACATTTCACTGGAAGCGGGTTTTTTAAGTGCTCTGGAGTCATTTCGTTGCAAGCGGGTTTTTAAGTACTCTGGAGTCATTTCATTGCAAGCGGGTTTTTACATACTTCTCAGACATTTCACTGGAAGCGGGTTTTTTAAGTGCTCTGGAGTCATTTCGTTGCAAGCGGGTTTTTAAGTACTCTGGAGTCATTTCGTTGCAAGCGGGTTTTTAAGTGCTCTGGAGTCATTTCGTTGCAAGCGGGTTTTTAAGTGCTCTGAAGGCATTTCGTTGCAAGCGGGTTTTTAAGTGCTCTGGAGTCATTTCGTTGCAAGCGGGTTTTTAAGTGTTCTGGAGTCATTTCGTTGCAAGCGGGATTTTAAGTGCTCTGGAGTCATTTCGTTGCAAGCGGGTTTTTAATTGCTCTGGAGTCATTTCGTTGTAAGCGGGTTTTTAAGTGCTCTGGAGTCATTTCGTTGCAAGCGGGTTTTTAAGTGTTCTGGAGTCATTTCGTTGCGAGCGGGTTTTTAAGTGCTCTGGAGTCATTTCGTTGCAAGCGGGTTTTTAATTGCTCTGGAGTCATTTCGTTGCGAGCGGGTTTTTAAGTGCTCTGGAGTCATTTCGTTGCAAGCGGGTTTTTACGTGCTCCGGAGTCATTTCATTGCAAGCGGGTTTTTACATACTTCTCAGACATTTCACTGGAAGCGGGTTTTTTAAGTGCTCTGGAGTCATTTCGTTGCAAGCGGGTTTTTAAGTACTCTGGAGTCATTTCATTGCAAGCGGGTTTTTACATACTTCTCAGACATTTCACTGGAAGCGGGTTTTTTAAGTGCTCTGGAGTCATTTCGTTGCAAGCGGGTTTTTAAGTACTCTGGAGTCATTTCTTTGCAAGCGGGTTTTTAAGTGCTCTGGAGTCATTTCGTTGCAAGCGGGTTTTTAAGTGCTCTGAAGGCATTTCGTTGCAAGCGGGTTTTTAAGTGCTCTGGAGTCATTTCGTTGCAAGCGGGTTTTTAAGTGTTCTGGAGTCATTTCGTTGCAAGCGGGATTTTAAGTGCTCTGGAGTCATTTCGTTGCAAGCTGGTTTTTAATTGCTCTGGAGTCATTTCGTTGCAAGCGGGTTTTTAAGTGCTCTGGAGTCATTTCGTTGCAAGCGGGTTTTTAAGTGTTCTGGAGTCATTTCGTTGCGAGCGGGTTTTTAAGTGCTCTGGAGTCATTTCGTTGCAAGCGGGTTTTTAATTGCTCTGGAGTCATTTCGTTGCGAGCGGGTTTTTAAGTGCTCTGGAGTCATTTCGTTGCAAGCGGGTTTTTAATTGCTCTGGAGTCATTTCGTTGCAAGCGGGTTTTTAAGTGTTCTGGAGTCATTTCGTTGCAAGCGGGTTTTTAAGTGCTCTGGAGTCATTTCGTTGCAAGCGGGTTTTTAAGTGCTCTGGAGTCATTTCGTTGCAAGCGGGTTTTTAAGTGTTCTGGAGTCATTTCGTTGCGAGCGGGTTTTTAAGTGCTCTGGAGTCATTTCGTTGCAAGCGGGTTTTTAATTGCTCTGGAGTCATTTCGTTGCGAGCGGGTTTTTAAGTGCTCTGGAGTCACTTCGTTGCAAGCGGGTTTTTAATTGCTCTGGAGTCACTTCGTTGCAAGCGGGTTTTTAAGTGTTCTGGAGTCATTTCGTTGCAAGCGGGTTTTTAAGTGCTCTGGAGTCATTTCGTTGCAAGCGGGTTTTTAAGTGCTCTGGAGTCATTTCGTTGCAAGCGGGTTTTTAAGTGTTCTGGAGTCATTTCGTTTCAAGCGGGTTTTTAAGTGCTCTGGAGTCATTTCGTTGCAAGCGGGTTTTTAAGTGCTCTGGAGTCATTTCGTTGCAAGCGGGTTTTTAATTGCTCTGGAGTCATTTCGTTGTAAGCGGGTTTTTAAGTGCTCTGGAGTCATTTCGTTGCGAGCGGGTTTTTAAGTGCTCTGGAGTCATTTCGTTGCGAGCGGGTTTTTAAGTGCTCTGGAGTCATTTCGTTGCGAGCGGGTTTTTAATTGCTCTGGAGTCATTTCGTTGCGAGCGGGTTTTTAAGTGCTCTGGAGTCATTTCGTTGCAAGCGGGTTTTTAATTGCTCTGGAGTCATTTCGTTGCAAGCGGGTTTTTAAGTGTTCTGGAGTCATTTCGTTGCAAGCGGGTTTTTAAGTGCTCTGGAGTCATTTCGTTGCAAGCGGGTTTTTAAGTGCTCTGGAGTCATTTCGTTGCGAGCGGGTTTTTAAGTGCTCTGGAGTCATTTCGTTGCAAGCGGGTTTTTAAGTGCTCTGGAGTCATTTCGTTGCAAGCGGGTTTTTAATTGCTCTGGAGTCATTTCGTTGCGAGCGGGTTTTTAAGTGCTCTGGAGTCATTTCGTTGCAAGCGGGTTTTTAATTGCTCTGGAGTCATTTCGTTGCAAGCGGGTTTTTAAGTGTTCTGGAGTCATTTCGTTGCAAGCGGGTTTTTAAGTGCTCTGGAGTCATTTCGTTGCAAGCGGGTTTTTAAGTGCTCTGGAGTCATTTCGTTGCAAGCGGGTTTTTAAGTGCTCTGGAGTCATTTCGTTGCAAGCGGGTTTTTAAGTGCTCTGGAGTCATTTCGTTGCAAGCGGGTTTTTAATTGCTCTGGAGTCATTTCGTTGCGAGCGGGTTTTTAAGTGCTCTGGAGTCATTTCGTTGCAAGCGGGTTTTTAATTGCTCTGGAGTCATTTCGTTGCAAGCGGGTTTTTAAGTGTTCTGGAGTCATTTCGTTGCAAGCGGGTTTTTAAGTGCTCTGGAGTCATTTCGTTGCAAGCGGGTTTTTAATTGCTCTGGAGTCATTTCGTTGCAAGCGGGTTTTTAAGTGTTCTGGAGTCATGTCATTGCAAGCGGGTTTTTACATACTTCTCAGACATTTCACTGGAAGCGGGTTTTTTAAGTGCTCTGGAGTCATTTCGTTGCAAGCGGGTTTTTAAGTACTCTGGAGTCATTTCATTGCAAGCGGGTTTTTACATACTTCTCAGACATTTCACTGGAAGCGGGTTTTTTAAGTGCTCTGGAGTCATTTCGTTGCAAGCGGGTTTTTAAGTACTCTGGAGTCATTTCGTTGCAAGCGGGTTTTTAAGTGCTCTGGAGTCATTTCGTTGCAAGCGGGTTTTTAAGTGCTCTGGAGTCATTTCGTTGCAAGCGGGTTTTTAAGTGCTCTGGAGTCATTTCGTTGCAAGCGGGTTTTTAAGTGTTCTGGAGTCATTTCGTTGCAAGCGGGTTTTTAAGTGCTCTGGAGTCATTTCCTTGCAAGCGGGTTTTTAAGTGCTCTGGAGTCATTTCGTTGCAAGCGGGTTTTTAAGTGTTCTGGAGTCATTTCGTTGCAAGCGGGTTTTTAAGTGCTCTGGAGTCATTTCGTTGCAAGCGGGTTTTTAAGTGCTCTGGAGTCATTTCGTTGCAAGCGGGTTTTTAATTGCTCTGGAGTCATTTCGTTGTAAGCGGGTTGTTAAGTGCTCTGGAGTCATTTCGTTGCAAGCGGGTTTTTAAGTGCTCTGGAGTCATTTCGTTGCGAGCGGGTTTTTAAGTGCTCTGGAGTCATTTCGTTGCAAGCGGGTTTTTAATTGCTCTGGAGTCATTTCGTTGCGAGCGGGTTTTTAAGTGCTCTGGAGTCATTTCGTTGCAAGCGGGATTTTAAGTGCTCTGGAGTCATTTCGTTGCAAGCGGGTTTTTAATTGCTCTGGAGTCATTTCGTTGCGAGCGGGTTTTTAAGTGCTCTGGAGTCATTTCGTTGCAAGCGGGTTTTTAAGTGTTCTGGAGTCATTTCGTTGCGAGCGGGTTTTTAAGTGCTCTGGAGTCATTTCGTTGCAAGCGGGTTTTTAATTGCTCTGGAGTCATTTCGTTGCGAGCGGGTTTTTAAGTGCTCTGGAGTCATTTCGTTGCAAGCGGGTTTTTAATTGCTCTGGAGTCATTTCGTTGCAAGCGGGTTTTTAAGTGTTCTGGAGTCATTTCGTTGCAAGCGGGTTTTTAAGTGCTCTGGAGTCATTTCGTTGCAAGCGGGTTTTTAAGTGCTCTGGAGTCATTTCGTTGCAAGCGGGTTTTTAAGTGTTCTGGAGTCATTTCGTTGCGAGCGGGTTTTTAAGTGCTCTGGAGTCATTTCGTTGCAAGCGGGTTTTTAATTGCTCTGGAGTCATTTCGTTGCGAGCGGGTTTTTAAGTGCTCTGGAGTCACTTCGTTGCAAGCGGGTTTTTAATTGCTCTGGAGTCACTTCGTTGCAAGCGGGTTTTTAAGTGTTCTGGAGTCATTTCGTTGCAAGCGGGTTTTTAAGTACTCTGGAGTCATTTCGTTGCAAGCGGGTTTTTAAGTGCTCTGGAGTCATTTCGTTGCAAGCGGGTTTTTAAGTGTTCTGGAGTCATTTCGTTGCAAGCGGGTTTTTAAGTGCTCTGGAGTCATTTCGTTGCAAGCGGGTTTTTAAGTGCTCTGGAGTCATTTCGTTGCAAGCGGGTTTTTAATTGCTCTGGAGTCATTTCGTTGTAAGCGGGTTTTTAAGTGCTCTGGAGTCATTTCGTTGCGAGCGGGTTTTTAAGTGCTCTGGAGTCATTTCGTTGCGAGCGGGTTTTTAAGTGCTCTGGAGTCATTTCGTTGCAAGCGGGTTTTTAATTGCTCTGGAGTCATTTCGTTGCGAGCGGGTTTTTAAGTGCTCTGGAGTCATTTCGTTGCAAGCGGGTTTTTAATTGCTCTGGAGTCATTTCGTTGCAAGCGGGTTTTTAAGTGTTCTGGAGTCATTTCGTTGCAAGCGGGTTTTTAAGTGCTCTGGAGTCATTTCGTTGCAAGCGGGTTTTTAAGTGCTCTGGAGTCATTTCGTTGCAAGCGGGTTTTTAAGTGTTCTGGAGTCATTTCGTTGCAAGCGGGTTTTTAAGTGCTCTGGAGTCATTTCGTTGCAAGCGGGTTTTTAAGTGCTCTGGAGTCATTTCGTTGCAAGCGGGTTTTTAAGTGTTCTGGAGTCATTTCGTTGCAAGCGGGTTTTTAAGTGCTCTGGAGTCATTTCGTTGCAAGCGGGTTTTTACGTGCTCTGGAGTCATTTCGTTGCAAGCGGATTTTTAAGTGCTCTGGAGTCATTTCGTTGAAAGCGGGTTTTTAAGTGCTCTGGAGTCATTTCGTTGCAAGCGGGTTTTTAAGTGCTCTGGAGTCATTTCGTTGCAAGCGGGTTTTTAAGTGCTCTGGAGTCATTTCGTTGCAAGCGGGTTTTTAAGTGCTCTGGAGTCATTTCGTTGCAAGCGGGTTTTTAAGTGCTCTGGAGTCATTTCGTTGCAAGCGGGTTTTTAAGTGCTCTGGAGTCATTTCGTTGCAAGCGGGTTTTTAAGTGCTCTGGAGTCATTTCGTTGCAAGCGGGTTTTTAAGTGCTCCGGAGTCATTTCGTTGCAAGCGGGTTTTTAAGTGCTCCGGAGTCATTTCGTTGCAAGCGGGTTTTTAAGTGCTCCGGAGTCATTTCGTTGCAAGCGGGTTTTTAAGTGCTCTGGAGTCATTTCGTTGCAAGCGGGTTTTTAAGTGCTCTGAAGGCATTTCGTTGTAAGCGGGTTTTTACGTGCTCTGGAGTCATTTCGTTGCAAGCGGGTTTTTACGTGCTCCGGAGTCATGTCATTGCAAGCGGGTTTTTACATACTTCTCAGACATTTCACTGGAAGCGGGTTTTTTAAGTGCTCTGGAGTCATTTCGTTGCAAGCGGGTTTTTAAGTACTCTGGAGTCATTTCATTGCAAGCGGGTTTTTACATACTTCTCAGACATTTCACTGGAAGCGGGTTTTTTAAGTGCTCTGGAGTCATTTCGTTGCAAGCGGGTTTTTAAGTACTCTGGAGTCATTTCGTTGCAAGCGGGTTTTTAAGTGCTCTGGAGTCATTTCGTTGCAAGCGGGTTTTTAAGTGCTCTGAAGGCATTTCGTTGCAAGCGGGTTTTTAAGTGCTCTGGAGTCATTTCGTTGCAAGCGGGTTTTTAACTGTTCTGGAGTCATTTCGTTGCAAGCGGGTTTTTAAGTGCTCTGGAGTCATTTCGTTGCAAGCGGGTTTTTAAGTGCTCTGGAGTCATTTCGTTGCAAGCGGGTTTTTAAGTGTTCTGGAGTCATTTCGTTGCGAGCGGGTTTTTAAGTGCTCTGGAGTCATTTCGTTGCAAGCGGGTTTTTAATTGCTCTGGAGTCATTTCGTTGCGAGCGGGTTTTTAAGTGCTCTGGAGTCACTTCGTTGCAAGCGGGTTTTTAATTGCTCTGGAGTCACTTCGTTGCAAGCGGGTTTTTAAGTGTTCTGGAGTCATTTCGTTGCAAGCGAGTTTTTAAGTGCTCTGGAGTCATTTCGTTGCAAGCGGGTTTTTAAGTGCTCTGGAGTCATTTCGTTGCAAGCGGGTTTTTAAGTGCTCTGGAGTCATTTCGTTGCAAGCGGGTTTTTAAGTGCTCTGGAGTCATTTCGTTGCAAGCGGGTTTTTAAGTGCTCTGGAGTCATTTCGTTGCAAGCGGGTTTTTAATTGCTCTGGAGTCATTTCGTTGTAAGCGGGTTTTTAAGTGCTCTGGAGTCATTTCGTTGCAAGCGGGTTTTTAAGTGTTCTGGAGTCATTTCGTTGCGAGCGGGTTTTTACGTGCTCTGGAGTCATTTCGTTGCGAGCGGGTTTTTAATTGCTCTGGAGTCATTTCGTTGCGAGCGGGTTTTTAAGTGCTCTGGAGTCATTTCGTTGCGAGCGGGTTTTTAAATGCTCTGGAGTCATTTCGTTGCAAGCGGGTTTTTAAGTGTTCTGGAGTCATTTCGTTGCAAGCGGGTTTTTAAGTGCTCTGGAGTCATTTCGTTGCAAGCGGGTTTTTAAGTGCTCTGGAGTCATTTCGTTGCAAGCGGGTTTTTAAGTGTTCTGGAGTCATTTCGTTGCAAGCGGGTTTTTAAGTGCTCTGGAGTCATTTCGTTGCAAGCGGGTTTTTAAGTGCTCTGGAGTCATTTCGTTGCAAGCGGGTTTTTAATTGCTCTGGAGTCATTTCGTTGCAAGCGGGTTGTTAAGTGCTCTGGAGTCATTTCGTTGCAAGCGGGTTTTTAAGTGCTCTGGAGTCATTTCGTTGCGAGCGGGTTTTTAAGTGCTCTGGAGTCATTTCGTTGCAAGCGGGTTTTTAATTGCTCTGGAGTCATTTCGTTGCGAGCGGGTTTTTAAGTGCTCTGGAGTCATTTCGTTGCAAGCGGGTTTTTAATTGCTCTGGAGTCATTTCGTTGCAAGCGGGTTTTTAAGTGTTCTGGAGTCATTTCGTTGCAAGCGGGTTTTTAAGTGCTCTGGAGTCATTTCGTTGCAAGCGGGTTTTTAAGTGCTCTGGAGTCATTTCGTTGCAAGCAGGTTTTTAAGTGCTCTGGAGTCATTTCGTTGCAAGCGGGTGTTTAAGTGCTCTGGAGTCATTTCGTTGCGAGCGGGTTTTTAAGTGCTCTGGAGTCATTTCGTTGCAAGCGGGTTTTTAAGTGTTCTGGAGTCATTTCGTTGCAAGCGGGTTTTTAAGTGCTCTGGAGTCATTTCGTTGCAAGCGGGTTTTTACGTGCTCTGGAGTCATTTCGTTGCAAGCGGGTTTTTAAGTGCTCTGGAGTCATTTCGTTGCAAGCGGGTTTTTAAGTGCTCTGGAGTCATTTCGTTGCAAGCGGGTTTTTAAGTGCTCTGGAGTCATTTCGTTGCAAGCGGGTTTTTAAGTGCTCTGGAGTCATTTCGTTGCAAGCGGGTTTTTAAGTGCTCTGGAGTCATTTCGTTGCAAGCGGGTTTTTAAGTGCTCTGGAGTCATTTCGTTGCAAGCGGGTTTTTAAGTGCTCTGGAGTCATTTCGTTGCAAGCGGGTTTTTAAGTGCAATGGAGTCATTTCGTTGCAAGCGGGTTTTTAAGTGCTCTGGAGTCATTTCGTTGCAAGCGGGTTTTTAAGTGCTCTGGAGTCATTTCGTTGCAAGCGGGTTTTTAAGTGCTCTGGAGTCATTTCGTTGCAAGCGGGTTTTTAAGTGCTCTGAAGGCATTTCGTTGTAAGCGGGTTTTTACGTGCTCTGGAGTCATTTCGTTGCAAGCGGGTTTTTACGTGCTCCGGAGTCATTTCATTGCAAGCGGGTTTTTACATACTTCTCAGACATTTCACTGGAAGCGGGTTTTTTAAGTGCTCTGGAGTCATTTCGTTGCAAGCGGGTTTTTAAGTACTCTGGAGTCATTTCATTGCAAGCGGGTTTTTACATACTTCTCAGACATTTCACTGGAAGCGGGTTTTTTAAGTGCTCTGGAGTCATTTCGTTGCGAGCGGGTTTTTAAGTGCTCTGGAGTCATTTGGTTGCAAGCGGGTTTTTAAGTGCTCTGGAGTCATTTCGTTGCAAGCGGGTTTTTAAGTGTTCTGGAGTCATTTCGTTGCAAGCGGGTTTTTAAGTGCTCTGGAGTCACTTCGTTGCAAGCGGGTTTTTAAGTGCTCTGGAGTCATTTCGTTGCAAGCGGGTTTTTAAGTGTTCTGGAGTCATTTCGTTGCGAGCGGGTTTTTAAGTGCTCTGGAGTCATTTCGTTGCAAGCGGGTTTTTAATTGCTCTGGAGTCATTTCGTTGCGAGCGGGTTTTTAAGTGCTCTGGAGTCACTTCGTTGCAAGCGGGTTTTTAATTGCTCTGGAGTCACTTCGTTGCAAGCGGGTTTTTAAGTGTTCTGGAGTCATTTCGTTGCAAGCGGGTTTTTAAGTGCTCTGGAGTCATTTCGTTGCAAGCGGGTTTTTAAGTGCTCTGGAGTCATTTCGTTGCAAGCGGGTTTTTAAGTGCTCTGGAGTCATTTCGTTTCAAGCGGGTTTTTAAGTGCTCTGGAGTCATTTCGTTGCGAGCGGGTTTTTAAGTGCTCTGGAGTCATTTCGTTGCGAGCGGGTTTTTAAGTGCTCTGGAGTCATTTCGTTGCGAGCGGGTTTTTAAGTGCTCTGGAGTCATTTCGTTGCGAGCGGGTTTTTAATTGCTCTGGAGTCATTTCGTTGCGAGCGGGTTTTTAAGTGCTCTGGAGTCATTTCGTTGCAAGCGGGTTTTTAAGTGCTCTGGAGTCATTTCGTTGCAAGCGGGTTTTTAAGTGTTCTGGAGTCATTTCGTTGCAAGCGGGTTTTTAAGTGCTTTGTCATTTCGTTGCAAGCGGGTTTTTAAGTGCTCTGGAGTCATTTCGTTGCAAGCGGGTTTTTAAGTGTTCTGGAGTCATTTCGTTGCAAGCGGGTTTTTAAGTGCTCTGGAGTCATTTCGTTGCAAGCGGGTTTTTAAGTGCTCTGGAGTCATTTCATTGCAAGCGGGTTTTTACATACTTCTCAGACATTTCACTGGAAGCGGGTTTTTTAAGTGCTCTGGAGTCATTTCGTTGCAAGCGGGTTTTTAAGTACTCTGGAGTCATTTCATTGCAAGCGGGTTTTTACATACTTCTCAGACATTTCACTGGAAGCGGGTTTTTTAAGTGCTCTGGAGTCATTTCGTTGCAAGCGGGTTTTTAAGTACTCTGGAGTCATTTCGTTGCAAGCGGGTTTTTAAGTGCTCTGGAGTCATTTCGTTGCAAGCGGGTTTTTAAGTGCTCTGGAGTCATTTCGTTGCAAGCGGGTTTTTAAGTGCTCTGGAGTCATTTCGTTGCAAGCGGGTTTTTAAGTGTTCTGGAGTCATTTCGTTGCAAGCGGGTTTTTAAGTGCTCTGGAGTCATTTCGTTGCAAGCGGGTTTTTAAGTGCTCTGGAGTCATTTCGTTGCAAGCGGGTTTTTAAGTGTTCTGGAGTCATTTCGTTGCAAGCGGGTTTTTAAGTGCTCTGGAGTCATTTCGTTGCAAGCGGGTTTTTAAGTGCTCTGGAGTCATTTCGTTGCAAGCGGGTTTTTAATTGCTCTGGAGTCATTTCGTTGTAAGCGGGTTGTTAAGTGCTCTGGAGTCATTTCGTTGCAAGCGGGTTTTTAAGTGCTCTGGAGTCATTTCGTTGCGAGCGGGTTTTTAAGTGCTCTGGAGTCATTTCGTTGCAAGCGGGTTTTTAATTGCTCTGGAGTCATTTCGTTGCGAGCGGGTTTTTAAGTGCTCTGGAGTCATTTCGTTGCAAGCGGGATTTTAAGTGCTCTGGAGTCATTTCGTTGCAAGCGGGTTTTTAATTGCTCTGGAGTCATTTCGTTGCAAGCGGGTTTTTAAGTGCTCTGGAGTCATTTCGTTGCAAGCGGGTTTTTAAGTGTTCTGGAGTCATTTCGTTGCGAGCGGGTTTTTAAGTGCTCTGGAGTCATTTCGTTGCAAGCGGGTTTTTAATTGCTCTGGAGTCATTTCGTTGCGAGCGGGTTTTTAAGTGCTCTGGAGTCATTTCGTTGCAAGCGGGTTTTTAATTGCTCTGGAGTCATTTCGTTGCAAGCGGGTTTTTAAGTGTTCTGGAGTCATTTCGTTGCAAGCGGGTTTTTAAGTGCTCTGGAGTCATTTCGTTGCAAGCGGGTTTTTAAGTGCTCTGGAGTCATTTCGTTGCAAGCGGGTTTTTAAGTGTTCTGGAGTCATTTCGTTGCGAGCGGGTTTTTAAGTGCTCTGGAGTCATTTCGTTGCAAGCGGGTTTTTAATTGCTCTGGAGTCATTTCGTTGCGAGCGGGTTTTTAAGTGCTCTGGAGTCACTTCGTTGCAAGCGGGTTTTTAATTGCTCTGGAGTCACTTCGTTGCAAGCGGGTTTTTAAGTGTTCTGGAGTCATTTCGTTGCAAGCGGGTTTTTAAGTACTCTGGAGTCATTTCGTTGCAAGCGGGTTTTTAAGTGCTCTGGAGTCATTTCGTTGCAAGCGGGTTTTTAAGTGTTCTGGAGTCATTTCGTTGCAAGCGGGTTTTTAAGTGCTCTGGAGTCATTTCGTTGCAAGCGGGTTTTTAAGTGCTCTGGAGTCATTTCGTTGCAAGCGGGTTTTTAATTGCTCTGGAGTCATTTCGTTGTAAGCGGGTTTTTAAGTGCTCTGGAGTCATTTCGTTGCGAGCGGGTTTTTAAGTGCTCTGGAGTCATTTCGTTGCGAGCGGGTTTTTAAGTGCTCTGGAGTCATTTCGTTGCGAGCGGGTTTTTAATTGCTCTGGAGTCATTTCGTTGCGAGCGGGTTTTTAAGTGCTCTGGAGTCATTTCGTTGCAAGCGGGTTTTTAATTGCTCTGGAGTCATTTCGTTGCGAGCGGGTTTTTAAGTGTTCTGGAGTCATTTCGTTGCAAGCGGGTTTTTAAGTGCTCTGGAGTCATTTCGTTGCAAGCGGGTTTTTAAGTGCTCTGGAGTCATTTCGTTGCAAGCGGGTTTTTAAGTGCTCTGGAGTCATTTCGTTGCAAGCGGGTTTTTAAGTGCTCTGGAGTCATTTCGTTGCAAGCGGGTTTTTAATTGCTCTGGAGTCATTTCGTTGCGAGCGGGTTTTTAAGTGCTCTGGAGTCATTTCGTTGCAAGCGGGTTTTTAATTGCTCTGGAGTCATTTCGTTGCGAGCGGGTTTTTAAGTGTTCTGGAGTCATTTCGTTGCAAGCGGGTTTTTAAGTGCTCTGGAGTCATTTCGTTGCAAGCGGGTTTTTAAGTGCTCTGGAGTCATTTCGTTGCAAGCGAGTTTTTAAGTGTTCTGGAGTCATTTCGTTGCAAGCGGGTTTTTAAGTGCTCTGGAGTCATTTCGTTGCAAGCGGGTTTTTAAGTGCTCTGGAGTCATTTCGTTGCAAGCGGGTTTTTAAGTGTTCTGGAGTCATTTCGTTGCAAGCGGGTTTTTAAGTGCTCTGGAGTCATTTCGTTGCAAGCGGGTTTTTACGTGCTCTGGAGTCATTTCGTTGCAAGCGGATTTTTAAGTGCTCTGGAGTCATTTCGTTGAAAGCGGGTTTTTAAGTGCTCTGGAGTCATTTCGTTGCAAGCGGGTTTTTAAGTGCTCTGGAGTCATTTCGTTGCAAGCGGGTTTTTAAGTGCTCTGGAGTCATTTCGTTGCAAGCGGGTTTTTAAGTGCTCTGGAGTCATTTCGTTGCAAGCGGGTTTTTAAGTGCTCTGGAGTCATTTCGTTGCAAGCGGGTTTTTAAGTGCTCTGGAGTCATTTCGTTGCAAGCGGGTTTTTAAGTGCTCTGGAGTCATTTCGTTGCAAGCGGGTTTTTAAGTGCTCTGGAGTCATTTCGTTGCAAGCGGGTTTTTAAGTGCTCTGGAGTCATTTCGTTGCAAGCGGGTTTTTAAGTGCTCTGGAGTCATTTCGTTGCAAGCGGGTTTTTAAGTGCTCTGGAGTCATTTCGTTGCAAGCGGGTTTTTAAGTGCTCTGAAGGCATTTCGTTGTAAGCGGGTTTTTACGTGCTCTGGAGTCATTTCGTTGCAAGCGGGTTTTTACGTGCTCCGGAGTCATGTCATTGCAAGCGGGTTTTTACATACTTCTCAGACATTTCACTGGAAGCGGGTTTTTTAAGTGCTCTGGAGTCATTTCGTTGCAAGCGGGTTTTTAAGTACTCTGGAGTCATTTCATTGCAAGCGGGTTTTTACATACTTCTCAGACATTTCACTGGAAGCGGGTTTTTTAAGTGCTCTGGAGTCATTTCGTTGCAAGCGGGTTTTTAAATACTCTGGAGTCATTTCGTTGCAAGCGGGTTTTTAAGTGCTCTGGAGTCATTTCGTTGCAAGCGGGTTTTTAAGTGCTCTGAAGGCATTTCGTTGCAAGCGGGTTTTTAAGTGCTCTGGAGTCATTTCGTTGCAAGCGGGTTTTTAACTGTTCTGGAGTCATTTCGTTGCAAGCGGGTTTTTAAGTGCTCTGGAGTCATTTCGTTGCAAGCGGGTTTTTAAGTGCTCTGGAGTCATTTCGTTGCAAGCGGGTTTTTAAGTGTTCTGGAGTCATTTCGTTGCGAGCGGGTTTTTAAGTGCTCTGGAGTCATTTCGTTGCAAGCGGGTTTTTAATTGCTCTGGAGTCATTTCGTTGCGAGCGGGTTTTTAAGTGCTCTGGAGTCACTTCGTTGCAAGCGGGTTTTTAATTGCTCTGGAGTCACTTCGTTGCAAGCGGGTTTTTAAGTGTTCTGGAGTCATTTCGTTGCAAGCGGGTTTTTAAGTGCTCTGGAGTCATTTCGTTGCAAGCGGGTTTTTAAGTGCTCTGGAGTCATTTCGTTGCAAGCGGGTTTTTAAGTGTTCTGGAGTCATTTCGTTGCAAGCGGGTTTTTAAGTGCTCTGGAGTCATTTCGTTGCAAGCGGGTTTTTAAGTGCTCTGGAGTCATTTCGTTGCAAGCGGGTTTTTAATTGCTCTGGAGTCATTTCGTTGTAAGCGGGTTTTTAAGTGCTCTGGAGTCATTTCGTTGCAAGCGGGTTTTTAAGTGTTCTGGAGTCATTTCGTTGCGAGCGGGTTTTTACGTGCTCTGGAGTCATTTCGTTGCGAGCGGGTTTTTAATTGCTCTGGAGTCATTTCGTTGCGAGCGGGTTTTTAAGTGCTCTGGAGTCATTTCGTTGCAAGCGGGTTTTTAATTGCTCTGGAGTCATTTCGTTGCAAGCGGGTTTTTAAGTGTTCTGGAGTCATTTCGTTGCAAGCGGGTTTTTAAGTGCTCTGGAGTCATTTCGTTGCAAGCGGGTTTTTAAGTGCTCTGGAGTCATTTCGTTGCAAGCGGGTTTTTAAGTGTTCTGGAGTCATTTCGTTGCAAGCGGGTTTTTAAGTGCTCTGGAGTCATTTCGTTGCAAGCGGGTTTTTAAGTGCTCTGGAGTCATTTCGTTGCAAGCGGGTTTTTAATTGCTCTGGAGTCATTTCGTTGTAAGCGGGTTGTTAAGTGCTCTGGAGTCATTTCGTTGCAAGCGGGTTTTTAAGTGCTCTGGAGTCATTTCGTTGCGAGCGGGTTTTTAAGTGCTCTGGAGTCATTTCGTTGCAAGCGGGTTTTTAATTGCTCTGGAGTCATTTCGTTGCGAGCGGGTTTTTAAGTGCTCTGGAGTCATTTTGTTGCAAGCGGGTTTTTAAGTGTTCTGGAGTCATTTCGTTGCAAGCGGGTTTTTAAGTGCTCTGGAGTCATTTCGTTGCAAGCGGGTTTTTAAGTGTTCTGGAGTCATTTCGTTGCGAGCGGGTTTTTAAGTGCTCTGGAGTCATTTCGTTGCGAGCGGGTTTTTAATTGCTCTGGAGTCATTTCGTTGCGAGCGGGTTTTTAAGTGTTCTGGAGTCATTTCGTTGCAAGCGGGTTTTTAAGTGCTCTGGAGTCATTTCGTTGCAAGCGGGTTTTTACGTGCTCTGGAGTCATTTCGTTGCAAGCAGGTTTTTAAGTGTTCTGGAGTCATTTCGTTGCAAGCGGGTTTTTAAGTGCTCTGGAGTCATTTCGTTGCAAGCGGGTTTTTAAGTGCTCTGGAGTCATTTCGTTGCAAGCGGGTTTTTAAGTGCTCTGGAGTCATTTCGTTGCAAGCGGGTTTTTAAGTGCTCTGGAGTCATTTCGTTGCAAGCGGGTTTTTAAGTGCTCTGAAGTCATTTCGTTGCAAGCGGGTTTTTAAGTGCTCTGGAGTCATTTCGTTGCAAGCGGGTTTTTAAGTGTTCTGGACTCATTTCGTTGCAAGCGGGTTTTTACGTGCTCTGGAGTCATTTCATTGCAAGCGGGTTTTTACATACTTCTCAGACATTTCACTGGAAGCGGGTTTTTTAAGTGCTCTGGAGTCATTTCGTTGCAAGCGGGTTTTTAAATACTCTGGAGTCATTTCGTTGCAAGCGGGTTTTTACATACTTCTCAGACATTTCACTGGAAGCGGGTTTTTTAAGTGCTCTGGAGTCATTTCGTTGCAAGCGGGTTTTTAAGTGCTCTGGAGTCATTTCGTTGCAAGCAGGTTTTTAAGTGCTCTGGAGTCATTTCGTTGCAAGCGGGTGTTTAAGTGCTCTGGAGTCATTTCGTTGCGAGCGGGTTTTTAAGTGCTCTGGAGTCATTTCGTTGCGAGCGGGTTTTTAATTGCTCTGGAGTCATTTCGTTGCAAGCGGGTTTTTAAGTGTTCTGGAGTCATTTCGTTGCAAGCGGGTTTTTAAGTGCTCTGGAGTCATTTCGTTGCAAGCGGGTTTTTACGTGCTCTGGAGTCATTTCGTTGCAAGCGGGTTTTTAAGTGCTCTGGAGTCATTTCGTTGCAAGCGGGTTTTTAAGTGCTCTGGAGTCATTTCGTTGCAAGCGGGTTTTTAAGTGCTCTGGAGTCATTTCGTTGCAAGCGGGTTTTTAAGTGCTCTGGAGTCATTTCGTTGCAAGCGGGTTTTTAAGTGCTCTGGAGTCATTTCGTTGCAAGCGGGTTTTTAAGTGCTCTGGAGTCATTTCGTTGCAAGCGGGTTTTTAAGTGCTCTGGAGTCATTTCGTTGCAAGCGGGTTTTTAAGTGCAATGGAGTCATTTCGTTGCAAGCGGGTTTTTAAGTGCTCTGGAGTCATTTCGTTGCAAGCGGGTTTTTAAGTGCTCTGGAGTCATTTCGTTGCAAGCGGGTTTTTAAGTGCTCTGGAGTCATTTCGTTGCAAGCGGGTTTTTAAGTGCTCTGAAGGCATTTCGTTGTAAGCGGGTTTTTACGTGCTCTGGAGTCATTTCGTTGCAAGCGGGTTTTTACGTGCTCCGGAGTCATTTCATTGCAAGCGGGTTTTTACATACTTCTCAGACATTTCACTGGAAGCGGGTTTTTTAAGTGCTCTGGAGTCATTTCGTTGCAAGCGGGTTTTTAAGTACTCTGGAGTCATTTCATTGCAAGCGGGTTTTTACATACTTCTCAGACATTTCACTGGAAGCGGGTTTTTTAAGTGCTCTCGAGTCATTTCGTTGCAAGCGGGTTTTTAAGTGCTCTGGAGTCATTTCGTTGCAAGCGGGTGTTTAAGTGCTCTGGAGTCATTTCGTTGCAAGCGGGTTTTTAAGTGCTCTGGAGTCATTTCGTTGCGAGCGGGTTTTTAAGTGCTCTGGAGTCATTTCGTTGCAAGCGGGTTTTTAATTGCTCTGGAGTCATTTCGTTGCGAGCGGGTTTTTAAGTGCTCTGGAGTCATTTTGTTGCAAGCGGGTTTTTAAGTGTTCTGGAGTCATTTCGTTGCGAGCGGGTTTTTAAGTGCTCTGGAGTCATTTCGTTGCAAGCGGGTTTTTAAGTGTTCTGGAGTCATTTCGTTGCGAGCGGGTTTTTAAGTGCTCTGGAGTCATTTCGTTGCGAGCGGGTTTTTAATTGCTCTGGAGTCATTTCGTTGCGAGCGGGTTTTTAAGTGTTCTGGAGTCATTTCGTTGCAAGCGGGTTTTTAAGTGCTCTGGAGTCATTTCGTTGCAAGCGGGTTTTTACGTGCTCTGGAGTCATTTCGTTGCAAGCAGGTTTTTAAGTGTTCTGGAGTCATTTCGTTGCAAGCGGGTTTTTAAGTGCTCTGGAGTCATTTCGTTGCAAGCGGGTTTTTAAGTGCTCTGGAGTCATTTCGTTGCAAGCGGGTTTTTAAGTGCTCTGGAGTCATTTCGTTGCAAGCGGGTTTTTAAGTGCTCTGGAGTCATTTCGTTGCAAGCGGGTTTTTAAGTGCTCTGGAGTCATTTCGTTGCAAGCGGGTTTTTAAGTGCTCTGGAGTCATTTCGTTGCAAGCGGGTTTTTAAGTGTTCTGGACTCATTTCGTTGCAAGCGGGTTTTTACGTGCTCTGGAGTCATTTCATTGCAAGCGGGTTTTTACATACTTCTCAGACATTTCACTGGAAGCGGGTTTTTTAAGTGCTCTGGAGTCATTTCGTTGCAAGCGGGTTTTTAAATACTCTGGAGTCATTTCGTTGCAAGCGGGTTTTTACATACTTCTCAGACATTTCACTGGAAGCGGGTTTTTTAAGTGCTCTGGAGTCATTTCGTTGCAAGCGGGTTTTTAAGTGCTCTGGAGTCATTTCGTTGCAAGCGGGTGTTTAAGTGCTCTGGAGTCATTTCGTTGCGAGCGGGTTTTTAAGTGCTCTGGAGTCATTTCGTTGCGAGCGGGTTTTTAATTGCTCTGGAGTCATTTCGTTGCAAGCGGGTTTTTAAGTGTTCTGGAGTCATTTCGTTGCAAGCGGGTTTTTAAGTGCTCTGGAGTCATTTCGTTGCAAGCGGGTTTTTACGTGCTCTGGAGTCATTTCGTTGCAAGCGGGTTTTTAAGTGCTCTGGAGTCATTTCGTTGCAAGCGGGTTTTTAAGTGCTCTGGAGTCATTTCGTTGCAAGCGGGTTTTTAAGTGCTCTGGAGTCATTTCGTTACAAGCGGGTTTTTAAGTGCTCTGGAGTCATTTCGTTGCAAGCGGGTTTTTAAGTGCTCTGGAGTCATTTCGTTGCAAGCGGGTTTTTAAGTGCTCTGGAGTCATTTCGTTGCAAGCGGGTTTTTAAGTGCTCTGGAGTCATTTCGTTGCAAGCGGGTTTTTAAGTGCAATGGAGTCATTTCGTTGCAAGCGGGTTTTTAAGTGCTCTGGAGTCATTTCGTTGCAAGCGGGTTTTTAAGTGCTCTGGAGTCATTTCGTTGCAAGCGGGTTTTTAAGTGCTCTGGAGTCATTTCGTTGCAAGCGGGTTTTTAAGTGCTCTGAAGGCATTTCGTTGTAAGCGGGTTTTTACGTGCTCTGGAGTCATTTCGTTGCAAGCGGGTTTTTACGTGCTCCGGAGTCATTTCATTGCAAGCGGGTTTTTACATACTTCTCAGACATTTCACTGGAAGCGGGTTTTTTAAGTGCTCTGGAGTCATTTCGTTGCAAGCGGGTTTTTAAGTACTCTGGAGTCATTTCATTGCAAGCGGGTTTTTACATACTTCTCAGACATTTCACTGGAAGCGGGTTTTTTAAGTGCTCTGGAGTCATTTCGTTGCAAGCGGGTTTTTAAGTACTCTGGAGTCATTTCGTTGCAAGCGGGTTTTTAAGTGCTCTGGAGTCATTTCGTTGCAAGCGGGTTTTTAAGTGCTCTGAAGGCATTTCGTTGCAAGCGGGTTTTTAAGTGCTCTGGAGTCATTTCGTTGCAAGCGGGTTTTTAAGTGTTCTGGAGTCATTTCGTTGCAAGCGGGATTTTAAGTGCTCTGGAGTCATTTCGTTGCAAGCGGGTTTTTAATTGCTCTGGAGTCATTTCGTTGTAAGCGGGTTTTTAAGTGCTCTGGAGTCATTTCGTTGCAAGCGGGTTTTTAAGTGTTCTGGAGTCATTTCGTTGCGAGCGGGTTTTTAAGTGCTCTGGAGTCATTTCATTGCAAGCGGGTTTTTAATTGCTCTGGAGTCATTTCGTTGCGAGCGGGTTTTTAAGTGCTCTGGAGTCATTTCGTTGCAAGCGGGTTTTTAATTGCTCTGGAGTCATTTCGTTGCAAGCGGGTTTTTAAGTGTTCTGGAGTCATTTCGTTGCAAGCGGGTTTTTAAGTGCTCTGGAGTCATTTCGTTGCAAGCGGGTTTTTAAGTGCTCTGGAGTCATTTCGTTGCAAGCGGGTTTTTAAGTGTTCTGGAGTCATTTCGTTGCAAGCGGGTTTTTAAGTGCTCTGGAGTCATTTCGTTGCAAGCGGGTTTTTAAGTGCTCTGGAGTCATTTCGTTGCAAGCGGGTTTTTAATTGCTCTGGAGTCATTTCGTTGTAAGCGGGTTTTTAAGTGCTCTGGAGTCATTTCGTTGCAAGCGGGTTTTTAAGTGCTCTGGAGTCATTTCGTTGCGAGCGGGTTTTTAAGTGCTCTGGAGTCATTTCGTTGCAAGCGGGTTTTTAATTGCTCTGGAGTCATTTCGTTGCGAGCTGGTTTTTAAGTGCTCTGGAGTCATTTCGTTGCGAGCGGGTTTTTAATTGCTCTGGAGTCATTTCGTTGCAAGCGGGTTTTTAAGTGTTCTGGAGTCATTTCGTTGCAAGCGGGTTTTTAAGTGCTCTGGAGTCATTTCGTTGCAAGCGGGTTTTTAAGTGCTCTGGAGTCATTTCGTTGCAAGCGGGTTTTTAAGTGCTCTGGAGTCATTTCGTTGCAAGCGGGTTTTTAAGTGCTCTGAAGGCATTTCGTTGTAAGCGGGTTTTTACGTGCTCTGGAGTCATTTCGTTGCAAGCGGGTTTTTACGTGCTCCGGAGTCATTTCATTGCAAGCGGGTTTTTACATACTTCTCAGACATTTCACTGGAAGCGGGTTTTTTAAGTGCTCTGGAGTCATTTCGTTGCAAGCGGGTTTTTAAGTACTCTGGAGTCATTTCATTGCAAGCGGGTTTTTACATACTTCTCAGACATTTCACTGGAAGCGGGTTTTTTAAGTGCTCTCGAGTCATTTCGTTGCAAGCGGGTTTTTAAGTGCTCTGGAGTCATTTCGTTGCAAGCGGGTGTTTAAGTGCTCTGGAGTCATTTCGTTGCAAGCGGGTTTTTAAGTGCTCTGGAGTCATTTCGTTGCGAGCGGGTTTTTAAGTGCTCTGGAGTCATTTCGTTGCAAGCGGGTTTTTAATTGCTCTGGAGTCATTTCGTTGCGAGCGGGTTTTTAAGTGCTCTGGAGTCATTTTGTTGCAAGCGGGTTTTTAAGTGTTCTGGAGTCATTTCGTTGCGAGCGGGTTTTTAAGTGCTCTGGAGTCATTTCGTTGCAAGCGGGTTTTTAAGTGTTCTGGAGTCATTTCGTTGCGAGCGGGTTTTTAAGTGCTCTGGAGTCATTTCGTTGCGAGCGGGTTTTTAATTGCTCTGGAGTCATTTCGTTGCGAGCGGGTTTTTAAGTGTTCTGGAGTCATTTCGTTGCAAGCGGGTTTTTAAGTGCTCTGGAGTCATTTCGTTGCAAGCGGGTTTTTACGTGCTCTGGAGTCATTTCGTTGCAAGCAGGTTTTTAAGTGTTCTGGAGTCATTTCGTTGCAAGCGGGTTTTTAAGTGCTCTGGAGTCATTTCGTTGCAAGCGGGTTTTTAAGTGCTCTGGAGTCATTTCGTTGCAAGCGGGTTTTTAAGTGCTCTGGAGTCATTTCGTTGCAAGCGGGTTTTTAAGTGCTCTGGAGTCATTTCGTTGCAAGCGGGTTTTTAAGTGCTCTGGAGTCATTTCGTTGCAAGCGGGTTTTTAAGTGCTCTGGAGTCATTTCGTTGCAAGCGGGTTTTTAAGTGTTCTGGACTCATTTCGTTGCAAGCGGGTTTTTACGTGCTCTGGAGTCATTTCATTGCAAGCGGGTTTTTACATACTTCTCAGACATATCACTGGAAGCGGGTTTTTTAAGTGCTCTGGAGTCATTTCGTTGCAAGCGGGTTTTTAAATACTCTGGAGTCATTTCGTTGCAAGCGGGTTTTTACATACTTCTCAGACATTTCACTGGAAGCGGGTTTTTTAAGTGCTCTGGAGTCATTTCGTTGCAAGCGGGTTTTTAAGTGCTCTGGAGTCATTTCGTTGCAAGCGGGTGTTTAAGTGCTCTGGAGTCATTTCGTTGCGAGCGGGTTTTTAAGTGCTCTGGAGTCATTTCGTTGCGAGCGGGTTTTTAATTGCTCTGGAGTCATTTCGTTGCAAGCGGATTTTTAAGTGTTCTGGAGTCATTTCGTTGCAAGCGGGTTTTTAAGTGCTCTGGAGTCATTTCGTTGCAAGCGGGTTTTTACGTGCTCTGGAGTCATTTCGTTGCAAGCGGGTTTTTAAGTGCTCTGGAGTCATTTCGTTGCAAGCGGGTTTTTAAGTGCTCTGGAGTCATTTCGTTGCAAGCGGGTTTTTAAGTGCTCTGGAGTCATTTCGTTGCAAGCGGGTTTTTAAGTGCTCTGGAGTCATTTCGTTGCAAGCGGGTTTTTAAGTGCTCTGGAGTCATTTCGTTGCAAGCGGGTTTTTAAGTGCTCTGGAGTCATTTCGTTGCAAGCGGGTTTTTAAGTGCTCTGGAGTCATTTCGTTGCAAGCGGGTTTTTAAGTGCAATGGAGTCATTTCGTTGCAAGCGGGTTTTTAAGTGCTCTGGAGTCATTTCGTTGCAAGCGGGTTTTTAAGTGCTCTGGAGTCATTTCGTTGCAAGCGGGTTTTTAAGTGCTCTGGAGTCATTTCGTTGCAAGCGGGTTTTTAAGTGCTCTGAAGGCATTTCGTTGTAAGCGGGTTTTTACGTGCTCTGGAGTCATTTCGTTGCAAGCGGGTTTTTACGTGCTCCGGAGTCATTTCATTGCAAGCGGGTTTTTACATACTTCTCAGACATTTCACTGGAAGCGGGTTTTTTAAGTGCTCTGGAGTCATTTCGTTGCAAGCGGGTTTTTAAGTACTCTGGAGTCATTTCATTGCAAGCGGGTTTTTACATACTTCTCAGACATTTCACTGGAAGCGGGTTTTTTAAGTGCTCTGGAGTCATTTCGTTGCAAGCGGGTTTTTAAGTACTCTGGAGTCATTTCGTTGCAAGCGGGTTTTTAAGTGCTCTGGAGTCATTTCGTTGCAAGCGGGTTTTTAAGTGCTCTGAAGGCATTTCGTTGCAAGCGGGTTTTTAAGTGCTCTGGAGTCATTTCGTTGCAAGCGGGTTTTTAAGTGTTCTGGAGTCATTTCGTTGCAAGCGGGATTTTAAGTGCTCTGGAGTCATTTCGTTGCAAGCGGGTTTTTAATTGCTCTGGAGTCATTTCGTTGTAAGCGGGTTTTTAAGTGCTCTGGAGTCATTTCGTTGCAAGCGGGTTTTTAAGTGTTCTGGAGTCATTTCGTTGCGAGCGGGTTTTTAAGTGCTCTGGAGTCATTTCATTGCAAGCGGGTTTTTAATTGCTCTGGAGTCATTTCGTTGCGAGCGGGTTTTTAAGTGCTCTGGAGTCATTTCGTTGCAAGCGGGTTTTTAATTGCTCTGGAGTCATTTCGTTGCAAGCGGGTTTTTAAGTGTTCTGGAGTCATTTCGTTGCAAGCGGGTTTTTAAGTGCTCTGGAGTCATTTCGTTGCAAGCGGGTTTTTAAGTGCTCTGGAGTCATTTCGTTGCAAGCGGGTTTTTAAGTGTTCTGGAGTCATTTCGTTGCAAGCGGGTTTTTAAGTGCTCTGGAGTCATTTCGTTGCAAGCGGGTTTTTAAGTGCTCTGGAGTCATTTCGTTGCAAGCGGGTTTTTAATTGCTCTGGAGTCATTTCGTTGTAAGCGGGTTTTTAAGTGCTCTGGAGTCATTTCGTTGCAAGCGGGTTTTTAAGTGCTCTGGAGTCATTTCGTTGCGAGCGGGTTTTTAAGTGCTCTGGAGTCATTTCGTTGCAAGCGGGTTTTTAATTGCTCTGGAGTCATTTCGTTGCGAGCTGGTTTTTAAGTGCTCTGGAGTCATTTCGTTGCGAGCGGGTTTTTAATTGCTCTGGAGTCATTTCGTTGCAAGCGGGTTTTTAAGTGTTCTGGAGTCATTTCGTTGCAAGCGGGTTTTTAAGTGCTCTGGAGTCATTTCGTTGCAAGCGGGTTTTTAAGTGCTCTGGAGTCATTTCGTTGCAAGCGGATTTTTAAGTGCTCTGGAGTCATTTCGTTGCAAGCGGGTTTTTAAGTGCTCTGGAGTCATTTCGTTGCAAGCGGGTTTTTAATTGCTCTGGAGTCATTTCGTTGCGAGCGGGTTTTTAAGTGCTCTGGAGTCATTTCGTTGCAAGCGGGTTTTTAATTGCTCTGGAGTCATTTCGTTGCAAGCGGGTTTTTAAGTGTTCTGGAGTCATTTCGTTGCAAGCGGGTTTTTAAGTGCTCTGGAGTCATTTCGTTGCAAGTGGGTTTTTAAGTGCTCTGGAGTCATTTCGTTGCAAGCGGGTTTTTAAGTGTTCTGGAGTCATTTCGTTGCAAGCGGGTTTTTAAGTGCTCTGGAGTCATTTCGTTGCAAGCGGGTTTTTAAGTGCTCTGGAGTCATTTCGTTGCAAGCGGGTTTTTAAGTGTTCTGGAGTCATTTCGTTGCAAGCGGGTTTTTACGTGCTCTGGAGTCATTTCGTTGCAAGCGGGTTTTTACGTGCTCTGGAGTCATTTCGTTGCAAGCGGGTTTTTAAGTGCTCTGGAGTCATTTCGTTGCAAGCGGGTTTTTAAGTGCTCTGGAGTCATTTCGTTGCAAGCGGGTTTTTAAGTGCTCTGGAGTCATTTCGTTGCAAGCGGGTTTTTAAGTGCTCTGGAGTCATTTCGTTGCAAGCGGGTTTTTAAGTGCTCTGGAGTCATTTCGTTGCAAGCGGGTTTTTAAGTGCTCTGGAGTCATTTCGTTGCAAGCGGGTTTTTAAGTGCTCTGGAGTCATTTCGTTGCAAACGGGTTTTTAAGTGCTCTGGAGTCATTTCGTTGCAAGCGGGTTTTTAAGTGCTCTGGAGTCATTTCGTTGCAAGCGGGTTTTTAAGTGCTCTGGAGTCATTTCGTTGCAAGCGGGTTTTTAAGTGCTCTGGAGTCATTTCGTTGCAAGCGGGTTTTTAAGTGCTCTGAAGGCATTTCGTTGTAAGCGGGTTTTTACGTGCTCTGGAGTCATTTCGTTGCAAGCGGGTTTTTACGTGCTCCGGAGTCATTTCATTGCAAGCGGGTTTTTACATACTTCTCAGACATTTCACTGGAAGCGGGTTTTTTAAGTGCTCTGGAGTCATTTCGTTGCAAGCGGGTTTTTAAATACTCTGGAGTCATTTCATTGCAAGCGGGTTTTTACATACTTCTCAGACATTTCACTGGAAGCGGGTTTTTTAAGTGCTCTGGAGTCATTTCGTTGCAAGCGGGTTTTTAAGTACTCTGGAGTCATTTCGTTGCAAGCGGGTTTTTAAGTGCTCTGGAGTCATTTCGTTGCAAGCGGGTTTTTAAGTGCTCTGAAGGCATTTCGTTGCAAGCGGGTTTTTAAGTGCTCTGGAGTCATTTCGTTGCAAGCGGGTTTTTAAGTGTTCTGGAGTCATTTCGTTGCAAGCGGGATTTTAAGTGCTCTGGAGTCATTTCGTTGCAAGCGGGTTTTTAATTGCTCTGGAGTCATTTCGTTGTAAGCGGGTTTTTAAGTGCTCTGGAGTCATTTCGTTGCAAGCGGGTTTTTAAGTGTTCTGGAGTCATTTCGTTGCGAGCGGGTTTTTAAGTGCTCTGGAGTCATTTCGTTGCAAGCGGGTTTTTAATTGCTCTGGAGTCATTTCGTTGCGAGCGGGTTTTTAAGTGCTCTGGAGTCATTTCGTTGCAAGCGGGTTTTTAATTGCTCTGGAGTCATTTCGTTGCAAGCGGGTTTTTAAGTGTTCTGGAGTCATTTCGTTGCAAGCGGGTTTTTAAGTGCTCTGGAGTCATTTCGTTGCAAGCGGGTTTTTAAGTGCTCTGGAGTCATTTCGTTGCAAGCGGGTTTTTAAGTGCTCTGGAGTCATTTCGTTGCAAGCGGGTTTTTAAGTGCTCTGGAGTCATTTCGTTGCAAGCGGGTTTTTAAGTGCTCTGGAGTCATTTCGTTGCAAGCGGGTTTTTAAGTGCTCTGGAGTCATTTCGTTGCAAGCGGGTTTTTAAGTGCTCTGGAGTCATTTCGTTGCAAGCGGGTTTTTAAGTGCTCTGGAGTCATTTCGTTGCAAGCGGGTTTTTAAGTGCTCTGGAGTCATTTCGTTGCAAGCGGGTTTTTAAGTGCTCTGGAGTCATTTCGTTGCAAGCGGGTTTTTAAGTGCTCTGGAGTCATTTCGTTGCAAGCGGGTTTTTACGTGCTCTGGAGTCATTTCGTTGCAAGCGGGTTTTTACGTGCTCCGGAGTCATGTCATTGCAAGCGGGTTTTTACATACTTCTCAGACATTTCACTGGAAGCGGGTTTTTTAAGTGCTCTGGAGTCATTTCGTTGCAAGCGGGTTTTTAAGTACTCTGGAGTCATTTCATTGCAAGCGGGTTTTTACATACTTCTCAGACATTTCACTGGAAGCGGGTTTTTTAAGTGCTCTGGAGTCATTTCGTTGCAAGCGGGTTTTTAAATACTCTGGAGTCATTTCGTTGCAAGCGGGTTTTTAAGTGCTCTGGAGTCATTTCGTTGCAAGCGGGTTTTTAAGTGCTCTGAAGGCATTTCGTTGCAAGCGGGTTTTTAAGTGCTCTGGAGTCATTTCGTTGCAAGCGGGTTTTTAACTGTTCTGGAGTCATTTCGTTGCAAGCGGGTTTTTAAGTGCTCTGGAGTCATTTCGTTGCAAGCGGGTTTTTAAGTGCTCTGGAGTCATTTCGTTGCAAGCGGGTTTTTAAGTGTTCTGGAGTCATTTCGTTGCGAGCGGGTTTTTAAGTGCTCTGGAGTCATTTCGTTGCAAGCGGGTTTTTAATTGCTCTGGAGTCATTTCGTTGCGAGCGGGTTTTTAAGTGCTCTGGAGTCACTTCGTTGCAAGCGGGTTTTTAATTGCTCTGGAGTCACTTCGTTGCAAGCGGGTTTTTAAGTGTTCTGGAGTCATTTCGTTGCAAGCGGGTTTTTAAGTGTTCTGGAGTCATTTCGTTGCAAGCGGGTTTTTAAGTGCTCTGGAGTCATTTCGTTGCAAGCGGGTTTTTAAGTGCTCTGGAGTCATTTCGTTGCAAGCGGGTTTTTAATTGCTCTGGAGTCATTTCGTTGTAAGCGGGTTTTTAAGTGCTCTGGAGTCATTTCGTTGCGAGCGGGTTTTTAAGTGTTCTGGAGTCATTTCGTTGCGAGCGGGTTTTTACGTGCTCTGGAGTCATTTCGTTGCGAGCGGGTTTTTAATTGCTCTGGAGTCATTTCGTTGCGAGCGGGTTTTTAAGTGCTCTGGAGTCATTTCGTTGCAAGCGGGTTTTTAATTGCTCTGGAGTCATTTCGTTGCAAGCGGGTTTTTAAGTGTTCTGGAGTCATTTCGTTGCAAGCGGGTTTTTAAGTGCTCTGGAGTCATTTCGTTGCAAGCGGGTTTTTAAGTGCTCTGGAGTCATTTCGTTGCAAGCGGGTTTTTAAGTGTTCTGGAGTCATTTCGTTGCAAGCGGGTTTTTAAGTGCTCTGGAGTCATTTCGTTGCAAGCGGGTTTTTAAGTGCTCTGGAGTCATTTCGTTGCAAGCGGGTTTTTAATTGCTCTGGAGTCATTTCGTTGTAAGCGGGTTGTTAAGTGCTCTGGAGTCATTTCGTTGCAAGCGGGTTTTTAAGTGCTCTGGAGTCATTTCGTTGCGAGCGGGTTTTTAAGTGCTCTGGAGTCATTTCGTTGCGAGCGGGTTTTTAATTGCTCTGGAGTCATTTCGTTGCGAGCGGGTTTTTAAGTGCTCTGGAGTCATTTCGTTGCGAGCGGGTTTTTAATTGCTCTGGAGTCATTTCGTTGCAAGCGGGTTTTTAAGTGTTCTGGAGTCATTTCGTTGCAAGCGGGTTTTTAAGTGCTCTGGAGTCATTTCGTTGCAAGCGGGTTTTTAAGTGTTCTGGAGTCATTTCGTTGCGAGCGGGTTTTTAAGTGCTCTGGAGTCATTTCGTTGCGAGCGGGTTTTTAATTGCTCTGGAGTCATTTCGTTGCGAGCGGGTTTTTAAGTGTTCTGGAGTCATTTCGTTGCAAGCGGGTTTTTAAGTGCTCTGGAGTCATTTCGTTGCAAGCGGGTTTTTACGTGCTCTGGAGTCATTTCGTTGCAAGCGGGTTTTTAAGTGTTCTGGAGTCATTTCGTTGCAAGCGGGTTTTTAAGTGCTCTGGAGTCATTTCGTTGCAAGCGGGTTTTTAAGTGCTCTGGAGTCATTTCGTTGCAAGCGGGTTTTTAAGTGCTCTGGAGTCATTTCGTTGCAAGCGGGTTTTTAAGTGCTCTGGAGTCATTTCGTTGCAAGCGGGTTTTTAAGTGCTCTGGAGTCATTTCGTTGCAAGCGGGTTTTTAAGTGCTCTGGAGTCATTTCGTTGCAAGCGGGTTTTTAAGTGTTCTGGACTCATTTCGTTGCAAGCGGGTTTTTACGTGCTCTGGAGTCATTTCATTGCAAGCGGGTTTTTACATACTTCTCAGACATTTCACTGGAAGCGGGTTTTTTAAGTGCTCTGGAGTCATTTCGTTGCAAGCGGGTTTTTAAATACTCTGGAGTCATTTCGTTGCAAGCGGGTTTTTACATACTTCTCAGACATTTCACTGGAAGCGGGTTTTTTAAGTGCTCTGGAGTCATTTCGTTGCAAGCGGGTTTTTAAGTGCTCTGGAGTCATTTCGTTGCAAGCGGGTTTTTAAGTGCTCTGGAGTCATTTCGTTGCAAGCGGGTGTTTAAGTGCTCTGGAGTCATTTCGTTGCGAGCGGGTTTTTAAGTGCTCTGGAGTCATTTCGTTGCGAGCGGGTTTTTAATTGCTCTGGAGTCATTTCGTTGCAAGCGGGTTTTTAAGTGTTCTGGAGTCATTTCGTTGCAAGCGGGTTTTTAAGTGCTCTGGAGTCATTTCGTTGCAAGCGGGTTTTTACGTGCTCTGGAGTCATTTCGTTGCAAGCGGGTTTTTAAGTGCTCTGGAGTCATTTCGTTGCAAGCGGGTTTTTAAGTGCTCTGGAGTCATTTCGTTGCAAGCGGGTTTTTAAGTGCTCTGGAGTCATTTCGTTGCAAGCGGGTTTTTAAGTGCTCTGGAGTCATTTCGTTGCAAGCGGGTTTTTAAGTGCTCTGGAGTCATTTCGTTGCAAGCGGGTTTTTAAGTGCTCTGGAGTCATTTCGTTGCAAGCGGGTTTTTAAGTGCTCTGGAGTCATTTTGTTGCAAGCGGGTTTTTAAGTGCAATGGAGTCATTTCGTTGCAAGCGGGTTTTTAAGTGCTCTGGAGTCATTTCGTTGCAAGCGGGTTTTTAAGTGCTCTGGAGTCATTTCGTTGCAAGCGGGTTTTTAAGTGCTCTGGAGTCATTTCGTTGCAAGCGGGTTTTTAAGTGCTCTGAAGGCATTTCGTTGTAAGCGGGTTTTTACGTGCTCTGGAGTCATTTCGTTGCAAGCGGGTTTTTACGTGCTCCGGAGTCATTTCATTGCAAGCGGGTTTTTACATACTTCTCAGACATTTCACTGGAAGCGGGTTTTTTAAGTGCTCTGGAGTCATTTCGTTGCAAGCGGGTTTTTAAGTACTCTGGAGTCATTTCATTGCAAGCGGGTTTTTACATACTTCTCAGACATTTCACTGGAAGCGGGTTTTTTAAGTGCTCTGGAGTCATTTCGTTGCAAGCGGGTTTTTAAGTACTCTGGAGTCATTTCGTTGCAAGCGGGTTTTTAAGTGCTCTGGAGTCATTTCGTTGCAAGCGGGTTTTTAAGTGCTCTGAAGGCATTTCGTTGCAAGCGGGTTTTTAAGTGCTCTGGAGTCATTTCGTTGCAAGCGGGTTTTTAAGTGTTCTGGAGTCATTTCGTTGCAAGCGGGATTTTAAGTGCTCTGGAGTCATTTCGTTGCAAGCGGGTTTTTAATTGCTCTGGAGTCATTTCGTTGTAAGCGGGTTTTTAAGTGCTCTGGAGTCATTTCGTTGCAAGCGGGTTTTTAAGTGTTCTGGAGTCATTTCGTTGCGAGCGGGTTTTTAAGTGCTCTGGAGTCATTTCGTTGCAAGCGGGTTTTTAATTGCTCTGGAGTCATTTCGTTGCGAGCGGGTTTTTAAGTGCTCTGGAGTCATTTCGTTGCAAGCGGGTTTTTAAGTGCTCTGGAGTCATTTCGTTGCAAGCGGGTTTTTAAGTGTTCTGGAGTCATTTCGTTGCAAGCGGGTTTTTAAGTGCTCTGGAGTCATTTCGTTGCAAGCGGGTTTTTAAGTGCTCTGGAGTCATTTCGTTGCAAGCGGGTTTTTAAGTGTTCTGGAGTCATTTCGTTGCAAGCGGGTTTTTAAGTGCTCTGGAGTCATTTCGTTGCAAGCGGGTTTTTAAGTGCTCTGGAGTCATTTCGTTGCAAGCGGGTTTTTAATTGCTCTGGAGTCATTTCGTTGTAAGCGGGTTTTTAAGTGCTCTGGAGTCATTTCGTTGCAAGCGGGTTTTTAAGTGCTCTGGAGTCATTTCGTTGCGAGCGGGTTTTTAAGTGCTCTTGAGTCATTTCGTTGCAAGCGGGTTTTTAATTGCTCTGGAGTCATTTCGTTGCGAGCTGGTTTTTAAGTGCTCTGGAGTCATTTCGTTGCGAGCGGGTTTTTAATTGCTCTGGAGTCATTTCGTTGCAAGCGGGTTTTTAAGTGTTCTGGAGTCATTTCGTTGCAAGCGGGTTTTTAAGTGCTCTGGAGTCATTTCGTTGCAAGCGGGTTTTTAAGTGCTCTGGAGTCATTTCGTTGCAAGCGGATTTTTAAGTGCTCTGGAGTCATTTCGTTGCAAGCGGGTTTTTAAGTGCTCTGGAGTCATTTCGTTGCAAGCGGGTTTTTAATTGCTCTGGAGTCATTTCGTTGCGAGCGGGTTTTTAAGTGCTCTGGAGTCATTTCGTTGCAAGCGGGTTTTTAATTGCTCTGGAGTCATTTCGTTGCAAGCGGGTTTTTAAGTGTTCTTGAGTCATTTCGTTGCAAGCGGGTTTTTAAGTGCTCTGGAGTCATTTCGTTGCAAGCGGGTTTTTAAGTGTTCTGGAGTCATTTCGTTGCAAGCGGGTTTTTAAGTGCTCTGGAGTCATTTCGTTGCAAGCGGGTTTTTAATTGCTCTGGAGTCATTTCGTTGCGAGCGGGTTTTTAAGTGCTCTGGAGTCATTTCGTTGCGAGCGGGTTTTTAATTGCTCTGGAGTCATTTCGTTGCAAGCGGGTTTTTAAGTGTTCTGGAGTCATTTCGTTGCAAGCGGGTTTTTAAGTGCTCTGGAGTCATTTCGTTGCAAGCGGGTTTTTAAGTGTTCTGGAGTCATTTCGTTGCGAGCGGGTTTTTAAGTGCTCTGGAGTCATTTCGTTGCGAGCGGGTTTTTAATTGCTCTGGAGTCATTTCGTTGCGAGCGGGTTTTTAAGTGTTCTGGAGTCATTTCGTTGCAAGCGGGTTTTTAAGTGCTCTGGAGTCATTTCGTTGCAAGCGGGTTTTTACGTGCTCTGGAGTCATTTCGTTGCAAGCAGGTTTTTAAGTGTTCTGGAGTCATTTCGTTGCAAGCGGGTTTTTAAGTGCTCTGGAGTCATTTCGTTGCAAGCGGGTTTTTAAGTGCTCTGGAGTCATTTCGTTGCAAGCGGGTTTTTAAGTGCTCTGGAGTCATTTCGTTGCAAGCGGGTTTTTAAGTGCTCTGGAGTCATTTCGTTGCAAGCGGGTTTTTAAGTGCTCTGGAGTCATTTCGTTGCAAGCGGGTTTTTAAGTGCTCTGGAGTCATTTCGTTGCAAGCGGGTTTTTAAGTGTTCTGGACTCATTTCGTTGCAAGCGGGTTTTTACGTGCTCTGGAGTCATTTCATTGCAAGCGGGTTTTTACATACTTCTCAGACATTTCACTGGAAGCGGGTTTTTTAAGTGCTCTGGAGTCATTTCGTTGCAAGCGGGTTTTTAAATACTCTGGAGTCATTTCGTTGCAAGCGGGTTTTTACATACTTCTCAGACATTTCACTGGAAGCGGGTTTTTTAAGTGCTCTGGAGTCATTTCGTTGCAAGCGGGTTTTTAAGTGCTCTGGAGTCATTTCGTTGCAAGCAGGTTTTTAAGTGCTCTGGAGTCATTTCGTTGCAAGCGGGTGTTTAAGTGCTCTGGAGTCATTTCGTTGCGAGCGGGTTTTTAATTGCTCTGGAGTCATTTCGTTGCAAGCGGGTTTTTAATTGCTCTGGAGTCATTTCGTTGCAAGCGGGTTTTTAAGTGTTCTGGAGTCATTTCGTTGCAAGCGGGTTTTTAAGTGCTCTGGAGTCATTTCGTTGCAAGCGGGTTTTTACGTGCTCTGGAGTCATTTCGTTGCAAGCGGGTTTTTAAGTGCTCTGGAGTCATTTCGTTGCAAGCGGGTTTTTAAGTGCTCTGGAGTCATTTCGTTGCAAGCGGGTTTTTAAGTGCTCTGGAGTCATTTCGTTGCAAGCGGGTTTTTAAGTGCTCTGGAGTCATTTCGTTGCAAGCGGGTTTTTAAGTGCTCTGGAGTCATTTCGTTGCAAGCGGGTTTTTAAGTGCTCTGGAGTCATTTCGTTGCAAGCGGGTTTTTAAGTGCAATGGAGTCATTTCGTTGCAAGCGGGTTTTTAAGTGCTCTGGAGTCATTTCGTTGCAAGCGGGTTTTTAAGTGCTCTGGAGTCATTTCGTTGCAAGCGGGTTTTTAAGTGCTCTGGAGTCATTTCGTTGCAAGCGGGTTTTTAAGTGCTCTGAAGGCATTTCGTTGTAAGCGGGTTTTTACGTGCTCTGGAGTCATTTCGTTGCAAGCGGGTTTTTACGTGCTCCGGAGTCATTTCATTGCAAGCGGGTTTTTACATACTTCTCAGACATTTCACTGGAAGCGGGTTTTTTAAGTGCTCTGGAGTCATTTCGTTGCAAGCGGGTTTTTAAGTACTCTGGAGTCATTTCATTGCAAGCGGGTTTTTACATACTTCTCAGACATTTCACTGGAAGCGGGTTTTTTAAGTGCTCTGGAGTCATTTCGTTGCAAGCGGGTTTTTAAGTACTCTGGAGTCATTTCGTTGCAAGCGGGTTTTTAAGTGCTCTGGAGTCATTTCGTTGCAAGCGGGTTTTTAAGTGCTCTGAAGGCATTTCGTTGCAAGCGGGTTTTTAAGTGCTCTGGAGTCATTTCGTTGCAAGCGGGTTTTTAAGTGTTCTGGAGTCATTTCGTTGCAAGCGGGATTTTAAGTGCTCTGGAGTCATTTCGTTGCAAGCGGGTTTTTAATTGCTCTGGAGTCATTTCGTTGTAAGCGGGTTTTTAAGTGCTCTGGAGTCATTTCGTTGCAAGCGGGTTTTTAAGTGTTCTGGAGTCATTTCGTTGCGAGCGGGTTTTTAAGTGCTCTGGAGTCATTTCGTTGCAAGCGGGTTTTTAATTGCTCTGGAGTCATTTCGTTGCGAGCGGGTTTTTAAGTGCTCTGGAGTCATTTCGTTGCAAGCGGGTTTTTAAGTGCTCTGGAGTCATTTCGTTGCAAGCGGGTTTTTAAGTGTTCTGGAGTCATTTCGTTGCAAGCGGGTTTTTAAGTGCTCTGGAGTCATTTCGTTGCAAGCGGGTTTTTAAGTGCTCTGGAGTCATTTCGTTGCAAGCGGGTTTTTAAGTGTTCTGGAGTCATTTCGTTGCAAGCGGGTTTTTAAGTGCTCTGGAGTCATTTCGTTGCAAGCGGGTTTTTAAGTGCTCTGGAGTCATTTCGTTGCAAGCGGGTTTTTAATTGCTCTGGAGTCATTTCGTTGTAAGCGGGTTTTTAAGTGCTCTGGAGTCATTTCGTTGCAAGCGGGTTTTTAAGTGCTCTGGAGTCATTTCGTTGCGAGCGGGTTTTTAAGTGCTCTTGAGTCATTTCGTTGCAAGCGGGTTTTTAATTGCTCTGGAGTCATTTCGTTGCGAGCTGGTTTTTAAGTGCTCTGGAGTCATTTCGTTGCGAGCGGGTTTTTAATTGCTCTGGAGTCATTTCGTTGCAAGCGGGTTTTTAAGTGTTCTGGAGTCATTTCGTTGCAAGCGGGTTTTTAAGTGCTCTGGAGTCATTTCGTTGCAAGCGGGTTTTTAAGTGCTCTGGAGTCATTTCGTTGCAAGCGGATTTTTAAGTGCTCTGGAGTCATTTCGTTGCAAGCGGGTTTTTAAGTGCTCTGGAGTCATTTCGTTGCAAGCGGGTTTTTAATTGCTCTGGAGTCATTTCGTTGCGAGCGGGTTTTTAAGTGCTCTGGAGTCATTTCGTTGCAAGCGGGTTTTTAATTGCTCTGGAGTCATTTCGTTGCAAGCGGGTTTTTAAGTGTTCTGGAGTCATTTCGTTGCAAGCGGGTTTTTAAGTGCTCTGGAGTCATTTCGTTGCAAGCAGGTTTTTAAGTGTTCTGGAGTCATTTCGTTGCAAGCGGGTTTTTAAGTGCTCTGGAGTCATTTCGTTGCAAGTGGGTTTTTAAGTGCTCTGGAGTCATTTCGTTGCAAGCGGGTTTTTAAGTGTTCTGGAGTCATTTCGTTGCAAGCGGGTTTTTAAGTGCTCTGGAGTCATTTCGTTGCAAGCGGGTTTTTAAGTGCTCTGGAGTCATTTCGTTGCAAGCGGGTTTTTAAGTGTTCTGGAGTCATTTCGTTGCAAGCGGGTTTTTACGTGCTCTGGAGTCATTTCGTTGCAAGCGGGTTTTTACGTGCTCTGGAGTCATTTCGTTGCAAGCGGGTTTTTAAGTGCTCTGGAGTCATTTCGTTGCAAGCGGGTTTTTAAGTGCTCTGGAGTCATTTCGTTGCAAGCGGGTTTTTAAGTGCTCTGGAGTCATTTCGTTGCAAGCGGGTTTTTAAGTGCTCTGGAGTCATTTCGTTGCAAGCGGGTTTTTAAGTGCTCTGGAGTCATTTCGTTGCAAGCGGGTTTTTAAGTGCTCTGGAGTCATTTCGTTGCAAGCGGGTTTTTAAGTGCTCTGGAGTCATTTCGTTGCAAGCGGGTTTTTAAGTGCTCTGGAGTCATTTCGTTGCAAGCGGGTTTTTAAGTGCTCTGGAGTCATTTCGTTGCAAGCGGGTTTTTAAGTGCTCTGGAGTCATTTCGTTGCAAGCGGGTTTTTAAGTGCTCTGGAGTCATTTCGTTGCAAGCGGGTTTTTAAGTGCTCTGAAGGCATTTCGTTGTAAGCGGGTTTTTACGTGCTCTGGAGTCATTTCGTTGCAAGCGGGTTTTTACGTGCTCCGGAGTCATTTCATTGCAAGCGGGTTTTTACATACTTCTCAGACATTTCACTGGAAGCGGGTTTTTTAAGTGCTCTGGAGTCATTTCGTTGCAAGCGGGTTTTTAAATACTCTGGAGTCATTTCATTGCAAGCGGGTTTTTACATACTTCTCAGACATTTCACTGGAAGCGGGTTTTTTAAGTGCTCTGGAGTCATTTCGTTGCAAGCGGGTTTTTAAGTACTCTGGAGTCATTTCGTTGCAAGCGGGTTTTTAAGTGCTCTGGAGTCATTTCGTTGCAAGCGGGTTTTTAAGTGCTCTGGAGTCATTTCGTTGCAAGCGGGTTTTTAAGTGTTCTGGAGTCATTTCGTTGCGAGCGGGTTTTTAAGTGCTCTGGAGTCATTTCGTTGCAAGCGGGTTTTTAATTGCTCTGGAGTCATTTCGTTGCGAGCGGGTTTTTAAGTGCTCTGGAGTCATTTCGTTTCAAGCGGGTTTTTAATTGCTCTGGAGTCATTTCGTTGCAAGCGGGTTTTTAAGTGTTCTGGAGTCATTTCGTTGCAAGCGGGTTTTTAAGTGCTCTGGAGTCATTTCGTTGCAAGCGGGTTTTTAAGTGCTCTGGAGTCATTTCGTTGCAAGCGGGTTTTTAAGTGTTCTGGAGTCATTTCGTTGCAAGCGGGTTTTTAAGTGCTCTGGAGTCATTTCGTTGCAAGCGGGTTTTTAAGTACTCTGGAGTCATTTCGTTGCAAGCGGGTTTTTAATTGCTCTGGAGTCATTTCGTTGTAAGCGGGTTTTTAAGTGCTCTGGAGTCATTTCGTTGCAAGCGGGTTTTTAAGTGCTCTGGAGTCATTTCGTTGCGAGCGGGTTTTTAAGTGCTCTGGAGTCATTTCGTTGCAAGCGGGTTTTTAAGTGCTCTGTAGTCATTTCGTTGCAAGCGGGTTTTTAAGTGCTCTGGAGTCATTTCGTTGCAAGCGGGTTTTTAAGTGTTCTGGAGTCATTTCGTTGCAAGCGGGTTTTTAAGTGCTCTGGAGTCATTTCGTTGCAAGCGGGTTTTTAAGTGCTCTGGAGTCATTTCGTTGCAAGCGGGTTTTTAAGTGCTCTGGAGTCATTTCGTTGCAAGCGGGTTTTTAAGTGCTCTGGAGTCATTTCGTTGCAAGCGGGTTTTTAAGTGCTCTGGAGTCATTTCGTTGCAAGCGGGTTTTTAAGTGCTCTGGAGTCATTTCGTTGCAAGCGGGTTTTTAAGTGCTCTGGAGTCATTTCGTTGCAAGCGGGTTTTTAAGTGCTCTGGAGTCATTTCGTTGCAAGCGGGTTTTTAAGTGCTCTGGAGTCATTTCGTTGCAAGCGGGTTTTTAAGTGCTCTGGAGTCATTTCGTTGCAAGCGGGTTTTTAAGTGCTCTGGAGTCATTTCGTTGCAAGCGGGTTTTTAAGTGCTCTGGAGTCATTTCGTTGCAAGCGGGTTTTTAAGTGCTCTGGAGTCATTTCGTTGCAAGCGGGTTTTTAAGTGCTCTGGAGTCATTTCGTTGCAAGCGGGTTTTTAAGTGCTCTGGAGTCATTTCGTTGCAAGCGGGTTTTTAAGTGCTCTGGAGTCATTTCGTTGCAAGCGGGTTTTTAAGTGCTCTGGAGTCATTTCGTTGCAATCGGGTTTTTAAGTGCTCTGGAGTCATTTCGTTGCAAGCGGGTTTTTAAGTGCTCTGGAGTCATTTCGTTGCAAGCGGGTTTTTAAGTGCTCTGGAGTCATTTCGTTGCAAGCGGGTTTTTAAGTGCTCTGAAGGCATTTCGTTGTAAGCGGGTTTTTACGTGCTCTGGAGTCATTTCGTTGCAAGCGGGTTTTTACGTGCTCCGGAGTCATTTCATTGCAAGCGGGTTTTTACATACTTCTCAGACATTTCACTGGAAGCGGGTTTTTTAAGTGCTCTGGAGTCATTTCGTTGCAAGCGGGTTTTTAAATACTCTGGAGTCATTTCATTGCAAGCGGGTTTTTACATACTTCTCAGACATTTCACTGGAAGCGGGTTTTTTAAGTGCTCTGGAGTCATTTCGTTGCAAGCGGGTTTTTAAGTACTCTGGAGTCATTTCGTTGCAAGCGGGTTTTTAAGTGCTCTGGAGTCATTTCGTTGCAAGCGGGTTTTTAAGTGCTCTGAAGGCATTTCGTTGCAAGCGGGTTTTTAAGTGCTCTGGAGTCATTTCGTTGCAAGCGGGTTTTTAAGTGTTCTGGAGTCATTTCGTTGCAAGCGGGATTTTAAGTGCTCTGGAGTAATTTCGTTGCAAGCGGGTTTTTAATTGCTCTGGAGTCATTTCGTTGTAAGTGGGTTTTTAAGTGCTCTGGAGTCATTTCGTTGCAAGCGGGTTTTTAAGTGTTCTGGAGTCATTTCGTTGCGAGCGGGTTTTTAAGTGCTCTGGATTCATTTCGTTGCAAGCGGGTTTTTAATTGCTCTGGAGTCATTTCGTTGCGAGCTGGTTTTTAAGTGCTCTGGAGTCATTTCGTTGCGAGCGGGTTTTTAATTGCTCTGGAGTCATTTCGTTGCAAGCGGGTTTTTAAGTGTTCTGGAGTCATTTCGTTGCAAGCGGGTTTTTAAGTGCTCTGGAGTCATTTCGTTGCAAGCGGGTTTTTAAGTGCTCTGGAGTCATTTCGTTGCAAGCGGATTTTTAAGTGCTCTGGAGTCATTTCGTTGCAAGCGGGTTTTTAAGTGCTCTGGAGTCATTTCGTTGCAAGCGGGTTTTTAATTGCTCTGGAGTCATTTCGTTGCGAGCGGGTTTTTAAGTGCTCTGGAGTCATTTCGTTGCAAGCGGGTTTTTAATTGCTCTGGAGTCATTTCGTTGCAAGCGGGTTTTTAAGTGTTCTGGAGTCATTTCGTTGCAAGCGGGTTTTTAAGTGCTCTGGAGTCATTTCGTTGCAAGTGGGTTTTTAAGTGCTCTGGAGTCATTTCGTTGCAAGCGGGTTTTTAAGTGCTCTGGAGTCATTTCGTTGCAAGCGGGTTTTTAAGTGCTCTGGAGTCATTTCGTTGCAAGCGGGTTTTTAAGTGCTCTGGAGTCATTTCGTTGCAAGCGGGTTTTTAAGTGTTCTGGAGTCATTTCGTTGCAAGCGGGTTTTTACGTGCTCTGGAGTCATTTCGTTGCAAGCGGGTTTTTACGTGCTCTGGAGTCATTTCGTTGCAAGCGGGTTTTTAAGTGCTCTGGAGTCATTTCGTTGCAAGCGGGTTTTTAAGTGCTCTGGAGTCATTTCGTTGCAAGCGGGTTTTTAAGTGCTCTGGAGTCATTTCGTTGCAAGCGGGTTTTTAAGTGCTCTGGAGTCCTTTCGTTGCAAGCGGGTTTTTAAGTGCTCTGGAGTCATTTCGTTGCAAGCGGGTTTTTAAGTGCTCTGGAGTCATTTCGTTGCAAGCGGGTTTTTAAGTGCTCTGGAGTCATTTCGTTGCAAGCGGGTTTTTAAGTGCTCTGGAGTCATTTCGTTGCAAGCGGGTTTTTAAGTGCTCTGGAGTCATTTCGTTGCAAGCGGGTTTTTAAGTGCTCTGGAGTCATTTCGTTGCAAGCGGGTTTTTAAGTGCTCTGGAGTCATTTCGTTGCAAGCGGGTTTTTAAGTGCTCTGAAGGCATTTCGTTGTAAGCGGGTTTTTACGTGCTCTGGAGTCATTTCGTTGCAAGCGGGTTTTTACGTGCTCCGGAGTCATTTCATTGCAAGCGGGTTTTTACATACTTCTCAGACATTTCACTGGAAGCGGGTTTTTTAAGTGCTCTGGAGTCATTTCGTTGCAAGCGGGTTTTTAAATACTCTGGAGTCATTTCATTGCAAGCGGGTTTTTACATACTTCTCAGACATTTCACTGGAAGCGGGTTTTTTAAGTGCTCTGGAGTCATTTCGTTGCAAGCGGGTTTTTAAGTACTCTGGAGTCATTTCGTTGCAAGCGGGTTTTTAAGTGCTCTGGAGTCATTTCGTTGCAAGCGGGTTTTTAAGTGCTCTGAAGGCATTTCGTTGCAAGCGGGTTTTTAAGTGCTCTGAAGGCATTTCGTTGTAAGCGGGTTTTTACGTGCTCTGGAGTCATTTCGTTGCAAGCGGGTTTTTACGTGCTCCGGAGTCATTTCATTGCAAGCGGGTTTTTACATACTTCTCAGACATTTCACTGGAAGCGGGTTTTTTAAGTGCTCTGGAGTCATTTCGTTGCAAGCGGGTTTTTAAATACTCTGGAGTCATTTCATTGCAAGCGGGTTTTTACATACTTCTCAGACATTTCACTGGAAGCGGGTTTTTTAAGTGCTCTGGAGTCATTTCGTTGCAAGCGGGTTTTTAAGTACTCTGGAGTCATTTCGTTGCAAGCGGGTTTTTAAGTGCTCTGGAGTCATTTCGTTGCAAGCGGGTTTTTAAGTGCTCTGGAGTCATTTCGTTGCAAGCGGGTTTTTAATTGCTCTGGAGTCATTTCGTTGTAAGCGGGTTTTTAAGTGCTCTGGAGTCATTTCGTTGCAAGCGGGTTTTTAAGTGCTCTGGAGTCATTTCGTTGCGAGCGGGTTTTTAAGTGCTCTGGAGTCATTTCGTTGCAAGCGGGTTTTTAAGTGCTCTGTAGTCATTTCGTTGCAAGCGGGTTTTTAAGTGCTCTGGAGTCATTTCGTTGCAAGCGGGTTTTTACGTGCTCCGGAGTCATTTCATTGCAAGCGGGTTTTTACATACTTCTCAGACATTTCACTGGAAGCGGGTTTTTTAAGTGCTCTGGAGTCATTTCGTTGCAAGCGGGTTTTTAAATACTCTGGAGTCATTTCATTGCAAGCGGGTTTTTACATACTTCTCAGACATTTCACTGGAAGCGGGTTTTTTAAGTGCTCTGGAGTCATTTCGTTGCAAGCGGGTTTTTAAGTACTCTGGAGTCATTTCGTTGCAAGCGGGTTTTTAAGTGCTCTGGAGTCATTTCGTTGCAAGCGGGTTTTTAAGTGCTCTGAAGGCATTTCGTTGCAAGCGGGTTTTTAAGTGCTCTGGAGTCATTTCGTTGCAAGCGGGATTTTAAGTGCTCTGGAGTCATTTCGTTGCAAGCGGGTTTTTAATTGCTCTGGAGTCATTTCGTTGCAAGCGGGTTTTTAAGTGCTCTGGAGTCATTTCGTTGCAAGCGGGTTTTTAAGTGCTCTGGAGTCATTTCGTTGCAAGCGGGTTTTTAAGTGTTCTGGAGTCATTTCGTTGCAAGCGGGTTTTTAAGTGCTCTGGAGTCATTTCGTTGCAAGCGGGTTTTTAAGTGCTCTGGAGTCATTTCGTTGCAAGCGGGTTTTTAAGTGCTCTGGAGTCATTTCGTTGCAAGCGGGTTTTTAAGTGCTCTGGAGTCATTTCGTTGCAAGCGGGTTTTTAAGTGCTCTGGAGTCATTTCGTTGCAAGCGGGTTTTTAAGTGCTCTGGAGTCATTTCGTTGCAAGCGGGTTTTTAAGTGCTCTGGAGTCATTTCGTTGCAAGCGGGTTTTTAAGTGCTCTGGAGTCATTTCGTTGCAAGCGGGTTTTTAAGTGCTCTGGAGTCATTTCGTTGCAAGCGGGTTTTTAAGTGCTCTGGAGTCATTTCGTTGCAAGCGGGTTTTTAAGTGCTCTGGAGTCATTTCGTTGCAAGCGGGTTTTTAAGTGCTCTGGAGTCATTTCGTTGCAAGCGGGTTTTTAAGTGCTCTGGAGTCATTTCGTTGCAAGCGGGTTTTTAAGTGCTCTGGAGTCATTTCGTTGCAAGCGGGTTTTTAAGTGCTCTGGAGTCATTTCGTTGCAAGCGGGTTTTTAAGTGCTCTGGAGTCATTTCGTTGCAAGCGGGTTTTTAAGTGCTCTGGAGTCATTTCGTTGCAATCGGGTTTTTAAGTGCTCTGGAGTCATTTCGTTGCAAGCGGGTTTTTAAGTGCTCTGGAGTCATTTCGTTGCAAGCGGGTTTTTAAGTGCTCTGGAGTCATTTCGTTGCAAGCGGGTTTTTAAGTGCTCTGAAGGCATTTCGTTGTAAGCGGGTTTTTACGTGCTCTGGAGTCATTTCGTTGCAAGCGGGTTTTTACGTGCTCCGGAGTCATTTCATTGCAAGCGGGTTTTTACATACTTCTCAGACATTTCACTGGAAGCGGGTTTTTTAAGTGCTCTGGAGTCATTTCGTTGCAAGCGGGTTTTTAAATACTCTGGAGTCATTTCATTGCAAGCGGGTTTTTACATACTTCTCAGACATTTCACTGGAAGCGGGTTTTTTAAGTGCTCTGGAGTCATTTCGTTGCAAGCGGGTTTTTAAGTACTCTGGAGTCATTTCGTTGCAAGCGGGTTTTTAAGTGCTCTGGAGTCATTTCGTTGCAAGCGGGTTTTTAAGTGCTCTGAAGGCATTTCGTTGCAAGCGGGTTTTTAAGTGCTCTGGAGTCATTTCGTTGCAAGCGGGTTTTTAAGTGTTCTGGAGTCATTTCGTTGCAAGCGGGATTTTAAGTGCTCTGGAGTCATTTCGTTGCAAGCGGGTTTTTAATTGCTCTGGAGTCATTTCGTTGTAAGCGGGTTTTTAAGTGCTCTGGAGTCATTTCGTTGCAAGCGGGTTTTTAAGTGTTCTGGAGTCATTTCGTTGCGAGCGGGATTTCGTTGCAAGCGGGTTTTTAAGTGTTCTGGAGTCATTTCGTTGCGAGCGGGTTTTTAAGTGCTCTGGAGTCATTTCGTTGCAAGCGGGTTTTTAATTGCTCTGGAGTCATTTCGTTGCGAGCGGGTTTTTAAGTGCTCTGGAGTCATTTCGTTGCAAGCGGGTTTTTAATTGCTCTGGAGTCATTTCGTTGCAAGCGGGTTTTTAAGTGTTCTGGAGTCATTTCGTTGCAAGCGGGTTTTTAAGTGCTCTGGAGTCATTTCGTTGCAAGCGGGTTTTTAAGTGCTCTGGAGTCATTTCGTTGCAAGCGGGTTTTTAAGTGTTCTGGAGTCATTTCGTTGCAAGCGGGTTTTTAAGTGCTCTGGAGTCATTTCGTTGCAAGCGGGTTTTTAAGTGCTCTGGAGTCATTTCGTTGCAAGCGGGTTTTTAAGTGCTCTGGAGTCATTTCGTTGCAAGCGGGTTTTTAAGTGCTCTGGAGTCATTTCGTTGCAAGCGGGTTTTTAAGTGCTCTGGAGTCATTTCGTTGCAAGCGGGTTTTTAAGTGCTCTGGAGTCATTTCGTTGCAAGCGGGTTTTTAAGTGCTCTGGAGTCATTTCGTTGCAAGCGGGTTTTTAATTGCTCTGGAGTCATTTCGTTGTAAGCGGGTTTTTAAGTGCTCTGGAGTCATTTCGTTGCAAGCGGGTTTTTAAGTGCTCTGGAGTCATTTCGTTGCGAGCGGGTTTTTAAGTGCTCTGGAGTCATTTCGTTGCAAGCGGGTTTTTAAGTGCTCTGGAGTCATTTCGTTGCGAGCGGGTTTTTAAGTGCTCTGGAGTCATTTCGTTGCAAGCGGGTTTTTAAGTGTTCTGGAGTCATTTCGTTGCAAGCGGGTTTTTAAGTGCTCTGGAGTCATTTCGTTGCAAGCGGGTTTTTAAGTGCTCTGGAGTCATTTCGTTGCAAGCGGGTTTTTAAGTGCTCTGGAGTCATTTCGTTGCAAGCGGGTTTTTAAGTGCTCTGGAGTCATTTCGTTGCAAGCGGGTTTTTAAGTGCTCTGGAGTCATTTCGTTGCAAGCGGGTTTTTAAGTGCTCTGGAGTCATTTCGTTGCAAGCGGGTTTTTAAGTGCTCTGGAGTCATTTCGTTGCAAGCGGGTTTTTAAGTGCTCTGGAGTCATTTCGTTGCAAGCGGGTTTTTAAGTGCTCTGAAGGCATTTCGTTGTAAGCGGGTTTTTACGTGCTCTGGAGTCATTTCGTTGCAAGCGGGTTTTTACGTGCTCCGGAGTCATTTCATTGCAAGCGGGTTTTTACATACTTCTCAGACATTTCACTGGAAGCGGGTTTTTTAAGTGCTCTGGAGTCATTTCGTTGCAAGCGGGTTTTTAAATACTCTGGAGTCATTTCATTGCAAGCGGGTTTTTACATACTTCTCAGACATTTCACTGGAAGCGGGTTTTTTAAGTGCTCTGGAGTCATTTCGTTGCAAGCGGGTTTTTAAGTACTCTGGAGTCATTTCGTTGCAAGCGGGTTTTTAAGTGCTCTGGAGTCATTTCGTTGCAAGCGGGTTTTTAAGTGCTCTGAAGGCATTTCGTTGCAAGCGGGTTTTTAAGTGCTCTGGAGTCATTTCGTTGCAAGCGGGTTTTTAAGTGTTCTGGAGTCATTTCGTTGCAAGCGGGATTTTAAGTGCTCTGGAGTCATTTCGTTGCAAGCGGGTTTTTAATTGCTCTGGAGTCATTTCGTTGTAAGCGGGTTTTTAAGTGCTCTGGAGTCATTTCGTTGCAAGCGGGTTTTTAAGTGTTCTGGAGTCATTTCGTTGCGAGCGGGATTTCGTTGCAAGCGGGTTTTTAAGTGTTCTGGAGTCATTTCGTTGCGAGCGGGTTTTTAAGTGCTCTGGAGTCATTTCGTTGCAAGCGGGTTTTTAATTGCTCTGGAGTCATTTCGTTGCGAGCGGGTTTTTAAGTGCTCTGGAGTCATTTCGTTGCAAGCGGGTTTTTAATTGCTCTGGAGTCATTTCGTTGCAAGCGGGTTTTTAAGTGTTCTGGAGTCATTTCGTTGCAAGCGGGTTTTTAAGTGCTCTGGAGTCATTTCGTTGCAAGCGGGTTTTTAAGTGCTCTGGAGTCATTTCGTTGCAAGCGGGTTTTTAAGTGTTCTGGAGTCATTTCGTTGCAAGCGGGTTTTTAAGTGCTCTGGAGTCATTTCGTTGCAAGCGGGTTTTTAAGTGCTCTGGAGTCATTTCGTTGCAAGCGGGTTTTTAAGTGCTCTGGAGTCATTTCGTTGCAAGCGGGTTTTTAAGTGTTCTGGAGTCATTTCGTTGCAAGCGGGTTTTTAAGTGCTCTGGAGTCATTTCGTTGCAAGCGGGTTTTTAAGTGCTCTGGAGTCATTTCGTTGCAAGCGGGTTTTTAAGTGCTCTGGAGTCATTTCGTTGCAAGCGGGTTTTTAATTGCTCTGGAGTCATTTCGTTGTAAGCGGGTTTTTAAGTGCTCTGGAGTCATTTCGTTGCAAGCGGGTTTTTAAGTGCTCTGGAGTCATTTCGTTGCGAGCGGGTTTTTAAGTGCTCTGGAGTCATTTCGTTGCAAGCGGGTTTTTAAGTGCTCTGGAGTCATTTCGTTGCGAGCGGGTTTTTAAGTGCTCTGGAGTCATTTCGTTGCAAGCGGGTTTTTAAGTGCTCTGGAGTCATTTCGTTGCAAGCGGGTTTTTAAGTGCTCTGGAGTCATTTCGTTGCAATCGGGTTTTTAAGTGCTCTGGAGTCATTTCGTTGCAAGCGGGTTTTTAAGTGCTCTGGAGTCATTTCGTTGCAATCGGGTTTTTAAGTGCTCTGGAGTCATTTCGTTGCAAGCGGGTTTTTAAGTGCTCTGGAGTCATTTCGTTGCAAGCGGGTTTTTAAGTGCTCTGGAGTCATTTCGTTGCAAGCGGGTTTTTAAGTGCTCTGAAGGCATTTCGTTGTAAGCGGGTTTTTACGTGCTCTGGAGTCATTTCGTTGCAAGCGGGTTTTTACGTGCTCCGGAGTCATTTCATTGCAAGCGGGTTTTTACATACTTCTCAGACATTTCACTGGAAGCGGGTTTTTTAAGTGCTCTGGAGTCATTTCGTTGCAAGCGGGTTTTTAAATACTCTGGATTCATTTCATTGCAAGCGGGTTTTTACATACTTCTCAGACATTTCACTGGAAGCGGGTTTTTTAAGTGCTCTGGAGTCATTTCGTTGCAAGCGGGTTTTAAAGTACTCTGGAGTCATTTCGTTGCAAGCGGGTTTTTAAGTGCTCTGGAGTCATTTCGTTGCAAGCGGGTTTTTAAGTGCTCTGAAGGCATTTCGTTGCAAGCGGGTTTTTAAGTGCTCTGGAGTCATTTCGTTGCAAGCGGGTTTTTAAGTGCTCTGGAGTCATTTCGTTGCAAGCGGGTTTTTAAGTGCTCTGAAGGCATTTCGTTGCAAGCGGGTTTTTAAGTGCTCTGGAGTCATTTCGTTGCAAGCGGGTTTTTAAGTGTTCTGGAGTCATTTCGTTGCAAGCGGGATTTTAAGTGCTCTGGAGTCATTTCGTTGCAAGCGGGTTTTTAATTGCTCTGGAGTCATTTCGTTGCAAGCGGGTTTTTAAGTGCTCTGGAGTCATTTCGTTGCAAGCGGGTTTTTAAGTGCTCTGAAGGCATTTCGTTGTAAGCGGGTTTTTACGTGCTCTGGAGTCATTTCGTTGCAAGCGGGTTTTTACGTGCTCTGGAGTCATTTCATTGCAAGCGGGTTTTTACATACTTCTCAGACATTTCACTGGAAGCGGGTTTTTTAAGTGCTCTGGAGTCATTTCGTTGCAAGCGGGTTTTTAAATACTCTGGAGTCATTTCGTTGCAAGCGGGTTTTTACATACTTCTCAGACATTTCACTGGAAGCGGGTTTTTTAAGTGCTCTGGAGTCATTTCGTTGCAAGCGGGTTTTTAAGTACTCTGGAGTCATTTCGTTGCAAGCGGGTTTTTAAATGCTCTGGAGTCATTTCGTTGCAAGCGGGTTTTTAAGTGCTCTGGAGTCATTTCGTTGCAAGCGGGTGTTTAAGTGCTCTGGAGTCATTTCGTTGCGAGCGGGTTTTTAAGTGCTCTGGAGTCATTTCGTTGCGAGCGGGTTTTTAAGTGCTCTGGAGTCATTTCGTTGCGAGCGGGTTTTTAAGTGCTCTGGAGTCATTTCGTTGCGAGCAGGTTTTTAATTGCTCTGGAGTCATTTCGTTGCAAGCGGGTTTTTAAGTGCTCTGGAGTCATTTCGTAGCAAGCAGGTTTTTAATTGCTCTGGAGTCATTTCGTTGCAAGCGGGTTTTTAAGTGTTCTGGAGTCATTTCGTTGCAAGCGGGTTTTTAAGTGCTCTGGAGTCATTTCGTTGCAAGCGGGTTTTTAATTGCTCTGGAGTCATTTCGTTGCGAGCGGGTTTTTAAGTGCTCTGGAGTCATTTCGTTGCAAGCGGGTTTTTAATTGCTCTGGAGTCATTTCGTTGCGAGCGGGTTTTTAAGTGCTCTGGAGTCATTTCGTTGCAAGCGGGTTTTTAATTGCTCTGGAGTCATTTCGTTGCAAGCGGGTTTTTAAGTGTTCTGGAGTCATTTCGTTGCAAGCGGGTTTTTAAGTGCTCTGGAGTCATTTCGTTGCAAGCGGGTTTTTACGTGCTCTGGAGTCATCTCGTTGCAAGCGGGTGTTTAAGTGCTCTGGAGTCATTTCGTTGCGAGCGGGTTTTTAAGTGCTCTGGAGTCATTTCGTTGCGAGCGGGTTTTTAAGTGCTCTGGAGTCATTTCGTAGCAAGCAGGTTTTTAATTGCTCTGGAGTCATTTCGTTGCAAGCGGGTTTTTAAGTGTTCTGGAGTCATTTCGTTGCAAGCGGGTTTTTAAGTGCTCTGGAGTCATTTCGTTGCAAGCGGGTTTTTAATTGCTCTGGAGTCATTTCGTTGCGAGCGGGTTTTTAAGTGCTCTGGAGTCATTTCGTTGCAAGCGGGTTTTTAATTGCTCTGGAGTCATTTCGTTGCAAGCGGGTTTTTAAGTGTTCTGGAGTCATTTCGTTGCAAGCGGGTTTTTAAGTGCTCTGGAGTCATTTCGTTGCAAGCGGGTTTTTAAGTGCTCTGGAGTCATTTCGTTGCAAGCGGGTTTTTAAGTGCTCTGGAGTCATTTCGTTGCAAGCGGGTTTTTAAGTGCTCTGGAGTCATTTCGTTGCAAGCGGGTTTTTAAGTGCTCTGGAGTCATTTCGTTGCAAGCGGGTTTTTAAGTGCTCTGGAGTCATTTCGTTGCAAGCGGGTTTTTAAGTGCTCTGGAGTCATTTCGTTGCAAGCGGGTTTTTAAGTGCTCTGGAGTCATTTCGTTGCAAGCGGGTTTTTAAGTGCTCTGGAGTCATTTCGTTGCAAGCGGGTTTTTAAGTGCTCTGGAGTCATTTCGTTGCAAGCGGGTTTTTAAGTGCTCTGAAGGCATTTCGTTGTAAGCGGGTTTTTACGTGCTCTGGAGTCATTTCGTTGCAAGCGGGTTTTTACGTGCTCCGGAGTCATTTCATTGCAAGCGGGTTTTTACATACTTCTCAGACATTTCACTGGAAGCGGGTTTTTTAAGTGCTCTGGAGTCATTTCGTTGCAAGCGGGTTTTTAAATACTCTGGAGTCATTTCATTGCAAGCGGGTTTTTACATACTTCTCAGACATTTCACTGGAAGCGGGTTTTTTAAGTGCTCTGGAGTCATTTCGTTGCAAGCGGGTTTTTAAGTACTCTGGAGTCATTTCGTTGCAAGCGGGTTTTTAAGTGCTCTGGAGTCATTTCGTTGCAAGCGGGTTTTTAAGTGCTCTGAAGGCATTTCGTTGCAAGCGGGTTTTTAAGTGCTCTGGAGTCATTTCGTTGCAAGCGGGTTTTTAAGTGCTCTGGAGTCATTTCGTTGCAAGCGGGTTTTTAAGTGCTCTGAAGGCATTTCGTTGCAAGCGGGTTTTTAAGTGCTCTGGAGTCATTTCGTTGCAAGCGGGTTTTTAAGTGTTCTGGAGTCATTTCGTTGCAAGCGGGATTTTAAGTGCTCTGGAGTCATTTCGTTGCAAGCGGGTTTTTAAGTGCTCTGAAGGCATTTCGTTGCAAGCGGGTTTTTAAGTGCTCTGGAGTCATTTCGTTGCAAGCGGGTTTTTAAGTGTTCTGGAGTCATTTCGTTGCAAGCGGGATTTTAAGTGCTCTGGAGTCATTTCGTTGCAAGCGGGTTTTTAATTGCTCTGGAGTCATTTCGTTGCAAGCGGGTTTTTAAGTGCTCTGGAGTCATTTCGTTGCAAGCGGGTTTTTAAGTGCTCTGAAGGCATTTCGTTGTAAGCGGGTTTTTACGTGCTCTGGAGTCATTTCGTTGCAAGCGGGTTTTTACGTGCTCTGGAGTCATTTCATTGCAAGCGGGTTTTTACATACTTCTCAGACATTTCACTGGAAGCGGGTTTTTTAAGTGCTCTGGAGTCATTTCGTTGCAAGCGGGTTTTTAAATACTCTGGAGTCATTTCGTTGCAAGCGGGTTTTTACATACTTCTCAGACATTTCACTGGAAGCGGGTTTTTTAAGTGCTCTGGAGTCATTTCGTTGCAAGCGGGTTTTTAAGTACTCTGGAGTCATTTCGTTGCAAGCGGGTTTTTAAATGCTCTGGAGTCATTTCGTTGCAAGCGGGTTTTTAAGTGCTCTGGAGTCATTTCGTTGCAAGCGGGTGTTTAAGTGCTCTGGAGTCATTTCGTTGCGAGCGGGTTTTTAAGTGCTCTGGAGTCATTTCGTTGCGAGCGGGTTTTTAAGTGCTCTGGAGTCATTTCGTTGCGAGCGGGTTTTTAAGTGCTCTGGAGTCATTTCGTTGCAAGCAGGTTTTTAATTGCTCTGGAGTCATTTCGTTGCAAGCGGGTTTTTAAGTGTTCTGGAGTCATTTCGTTGCAAGCGGGTTTTTAAGTGCTCTGGAGTCATTTCGTTGCAAGCGGGTTTTTACGTGCTCTGGAGTCATTTCGTTGCAAGCGGGTGTTTAAGTGCTCTGGAGTCATTTCGTTGCGAGCGGGTTTTTAAGTGCTCTGGAGTCATTTCGTTGCGAGCGGGTTTTTAAGTGCTCTGGAGTCATTTCGTAGCAAGCAGGTTTTTAATTGCTCTGGAGTCATTTCGTTGCAAGCGGGTTTTTAAGTGTTCTGGAGTCATTTCGTTGCAAGCGGGTTTTTAAGTGCTCTGGAGTCATTTCGTTGCAAGCGGGTTTTTAATTGCTCTGGAGTCATTTCGTTGCGAGCGGGTTTTTAAGTGCTCTGGAGTCATTTCGTTGCAAGCGGGTTTTTAATTGCTCTGGAGTCATTTCGTTGCAAGCGGGTTTTTAAGTGTTCTGGAGTCATTTCGTTGCAAGCGGGTTTTTAAGTGCTCTGGAGTCATTTCGTTGCAAGCGGGTTTTTACGTGCTCTGGAGTCATTTCGTTGCAAGCGGGTGTTTAAGTGCTCTGGAGTCATTTCGATGCGAGCGGGTTTTTAAGTGCTCTGGAGTCATTTCGTTGCGAGCGGGTTTTTAAGTGCTCTGGAGTCATTTCGTAGCAAGCAGGTTTTTAATTGCTCTGGAGTCATTTCGTTGCAAGCGGGTTTTTAAGTGTTCTGGAGTCATTTCGTTGCAAGCGGGTTTTTAAGTGCTCTGGAGTCATTTCGTTGCAAGCGGGTTTTTAATTGCTCTGGAGTCATTTCGTTGCGAGCGGGTTTTTAAGTGCTCTGGAGTCATTTCGTTGCGAGCGGGTTTTTAATTGCTCTGGAGTCATTTCGTTGCAAGCGGGTTTTTAAGTGCTCTGGAGTCATTTCGTTGCAAGCGGGTTTTTAAGTGCTCTGGAGTCATTTCGTTGCAAGCGGGTTTTTAAGTGCTCTGGAGTCATTTCGTTGCAAGCGGGTTTTTAAGTGCTCTGGAGTCATTTCGTTGCAAGCGGGTTTTTAAGTGCTCTGGAGTCATTTCGTTGCAAGCGGGTTTTTAAGTGCTCTGGAGTCATTTCGTTGCAAGCGGGTTTTTAAGTGCTCTGGAGTCATTTCGTTGCAAGCGGGTTTTTAAGTGCTCTGGAGTCATTTCGTTGCAAGCGGGTTTTTAAGTGCTCTGGAGTCATTTCGTTGCAAGCGGGTTTTTAAGTGCTCTGGAGTCATTTCGTTGCAAGCGGGTTTTTAAGTGCTCTGGAGTCATTTCGTTGCAAGCGGGTTTTTAAGTGCTCTGAAGGCATTTCGTTGTAAGCGGGTTTTTACGTGCTCTGGAGTCATTTCGTTGCAAGCGGGTTTTTACGTGCTCCGGAGTCATTTCATTGCAAGCGGGTTTTTACATACTTCTCAGACATTTCACTGGAAGCGGGTTTTTTAAGTGCTCTGGAGTCATTTCGTTGCAAGCGGGTTTTTAAATACTCTGGAGTCATTTCATTGCAAGCGGGTTTTTACATACTTCTCAGACATTTCACTGGAAGCGGGTTTTTTAAGTGCTCTGGAGTCATTTCGTTGCAAGCGGGTTTTTAAGTACTCTGGAGTCATTTCGTTGCAAGCGGGTTTTTAAGTGCTCTGGAGTCATTTCGTTGCAAGCGGGTTTTTAAGTGCTCTGGAGTCATTTCGTTGCAAGCGGGTTTTTAAGTGCTCTGGAGTCATTTCGTTGCAAGCGGGTTTTTAAGTGCTCTGGAGTCATTTCGTTGCAAGCGGGTTTTTAAGTGCTCTGAAGGCATTTCGTTGTAAGCGGGTTTTTACGTGCTCTGGAGTCATTTCGTTGCAAGCGGGTTTTTACGTGCTCCGGAGTCATTTCATTGCAAGCGGGTTTTTACATACTTCTCAGACATTTCACTGGAAGCGGGTTTTTTAAGTGCTCTGGAGTCATTTCGTTGCAAGCGGGTTTTTAAATACTCTGGAGTCATTTCATTGCAAGCGGGTTTTTACATACTTCTCAGACATTTCACTGGAAGCGGGTTTTTTAAGTGCTCTGGAGTCATTTCGTTGCAAGCGGGTTTTTAAGTACTCTGGAGTCATTTCGTTGCAAGCGGGTTTTTAAGTGCTCTGGAGTCATTTCGTTGCAAGCGGGTTTTTAAGTGCTCTGAAGGCATTTCGTTGCAAGCGGGTTTTTAAGTGCTCTGGAGTCATTTCGTTGCAAGCGGGTTTTTAAGTGCTCTGGAGTCATTTCGTTGCAAGCGGGTTTTTAAGTGCTCTGAAGGCATTTCGTTGCAAGCGGGTTTTTAAGTGCTCTGGAGTCATTTCGTTGCAAGCGGGTTTTTAAGTGTTCTGGAGTCATTTCGTTGCAAGCGGGATTTTAAGTGCTCTGGAGTCATTTCGTTGCAAGCGGGTTTTTAATTGCTCTGGAGTCATTTCGTTGCAAGCGGGTTTTTAAGTGCTCTGGAGTCATTTCGTTGCAAGCGGGTTTTTAAGTGCTCTGAAGGCATTTCGTTGTAAGCGGGTTTTTACGTGCTCTGGAGTCATTTCGTTGCAAGCGGGTTTTTACGTGCTCTGGAGTCATTTCATTGCAAGCGGGTTTTTACATACTTCTCAGACATTTCACTGGAAGCGGGTTTTTTAAGTGCTCTGGAGTCATTTCGTTGCAAGCGGGTTTTTAAATACTCTGGAGTCATTTCGTTGCAAGCGGGTTTTTACATACTTCTCAGACATTTCACTGGAAGCGGGTTTTTTAAGTGCTCTGGAGTCATTTCGTTGCAAGCGGGTTTTTAAGTACTCTGGAGTCATTTCGTTGCAAGCGGGTTTTTAAATGCTCTGGAGTCATTTCGTTGCAAGCGGGTTTTTAAGTGCTCTGGAGTCATTTCGTTGCAAGCAGGTGTTTAAGTGCTCTGGAGTCATTTCGTTGCGAGCGGGTTTTTAAGTGCTCTGGAGTCATTTCGTTGCGAGCGGGTTTTTAAGTGCTCTGGAGTCATTTCGTTGCGAGCGGGTTTTTAAGTGCTCTGGAGTCATTTCGTTGCAAGCAGGTTTTTAATTGCTCTGGAGTCATTTCGTTGCAAGCGGGTTTTTAAGTGTTCTGGAGTCATTTCGTTGCAAGCGGGTTTTTAAGTGCTCTGGAGTCATTTCGTTGCAAGCGGGTTTTTACGTGCTCTGGAGTCATTTCGTTGCAAGCGGGTGTTTAAGTGCTCTGGAGTCATTTCGTTGCGAGCGGGTTTTTAAGTGCTCTGGAGTCATTTCGTTGCGAGCGGGTTTTTAAGTGCTCTGGAGTCATTTCGTAGGAAGCAGGTTTTTAATTGCTCTGGAGTCATTTCGTTGCAAGCGGGTTTTTAAGTGTTCTGGAGTCATTTCGTTGCAAGCGGGTTTTTAAGTGCTCTGGAGTCATTTCGTTGCAAGCGGGTTTTTAATTGCTCTGGAGTCATTTCGTTGCGAGCGGGTTTTTAAGTGCTCTGGAGTCATTTCGTTGCAAGCGGGTTTTTAATTGCTCTGGAGTCATTTCGTTGCAAGCGGGTTTTTAAGTGTTCTGGAGTCATTTCGTTGCAAGCGGGTTTTTAAGTGCTCTGGAGTCATTTCGTTGCAAGCGGGTTTTTACGTGCTCTGGAGTCATTTCGTTGCAAGCGGGTGTTTAAGTGCTCTGGAGTCATTTCGTTGCGAGCGGGTTTTTAAGTGCTCTGGAGTCATTTCGTTGCGAGCGGGTTTTTAAGTGCTCTGGAGTCATTTCGTAGCAAGCAGGTTTTTAATTGCTCTGGAGTCATTTCGTTGCAAGCGGGTTTTTAAGTGTTCTGGAGTCATTTCGTTGCAAGCGGGTTTTTAAGTGCTCTGGAGTCATTTCGTTGCAAGCGGGTTTTTAATTGCTCTGGAGTCATTTCGTTGCGAGCGGGTTTTTAAGTGCTCTGGAGTCATTTCGTTGCAAGCGGGTTTTTAATTGCTCTGGAGTCATTTCGTTGCAAGCGGGTTTTTAAGTGTTCTGGAGTCATTTCGTTGCAAGCAGGTTTTTAAGTGCTCTGGAGTCATTTCGTTGCAAGCGGGTTTTTAAGTGCTCTGGAGTCATTTCATTGCAAGCGGGTTTTTAAGTGTTCTGGAGTCATTTCGTTGCAAGCGGGTTTTTAAGTGCTCTGGAGTCATTTCGTTGCAAGCGGGTTTTTAAGTGCTCTGGAGTCATTTCGTTGCAAGCGGGTTTTTAAGTGCTCTGGAGTCATTTCGTTGCAAGCGGGTTTTTAAGTGCTCTGGAGTCATTTCGTTGCAAGCGGGTTTTTAAGTGCTCTGGAGTCATTTCGTTGCAAGCGGGTTTTTAAATGCTGTGGAGTCATTTCGTTGCAAGCGGGTTTTTAAGTGCTCTGGAGTCATTTCGTTGCAAGCGGGTTTTTAAGTGCTCTGGAGTCATTTCGTTGCAAGCGGGTTTTTAAGTGCTCTGGAGTCATTTCGTTGCAAGCGGGTTTTTAAGTGCTCTGGAGTCATTTCGTTGCAAGCGGGTTTTTAAGTGCTCTGGAGTCATTTCGTTGCAAGCGGGTTTTTAAGTGCTCTGGAGTCATTTCGTTGCAAGCGGGTTTTTAAGTGCTCTGAAGGCATTTCGTTGTAAGCGGGTTTTTACGTGCTCTGGAGTCATTTCGTTGCAAGCGGGTTTTTACATACTTCTCAGACATTTCACTGGAAGCGGGTTTTTTAAGTGCTCTGGAGTCATTTCGTTGCAAGCGGGTTTTTAAATACTCTGGAGTCATTTCGTTGCAAGCGGGTTTTTACATACTTCTCAGACATTTCACTGGAAGCGGGTTTTTTAAGTGCTCTGGAGTCATTTCGTTGCAAGCGGGTTTTTAAGTACTCTGGAGTCATTTCGTTGCAAGCGGGTTTTTAAGTGCTCTGGAGTCATTTCGTTGCAAGCGGGTTTTTAAGTGCTCTGGAGTCATTTCGTTGCAAGCGGGTGTTTAAGTGCTCTGGAGTCATTTCGTTGCGAGCGGGTTTTTAAGTGCTCTGGAGTCATTTCGTTGCAAGCAGGTTTTTAATTGCTCTGGAGTCATTTCGTTGCAAGCGGGTTTTGAAGTGCTCTGGAGTCATTTCGTTGCAAGCGGGTTTTTAAGTGCTCTGGAGTCATTTCGTTGCAAGCGGGTTTTGAAGTGCTCTGGAGTCATTTCGTTGCAAGCGGGTTTTTAAGTGCTCTGAAGGCATTTCGTTGTAAGCGGATTTTTACGTGCTCTGGAGTCATTTCGTTGCAAGCGGGTTTTTACGTGCTCCGGAGTCATTTCATTGCAAGCGGGTTTTTACATACTTCTCAGACATTTCACTGGAAGCGGGTTTTTTAAGTGCTCTGGAGTCATTTCGTTGCAAGCGGGTTTTTAAGTACTCTGGAGTCATTTCGTTGCAAGCGGGTTTTTAAGTGCTCTGGAGTCATTTCGTTGCAAGCGGGTTTTTAAGTGCTCTGAAGGCATTTCGTTGCAAGCGGGTTTTTAAGTGCTCTGGAGTCATTTCGTTGCAAGCGGGTTTTTAAGTGTTCTGGAGTCATTTCGTTGCAAGCGAGATTTTAAGTGCTCTGGAGTCATTTCGTTGCAAGCGGGTTTTTAATTGCTCTGGAGTCATTTCGTTGTAAGCGGGTTTTTAAGTGCTCTGGAGTCATTTCGTTGCAAGCGGGTTTTTAATTGCTCTGGAGTCATTTCGTTGCAAGCGGGTTTTTAAGTGTTCTGGAGTCATTTCGTTGCAAGCGGGTTTTTAAGTGCTCTGGAGTCATTTCGTTGCAAGCGGGTTTTTAAGTGCTCTGGAGTCATTTCGTTGCAAGCGGGTTTTTAAGTGCTATGGAGTCATTTCGTTGCAAGCGGGTTTTTAAGTGCTCTGAAGGCATTTCGTTGCAAGCGGGTTTTTAAGTGCTCTGGAGTCATTTCGTTGCAAGCGGGTTTTTAAGTGTTCTGGAGTCATTTCGTTGCAAGCGGGATTTTAAGTGCTCTGGAGTCATTTCGTTGCAAGCGGGTTTTTAATTGCTCTGGAGTCATTTCGTTGTAAGCGGGTTTTTAAGTGCTCTGGAGTCATTTCGTTGCGAGAGGGTTTTTAAGTGTTCTGGAGTCATTTCGTTGCGAGCGGGTTTTTAAGTGCTCTGGAGTCATTTCGTTGCGAGCGGGTTTTTAATTGGTCTGGAGTCATTTCGTTGCGAGCGGGTTTTTAAGTGTTCTGGAGTCATTTCGTTGCAAGCGGGTTTTTAAGTGCTCTGGAGTCATTTCGTTGCAAGCGGGTTTTTAATTGCTCTGGAGTCATTTCGTTGCAAGCGGGTTTTTAAGTGTTCTGGAGTCATTTCGTTGCAAGCGGGTTTTTAAGTGCTCTGGAGTCATTTCGTTGCAAGCGGGTTTTTAAGTGCTATGGAGTCATTTCGTTGCAAGCGGGTTTTTAAGTGTTCTGGAGTCATTTCTTTGCAAGCGGGTTTTTAAGTGCTCTGGAGTCATTTCGTTGCAAGCGGGTTTTTAAGTGCTCTGGAGTCATTTCGTTGCAAGCGGGTTTTTAAGTGCTCTGGAGTCATTTCGTTGCAAGCGGGTTTTTAAGTGCTCTGGAGTCATTTCGTTGCAAGCGGGTTTTTAAGTGCTCTGGAGTCATTTCGTTGCAAGCGGGTTTTTAAGTGCTCTGGAGTCATTTCGTTGCAAGCGGGTTTTTAAGTGCTCTGGAGTCATTTCGTTGCAAGCGGGTTTTTAAGTGTTCTGGAGTCATTTCGTTGCAAGCGGATTTTTAAGTGCTCTGGAGTCATTTCGTTGCAAGCGGGTTTTTAAGTGCTCTGGAGTCATTTCGTTGCAAGCGGGTTTTTAAGTGTTCTGGAGTCATTTCGTTGCAAGCGGGTTTTTAAGTGCTCTGGAGTCATTTCGTTGCAAGCGGGTTTTTAAGTGCTCTGGAGTCATTTCGTTGCAAGCGGGTTTTTAAGTGCTCTGGAGTCATTTCGTTGCAAGCGGGTTTTTAAGTGCTCTGGAGTCATTTCGTTGCAAGCGGTTTTTAAGTGCTCTGGAGTCATTTCGTTGCAAGCGGGTTTTTAAGTGCTCTGGAGTCATTTCGTTGCAAGCGGGTTTTTAAGTGCTCTGGAGTCATTTCGTTGCAAGCGGGTTTTTAAGTGCTCTGGAGTCATTTCGTTGCAAGCGGGTTTTTAAGTGCTCTGGAGTCATTTCGTTGCAAGCGGGTTTTTAAGTGCTCTGGAGTCATTTCGTTGCAAGCGGGTTTTTAAGTGCTCTGGAGTCATTTCGTTGCAAGCGGGTTTTTAAGTGCTCTGGAGTCATTTCGTTGCAAGCGGGTTTTTAAGTGCTCTGAAGGCATTTCGTTGTAAGCGGGTTTTTACGTGCTCTGGAGTCATTTCGTTGCAAGCGGGTTTTTACGTGCTCTGGAGTCATTTCATTGCAAACGGGTTTTTACATACTTCTCAGACATTTCACTGGAAGCGGGTTTTTTAAGTGCTCTGGAGTCATTTCGTTGCAAGCGGGTTTTTAAATACTCTGGAGTCATTTCGTTGCAAGCGGGTTTTTAAGTGCTCTGAAGGCATTTCGTTGTAAGCGGGTTTTTACGTGCTCTGGAGTCATTTCGTTGCAAGCGGGTTTTTAAGTGCTCTGGAGTCATTTCGTTGCAAGCGGGTTTTTAAGTGCTCTGGAGTCATTTCGTTGCAAGCGGGTTTTTAAGTGCTCTGAAGGCATTTCGTTATAAGCGGGTTTTTACGTGCTCTGGAGTGATTTCGTTGCAAGCGGGTTTTTACGTGCTCTGGAGTCATTTCATTGCAAGCGGGTTTTTACATACTTCTCAGACATTTCACTGGAAGCGGGTTTTTTAAGTGCTCTGGAGTCATTTCGTTGCAAGCGGGTTTTTAAGTGCTCTGGAGTCATTTTGTTGCAAGCGGGTTTTTAAGTGCTCTGAAGGCATTTCGTTATAAGCGGGTTTTTACGTGCTCTGGAGTCATTTCGTTGCAAGCGGGTTTTTACGTGCTCTGGAGTCATTTCATTGCAAGCGGGTTTTTACATGCTTCTCAGACATTTCACTGGAAGCGGGTTTTTTAAGTGCTCTGGAGTCATTTCGTTGCAAGCGGGTTTTTAAATACTCTGGAGTCATTTTGTTGCAAGCGGGTTTTTACATACTTCTCAGACATTTCACTGGAAGCGGGTTTTTTAAGTGCTCTGGAGTCATTTCGTTGCAAGCGGGTTTTTAAGTACTCTGGAGTCATTTCGTTGCAAACGGGTTTTTAAGTGCTCTGGAGTCATTTCGTTGCAAGCGGGTTTTTAAGTGCTCTGGAGTCATTTCGTTGCAAGCGGGTGTTTAAGTGCTCTGGAGTCATTTCGTTGCAAGCGGGTTTTTAAGTGCTCTGGAGTCACTTCGTTGTGAGCGGGTTTTTAAGTGCTCTGGAGTCATTTCGTTGCAAGCGGGTTTTTAATTGATCTGGAGTCATTTCGTTGCGAGCGGGTTTTTAAGTGTTCTGGAGTCATTTCGTTGCAAGCGGGTTTTTAAGTGCTCTGGAGTCATTTCGTTGCAAGCGGGTTTTTACGTGCTCTGGAGTCATTTCGTTGCAAGCGGGTTTTTAAGTGCTCTGGTGTCATTTCGTTGCAAGCGGGTTTTTAAGTTCTCTGGAGTCATTTCGTTGCAAGCGGGTTTTTAAGTGCTCTGGAGTCATTTCGTTGCAAGTGGGTTTTTAAGTGCTCTGGAGTCATTTCGTTGCAAGCGGGTTTTTAAGTGCTCTGAGGTCATTTCGTTGCAAGCGGGTTTTTAAGTGCTCTGGAGTCATTTCGTTGCAAGCGGGTTTTTAAGTGCTCTGGAGTCATTTCGTTGCAAGCGGGTTTTTAAGTGCTCTGGAGTCATTTCGTTGCAAGCGGGTTTTTAAGTGCTCTGAAGGCATTTCGTTGTAAGCGGGTTTTTACGTGCTCTGGAGTCATTTCGTTGCAAGCGGGTTTTTACGTGCTCCGGAGTCATTTCATTGCAAGCGGGTTTTTACATACTTCTCAGACATTTCACTGGAAGCGGGTTTTTTAAGTGCTCTGGAGTCATTTCGTTGCAAGCGGGTTTTTAAGTACTCTGGAGTCATTTCATTGCAAGCGGGTTTTTACATACTTCTCAGACATTTCACTGGAAGCGGGTTTTTAAAGTGCTCTGGAGTCATTTCGTTGCAAGCGGGTTTTTAAGTACTCTGGAGTCATTTCGTTGCAAGCGGGTTTTTAAGTGCTCTGGAGTCATTTCGTTGCAAGCGGGTTTTTAAGTGCTCTGGAGTCATTTCGTTGCAAGCGGGTGTTTAAGTGCTCTGGAGTCATTTCGTTGCAAGCGGGTTTTTAAGTGTTCTGGAGTCATTTCGTTGCAAGCGGGTTTTTAAGTGCTCTGGAGTCATTTCGTTGCAAGCGGGTTTTTAATTGCTCTGGAGTCATTTCGTTGCGAGCGGGTTTTTAAGTGTTCTGGAGTCATTTCGTTGCAAGCGGGTTTTTAAGTGCTCTGGAGTCATTTCGTTGCAAGCGGGTTTTTACGTGCTCTGGAGTCATTTCGTTGCAAGCGGGTTTTTAAGTGCTCTGGAGTCATTTCGTTGCAAGCGGGTTTTTAAGTGCTCTGGAGTCATGTCGCTGCAAGCGGGTTTTTACGTGCTCTGGAGTCATTTCGTTGCAAGCGGGTTTTTAAGTGCTCTGGAGTCATTTCGTTGCAAGCGGGTTTTTCAGTGCTCTGGAGTCATTTCGTTGCAAGCGGGTTTTTAAGTGCTCTGAAGGCATTTCGTTGTAAGCGGGTTTTTACGTGCTCTGGAGTCATTTCGTTGCAAGCGGGTTTTTACGTGCTCCGGAGTCATTTCATTGCAAGCGGGTTTTTACATACTTCTCAGACATTTCACTGGAAGCGGGTTTTTTAAGTGCTCTGGAGTCATTTCGTTGTAAGCGGGTTTTTAAGTACTCTGGAGTCATTTCATTGCAAGCGGGTTTTTACATACTTCTCAGACATTTCACTGGAAGCGGGTTTTTTAAGTGCTCTGGAGTCATTTCGTTGCAAGCGGGTTTTTAAGTGTTCTGGAGTCATTTCGTTGCAAGCGGGTTTTTAAGTGCTCTGGAGTCATTTCGTTGCAAGCGGGTTTTTAAGTGCTCTGGAGTCATTTCGTTGCAAGCGGGTTTTTAAGTGCTCTGGAGTCATTTCGTTGCAAGCGGGTTTTTAAGTGCTCTGGAGTCATTTCGTTGCAAGCGGGTTTTCAAGTGCTCTGGAGTCATTTCGTTGCAAGCGGGTTTTCAAGTGCTCTGGAGTCATTTCGTTGCAAGCGGGTTTTTAAGTGCTCTGGAGTCATTTCGTTGCAAGCGGGTTTTTAAGTGCTCTGGAGTCATTTCGTTGCAAGCGGGTTTTTAAGTGCTCTGGAGTCATTTCGTTGCAAGCGGGTTTTTAAGTGCTCTGGAGTCATTTCGTTGCAAGCGGGTTTTTAAGTGCTCTGAAGGCATTTCGTTGTAAGCGGGTTTTTACGTGCTCTGGAGTCATTTCGTTGCAAGCGGGTTTTTACATACTTCTCAGACATTTCACTGGAAGCGGGTTTTTTAAGTGCTCTGGAGTCATTTCGTTGCAAGCGGGTTTTTAAATACTCTGGAGTCATTTCGTTGCAAGCGGGTTTTTACATACTTCTCAGACATTTCACTGGAAGCGGGTTTTTTAAGTGCTCTGGAGTCATTTCGTTGCAAGCGGGTTTTTAAGTACTCTGGAGTCATTTCGTTGCAAGCGGGTTTTTAAGTGCTCTGGAGTCATTTCGTTGCAAGCGGGTTTTTAAGTGCTCTGGAGTCATTTCGTTGCAAGCGGGTGTTTAAGTGCTCTGGAGTCATTTCGTTGCGAGCGGGTTTTTAAGTGCTCTGGAGTCATTTCGTTGCAAGCAGGTTTTTAATTGCTCTGGAGTCATTTCGTTGCAAGCGGGTTTTTAAGTGTTCTGGAGTCATTTCGTTGCAAGCGGGTTTTTAAGTGCTCTGGAGTCATTTCGTTGCAAGCGGGTTTTTACGTGCTCTGGAGTCATTTCGTTGCAAGCGGGTTTTTAAGTGCTCTGGAGTCATTTCATTGCAAGCGGGTTTTTAAGTGCTCTGGAGTCATTTCGTTGCTAGCGGGTTTTTAAGTGCTCTGGAGTCATTTCGTTGCAAGCGGGTTTTTAAGTGCTCTGGAGTCATTTCGTTGCAAGCGGGTTTTGAAGTGCTCTGGAGTCATTTCGTTGCAAGCGGGTTTTTAAGTGCTCTGGAGTCATTTCGTTGCAAGCGGGTTTTGAAGTGCTCTGGAGTCATTTCGTTGCAAGCGGGTTTTTAAGTGCTCTGAAGGCATTTCGTTGTAAGCGGATTTTTACGTGCTCTGGAGTCATTTCGTTGCAAGCGGGTTTTTACGTGCTCCGGAGTCATTTCATTGCAAGCGGGTTTTTACATACTTCTCAGACATTTCACTGGAAGCGGGTTTTTTAAGTGCTCTGGAGTCATTTCGTTGCAAGCGGGTTTTTAAGTACTCTGGAGTCATTTCGTTGCAAGCGGGTTTTTAAGTGCTCTGGAGTCATTTCGTTGCAAGCGGGTTTTTAAGTGCTCTGAAGGCATTTCGTTGCAAGCGGGTTTTTAAGTGCTCTGGAGTCATTTCGTTGCAAGCGGGTTTTTAAGTGTTCTGGAGTCATTTCGTTGCAAGCGAGATTTTAAGTGCTCTGGAGTCATTTCGTTGCAAGCGGGTTTTTAATTGCTCTGGAGTCATTTCGTTGTAAGCGGGTTTTTAAGTGCTCTGGAGTCATTTCGTTGCAAGCGGGTTTTTAATTGCTCTGGAGTCATTTCGTTGCAAGCGGGTTTTTAAGTGTTCTGGAGTCATTTCGTTGCAAGCGGGTTTTTAAGTGCTCTGGAGTCATTTCGTTGCAAGCGGGTTTTTAAGTGCTCTGGAGTCATTTCGTTGCAAGCGGGTTTTTAAGTGCTCTGAAGGCATTTCGTTGCAAGCGGGTTTTTAAGTGCTCTGGAGTCATTTCGTTGCAAGCGGGTTTTTAAGTGTTCTGGAGTCATTTCGTTGCAAGCGGGATTTTAAGTGCTCTGGAGTCATTTCGTTGCAAGCGGGTTTTTAATTGCTCTGGAGTCATTTCGTTGTAAGCGGGTTTTTAAGTGCTCTGGAGTCATTTCGTTGCGAGAGGGTTTTTAAGTGTTCTGGAGTCATTTCGTTGCGAGCGGGTTTTTAAGTGCTCTGGAGTCATTTCGTTGCGAGCGGGTTTTTAATTGGTCTGGAGTCATTTCGTTGCGAGCGGGTTTTTAAGTGCTCTGGAGTCATTTCGTTGCAAGCGGGTTTTTAATTGCTCTGGAGTCATTTCGTTGCAAGCGGGTTTTTAAGTGCTCTGGAGTCATTTCGTTGCAAGCGGGTTTTTAAGTGCTCTGGAGTCATTTCGTTGCAAGCGGGTTTTTAAGTGCTATGGAGTCATTTCGTTGCAAGCGGGTTTTTAAGTGTTCTGGAGTCATTTCTTTGCAAGCGGGTTTTTAAGTGCTCTGGAGTCATTTCGTTGCAAGCGGGTTTTTAAGTGCTCTGGAGTCATTTCGTTGCAAGCGGGTTTTTAAGTGCTCTGGAGTCATTTCGTTGCAAGCGGGTTTTTAAGTGCTCTGGAGTCATTTCGTTGCAAGCGGGTTTTTAAGTGCTCTGGAGTCATTTCGTTGCAAGCGGGTTTTTAAGTGCTCTGGAGTCATTTCGTTGCAAGCGGGTTTTTAAGTGCTCTGGAGTCATTTCGTTGCAAGCGGATTTTTAAGTGCTCTGGAGTCATTTCGTTGCAAGCGGGTTTTTAAGTGCTCTGGAGTCATTTCGTTGCAAGCGGGTTTTTAAGTGTTCTGGAGTCATTTCGTTGCAAGCGGATTTTTAAGTGCTCTGGAGTCATTTCGTTGCAAGCGGGTTTTTAAGTGCTCTGGAGTCATTTCGTTGCAAGCGGGTTTTTAAGTGTTCTGGAGTCATTTCGTTGCAAGCGGGTTTTTAAGTGCTCTGGAGTCATTTCGTTGCAAGCGGGTTTTTAAGTGCTCTGGAGTCATTTCGTTGCAAGCGGGTTTTTAAGTGCTCTGGAGTCATTTCGTTGCAAGCGGGTTTTTAAGTGCTCTGGAGTCATTTCGTTGCAAGCGGTTTTTAAGTGCTCTGGAGTCATTTCGTTGCAAGCGGGTTTTTAAGTGCTCTGGAGTCATTTCGTTGCAAGCGGGTTTTTAAGTGCTCTGGAGTCATTTCGTTGCAAGCGGGTTTTTAAGTGCTCTGGAGTCATTTCGTTGCAAGCGGGTTTTTAAGTGCTCTGGAGTCATTTCGTTGCAAGCGGGTTTTTAAGTGCTCTGGAGTCATTTCGTTGCAAGCGGGTTTTTAAGTGCTCTGGAGTCATTTCGTTGCAAGCGGGTTTTTAAGTGCTCTGGAGTCATTTCGTTGCAAGCGGGTTTTTAAGTGCTCTGAAGGCATTTCGTTGTAAGCGGGTTTTTACGTGCTCTGGAGTCATTTCGTTGCAAGCGGGTTTTTACGTGCTCTGGAGTCATTTCATTGCAAACGGGTTTTTACATACTTCTCAGACATTTCACTGGAAGCGGGTTTTTTAAGTGCTCTGGAGTCATTTCGTTGCAAGCGGGTTTTTAAATACTCTGGAGTCATTTCGTTGCAAGCGGGTTTTTAAGTGCTCTGAAGGCATTTCGTTGTAAGCGGGTTTTTACGTGCTCTGGAGTCATTTCGTTGCAAGCGGGTTTTTAAGTGCTCTGGAGTCATTTCGTTGCAAGCGGGTTTTTAAGTGCTCTGGAGTCATTTCGTTGCAAGCGGGTTTTTAAGTGCTCTGAAGGCATTTCGTTATAAGCGGGTTTTTACGTGCTCTGGAGTGATTTCGTTGCAAGCGGGTTTTTACGTGCTCTGGAGTCATTTCATTGCAAGCGGGTTTTTACATACTTCTCAGACATTTCACTGGAAGCGGGTTTTTTAAGTGCTCTGGAGTCATTTCGTTGCAAGCGGGTTTTTAAGTGCTCTGGAGTCATTTTGTTGCAAGCGGGTTTTTAAGTGCTCTGAAGGCATTTCGTTATAAGCGGGTTTTTACGTGCTCTGGAGTCATTTCGTTGCAAGCGGGTTTTTACGTGCTCTGGAGTCATTTCATTGCAAGCGGGTTTTTACATGCTTCTCAGACATTTCACTGGAAGCGGGTTTTTTAAGTGCTCTGGAGTCATTTCGTTGCAAGCGGGTTTTTAAATACTCTGGAGTCATTTTGTTGCAAGCGGGTTTTTACATACTTCTCAGACATTTCACTGGAAGCGGGTTTTTTAAGTGCTCTGGAGTCATTTCGTTGCAAGCGGGTTTTTAAGTACTCTGGAGTCATTTCGTTGCAAACGGGTTTTTAAGTGCTCTGGAGTCATTTCGTTGCAAGCGGGTTTTTAAGTGCTCTGGAGTCATTTCGTTGCAAGCGGGTGTTTAAGTGCTCTGGAGTCATTTCGTTGCAAGCGGGTTTTTAAATACTCTGGAGTCATTTCGTTGCAAGCGGGTTTTTACATACTTCTCAGACATTTCACTGGAAGCGGGTTTTTTAAGTGCTCTGGAGTCATTTCGTTGCAAGCGGGTTTTTAAGTACTCTGGAGTCATTTCGTTGCAAGCGGGTTTTTAAGTGCTCTGGAGTCATTTCGTTGCAAGCGGGTTTTTAAGTGCTCTGGAGTCATTTCGTTGCAAGCGGGTGTTTAAGTGCTCTGGAGTCATTTCGTTGCAAGCGGGTTTTTAAGTGCTCTGGAGTCACTTCGTTGTGAGCGGGTTTTTAAGTGCTCTGGAGTCATTTCGTTGCAAGCGGGTTTTTAATTGATCTGGAGTCATTTCGTTGCGAGCGGGTTTTTAAGTGTTCTGGAGTCATTTCGTTGCAAGCGGGTTTTTAAGTGCTCTGGAGTCATTTCGTTGCAAGCGGGTTTTTACGTGCTCTGGAGTCATTTCGTTGCAAGCGGGTTTTTAAGTGCTCTGGTGTCATTTCGTTGCAAGCGGGTTTTTAAGTTCTCTGGAGTCATTTCGTTGCAAGCGGGTTTTTAAGTGCTCTGGAGTCATTTCGTTGCAAGTGGGTTTTTAAGTGCTCTGGAGTCATTTCGTTGCAAGCGGGTTTTTAAGTGCTCTGAGGTCATTTCGTTGCAAGCGGGTTTTTAAGTGCTCTGGAGTCATTTCGTTGCAAGCGGGTTTTTAAGTGCTCTGGAGTCATTTCGTTGCAAGCGGGTTTTTAAGTGCTCTGGAGTCATTTCGTTGCAAGCGGGTTTTTAAGTGCTCTGAAGGCATTTCGTTGTAAGCGGGTTTTTACGTGCTCTGGAGTCATTTCGTTGCAAGCGGGTTTTTACGTGCTCCGGAGTCATTTCATTGCAAGCGGGTTTTTACATACTTCTCAGACATTTCACTGGAAGCGGGTTTTTTAAGTGCTCTGGAGTCATTTCGTTGCAAGCGGGTTTTTAAGTACTCTGGAGTCATTTCATTGCAAGCGGGTTTTTACATACTTCTCAGACATTTCACTGGAAGCGGGTTTTTAAAGTGCTCTGGAGTCATTTCGTTGCAAGCGGGTTTTTAAGTACTCTGGAGTCATTTCGTTGCAAGCGGGTTTTTAAGTGCTCTGGAGTCATTTCGTTGCAAGCGGGTTTTTAAGTGCTCTGGAGTCATTTCGTTGCAAGCGGGTGTTTAAGTGCTCTGGAGTCATTTCGTTGCAAGCGGGTTTTTAAGTGTTCTGGAGTCATTTCGTTGCAAGCGGGTTTTTAAGTGCTCTGGAGTCATTTCGTTGCAAGCGGGTTTTTAATTGCTCTGGAGTCATTTCGTTGCGAGCGGGTTTTTAAGTGTTCTGGAGTCATTTCGTTGCAAGCGGGTTTTTAAGTGCTCTGGAGTCATTTCGTTGCAAGCGGGTTTTTACGTGCTCTGGAGTCATTTCGTTGCAAGCGGGTTTTTAAGTGCTCTGGAGTCATTTCGTTGCAAGCGGGTTTTTAAGTGCTCTGGAATCATTTCGTTGCAAGCGGGTTTTTAAGTGCTCTGGAGTCATTTCGTTGCAAGCGGGTTTTTAAGTGCTCTGGAGTCATTTCGTTGCAAGCGGGTTTTTAAGTGCTCTGAAGGCATTTCGTTGTAAGCGGGTTTTTATGTGCTCTGGAGTCATTTCGTTGCAAGCGGGTTTTTACGTGCTCTGGAGTCATTTCATTGCAAACGGGTTTTTACATACTTCTCAGACATTTCACTGGAAGCGGGTTTTTTAAGTGCTCTGGAGTCATTTCGTTGCAAGCGGGTTTTTAAATACTCTGGAGTCATTTCGTTGCAAGCGGGTTTTTAAGTGCTCTGAAGGCATTTCGTTGTAAGCGGGTTTTTACGTGCTCTGGAGTCATTTCGTTGCAAGCGGGTTTTTAAGTGCTCTGGAGTCATTTCGTTGCAAGCGGGTTTTTAAGTGCTCTGGAGTCATTTCGTTGCAAGCGGGTTTTTAAGTGCTCTGAAGGCATTTCGTTATAAGCGGGTTTTTACGTGCTCTGGAGTGATTTCGTTGCAAGCGGGTTTTTACGTGCTCTGGAGTCATTTCATTGCAAGCGGGTTTTTACATACTTCTCAGACATTTCACTGGAAGCGGGTTTTTTAAGTGCTCTGGAGTCATTTCGTTGCAAGCGGGTTTTTAAGTGCTCTGGAGTCATTTTGTTGCAAGCGGGTTTTTAAGTGCTCTGAAGGCATTTCGTTATAAGCGGGTTTTTACGTGCTCTGGAGTCATTTCGTTGCAAGCGGGTTTTTACGTGCTCTGGAGTCATTTCATTGCAAGCGGGTTTTTACATACTTCTCAGACATTTCACTGGAAGCGGGTTTTTTAAGTGCTCTGGAGTCATTTCGTTGCAAGCGGGTTTTTAAATACTCTGGAGTCATTTTGTTGCAAGCGGGTTTTTACATACTTCTCAGACATTTCACTGGAAGCGGGTTTTTTAAGTGCTCTGGAGTCATTTCGTTGCAAGCGGGTTTTTAAGTACTCTGGAGTCATTTCGTTGCAAACGGGTTTTTAAGTGCTCTGGAGTCATTTCGTTGCAAGCGGGTTTTTAAGTGCTCTGGAGTCATTTCGTTGCAAGCGGGTGTTTAAGTGCTCTGGAGTCATTTCGTTGCAAGCGGGTTTTTAAATACTCTGGAGTCATTTCGTTGCAAGCGGGTTTTTACATACTTCTCAGACATTTCACTGGAAGCGGGTTTTTTAAGTGCTCTGGAGTCATTTCGTTGCAAGCGGGTTTTTAAGTACTCTGGAGTCATTTCGTTGCAAGCGGGTTTTTAAGTGCTCTGGAGTCATTTCGTTGCAAGCGGGTTTTTACGTGCTCTGGAGTCATTTCGTTGCAAGCGGGTTTTTAAGTGCTCTGGTGTCATTTCGTTGCAAGCGGGTTTTTAAGTTCTCTGGAGTCATTTCGTTGCAAGCGGGTTTTTAAGTGCTCTGGAGTCATTTCGTTGCAAGTGGGTTTTTAAGTGCTCTGGAGTCATTTCGTTGCAAGCGGGTTTTTAAGTGCTCTGAGATCATTTCGTTGCAAGCGGGTTTTTAAGTGCTCTGGAGTCATTTCGTTGCAAGCGGGTTTTTAAGTGCTCTGGAGTCATTTCGTTGCAAGCGGGTTTTTAAGTGCTCTGGAGTCATTTCGTTGCAAGCGGGTTTTTAAGTGCTCTGAAGGCATTTCGTTGTAAGCGGGTTTTTACGTGCTCTGGAGTCATTTCGTTGCAAGCGGGTTTTTACGTGCTCCGGAGTCATTTCATTGCAAGCGGGTTTTTACATACTTCTCAGACATTTCACTGGAAGCGGGTTTTTTAAGTGCTCTGGAGTCATTTCGTTGCAAGCGGGTTTTTAAGTACTCTGGAGTCAGTTCATTGCAAGCGGGTTTTTACATACTTCTCAGACATTTCACTGGAAGCGGGTTTTTAAAGTGCTCTGGAGTCATTTCGTTGCAAGCGGGTTTTTAAGTACTCTGGAGTCATTTCGTTGCAAGCGGGTTTTTAAGTGCTCTGGAGTCATTTCGTTGCAAGCGGGTTTTTAAGTGCTCTGGAGTCATTTCGTTGCAAGCGGGTGTTTAAGTGCTCTGGAGTCATTTCGTTGCAAGCGGGTTTTTAAGTGTTCTGGAGTCATTTCGTTGCAAGCGGGTTTTTAAGTGCTCTGGAGTCATTTCGTTGCAAGCGGGTTTTTAATTGCTCTGGAGTCATTTCGTTGCGAGCGGGTTTTTAAGTGTTCTGGAGTCATTTCGTTGCAAGCGGGTTTTTAAGTGCTCTGGAGTCATTTCGTTGCAAGCGGGTTTTTACGTGCTCTGGAGTCATTTCGTTGCAAGCGGGTTTTTAAGTGCTCTGGAGTCATTTCGTTGCAAGCGGGTTTTTAAGTGCTCTGGAGTCATGTCGCTGCAAGCGGGTTTTTACGTGCTCTGGAGTCATTTCGTTGCAAGCGGGTTTTTAAGTGCTCTGGAGTCATTTCGTTGCAAGCGGGTTTTTAAGTGCTCTGGAGTCATTTCGTTGCAAGCGGGTTTTTAAGTGCTCTGAAGGCATTTCGTTGTAAGCGGGTTTTTACGTGCTCTGGAGTCATTTCGTTGCAAGCGGGTTTTTACGTGCTCCGGAGTCATTTCATTGCAAGCGGGTTTTTACATACTTCTCAGACATTTCACTGGAAGCGGGTTTTTTAAGTGCTCTGGAGTCATTTCGTTGTAAGCGGGTTTTTAAGTACTCTGGAGTCATTTCATTGCAAGCGGGTTTTTACATACTTCTCAGACATTTCACTGGAAGCGGGTTTTTTAAGTGCTCTGGAGTCATTTCGTTGCAAGCGGGTTTTTAAGTGTTCTGGAGTCATTTCGTTGCAAGCGGGTTTTTAAGTGCTCTGGAGTCATTTCGTTGCAAGCGGGTTTTTAAGTGCTCTGGAGTCATTTCGTTGCAAGCGGGTTTTTAAGTGTTCTGGAGTCATTTCGTTGCAAGCGGGTTTTTAAGTGCTCTGGAGTCATTTCGTTGCAAGCGGGTTTTTAAGTGCTCTGGAGTCATTTCGTTGCAAGCGGGTTTTTAAGTGCTCTGGAGTCATTTCGTTGCAAGCGGGTTTTTAAGTGCTCTGGAGTCATTTCGTTGCAAGCGGTTTTTAAGTGCTCTGGAGTCATTTCGTTGCAAGCGGGTTTTTAAGTGCTCTGGAGTCATTTCGTTGCAAGCGGGTTTTTAAGTGCTCTGGAGTCATTTCGTTGCAAGCGGGTTTTTAAGTGCTCTGGAGTCATTTCGTTGCAAGCGGGTTTTTAAGTGCTCTGGAGTCATTTCGTTGCAAGCGGGTGTTTAAGTGCTCTGGAGTCATTTCGTTGCAAGCGGGTTTTTAAGTGCTCTGGAGTCATTTCGTTGTGAGCGGGTTTTTAAGTGCTCTGGAGTCATTTCGTTGCAAGCGGGTTTTTAATTGATCTGGAGTCATTTCGTTGCGAGCGGGTTTTTAAGTGTTCTGGAGTCATTTCGTTGCAAGCGGGTTTTTAAGTGCTCTGGAGTCATTTCGTTGCAAGCGGGTTTTTACGTGCTCTGGAGTCATTTCGTTGCAAGCGGGTTTTTAAGTGCTCTGGTGTCATTTCGTTGCAAGCGGGTTTTTAAGTTCTCTGGAGTCATTTCGTTGCAAGCGGGTTTTTAAGTGCTCTGGAGTCATTTTGTTGCAAGTGGGTTTTTAAGTGCTCTGGAGTCATTTCGTTGCAAGCGGGTTTTTAAGTGCTCTGAGGTCATTTCGTTGCAAGCGGGTTTTTAAGTGCTCTGGAGTCATTTCGTTGCAAGCGGGTTTTTAAGTGCTCTGGAGTCATTTCGTTGCAAGCGGGTTTTTAAGTGCTCTGGAGTCATTTCGTTGCAAGCGGGTTTTTAAGTGCTCTGAAGGCATTTCGTTGTAAGCGGGTTTTTACGTGCTCTGGAGTCATTTCGTTGCAAGCGGGTTTTTACGTGCTCCGGAGTCATTTCATTGCAAGCGGGTTTTTACATACTTCTCAGACATTTCACTGGAAGCGGGTTTTTTAAGTGCTCTGGAGTCATTTCGTTGCAAGCGGGTTTTTAAGTACTCTGGAGTCATTTCATTGCAAGCGGGTTTTTACATACTTCTCAGACATTTCACTGGAAGCGGGTTTTTAAAGTGCTCTGGAGTCATTTCGTTGCAAGCGGGTTTTTAAGTACTCTGGAGTCATTTCGTTGCAAGCGGGTTTTTAAGTGCTCTGGAGTCATTTCGTTGCAAGCGGGTTTTTAAGTGCTCTGGAGTCATTTCGTTGCAAGCGGGTGTTTAAGTGCTCTGGAGTCATTTCGTTGCAAGCGGGTTTTTAAGTGTTCTGGAGTCATTTCGTTGCAAGCGGGTTTTTAAGTGCTCTGGAGTCATTTCGTTGCAAGCGGGTTTTTAATTGCTCTGGAGTCATTTCGTTGCGAGCGGGTTTTTAAGTGTTCTGGAGTCATTTCGTTGCAAGCGGGTTTTTAAGTGCTCTGGAGTCATTTCGTTGCAAGCGGGTTTTTACGTGCTCTGGAGTCATTTCGTTGCAAGCGGGTTTTTAAGTGCTCTGGAGTCATTTCGTTGCAAGCGGGTTTTTAAGTGCTCTGGAGTCATGTCGCTGCAAGCGGGTTTTTACGTGCTCTGGAGTCATTTCGTTGCAAGCGGGTTTTTAAGTGCTCTGGAGTCATTTCGTTGCAAGCGGGTTTTTAAGTGCTCTGGAGTCATTTCGTTGCAAGCGGGTTTTTAAGTGCTCTGAAGGCATTTCGTTGTAAGCGGGTTTTTACGTGCTCTGGAGTCATTTCGTTGCAAGCGGGTTTTTACGTGCTCCGGAGTCATTTCATTGCAAGCGGGTTTTTACATACTTCTCAGACATTTCACTGGAAGCGGGTTTTTTAAGTGCTCTGGAGTCATTTCGTTGAAAGCGGGTTTTTAAGTACTCTGGAGTCATTTCATTGCAAGCGGGTTTTTACATACTTCTCAGACATTTCACTGGAAGCGGGTTTTTTAAGTGCTCTGGAGTCATTTCGTTGCAAGCGGGTTTTTAAGTGCTCTGAAGGCATTTCGTTATGAGCGGGTTTTTACGTGCTCTGGAGTCATTTCGTTGCAAGCGGGTTTTTACGTGCTCTGGAGTCATTTCATTGCAAGCGGGTTTTTAAGTGCTCTGAAGGCATTTCGTTATAAGCGGGTTTTTACGTGCTCTGGAGTCATTTCGTTGCAAGCGGGTTTTTAAGTGCTCTGGAGTCATTTCGTTGCAAGCGGGTTTTTAAGTGCTCTGAAGGCATTTCGTTATAAGCGGGTTTTTACGTGCTCTGGAGTCATTTCGTTGCAAGCGGGTTTTTACGTGCTCTGGAGTCATTTCATTGCAAGCGGGTTTTTACATACTTCTCAGACATTTCACTGGAAGCGGGTTTTTTAAGTGCTCTGGAGTCATTTCGTTGCAAGCGGGTTTTTAAATACTCTGGAGTCATTTTGTTGCAAGCGGGTTTTTACATACTTCTCAGACATTTCACTGGAAGCGGGTTTTTTAAGTGCTCTGGAGTCATTTCGTTGCAAGCGGGTTTTTAAGTACTCTGGAGTCATTTCGTTGCAAACGGGTTTTTAAGTGCTCTGGAGTCATTTCGTTGCAAGCGGGTTTTTAAGTGCTCTGGAGTCATTTCGTTGCAAGCGGGTGTTTAAGTGCTCTGGAGTCATTTCGTTGCAAGCGGGTTTTTAAATACTCTGGAGTCATTTCGTTGCAAGCGGGTTTTTACATACTTCTCAGACATTTCACTGGAAGCGGGTTTTTTAAGTGCTCTGGAGTCATTTCGTTGCAAGCGGGTTTTTAAGTACTCTGGAGTCATTTCGTTGCAAGCGGGTTTTTAAGTGCTCTGGAGTCATTTCGTTGCAAGCGGGTTTTTAAGTGCTCTGGAGTCATTTCGTTGCAAGCGGGTGTTTAAGTGCTCTGGAGTCATTTCGTTGCAAGCGGGTTTTTAAGTGCTCTGGAGTCATTTCGTTGCGAGCGGGTTTTTAAGTGCTCTGGAGTCATTTCGTTGCAAGCGGGTTTTTAATTGATCTGGAGTCATTTCGTTGCGAGCGGGTTTTTAAGTGTTCTGGAGTCATTTCGTTGCAAGCGGGTTTTTAAGTGCTCTGGAGTCATTTCGTTGCAAGCGGGTTTTTATGTGCTCTGGAGTCATTTCGTTGCAAGCGGGTTTTTAAGTGCTCTGGAGTCATTTCATTGCAAGCGGGTTTTTACATACTTCTCAGACATTTCACTGGAAGCGGGTTTTTTAAGTGCTCTGGAGTCATTTCGTTGCAAGCGGGTTTTTAAGTACTCTGGAGTCATTTCGTTGCAAACGGGTTTTTAAGTGCTCTGGAGTCATTTCGTTGCAAGCGGGTTTTTAAGTGCTCTGGAGTCATTTCGTTGCAAGCGGGTGTTTAAGTGCTCTGGAGTCATTTCGTTGCAAGCGGGTTTTTAAATACTCTGGAGTCATTTCGTTGCAAGCGGGTTTTTACATACTTCTCAGACATTTCACTGGAAGCGGGTTTTTTAAGTGCTCTGGAGTCATTTCGTTGCAAGCGGGTTTTTAAGTACTCTGGAGTCATTTCATTGCAAGCGGGTTTTTACATACTTCTCAGACATTTCACTGGAAGCGGGTTTTTAAAGTGCTCTGGAGTCATTTCGTTGCAAGCGGGTTTTTAAGTACTCTGGAGTCATTTCGTTGCAAGCGGGTTTTTAAGTGCTCTGGAGTCATTTCGTTGCAAGCGGGTTTTTAAGTGCTCTGGAGTCATTTCGTTGCAAGCGGGTGTTTAAGTGCTCTGGAGTCATTTCGTTGCAAGCGGGTTTTTAAGTGTTCTGGAGTCATTTCGTTGCAAGCGGGTTTTTAAGTGCTCTGGAGTCATTTCGTTGCAAGCGGGTTTTTAATTGCTCTGGAGTCATTTCGTTGCGAGCGGGTTTTTAAGTGTTCTGGAGTCATTTCGTTGCAAGCGGGTTTTTAAGTGCTCTGGAGTCATTTCGTTGCGAGCGGGTTTTTACGTGCTCTGGAGTCATTTCGTTGCAAGCGGGTTTTTAAGTGCTCTGGAGTCATTTCGTTGCAAGCGGGTTTTTAAGTGCTCTGGAGTCATGTCGCTGCAAGCGGGTTTTTACGTGCTCTGGAGTCATTTCGTTGCAAGCGGGTTTTTAAGTGCTCTGGAGTCATTTCGTTGCAAGCGGGTTTTTAAGTGCTCTGGAGTCATTTCATTGCAAGCGGGTTTTTAAGTGCTCTGAAGGCATTTCGTTGTAAGCGGGTTTTTACGTGCTCTGGAGTCATTTCGTTGCAAGCGGGTTTTTACGTGCTCCGGAGTCATTTCATTGCAAGCGGGTTTTTACATACTTCTCAGACATTTCACTGGAAGCGGGTTTTTTAAGTGCTCTGGAGTCATTTCGTTGTAAGCGGGTTTTTAAGTACTCTGGAGTCATTTCATTGCAAGCGGGTTTTTACATACTTCTCAGACATTTCACTGGAAGCGGGTTTTTTAAGTGCTCTGGAGTCATTTCGTTGCAAGCGGGTTTTTAAGTACTCTGGAGTCATTTCGTTGCAAGCGGGTTTTTAAGTGCTCTGGAGTCATTTCGTTGCAAGCGGGTTTTTAAGTGCTCTGAAGGCATTTCGTTATGAGCGGGTTTTTACGTGCTCTGGAGTCATTTCGTTGCAAGCGGGTTTTTCGTGCTCTGGAGTCATTTCATTGCAAGCGGGTTTTTAAGTGCTCTGAAGGCATTTCGTTATAAGCGGGTTTTTACGTGCTCTGGAGTCATTTCGTTGCAAGCGGGTTTTTAAGTGCTCTGGAGTCATTTCGTTGCAAGCGGGTTTTTAAGTGCTCTGAAGGCATTTCGTTATAAGCGGGTTTTTACGTGCTCTGGAGTCATTTCGTTGCAAGCGGGTTTTTACGTGCTCTGGAGTCATTTCATTGCAAGCGGGTTTTTACATACTTCTCAGACATTTCACTGGAAGCGGGTTTTTTAAGTGCTCTGGAGTCATTTCGTTGCAAGCGGGTTTTTAAATACTCTGGAGTCATTTTGTTGCAAGCGGGTTTTTACATACTTCTCAGACATTTCACTGGAAGCGGGTTTTTTAAGTGCTCTGGAGTCATTTCGTTGCAAGCGGGTTTTTAAGTACTCTGGAGTCATTTCGTTGCAAACGGGTTTTTAAGTGCTCTGGAGTCATTTCGTTGCAAGCGGGTTTTTAAGTGCTCTGGAGTCATTTCGTTGCAAGCGGGTGTTTAAGTGCTCTGGAGTCATTTCGTTGCAAGCGGGTTTTTAAATACTCTGGAGTCATTTCGTTGCAAGCGGGTTTTTACATACTTCTCAGACATTTCACTGGAAGCGGGTTTTTTAAGTGCTCTGGAGTCATTTCGTTGCAAGCGGGTTTTTAAGTACTCTGGAGTCATTTCGTTGCAAGCGGGTTTTTAAGTGCTCTGGAGTCATTTCGTTGCAAGCGGGTTTTTAAGTGCTCTGGAGTCATTTCGTTGCAAGCGGGTGTTTAAGTGCTCTGGAGTCATTTCGTTGCAAGCGGGTTTTTAAGTGCTCTGGAGTCATTTCGTTGCGAGCGGGTTTTTAAGTGCTCTGGAGTCATTTCGTTGCAAGCGGGTTTTTAATTGATCTGGAGTCATTTCGTTGCGAGCGGGTTTTTAAGTGTTCTGGAGTCATTTCGTTGCAAGCGGGTTTTTAAGTGCTCTGGAGTCATTTCGTTGCAAGCGGGTTTTTACGTGCTCTGGAGTCATTTCGTTGCAAGCGGGTTTTTAAGTGCTCTGGTGTCATTTCGTTGCAAGCGGGTTTTTAAGTTCTCTGGAGTCATTTCGTTGCAAGCGGGTTTTTAAGTGCTCTGGAGTCATTTCGTTGCAAGTGGGTTTTTAAGTGCTCTGGAGTCATTTCGTTGCAAGCGGGTTTTTAAGTGCTCTGAGGTCATTTCGTTGCAAGCGGGTTTTTAAGTGCTCTGGAGTCATTTCGTTGCAAGCGGGTTTTTAAGTGCTCTGGAGTCATTTCGTTGCAAGCGGGTTTTTAAGTGCTCTGGAGTCATTTCGTTGCAAGCGGGTTTTTAAGTGCTCTGAAGGCATTTCGTTGTAAGCGGGTTTTTACGTGCTCTGGAGTCATTTCGTTGCAAGCGGGTTTTTACGTGCTCCGGAGTCATTTCATTGCAAGCGGGTTTTTACATACTTCTCAGACATTTCACTGGAAGCGGGTTTTTTAAGTGCTCTGGAGTCATTTCGTTGCAAGCGGGTTTTTAAGTACTCTGGAGTCATTTCATTGCAAGCGGGTTTTTACATACTTCTCAGACATTTCACTGGAAGCGGGTTTTTTAAGTGCTCTGGAGTCATTTCGTTGCAAGCGGGTTTTTAAGTACTCTGGAGTCATTTCGTTGCAAGCGGGTTTTTAAGTGCTCTGGAGTCATTTCGTTGCAAGCGGGTTTTTAAGTGCTCTGGAGTCATTTCGTTGCAAGCGGGTGTTTAAGTGCTCTGGAGTCATTTCGTTGCAAGCGGGTTTTTAAATACTCTGGAGTCATTTCGTTGCAAGCGGGTTTTTACATACTTCTCAGACGTTTCACTGGAAGCGGGTTTTTTAAGTGCTCTGGAGTCATTTCGTTGCAAGCGGGTTTTTAAGTACTCTGGAGTCATTTCGTTGCAAGCGGGTTTTTAAGTGCTCTGGAGTCATTTCGTTGCAAGCGGGTTTTTAAGTGCTCTGGAGTCATTTCGTTGCAAGCGGGTGTTTAAGTGCTCTGGAGTCATTTCGTTGCAAGCGGGTTTTTAAGTGTTCTGGAGTCATTTCGTTGCAAGCGGGTTTTTAAGTGCTCTGGAGTCATTTCGTTGCAAGCGGGTTTTTAATTGCTCTGGAGTCATTTCGTTGCGAGCGGGTTTTTAAGTGTTCTGGAGTCATTTCGTTGCAAGCGGGTTTTTAATTGCTCTGGAGTCATTTCGTTGCAAGCGGGTTTTTACGTGCTCTGGAGTCATTTCGTTGCAAGCGGGTTTTTAAGTGCTCTGGAGTCATTTCGTTGCAAGCGGGTTTTTAAGTGCTCTGGAGTCATGTCGCTGCAAGCGGGTTTTTACGTGCTCTGGAGTCATTTCGTTGCAAGCGGGTTTTTAAGTGCTCTGGAGTCATTTCGTTGCAAGCGGGTTTTTAAGTGCTCTGGAGTCATTTCGTTGCAAGCGGGTTTTTAAGTGCTCTGAAGGCATTTCGTTGTAAGCGGGTTTTTACGTGCTCTGGAGTCATTTCGTTGCAAGCGGGTTTTTACGTGCTCCGGAGTCATTTCATTGCAAGCGGGTTTTTACATACTTCTCAGACATTTCACTGGAAGCGGGTTTTTTAAGTGCTCTGGAGTCATTTCGTTGTAAGCGGGTTTTTAAGTACTCTGGAGTCATTTCATTGCAAGCGGGTTTTTACATACTTCTCAGACATTTCACTGGAAGCGGGTTTTTTAAGTGCTCTGGAGTCATTTCGTTGCAAGCGGGTTTTTAAGTACTCTGGAGTCATTTCGTTGCAAGCGGGTTTTTAAGTGCTCTGGAGTCATTTCGTTGCAAGCGGGTTTTTTATTGCTCTGAAGGCATTTCGTTGCAAGCGGGTTTTTAAGTGCTCTGGAGTCATTTCGTTGCAAGCGGGTTTTTAAGTGTTCTGGAGTCATTTCGTTGCAAGCGGGATTTTACGTGCTCTGGAGTCATTTCGTTGCAAGCGGGTTTTTAATTGCTCTGGAGTCATTTCGTTGTAAGCGGGTTTTTAAGTGCTCTGGAGTCATTTCATTGCAAGCGGGTTTTTAATTGCTCTGGAGTCATTTCGTTGCAAGCGGGTTTTTAAGTGTTCTGGAGTCATTTCGTTGCAAGCGGGTTTTTAAGTGCTCTGGAGTCATTTCGTTGCAAGCGGGTTTTTAAGTGCTATGGAGTCATTTCGTTGCAAGCGGGTTTTTAAGTGTTCTGGAGTCATTTCGTTGCAAGCGGGTTTTTAAGTGCTCTGGAGTCATTTCGTTGCAAGCGGGTTTTTAAGTACTCTGGAGTCATTTCGTTGCAAGCGGGTTTTTAAGTGCTCTGGAGTCATTTCGTTGCAAGCGGGTTTTTAAGTGCTCTGAAGGCATTTCGTTGCAAGCGGGTTTTTAAGTGCTCTGGAGTCATTTCGTTGCAAGCGGGTTTTTAAGTGTTCTGGAGTCATTTCGTTGCAAGCGGGATTTTAAGTGCTCTGGAGTCATTTCGTTGCAAGCGGGTTTTTAATTGCTCTGGAGTCATTTCGTTGCAAGCGGGTTTTTAAGTGCTCTGGAGTCATTTCGTTGCGAGAGGGTTTTTAAGTGTTCTGGAGTCATTTCGTTGCGAGCGGGTTTTTAAGTGCTCTGGAGTCATTTCGTTGCGAGCGGGTTTTTAATTGGTATGGAGTCATTTCGTTGCGAGCGGGTTTTTAAGTGCTCTGGAGTCATTTCGTTGCAAGCGGGTTTTTAATTGCTCTGGAGTCATTTCGTTGCGAGCGGGTTTTTAAGTGCTCTGGAGTCATTTCGTTGCAAGCGGGTTTTTAATTGCTCTGGAGTCATTTCGTTGCAAGCGGGTTTTTAAGTGTTCTGGAGTCATTTCGTTGAAAGCGGGTTTTTAAGTGCTCTGGAGTCATTTCGTTGCAAGCGGGTTTTTAAGTGCTATGGAGTCATTTCGTTGCAAGCGGGTTTTTAAGTGCTCTGGAGTCATTTCGTTGCAAGCGGGTTTTTAAGTGCTCTGGAGTCATTTCGTTGCAAGCGGGTTTTTAAGTGCTCTGGAGTCATTTCGTTGCAAGCGGGTTTTTAAGTGCTCTGGAGTCATTTCGTTGCAAGCGGGTTTTTAAGTGCTCTGGAGTCATTTCGTTGCAAGCGGATTTTTAAGTGCTCTGGAGTCATTTCGTTGCAAGCGGGTTTTTAAGTGCTCTGGAGTCATTTCGTTGCAAGCGGGTTTTTAAGTGTTCTGGAGTCATTTCGTTGCAAGCGGGTTTTTAAGTGCTCTGGAGTCATTTCGTTGCAAGCGGGTTTTTAAGTGCTCTGGAGTCATTTCGTTGCAAGCGGGTTTTTAAGTGTTCTGGAGTCATTTCGTTGCAAGCGGGTTTTTAAGTGCTCTGGAGTCATTTCGTTGCAAGCGGGTTTTTAAGTGCTCTGGAGTCATTTCGTTGCAAGCGGGTTTTTAAGTGCTCTGGAGTCATTTCGTTGCAAGCGGGTTTTTAAGTGCTCGGAGTCATTTCGTTGCAAGCGGGTTTTTAAGTGCTCTGGAGTCATTTCGTTGCAAGCGGGTTTTTAAGTGCTCTGGAGTCATTTCGTTGCAAGCGGGTTTTTAAGTGCTCTGGAGTCATTTCGTTGCAAGCGGGTTTTTAAGTGCTCTGGAGTCATTTCGTTGCAAGCGGGTTTTTAAGTGCTCTGGAGTCATTTCGTTGCAAGCGGGTTTTTAAGTGCTCTGAAGGCATTTCGTTGTAAGCGGGTTTTTACGTGCTCTGGAGTCATTTCGTTGCAAGCGGGTTTTTACGTGCTCTGGAGTCATTTCATTGCAAGCGGGTTTTTACATACTTCTCAGACATTTCACTGGAAGCGGGTTTTTTAAGTGCTCTGGAGTCATTTCGTTGCAAGCGGGTTTTTAAATACTCTGGAGTCATTTCGTTGCAAGCGGGTTTTTAAGTGCTCTGAAGCCATTTCGTTGTAAGCGGGTTTTTACGTGCTCTGGAGTCATTTCGTTGCAAGCGGGTTTTTAAGTGCTCTGGAGTCATTTCGTTGCAAGCGGGTTTTTAAGTGCTCTGGAGTCATTTCGTTGCAAGCGGGTTTTTAAGTGCTCTGAAGGCATTTCGTTATAAGCGGGTTTTTACGTGCTCTGGAGTCATTTCGTTGCAAGCGGGTTTTTACGTGCTCTGGAGTCATTTCATTGCAAGCGGGTTTTTACATACTTCTCAGACATTTCACTGGAAGCGGGTTTTTTAAGTGCTCTGGAGTCATTTCGTTGCAAGCGGGTTTTTAAGTGCTCTGGAGTCATTTCGTTGCAAGCGGGTTTTTAAGTGCTCTGAAGGCATTTCGTTATAAGCGGGTTTTTACGTGCTCTGGAGTCATTTCGTTGCAAGCGGGTTTTTACGTGCTCTGGAGTCATTTCATTGCAAGCGGGTTTTTACATACTTCTCAGACATTTCACTGGAAGCGGGTTTTTTAAGTGCTCTGGAGTCATTTCGTTGCAAGCGGGTTTTTAAATACTCTGGAGTCATTTTGTTGCAAGCGGGTTTTTACATACTTCTCAGACATTTCACTGGAAGCGGGTTTTTTAAGTGCTCTGGAGTCATTTCGTTGCAAGCGGGTTTTTAAGTACTCTGGAGTCATTTCGTTGCAAACGGGTTTTTAAGTGCTCTGGAGTCATTTCGTTGCAAGCGGGTTTTTAAGTGCTCTGGAGTCATTTCGTTGCAAGCGGGTGTTTAAGTGCTCTGGAGTCATTTCGTTGCAAGCGGGTTTTTAAATACTCTGGAGTCATTTCGTTGCAAGCGGGTTTTTACATACTTCTCAGACATTTCACTGGAAGCGGGTTTTTTAAGTGCTCTGGAGTCATTTCGTTGCAAGCGGGTTTTTAAGTACTCTGGAGTCATTTCGTTGCAAGCGGGTTTTTAAGTGCTCTGGAGTCATTTCGTTGCAAGCGGGTTTTTAAGTGCTCTGGAGTCATTTCGTTGCAAGCGGGTGTTTAAGTGCTCTGGAGTCATTTCGTTGCAAGCGGGTTTTTAAGTGCTCAGGAGTCATTTCGTTGCGAGCGGGTTTTTAAGTGCTCTGGAGTCATTTCGTTGCAAGCGGGTTTTTAATTGATCTGGAGTCATTTCGTTGCGAGCGGGTTTTTAAGTGTTCTGGAGTCATTTCGTTGCAAGCGGGTTTTTAAGTGCTCTGGAGTCATTTCGTTGCAAGCGGGTTTTTACGTGCTCTGGAGTCATTTCGTTGCAAGCGGGTTTTTAAGTGCTCTGGTGTCATTTCGTTGCAAGCGGGTTTTTAAGTTCTCTGGAGTCATTTCGTTGCAAGCGGGTTTTTAAGTGCTCTGGAGTCATTTCGTTGCAAGTGGGTTTTTAAGTGCTCTGGAGTCATTTCGTTGCAAGCGGGTTTTTAAGTGCTCTGAGGTCATTTCGTTGCAAGCGGGTTTTTAAGTGCTCTGGAGTCATTTCGTTGCAAGCGGGTTTTTAAGTGCTCTGGAGTCATTTCGTTGCAAGCGGGTTTTTAAGTGCTCTGGAGTCATTTCGTTGCAAGCGGGTTTTTAAGTGCTCTGAAGGCATTTCGTTGTAAGCGGGTTTTTACGTGCTCTGGAGTCATTTCGTTGCAAGCGGGTTTTTACGTGTTCCGGAGTCATTTCATTGCAAGCGGGTTTTTACATACTTCTCAGACATTTCACTGGAAGCGGGTTTTTTAAGTGCTCTGGAGTCATTTCGTTGCAAGCGGGTTTTTAAGTACTCTGGAGTCATTTCATTGCAAGCGGGTTTTTACATACTTCTCAGACATTTCACTGGAAGCGGGTTTTTTAAGTGCTCTGGAGTCATTTCGTTGCAAGCGGGTTTTTAAGTACTCTGGAGTCATTTCGTTGCAAGCGGGTTTTTAAGTGCTCTGGAGTCATTTCGTTGCAAGCGGGTTTTTAAGTGCTCTGGAGTCATTTCGTTGCAAGCGGGTGTTTAAGTGCTCTGGAGTCATTTCGTTGCAAGCGGGTTTTTAAATACTCTGGAGACATTTCGTTGCAAGCGGGTTTTTACATACTTCTCAGACGTTTCACTGGAAGCGGGTTTTTTAAGTGCTCTGGAGTCATTTCGTTGCAAGCGGGTTTTTAAGTACTCTGGAGTCATTTCGTTGCAAGCGGGTTTTTAAGTGCTCTGGAGTCATTTCGTTGCAAGCGGGTTTTTAAGTGCTCTGGAGTCATTTCGTTGCAAGCGGGTGTTTAAGTGCTCTGGAGTCATTTCGTTGCAAGCGGGTTTTTAAGTGTTCTGGAGTCATTTCGTTGCAAGCGGGTTTTTAAGTGCTCTGGAGTCATTTCGTTGCAAGCGGGTTTTTAATTGCTCTGGAGTCATTTCGTTGCGAGCGGGTTTTTAAGTGTTCTGGGGTCATTTCGTTGCAAGCGGGTTTTTAAGTGCTCTGGAGTCATTTCGTTGCAAGCGGGTTTTTACGTGCTCTGGAGTCATTTCGTTGCAAGCGGGTTTTTAAGTGCTCTGGAGTCATTTCGTTGCAAGCGGGTTTTTAAGTGCTCTGGAGTCATGTCGCTGCAAGCGGGTTTTTACGTGCTCTGGAGTCATTTCGTTGCAAGCAGGTTTTTAAGTGCTCTGGAGTCATTTCGTTGCAAGCGGGTTTTTAAGTGCTCTGGAGTCATTTCGTTGCAAGCGGGTTTTTAAGTGCTCTGAAGGCATTTCGTTGTAAGCGGGTTTTTACGTGCTCTGGAGTCATTTCGTTGCAAGCGGGTTTTTACGTGCTCCGGAGTCATTTCATTGCAAGCGGGTTTTTACATACTTCTCAGACATTTCACTGGAAGCGGGTTTTTTAAGTGCTCTGGAGTCATTTCGTTGTAAGCGGGTTTTTAAGTACTCTGGAGTCATTTCATTGCAAGCGGGTTTTTACATACTTCTCAGACATTTCACTGGAAGCGGGTTTTTTAAGTGCTCTGGAGTCATTTCGTTGCAAGCGGGTTTTTAAGTGCTCTGGAGTCATTTCGTTGCAAGCGGGTTTTTAAGTGCTCTGGAGTCATTTCGTTGCAAGCGGGTTTTTAAGTGCTCTGGAGTCATTTCGTTGCAAGCGGGTTTTTAAGTGCTCTGAAGGCATTTCGTTGTAAGCGGGTTTTTACGTGCTCTGGAGTCATTTCGTTGCAAGCGGGTTTTTACGTGCTCCGGAGTCATTTCATTGCAAGCGGGTTTTTACATACTTCTCAGACATTTCACTGGAAGCGGGTTTTTTAAGTGCTCTGGAGTCATTTCGTTGCAAGCGGGTTTTTAAGTACTCTGGAGTCATTTCATTGCAAGCGGGTTTTTACATACTTCTCAGACATTTCACTGGAAGCGGGTTTTTAAGTGCTCTGGAGTCATTTCGTTGCAAGCGGGTTTTTAAGTACTCTGGAGTCATTTCGTTGCAAGCGGGTTTTTAAGTGCTCTGGAGTCATTTCGTTGCAAGCGGGTTTTTAAGTGCTCTGGAGTCATTTCGTTGCAAGCGGGTGTTTAAGTGCTCTGGAGTCATTTCGTTGCAAGCGGGTTTTTAAATACTCTGGAGACATTTCGTTGCAAGCGGGTTTTTACATACTTCTCAGACGTTTCACTGGAAGCGGGTTTTTTAAGTGCTCTGGAGTCATTTCGTTGCAAGCGGGTTTTTAAGTGCTCTGGAGTCATTTCGTTGCAAGCGGGTTTTTAAGTGCTCTGGAGTCATTTCGTTGCAAGCGGGTGTTTAAGTGCTCTGGAGTCATTTCGTTGCAAGCGGGTTTTTAAGTGCTCTGGAGTCATTTCGTTGCAAGCGGGTTTTTAAGTGTTCTGGAGTCATTTCGTTGCAAGCGGGTTTTTAAGTGCTCTGGAGTCATTTCGTTGCAAGCGGGTTTTTAAGTGCTCTGGAGTCATTTCGTTGCAAGCGGGTTTTTAAGTGCTCTGGAGTCATTTCGTTGCAAGCGGGTTTTTAAGTGCTCGGAGTCATTTCGTTGCAAGCGGGTTTTTAAGTGCTCTGGAGTCATTTCTTTGCAAGCGGGTTTTTAAGTGCTCTGGAGTCATTTCGTTGCAAGCGGGTTTTTAAGTGCTCTGGAGTCATTTCGTTGCAAGCGGGTTTTTAAGTGCTCTGGAGTCATTTCGTTGCAAGCGGGTTTTTAAGTGCTCTGGAGTCATTTCGTTGCAAGCGGGTTTTTAAGTGCTCTGAAGGCATTTCGTTGTAAGCGGGTTTTTACGTGCTCTGGAGTCATTTCGTTGCAAGCGGGTTTTTACGTGCTCTGGAGTCATTTCATTGCAAGCGGGTTTTTACATACTTCTCAGACATTTCACTGGAAGCGGGTTTTTTAAGTGCTCTGGAGTCATTTCGTTGCAAGCGGGTTTTTAAATACTCTGGAGTCATTTCGTTGCAAGCGGGTTTTTAAGTGCTCTGAAGGCATTTCGTTGTAAGCGGGTTTTTACGTGCTCTGGAGTCATTTCGTTGCAAGCGGGTTTTTAAGTGCTCTGGAGTCATTTCGTTGCAAGCGGGTTTTTAAGTGCTCTGGAGTCATTTCGTTGCAAGCGGGTTTTTAAGTGCTCTGAAGGCATTTCGTTATAAGCGGGTTTTTACGTGCTCTGGAGTCATTTCGTTGCAAGCGGGTTTTTACGTGCTCTGGAGTCATTTCATTGCAAGCGGGTTTTTACATACTTCTCAGACATTTCACTGGAAGCGGGTTTTTTAAGTGCTCTGGAGTCATTTCGTTGCAAGCGGGTTTTTAAGTGCTCTGGAGTCATTTCGTTGCAAGCGGGTTTTTAAGTGCTCTGAAGGCATTTCGTTATAAGCGGGTTTTTACGTGCTCTGGAGTCATTTCGTTGCAAGCGGGTTTTTACGTGCTCTGGAGTCATTTCATTGCAAGCGGGTTTTTACATACTTCTCAGACATTTCACTGGAAGCGGGTTTTTTAAGTGCTCTGGAGTCATTTCGTTGCAAGCGGGTTTTTAAATACTCTGGAGTCATTTTGTTGCAAGCGGGTTTTTACATACTTCTCAGACATTTCACTGGAAGCGGGTTTTTTAAGTGCTCTGGAGTCATTTCGTTGCAAGCGGGTTTTTAAGTACTCTGGAGTCATTTCATTGCAAACGGGTTTTTAAGTGCTCTGGAGTCATTTCGTTGCAAGCGGGTTTTTAAGTGCTCTGGAGTCATTTCGTTGCAAGCGGGTGTTTAAGTGCTCTGGAGTCATTTCGTTGCAAGCGGGTTTTGAAATACTCTGGAGTCATTTCGTTGCAAGCGGGTTTTAACATACTTCTCAGACATTTCACTGGAAGCGGGTTTTTTAAGTGCTCTGGAGTCATTTCGTTGCAAGCGGGTTTTTAAGTACTCTGGAGTCATTTCGTTGCAAGCGGGTTTTTAAGTGCTCTGGAGTCATTTCGTTGCAAGCGGGTTTTTAAGTGCTCTGGAGTCATTTCGTTGCAAGCGGGTGTTTAAGTGCTCTGGAGTCATTTCGTTGCAAGCGGGTTTTTAAGTGCTCTGGAGTCATTTCGTTGCGAGCGGGTTTTTAAGTGCTCTGGAGTCATTTCGTTGCAAGCGGGTTTTTAATTGATCTGGAGTCATTTCGTTGCGAGCGGGTTTTTAAGTGTTCTGGAGTCATTTCGTTGCAAGCGGGTTTTTAAGTGCTCTGGAGTCATTTCGTTGCAAGCGGGTTTTTACGTGCTCTGGAGTCATTTCGTTGCAAGCGGGTTTTTAAGTGCTCTGGTGTCATTTCGTTGCAAGCGGGTTTTTAAGTTCTCTGGAGTCATTTCGTTGCAAGCGGGTTTTTAAGTGCTCTGGAGTCATTTCGTTGCAAGTGGGTTTTTAAGTGCTCTGGAGTCATTTCGTTGCAAGCGGGTTTTTAAGTGCTCTGAGGTCATTTCGTTGCAAGCGGGTTTTTAAGTGCTCTGGAGTCATTTCGTTGCAAGCGGGTTTTTAAGTGCTCTGGAGTCATTTCGTTGCAAGCGGGTTTTTAAGTGCTCTGGAGTCATTTCGTTGCAAGCGGGTTTTTAAGTGCTCTGAAGGCATTTCGTTGTAAGCGGGTTTTTACGTGCTCTGGAGTCATTTCGTTGCAAGCGGGTTTTTACGTGCTCCGGAGTCATTTCATTGCAAGCGGGTTTTTACATACTTCTCAGACATTTCACTGGAAGCGGGTTTTTTAAGTGCTCTGGAGTCATTTCGTTGCAAGCGGGTTTTTAAGTACTCTGGAGTCATTTCATTGCAAGCGGGTTTTTACATACTTCTCAGACATTTCACTGGAAGCGGGTTTTTTAAGTGCTCTGGAGTCATTTCGTTGCAAGCGGGTTTTTAAGTACTCTGGAGTCATTTCGTTGCAAGCGGGTTTTTAAGTGCTCTGGAGTCATTTCGTTGCAAGCGGGTTTTTAAGTGCTCTGGAGTCATTTCGTTGCAAGCGGGTGTTTAAGTGCTCTGGAGTCATTTCGTTGCAAGCGGGTTTTTAAATACTCTGGAGACATTTCGTTGCAAGCGGGTTTTTACATACTTCTCAGACGTTTCACTGGAAGCGGGTTTTTTAAGTGCTCTGGAGTCATTTCGTTGCAAGCGGGTTTTTAAGTACTCTGGAGTCATTTCGTTGCAAGCGGGTTTTTAAGTGCTCTGGAGTCATTTCGTTGCAAGCGGGTTTTTAAGTGCTCTGGAGTCATTTCGTTGCAAGCGGGTGTTTAAGTGCTCTGGAGTCATTTCGTTGCAAGCGGGTTTTTAAGTGTTCTGGAGTCATTTCGTTGCAAGCGGGTTTTTAAGTGCTCTGGAGTCATTTCGTTGCAAGCGGGTTTTTAATTGCTCTGGAGTCATTTCGTTGCGAGCGGGTTTTTAAGTGTTCTGGGGTCATTTCGTTGCAAGCGGGTTTTTAAGTGCTCTGGAGTCATTTCGTTGCAAGCGGGTTTTTACGTGCTCTGGAGTCATTTCGTTGCAAGCGGGTTTTTAAGTGCTCTGGAGTCATTTCGTTGCAAGCGGGTTTTTAAGTGCTCTGGAGTCATGTCGCTGCAAGCGGGTTTTTACGTGCTCTGGAGTCATTTCGTTGCAAGCGGGTTTTTAAGTGCTCTGGAGTCATTTCGTTGCAAGCGGGTTTTTAAGTGCTCTGGAGTCATTTCGTTGCAAGCGGGTTTTTAAGTGCTCTGAAGGCATTTCGTTGTAAGCGGGTTTTTACGTGCTCTGGAGTCATTTCGTTGCAAGCGGGTTTTTACGTGCTCCGGAGTCATTTCATTGCAAGCGGGTTTTTACATACTTCTCAGACATTTCACTGGAAGCGGGTTTTTTAAGTGCTCTGGAGTCATTTCGTTGTAAGCGGGTTTTTAAGTACTCTGGAGTCATTTCATTGCAAGCGGGTTTTTACATACTTCTCAGACATTTCACTGGAAGCGGGTTTTTTAAGTGCTCTGGAGTCATTTCGTTGCAAGCGGGTTTTTAAGTGCTCTGGAGTCATTTCGTTGCAAGCGGGTTTTTAAGTGCTCTGGAGTCATTTCGTTGCAAGCGGGTTTTTAAGTGCTCTGGAGTCATTTCGTTGCAAGCGGGTTTTTAAGTGCTCTGAAGGCATTTCGTTGTAAGCGGGTTTTTACGTGCTCTGGAGTCATTTCGTTGCAAGCGGGTTTTTACGTGCTCCGGAGTCATTTCATTGCAAGCGGGTTTTTACATACTTCTCAGACATTTCACTGGAAGCGGGTTTTTTAAGTGCTCTGGAGTCATTTCGTTGCAAGCGGGTTTTTAAGTACTCTGGAGTCATTTCATTGCAAGCGGGTTTTTACATACTTCTCAGACATTTCACTGGAAGCGGGTTTTTTAAGTGCTCTGGAGTCATTTCGTTGCAAGCGGGTTTTTAAGTACTCTGGAGTCATTTCGTTGCAAGCGGGTTTTTAAGTGCTCTGGAGTCATTTCGTTGCAAGCGGGTTTTTAAGTGCTCTGGAGTCATTTCGTTGCAAGCGGGTGTTTAAGTGCTCTGGAGTCATTTCGTTGCAAGCGGGTTTTTAAATACTCTGGAGACATTTCGTTGCAAGCGGGTTTTTACATACTTCTCAGACGTTTCACTGGAAGCGGGTTTTTTAAGTGCTCTGGAGTCATTTCGTTGCAAGCGGGTTTTTAAGTACTCTGGAGTCATTTCGTTGCAAGCGGGTTTTTAAGTGCTCTGGAGTCATTTCGTTGCAAGCGGGTTTTTAAGTGCTCTGGAGTCATTTCGTTGCAAGCGGGTGTTTAAGTGCTCTGGAGTCATTTCGTTGCAAGCGGGTTTTTAAGTGTTCTGGAGTCATTTCGTTGCAAGCGGGTTTTTAAGTGCTCTGGAGTCATTTCGTTGCAAGCGGGTTTTTAATTGCTCTGGAGTCATTTCGTTGCGAGCGGGTTTTTAAGTGTTCTGGGGTCATTTCGTTGCAAGCGGGTTTTTAAGTGCTCTGGAGTCATTTCGTTGCAAGCGGGTTTTTACGTGCTCTGGAGTCATTTCGTTGCAAGCGGGTTTTTAAGTGCTCTGGAGTCATTTCGTTGCAAGCGGGTTTTTAAGTGCTCTGGAGTCATGTCGCTGCAAGCGGGTTTTTACGTGCTCTGGAGTCATTTCGTTGCAAGCGGGTTTTTAAGTGCTCTGGAGTCATTTCGTTGCAAGCGGGTTTTTAAGTGCTCTGGAGTCATTTCGTTGCAAGCGGGTTTTTAAGTGCTCTGAAGGCATTTCGTTGTAAGCGGGTTTTTACGTGCTCTGGAGTCATTTCGTTGCAAGCGGGTTTTTACGTGCTCCGGAGTCATTTCATTGCAAGCGGGTTTTTACATACTTCTCAGACATTTCACTGGAAGCGGGTTTTTTAAGTGCTCTGGAGTCATTTCGTTGTAAGCGGGTTTTTAAGTACTCTGGAGTCATTTCATTGCAAGCGGGTTTTTACATACTTCTCAGACATTTCACTGGAAGCGGGTTTTTTAAGTGCTCTGGAGTCATTTCGTTGCAAGCGGGTTTTTAAGTACTCTGGAGTCATTTCGTTGCAAGCGGGTTTTTAAGTGCTCTGGAGTCATTTCGTTGCAAGCGGGTTTTTAAGTGCTCTGGAGTCATTTCGTTGCAAGCGGGTGTTTAAGTGCTCTGGAGTCATTTCGTTGCAAGCGGGTTTTTAAATACTCTGGAGTCATTTCGTTGCAAGCGGGTTTTTACATACTTCTCAGACATTTCACTGGAAGCGGGTTTTTTAAGTGCTCTGGAGTCATTTCGTTGCAAGCGGGTTTTTAAGTGCTCTGGAGTCATTTCGTTGCAAGCGGGTGTTTAAGTGCTCTGGAGTCATTTCGTTGCAAGCGGGTTTTTAAGTGCTCTGGCGTCATTTCGTTGCGAGCGGGTTTTTAAGTGCTCTGGAGTCATTTCGTTGCAAGCGGGTTTTTAATTGATCTGGAGTCATTTCGTTGCGAGCGGGTTTTTAAGTGTTCTGGAGTCATTTCGTAGCAAGCGGGTTTTTAAGTACTCTGGAGTCATTTCGTTGCAAGAGGGTTTTTACGTGCTCTGGAGTCATTTCGTTGCAAGCGGGTTTTTAAGTGCTCTGGTGTCATTTCGTTGCAAGCGGGTTTTTAAGTTCTCTGGAGTCATTTCGTTGCAAGCGGGTTTTTAAGTGCTCTGGAGTCATTTCGTTGCGAGCGGGTTTTTAAGTGTTCTGGAGTCATTTCGTTGCAAGCGGGTTTTTAAGTGCTCTGGAGTCATTTCGTTGCGAGCGGGTTTTTAAGTGTTCTGGAGTCATTTCGTTGCAAGCGGGTTTTTAAGTGCTCTGGAGTCATTTCGTTGCAAGCGGGTTTTTAAGTGCTCTGAGGTCATTTCGTTGCAAGCGGGTTTTTAAGTGCTCTGGAGTCATTTCGTTGCAAGAGGGTTTTTACGTGCTCTGGAGTCATTTCGTTGCAAGCGGGTTTTTAAGTGCTCTGGTGTCATTTCGTTGCAAGCGGGTTTTTAAGTTCTCTGGAGTCATTTCGTTGCAAGCGGGTTTTTAATTGCTCTGGAGTCATTTCGTTGCGAGCGGGTTTTTAAGTGTTCTGGAGTCATTTCGTTGCAAGCGGGTTTTTAAGTGCTCTGGAGTCATTTCGTTGCGAGCGGGTTTTTAAGTGTTCTGGAGTCATTTCGTTGCAAGCGGGTTTTTAAGTGCTCTGGAGTCATTTCGTTGCAAGCGGGTTTTTAAGTGCTCTGAGGTCATTTCGTTGCAAGCGGGTTTTTAAGTGCTCTGGAGTCATTTCGTTGCAAGCGGGTTTTTAAGTGCTCTGGAGTCATTTCGTTGCAAGCGGGTTTTTAAGTGCTCTGGAGTCATTTCGTTGCAAGCGGGTTTTTAAGTGCTCTGAAGGCATTTCGTTGTAAGCGGGTTTTTACATGCTCTGGAGTCATTTCGTTGCAAGCGGGTTTTTACGTGCTGCGGAGTCATTTCATTGCAAGCGGGTTTTTACATACTTCTCAGACATTTCACTGGAAGCGGGTTTTTTAATTGCTCTGGAGTCATTTCGTTGCAAGCGGGTTTTTAAGTGCTCTGAAGGCATTTCGTTGTAAGCGGATTTTTACGTGCTCTGGAGTCATTTCGTTGCAAGCGGGTTTTTACGTGCTCCGGAGTCATTTCATTGCAAGCGGGTTTTTACATACTTCTCAGACATTTCACTGGAAGCGGGTTTTTTAAGTGCTCTGGAGTCATTTCGTTGCAAGCGGGTTTTTAAGTGCTCTGGAGTCATTTCGTTGCAAGCGGGTTTTTAAGTGCTCTGAAGGCATTTCGTTATAAGCGGGTTTTTACGTGCTCTGGAGTCATTTCGTTGCAAGCGGGTTTTTACGTGCTCTGGAGTCATTTCATTGCAAGCGGGTTTTTACATACTTCTCAGACATTTCACTGGAAGCGGGTTTTTTAAGTGCTCTGGAGTCATTTCGTTGCAAGCGGGTTTTTAAATACTCTGGAGTCATTTTGTTGCAAGCGGGTTTTTACATACTTCTCAGACATTTCACTGGAAGCGGGTTTTTTAAGTGCTCTGGAGTCATTTCGTTGCAAGCGGGTTTTTAAGTACTCTGGAGTCATTTCGTTGCAAGCGGGTTTTTAAGTGCTCTGGAGTCATTTCGTTGCAAGCGGGTTTTTAAGTGCTCTGGAGTCATTTCGTTGCAAGCGGGTGTTTAAGTGCTCTGGAGTCATTTCGTTGCAAGCGGGTTTTTAAATACTCTGGAGTCATTTCGTTGCAAGCGGGTTTTTACATACTTCTCAGACATTTCACTGGAAGCGGGTTTTTTAAGTGCTCTGGAGTCATTTCGTTGCTAGCGGGTTTTTAAGTACTCTGGAGTCATTTCGTTGCAAGCGGGTTTTTAAGTGCTCTGGAGTCATTTCGTTGCAAGCGGGTTTTTAAGTGCTCTGGAGTCATTTCGTTGCAAGCGGGTGTTTAAGTGCTCTGGAGTCATTTCGTTGCAAGCGGGTTTTTAAGTGCTCTGGAGTCATTTCGTTGCGAGCGGGTTTTTAAGTGCTCTGGAGTCATTTCACTGGAAGCGGGTTTTTTAAGTGCTCTGGAGTCATTTCGTTGCTAGCGGGTTTTTAAGTACTCTGGAGTCATTTCGTTGCAAGCGGGTTTTTAAGTGCTCTGGAGTCATTTCGTTGCAAGCGGGTTTTTAAGTGCTCTGGAGTCATTTCGTTGCAAGCGGGTGTTTAAGTGCTCTGGAGTCATTTCGTTGCAAGCGGGTTTTTAAGTGCTCTGGAGTCATTTCGTTGCGAGCGGGTTTTTAAGTGCTCTGGAGTCATTTCGTTGCAAGCGGGTTTTTAATTGATCTGGAGTCATTTCGTTGCGAGCGGGTTTTTAAGTGTTCTGGAGTCATTTCGTTGCAAGCGGGTTTTTAAGTGCTCTGGAGTCATTTCGTTGCAAGAGGGTTTTTACGTGCTCTGGAGTCATTTCGTTGCAAGCGGGTTTTTAAGTGCTCTGGTGTCATTTCGTTGCAAGCGGGTTTTTAAGTTCTCTGGAGTCATTTCGTTGCAAGCGGGTTTTTAAGTGCTCTGGAGTCATTTCGTTGCAAGCGGGTTTTTAAGTGCTCTGGAGTCATTTCGTTGCAAGCGGGTTTTTAAGTGCTCTGAGGTCATTTCGTTGCAAGCGGGTTTTTAAGTGCTCTGGAGTCATTTCGTTGCAAGCGGGTTTTTAAGTGCTCTGGAGTCATTTCGTTGCAAGCGGGTTTTTAAGTGCTCTGGAGTCATTTCGTTGCAAGCGGGTTTTTAAGTGCTCTGAAGGCATTTCGTTGTAAGCGGGTTTTTACATGCTCTGGAGTCATTTCGTTGCAAGCGGGTTTTTACGTGCTGCGGAGTCATTTCATTGCAAGCGGGTTTTTACATACTTCTCAGACATTTCACTGGAAGCGGGTTTTTTAAGTGCTCTGGAGTCATTTCGTTGCAAGCGGGTTTTTAAGTACTCTGGAGTCATTTCATTGCAAGCGGGTTTTTACATACTTCTCAGACATTTCACTGGAAGCGGGTTTTTTAAGTGCTCTGGAGTCATTTCGTTGCAAGCGGGTTTTTAAGTACTCTGGAGTCATTTCGTTGCAAGCGGGTTTTTAAGTGCTCTGGAGTCATTTCGTTGCAAGCGGGTTTTTAAGTGCTCTGGAGTCATTTCGTTGCAAGCGGGTGTTTAAGTGCTCTGGAGTCATTTCGTTGCAAGCGGGTTTTTAAATACTCTGGAGTCATTTCGTTGCAAGCGGGTTTTTACATACTTCTCAGACATTTCACTGGAAGCGGGTTTTTTAAGTGCTCTGGAGTCATTTCGTTGCAAGCGGGTTTTTAAGTACTCTGGAGTCATTTCGTTGCAAGCGGGTTTTTAAGTGCTCTGGAGTCATTTCGTTGCAACCGGCTTTTTAAGTGCTCTGGAGTCATTTCGTTGCAAGCGGGTGTTTAAGTGCTCTGGAGTCATTTCGTTGCAAGCGGGTTTTTAAGTGCTCTGGAGTCATTTCGTTGCGAGCGGGTTTTTAAGTGCTCTGGAGTCATTTCGTTGCAAGCGGGTTTTTAATTGCTCTGGAGTCATTTCGTTGCGAGCGGGTTTTTAAGTGTTCTGGAGTCATTTCGTTGCAAGCGGGTTTTTAAGTGCTCTGGAGTCATTTCGTTGCGAGCGGGTTTTTACGTGCTCTGGAGTCATTTCGTTGCAAGCGGGTTTTTAAGTGCTCTGGAGTCATTTCGTTGCAAGCGGGTTTTTAAGTGCTCTGGAGTCATTTCGTTGCAAGCGGGTTTTTACGTGCTCTGGAGTCATTTCGTTGCAAGCGGGTTTTTAAGTGCTCTGGAGTCATTTCGTTGCAAGCGGGTTTTTAAGTGCTCTGAAGGCATTTCGTTGTAAGCGGGTTTTTACGTGCTCTGGAGTCATTTCGTTGCAAGCGGGTTTTTAAGTGCTCTGGAGTCATTTCGTTGCAAGCGGGTTTTTAAGTGCTCTGGAGTCATTTCGTTGCAAGCGGGTTTTTAAGTGCTCTGAAGGCATTTCGTTGTAAGCGGGTTTTTACGTGCTCTGGAGTCATTTCGTTGCAAGCGGGTTTTTACGTGCTCCGGAGTCATTTCATTGCAAGCGGGTTTTTACATACTTCTCAGACATTTCACTGGAAGCGGGTTTTTTAAGTGCTCTGGAGTCATTTCGTTGCAAGCGGGTTTTTAAGTACTCTGGAGTCATTTCATTGCAAGCGGGTTTTTACATACTTCTCAGACATTTCACTGGAAGCGGGTTTTTTAAGTGCTCTGGAGTCATTTCGTTGCAAGCGGGTTTTTAAGTACTCTGGAGTCATTTCGTTGCAAGCGGGTTTTTAAGTGCTCTGGAGTCATTTCGTTGCAAGCGGGTTTTTAAGTGCTCTGGAGTCATTTCGTTGCAAGCGGGTGTTTAAGTGCTCTGGAGTCATTTCGTTGCAAGCGGGTTTTTAAATACTCTGGAGTCATTTCGTTGCAAGCGGGTTTTTACATACTTCTCAGACATTTCACTGGAAGCGGGTTTTTTAAGTGCTCTGGAGTCATTTCGTTGCAAGCGGGTTTTTAAGTACTCTGGAGTCATTTCGTTGCAAGCGGTTTTTTAAGTGCTCTGGAGTCATTTCGTTGCAAGCGGGTTTTTAAGTGCTCTGGAGTCATTTCGTTGCAAGCGGGTGTTTAAGTGCTCTGGAGTCATTTCGTTGCAAGCGGGTTTTTAAGTGCTCTGGAGTCATTTCGTTGCGAGCGGGTTTTTAAGTGCTCTGGAGTCATTTCGTTGCGAGCGGGTTTTTAAGTGCTCTGGAGTCATTTCGTTGCAAGCGGGTTTTTAAGTGCTCTGGAGTCATTTCGTTGCAAGCGGGTTTTTAAGTGCTCTGAAGGCATTTCGTTGTAAGCGGGTTTTTACGTGCTCTGGAGTCATTTCGTTGCAAGCGGGTTTTTACGTGCTGCGGAGTCATTTCATTGCAAGCGGGTTTTTACATACTTCTCAGACATTTCACTGGAAGCGGGTTTTTTAAGTGCTCTGGAGTCATTTCGTTGCAAGCGGGTTTTTAAGTACTCTGGAGTCATTTCGTTGCAAGCGGGTTTTTAAGTGCTCTGGAGTCATTTCGTTGCAAGCGGGTTTTTAAGTGCTCTGGAGTCATTTCGTTGCAAGCGGGTGTTTAAGTGCTCTGGAGTCATTTCGTTGCAAGCGGGTTTTTAAATACTCTGGAGTCATTTCGTTGCAAGCGGGTTTTTACATACTTCTCAGACATTTCACTGGAAGCGGGTTTTTTAAGTGCTCTGGAGTCATTTCGTTGCTAGCGGGTTTTTAAGTACTCTGGAGTCATTTCGTTGCAAGCGGGTTTTTAAGTGCTCTGGAGTCATTTCGTTGCAAGCGGGTTTTTAAGTGCTCTGGAGTCATTTCGTTGCAAGCGGGTGTTTAAGTGCTCTGGAGTCATTTCGTTGCAAGCGGGTTTTTAAGTGCTCTGGAGTCATTTCGTTGCGAGCGGGTTTTTAAGTGCTCTGGAGTCATTTCACTGGAAGCGGGTTTTTTAAGTGCTCTGGAGTCATTTCGTTGCTAGCGGGTTTTTAAGTACTCTGGAGTCATTTCGTTGCAAGCGGGTTTTTAAGTGCTCTGGAGTCATTTCGTTGCAAGCGGGTTTTTAAGTGCTCTGGAGTCATTTCGTTGCAAGCGGGTGTTTAAGTGCTCTGGAGTCATTTCGTTGCAAGCGGGTTTTTAAGTGCTCTGGAGTCATTTCGTTGCGAGCGGGTTTTTAAGTGCTCTGGAGTCATTTCGTTGCAAGCGGGTTTTTAATTGATCTGGAGTCATTTCGTTGCGAGCGGGTTTTTAAGTGTTCTGGAGTCATTTCGTTGCAAGCGGGTTTTTAAGTGCTCTGGAGTCATTTCGTTGCAAGAGGGTTTTTACGTGCTCTGGAGTCATTTCGTTGCAAGCGGGTTTTTAAGTGCTCTGGTGTCATTTCGTTGCAAGCGGGTTTTTAAGTTCTCTGGAGTCATTTCGTTGCAAGCGGGTTTTTAAGTGCTCTGGAGTCATTTCGTTGCAAGCGGGTTTTTAAGTGCTCTGGAGTCATTTCGTTGCAAGCGGGTTTTTAAGTGCTCTGAGGTCATTTCGTTGCAAGCGGGTTTTTAAGTGCTCTGGAGTCATTTCGTTGCAAGCGGGTTTTTAAGTGCTCTGGAGTCATTTCGTTGCAAGCGGGTTTTTAAGTGCTCTGGAGTCATTTCGTTGCAAGCGGGTTTTTAAGTGCTCTGAAGGCATTTCGTTGTAAGCGGGTTTTTACATGCTCTGGAGTCATTTCGTTGCAAGCGGGTTTTTACGTGCTGCGGAGTCATTTCATTGCAAGCGGGTTTTTACATACTTCTCAGACATTTCACTGGAAGCGGGTTTTTTAAGTGCTCTGGAGTCATTTCGTTGCAAGCGGGTTTTTAAGTACTCTGGAGTCATTTCATTGCAAGCGGGTTTTTACATACTTCTCAGACATTTCACTGGAAGCGGGTTTTTTAAGTGCTCTGGAGTCATTTCGTTGCAAGCGGGTTTTTAAGTACTCTGGAGTCATTTCGTTGCAAGCGGGTTTTTAAGTGCTCTGGAGTCATTTCGTTGCAAGCGGGTTTTTAAGTGCTCTGGAGTCATTTCGTTGCAAGCGGGTGTTTAAGTGCTCTGGAGTCATTTCGTTGCAAGCGGGTTTTTAAATACTCTGGAGTCATTTCGTTGCAAGCGGGTTTTTACATACTTCTCAGACATTTCACTGGAAGCGGGTTTTTTAAGTGCTCTGGAGTCATTTCGTTGCAAGCGGGTTTTTAAGTACTCTGGAGTCATTTCGTTGCAAGCGGGTTTTTAAGTGCTCTGGAGTCATTTCGTTGCAACCGGCTTTTTAAGTGCTCTGGAGTCATTTCGTTGCAAGCGGGTGTTTAAGTGCTCTGGAGTCATTTCGTTGCAAGCGGGTTTTTAAGTGCTCTGGAGTCATTTCGTTGCGAGCGGGTTTTTAAGTGCTCTGGAGTCATTTCGTTGCAAGCGGGTTTTTAATTGCTCTGGAGTCATTTCGTTGCGAGCGGGTTTTTAAGTGTTCTGGAGTCATTTCGTTGCAAGCGGGTTTTTAAGTGCTCTGGAGTCATTTCGTTGCGAGCGGGTTTTTACGTGCTCTGGAGTCATTTCGTTGCAAGCGGGTTTTTAAGTGCTCTGGAGTCATTTCGTTGCAAGCGGGTTTTTAAGTGCTCTGGAGTCATTTCGTTGCAAGCGGGTTTTTACGTGCTCTGGAGTCATTTCGTTGCAAGCGGGTTTTTAAGTGCTCTGGAGTCATTTCGTTGCAAGCGGGTTTTTAAGTGCTCTGAAGGCATTTCGTTGTAAGCGGGTTTTTACGTGCTCTGGAGTCATTTCGTTGCAAGCGGGTTTTTAAGTGCTCTGGAGTCATTTCGTTGCAAGCGGGTTTTTAAGTGCTCTGGAGTCATTTCGTTGCAAGCGGGTTTTTAAGTGCTCTGAAGGCATTTCGTTGTAAGCGGGTTTTTACGTGCTCTGGAGTCATTTCGTTGCAAGCGGGTTTTTACGTGCTCCGGAGTCATTTCATTGCAAGCGGGTTTTTACATACTTCTCAGACATTTCACTGGAAGCGGGTTTTTTAAGTGCTCTGGAGTCATTTCGTTGCAAGCGGGTTTTTAAGTACTCTGGAGTCATTTCATTGCAAGCGGGTTTTTACATACTTCTCAGACATTTCACTGGAAGCGGGTTTTTTAAGTGCTCTGGAGTCATTTCGTTGCAAGCGGGTTTTTAAGTACTCTGGAGTCATTTCGTTGCAAGCGGGTTTTTAAGTGCTCTGGAGTCATTTCGTTGCAAGCGGGTTTTTAAGTGCTCTGGAGTCATTTCGTTGCAAGCGGGTGTTTAAGTGCTCTGGAGTCATTTCGTTGCAAGCGGGTTTTTAAATACTCTGGAGTCATTTCGTTGCAAGCGGGTTTTTACATACTTCTCAGACATTTCACTGGAAGCGGGTTTTTTAAGTGCTCTGGAGTCATTTCGTTGCAAGCGGGTTTTTAAGTACTCTGGAGTCATTTCGTTGCAAGCGGTTTTTTAAGTGCTCTGGAGTCATTTCGTTGCAAGAGGGTTTTTACGTGCTCTGGAGTCATTTCGTTGCAAGCGGGTTTTTAAGTGCTCTGGTGTCATTTCGTTGCAAGCGGGTTTTTAAGTTCTCTGGAGTCATTTCGTTGCAAGCGGGTTTTTAAGTGCTCTGGAGTCATTTCGTTGCAAGCGGGTTTTTAAGTGCTCTGGAGTCATTTCGTTGCAAGCGGGTTTTTAAGTGCTCTGAGGTCATTTCGTTGCAAGCGGGTTTTTAAGTGCTCTGGAGTCATTTCGTTGCAAGCGGGTTTTTAAGTGCTCTGGAGTCATTTCGTTGCAAGCGGGTTTTTAAGTGCTCTGGAGTCATTTCGTTGCAAGCGGGTTTTTAAGTGCTCTGAAGGCATTTCGTTGTAAGCGGGTTTTTACATGCTCTGGAGTCATTTCGTTGCAAGCGGGTTTTTACGTGCTGCGGAGTCATTTCATTGCAAGCGGGTTTTTACATACTTCTCAGACATTTCACTGGAAGCGGGTTTTTTAAGTGCTCTGGAGTCATTTCGTTGCAAGCGGGTTTTTAAGTACTCTGGAGTCATTTCATTGCAAGCGGGTTTTTACATACTTCTCAGACATTTCACTGGAAGCGGGTTTTTTAAGTGCTCTGGAGTCATTTCGTTGCAAGCGGGTTTTTAAGTACTCTGGAGTCATTTCGTTGCAAGCGGGTTTTTAAGTGCTCTGGAGTCATTTCGTTGCAAGCGGGTTTTTAAGTGCTCTGGAGTCATTTCGTTGCAAGCGGGTGTTTAAGTGCTCTGGAGTCATTTCGTTGCAAGCGGGTTTTTAAATACTCTGGAGTCATTTCGTTGCAAGCGGGTTTTTACATACTTCTCAGACATTTCACTGGAAGCGGGTTTTTTAAGTGCTCTGGAGTCATTTCGTTGCAAGCGGGTTTTTAAGTACTCTGGAGTCATTTCGTTGCAAGCGGGTTTTTAAGTGCTCTGGAGTCATTTCGTTGCAACCGGCTTTTTAAGTGCTCTGGAGTCATTTCGTTGCAAGCGGGTGTTTAAGTGCTCTGGAGTCATTTCGTTGCAAGCGGGTTTTTAAGTGCTCTGGAGTCATTTCGTTGCGAGCGGGTTTTTAAGTGCTCTGGAGTCATTTCGTTGCAAGCGGGTTTTTAATTGCTCTGGAGTCATTTCGTTGCGAGCGGGTTTTTAAGTGTTCTGGAGTCATTTCGTTGCAAGCGGGTTTTTAAGTGCTCTGGAGTCATTTCGTTGCGAGCGGGTTTTTACGTGCTCTGGAGTCATTTCGTTGCAAGCGGGTTTTTAAGTGCTCTGGAGTCATTTCGTTGCAAGCGGGTTTTTAAGTGCTCTGGAGTCATTTCGTTGCAAGCGGGTTTTTACGTGCTCTGGAGTCATTTCGTTGCAAGCGGGTTTTTAAGTGCTCTGGAGTCATTTCGTTGCAAGCGGGTTTTTAAGTGCTCTGAAGGCATTTCGTTGTAAGCGGGTTTTTACGTGCTCTGGAGTCATTTCGTTGCAAGCGGGTTTTTAAGTGCTCTGGAGTCATTTCGTTGCAAGCGGGTTTTTAAGTGCTCTGGAGTCATTTCGTTGCAAGCGGGTTTTTAAGTGCTCTGAAGGCATTTCGTTGTAAGCGGGTTTTTACGTGCTCTGGAGTCATTTCGTTGCAAGCGGGTTTTTACGTGCTCCGGAGTCATTTCATTGCAAGCGGGTTTTTACATACTTCTCAGACATTTCACTGGAAGCGGGTTTTTTAAGTGCTCTGGAGTCATTTCGTTGCAAGCGGGTTTTTAAGTACTCTGGAGTCATTTCATTGCAAGCGGGTTTTTACATACTTCTCAGACATTTCACTGGAAGCGGGTTTTTTAAGTGCTCTGGAGTCATTTCGTTGCAAGCGGGTTTTTAAGTACTCTGGAGTCATTTCGTTGCAAGCGGGTTTTTAAGTGCTCTGGAGTCATTTCGTTGCAAGCGGGTTTTTAAGTGCTCTGGAGTCATTTCGTTGCAAGCGGGTGTTTAAGTGCTCTGGAGTCATTTCGTTGCAAGCGGGTTTTTAAATACTCTGGAGTCATTTCGTTGCAAGCGGGTTTTTACATACTTCTCAGACATTTCACTGGAAGCGGGTTTTTTAAGTGCTCTGGAGTCATTTCGTTGCAAGCGGGTTTTTAAGTACTCTGGAGTCATTTCGTTGCAAGCGGTTTTTTAAGTGCTCTGGAGTCATTTCGTTGCAAGCGGGTTTTTAAGTGCTCTGGAGTCATTTCGTTGCAAGCGGGTGTTTAAGTGCTCTGGAGTCATTTCGTTGCAAGCGGGTTTTTAAGTGCTCTGGAGTCATTTCGTTGCGAGCGGGTTTTTAAGTGCTCTGGAGTCATTTCGTTGCGAGCGGGTTTTTAAGTGCTCTGGAGTCATTTCGTTGCAAGCGGGTTTTTAAGTGCTCTGGAGTCATTTCGTTGCAAGCGGGTTTTTAAGTGCTCTGAAGGCATTTCGTTGTAAGCGGGTTTTTACGTGCTCTGGAGTCATTTCGTTGCAAGCGGGTTTTTACGTGCTGCGGAGTCATTTCATTGCAAGCGGGTTTTTACATACTTCTCAGACATTTCACTGGAAGCGGGTTTTTTAAGTGCTCTGGAGTCATTTCGTTGCAAGCGGGTTTTTAAGTACTCTGGAGTCATTTCGTTGCAAGCGGGTTTTTAAGTGCTCTGGAGTCATTTCGTTGCAAGCGGGTTTTTAAGTGCTCTGGAGTCATTTCGTTGCAAGCGGGTGTTTAAGTGCTCTGGAGTCATTTCGTTGCAAGCGGGTTTTTAAATACTCTGGAGTCATTTCGTTGCAAGCGGGTTTTTACATACTTCTCAGACATTTCACTGGAAGCGGGTTTTTTAAGTGCTCTGGAGTCATTTCGTTGCTAGCGGGTTTTTAAGTACTCTGGAGTCATTTCGTTGCAAGCGGGTTTTTAAGTGCTCTGGAGTCATTTCGTTGCAAGCGGGTTTTTAAGTGCTCTGGAGTCATTTCGTTGCAAGCGGGTGTTTAAGTGCTCTGGAGTCATTTCGTTGCAAGCGGGTTTTTAAGTGCTCTGGAGTCATTTCGTTGCGAGCGGGTTTTTAAGTGCTCTGGAGTCATTTCACTGGAAGCGGGTTTTTTAAGTGCTCTGGAGTCATTTCGTTGCTAGCGGGTTTTTAAGTACTCTGGAGTCATTTCGTTGCAAGCGGGTTTTTAAGTGCTCTGGAGTCATTTCGTTGCAAGCGGGTTTTTAAGTGCTCTGGAGTCATTTCGTTGCAAGCGGGTGTTTAAGTGCTCTGGAGTCATTTCGTTGCAAGCGGGTTTTTAAGTGCTCTGGAGTCATTTCGTTGCGAGCGGGTTTTTAAGTGCTCTGGAGTCATTTCGTTGCAAGCGGGTTTTTAATTGATCTGGAGTCATTTCGTTGCGAGCGGGTTTTTAAGTGTTCTGGAGTCATTTCGTTGCAAGCGGGTTTTTAAGTGCTCTGGAGTCATTTCGTTGCAAGAGGGTTTTTACGTGCTCTGGAGTCATTTCGTTGCAAGCGGGTTTTTAAGTGCTCTGGTGTCATTTCGTTGCAAGCGGGTTTTTAAGTTCTCTGGAGTCATTTCGTTGCAAGCGGGTTTTTAAGTGCTCTGGAGTCATTTCGTTGCAAGCGGGTTTTTAAGTGCTCTGGAGTCATTTCGTTGCAAGCGGGTTTTTAAGTGCTCTGAGGTCATTTCGTTGCAAGCGGGTTTTTAAGTGCTCTGGAGTCATTTCGTTGCAAGCGGGTTTTTAAGTGCTCTGGAGTCATTTCGTTGCAAGCGGGTTTTTAAGTGCTCTGGAGTCATTTCGTTGCAAGCGGGTTTTTAAGTGCTCTGAAGGCATTTCGTTGTAAGCGGGTTTTTACATGCTCTGGAGTCATTTCGTTGCAAGCGGGTTTTTACGTGCTGCGGAGTCATTTCATTGCAAGCGGGTTTTTACATACTTCTCAGACATTTCACTGGAAGCGGGTTTTTTAAGTGCTCTGGAGTCATTTCGTTGCAAGCGGGTTTTTAAGTACTCTGGAGTCATTTCATTGCAAGCGGGTTTTTACATACTTCTCAGACATTTCACTGGAAGCGGGTTTTTTAAGTGCTCTGGAGTCATTTCGTTGCAAGCGGGTTTTTAAGTACTCTGGAGTCATTTCGTTGCAAGCGGGTTTTTAAGTGCTCTGGAGTCATTTCGTTGCAAGCGGGTTTTTAAGTGCTCTGGAGTCATTTCGTTGCAAGCGGGTGTTTAAGTGCTCTGGAGTCATTTCGTTGCAAGCGGGTTTTTAAATACTCTGGAGTCATTTCGTTGCAAGCGGGTTTTTACATACTTCTCAGACATTTCACTGGAAGCGGGTTTTTTAAGTGCTCTGGAGTCATTTCGTTGCAAGCGGGTTTTTAAGTACTCTGGAGTCATTTCGTTGCAAGCGGGTTTTTAAGTGCTCTGGAGTCATTTCGTTGCAACCGGCTTTTTAAGTGCTCTGGAGTCATTTCGTTGCAAGCGGGTGTTTAAGTGCTCTGGAGTCATTTCGTTGCAAGCGGGTTTTTAAGTGCTCTGGAGTCATTTCGTTGCGAGCGGGTTTTTAAGTGCTCTGGAGTCATTTCGTTGCAAGCGGGTTTTTAATTGCTCTGGAGTCATTTCGTTGCGAGCGGGTTTTTAAGTGTTCTGGAGTCATTTCGTTGCAAGCGGGTTTTTAAGTGCTCTGGAGTCATTTCGTTGCGAGCGGGTTTTTACGTGCTCTGGAGTCATTTCGTTGCAAGCGGGTTTTTAAGTGCTCTGGAGTCATTTCGTTGCAAGCGGGTTTTTAAGTGCTCTGGAGTCATTTCGTTGCAAGCGGGTTTTTACGTGCTCTGGAGTCATTTCGTTGCAAGCGGGTTTTTAAGTGCTCTGGAGTCATTTCGTTGCAAGCGGGTTTTTAAGTGCTCTGAAGGCATTTCGTTGTAAGCGGGTTTTTACGTGCTCTGGAGTCATTTCGTTGCAAGCGGGTTTTTAAGTGCTCTGGAGTCATTTCGTTGCAAGCGGGTTTTTAAGTGCTCTGGAGTCATTTCGTTGCAAGCGGGTTTTTAAGTGCTCTGAAGGCATTTCGTTGTAAGCGGGTTTTTACGTGCTCTGGAGTCATTTCGTTGCAAGCGGGTTTTTACGTGCTCCGGAGTCATTTCATTGCAAGCGGGTTTTTACATACTTCTCAGACATTTCACTGGAAGCGGGTTTTTTAAGTGCTCTGGAGTCATTTCGTTGCAAGCGGGTTTTTAAGTACTCTGGAGTCATTTCATTGCAAGCGGGTTTTTACATACTTCTCAGACATTTCACTGGAAGCGGGTTTTTTAAGTGCTCTGGAGTCATTTCGTTGCAAGCGGGTTTTTAAGTACTCTGGAGTCATTTCGTTGCAAGCGGGTTTTTAAGTGCTCTGGAGTCATTTCGTTGCAAGCGGGTTTTTAAGTGCTCTGGAGTCATTTCGTTGCAAGCGGGTGTTTAAGTGCTCTGGAGTCATTTCGTTGCAAGCGGGTTTTTAAATACTCTGGAGTCATTTCGTTGCAAGCGGGTTTTTACATACTTCTCAGACATTTCACTGGAAGCGGGTTTTTTAAGTGCTCTGGAGTCATTTCGTTGCAAGCGGGTTTTTAAGTACTCTGGAGTCATTTCGTTGCAAGCGGTTTTTTAAGTGCTCTGGAGTCATTTCGTTGCAAGCGGGTTTTTAAGTGCTCTGGAGTCATTTCGTTGCAAGCGGGTGTTTAAGTGCTCTGGAGTCATTTCGTTGCAAGCGGGTTTTTAAGTGCTCTGGAGTCATTTCGTTGCGAGCGGGTTTTTAAGTGCTCTGGAGTCATTTCGTTGCGAGCGGGTTTTTAAGTGCTCTGGAGTCATTTCGTTGCAAGCGGGTTTTTAAGTGCTCTGGAGTCATTTCGTTGCAAGCGGGTTTTTAAGTGCTCTGAAGGCATTTCGTTGTAAGCGGGTTTTTACGTGCTCTGGAGTCATTTCGTTGCAAGCGGGTTTTTACGTGCTGCGGAGTCATTTCATTGCAAGCGGGTTTTTACATACTTCTCAGACATTTCACTGGAAGCGGGTTTTTTAAGTGCTCTGGAGTCATTTCGTTGCAAGCGGGTTTTTAAGTACTCTGGAGTCATTTCATTGCAAGCGGGTTTTTACATACTTCTCAGACATTTCACTGGAAGCGGGTTTTTTAAGTGCTCTGGAGTCATTTCGTTGCAAGCGGGTTTTTAAGTACTCTGGAGTCATTTCGTTGCAAGCGGGTTTTTAAGTGCTCTGGAGTCATTTCGTTGCAAGCGGGTTTTTAAGTGCTCTGGAGTCATTTCGTTGCAAGCGGGTCTTTAAGTGCTCTGGAGTCATTTCGTTGCAAGCGGGTTTTTAAATACTCTGGAGTCATTTCGTTGCAAGCGGGTTTTTACATACTTCTCAGACATTTCACTGGAAGCGGGTTTTTTAAGTGCTCTGGAGTCATTTCGTTGCAAGCGGGTTTTTAAGTACTCTGGAGTCATTTCGTTGCAAGCGGGTTTTTAAGTGCTCTGGAGTCATTTCGTTGCAAGCGGGTTTTTAAGTGCTCTGGAGTCATTTCGTTGCAAGCGGGTGTTTAAGTGCTCTGGAGACATTTCGTTGCAAGCGGGTTTTTAAGTGCTCTGGAGTCATTTCGTTGCGAGCGGGTTTTTAAGTGCTCTGGAGTCATTTCGTTGCAAGCGGGTTTTTAATTGCTCTGGAGTCATTTCGTTGCGAGCGGGTTTTTAAGTGTTCTGGAGTCATTTCGTTGCAAGCGGGTTTTTAAGTGCTCTGGAGTCATTTCGTTGCAAGCGGGTTTTTACGTGCTCTGGAGTCATTTCGTTGCAAGAGGGTTTTTAAGTGCTCTGGAGTCATTTCGTTGCAAGCGGGTTTTTAAGTGCTCTGGAGTCATTTCGTTGCAAGCGGGTTTTTACGTGCTCTGGAGTCATTTCGTTGCAAGCGGGTTTTTAAGTGCTCTGGAGTCATTTCGTTGCAAGCGGGTTTTTAAGTGCTCTGGAGTCATTTCGTTGCAAGCGGGTTTTTAAGTGCTCTGAAGGCATTTCGTTGTAAGCGGGTTTTTACGTGCTCTGGAGTCATTTCGTTGCAAGCGGGTTTTTACGTGCTCCGGAGTCATTTCATTGCAAGCGGGTTTTTACATACTTCTCAGACATTTCACTGGAAGCGGGTTTTTTAAGTGCTCTGGAGTCATTTCGTTGCAAGCGGGTTTTTAAGTACTCTGGAGTCATTTCATTGCAAGCGGGTTTTTACATACTTCTCAGACATTTCACTGGAAGCGGGTTTTTTAAGTGCTCTGGAGTCATTTCGTTGCAAGCGGGTTTTTAAGTACTCTGGAGTCATTTCGTTGCAAGCGGGTTTTTAAGTGCTCTGGAGTCATTTCGTTGCAAGCGGGTTTTTAAGTGCTCTGGAGTCATTTCGTTGCAAGCGGGTGTTTAAGTGCTCTGGAGTCATTTCGTTGCAAGCGGGTTTTTAAATACTCTGGAGTCATTTCGTTGCAAGCGGGTTTTTACATACTTCTCAGACATTTCACTGGAAGCGGGTTTTTTAAGTGCTCTGGAGTCATTTCGTTGCAAGCGGGTTTTTAAGTACTCTGGAGTCATTTCGTTGCAAGCGGGTTTTTAAGTGCTCTGGAGTCATTTCGTTGCAAGCGGGTTTTTAAGTGCTCTGGAGTCATTTCGTTGCAAGCGGGTGTTTAAGTGCTCTGGAGTCATTTCGTTGCAAGCGGGTTTTTAAGTGCTCTGGAGTCATTTCGTTGCGAGCGGGTTTTTAAGTGCTCTGGAGTCATTTCGTTGCAAGTGGGTTTTTAATTGCTCTGGAGTCATTTCGTTGCGAGCGGGTTTTTAAATGTTCTGGAGTCATTTCGTTGCAAGCGGGTTTTTAAGTGCTCTGGAGTCATTTCGTTGCAAGCGGGTTTTTAAGTGCTCTGGAGTCATTTCGTTGCAAGCGGGTGTTTAAGTGCTCTGGAGTCATTTCGTTGCAAGCGGGTTTTTAAGTGCTCTGGAGTCATTTCGTTGCAAGCGGGTTTTTAAGTGCTCTGGAGTCATTTCGTTGCAAGCGGGTTTTTAAGTGCTCTGGAGTCATTTCGTTGCAAGCGGGTTTTTAAGTGCTCTGGAGTCATTTCGTTGCAAGCGGGTTTTTAAGTGCTCTGAAGGCATTTCGTTGTAAGCGGATTTTTACGTGCTCTGGAGTCATTTCGTTGCAAGCGGGTTTTTACGTGCTCCGGAGTCATTTCATTGCAAGCGGGTTTTTACATACTTCTCAGACATTTCACTGGAAGCGGGTTTTTTAAGTGCTCTGGAGTCATTTCGTTACAAGCGGGTTTTTAAGTACTCTGGAGTCATTTCATTGCAAGCGGGTTTTTACATACTTCTCAGACATTTCACTGGAAGCGGGTTTTTTAAGTGCTCTGGAGTCATTTCGTTGCAAGCGGGTTTTTAAGTACTCTGGAGTCATTTCGTTGCAAGCGGGTTTTTAAGTGTTCTGGAGTCATTTCGTTGCAAGCGGGATTTTAAGTGCTCTGGAGTCATTTCGTTGCAAGCGGGTTTTTAATTGCTCTGGAGTCATTTCGTTGTAAGCGGGTTTTTAAGTGCTCTGGAGTCATTTCGTTGCGAGCGGGTTTTTAAGTGCTCTGGAGTCATTTCGTTGCAAGCGGGTTTTTAAGTGCTCTGAGGTCATTTCGTTGCAAGCGGGTTTTTAAGTGCTCTGGAGTCATTTCGTTGCAAGCGGGTTTTTAAGTGCTCTGGAGTCATTTCGTTGCAAGCGGGTTTTTAAGTGCTCTGGAGTCATTTCGTTGCAAGCGGGTTTTTAAGTGCTCTGAAGGCATTTCGTTGTAAGCGGGTTTTTACGTGCTCTGGAGTCATTTCGTTGCAAGCGGGTTTTTACGTGCTGCGGAGTCATTTCATTGCAAGCGGGTTTTTACATACTTCTCAGACATTTCACTGGAAGAGGGTTTTTTAAGTGCTCTGGAGTCATTTCGTTGCAAGCGGGTTTTTAAGTACTCTGGAGTCATTTCATTGCAAGCGGGTTTTTACATACTTCTCAGACATTTCACTGGAAGCGGGTTTTTTAAGTGCTCTGGAGTCATTTCGTTGCAAGCGGGTTTTTAAGTACTCTGGAGTCATTTCGTTGCAAGCGGGTTTTTAAGTGCTCTGGAGTCATTTCGTTGCAAGCGGGTTTTTAAGTGCTCTGGAGTCATTTCGTTGCAAGCGGGTGTTTAAGTGCTCTGGAGTCATTTCGTTGCAAGCGGGTTTTTAAGTGCTCTGGAGTCATTTCGTTGCAAGCGGGTTTTTAAGTGCTCTGGAGTCATTTCGTTGCAAGCGGGTTTTTAAGTGCTCTGGAGTCATTTCGTTGCAAGCGGGTTTTTAAGTGCTCTGGAGTCATTTCGTTGCAAGCGGGTTTTTAAGTGCTCTGAAGGCATTTCGTTGTAAGCGGATTTTTACGTGCTCTGGAGTCATTTCGTTGCAAGCGGGTTTTTACGTGCTCCGGAGTCATTTCATTGCAAGCGGGTTTTTACATACTTCTCAGACATTTCACTGGAAGCGGGTTTTTTAAGTGCTCTGGAGTCATTTCGTTACAAGCGGGTTTTTAAGTACTCTGGAGTCATTTCATTGCAAGCGGGTTTTTACATACTTCTCAGACATTTCACTGGAAGCGGGTTTTTTAAGTGCTCTGGAGTCATTTCGTTGCAAGCGGGTTTTTAAGTACTCTGGAGTCATTTCGTTGCAAGCGGGTTTTTAAGTGCTCTGGAGTCATTTTGTTGCAAGCGGGTTTTTAAGTGCTCTGAAGGCATTTCGTTGCAAGCGGGTTTTTAAGTGCTCTGGAGTCATTTCGTTGCAAGCGGGTTTTTAAGTGTTCTGGAGTCATTTCGTTGCAAGCGGGATTTTAAGTGCTCTGGAGTCATTTCGTTGCAAGCGGGTTTTTAATTGCTCTGGAGTCATTTCGTTGTAAGCGGGTTTTTAAGTGCTCTGGAATCATTTCGTTGCGAGCGGGTTTTTAAGTGTTCTGGAGTCATTTCGTTGCGAGCGGGTTTTTAAGTGCTCTGGAGTCATTTCGTTGCGAGCGGGTTTTTAATTGCTCTGGAGTCATTTCGTTGCGAGCGGGTTTTTAAGTGCTCTGGAGTCATTTCGTTGCAAGCGGGTTTTTACATACTTCTCAGACATTTCACTGGAAGCGGGTTTTTTAAGTGCTCTGGAGTCATTTCGTTGCAAGCGGGTTTTTAAGTACTCTGGAGTCATTTCGTTGCAAGCGGGTTTTTAAGTGCTCTGGAGTCATTTCGTTGCAAGCGGGTTTTTAAGTGCTCTGGAGTCATTTCGTTGCAAGCGGGTGTTTAAGTGCTCTGGAGTCATTTCGTTGCGAGCGGGTTTTTAAGTGCTCTGGAGTCATTTCGTTGCGAGCGGGTTTTTAAGTGCTCTGGAGTCATTTCGTTGCAAGCGGGTTTTTAAGTGCTCTGGAGTCATTTCGTTGCAAGCGGGTTTTTAAGTGCTCTGAAGGCATTTCGTTGTAAGCGGGTTTTTACGTGCTCTGGAGTCATTTCGTTGCAAGCGGGTTTTTACGTGCTGGGGAGTCATTTCATTGCAAGCGGGTTTTTACATACTTCTCAGACATTTCACTGGAAGCGGGTTTTTTAAGTGCTCTGGAGTCATTTCGTTGCAAGCGGGTTTTTAAGTACTCTGGAGTCATTTCATTGCAAGCGGGTTTTTACATACTTCTCAGACATTTCACTGGAAGCGGGTTTTTTAAGTGCTCTGGAGTCATTTCGTTGCAAGCGGGTTTTTAAGTACTCTGGAGTCATTTCGTTGCAAGCGGGTTTTTAAGTGCTCTGGAGTCATTTCGTTGCAAGCGGGTTTTTAAGTGCTCTGGAGTCATTTCGTTGCAAGCGGGTGTTTAAGTGCTCTGGAGTCATTTCGTTGCAAGCGGGTTTTTAAGTGCTCTGGAGTCATTTCGTTGCAAGCGGGTTTTTAAGTGCTCTGGAGTCATTTCGTTGCAAGGGGGTGTTTAAGTGCTCTGGAGTCATTTCCTTGCAAGCGGGTTTTTAAGTGCTCTGGAGTCATTTCGTTGCGAGCGGGTTTTTAAGTGCTCTGGAGTCATTTCGTTGCAAGCGGGTTTTTAATTGCTCTGGAGTCATTTCTTTGCGAGCGGGTTTTTAAGTGTTCTGGAGTCATTTCGTTGCAAGCGGGTTTTTAAGTGCTCTGGAGTCATTTCGTTGCAATCGGGTTTTTACGTGCTCTGGAGTCATTTCGTTGCAAGCGGGTTTTTAAGTGCTCTGCAGTCATTTCGTTGCAAGCGGGTTTTTAAGTGCTCTGGAGTCATTTCGTTGCAAGCGGGTTTTTACGTGCTCTGGAGTCATTTCGTTGCAAGCGGGTTTTTAAGTGCTCTGGAGTCATTTCGTTGCAAGCGGGTTTTAAAGTGCTCTGGAGTCATTTCGTTGCAAGCGGGTTTTTAAGTGCTCTGAAGGCATTTCGTTGTAAGCGGGTTTTTACGTGCTCTGGAGTCATTTCGTTGCAAGCGGGTTTTTACGTGCTCCGGAGTCATTTCATTGCAAGCGGGTTTTTACATACTTCTCAGACATTTCACTGGAAGCGGGTTTTTTAAGTGCTCTGGAGTCATTTCGTTGCAAGCGGGTTTTTAAGTACTCTGGAGTCATTTCATTGCAAGCGGGTTTTTACATACTTCTCAGACATTTCACTGGAAGCGGGTTTTTTAAGTGCTCTGGAGTCATTTCGTTGCAAGCGGGTTTTTAAGTACTCTGGAGTCATTTCGTTGCAAGCAGGTTTTTAAGTGCTCTGGAGTCATTTCGTTGCAAGCGGGTTTTTAAGTGCTCTGGAGTCATTTCGTTGCAAGCGGGTGTTTAAGTGCTCTGGAGTCATTTCGTTGCAAGCGGGTTTTTAAATACTCTGGAGTCATTTCGTTGCAAGCGGGTTTTTACATACTTCTCAGACATTTCACTGGAAGCGGGTTTTTTAAGTGCTCTGGAGTCATTTCGTTGCAAGCGGGTTTTTAAGTACTCTGGAGTCATTTCGTTGCAAGCGGGTTTTTAAGTGCTCTGGAGTCATTTCGTTGCAAGCGGGTTTTTAAGTGCTCTGGAGTCATTTCGATGCAAGCGGGTGTTTAAGTGCTCTGGAGTCATTTCGTTGCAAGCGGGTTTTTAAGTGCTCTGGAGTCATTTCGTTGCGAGCGGGTTTTTAAGTGCTCTGGAGTCATTTCGTTGCAAGTGGGTTTTTAATTGCTCTGGAGTCATTTCGTTGCGAGCGGGTTTTTAAGTGTTCTGGAGTCATTTCGTTGCAAGCGGGTTTTTAAGTGCTCTGGAGTCATTTCGTTGCAAGCGGGTTTTTAAGTGCTCTGGAGTCATTTCGTTGCAAGCGGGTGTTTAAGTGCTCTGGAGTCATTTCGTTGCAAGCGGGTTTTTAAGTGCTCTGGAGTCATTTCGTTGCAAGCGGGTTTTTAAGTGCTCTGGAGTCATTTCGTTGCAAGCGGGTTTTTAAGTGCTCTGGAGTCATTTCGTTGCAAGCGGGTTTTTAAGTGCTCTGGAGTCATTTCGTTGCAAGCGGGTTTTTAAGAGCTCTGAAGGCATTTCGTTGTAAGCGGATTTTTACGTGCTCTGGAGTCATTTCGTTGCAAGCGGGTTTTTACGTGCTCCGGAGTCATTTCATTGCAAGCGGGTTTTTACATACTTCTCAGACATTTCACTGGAAGCGGGTTTTTTAAGTGCTCTGGAGTCATTTCGTTACAAGCGGGTTTTTAAGTACTCTGGAGTCATTTCATTGCAAGCGGGTTTTTACATACTTCTCAGACATTTCACTGGAAGCGGGTTTTTTAAGTGCTCTGGAGTCATTTCGTTGCAAGCGGGTTTTTAAGTACTCTGGAGTCATTTCGTTGCAAGCGGGTTTTTAAGTGCTCTGGAGTCATTTCGTTGCAAGCGGGTTTTTAAGTGCTCTGAAGGCATTTCGTTGCAAGCGGGTTTTTAAGTGCTCTGGAGTCATTTCGTTGCAAGCGGGTTTTTAAGTGTTCTGGAGTCATTTCGTTGCAAGCGGGATTTTAAGTGCTCTGGAGTCATTTCGTTGCAAGCGGGTTTTTAATTGCTCTGGAGTCATTTCGTTGTAAGCGGGTTTTTAAGTGCTCTGGAGTCATTTCGTTGCGAGCGGGTTTTTAAGTGTTCTGGAGTCATTTCGTTGCGAGCGGGTTTTTAAGTGCTCTGGAGTCATTTCGTTGCGAGCGGGTTTTTAATTGCTCTGGAGTCATTTCTTTGCGAGCGGGTTTTTAAGTACTCTGGAGTCATTTCGTTGCAAGCGGGTTTTTAATTGCTCTGGAGTCATTTCGTTGCAAGCGGGTTTTTAAGTGTTCTGGAGTAATTTCGTTGCAAGCGGGTTTTTAAGTGCTCTGGAGTCATTTCGTTGCAAGCGGGTTTTTAAGTGCTCTGGAGTCATTTCGTTGCAAGCGGGTTTTTAAGTGCTCTGGAGTCATTTCGTTGCAAGCGGGTTTTTAAGTGCTCTGGAGTCATTTCGTTGCAAGCGGGTTTTTAAGTGCTCTGGAGTCATTTCGTTGCAAGCGGGTTTTTAAGTGCTCTGGAGTCATTTCGTTGCAAGCGGGTTTTTAAGTGCTCTGGAGTCATTTCGTTGCAAGCGGGTTTTTAAGTGCTCTGGAGTCATTTCGTTGCAAGCGGGTTTTTAAGTGCTCTGGAGTCATTTCGTTGCAAGCGGGTTTTTAAGTGCTCTGGAGTCATTTCGTTGCAAGCGGGTTTTTAAGTGCTCTGGAGTCATTTCGTTGCAAGCGGGTTTTTAATTGCTCTGGAGTCATTTCGTTGCAAGCGGGTTTTTAAGTGTTCTGGAGTCATTTCGTTGCAAGCGGGTTTTTAAGTGCTCTGGAGTCATTTCGTTGCAAGCGGGTTTTTACGTGCTCTGGAGTCATTTCGTTGCAAGCGGGTTTTTAAGTGCTCTGGTGTCATTTCGTTGCAAGCGGGTTTTTAAGTTCTCTGGAGTCATTTCGTTGCAAGCGGGTTTTTAAGTGCTCTGGAGTCATTTCGTTGCAAGCGGGTTTTTAAGTGCTCTGGAGTCATTTCGTTGCAAGCGGGTTTTTAAGTGCTCTGAGGTCATTTCGTTGCAATCGGGTTTTTAAGTGCTCTGGAGTCATTTCGTTGCAAGCGGGTTTTTAAGTGCTCTGGAGTCATTTCGTTGCAAGCGGGTTTTTAAGTGCTCTGGAGTCATTTCGTTGCAAGCGGGTTTTTAAGTGCTCTGAAGGCATTTCGTTGTAAGCGGGTTTTTACGTGCTCTGGAGTCATTTCGTTGCAAGCGGGTTTTTACGTGCTGCGGAGTCATTTCATTGCAAGCGGGTTTTTACATACTTCTCAGACATTTCACTGGAAGCGGGTTTTTTAAGTGCTCTGGAGTCATTTCGTTGCAAGCGGGTTTTTAAGTACTCTGGAGTCATTTCATTGCAAGCGGGTTTTTACATACTTCTCAGACATTTCACTGGAAGCGGGTTTTTTAAGTGCTCTGTAGTCATTTCGTTGCAAGCGGGTTTTTAAGTACTCTGGAGTCATTTCGTTGCAAGCGGGTTTTTAAGTGCTCTGGAGTCATTTCGTTGCAAGCGGGTTTTTAAGTGCTCTGGAGTCATTTCGTTGCAAGCGGGTGTTTAAGTGCTCTGGAGTCATTTCGTTGCAAGCGGGTTTTTAAGTGCTCTGGAGTCATTTCGTTGCAAGCGGGTTTTTAAGTGCTCTGGAGTCATTTCGTTGCAAGCGGGTTTTTAAGTGCTCTGGAGTCATTTCGTTGCAAGCGGGTTTTGAAATACTCTGGAGTCATTTCGTTGCAAGCGGGTTTTTACATACTTCTCAGACATTTCACTGGAAGCGGGTTTTTTAAGTGCTCTGGAGTCATTTCGTTGCAAGCGGGTTTTTAAGTACTCTGGAGTCATTTCGTTGCAAGCGGGTTTTTAAGTGCTCTGGAGTCATTTCGTTGCAAGCGGGTTTTTAAGTGCTCTGGAGTCATTTCGTTGCAAGCGGGTTTTTAAGTGCTCTGGAGTCATTTCGTTGCAAGCGGGTTTTTAAGTGCTCTGAAGGCATTTCGTTGTAAGCGGGTTTTTACGTGCTCTGGAGTCATTTCGTTGCAAGCGGGTTTTTACGTGCTCCGGAGTCATTTCATTGCAAGCGGGTTTTTACATACTTCTCAGACATTTCACTGGAAGCGGGTTTTTTAAGTGCTCTGGAGTCATTTCGTTGCAAGCGGGTTTTTAAGTACTCTGGAGTCATTTCATTGCAAGCGGGTTTTTACATACTTCTCAGACATTTCACTGGAAGCGGGTTTTTTAAGTGCTCTGGAGTCATTTCGTTGCAAGCGGGTTTTTAAGTACTCTGGAGTCATTTCGTTGCAAGCGGGTTTTTAAGTGCTCTGGAGTCATTTCGTTGCAAGCGGGTTTTTAAGTGCTCTGGAGTCATTTCGTTGCAAGCGGGTGTTTAAGTGCTCTGGAGTCATTTCGTTGCAAGCGGGTTTTTAAATACTCTGGAGACATTTCGTTGCAAGCGGGTTTTTACATACTTCTCAGACGTTTCACTGGAAGCGGGTTTTTTAAGTGCTCTGGAGTCATTTCGTTGCAAGCGGGTTTTTAAGTACTCTGGAGTCATTTCGTTGCAAGCGGGTTTTTAAGTGCTCTGGAGTCATTTCGTTGCAAGCGGGTTTTTAAGTGCTCTGGAGTCATTTCGTTGCAAGCGGGTGTTTAAGTGCTCTGGAGTCATTTCGTTGCAAGCGGGTTTTTAAGTGTTCTGGAGTCATTTCGTTGCAAGCGGGTTTTTAAGTGCTCTGGAGTCATTTCGTTGCAAGCGGGTTTTTAATTGCTCTGGAGTCATTTCGTTGCGAGCGGGTTTTTAAGTGTTCTGGGGTCATTTCGTTGCAAGCGGGTTTTTAAGTGCTCTGGAGTCATTTCGTTGCAAGCGGGTTTTTACGTGCTCTGGAGTCATTTCGTTGCAAGCGGGTTTTTAAGTGCTCTGGAGTCATTTCGTTGCAAGCGGGTTTTTAAGTGCTCTGGAGTCATGTCGCTGCAAGCGGGTTTTTACGTGCTCTGGAGTCATTTCGTTGCAAGCGGGTTTTTAAGTGCTCTGGAGTCATTTCGTTGCAAGCGGGTTTTTAAGTGCTCTGGAGTCATTTCGTTGCAAGCGGGTTTTTAAGTGCTCTGAAGGCATTTCGTTGTAAGCGGGTTTTTACGTGCTCTGGAGTCATTTCGTTGCAAGCGGGTTTTTACGTGCTCCGGAGTCATTTCATTGCAAGCGGGTTTTTACATACTTCTCAGACATTTCATTGGAAGCGGGTTTTTTAAGTGCTCTGGAGTCATTTCGTTTTAAGCGGGTTTTTAAGTACTCTGGAGTCATTTCATTGCAAGCGGGTTTTTACATACTTCTCAGACATTTCACTGGAAGCGGGTTTTTTAAGTGCTCTGGAGTCATTTCGTTGCAAGCGGGTTTTTAAGTGCTCTGGAGTCATTTCGTTGCAAGCGGGTTTTTAAGTGCTCTGGAGTCATTTCGTTGCAAGCGGGTTTTTAAGTGCTCTGGAGTCATTTCGTTGCAAGCGGGTTTTTAAGTGCTCTGAAGGCATTTCGTTGTAAGCGGGTTTTTACGTGCTCTGGAGTCATTTCGTTGCAAGCGGGTTTTTACGTGCTCCGGAGTCATTTCATTGCAAGCGGGTTTTTACATACTTCTCAGACATTTCACTGGAAGCGGGTTTTTTAAGTGCTCTGGAGTCATTTCGTTGCAAGCGGGTTTTTAAGTACTCTGGAGTCATTTCATTGCAAGCGGGTTTTTACATACTTCTCAGACATTTCACTGGAAGCGGGTTTTTTAAGTGCTCTGGAGTCATTTCGTTGCAAGCGGGTTTTTAAGTACTCTGGAGTCATTTCGTTGCAAGCGGGTTTTTAAGTGCTCTGGAGTCATTTCGTTGCAAGCGGGTTTTTAAGTGCTCTGGAGTCATTTCGTTGCAAGCGGGTGTTTAAGTGCTCTGGAGTCATTTCGTTGCAAGCGGGTTTTTAAATACTCTGGAGACATTTCGTTGCAAGCGGGTTTTTACATACTTCTCAGACGTTTCACTGGAAGCGGGTTTTTTAAGTGCTCTGGAGTCATTTCGTTGCAAGCGGGTTTTTAAGTACTCTGGAGTCATTTCGTTGCAAGCGGGTTTTTAAGTGCTCTGGAGTCATTTCGTTGCAAGCGGGTTTTTAAGTGCTCTGGAGTCATTTCGTTGCAAGCGGGTGTTTAAGTGCTCTGGAGTCATTTCGTTGCAAGCGGGTTTTTAAGTGTTCTGGAGTCATTTCGTTGCAAGCGGGTTTTTAAGTGCTCTGGAGTCATTTCGTTGCAAGCGGGTTTTTAATTGCTCTGGAGTCATTTCGTTGCGAGCGGGTTTTTAAGTGTTCTGGGGTCATTTCGTTGCAAGCGGGTTTTTAAGTGCTCTGGAGTCATTTCGTTGCAAGCGGGTTTTTACGTGCTCTGGAGTCATTTCGTTGCAAGCGGGTTTTTAAGTGCTCTGGAGTCATTTCGTTGCAAGCGGGTTTTTAAGTGCTCTGGAGTCATGTCGCTGCAAGCGGGTTTTTACGTGCTCTGGAGTCATTTCGTTGCAAGCGGGTTTTTAAGTGCTCTGGAGTCATTTCGTTGCAAGCGGGTTTTTAAGTGCTCTGGAGTCATTTCGTTGCAAGCGGGTTTTTAAGTGCTCTGAAGGCATTTCGTTGTAAGCGGGTTTTTACGTGCTCTGGAGTCATTTCGTTGCAAGCGGGTTTTTACGTGCTCCGGAGTCATTTCATTGCAAGCGGGTTTTTACATACTTCTCAGACATTTCACTGGAAGCGGGTTTTTTAAGTGCTCTGGAGTCATTTCGTTGTAAGCGGGTTTTTAAGTACTCTGGAGTCATTTCATTGCAAGCGGGTTTTTACATACTTCTCAGACATTTCACTGGAAGCGGGTTTTTTAAGTGCTCTGGAGTCATTTCGTTGCAAGCGGGTTTTTAAGTACTCTGGAGTCATTTCGTTGCAAGCGGGTTTTTAAGTGCTCTGGAGTCATTTCGTTGCAAGCGGGTTTTTAAGTGCTCTGGAGTCATTTCGTTGCAAGCGGGTGTTTAAGTGCTCTGGAGTCATTTCGTTGCAAGCGGGTTTTTAAATACTCTGGAGTCATTTCGTTGCAAGCGGGTTTTTACATACTTCTCAGACATTTCACTGGAAGCGGGTTTTTTAAGTGCTCTGGAGTCATTTCGTTGCAAGCGGGTTTTTAAGTGCTCTGGAGTCATTTCGTTGCAAGCGGGTGTTTAAGTGCTCTGGAGTCATTTCGTTGCAAGCGGGTTTTTAAGTGCTCTGGAGTCATTTCGTTGCGAGCGGGTTTTTAAGTGCTCTGGAGTCATTTCGTTGCAAGCGGGTTTTTAATTGATCTGGAGTCATTTCGTTGCGAGCGGGTTTTTAAGTGTTCTGGAGTCATTTCGTTGCAAGCGTGTTTTTAAGTACTCTGGAGTCATTTCGTTGCAAGAGGGTTTTTACGTGCTCTGGAGTCATTTCGTTGCAAGCGGGTTTTTAAGTGCTCTGGTGTCATTTCGTTGCAAGCGGGTTTTTAAGTTCTCTGGAGTCATTTCGTTGCAAGCGGGTTTTTAAGTGCTCTGGAGTCATTTCGTTGCGAGCGGGTTTTTAAGTGTTCTGGAGTCATTTCGTTGCAAGCGGGTTTTTAAGTGCTCTGGAGTCATTTCGTTGCGAGCGGGTTTTTAAGTGTTCTGGAGTCATTTCGTTGCAAGCGGGTTTTTAAGTGCTCTGGAGTCATTTCGTTGCAAGCGGGTTTTTAAGTGCTCTGAGGTCATTTCGTTGCAAGCGGGTTTTTAAGTGCTCTGGAGTCATTTCGTTGCAAGAGGGTTTTTACGTGCTCTGGAGTCATTTCGTTGCAAGCGGGTTTTTAAGTGCTCTGGTGTCATTTCGTTGCAAGCGGGTTTTTAAGTTCTCTGGAGTCATTTCGTTGCAAGCGGGTTTTTAATTGCTCTGGAGTCATTTCGTTGCGAGCGGGTTTTTAAGTGTTCTGGAGTCATTTCGTTGCAAGCGGGTTTTTAAGTGCTCTGGAGTCATTTCGTTGCGAGCGGGTTTTTAAGTGTTCTGGAGTCATTTCGTTGCAAGCGGGTTTTTAAGTGCTCTGGAGTCATTTCGTTGCAAGCGGGTTTTTAAGTGCTCTGAGGTCATTTCGTTGCAAGCGGGTTTTTAAGTGCTCTGGAGTCATTTCGTTGCAAGCGGGTTTTTAAGTGCTCTGGAGTCATTTCGTTGCAAGCGGGTTTTTAAGTGCTCTGGAGTCATTTCGTTGCAAGCGGGTTTTTAAGTGCTCTGAAGGCATTTCGTTGTAAGCGGGTTTTTACATGCTCTGGAGTCATTTCGTTGCAAGCGGGTTTTTACGTGCTGCGGAGTCATTTCATTGCAAGCGGGTTTTTACATACTTCTCAGACATTTCACTGGAAGCGGGTTTTTTAATTGCTCTGGAGTCATTTCGTTGCAAGCGGGTTTTTAAGTGCTCTGAAGGCATTTCGTTGTAAGCGGATTTTTACGTGCTCTGGAGTCATTTCGTTGCAAGCGGGTTTTTACGTGCTCCGGAGTCATTTCATTGCAAGCGGGTTTTTACATACTTCTCAGACATTTCACTGGAAGCGGGTTTTTTAAGTGCTCTGGAGTCATTTCGTTGCAAGCGGGTTTTTAAGTGCTCTGGAGTCATTTCGTTGCAAGCGGGTTTTTAAGTGCTCTGAAGGCATTTCGTTATAAGCGGGTTTTTACGTGCTCTGGAGTCATTTCGTTGCAAGCGGGTTTTTACGTGCTCTGGAGTCATTTCATTGCAAGCGGGTTTTTACATACTTCTCAGACATTTCACTGGAAGCGGGTTTTTTAAGTGCTCTGGAGTCATTTCGTTGCAAGCGGGTTTTTAAATACTCTGGAGTCATTTTGTTGCAAGCGGGTTTTTACATACTTCTCAGACATTTCACTGGAAGCGGGTTTTTTAAGTGCTCTGGAGTCATTTCGTTGCAAGCGGGTTTTTAAGTACTCTGGAGTCATTTCGTTGCAAGCGGGTTTTTAAGTGCTCTGGAGTCATTTCGTTGCAAGCGGGTTTTTAAGTGCTCTGGAGTCATTTCGTTGCAAGCGGGTGTTTAAGTGCTCTGGAGTCATTTCGTTGCAAGCGGGTTTTTAAATACTCTGGAGTCATTTCGTTGCAAGCGGGTTTTTACATACTTCTCAGACATTTCACTGGAAGCGGGTTTTTTAAGTGCTCTGGAGTCATTTCGTTGCTAGCGGGTTTTTAAGTACTCTGGAGTCATTTCGTTGCAAGCGGGTTTTTAAGTGCTCTGGAGTCATTTCGTTGCAAGCGGGTTTTTAAGTGCTCTGGAGTCATTTCGTTGCAAGCGGGTGTTTAAGTGCTCTGGAGTCATTTCGTTGCAAGCGGGTTTTTAAGTGCTCTGGAGTCATTTCGTTGCGAGCGGGTTTTTAAGTGCTCTGGAGTCATTTCGTTGCAAGCGGGTTTTTAATTGATCTGGAGTCATTTCGTTGCGAGCGGGTTTTTAAGTGTTCTGGAGTCATTTCGTTGCAAGCGGGTTTTTAAGTGCTCTGGAGTCATTTCGTTGCAAGAGGGTTTTTACGTGCTCTGGAGTCATTTCGTTGCAAGCGGGTGTTTAAGTGCTCTGGAGTCATTTCGTTGCAAGCGGGTTTTTAAGTGCTCTGGAGTCATTTCGTTGCGAGCGGGTTTTTAAGTGCTCTGGAGTCATTTCGTTGCAAGCGGGTTTTTAATTGATCTGGAGTCATTTCGTTGCGAGCGGGTTTTTAAGTGTTCTGGAGTCATTTCGTTGCAAGCGGGTTTTTAAGTGCTCTGGAGTCATTTCGTTGCAAGAGGGTTTTTACGTGCTCTGGAGTCATTTCGTTGCAAGCGGGTTTTTAAGTGCTCTGGTGTCATTTCGTTGCAAGCGGTTTTTTAAGTTCTCTGGAGTCATTTCGTTGCAAGCGGGTTTTTAAGTGCTCTGGAGTCATTTCGTTGCAAGCGGGTTTTTAAGTGCTCTGGAGTCATTTCGTTGCAAGCGGGTTTTTAAGTGCTCTGAGGTCATTTCGTTGCAAGCGGGTTTTTAAGTGCTCTGGAGTCATTTCGTTGCAAGCGGGTTTTTAAGTGCTCTGGAGTCATTTCGTTGCAAGCGGGTTTTTAAGTGCTCTGGAGTCATTTCGTTGCAAGCGGGTTTTTAAGTGCTCTGAAGGCATTTCGTTGTAAGCGGGTTTTTACATGCTCTGGAGTCATTTCGTTGCAAGCGGGTTTTTACGTGCTGCGGAGTCATTTCATTGCAAGCGGGTTTTTACATACTTCTCAGACATTTCACTGGAAGCGGGTTTTTTAAGTGCTCTGGAGTCATTTCGTTGCAAGCGGGTTTTTAAGTGCTCTGAAGGCATTTCGTTGTAAGCGGATTTTTACGTGCTCTGGAGTCATTTCGTTGCAAGCGGGTTTTTACGTGCTCCGGAGTCATTTCATTGCAAGCGGGTTTTTACATACTTCTCAGACATTTCACTGGAAGCGGGTTTTTTAAGTGCTCTGGAGTCATTTCGTTGCAAGCGGGTTTTTAAGTGCTCTGGAGTCATTTCGTTGCAAGCGGGTTTTTAAGTGCTCTGAAGGCATTTCGTTATAAGCGGGTTTTTACGTGCTCTGGAGTCATTTCGTTGCAAGCGGGTTTTTACGTGCTCTGGAGTCATTTCATTGCAAGCGGGTTTTTACATACTTCTCAGACATTTCACTGGAAGCGGGTTTTTTAAGTGCTCTGGAGTCATTTCGTTGCAAGCGGGTTTTTAAATACTCTGGAGTCATTTTGTTGCAAGCGGGTTTTTACATACTTCTCAGACATTTCACTGGAAGCGGGTTTTTTAAGTGCTCTGGAGTCATTTCGTTGCAAGCGGGTTTTTAAGTACTCTGGAGTCATTTCGTTGCAAGCGGGTTTTTAAGTGCTCTGGAGTCATTTCGTTGCAAGCCGGTTTTTAAGTGCTCTGGAGTCATTTCGTTGCAAGCGGGTGTTTAAGTGCTCTGGAGTCATTTTGTTGCAAGCGGGTTTTTAAATACTCTGGAGTCATTTCGTTGCAAGCGGGTTTTTACATACTTCTCAGACATTTCACTGGAAGCGGGTTTTTTAAGTGCTCTGGAGTCATTTCGTTGCTAGCGGGTTTTTAAGTACTCTGGAGTCATTTCGTTGCAAGCGGGTTTTTAAGTGCTCTGGAGTCATTTCGTTGCAAGCGGGTTTTTAAGTGCTCTGGAGTCATTTCGTTGCAAGCGGGTGTTTAAGTGCTCTGGAGTCATTTCGTTGCAAGCGGGTTTTTAAGTGCTCTGGAGTCATTTCGTTGCGAGCGGGTTTTTAAGTGCTCTGGAGTCATTTCGTTGCAAGCGGGTTTTTAATTGATCTGGAGTCATTTCGTTGCGAGCGGGTTTTTAAGTGTTCTGGAGTCATTTCGTTGCAAGCGGGTTTTTAAGTGCTCTGGAGTCATTTCGTTGCAAGAGGGTTTTTACGTGCTCTGGAGTCATTTCGTTGCAAGCGGGTTTTTAAGTGCTCTGGTGTCATTTCGTTGCAAGCGGGTTTTTAAGTTCTCTGGAGTCATTTCGTTGCAAGCGGGTTTTTAAGTGCTCTGGAGTCATTTCGTTGCAAGCGGGTTTTTAAGTGCTCTGGAGTCATTTCGTTGCAAGCGGGTTTTTAAGTGCTCTGAGGTCATTTCGTTGCAAGCGGGTTTTTAAGTGCTCTGGAGTCATTTCGTTGCAAGCGGGTTTTTAAGTGCTCTGGAGTCATTTCGTTGCAAGCGGGTTTTTAAGTGCTCTGGAGTCATTTCGTTGCAAGCGGGTTTTTAAGTGCTCTGAAGGCATTTCGTTGTAAGCGGGTTTTTACATGCTCTGGAGTCATTTCGTTGCAAGCGGGTTTTTACGTGCTGCGGAGTCATTTCATTGCAAGCGGGTTTTTACATACTTCTCAGACATTTCACTGGAAGCGGGTTTTTTAAGTGCTCTGGAGTCATTTCGTTGCAAGCGGGTTTTTAAGTACTCTGGAGTCATTTCATTGCAAGCGGGTTTTTACATACTTCTCAGACATTTCACTGGAAGCGGGTTTTTTAAGTGCTCTGGAGTCATTTCGTTGCAAGCGGGTTTTTAAGTACTCTGGAGTCATTTCGTTGCAAGCGGGTTTTTAAGTGCTCTGGAGTCATTTCGTTGCAAGCGGGTTTTTAAGTGCTCTGGAGTCATTTCGTTGCAAGCGGGTGTTTAAGTGCTCTGGAGTCATTTCGTTGCAAGCGGGTTTTTAAATACTCTGGAGTCATTTCGTTGCAAGCGGGTTTTTACATACTTCTCAGACATTTCACTGGAAGCGGGTTTTTTAAGTGCTCTGGAGTCATTTCGTTGCAAGCGGGTTTTTAAGTACTCTGGAGTCATTTCGTTGCAAGCGGGTTTTTAAGTGCTCTGGAGTCATTTCGTTGCAACCGGCTTTTTAAGTGCTCTGGAGTCATTTCGTTGCAAGCGGGTGTTTAAGTGCTCTGGAGTCATTTCGTTGCAAGCGGGTTTTTAAGTGCTCTGGAGTCATTTCGTTGCGAGCGGGTTTTTAAGTGCTCTGGAGTCATTTCGTTGCAAGCGGGTTTTTAATTGCTCTGGAGTCATTTCGTTGCGAGCGGGTTTTTAAGTGTTCTGGAGTCATTTCGTTGCGAGCGGGTTTTTAAGTGCTCTGGAGTCATTTCGTTGCGAGCGGGTTTTTACGTGCTCTGGAGTCATTTCGTTGCAAGCGGGTTTTTAAGTGCTCTGGAGTCATTTCGTTGCAAGCGGGTTTTTAAGTGCTCTGGAGTCATTTCGTTGCAAGCGGGTTTTTACGTGCTCTGGAGTCATTTCGTTGCAAGCGGGTTTTTAAGTGCTCTGGAGTCATTTCGTTGCAAGCGGGTTTTTAAGTGCTCTGAAGGCATTTCGTTGTAAGCGGGTTTTTACGTGCTCTGGAGTCATTTCGTTGCAAGCGGGTTTTTAAGTGCTCTGGAGTCATTTCGTTGCAAGCGGGTTTTTAAGTGCTCTGGAGTCATTTCGTTGCAAGCGGGTTTTTAAGTGCTCTGAAGGCATTTCGTTGTAAGCGGGTTTTTACGTGCTCTGGAGTCATTTCGTTGCAAGCGGGTTTTTACGTGCTCCGGAGTCATTTCATTGCAAGCGGGTTTTTACATACTTCTCAGACATTTCACTGGAAGCGGGTTTTTTAAGTGCTCTGGAGTCATTTCGTTGCAAGCGGGTTTTTAAGTACTCTGGAGTCATTTCATTGCAAGCGGGTTTTTACATACTTCTCAGACATTTCACTGGAAGCGGGTTTTTTAAGTGCTCTGGAGTCATTTCGTTGCAAGCGGGTTTTTAAGTACTCTGGAGTCATTTCGTTGCAAGCGGGTTTTTAAGTGCTCTGGAGTCATTTCGTTGCAAGCGGGTTTTTAAGTGCTCTGGAGTCATTTCGTTGCAAGCGGGTGTTTAAGTGCTCTGGAGTCATTTCGTTGCAAGCGGGTTTTTAAATACTCTGGAGTCATTTCGTTGCAAGCGGGTTTTTACATACTTCTCAGACATTTCACTGGAAGCGGGTTTTTTAAGTGCTCTGGAGTCATTTCGTTGCAAGCGGGTTTTTAAGTACTCTGGAGTCATTTCGTTGCAAGCGGGTTTTTAAGTGCTCTGGAGTCATTTCGTTGCAAGCGGGTTTTTAAGTGCTCTGGAGTCATTTCGTTGCAAGCGGGTGTTTAAGTGCTCTGGAGTCATTTCGTTGCAAGCGGGTTTTTAAGTGCTCTGGAGTCATTTCGTTGCGAGCGGGTTTTTAAGTGCTCTGGAGTCATTTCGTTGCAAGCGGGTTTTTAAGTGCTCTGGAGTCATTTCGTTGTGAGCGGGTTTTTAAGTGCTCTGGAGTCATTTCGTTGCAAGCGGGTTTTTAAGTGCTCTGAAGGCATTTCGTTGTAAGCGGGTTTTTACGTGCTCTGGAGTCATTTCGTTGCAAGCGGGTTTTTACGTGCTGCGGAGTCATTTCATTGCAAGCGGGTTTTTACATACTTCTCAGACATTTCACTGGAAGCGGGTTTTTTAAGTGCTCTGGAGTCATTTCGTTGCAAGCGGGTTTTTAAGTACTCTGGAGTCATTTCGTTGCAAGCGGGTTTTTAAGTGCTCTGGAGTCATTTCGTTGCAAGCGGGTTTTTAAGTGCTCTGGAGTCATTTCGTTGCAAGCGGGTCTTTAAGTGCTCTGGAGTCATTTCGTTGCAAGCGGGTTTTTAAATACTCTGGAGTCATTTCGTTGCAAGCGGGTTTTTACATACTTCTCAGACATTTCACTGGAAGCGGGTTTTTTAAGTGCTCTGGAGTCATTTCGTTGCAAGCGGGTTTTTAAGTACTCTGGAGTCATTTCGTTGCAAGCGGGTTTTTAAGTGCTCTGGAGTCATTTCGTTGCAAGCGGGTTTTTAAGTGCTCTGGAGTCATTTCGTTGCAAGCGGGTGTTTAAGTGCTCTGGAGACATTTCGTTGCAAGCGGGTTTTTAAGTGCTCTGGAGTCATTTCGTTGCGAGCGGGTTTTTAAGTGCTCTGGAGTCATTTCGTTGCAAGCGGGTTTTTAATTGCTCTGGAGTCATTTCGTTGCGAGCGGGTTTTTAAGTGTTCTGGAGTCATTTCGTTGCAAGCGGGTTTTTAAGTGCTCTGGAGTCATTTCGTTGCAAGCGGGTTTTTACGTGCTCTGGAGTCATTTCGTTGCAAGCGGGTTTTTAAGTGCTCTGGAGTCATTTCGTTGCAAGCGGGTTTTTAAGTGCTCTGGAGTCATTTCGTTGCAAGCGGGTTTTTACGTGCTCTGGAGTCATTTCGTTGCAAGCGGGTTTTTAAGTGCTCTGGAGTCATTTCGTTGCAAGCGGGTTTTTAAGTGCTCTGGAGTCATTTCGTTGCAAGCGGGTTTTTAAGTGCTCTGAAGGCATTTCGTTGTAAGCGGGTTTTTACGTGCTCTGGAGTCATTTCGTTGCAAGCGGGTTTTTACGTGCTCCGGAGTCATTTCATTGCAAGCGGGTTTTTACATACTTCTCAGACATTTCACTGGAAGCGGGTTTTTTAAGTGCTCTGGAGTCATTTCGTTGCAAGCGGGTTTTTAAGTACTCTGGAGTCATTTCATTGCAAGCGGGTTTTTACATACTTCTCAGACATTTCACTGGAAGCGGGTTTTTTAAGTGCTCTGGAGTCATTTCGTTGCAAGCGGGTTTTTAAGTACTCTGGAGTCATTTCGTTGCAAGCGGGTTTTTAAGTGCTCTGGAGTCATTTCGTTGCAAGCGGGTTTTTAAGTGCTCTGGAGTCATTTCGTTGCAAGCGGGTGTTTAAGTGCTCTGGAGTCATTTCGTTGCAAGCGGGTTTTTAAATACTCTGGAGTCATTTCGTTGCAAGCGGGTTTTTACATACTTCTCAGACATTTCACTGGAAGCGGGTTTTTTAAGTGCTCTGGAGTCATTTCGTTGCAAGCGGGTTTTTAAGTACTCTGGAGTCATTTCGTTGCAAGCGGGTTTTTAAGTGCTCTGGAGTCATTTCGTTGCAAGCGGGTTTTTAAGTGCTCTGGAGTCATTTCGTTGCAAGCGGGTGTTTAAGTGCTCTGGAGTCATTTCGTTGCAAGCGGGTTTTTAAGTGCTCTGGAGTCATTTCGTTGCGAGCGGGTTTTTAAGTGCTCTGGAGTCATTTCGTTGCAAGCGGGTTTTTAATTGCTCTGGAGTCATTTCCTTGCGAGCGGGTTTTTAAATGTTCTGGAGTCATTTCGTTGCAAGCGGGTTTTTAAGTGCTCTGGAGTCATTTCGTTGCAAGCGGGTTTTTAAGTGCTCTGGAGTCATTTCGTTGCAAGCGGGTGTTTAAGTGCTCTGGAGTCATTTCGTTGCAAGCGGGTTTTTAAGTGCTCTGGAGTCATTTCGTTGCAAGCGGGTTTTTAAGTGCTCTGGAGTCATTTCGTTGCAAGCGGGTTTTTAAGTGCTCTGGAGTCATTTCGTTGCAAGCGGGTTTTTAAGTGCTCTGGAGTCATTTCGTTGCAAGCGGGTTTTTAAGTGCTCTGAAGGCATTTCGTTGTAAGCGGATTTTTACGTGCTCTGGAGTCATTTCGTTGCAAGCGGGTTTTTACGTGCTCCGGAGTCATTTCATTGCAAGCGGGTTTTTACATACTTCTCAGACATTTCACTGGAAGCGGGTTTTTTAAGTGCTCTGGAGTCATTTCGTTACAAGCGGGTTTTTAAGTACTCTGGAGTCATTTCATTGCAAGCGGGTTTTTACATACTTCTCAGACATTTCACTGGAAGCGGGTTTTTTAAGTGCTCTGGAGTCATTTCGTTGCAAGCGGGTTTTTAAGTACTCTGGAGTCATTTCGTTGCAAGCGGGTTTTTAAGTGTTCTGGAGTCATTTCGTTGCAAGCGGGATTTTAAGTGCTCTGGAGTCATTTCGTTGCAAGCGGGTTTTTAATTGCTCTGGAGTCATTTCGTTGTAAGCGGGTTTTTAAGTGCTCTGGAGTCATTTCGTTGCGAGCGGGTTTTTAAGTGCTCTGGAGTCATTTCGTTGCAAGCGGGTTTTTAAGTGCTCTGAGGTCATTTCGTTGCAAGCGGGTTTTTAAGTGCTCTGGAGTCATTTCGTTGCAAGCGGGTTTTTAAGTGCTCTGGAGTCATTTCGTTGCAAGCGGGTTTTTAAGTGCTCTGGAGTCATTTCGTTGCAAGCGGGTTTTTAAGTGCTCTGAAGGCATTTCGTTGCAAGCGGGTTTTTAAGTGCTCTGAAGGCATTTCGTTGTAAGCGGGTTTTTACGTGCTCTGGAGTCATTTCGTTGCAAGCGGGTTTTTACGTGCTCCGGAGTCATTTCATTGCAAGCGGGTTTTTACATACTTCTCAGACATTTCACTGGAAGCGGGTTTTTTAAGTGCTCTGGAGTCATTTCGTTGCAAGCGGGTTTTTAAGTACTCTGGAGTCATTTCATTGCAAGCGGGTTTTTACATACTTCTCAGACATTTCACTGGAAGCGGGTTTTTTAAGTGCTCTGGAGTCATTTCGTTGCAAGCGGGTTTTTAAGTACTCTGGAGTCATTTCGTTGCAAGCGGGTTTTTAAGTGCTCTGGAGTCATTTCGTTGCAAGCGGGTTTTTAAGTGCTCTGGAGTCATTTCGTTGCAAGCGGGTGTTTAAGTGCTCTGGAGTCATTTCGTTGCAAGCGGGTTTTTAAATACTCTGGAGTCATTTCGTTGCAAGCGGGTTTTTACATACTTCTCAGACATTTCACTGGAAGCGGGTTTTTTAAGTGCTCTGGAGTCATTTCGTTGCAAGCGGGTTTTTAAGTACTCTGGAGTCATTTCGTTGCAAGCGGGTTTTTAAGTGCTCTGGAGTCATTTCGTTGCAAGCGGGTTTTTAAGTGCTCTGGAGTCATTTCGTTGCAAGCGGGTGTTTAAGTGCTCTGGAGTCATTTCGTTGCAAGCGGGTTTTTAAGTGCTCTGGAGTCATTTCGTTGCGAGCGGGTTTTTAAGTGCTCTGGAGTCATTTCGTTGCAAGCGGGTTTTTAAGTGCTCTGGAGTCATTTCGTTGTGAGCGGGTTTTTAAGTGCTCTGGAGTCATTTCGTTGCAAGCGGGTTTTTAAGTGCTCTGAAGGCATTTCGTTGTAAGCGGGTTTTTACGTGCTCTGGAGTCATTTCGTTGCAAGCGGGTTTTTACGTGCTGCGGAGTCATTTCATTGCAAGCGGGTTTTTACATACTTCTCAGACATTTCACTGGAAGCGGGTTTTTTAAGTGCTCTGGAGTCATTTCGTTGCAAGCGGGTTTTTAAGTACTCTGGAGTCATTTCGTTGCAAGCGGGTTTTTAAGTGCTCTGGAGTCATTTCGTTGCAAGCGGGTTTTTAAGTGCTCTGGAGTCATTTCGTTGCAAGCGGGTCTTTAAGTGCTCTGGAGTCATTTCGTTGCAAGCGGGTTTTTAAATACTCTGGAGTCATTTCGTTGCAAGCGGGTTTTTACATACTTCTCAGACATTTCACTGGAAGCGGGTTTTTTAAGTGCTCTGGAGTCATTTCGTTGCAAGCGGGTTTTTAAGTACTCTGGAGTCATTTCGTTGCAAGCGGGTTTTTAAGTGCTCTGGAGTCATTTCGTTGCAAGCGGGTTTTTAAGTGCTCTGGAGTCATTTCGTTGCAAGCGGGTGTTTAAGTGCTCTGGAGACATTTCGTTGCAAGCGGGTTTTTAAGTGCTCTGGAGTCATTTCGTTGCGAGCGGGTTTTTAAGTGCTCTGGAGTCATTTCGTTGCAAGCGGGTTTTTAATTGCTCTGGAGTCATTTCGTTGCGAGCGGGTTTTTAAGTGTTCTGGAGTCATTTCGTTGCAAGCGGGTTTTTAAGTGCTCTGGAGTCATTTCGTTGCAAGCGGGTTTTTACGTGCTCTGGAGTCATTTCGTTGCAAGCGGGTTTTTAAGTGCTCTGGAGTCATTTCGTTGCAAGCGGGTTTTTAAGTGCTCTGGAGTCATTTCGTTGCAAGCGGGTTTTTACGTGCTCTGGAGTCATTTCGTTGCAAGCGGGTTTTTAAGTGCTCTGGAGTCATTTCGTTGCAAGCGGGTTTTTAAGTGCTCTGGAGTCATTTCGTTGCAAGCGGGTTTTTAAGTGCTCTGAAGGCATTTCGTTGTAAGCGGGTTTTTACGTGCTCTGGAGTCATTTCGTTGCAAGCGGGTTTTTACGTGCTCCGGAGTCATTTCATTGCAAGCGGGTTTTTACATACTTCTCAGACATTTCACTGGAAGCGGGTTTTTTAAGTGCTCTGGAGTCATTTCGTTGCAAGCGGGTTTTTAAGTACTCTGGAGTCATTTCATTGCAAGCGGGTTTTTACATACTTCTCAGACATTTCACTGGAAGCGGGTTTTTTAAGTGCTCTGGAGTCATTTCGTTGCAAGCGGGTTTTTAAGTACTCTGGAGTCATTTCGTTGCAAGCGGGTTTTTAAGTGCTCTGGAGTCATTTCGTTGCAAGCGGGTTTTTAAGTGCTCTGGAGTCATTTCGTTGCAAGCGGGTGTTTAAGTGCTCTGGAGTCATTTCGTTGCAAGCGGGTTTTTAAATACTCTGGAGTCATTTCGTTGCAAGCGGGTTTTTACATACTTCTCAGACATTTCACTGGAAGCGGGTTTTTTAAGTGCTCTGGAGTCATTTCGTTGCAAGCGGGTTTTTAAGTACTCTGGAGTCATTTCGTTGCAAGCGGGTTTTTAAGTGCTCTGGAGTCATTTCGTTGCAAGCGGGTTTTTAAGTGCTCTGGAGTCATTTCGTTGCAAGCGGGTGTTTAAGTGCTCTGGAGTCATTTCGTTGCAAGCGGGTTTTTAAGTGCTCTGGAGTCATTTCGTTGCGAGCGGGTTTTTAAGTGCTCTGGAGTCATTTCGTTGCAAGCGGGTTTTTAATTGCTCTGGAGTCATTTCCTTGCGAGCGGGTTTTTAAATGTTCTGGAGTCATTTCGTTGCAAGCGGGTTTTTAAGTGCTCTGGAGTCATTTCGTTGCAAGCGGGTTTTTAAGTGCTCTGGAGTCATTTCGTTGCAAGCGGGTGTTTAAGTGCTCTGGAGTCATTTCGTTGCAAGCGGGTTTTTAAGTGCTCTGGAGTCATTTCGTTGCAAGCGGGTTTTTAAGTGCTCTGGAGTCATTTCGTTGCAAGCGGGTTTTTAAGTGCTCTGGAGTCATTTCGTTGCAAGCGGGTTTTTAAGTGCTCTGGAGTCATTTCGTTGCAAGCGGGTTTTTAAGTGCTCTGAAGGCATTTCGTTGTAAGCGGATTTTTACGTGCTCTGGAGTCATTTCGTTGCAAGCGGGTTTTTAAGTGCTCTGAAGGCATTTCGTTGTAAGCGGGTTTTTACGTGCTCTGGAGTCATTTCGTTGCAAGCGGGTTTTTACGTGCTGCGGAGTCATTTCATTGCAAGCGGGTTTTTACATACTTCTCAGACATTTCACTGGAAGCGGGTTTTTTAAGTGCTCTGGAGTCATTTCGTTGCAAGCGGGTTTTTAAGTACTCTGGAGTCATTTCGTTGCAAGCGGGTTTTTAAGTGCTCTGGAGTCATTTCGTTGCAAGCGGGTTTTTAAGTGCTCTGGAGTCATTTCGTTGCAAGCGGGTCTTTAAGTGCTCTGGAGTCATTTCGTTGCAAGCGGGTTTTTAAATACTCTGGAGTCATTTCGTTGCAAGCGGGTTTTTACATACTTCTCAGACATTTCACTGGAAGCGGGTTTTTTAAGTGCTCTGGAGTCATTTCGTTGCAAGCGGGTTTTTAAGTACTCTGGAGTCATTTCGTTGCAAGCGGGTTTTTAAGTGCTCTGGAGTCATTTCGTTGCAAGCGGGTTTTTAAGTGCTCTGGAGTCATTTCGTTGCAAGCGGGTGTTTAAGTGCTCTGGAGACATTTCGTTGCAAGCGGGTTTTTAAGTGCTCTGGAGTCATTTCGTTGCGAGCGGGTTTTTAAGTGCTCTGGAGTCATTTCGTTGCAAGCGGGTTTTTAATTGCTCTGGAGTCATTTCGTTGCGAGCGGGTTTTTAAGTGTTCTGGAGTCATTTCGTTGCAAGCGGGTTTTTAAGTGCTCTGGAGTCATTTCGTTGCAAGCGGGTTTTTACGTGCTCTGGAGTCATTTCGTTGCAAGCGGGTTTTTAAGTGCTCTGGAGTCATTTCGTTGCAAGCGGGTTTTTAAGTGCTCTGGAGTCATTTCGTTGCAAGCGGGTTTTTACGTGCTCTGGAGTCATTTCGTTGCAAGCGGGTTTTTAAGTGCTCTGGAGTCATTTCGTTGCAAGCGGGTTTTTAAGTGCTCTGGAGTCATTTCGTTGCAAGCGGGTTTTTAAGTGCTCTGAAGGCATTTCGTTGTAAGCGGGTTTTTACGTGCTCTGGAGTCATTTCGTTGCAAGCGGGTTTTTACGTGCTCCGGAGTCATTTCATTGCAAGCGGGTTTTTACATACTTCTCAGACATTTCACTGGAAGCGGGTTTTTTAAGTGCTCTGGAGTCATTTCGTTGCAAGCGGGTTTTTAAGTACTCTGGAGTCATTTCATTGCAAGCGGGTTTTTACATACTTCTCAGACATTTCACTGGAAGCGGGTTTTTTAAGTGCTCTGGAGTCATTTCGTTGCAAGCGGGTTTTTAAGTACTCTGGAGTCATTTCGTTGCAAGCGGGTTTTTAAGTGCTCTGGAGTCATTTCGTTGCAAGCGGGTTTTTAAGTGCTCTGGAGTCATTTCGTTGCAAGCGGGTGTTTAAGTGCTCTGGAGTCATTTCGTTGCAAGCGGGTTTTTAAATACTCTGGAGTCATTTCGTTGCAAGCGGGTTTTTACATACTTCTCAGACATTTCACTGGAAGCGGGTTTTTTAAGTGCTCTGGAGTCATTTCGTTGCAAGCGGGTTTTTAAGTACTCTGGAGTCATTTCGTTGCAAGCGGGTTTTTAAGTGCTCTGGAGTCATTTCGTTGCAAGCGGGTTTTTAAGTGCTCTGGAGTCATTTCGTTGCAAGCGGGTGTTTAAGTGCTCTGGAGTCATTTCGTTGCAAGCGGGTTTTTAAGTGCTCTGGAGTCATTTCGTTGCGAGCGGGTTTTTAAGTGCTCTGGAGTCATTTCGTTGCAAGCGGGTTTTTAATTGCTCTGGAGTCATTTCCTTGCGAGCGGGTTTTTAAATGTTCTGGAGTCATTTCGTTGCAAGCGGGTTTTTAAGTGCTCTGGAGTCATTTCGTTGCAAGCGGGTTTTTAAGTGCTCTGGAGTCATTTCGTTGCAAGCGGGTGTTTAAGTGCTCTGGAGTCATTTCGTTGCAAGCGGGTTTTTAAGTGCTCTGGAGTCATTTCGTTGCAAGCGGGTTTTTAAGTGCTCTGGAGTCATTTCGTTGCAAGCGGGTTTTTAAGTGCTCTGGAGTCATTTCGTTGCAAGCGGGTTTTTAAGTGCTCTGGAGTCATTTCGTTGCAAGCGGGTTTTTAAGTGCTCTGAAGGCATTTCGTTGTAAGCGGATTTTTACGTGCTCTGGAGTCATTTCGTTGCAAGCGGGTTTTTACGTGCTCCGGAGTCATTTCATTGCAAGCGGGTTTTTACATACTTCTCAGACATTTCACTGGAAGCGGGTTTTTTAAGTGCTCTGGAGTCATTTCGTTACAAGCGGGTTTTTAAGTACTCTGGAGTCATTTCATTGCAAGCGGGTTTTTACATACTTCTCAGACATTTCACTGGAAGCGGGTTTTTTAAGTGCTCTGGAGTCATTTCGTTGCAAGCGGGTTTTTAAGTACTCTGGAGTCATTTCGTTGCAAGCGGGTTTTTAAGTGTTCTGGAGTCATTTCGTTGCAAGCGGGATTTTAAGTGCTCTGGAGTCATTTCGTTGCAAGCGGGTTTTTAATTGCTCTGGAGTCATTTCGTTGTAAGCGGGTTTTTAAGTGCTCTGGAGTCATTTCGTTGCGAGCGGGTTTTTAAGTGCTCTGGAGTCATTTCGTTGCAAGCGGGTTTTTAAGTGCTCTGAGGTCATTTCGTTGCAAGCGGGTTTTTAAGTGCTCTGGAGTCATTTCGTTGCAAGCGGGTTTTTAAGTGCTCTGGAGTCATTTCGTTGCAAGCGGGTTTTTAAGTGCTCTGGAGTCATTTCGTTGCAAGCGGGTTTTTAAGTGCTCTGAAGGCATTTCGTTGTAAGCGGGTTTTTACGTGCTCTGGAGTCATTTCGTTGCAAGCGGGTTTTTACGTGCTGCGGAGTCATTTCATTGCAAGCGGGTTTTTACATACTTCTCAGACATTTCACTGGAAGAGGGTTTTTTAAGTGCTCTGGAGTCATTTCGTTGCAAGCGGGTTTTTAAGTACTCTGGAGTCATTTCATTGCAAGCGGGTTTTTACATACTTCTCAGACATTTCACTGGAAGCGGGTTTTTTAAGTGCTCTGGAGTCATTTCGTTGCAAGCGGGTTTTTAAGTACTCTGGAGTCATTTCGTTGCAAGCGGGTTTTTAAGTGCTCTGGAGTCATTTCGTTGCAAGCGGGTTTTTAAGTGCTCTGGAGTCATTTCGTTGCAAGCGGGTGTTTAAGTGCTCTGGAGTCATTTCGTTGCAAGCGGGTTTTTAAGTGCTCTGGAGTCATTTCGTTGCAAGCGGGTTTTTAAGTGCTCTGGAGTCATTTCGTTGCAAGCGGGTTTTTAAGTGCTCTGGAGTCATTTCGTTGCAAGCGGGTTTTTAAGTGCTCTGGAGTCATTTCGTTGCAAGCGGGTTTTTAAGTGCTCTGAAGGCATTTCGTTGTAAGCGGATTTTTACGTGCTCTGGAGTCATTTCGTTGCAAGCGGGTTTTTACGTGCTCCGGAGTCATTTCATTGCAAGCGGGTTTTTACATACTTCTCAGACATTTCACTGGAAGCGGGTTTTTTAAGTGCTCTGGAGTCATTTCGTTACAAGCGGGTTTTTAAGTACTCTGGAGTCATTTCATTGCAAGCGGGTTTTTACATACTTCTCAGACATTTCACTGGAAGCGGGTTTTTTAAGTGCTCTGGAGTCATTTCGTTGCAAGCGGGTTTTTAAGTACTCTGGAGTCATTTCGTTGCAAGCGGGTTTTTAAGTGCTCTGGAGTCATTTCGTTGCAAGCGGGTTTTTAAGTGCTCTGAAGGCATTTCGTTGCAAGCGGGTTTTTAAGTGCTCTGGAGTCATTTCGTTGCAAGCGGGTTTTTAAGTGTTCTGGAGTCATTTCGTTGCAAGCGGGATTTTAAGTGCTCTGGAGTCATTTCGTTGCAAGCGGGTTTTTAATTGCTCTGGAGTCATTTCGTTGTAAGCGGGTTTTTAAGTGCTCTGGAGTCATTTCGTTGCGAGCGGGTTTTTAAGTGTTCTGGAGTCATTTCGTTGCGAGCGGGTTTTTAAGTGCTCTGGAGTCATTTCGTTGCGAGCGGGTTTTTAATTGCTCTGGAGTCATTTCGTTGCGAGCGGGTTTTTAAGTGCTCTGGAGTCATTTCGTTGCAAGCGGGTTTTTACATACTTCTCAGACATTTCACTGGAAGCGGGTTTTTTAAGTGCTCTGGAGTCATTTCGTTGCAAGCGGGTTTTTAAGTACTCTGGAGTCATTTCGTTGCAAGCGGGTTTTTAAGTGCTCTGGAGTCATTTCGTTGCAAGCGGGTTTTTAAGTGCTCTGGAGTCATTTCGTTGCAAGCGGGTGTTTAAGTGCTCTGGAGTCATTTCGTTGCGAGCGGGTTTTTAAGTGCTCTGGAGTCATTTCGTTGCGAGCGGGTTTTTAAGTGCTCTGGAGTCATTTCGTTGCAAGCGGGTTTTTAAGTGCTCTGGAGTCATTTCGTTGCAAGCGGGTTTTTAAGTGCTCTGGAGTCATTTCGTTGCAAGCGGGTTTTTAAGTGCTCTGGAGGCATTTCGTTGTAAGCGGGTTTTTACGTGCTCTGGAGTCATTTCGTTGCAAGCGGGTTTTTACGTGCTGGGGAGTCATTTCATTGCAAGCGGGTTTTTACATACTTCTCAGACATTTCACTGGAAGCGGGTTTTTTAAGTGCTCTGGAGTCATTTCGTTGCAAGCGGGTTTTTAAGTACTCTGGAGTCATTTCATTGCAAGCGGGTTTTTACATACTTCTCAGACATTTCACTGGAAGCGGGTTTTTTAAGTGCTCTGGAGTCATTTCGTTGCAAGCGGGTTTTTAAGTACTCTGGAGTCATTTCGTTGCAAGCGGGTTTTTAAGTGCTCTGGAGTCATTTCGTTGCAAGCGGGTTTTTAAGTGCTCTGGAGTCATTTCGTTGCAAGCGGGTGTTTAAGTGCTCTGGAGTCATTTCGTTGCAAGCGGGTTTTTAAGTGCTCTGGAGTCATTTCGTTGCAAGCGGGTTTTTAAGTGCTCTGGAGTCATTTCGTTGCAAGCGGGTGTTTAAGTGCTCTGGAGTCATTTCCTTGCAAGCGGGTTTTTAAGTGCTCTGGAGTCATTTCGTTGCGAGCGGGTTTTTAAGTGCTCTGGAGTCATTTCGTTGCAAGCGGGTTTTTAATTGCTCTGGAGTCATTTCTTTGCGAGCGGGTTTTTAAGTGTTCTGGAGTCATTTCGTTGCAAGCGGGTTTTTAAGTGCTCTGGAGTCATTTCGTTGCAAGCGGGTTTTTACGTGCTCTGGAGTCATTTCGTTGCAAGCGGGTTTTTAAGTGCTCTGCAGTCATTTCGTTGCAAGCGGGTTTTTAAGTGCTCTGGAGTCATTTCGTTGCAAGCGGGTTTTTACGTGCTCTGGAGTCATTTCGTTGCAAGCGGGTTTTTAAGTGCTCTGGAGTCATTTCGTTGCAAGCGGGTTTTAAAGTGCTCTGGAGTCATTTCGTTGCAAGCGGGTTTTTAAGTGCTCTGAAGGCATTTCGTTGTAAGCGGGTTTTTACGTGCTCTGGAGTCATTTCGTTGCAAGCGGGTTTTTACGTGCTCCGGAGTCATTTCATTGCAAGCGGGTTTTTACATACTTCTCAGACATTTCACTGGAAGCGGGTTTTTTAAGTGCTCTGGAGTCATTTCGTTGCAAGCGGGTTTTTAAGTACTCTGGAGTCATTTCATTGCAAGCGGGTTTTTACATACTTCTCAGACATTTCACTGGAAGCGGGTTTTTTAAGTGCTCTGGAGTCATTTCGTTGCAAGCGGGTTTTTAAGTACTCTGGAGTCATTTCGTTGCAAGCAGGTTTTTAAGTGCTCTGGAGTCATTTCGTTGCAAGCGGGTTTTTAAGTGCTCTGGAGTCATTTCGTTGCAAGCGGGTGTTTAAGTGCTCTGGAGTCATTTCGTTGCAAGCGGGTTTTTAAATACTCTGGAGTCATTTCGTTGCAAGCGGGTTTTTACATACTTCTCAGACATTTCACTGGAAGCGGGTTTTTTAAGTGCTCTGGAGTCATTTCGTTGCAAGCGGGTTTTTAAGTACTCTGGAGTCATTTCGTTGCAAGCGGGTTTTTAAGTGCTCTGGAGTCATTTCGTTGCAAGCGGGTTTTTAAGTGCTCTGGAGTCATTTCGATGCAAGCGGGTGTTTAAGTGCTCTGGAGTCATTTCGTTGCAAGCGGGTTTTTAAGTGCTCTGGAGTCATTTCGTTGCGAGCGGGTTTTTAAGTGCTCTGGAGTCATTTCGTTGCAAGCGGGTTTTTAATTGCTCTGGAGTCATTTCGTTGCGAGCGGGTTTTTAAGTGTTCTGGAGTCATTTCGTTGCAAGCGGGTTTTTAAGTGCTCTGGAGTCATTTCGTTGCAAGCGGGTTTTTAAGTGCTCTGGAGTCATTTCGTTGCAAGCGGGTGTTTAAGTGCTCTGGAGTCATTTCGTTGCAAGCGGGTTTTTAAGTGCTCTGGAGTCATTTCGTTGCAAGCGGGTTTTTAAGTGCTCTGGAGTCATTTCGTTGCAAGCGGGTTTTTAAGTGCTCTGGAGTCATTTCGTTGCAAGCGGGTTTTTAAGTGCTCTGGAGTCATTTCGTTGCAAGCGGGTTTTTAAGAGCTCTGAAGGCATTTCGTTGTAAGCGGATTTTTACGTGCTCTGGAGTCATTTCGTTGCAAGCGGGTTTTTACGTGCTCCGGAGTCATTTCATTGCAAGCGGGTTTTTACATACTTCTCAAACATTTCACTGGAAGCGGGTTTTTTAAGTGCTCTGGAGTCATTTCGTTACAAGCGGGTTTTTAAGTACTCTGGAGTCATTTCATTGCAAGCGGGTTTTTACATACTTCTCAGACATTTCACTGGAAGCGGGTTTTTTAAGTGCTCTGGAGTCATTTCGTTGCAAGCGGGTTTTTAAGTACTCTGGAGTCATTTCGTTGCAAGCGGGTTTTTAAGTGCTCTGGAGTCATTTCGTTGCAAGCGGGTTTTTAAGTGCTCTGAAGGCATTTCGTTGCAAGCGGGTTTTTAAGTGCTCTGGAGTCATTTCGTTGCAAGCGGGTTTTTAAGTGTTCTGGAGTCATTTCGTTGCAAGCGGGATTTTAAGTGCTCTGGAGTCATTTCGTTGCAAGCGGGTTTTTAATTGCTCTGGAGTCATTTCGTTGTAAGCGGGTTTTTAAGTGCTCTGGAGTCATTTCGTTGCGAGCGGGTTTTTAAGTGTTCTGGAGTCATTTCGTTGCGAGCGGGTTTTTAAGTGCTCTGGAGTCATTTCGTTGCGAGCGGGTTTTTAATTGCTCTGGAGTCATTTCGTTGCGAGCGGGTTTTTAAGTACTCTGGAGTCATTTCGTTGCAAGCGGGTTTTTAATTGCTCTGGAGTCATTTCGTTGCAAGCGGGTTTTTAAGTGTTCTGGAGTAATTTCGTTGCAAGCGGGTTTTTAAGTGCTCTGGAGTCATTTCGTTGCAAGCGGGTTTTTAAGTGCTCTGGAGTCATTTCGTTGCAAGCGGGTTTTTAAGTGCTCTGGAGTCATTTCGTTGCAAGCGGGTTTTTAAGTGCTCTGGAGTCATTTCGTTGCAAGCGGGTTTTTAAGTGCTCTGGAGTCATTTCGTTGCAAGCGGGTTTTTAAGTGCTCTGGAGTCATTTCGTTGCAAGCGGGTTTTTAAGTGCTCTGGAGTCATTTCGTTGCAAGCGGGTTTTTAATTGCTCTGGAGTCATTTCGTTGCAAGCGGGTTTTTAAGTGTTCTGGAGTCATTTCGTTGCAAGCGGGTTTTTAAGTGCTCTGGAGTCATTTCGTTGCAAGCGGGTTTTTACGTGCTCTGGAGTCATTTCGTTGCAAGCGGGTTTTTAAGTGCTCTGGTGTCATTTCGTTGCAAGCGGGTTTTTAAGTTCTCTGGAGTCATTTCGTTGCAAGCGGGTTTTTAAGTGCTCTGGAGTCATTTCGTTGCAAGCGGGTTTTTAAGTGCTCTGGAGTCATTTCGTTGCAAGCGGGTTTTTAAGTGCTCTGAGGTCATTTCGTTGCAATCGGGTTTTTAAGTGCTCTGGAGTCATTTCGTTGCAAGCGGGTTTTTAAGTGCTCTGGAGTCATTTCGTTGCAAGCGGGTTTTTAAGTGCTCTGGAGTCATTTCGTTGCAAGCGGGTTTTTAAGTGCTCTGAAGGCATTTCGTTGTAAGCGGGTTTTTACGTGCTCTGGAGTCATTTCGTTGCAAGCGGGTTTTTACGTGCTGCGGAGTCATTTCATTGCAAGCGGGTTTTTACATACTTCTCAGACATTTCACTGGAAGCGGGTTTTTTAAGTGCTCTGGAGTCATTTCGTTGCAAGCGGGTTTTTAAGTACTCTGGAGTCATTTCATTGCAAGCGGGTTTTTACATACTTCTCAGACATTTCCCTGGAAGCGGGTTTTTTAAGTGCTCTGTAGTCATTTCGTTGCAAGCGGGTTTTTAAGTACTCTGGAGTCATTTCGTTGCAAGCGGGTTTTTAAGTGCTCTGGAGTCATTTCGTTGCAAGCGGGTTTTTAAGTGCTCTGGAGTCATTTCGTTGCAAGCGGGTGTTTAAGTGCTCTGGAGTCATTTCGTTGCAAGCGGGTTTTTAAGTGCTCTGGAGTCATTTCGTTGCAAGCGGGTTTTTAAGTGCTCTGGAGTCATTTCGTTGCAAGCGGGTTTTTAAGTGCTCTGGAGTCATTTCGTTGCAAGCGGGTTTTTAAGTGCTCTGGAGTCATTTCGTTGCAAGCGGGTTTTTAAGTGCTCTGAAGGCATTTCGTTGTAAGCGGATTTTTACGTGCTTTGGAGTCATTTCGTTGCAAGCGGGTTTTTACGTGCTCCGGAGTCATTTCATTGCAAGCGGGTTTTTACATACTTCTCAGACATTTCACTGGAAGCGGGTTTTTTAAGTGCTCTGGAGTCATTTCGTTACAAGCGGGTTTTTAAGTACTCTGGAGTCATTTCATTGCAAGCGGGTTTTTACATACTTCTCAGACATTTCACTGGAAGCGGGTTTTTTAAGTGCTCTGGAGTCATTTCGTTGCAAGCGGGTTTTTAAGTACTCTGGAGTCATTTCGTTGCAAGCGGGTTTTTAAGTGCTCTGGAGTCATTTCGTTGCAAGCGGGTTTTTAAGTGCTCTGAAGGCATTTCGTTGCAAGCGGGTTTTTAAGTGCTCTGGAGTCATTTCGTTGCAAGCGGGTTTTTAAGTGTTCTGGAGTCATTTCGTTGCAAGCGGGATTTTAAGTGCTCTGGAGTCATTTCGTTGCAAGCGGGTTTTTAATTGCTCTGGAGTCATTTCGTTGTAAGCGGGTTTTTAAGTGCTCTGGAGTCATTTCGTTGCGAGCGGGTTTTTAAGTGTTCTGGAGTCATTTCGTTGCGAGCGGGTTTTTAAGTGCTCTGGAGTCATTTCGTTGCGAGCGGGTTTTTAATTGCTCTGGAGTCATTTCGTTGCGAGCGGGTTTTTAAGTGCTCTGGAGTCATTTCGTTGCAAGCGGGTTTTTAATTGCTCTGGAGTCATTTCGTGGCAAGCGGGTTTTTAAGTGTTCTGGAGTAATTTCGTTGCAAGCGGGTTTTTAAGTGCTCTGGAGTCATTTCGTTGCAAGCGGGTTTTTAAGTGCTCTGGAGTCATTTCGTTGCAAGCGGGTTTTTAAGTGCTCTGGAGTCATTTCGTTGCAAGCGGGTTTTTAAGTGCTCTGAGGTCATTTCGTTGCAAGCGGGTTTTTAAGTGCTCTGGAGTCATTTCGTTGCAAGCGGGTTTTTAAGTTCTCTGGAGTCATTTCGTTGCAAGCGGGTTTTTAAGTGCTCTGGAGTCATTTCGTTGCAAGCGGGTGTTTAAGTGCTCTGGAGTCATTTCGTTGCAAGCGGGTTTTTAAGTGCTCTGGAGTCATTTCGTTGCGAGCGGGTTTTTAAGTGCTCTGGAGTCATTTCGTTGCAAGCGGGTTTTTAATTGCTCTGGAGTCATTTCGTTGCGAGCGGGTTTTTAAGTGTTCTGGAGTCATTTCGTTGCGAGCGGGTTTTTAAGTGCTCTGGAGTCATTTCGTTGCAAGCGGGTTTTTATGTGCTCTGGAGTCATTTCGTTGCAAGCGGGTGTTTAAGTGCTCTGGAGTCATTTCGTTGCAAGCGGGTTTTTAAGTGCTCTGGAGTCATTTCGTTGCAAGCGGGTTTTTAAGTGCTCTGGAGTCATTTCGTTGCAAGCGGGTTTTTAAGTGCTCTGGAGTCATTTCGTTGCAAGCGGGTTTTTAAGTGCTCTGGAGTCATTTCGTTGCAAGCGGGTTTTTAAGTGCTCTGAAGGCATTTCGTTGTAAGCGGATGTTTACGTGCTCTGGAGTCATTTCGTTGCAAGCGGGTTTTTACGTGCTCCGGAGTCATTTCATTGCAAGCGGGTTTTTACATACTTCTCAGACATTTCACTGGAAGCGGGTTTTTTAAGTGCTCTGGAGTCATTTCGTTGCAAGCGGGTTTTTAAGTACTCTGGAGTCATTTCGTTGCAAGCGGGTTTTTAAGTGCTCTGGAGTCATTTCGTTGCAAGCGGGTTTTTAAGTGCTCTGGAGTCATTTCGTTGCAAGCGGGTGTTTAAGTGCTCTGGAGTCATTTCGTTGCAAGCGGGTTTTTAAGTGCTCTGGAGTCATTTCGTTGCGAGCGGGTTTTTAAGTGCTCTGGAGTCATTTCGCTGCAAGCGGGTTTTTAATTGCTCTGGAGTCATTTCGTTGCGAGCGAGTTTTTAAGTGTTCTGGAGTCATTTCGTTGCAAGCGGGTTTTTAAGTGCTCTGGAGTCATTTCGTTGCAAGCGGGTTTTTAAGTGCTCTGAAGGCATTTCGTTGTAAGCGGGTTTTTACGTGCTCTGGAGTCATTTCGTTGCAAGCGGGTTTTTACGTGCTGCGGAGTCATTTCATTGCAAGCGGGTTTTTACATACTTCTCAGAAATTTCACTGGAAGCGGGTTTTTTAAGTGCTCTGGAGTCATTTCGTTGCAAGCGGGTTTTTAAGTACTCTGGAGTCATTTCATTGCAAGCGGGTTTTTACATACTTCTCAGACATTTCACTGGAAGTGGGTTTTTTAAGTGCTCTGGAGTCATTTCGTTGCAAGCGGGTTTTTAAGTGCTCTGGAGTCATTTCGTTGCAAGCGGGTGTTTAAGTGCTCTGGAGTCATTTCGTTGCAAGCGGGTTTTTAAGTGCTCTGGAGTCATTTCGTTGCAAGCGGGATTTTAAGTGCTCTGGAGTCATTTCGTTGCAAGCGGGTTTTTAATTGCTCTGGAGTCATTTTGTTGTAAGCGGGTTTTTAAGTGCTCTGGAGTCATTTCCTTGCGAGCGGGTTTTTAAGTGTTCTGGAGTCATTTCGTTGCGAGCGGGTTTTTAAGTGCTCTGGAGTCATTTCGTTGCGAGCGGGTTTTTAATTGCTCTGGAGTCATTTCGTTGCGAGCGGGTTTTTAAGTGCTCTGGAGTCATTTCGTTGCAAGCGGGTTTTTAATTGCTCTGGAGTCATTTCGTTGCAAGCGGGTTTTTAATTGCTCTGGAGTCATTTCGTTGCGAGCGGGTTTTTAAGTGTTCTGGAGTCATTTCGTTGCAAGCGGGTTTTTAAGTGCTCTGGAGTCATTTCGTTGCAAGCGGGTTTTTAAGTGCTCTGGAGTCATTTCGTTGCAAGCGGGTGTTTAAGTGCTCTGGAGTCATTTCGTTGCAAGCGGGTTTTTAAGTGCTCTGGAGTCATTTCTTTGCAAGCGGGTTTTTAAGTGCTCTGGAGTCATTTCGTTGCAAGCGGGTTTTTAAGTGCTCTGGAGTCATTTCGTTGCAAGCGGGTTTTTAAGTGCTCTGGAGTCATTTCGTTGCAAGCGGGTTTTTAAGTGCTCTGAAGGCATTTCGTTGTAAGCGGATTTTTACGTGCTCTGGAGTCATTTCGTTGCAAGCGGGTTTTTACGTGCTCCGGAGTCATTTCATTGCAAGCGGGTTTTTACATACTTCTCAGACATTTCACTGGAAGCGGGTTTTTTAAGTGCTCTGGAGTCATTTCGTTGCAAGCGCGTTTTTAAATACTCTGGAGTCATTTCGTTGCAAGCGGGTTTTTACATACTTCTCAGACATTTCACTGGAAGCGGGTTTTTTAAGTGCTCTGGAGTCATTTCGTTGCAAGCGGGTTTTTAAGTACTCTGGAGTCATTTCATTGCAAGCGGGTTTTTACATACTTCTCAGACATTTCACTGGAAGCGGGTTTTTTAAGTGCTCTGGAGTCATTTCGTTGCAAGCGGGTTTTTAAGTACTCTGGAGTCATTTCGTTGCAAGCGGGTTTTTAAGTGCTCTGGAGTCATTTCGTTGCAAGCGGGTTTTTAAGTGCTCTGGAGTCATTTCGTTGCAAGCGGGTGTTTAAGTGCTCTGGAGTCATTTTTTACAAGCGGGTTTTTAAATACTCTGGAGTCATTTCGTTGCAAGCGGGTTTTTACATACTTCTCAGACGTTTCACTGGAAGCGGGTTTTTTAAGTGCTCTGGAGTCATTTCGTTGCAAGCGGGTTTTTAAGTACTCTGGAGTCATTTCGTTGCAAGCGGGTTTTTAAGTGCTCTGGAGTCATTTCGTTGCAAGCGGGTTTTTAAGTGCTCTGGAGTCATTTCGTTGCAAGCGGGTGTTTAAGTGCTCTGGAGTCATTTCGTTGCAAGCGGGTTTTTAAGTGCTCTGGAGTCATTTCGTTGCAAGCGGGTTTTTAAGTGCTCTGGAGTCATTTCGTTGCAAGTGGGTTTTTAATTGCTCTGGAGTCATTTCGTTGCGAGCGGGTTTTTAAGTGTTCTGGAGTCATTTCGTTGCAAGCGGGTTTTTAAGTGCTCTGGAGTCATTTCGTTGCAAGCGGGTTTTTAAGTGCTCTGGAGTCATTTCGTTGCAAGCGGGTGTTTAAGTGCTCTGGAGTCATTTCGTTGCAAGCGGGTTTTTAAGTGCTCTGGAGTCATTTCTTTGCAAGCGGGTTTTTAAGTGCTCTGGAGTCATTTCGTTGCAAGCGGGTTTTTAAGTGCTCTGGAGTCATTTCGTTGCAAGCGGGTTTTTAAGTGCTCTGGAGTCATTTCGTTGCAAGCGGGTTTTTAAGTGCTCTGAAGGCATTTCGTTGTAAGCGGATTTTTACGTGCTCTGGAGTCATTTCGTTGCAAGCGGGTTTTTACGTGCTCCGGAGTCATTTCATTGCAAGCGGGTTTTTACATACTTCTCAGACATTTCACTGGAAGCGGGTTTTTTAAGTGCTCTGGAGTCATTTCGTTACAAGCGGGTTTTTAAGTACTCTGGAGTCATTTCATTGCAAGCGGGTTTTTACATACTTCTCAGACATTTCACTGGAAGCGGGTTTTTTAAGTGCTCTGGAGTCATTTCGTTGCAAGCGGGTTTTTAAGTACTCTGGAGTCATTTCGTTGCAAGCGGGTTTTTAAGTGCTCTGGAGTCATTTCTTTGCAAGCGGGTTTTTAAGTGCTCTGAAGGCATTTCGTTGCAAGCGGGTTTTTAAGTGCTCTGGAGTCATTTCGTTGCAAGCGGGTTTTTAAGTGTTCTGGAGTCATTTCGTTGCAAGCGGGATTTTAAGTGCTCTGGAGTCATTTCGTTGCAAGCGGGTTTTTAATTGCTCTGGAGTCATTTCGTTGTAAGCGGGTTTTTAAGTGCTCTGGAGTCATTTCGTTGCGAGCGGGTTTTTAAGTGTTCTGGAGTCATTTCGTTGCGAGCGGGTTTTTAAGTGCTCTGGAGTCATTTCGTTGCGAGCGGGTTTTGAATTGCTCTGGAGTCATTTCGTTGCGAGCGGGTTTTTAAGTGCTCTGGAGTCATTTCGTTGCAAGCGGGTTTTTAATTGCTCTGGAGTCATTTCGTTGCAAGCGGGTTTTTAAGTGTTCTGGAGTAATTTCGTTGCAAGCGGGTTTTTAAGTGCTCTGGAGTCATTTCTTTGCAAGCGGGTTTTTAAGTGCTCTGGAGTCATTTCGTTGCAAGCGGGTTTTTAAGTGTTCTGGAGTCATTTCGTTGCAAGCGGGTTTTTAAGTGCTCTGGAGTCATTTCGTTGCAAGCGGGTTTTTAAGTGCTCTGGAGTCATTTCGTTGCAAGCGGGTTTTTAAGTGCTCTGGAGTCATTTCGTTGCAAGCGGGTTTTTAAGTGCTCTGGAGTCATTTCGTTGCAAGCGGGTTTTTAAGTGCTCTGGAGTCATTTCGTTGCAAGCGGGTTTTTAAGTGCTCTGGAGTCATTTCGTTGCAAGCGGGTTTTTAAGTGCTCTGGAGTCATTTCGTTGCAAGCGGATTTTTAAGTGCCCTGGAGTCATTTCGTTGCAAGCGGGTTTTTAAGTGCTCTGGAGTCATTTCGTTGCCAGCGGGTTTTTAAGTGCTCTGGAGTCATTTCGTTGCAAGCGGGTTTTTAAGTGCTCTGGAGTCATTTCGTTGCAAGCGGGTTTTTAAGTGCTCTGAAGGCATTTCGTTATAAGCGGGTTTTTACGTGCTCTGGAGTCATTTCGTTGCAAGCGGGTTTTTACGTGCTCTGGAGTCATTTCATTGCAAGCGGGTTTTTACATACTTCTCAGACAATTCACTGGAAGCGGGTTTTTTAAGTGCTCTGGAGTCATTTCGTTGCAAGCGGGTTTTTAAATACTCTGGAGTCATTTTGTTGCCAGCGGGTTTTTACATACTTCTCAGACATTTCACTGGAAGCGGGTTTTTTAAGTGCTCTGGAGTCATTTCGTTGCAAGCGGGTTTTTAAGTACTCTGGAGTCATTTCGTTGCAAGCGGGTTTTTAAGTGCTCTGGAGTCATTTCGTTGCAAGCGGGTTTTTAAGTGCTCTGGAGTCATTTCGTTGCAAGCGGGTGTTTAAGTGCTCTGGAGTCATTTCGTTGCAAGCGGGTTTTTAAATACTCTGGAGTCATTTCGTTGCAAGCGGGTTTTTACATACTTCTCAGACATTTCACTGGAAGCGGGTTTTTTAAGTGCTCTGGAGTCATTTCGTTGCAAGCGGGTTTTTAAGTACTCTGGAGTCATTTCGTTGCAAGCGGGTTTTTAAGTGCTCTGGAGTCATTTCGTTGCAAGCGGGTTTTTAAGTGCTCTGGAGTCATTTCGTTGCAAGCGGGTGTTTAAGTGCTCTGGAGTCATTTCGTTGCAAGCGGGTTTTTAAGTGCTCTGGAGTCATTTCGTTGCGAGCGGGTTTTTAAGTGCTCTGGAGTCATTTCTTTGCAAGCGGGTTTTTAATTGATCTGGAGTCATTTCGTTGCGAGCGGGTTTTTAAGTGTTCTGGAGTCATTTCGTTGCAAGCGGGTTTTTAAGTGCTCTGGAGTCATTTCGTTGCAAGCGGGTTTTTACGTGCTCTGGAGTCATTTCGTTGCAAGCGGGTTTTTAAGTGCTCTGAAGGCATTTCGTTGTAAGCGGGTTTTTACGTGCTCTGGAGTCATTTCGTTGCAAGCGGGTTTTTACGTGCTCCGGAGTCATTTCATTGCAAGCGGGTTTTTACATACTTCTCAGACATTTCACTGGAAGCGGGTTTTTTAAGTGCTCTGGAGTCATTTCGTTGCAAGCGGGTTTTTAAGTACTCTGGAGTCATTTCATTGCAAGCGGGTTTTTACATACTTCTCAGACATTTCACTGGAAGCGGGTTTTTTAAGTGCTCTGGAGTCATTTCGTTGCAAGCGGGTTTTTAAGTACTCTGGAGTCATTTCGTTGCAAGCGGGTTTTTAAGTGCTCTGGAGTCATTTCGTTGCAAGCGGGTTTTTAAGTGCTCTGGAGTCATTTCGTTGCAAGCGGGTGTTTAAGTGCTCTGGAGTCATTTCGTTGCAAGCGGGTTTTTAAATACTCTGGAGTCATTTCGTTGCAAGCGGGTTTTTACATACTTCTCAGACATTTCACTGGAAGCGGGTTTTTTAAGTGCTCTGGAGTCATTTTGTTGCAAGCGGGTTTTTAAGTACTCTGGAGTCATTTCGTTGCAAGCGGGTTTTTAAGTGCTCTGGAGTCATTTCGTTGCAAGCGGGTTTTTAAGTGCTCTGGAGTCATTTCGTTGCGAGCGGGTTTTTAAGTGCTCTGGAGTCATTTCGTTGCAAGCGGGTTTTTAATTGCTCTGGAGTCATTTCGTTGCGAGCGGGTTTTTAAGTGTTCTGGAGTCATTTCGTTGCAAGCGGGTTTTTAAGTGCTCTGGAGTCATTTCGTTGCAAGCGGGTTTTTACGTGCTCTGGAGTCATTTCGTTGCAAGCGGGTTTTTAAGTGCTCTGGAGTCATTTCGTTGCAAGCGGGTTTTTAAGTGCTCTGGAGTCATTTCGTTGCAAGCGGGTTTTTAAGTGCTCTGGAGTCATTTCGTTGCAAGCGGGTTTTTAAGTGCTCTGGAGTCATTTCGTTGCAAGCGGGTTTTTAAGTGCTCTGAAGGCATTTCGTTGTTAGCGGGTTTTTACGTGCTCTGGAGTCATTTCGTTGCAAGCGGGTTTTTACGTGCTGCGGAGTCATTTCATTGCAAGCGGGTTTTTACATACTTCTCAGACATTTCACTGGAAGCGGGTTTTTTAAGTGCTCTGGAGTCATTTCGTTGCAAGCGGGTTTTTAAGTACTCTGGAGTCATTTCATTGCAAGCGGGTTTTTACATACTTCTCAGACATTTCACTGGAAGTGGGTTTTTTAAGTGCTCTGGAGTCATTTCGTTGCAAGCGGGTTTTTAAGTACTCTGGAGTCATTTCGTTGCAAGCGGGTTTTTAAGTGCTCTGGAGTCATTTCGTTGCAAGCGGGTTTTTAAGTGCTCTGGAGTCATTTCGTTGCAAGCGGGTGTTTAAGTGCTCTGGAGTCATTTCGTTGCAAGCGCGTTTTTAAATACTCTGGAGTCATTTCGTTGCAAGCGGGTTTTTACATACTTCTCAGACATTTCACTGGAAGCGGGTTTTTTAAGTGCTCTGGAGTCATTTCGTTGCAAGCGGGTTTTTAAGTACTCTGGAGTCATTTCGTTGCAAGCGGGTTTTTAAGTGCTCTGGAGTCATTTCGTTGCAAGCGGGTTTTTAAGTGCTCTGGAGTCATTTCGTTGCAAGCGGGTGTTTAAGTGCTCTGGAGTCATTTCGTTGCAAGCGGGTTTTTAAGTGCTCTGGAGTCATTTCGTTGCGAGCGGGTTTTTAAGTGCTCTGGAGTCATTTCGTTGCAAGCGGGTTTTTAAGTGCTCTGGAGTCATTTCGTTGCAAGCGGGTTTTTAAGTGCTCTGAAGGCATTTCGTTATAAGCGGGTTTTTACGTGCTCTGGAGTCATTTCGTTGCAAGCGGGTTTTTACGTGCTCTGGAGTCATTTCATTGCAAGCGGGTTTTTACATACTTCTCAGACAATTCACTGGAAGCGGGTTTTTTAAGTGCTCTGGAGTCATTTCGTTGCAAGCGGGTTTTTAAATACTCTGGAGTCATTTTGTTGCCAGCGGGTTTTTACATACTTCTCAGACATTTCACTGGAAGCGGGTTTTTTAAGTGCTCTGGAGTCATTTCGTTGCAAGCGGGTTTTTAAGTACTCTGGAGTCATTTCGTTGCAAGCGGGTTTTTAAGTGCTCTGGAGTCATTTCGTTGCAAGCGGGTTTTTAAGTGCTCTGGAGTCATTTCGTTGCAAGCGGGTGTTTAAGTGCTCTGGAGTCATTTCGTTGCAAGCGGGTTTTTAAATACTCTGGAGTCATTTCGTTGCAAGCGGGTTTTTACATACTTCTCAGACATTTCACTGGAAGCGGGTTTTTTAAGTGCTCTGGAGTCATTTCGTTGCAAGCGGGTTTTTAAGTACTCTGGAGTCATTTCGTTGCAAGCGGGTTTTTAAGTGCTCTGGAGTCATTTCGTTGCAAGCGGGTTTTTAAGTGCTCTGGAGTCATTTCGTTGCAAGCGGGTGTTTAAGTGCTCTGGAGTCATTTCGTTGCAAGCGGGTTTTTAAGTGCTCTGGAGTCATTTCGTTGTGAGCGGGTTTTTAAGTGCTCTGGAGTCATTTCTTTGCAAGCGGGTTTTTAATTGATCTGGAGTCATTTCGTTGCGAGCGGGTTTTTAAGTGTTCTGGAGTCATTTCGTTGCAAGCGGGTTTTTAAGTGCTCTGGAGTCATTTCGTTGCAAGCGGGTTTTTACGTGCTCTGGAGTCATTTCGTTGCAAGCGGGTTTTTAAGTGCTCTGAAGGCATTTCGTTGTAAGCGGGTTTTTACGTGCTCTGGAGTCATTTCGTTGCAAGCGGGTTTTTACGTGCTCCGGAGTCATTTCATTGCAAGCGGGTTTTTACATACTTCTCAGACATTTCACTGGAAGCGGGTTTTTTAAGTGCTCTGGAGTCATTTCGTTGCAAGCGGGTTTTTAAGTACTCTGGAGTCATTTCATTGCAAGCGGGTTTTTACATACTTCTCAGACATTTCACTGGAAGCGGGTTTTTTAAGTGCTCTGGAGTCATTTCGTTGCAAGCGGGTTTTTAAGTACTCTGGAGTCATTTCGTTGCAAGCGGGTTTTTAAGTGCTCTGGAGTCATTTCGTTGCAAGCGGGTTTTTAAGTGCTCTGGAGTCATTTCGTTGCAAGCGGGTGTTTAAGTGCTCTGGAGTCATTTCGTTGCAAGCGGGTTTTTAAATACTCTGGAGTCATTTCGTTGCAAGCGGGTTTTTACATACTTCTCAGACATTTCACTGGAAGCGGGTTTTTTAAGTGCTCTGGAGTCATTTTGTTGCAAGCGGGTTTTTAAGTACTCTGGAGTCATTTCGTTGCAAGCGGGTTTTTAAGTGCTCTGGAGTCATTTCGTTGCAAGCGGGTTTTTAAGTGCTCTGGAGTCATTTCGTTGCGAGCGGGTTTTTAAGTGCTCTGGAGTCATTTCGTTGCAAGCGGGTTTTTAAGTGCTCTGGAGTCATTTCGTTGCGAGCGGGTTTTTAAGTGTTCTGGAGTCATTTCGTTGCAAGCGGGTTTTTAAGTGCTCTGGAGTCATTTCGTTGCAAGCGGGTTTTTACGTGCTCTGGAGTCATTTCGTTGCAAGCGGGTTTTTAAGTGCTCTGGAGTCATTTCGTTGCAAGCGGGTTTTTAAGTGCTCTGGAGTCATTTCGTTGCAAGCGGGTTTTTAAGTGCTCTGGAGTCATTTCGTTGCAAGCGGGTTTTTAAGTGCTCTGGAGTCATTTCGTTGCAAGCGGGTTTTTAAGTGCTCTGAAGGCATTTCGTTGTTAGCGGGTTTTTACGTGCTCTGGAGTCATTTCGTTGCAAGCGGGTTTTTACGTGCTGCGGAGTCATTTCATTGCAAGCGGGTTTTTACATACTTCTCAGACATTTCACTGGAAGCGGGTTTTTTAAGTGCTCTGGAGTCATTTCGTTGCAAGCGGGTTTTTAAGTACTCTGGAGTCATTTCATTGCAAGCGGGTTTTTACATACTTCTCAGACATTTCACTGGAAGTGGGTTTTTTAAGTGCTCTGGAGTCATTTCGTTGCAAGCGGGTTTTTAAGTACTCTGGAGTCATTTCGTTGCAAGCGGGTTTTTAAGTGCTCTGGAGTCATTTCGTTGCAAGCGGGTTTTTAAGTGCTCTGGAGTCATTTCGTTGCAAGCGGGTGTTTAAGTGCTCTGGAGTCATTTCGTTGCAAGCGCGTTTTTAAATACTCTGGAGTCATTTCGTTGCAAGCGGGTTTTTACATACTTCTCAGACATTTCACTGGAAGCGGGTTTTTTAAGTGCTCTGGAGTCATTTCGTTGCAAGCGGGTTTTTAAGTACTCTGGAGTCATTTCGTTGCAAGCGGGTTTTTAAGTGCTCTGGAGTCATTTCGTTGCAAGCGGGTTTTTAAGTGCTCTGGAGTCATTTCGTTGCAAGCGGGTGTTTAAGTGCTCTGGAGTCATTTCGTTGCAAGCGGGTTTTTAAGTGCTCTGGAGTCATTTCGTTGCGAGCGGGTTTTTAAGTGCTCTGGAGTCATTTCGTTGCAAGCGGGTTTTTAATTGCTCTGGAGTCATTTCGTTGCGAGCGGGTTTTTAAGTGTTCTGGAGTCATTTCGTTGCAAGCGGGTTTTTAATTGCTCTGGAGTCATTTCGTTGCGAGCGGGTTTTTAAGTGTTCTGGAGTCATTTCGTTGCAAGCGGGTTTTTAAGTGCTCTGGAGTCATTTCGTTGCAAGCGGGTTTTTACGTGCTCTGGAGTCATTTCGTTGCAAGCGGGTTTTTAAGTGCTCTGGAGTCATTTCGTTGCAAGCGGGTTTTTAAGTGCTCTGGAGTCATTTCGTTGCAAGCGGGTTTTTACGTGCTCTGGAGTCATTTCGATGCAAGCGGGTTTTTAAGTGCTCTGGAGTCATTTCGTTGCAAGCGGGTTTTTAAGTGCTCTGGAGTCATTTCGTTGCAAGCGGGTTTTTAAGTGCTCTGAAGGCATTTCGTTGTAAGCGGGTTTTTACGTGCTCTGGAGTCATTTCGTTGCAAGCGGGTTTTTACGTGCTCAGGAGTCATTTCATTGCAAGCGGGTTTTTACATACTTCTCAGACATTTCACTGGAAGCGGGTTTTTTAAGTGCTCTGGAGTCATTTCGTTGCAAGCGGGTTTTTAAGTACTCTGGAGTCATTTCATTGCAAGTGGGTTTTTACATACTTCTCAGACATTTCACTGGAAGCGGGTTTTTTAAGTGCTCTGGAGTCATTTCGTTGCAAGCGGGTTTTTAAGTACTCTGGAGTCATTTCGTTGCAAGCGGGTTTTTAAGTGCTCTGGAGTCATTTCGTTGCAAGCGGGTTTTTAAGTGCTCTGGAGTCATTTCGTTGCAAGCGGGTGTTTAAGTGCTCTGGAGTCATTTTTTGCAAGCGGGTTTTTAAATACTCTGGAGTCATTTCGTTGCAAGCGGGTTTTTACATACTTCTCAGACGTTTCACTGGAAGCGGGTTTTTTAAGTGCTCTGGAGTCATTTCGTTGCAAGCGGGTTTTTAAGTACTCTGGAGTCATTTCGTTGCAAGCGGGTTTTTAAGTGCTCTGGAGTCATTTCGTTGCAAGCGGGTTTTTAAGTGCTCTGGAGTCATTTCGTTGCAAGCGGGTGTTTAAGTGCTCTGGAGTCATTTCGTTGCAAGCGGGTTTTTAAGTGCTCTGGAGTCATTTCGTTGCGAGCGGGTTTTTAAGTGCTCTGGAGTCATTTCGTTGCAAGCGGGTTTTTAATTGCTCTGGAGTCATTTCGTTGCGAGCGGGTTTTTAAGTGTTCTGGAGTCATTTCGTTGCAAGCGGGTTTTTAAGTGCTCTGGAGTCATTTCGTTGCAAGCGGGTTTTTAAGTGCTCTGGAGTCATTTCGTTGCAAGCGGGTGTTTAAGTGCTCTGGAGTCATTTCGTTGCAAGCGGGTTTTTAAGTGCTCTGGAGTCATTTCTTTGCAAGCGGGTTTTTAAGTGCTCTGGAGTCATTTCGTTGCAAGCGGGTTTTTAAGTGCTCTGGAGTCATTTCGTTGCAAGCGGGTTTTTAAGTGCTCTGGAGTCATTTCGTTGCAAGCGGGTTTTTAAGTGCTCTGAAGGCATTTCGTTGTAAGCGGATTTTTACGTGCTCTGGAGTCATTTCGTTGCAAGCGGGTTTTTACGTGCTCCGGAGTCATTTCATTGCAAGCGGGTTTTTACATACTTCTCAGACATTTCACTGGAAGCGGGTTTTTTAAGTGCTCTGGAGTCATTTCGTTACAAGCGGGTTTTTAAGTACTCTGGAGTCATTTCATTGCAAGCGGGTTTTTACATACTTCTCAGACATTTCACTGGAAGCGGGTTTTTTAAGTGCTCTGGAGTCATTTCGTTGCAAGCGGGTTTTTAAGTACTCTGGAGTCATTTCGTTGCAAGCGGGTTTTTAAGTGCTCTGGAGTCATTTCGTTGCAAGCGGGTTTTTAAGTGCTCTGAAGGCATTTCGTTGCAAGCGGGTTTTTAAGTGCTCTGGAGTCATTTCGTTGCAAGCGGGTTTTTAAGTGTTCAGGAGTCATTTCGTTGCAAGCGGGATTTTAAGTGCTCTGGAGTCATTTCGTTGCAAGCGGGTTTTTAATTGCTCTGGAGTCATTTCGTTGTAAGCGGGTTTTTAAGTGCTCTGGAGTCATTTCGTTGCGAGCGGGTTTTTAAGTGTTCTGGAGTCATTTCGTTGCGTGCGGGTTTTTAAGTGCTCTGGAGTCATTTCGTTGCAAGCGGGTTTTTAAGTGTTCTGGAGTCATTTCGTTGCAAGCGGGTTTTTAAGTGCTCTGGAGTCATTTCGTTGCAAGCGGGTTTTTAAGTGCTCTGGAGTCATTTCGTTGCAAGCGGGTGTTTAAGTGCTCTGGAGTCATTTTTTACAAGCGGGTTTTTAAATACTCTGGAGTCATTTCGTTGCAAGCGGGTTTTTACATACTTCTCAGACGTTTCACTGGAAGCGGGTTTTTTAAGTGCTCTGGAGTCATTTCGTTGCAAGCGGGTTTTTAAGTACTCTGGAGTCATTTCGTTGCAAGCGGGTTTTTAAGTGCTCTGGAGTCATTTCGTTGCAAGCGGGTTTTTAAGTGCTCTGGAGTCATTTCGTTGCAAGCGGGTGTTTAAGTGCTCTGGAGTCATTTCGTTGCAAGCGGGTTTTTAAGTGCTCTGGAGTCATTTCGTTGCAAGCGGGTTTTTAAGTGCTCTGGAGTCATTTCGTTGCAAGCGGGTTTTTAATTGCTCTGGAGTCATTTCGTTGCGAGCGGGTTTTTAAGTGTTCTGGAGTCATTTCGTTGCAAGCGGGTTTTTAAGTGCTCTGGAGTCATTTCGTTGCAAGCGGGTTTTTAAGTGCTCTGGAGTCATTTCGTTGCAAGCGGGTGTTTAAGTGCTCTGGAGTCATTTCGTTGCAAGCGGGTTTTTAAGTGCTCTGGAGTCATTTCTTTGCAAGCGGGTTTTTAAGTGCTCTGGAGTCATTTCGTTGCAAGCGGGTTTTTAAGTGCTCTGGAGTCATTTCGTTGCAAGCGGGTTTTTAAGTGCTCTGGAGTCATTTCGTTGCAAGCGGGTTTTTAAGTGCTCTGAAGGCATTTCGTTGTAAGCGGATTTTTACGTGCTCTGGAGTCATTTCGTTGCAAGCGGGTTTTTACGTGCTCCGGAGTCATTTCATTGCAAGCGGGTTTTTACATACTTCTCAGACATTTCACTGGAAGCGGGTTTTTTAAGTGCTCTGGAGTCATTTCGTTACAAGCGGGTTTTTAAGTACTCTGGAGTCATTTCATTGCAAGCTTGTTTTTACATACTTCTCAGACATTTCACTGGAAGCGGGTTTTTTAAGTGCTCTGGAGTCATTTCGTTGCATGCGGGTTTTTAAGTGCTCTGGAGTCATTTCGTTGCAAGCGGATTTTTAAGTGCTCTGGAGTCATTTCGTTGCAAGCGGGTTTTTAAGTGCTCTGGAGTCATTTCGTTGCAAGCGGGTTTTTAAGTGTTCTGGAGTCATTTCGTTGCAAGCGGGATTTTAAGTGCTCTGGAGTCATTTCGTTGCAAGCGGGTTTTTAATTGCTCTGGAGTCATTTCGTTGTAAGCGGGTTTTTAAGTGCTCTGGAGTAATTTCGTTGCGAGCGGGTTTTTAAGTGTTCTGGAGTCATTTCGTTGCGAGCGGGTTTTTAAATGCTCTGGAGTCATTTCGTTGCGAGCGGGTTTTGAATTGCTCTGGAGTCATTTCGTTGCGAGCGGGTTTTTAAGTGCTCTGGAGTCATTTCGTTGCAAGCGGGTTTTTAATTGCTCTGGAGTCATTTCGTTGCAAGCGGGTTTTTAAGTGTTCTGGAGTAATTTCGTTGCAAGCGGGTTTTTAAGTGCTCTGGAGTCATTTCTTTGCAAGCGGGTTTTTAAGTGCTCTGGAGTCATTTCGTTGCAAGCGGGTTTTTAAGTGTTCTGGAGTCATTTCGTTGCAAGCGGGTTTTTAAGTGCTCTGGAGTCATTTCGTTGCAAGCGGGTTTTTAAGTGCTCTGGAGTCATTTCGTTGCAAGCGGGTTTTTAAGTGCTCTGGAGTCATTTCGTTGCAAGCGGGTTTTTAAGTGCTCTGGAGTCATTTCGTTGCAAGCGGGTTTTTAAGTGCTCTGGAGTCATTTCGTTGCAAGCGGGTTTTTAAGTGCTCTGGAGTCATTTCGTTGCAAGCGGGTTTTTAAGTGCCCTGGAGTCATTTCGTTGCAAGCGGGTTTTTAAGTGCTCTGGAGTCATTTCGTTGCCAGCGGGTTTTTAAGTGCTCTGGAGTCATTTCGTTGCAAGCGGGTTTTTAAGTGCTCTGGAGTCATTTCGTTGCAAGCGGGTTTTTAAGTGCTCTGAAGGCATTTCGTTATAAGCGGGTTTTTACGTGCTCTGGAGTCATTTCGTTGCAAGCGGGTTTTTACGTGCTCTGGAGTCATTTCATTGCAAGCGGGTTTTTACATACTTCTCAGACAATTCACTGGAAGCGGGTTTTTTAAGTGCTCTGGAGTCATTTCGTTGCAAGCGGGTTTTTAAATACTCTGGAGTCATTTTGTTGCCAGCGGGTTTTTACATACTTCTCAGACATTTCACTGGAAGCGGGTTTTTTAAGTGCTCTGGAGTCATTTCGTTGCAAGCGGGTTTTTAAGTACTCTGGAGTCATTTCGTTGCAAGCGGGTTTTTAAGTGCTCTGGAGTCATTTCGTTGCAAGCGGGTTTTTAAGTGCTCTGGAGTCATTTCGTTGCAAGCGGGTGTTTAAGTGCTCTGGAGTCATTTCGTTGCAAGCGGGTTTTTAAATACTCTGGAGTCATTTCGTTGCAAGCGGGTTTTTACATACTTCTCAGACATTTCACTGGAAGCGGGTTTTTTAAGTGCTCTGGAGTCATTTCGTTGCAAGCGGGTTTTTAAGTACTCTGGAGTCATTTCGTTGCAAGCGGGTTTTTAAGTGCTCTGGAGTCATTTCGTTGCAAGCGGGTTTTTAAGTGCTCTGGAGTCATTTCGTTGCAAGCGGGTGTTTAAGTGCTCTGGAGTCATTTCGTTGCAAGCGGGTTTTTAAGTGCTCTGGAGTCATTTCGTTGCGAGCGGGTTTTTAAGTGCTCTGGAGTCATTTCTTTGCAAGCGGGTTTTTAATTGATCTGGAGTCATTTCGTTGCGAGCGGGTTTTTAAGTGTTCTGGAGTCATTTCGTTGCAAGCGGGTTTTTAAGTGCTCTGGAGTCATTTCGTTGCAAGCGGGTTTTTACGTGTTCTGGAGTCATTTCGTTGCAAGCGGGTTTTTAAGTGCTCTGGAGTCATTTCGTTGCAAGCGGGTTTTTAAGTGCTCTGGAGTCATTTCGTTGCGAGCGGGTTTTTAAGTGCTCTGGAGTCATTTCTTTGCAAGCGGGTTTTTAATTGATCTGGAGTCATTTCGTTGCGAGCGGGTTTTTAAGTGTTCTGGAGTCATTTCGTTGCAAGCGGGTTTTTAAGTGCTCTGGAGTCATTTCGTTGCAAGCGGGTTTTTAAGTGTTCTGGAGTCATTTCGTTGCAAGCGGGTTTTTAAGTGCTCTGGAGTCATTTCGTTGCAAGCGGGTTTTTAAGTGCTCTGGAGTCATTTCGTTGCAAGCGGGTGTTTAAGTGCTCTGGAGTCATTTTTTACAAGCGGGTTTTTAAATACTCTGGAGTCATTTCGTTGCAAGCGGGTTTTTACATACTTCTCAGACGTTTCACTGGAAGCGGGTTTTTTAAGTGCTCTGGAGTCATTTCGTTGCAAGCGGGTTTTTAAGTACTCTGGAGTCATTTCGTTGCAAGCGGGTTTTTAAGTGCTCTGGAGTCATTTCGTTGCAAGCGGGTTTTTAAGTGCTCTGGAGTCATTTCGTTGCAAGCGGGTGTTTAAGTGCTCTGGAGTCATTTCGTTGCAAGCGGGTTTTTAAGTGCTCTGGAGTCATTTCGTTGCAAGCGGGTTTTTAAGTGCTCTGGAGTCATTTCGTTGCAAGCGGGTTTTTAATTGCTCTGGAGTCATTTCGTTGCGAGCGGGTTTTTAAGTGTTCTGGAGTCATTTCGTTGCAAGCGGGTTTTTAAGTGCTCTGGAGTCATTTCGTTGCAAGCGGGTTTTTAAGTGCTCTGGAGTCATTTCGTTGCAAGCGGGTGTTTAAGTGCTCTGGAGTCATTTCGTTGCAAGCGGGTTTTTAAGTGCTCTGGAGTCATTTCTTTGCAAGCGGGTTTTTAAGTGCTCTGGAGTCATTTCGTTGCAAGCGGGTTTTTAAGTGCTCTGGAGTCATTTCGTTGCAAGCGGGTTTTTAAGTGCTCTGGAGTCATTTCGTTGCAAGCGGGTTTTTAAGTGCTCTGAAGGCATTTCGTTGTAAGCGGATTTTTACGTGCTCTGGAGTCATTTCGTTGCAAGCGGGTTTTTACGTGCTCCGGAGTCATTTCATTGCAAGCGGGTTTTTACATACTTCTCAGACATTTCACTGGAAGCGGGTTTTTTAAGTGCTCTGGAGTCATTTCGTTACAAGCGGGTTTTTAAGTACTCTGGAGTCATTTCATTGCAAGCTTGTTTTTACATACTTCTCAGACATTTCACTGGAAGCGGGTTTTTTAAGTGCTCTGGAGTCATTTCGTTGCATGCGGGTTTTTAAGTGCTCTGGAGTCATTTCGTTGCAAGCGGATTTTTAAGTGCTCTGGAGTCATTTCGTTGCAAGCGGGTTTTTAAGTGCTCTGGAGTCATTTCGTTGCAAGCGGGTTTTTAAGTGTTCTGGAGTCATTTCGTTGCAAGCGGGATTTTAAGTGCTCTGGAGTCATTTCGTTGCAAGCGGGTTTTTAATTGCTCTGGAGTCATTTCGTTGTAAGCGGGTTTTTAAGTGCTCTGGAGTAATTTCGTTGCGAGCGGGTTTTTAAGTGTTCTGGAGTCATTTCGTTGCGAGCGGGTTTTTAAATGCTCTGGAGTCATTTCGTTGCGAGCGGGTTTTGAATTGCTCTGGAGTCATTTCGTTGCGAGCGGGTTTTTAAGTGCTCTGGAGTCATTTCGTTGCAAGCGGGTTTTTAATTGCTCTGGAGTCATTTCGTTGCAAGCGGGTTTTTAAGTGTTCTGGAGTAATTTCGTTGCAAGCGGGTTTTTAAGTGCTCTGGAGTCATTTCTTTGCAAGCGGGTTTTTAAGTGCTCTGGAGTCATTTCGTTGCAAGCGGGTTTTTAAGTGTTCTGGAGTCATTTCGTTGCAAGCGGGTTTTTAAGTGCTCTGGAGTCATTTCGTTGCAAGCGGGTTTTTAAGTGCTCTGGAGTCATTTCGTTGCAAGCGGGTTTTTAAGTGCTCTGGAGTCATTTCGTTGCAAGCGGGTTTTTAAGTGCTCTGGAGTCATTTCGTTGCAAGCGGGTTTTTAAGTGCTCTGGAGTCATTTCGTTGCAAGCGGGTTTTTAAGTGCTCTGGAGTCATTTCGTTGCAAGCGGGTTTTTAAGTGCCCTGGAGTCATTTCGTTGCAAGCGGGTTTTTAAGTGCTCTGGAGTCATTTCGTTGCCAGCGGGTTTTTAAGTGCTCTGGAGTCATTTCGTTGCAAGCGGGTTTTTAAGTGCTCTGGAGTCATTTCGTTGCAAGCGGGTTTTTAAGTGCTCTGAAGGCATTTCGTTATAAGCGGGTTTTTACGTGCTCTGGAGTCATTTCGTTGCAAGCGGGTTTTTACGTGCTCTGGAGTCATTTCATTGCAAGCGGGTTTTTACATACTTCTCAGACAATTCACTGGAAGCGGGTTTTTTAAGTGCTCTGGAGTCATTTCGTTGCAAGCGGGTTTTTAAATACTCTGGAGTCATTTTGTTGCCAGCGGGTTTTTACATACTTCTCAGACATTTCACTGGAAGCGGGTTTTTTAAGTGCTCTGGAGTCATTTCGTTGCAAGCGGGTTTTTAAGTACTCTGGAGTCATTTCGTTGCAAGCGGGTTTTTAAGTGCTCTGGAGTCATTTCGTTGCAAGCGGGTTTTTAAGTGCTCTGGAGTCATTTCGTTGCAAGCGGGTGTTTAAGTGCTCTGGAGTCATTTCGTTGCAAGCGGGTTTTTAAATACTCTGGAGTCATTTCGTTGCAAGCGGGTTTTTACATACTTCTCAGACATTTCACTGGAAGCGGGTTTTTTAAGTGCTCTGGAGTCATTTCGTTGCAAGCGGGTTTTTAAGTACTCTGGAGTCATTTCGTTGCAAGCGGGTTTTTAAGTGCTCTGGAGTCATTTCGTTGCAAGCGGGTTTTTAAGTGCTCTGGAGTCATTTCGTTGCAAGCGGGTGTTTAAGTGCTCTGGAGTCATTTCGTTGCAAGCGGGTTTTTAAGTGCTCTGGAGTCATTTCGTTGCGAGCGGGTTTTTAAGTGCTCTGGAGTCATTTCTTTGCAAGCGGGTTTTTAATTGATCTGGAGTCATTTCGTTGCGAGCGGGTTTTTAAGTGTTCTGGAGTCATTTCGTTGCAAGCGGGTTTTTAAGTGCTCTGGAGTCATTTCGTTGCAAGCGGGTTTTTACGTGCTCTGGAGTCATTTCGTTGCAAGCGGGTTTTTAAGTGCTCTGAAGGCATTTCGTTGTAAGCGGGTTTTTACGTGCTCTGGAGTCATTTCGTTGCAAGCGGGTTTTTACGTGCTCCGGAGTCATTTCATTGCAAGCGGGTTTTTACATACTTCTCAGACATTTCACTGGAAGCGGGTTTTTTAAGTGCTCTGGAGTCATTTCGTTGCAAGCGGGTTTTTAAGTACTCTGGAGTCATTTCATTGCAAGCGGGTTTTTACATACTTCTCAGACATTTCACTGGAAGCGGGTTTTTTAAGTGCTCTGGAGTCATTTCGTTGCAAGCGGGTTTTTAAGTACTCTGGAGTCATTTCGTTGCAAGCGGGTTTTTAAGTGCTCTGGAGTCATTTCGTTGCAAGCGGGTTTTTAAGTGCTCTGGAGTCATTTCGTTGCAAGCGGGTGTTTAAGTGCTCTGGAGTCATTTCGTTGCAAGCGGGTTTTTAAATACTCTGGAGTCATTTCGTTGCAAGCGGGTTTTTACATACTTCTCAGACATTTCACTGGAAGCGGGTTTTTTAAGTGCTCTGGAGTCATTTTGTTGCAAGCGGGTTTTTAAGTACTCTGGAGTCATTTCGTTGCAAGCGGGTTTTTAAGTGCTCTGGAGTCATTTCGTTGCAAGCGGGTTTTTAAGTGCTCTGGAGTCATTTCGTTGCGAGCGGGTTTTTAAGTGCTCTGGAGTCATTTCGTTGCAAGCGGGTTTTTAATTGCTCTGGAGTCATTTCGTTGCGAGCGGGTTTTTAAGTGCTCTGGAGTCATTTCGTTGCAAGCGGGTTTTTAAGTGCTCTGGAGTCATTTCGTTGCAAGCGGGTTTTTACGTGCTCTGGAGTCATTTCGTTGCAAGCGGGTTTTTAAGTGCTCTGGAGTCATTTCGTTGCAAGCGGGTTTTTAAGTGCTCTGGAGTCATTTCGTTGCAAGCGGGTTTTTAAGTGCTCTGGAGTCATTTCGTTGCAAGCGGGTTTTTAAGTGCTCTGGAGTCATTTCGTTGCAAGCGGGTTTTTAAGTGCTCTGAAGGCATTTCGTTGTTAGCGGGTTTTTACGTGCTCTGGAGTCATTTCGTTGCAAGCGGGTTTTTACGTGCTGCGGAGTCATTTCATTGCAAGCGGGTTTTTACATACTTCTCAGACATTTCACTGGAAGCGGGTTTTTTAAGTGCTCTGGAGTCATTTCGTTGCAAGCGGGTTTTTAAGTACTCTGGAGTCATTTCATTGCAAGCGGGTTTTTACATACTTCTCAGACATTTCACTGGAAGTGGGTTTTTTAAGTGCTCTGGAGTCATTTCGTTGCAAGCGGGTTTTTAAGTACTCTGGAGTCATTTCGTTGCAAGCGGGTTTTTAAGTGCTCTGGAGTCATTTCGTTGCAAGCGGGTTTTTAAGTGCTCTGGAGTCATTTCGTTGCAAGCGGGTGTTTAAGTGCTCTGGAGTCATTTCGTTGCAAGCGCGTTTTTAAATACTCTGGAGTCATTTCGTTGCAAGCGGGTTTTTACATACTTCTCAGACATTTCACTGGAAGCGGGTTTTTTAAGTGCTCTGGAGTCATTTCGTTGCAAGCGGGTTTTTAAGTACTCTGGAGTCATTTCGTTGCAAGCGGGTTTTTAAGTGCTCTGGAGTCATTTCGTTGCAAGCGGGTTTTTAAGTGCTCTGGAGTCATTTCGTTGCAAGCGGGTGTTTAAGTGCTCTGGAGTCATTTCGTTGCAAGCGGGTTTTTAAGTGCTCTGGAGTCATTTCGTTGCGAGCGGGTTTTTAAGTGCTCTGGAGTCATTTCGTTGCAAGCGGGTTTTTAATTGCTCTGGAGTCATTTCGTTGCGAGCGGGTTTTTAAGTGTTCTGGAGTCATTTCGTTGCAAGCGGGTTTTTAAGTGCTCTGGAGTCATTTCGTTGCAAGCGGGTTTTTACGTGCTCTGGAGTCATTTCGTTGCAAGCGGGTTTTTAAGTGCTCTGGAGTCATTTCGTTGCAAGCGGGTTTTTAAGTGCTCTGGAGTCATTTCGTTGCAAGCGGGTTTTTACGTGCTCTGGAGTCATTTCGATGCAAGCGGGTTTTTAAGTTCTCTGGAGTCATTTCGTTGCAAGCGGGTTTTTAAGTGCTCTGGAGTCATTTCGTTGCAAGCGGGTTTTTAAGTGCTCTGAAGGCATTTCGTTGTAAGCGGGTTTTTACGTGCTCTGGAGTCATTTCGTTGCAAGCGGGTTTTTACGTGCTCAGGAGTCATTTCATTGCAAGCGGGTTTTTACATACTTCTCAGACATTTCACTGGAAGCGGGTTTTTTAAGTGCTCTGGAGTCATTTCGTTGCAAGCGGGTTTTTAAGTACTCTGGAGTCATTTCATTGCAAGTGGGTTTTTACATACTTCTCAGACATTTCACTGGAAGCGGGTTTTTTAAGTGCTCTGGAGTCATTTCGTTGCAAGCGGGTTTTTAAGTACTCTGGAGTCATTTCGTTGCAAGCGGGTTTTTAAGTGCTCTGGAGTCATTTCGTTGCAAGCGGGTTTTTAAGTGCTCTGGAGTCATTTCGTTGCAAGCGGGTGTTTAAGTGCTCTGGAGTCATTTTTTGCAAGCGGGTTTTTAAATACTCTGGAGTCATTTCGTTGCAAGCGGGTTTTTACATACTTCTCAGACGTTTCACTGGAAGCGGGTTTTTTAAGTGCTCTGGAGTCATTTCGTTGCAAGCGGGTTTTTAAGTACTCTGGAGTCATTTCGTTGCAAGCGGGTTTTTAAGTGCTCTGGAGTCATTTCGTTGCAAGCGGGTTTTTAAGTGCTCTGGAGTCATTTCGTTGCAAGCGGGTGTTTAAGTGCTCTGGAGTCATTTCGTTGCAAGCGGGTTTTTAAGTGCTCTGGAGTCATTTCGTTGCGAGCGGGTTTTTAAGTGCTCTGGAGTCATTTCGTTGCAAGCGGGTTTTTAATTGCTCTGGAGTCATTTCGTTGCGAGCGGGTTTTTAAGTGTTCTGGAGTCATTTCGTTGCAAGCGGGTTTTTAAGTGCTCTGGAGTCATTTCGTTGCAAGCGGGTTTTTAAGTGCTCTGGAGTCATTTCGTTGCAAGCGGGTGTTTAAGTGCTCTGGAGTCATTTCGTTGCAAGCGGGTTTTTAAGTGCTCTGGAGTCATTTCTTTGCAAGCGGGTTTTTAAGTGCTCTGGAGTCATTTCGTTGCAAGCGGGTTTTTAAGTGCTCTGGAGTCATTTCGTTGCAAGCGGGTTTTTAAGTGCTCTGGAGTCATTTCGTTGCAAGCGGGTTTTTAAGTGCTCTGAAGGCATTTCGTTGTAAGCGGATTTTTACGTGCTCTGGAGTCATTTCGTTGCAAGCGGGTTTTTACGTGCTCCGGAGTCATTTCATTGCAAGCGGGTTTTTACATACTTCTCAGACATTTCACTGGAAGCGGGTTTTTTAAGTGCTCTGGAGTCATTTCGTTACAAGCGGGTTTTTAAGTACTCTGGAGTCATTTCATTGCAAGCGGGTTTTTACATACTTCTCAGACATTTCACTGGAAGCGGGTTTTTTAAGTGCTCTGGAGTCATTTCGTTGCAAGCGGGTTTTTAAGTACTCTGGAGTCATTTCGTTGCAAGCGGGTTTTTAAGTGCTCTGGAGTCATTTCGTTGCAAGCGGGTTTTTAAGTGCTCTGAAGGCATTTCGTTGCAAGCGGGTTTTTAAGTGCTCTGGAGTCATTTCGTTGCAAGCGGGTTTTTAAGTGTTCTGGAGTCATTTCGTTGCAAGCGGGATTTTAAGTGCTCTGGAGTCATTTCGTTGCAAGCGGGTTTTTAATTGCTCTGGAGTCATTTCGTTGTAAGCGGGTTTTTAAGTGCTCTGGAGTCATTTCGTTGCGAGCGGGTTTTTAAGTGTTCTGGAGTCATTTCGTTGCGAGCGGGTTTTTAAGTGCTCTGGAGTCATTTCGTTGCAAGCGGGTTTTTAAGTGCTCTGGAGTCATTTCGTTGCAAGCGGGTTTTTAAGTGCTCTGAAGGCATTTCGTTGTAAGCGGATTTTTACGTGCTCTGGAGTCATTTCGTTGCAAGCGGGTTTTTACGTGCTCCGGAGTCATTTCATTGCAAGCGGGTTTTTACATACTTCTCAGACATTTCACTGGAAGCGGGTTTTTTAAGTGCTCTGGAGTCATTTCGTTACAAGCGGGTTTTTAAGTACTCTGGAGTCATTTCATTGCAAGCTTGTTTTTACATACTTCTCAGACATTTCACTGGAAGCGGGTTTTTTAAGTGCTCTGGAGTCATTTCGTTGCATGCGGGTTTTTAAGTGCTCTGGAGTCATTTCGTTGCAAGCGGATTTTTAAGTGCTCTGGAGTCATTTCGTTGCAAGCGGGTTTTTAAGTGCTCTGGAGTCATTTCGTTGCAAGCGGGTTTTTAAGTGTTCTGGAGTCATTTCGTTGCAAGCGGGATTTTAAGTGCTCTGGAGTCATTTCGTTGCAAGCGGGTTTTTAATTGCTCTGGAGTCATTTCGTTGTAAGCGGGTTTTTAAGTGCTCTGGAGTAATTTCGTTGCGAGCGGGTTTTTAAGTGTTCTGGAGTCATTTCGTTGCGAGCGGGTTTTTAAATGCTCTGGAGTCATTTCGTTGCGAGCGGGTTTTGAATTGCTCTGGAGTCATTTCGTTGCGAGCGGGTTTTTAAGTGCTCTGGAGTCATTTCGTTGCAAGCGGGTTTTTAATTGCTCTGGAGTCATTTCGTTGCAAGCGGGTTTTTAAGTGTTCTGGAGTAATTTCGTTGCAAGCGGGTTTTTAAGTGCTCTGGAGTCATTTCTTTGCAAGCGGGTTTTTAAGTGCTCTGGAGTCATTTCGTTGCAAGCGGGTTTTTAAGTGTTCTGGAGTCATTTCGTTGCAAGCGGGTTTTTAAGTGCTCTGGAGTCATTTCGTTGCAAGCGGGTTTTTAAGTGCTCTGGAGTCATTTCGTTGCAAGCGGGTTTTTAAGTGCTCTGGAGTCATTTCGTTGCAAGCGGGTTTTTAAGTGCTCTGGAGTCATTTCGTTGCAAGCGGGTTTTTAAGTGCTCTGGAGTCATTTCGTTGCAAGCGGGTTTTTAAGTGCTCTGGAGTCATTTCGTTGCAAGCGGGTTTTTAAGTGCCCTGGAGTCATTTCGTTGCAAGCGGGTTTTTAAGTGCTCTGGAGTCATTTCGTTGCCAGCGGGTTTTTAAGTGCTCTGGAGTCATTTCGTTGCAAGCGGGTTTTTAAGTGCTCTGGAGTCATTTCGTTGCAAGCGGGTTTTTAAGTGCTCTGAAGGCATTTCGTTATAAGCGGGTTTTTACGTGCTCTGGAGTCATTTCGTTGCAAGCGGGTTTTTACGTGCTCTGGAGTCATTTCATTGCAAGCGGGTTTTTACATACTTCTCAGACAATTCACTGGAAGCGGGTTTTTTAAGTGCTCTGGAGTCATTTCGTTGCAAGCGGGTTTTTAAATACTCTGGAGTCATTTTGTTGCCAGCGGGTTTTTACATACTTCTCAGACATTTCACTGGAAGCGGGTTTTTTAAGTGCTCTGGAGTCATTTCGTTGCAAGCGGGTTTTTAAGTACTCTGGAGTCATTTCGTTGCAAGCGGGTTTTTAAGTGCTCTGGAGTCATTTCGTTGCAAGCGGGTTTTTAAGTGCTCTGGAGTCATTTCGTTGCAAGCGGGTGTTTAAGTGCTCTGGAGTCATTTCGTTGCAAGCGGGTTTTTAAATACTCTGGAGTCATTTCGTTGCAAGCGGGTTTTTACATACTTCTCAGACATTTCACTGGAAGCGGGTTTTTTAAGTGCTCTGGAGTCATTTCGTTGCAAGCGGGTTTTTAAGTACTCTGGAGTCATTTCGTTGCAAGCGGGTTTTTAAGTGCTCTGGAGTCATTTCGTTGCAAGCGGGTTTTTAAGTGCTCTGGAGTCATTTCGTTGCAAGCGGGTGTTTAAGTGCTCTGGAGTCATTTCGTTGCAAGCGGGTTTTTAAGTGCTCTGGAGTCATTTCGTTGCGAGCGGGTTTTTAAGTGCTCTGGAGTCATTTCTTTGCAAGCGGGTTTTTAATTGATCTGGAGTCATTTCGTTGCGAGCGGGTTTTTAAGTGTTCTGGAGTCATTTCGTTGCAAGCGGGTTTTTAAGTGCTCTGGAGTCATTTCGTTGCAAGCGGGTTTTTACGTGCTCTGGAGTCATTTCGTTGCAAGCGGGTTTTTAAGTGCTCTGAAGGCATTTCGTTGTAAGCGGGTTTTTACGTGCTCTGGAGTCATTTCGTTGCAAGCGGGTTTTTACGTGCTCCGGAGTCATTTCATTGCAAGCGGGTTTTTACATACTTCTCAGACATTTCACTGGAAGCGGGTTTTTTAAGTGCTCTGGAGTCATTTCGTTGCAAGCGGGTTTTTAAGTACTCTGGAGTCATTTCATTGCAAGCGGGTTTTTACATACTTCTCAGACATTTCACTGGAAGCGGGTTTTTTAAGTGCTCTGGAGTCATTTCGTTGCAAGCGGGTTTTTAAGTACTCTGGAGTCATTTCGTTGCAAGCGGGTTTTTAAGTGCTCTGGAGTCATTTCGTTGCAAGCGGGTTTTTAAGTGCTCTGGAGTCATTTCGTTGCAAGCGGGTGTTTAAGTGCTCTGGAGTCATTTCGTTGCAAGCGGGTTTTTAAATACTCTGGAGTCATTTCGTTGCAAGCGGGTTTTTACATACTTCTCAGACATTTCACTGGAAGCGGGTTTTTTAAGTGCTCTGGAGTCATTTTGTTGCAAGCGGGTTTTTAAGTACTCTGGAGTCATTTCGTTGCAAGCGGGTTTTTAAGTGCTCTGGAGTCATTTCGTTGCAAGCGGGTTTTTAAGTGCTCTGGAGTCATTTCGTTGCGAGCGGGTTTTTAAGTGCTCTGGAGTCATTTCGTTGCAAGCGGGTTTTTAATTGCTCTGGAGTCATTTCGTTGCGAGCGGGTTTTTAAGTGTTCTGGAGTCATTTCGTTGCAAGCGGGTTTTTAAGTGCTCTGGAGTCATTTCGTTGCAAGCGGGTTTTTACGTGCTCTGGAGTCATTTCGTTGCAAGCGGGTTTTTAAGTGCTCTGGAGTCATTTCGTTGCAAGCGGGTTTTTAAGTGCTCTGGAGTCATTTCGTTGCAAGCGGGTTTTTAAGTGCTCTGGAGTCATTTCGTTGCAAGCGGGTTTTTAAGTGCTCTGGAGTCATTTCGTTGCAAGCGGGTTTTTAAGTGCTCTGAAGGCATTTCGTTGTTAGCGGGTTTTTACGTGCTCTGGAGTCATTTCGTTGCAAGCGGGTTTTTACGTGCTGCGGAGTCATTTCATTGCAAGCGGGTTTTTACATACTTCTCAGACATTTCACTGGAAGCGGGTTTTTTAAGTGCTCTGGAGTCATTTCGTTGCAAGCGGGTTTTTAAGTACTCTGGAGTCATTTCATTGCAAGCGGGTTTTTACATACTTCTCAGACATTTCACTGGAAGTGGGTTTTTTAAGTGCTCTGGAGTCATTTCGTTGCAAGCGGGTTTTTAAGTACTCTGGAGTCATTTCGTTGCAAGCGGGTTTTTAAGTGCTCTGGAGTCATTTCGTTGCAAGCGGGTTTTTAAGTGCTCTGGAGTCATTTCGTTGCAAGCGGGTGTTTAAGTGCTCTGGAGTCATTTCGTTGCAAGCGCGTTTTTAAATACTCTGGAGTCATTTCGTTGCAAGCGGGTTTTTACATACTTCTCAGACATTTCACTGGAAGCGGGTTTTTTAAGTGCTCTGGAGTCATTTCGTTGCAAGCGGGTTTTTAAGTACTCTGGAGTCATTTCGTTGCAAGCGGGTTTTTAAGTGCTCTGGAGTCATTTCGTTGCAAGCGGGTTTTTAAGTGCTCTGGAGTCATTTCGTTGCAAGCGGGTGTTTAAGTGCTCTGGAGTCATTTCGTTGCAAGCGGGTTTTTAAGTGCTCTGGAGTCATTTCGTTGCGAGCGGGTTTTTAAGTGCTCTGGAGTCATTTCGTTGCAAGCGGGTTTTTAATTGCTCTGGAGTCATTTCGTTGCGAGCGGGTTTTTAAGTGTTCTGGAGTCATTTCGTTGCAAGCGGGTTTTTAAGTGCTCTGGAGTCATTTCGTTGCAAGCGGGTTTTTACGTGCTCTGGAGTCATTTCGTTGCAAGCGGGTTTTTAAGTGCTCTGGAGTCATTTCGTTGCAAGCGGGTTTTTAAGTGCTCTGGAGTCATTTCGTTGCAAGCGGGTTTTTACGTGCTCTGGAGTCATTTCGATGCAAGCGGGTTTTTAAGTTCTCTGGAGTCATTTCGTTGCAAGCGGGTTTTTAAGTGCTCTGGAGTCATTTCGTTGCAAGCGGGTTTTTAAGTGCTCTGAAGGCATTTCGTTGTAAGCGGGTTTTTACGTGCTCTGGAGTCATTTCGTTGCAAGCGGGTTTTTACGTGCTCAGGAGTCATTTCATTGCAAGCGGGTTTTTACATACTTCTCAGACATTTCACTGGAAGCGGGTTTTTTAAGTGCTCTGGAGTCATTTCGTTGCAAGCGGGTTTTTAAGTACTCTGGAGTCATTTCATTGCAAGTGGGTTTTTACATACTTCTCAGACATTTCACTGGAAGCGGGTTTTTTAAGTGCTCTGGAGTCATTTCGTTGCAAGCGGGTTTTTAAGTACTCTGGAGTCATTTCGTTGCAAGCGGGTTTTTAAGTGCTCTGGAGTCATTTCGTTGCAAGCGGGTTTTTAAGTGCTCTGGAGTCATTTCGTTGCAAGCGGGTGTTTAAGTGCTCTGGAGTCATTTTTTGCAAGCGGGTTTTTAAATACTCTGGAGTCATTTCGTTGCAAGCGGGTTTTTACATACTTCTCAGACGTTTCACTGGAAGCGGGTTTTTTAAGTGCTCTGGAGTCATTTCGTTGCAAGCGGGTTTTTAAGTACTCTGGAGTCATTTCGTTGCAAGCGGGTTTTTAAGTGCTCTGGAGTCATTTCGTTGCAAGCGGGTTTTTAAGTGCTCTGGAGTCATTTCGTTGCAAGCGGGTGTTTAAGTGCTCTGGAGTCATTTCGTTGCAAGCGGGTTTTTAAGTGCTCTGGAGTCATTTCGTTGCGAGCGGGTTTTTAAGTGCTCTGGAGTCATTTCGTTGCAAGCGGGTTTTTAATTGCTCTGGAGTCATTTCGTTGCGAGCGGGTTTTTAAGTGTTCTGGAGTCATTTCGTTGCAAGCGGGTTTTTAAGTGCTCTGGAGTCATTTCGTTGCAAGCGGGTTTTTAAGTGCTCTGGAGTCATTTCGTTGCAAGCGGGTGTTTAAGTGCTCTGGAGTCATTTCGTTGCAAGCGGGTTTTTAAGTGCTCTGGAGTCATTTCTTTGCAAGCGGGTTTTTAAGTGCTCTGGAGTCATTTCGTTGCAAGCGGGTTTTTAAGTGCTCTGGAGTCATTTCGTTGCAAGCGGGTTTTTAAGTGCTCTGGAGTCATTTCGTTGCAAGCGGGTTTTTAAGTGCTCTGAAGGCATTTCGTTGTAAGCGGATTTTTACGTGCTCTGGAGTCATTTCGTTGCAAGCGGGTTTTTACGTGCTCCGGAGTCATTTCATTGCAAGCGGGTTTTTACATACTTCTCAGACATTTCACTGGAAGCGGGTTTTTTAAGTGCTCTGGAGTCATTTCGTTACAAGCGGGTTTTTAAGTACTCTGGAGTCATTTCATTGCAAGCGGGTTTTTACATACTTCTCAGACATTTCACTGGAAGCGGGTTTTTTAAGTGCTCTGGAGTCATTTCGTTGCAAGCGGGTTTTTAAGTACTCTGGAGTCATTTCGTTGCAAGCGGGTTTTTAAGTGCTCTGGAGTCATTTCGTTGCAAGCGGGTTTTTAAGTGCTCTGAAGGCATTTCGTTGCAAGCGGGTTTTTAAGTGCTCTGGAGTCATTTCGTTGCAAGCGGGTTTTTAAGTGTTCTGGAGTCATTTCGTTGCAAGCGGGATTTTAAGTGCTCTGGAGTCATTTCGTTGCAAGCGGGTTTTTAATTGCTCTGGAGTCATTTCGTTGTAAGCGGGTTTTTAAGTGCTCTGGAGTCATTTCGTTGCGAGCGGGTTTTTAAGTGTTCTGGAGTCATTTCGTTGCGAGCGGGTTTTTAAGTGCTCTGGAGTCATTTCGTTGCGAGCGGGTTTTTAATTGCTCTGGAGTCATTTCGTTGCGAGCGGGTTTTTAAGTGCTCTGGAGTCATTTCGTTGCAAGCGGGTTTTTAAGTGCTCTGGAGTCATTTCGTTGCAAGCGGGTTTTTAATTGCTCTGGAGTCATTTCGTTGCAAGCGGGTTTTTAAGTGTTCTGGAGTAATTTCGTTGCAAGCGGGTTTTTAAGTGCTCTGGAGTCATTTCGTTGCAAGCGGGTTTTTCAGTGCTCTGGAGTCATTTCGTTGCAAGCGGGTTTTTAAGTGTTCTGGAGTCATTTCGTTGCAAGCGGGTTTTTAAGTGCTCTGGAGTCATTTCGTTGCAAGCGGGTTTTTAAGTGCTCTGGAGTCATTTCGTTGCAAGCGGGTTTTTAAGTGCTCTGGAGTCATTTCGTTGCAAGCGGGTTTTTAAGTGCTCTGGAGTCATTTCGTTGCAAGCGGGTTTTTAAGTGCTCTGGAGTCATTTCGTTGCAAGCGGGTTTTTAAGTGCTCTGGAGTCATTTCGTTGCAAGCGGGTTTTTAAGTGCTCTGGAGTCATTTCGTTGCAAGCGGATTTTTAAGTGCTCTGGAGTCATTTCGTTGCAAGCGGGTTTTTAAGTGCTCTGGAGTCATTTCGTTGCAAGCGGGTTTTTAAGTGCTCTGGAGTCATTTCGTTGCAAGCGGGTTTTTAAGTGCTCTGGAGTCATTTCGTTGCAAGCGGGTTTTTAAGTGCTCTGAAGGCATTTCGTTATAAGCGGGTTTTTACGTGCTCTGGAGTCATTTCGTTGCAAGCGGGTTTTTACGTGCTCTGGAGTCATTTCATTGCAAGCGGGTTTTTACATACTTCTCAGACAATTCACTGGAAGCGGGTTTTTTAAGTGCTCTGGAGTCATTTCGTTGCAAGCGGGTTTTTAAATACTCTGGAGTCATTTTGTTGCAAGCGGGTTTTTACATACTTCTCAGACATTTCACTGGAAGCGGGTTTTTTAAGTGCTCTGGAGTCATTTCGTTGCAAGCGGGTTTTTAAGTACTCTGGAGTCATTTCGTTGCAAGCGGGTTTTTAAGTGCTCTGGAGTCATTTCGTTGCAAGCGGGTTTTTAAGTGCTCTGGAGTCATTTCGTTGCAAGCGGTTGTTTAAGTGCTCTGGAGTCATTTCGTTGCAAGCGGGTTTTTAAATACTCTGGAGTCATTTCGTTGCAAGCGGGTTTTTACATACTTCTCAGACATTTCACTGGAAGCGGGTTTTTTAAGTGCTCTGGAGTCATTTCGTTGCAAGCGGGTTTTTAAGTACTCTGGAGTCATTTCGTTGCAAGCGGGTTTTTAAGTACTCTGGAGTCATTTCGTTGCAAGCGGGTTTTTAAGTGCTCTGGAGTCATTTCGTTGCAAGCGGGTGTTTAAGTGCTCTGGAGTCATTTCGTTGCAAGCGGGTTTTTAAGTGCTCTGGAGTCATTTCGTTGCGAGCGGGTTTTTAAGTGCTCTGGAGTCATTTCTTTGCAAGCGGGTTTTTAATTGATCAGGAGTCATTTCGTTGCGAGCGGGTTTTTAAGTGTTCTGGAGTCATTTCGTTGCAAGCGGGTTTTTAAGTGCTCTGGAGTCATTTCGTTGCAAGCGGGTTTTTACGTGCTCTGGAGTCATTTCGTTGCAAGCGGGTTTTTACATACTTCTCAGACATTTCACTGGAAGCGGGTTTTTTAAGTACTCTGGAGTCATTTCGTTGCAAGCGGGTTTTTAAGTACTCTTGAGTCATTTCGTTGCAAGCGGGTTTTTAAGTGCTCTGGAGTCATTTCGTTGCAAGCGGGTTTTTAAGTGCTCTGGAGTCATTTCGTTGCAAGCGGGTGTTTAAGTGCTCTGGAGTCATTTCGTTGCAAGCGGGTTTTTAAATACTCTGGAGTCATTTCGTTGCAAGCGGGTTTTTAAGTGCTCTGGAGTCATTTCGTTGCAAGCGGGTTTTTAAGTGCTCTGGAGTCATTTCGTTGCAAGCGGGTTTTTAAGTGCTCTGGAGTCATTTCGTTGCAAGCGGGTTTTTAAGTGCTCTGGAGTCATTTCGTTGCAAGCGGGTTTTTAAGTGCTCTGAAGGCATTTCGTTGTTAGCGGGTTTTTACGTGCTCTGGAGTCATTTCGTTGCAAGCGGGTTTTTACGTGCTGCGGAGTCATTTCATTGCAAGCGGGTTTTTACATACTTCTCAGACATTTCACTGGAAGCGGGTTTTTTAAGTGCTCTGGAGTCATTTCGTTGCAAGCGGGTTTTTAAGTACTCTGGAGTCATTTCATTGCAAGCGGGTTTTTACATACTTCTCAGACATTTCACTGGAAGTGGGTTTTTTAAGTGCTCTGGAGTCATTTCGTTGCAAGCGGGTTTTTAAGTACTCTGGAGTCATTTCGTTGCAAGCGGGTTTTTAAGTGCTCTGGAGTCATTTCGTTGCAAGCGGGTTTTTAAGTGCTCTGGAGTCATTTCGTTGCAAGCGGGTGTTTAAGTGCTCTGGAGTCATTTCGTTGCAAGCGCGTTTTTAAATACTCTGGAGTCATTTCGTTGCAAGCGGGTTTTTACATACTTCTCAGACATTTCACTGGAAGCGGGTTTTTTAAGTGCTCTGGAGTCATTTCGTTGCAAGCGGGTTTTTAAGTACTCTGGAGTCATTTCGTTGCAAGCGGGTTTTTAAGTGCTCTGGAGTCATTTCGTTGCAAGCGGGTTTTTAAGTGCTCTGGAGTCATTTCGTTGCAAGCGGGTGTTTAAGTGCTCTGGAGTCATTTCGTTGCAAGCGGGTTTTTAAGTGCTCTGGAGTCATTTCGTTGCGAGCGGGTTTTTAAGTGCTCTGGAGTCATTTCGTTGCAAGCGGGTTTTTAATTGCTCTGGAGTCATTTCGTTGCGAGCGGGTTTTTAAGTGTTCTGGAGTCATTTCGTTGCAAGCGGGTTTTTAAGTGCTCTGGAGTCATTTCGTTGCAAGCGGGTTTTTACGTGCTCTGGAGTCATTTCGTTGCAAGCGGGTTTTTAAGTGCTCTGGAGTCATTTCGTTGCAAGCGGGTTTTTAAGTGCTCTGGAGTCATTTCGTTGCAAGCGGGTTTTTACGTGCTCTGGAGTCATTTCGATGCAAGCGGGTTTTTAAGTGCTCTGGAGTCATTTCGTTGCAAGCGGGTTTTTAAGTGCTCTGGAGTCATTTCGTTGCAAGCGGGTTTTTAAGTGCTCTGAAGGCATTTCGTTGTAAGCGGGTTTTTACGTGCTCTGGAGTCATTTCGTTGCAAGCGGGTTTTTACGTGCTCAGGAGTCATTTCATTGCAAGCGGGTTTTTACATACTTCTCAGACATTTCACTGGAAGCGGGTTTTTTAAGTGCTCTGGAGTCATTTCGTTGCAAGCGGGTTTTTAAGTACTCTGGAGTCATTTCATTGCAAGTGGGTTTTTACATACTTCTCAGACATTTCACTGGAAGCGGGTTTTTTAAGTGCTCTGGAGTCATTTCGTTGCAAGCGGGTTTTTAAGTACTCTGGAGTCATTTCGTTGCAAGCGGGTTTTTAAGTGCTCTGGAGTCATTTCGTTGCAAGCGGGTTTTTAAGTGCTCTGGAGTCATTTCGTTGCAAGCGGGTGTTTAAGTGCTCTGGAGTCATTTTTTGCAAGCGGGTTTTTAAATACTCTGGAGTCATTTCGTTGCAAGCGGGTTTTTACATACTTCTCAGACGTTTCACTGGAAGCGGGTTTTTTAAGTGCTCTGGAGTCATTTCGTTGCAAGCGGGTTTTTAAGTACTCTGGAGTCATTTCGTTGCAAGCGGGTTTTTAAGTGCTCTGGAGTCATTTCGTTGCAAGCGGGTTTTTAAGTGCTCTGGAGTCATTTCGTTGCAAGCGGGTGTTTAAGTGCTCTGGAGTCATTTCGTTGCAAGCGGGTTTTTAAGTGCTCTGGAGTCATTTCGTTGCGAGCGGGTTTTTAAGTGCTCTGGAGTCATTTCGTTGCAAGCGGGTTTTTAATTGCTCTGGAGTCATTTCGTTGCGAGCGGGTTTTTAAGTGTTCTGGAGTCATTTCGTTGCAAGCGGGTTTTTAAGTGCTCTGGAGTCATTTCGTTGCGAGCGGGTTTTTAAGTGCTCTGGAGTCATTTCGTTGCAAGCGGGTGTTTAAGTGCTCTGGAGTCATTTCGTTGCAAGCGGGTTTTTAAGTGCTCTGGAGTCATTTCTTTGCAAGCGGGTTTTTAAGTGCTCTGGAGTCATTTCGTTGCAAGCGGGTTTTTAAGTGCTCTGGAGTCATTTCGTTGCAAGCGGGTTTTTAAGTGCTCTGGAGTCATTTCGTTGCAAGCGGGTTTTTAAGTGCTCTGAAGGCATTTCGTTGTAAGCGGATTTTTACGTGCTCTGGAGTCATTTCGTTGCAAGCGGGTTTTTACGTGCTCCGGAGTCATTTCATTGCAAGCGGGTTTTTACATACTTCTCAGACATTTCACTGGAAGCGGGTTTTTTAAGTGCTCTGGAGTCATTTCGTTACAAGCGGGTTTTTAAGTACTCTGGAGTCATTTCATTGCAAGCGGGTTTTTACATACTTCTCAGACATTTCACTGGAAGCGGGTTTTTTAAGTGCTCTGGAGTCATTTCGTTGCAAGCGGGTTTTTAAGTACTCTGGAGTCATTTCGTTGCAAGCGGGTTTTTAAGTGCTCTGGAGTCATTTCGTTGCAAGCGGGTTTTTAAGTGCTCTGAAGGCATTTCGTTGCAAGCGGGTTTTTAAGTGCTCTGGAGTCATTTCGTTGCAAGCGGGTTTTTAAGTGTTCTGGAGTCATTTCGTTGCAAGCGGGATTTTAAGTGCTCTGGAGTCATTTCGTTGCAAGCGGGTTTTTAATTGCTCTGGAGTCATTTCGTTGTAAGCGGGTTTTTAAGTGCTCTGGAGTCATTTCGTTGCGAGCGGGTTTTTAAGTGTTCTGGAGTCATTTCGTTGCGAGCGGGTTTTTAAGTGCTCTGGAGTCATTTCGTTGCGAGCGGGTTTTTAATTGCTCTGGAGTCATTTCGTTGCGAGCGGGTTTTTAAGTGCTCTGGAGTCATTTCGTTGCAAGCGGGTTTTTAAGTGCTCTGGAGTCATTTCGTTGCAAGCGGGTTTTTAATTGCTCTGGAGTCATTTCGTTGCAAGCGGGTTTTTAAGTGTTCTGGAGTAATTTCGTTGCAAGCGGGTTTTTAAGTGCTCTGGAGTCATTTCGTTGCAAGCGGGTTTTTAAGTGCTCTGGAGTCATTTCGTTGCAAGCGGGTTTTTAAGTGTTCTGGAGTCATTTCGTTGCAAGCGGGTTTTTAAGTGCTCTGGAGTCATTTCGTTGCAAGCGGGTTTTTAAGTGCTCTGGAGTCATTTCGTTGCAAGCGGGTTTTTAAGTGCTCTGGAGTCATTTCGTTGCAAGCGGGTTTTTAAGTGCTCTGGAGTCATTTCGTTGCAAGCGGGTTTTTAAGTGCTCTGGAGTCATTTCGTTGCAAGCGGGTTTTTAAGTGCTCTGGAGTCATTTCGTTGCAAGCGGGTTTTTAAGTGCTCTGGAGTCATTTCGTTGCAAGCGGATTTTTAAGTGCTCTGGAGTCATTTCGTTGCAAGCGGGTTTTTAAGTGCTCTGGAGTCATTTCGTTGCAAGCGGGTTTTTAAGTGCTCTGGAGTCATTTCGTTGCAAGCGGGTTTTTAAGTGCTCTGGAGTCATTTCGTTGCAAGCGGGTTTTTAAGTGCTCTGAAGGCATTTCGTTATAAGCGGGTTTTTACGTGCTCTGGAGTCATTTCGTTGCAAGCGGGTTTTTACGTGCTCTGGAGTCATTTCATTGCAAGCGGGTTTTTACATACTTCTCAGACAATTCACTGGAAGCGGGTTTTTTAAGTGCTCTGGAGTCATTTCGTTGCAAGCGGGTTTTTAAATACTCTGGAGTCATTTTGTTGCAAGCGGGTTTTTACATACTTCTCAGACATTTCACTGGAAGCGGGTTTTTTAAGTGCTCTGGAGTCATTTCGTTGCAAGCGGGTTTTTAAGTACTCTGGAGTCATTTCGTTGCAAGCGGGTTTTTAAGTGCTCTGGAGTCATTTCGTTGCAAGCGGGTTTTTAAGTGCTCTGGAGTCATTTCGTTGCAAGCGGTTGTTTAAGTGCTCTGGAGTCATTTCGTTGCAAGCGGGTTTTTAAATACTCTGGAGTCATTTCGTTGCAAGCGGGTTTTTACATACTTCTCAGACATTTCACTGGAAGCGGGTTTTTTAAGTGCTCTGGAGTCATTTCGTTGCAAGCGGGTTTTTAAGTACTCTGGAGTCATTTCGTTGCAAGCGGGTTTTTAAGTACTCTGGAGTCATTTCGTTGCAAGCGGGTTTTTAAGTGCTCTGGAGTCATTTCGTTGCAAGCGGGTGTTTAAGTGCTCTGGAGTCATTTCGTTGCAAGCGGGTTTTTAAGTGCTCTGGAGTCATTTCGTTGCGAGCGGGTTTTTAAGTGCTCTGGAGTCATTTCTTTGCAAGCGGGTTTTTAATTGATCTGGAGTCATTTCGTTGCGAGCGGGTTTTTAAGTGTTCTGGAGTCATTTCGTTGCAAGCGGGTTTTTAAGTGCTCTGGAGTCATTTCGTTGCAAGCGGGTTTTTACGTGCTCTGGAGTCATTTCGTTGCAAGCGGGTTTTTACATACTTCTCAGACATTTCACTGGAAGCGGGTTTTTTAAGTACTCTGGAGTCATTTCGTTGCAAGCGGGTTTTTAAGTACTCTTGAGTCATTTCGTTGCAAGCGGGTTTTTAAGTGCTCTGGAGTCATTTCGTTGCAAGCGGGTTTTTAAGTGCTCTGGAGTCATTTCGTTGCAAGCGGGTGTTTAAGTGCTCTGGAGTCATTTCGTTGCAAGCGGGTTTTTAAATACTCTGGAGTCATTTCGTTGCAAGCGGGTTTTTACATACTTCTCAGACATTTCACTGGAAGCGGGTTTTTTAAGTGCTCTGGAGTCATTTTGTTGCAAGCGGGTTTTTAAGTACTCTGGAGTCATTTCGTTGCAAGCGGGTTTTTAAGTGCTCTGGAGTCATTTCGTTGCAAGCGGGTTTTTAAGTGCTCTGGAGTCATTTCGTTGCGAGCGGGTTTTTAAGTGCTCTGGAGTCATTTCGTAGCAAGCGGGTTTTTAATTGCTCTGGAGTCATTTCGTTGCAAGCGGGTTTTTAAGTGTTCTGGAGTAATTTCGTTGCAAGCGGGTTTTTAAGTGCTCTGGAGTCATTTCGTTGCAAGCGGGTTTTTAAGTGCTCTGGAGTCATTTCGTTGCAAGCGGGTTTTTAAGTGTTCTGGAGTCATTTCGTTGCAAGCGGGTTTTTAAGTGCTCTGGAGTCATTTCGTTGCAAGCGGGTTTTTAAGTGCTCTGGAGTCATTTCGTTGCAAGCGGGTTTTTAAGTGCTCTGGAGTCATTTCGTTGCAAGCGGGTTTTTAAGTGCTCTGGAGTCATTTCGTTGCAAGCGGGTTTTTAAGTGCTCTGGAGTCATTTCGTTGCAAGCGGGTTTTTAAGTGCTCTGGAGTCATTTCGTTGCAAGCGGGTTTTTAAGTGCTCTGGAGTCATTTCGTTGCAAGCGGGTTTTTAAGTGCTCTGGAGTCATTTCGTTGCAAGCGGGTTTTTAAGTGCTCTGGAGTCATTTCGTTGCAAGCGGGTTTTTAAGTGCTCTGGAGTCATTTCGTTGCAAGCGGGTTTTTAAGTGCTCTGGAGTCATTTCGTTGCAAGCGGGTTTTTAAGTGCTCTGAAGGCATTTCGTTATAAGCGGGTTTTTACGTGCTCTGGAGTCATTTCGTTGCAAGCGGGTTTTTACGTGCTCTGGAGTCATTTCATTGCAAGCGGGTTTTTACATACTTCTCAGACAATTCACTGGAAGCGGGTTTTTTAAGTGCTCTGGAGTCATTTCGTTGCAAGCGGGTTTTTAAATACTCTGGAGTCATTTTGTTGCAAGCGGGTTTTTACATACTTCTCAGACATTTCACTGGAAGCGGGTTTTTTAAGTGCTCTGGAGTCATTTCGTTGCAAGCGGGTTTTTAAGTACTCTGGAGTCATTTCGTTTCAAGCGGGTTTTTAAGTGCTCTGGAGTCATTTCGTTGCAAGCGGGTTTTTAAGTGCTCTGGAGTCATTTCGTTGCAAGCGGTTGTTTAAGTGCTCTGGAGTCATTTCGTTGCAAGCGGGTTTTTAAATACTCTGGAGTCATTTCGTTGCAAGCGGGTTTTTACATACTTCTCAGACATTTCACTGGAAGCGGGTTTTTTAAGTGCTCTGGAGTCATTTCGTTGCAAGCGGGTTTTTAAGTACTCTGGAGTCATTTCGTTGCAAGCGGGTTTTTAAGTACTCTGGAGTCATTTCGTTGCAAGCGGGTTTTTAAGTGCTCTGGAGTCATTTCGTTGCAAGCGGGTGTTTAAGTGCTCTGGAGTCATTTCGTTGCAAGCGGGTTTTTAAGTGCTCTGGAGTCATTTCGTTGCGAGCGGGTTTTTAAGTGCTCTGGAGTCATTTCTTTGCAAGCGGGTTTTTAATTGATCTGGAGTCATTTCGTTGCGAGCGGGTTTTTAAGTGTTCTGGAGTCATTTCGTTGCAAGCGGGTTTTTAAGTGCTCTGGAGTCATTTCGTTGCAAGCGGGTTTTTACGTGCTCTGGAGTCATTTCGTTGCAAGCGGGTTTTTACATACTTCTCAGACATTTCACTGGAAGCGGGTTTTTTAAGTACTCTGGAGTCATTTCGTTGCAAGCGGGTTTTTAAGTACTCTTGAGTCATTTCGTTGCAAGCGGGTTTTTAAGTGCTCTGGAGTCATTTCGTTGCAAGCGGGTTTTTAAGTGCTCTGGAGTCATTTCGTTGCAAGCGGGTGTTTAAGTGCTCTGGAGTCATTTCGTTGCAAGCGGGTTTTTAAATACTCTGGAGTCATTTCGTTGCAAGCGGGTTTTTACATACTTCTCAGACATTTCACTGGAAGCGGGTTTTTTAAGTGCTCTGGAGTCATTTTGTTGCAAGCGGGTTTTTAAGTACTCTGGAGTCATTTCGTTGCAAGCGGGTTTTTAAGTGCTCTGGAGTCATTTCGTTGCAAGCGGGTTTTTAAGTGCTCTGGAGTCATTTCGTTGCGAGCGGGTTTTTAAGTGCTCTGGAGTCATTTCGTAGCAAGCGGGTTTTTAATTGCTCTGGAGTCATTTCGTTGCGAGCGGGTTTTTAAGTGTTCTGGAGTCATTTCGTTGCAAGCGGGTTTTTAAGTGCTCTGGAGTCATTTCGTTGCAAGCGGGTTTTTAAGTGCTCTGGAGTCATTTCGTTGCAAGCGGGTTTTTAAGTGCTCTGGAGTCATTTCGTTGCAAGCGGGTTTTTACGTGCTCTGGAGTCATTTCGATGCAAGCGGGTTTTTAAGTGCTCTGGAGTCATTTCGTTGCAAGCGGGTTTTTAAGTGCTCTGGAGTCATTTCGTTGCAAGCGGGTTTTTAAGTGCTCTGAAGGCATTTCGTTGTAAGCGGGTTTTTACGTGCTCTGGAGTCATTTCGTTGCAAGCGGGTTTTTACGTGCTCCGGAGTCATTTCATTGCAAGCGGGTTTTTACATACTTCTCAGACATTTCACTGGAAGCGGGTTTTTTAAGTGCTCTGGAGTCATTTCGTTGCAAGCGGGTTTTTAAGTACTCTGGAGTCATTTCATTGCAAGCGGGTTTTTACATACTTCTCAGACATTTCACTGGAAGCGGGTTTTTTAAGTGCTCTGGAGTCATTTCGTTGCAAGCGGGTTTTTAAGTACTCTGGAGTCATTTCGTTGCAAGCGGGTTTTTAAGTGCTCTGGAGTCATTTCGTTGCAAGCGGGTTTTTAAGTGCTCTGGAGTCATTTCGTTGCAAGCGGGTGTTTAAGTGCTCTGGAGTCATTTTTTGCAAGCGGGTTTTTAAATACTCTGGAGTCATTTCGTTGCAAGCGGGTTTTTACATACTTCTCAGACGTTTCACTGGAAGCGGGTTTTTTAAGTGCTCTGGAGTCATTTCGTTGCAAGCGGGTTTTTAAGTACTCTGGAGTCATTTCGTTGCAAGCGGGTTTTTAAGTGCTCTGGAGTCATTTCGTTGCAAGCGGGTTTTTAAGTGCTCTGGAGTCATTTCGTTGCAAGCGGGTGTTTAAGTGCTCTGGAGTCATTTCGTTGCAAGCGGGTTTTTAAGTGCTCTGGAGTCATTTCGTTGCGAGCGGGTTTTTAAGTGCTCTGGAGTCATTTCGTTGCAAGCGGGTTTTTAATTGCTCTGGAGTCATTTCGTTGCGAGCGGGTTTTTAAGTGTTCTGGAGTCATTTCGTTGCAAGCGGGTTTTTAAGTGCTCTGGAGTCATTTCGTTGCAAGCGGGTTTTTAAGTGCTCTGGAGTCATTTCGTTGCAAGCGGGTGTTTAAGTGCTCTGGAGTCATTTCGTTGCAAGCGGGTTTTTAAGTGCTCTGGAGTCATTTCTTTGCAAGCGGGTTTTTAAGTGCTCTGGAGTCATTTCGTTGCAAGCGGGTTTTTAAGTGCTCTGGAGTCATTTCGTTGCAAGCGGGTTTTTAAGTGCTCTGGAGTCATTTCGTTGCAAGCGGGTTTTTAAGTGCTCTGAAGGCATTTCGTTGTAAGCGGATTTTTACGTGCTCTGGAGTCATTTCGTTGCAAGCGGGTTTTTACGTGCTCCGGAGTCATTTCATTGCAAGCGGGTTTTTACATACTTCTCAGACATTTCACTGGAAGCGGGTTTTTTAAGTGCTCTGGAGTCATTTCGTTACAAGCGGGTTTTTAAGTACTCTGGAGTCATTTCATTGCAAGCGGGTTTTTACATACTTCTCAGACATTTCACTGGAAGCGGGTTTTTTAAGTGCTCTGGAGTCATTTCGTTGCAAGCGGGTTTTTAAGTACTCTGGAGTCATTTCGTTGCAAGCGGGTTTTTAAGTGCTCTGGAGTCATTTCGTTGCAAGCGGGTTTTTAAGTGCTCTGAAGGCATTTCGTTGCAAGCGGGTTTTTAAGTGCTCTGGAGTCATTTCGTTGCAAGCGGGTTTTTAAGTGTTCTGGAGTCATTTCGTTGCAAGCGGGATTTTAAGTGCTCTGGAGTCATTTCGTTGCAAGCGGGTTTTTAATTGCTCTGGAGTCATTTCGTTGTAAGCGGGTTTTTAAGTGCTCAGGAGTCATTTCGTTGCGAGCGGGTTTTTAAGTGCTCTGGAGTCATTTCGTTGCGAGCGGGTTTTGAATTGCTCTGGAGTCATTTCGTTGCGAGCGGGTTTTTAAGTGCTCTGGAGTCATTTCGTTGCAAGCGGGTTTTTAAGTGCTCTGGAGTCATTTCGTTGTAAGCGGGTTTTTAAGTGCTCAGGAGTCATTTCGTTGCGAGCGGGTTTTTAAGTGCTCTGGAGTCATTTCGTTGCAAGCGGGTTTTTAAGTGCTCTGGAGTCATTTCGTTGCAAGCGGGTTTTTAAGTGCTCTGGAGTCATTTCGTTGCAAGCGGGTTTTTAAGTGCTCTGGAGTCATTTCTTTGCAAGCGGGTTTTTAAGTGCTCTGGAGTCATTTCGTTGCATGCGGGTTTTTAAGTGCTCTGGAGTCATTTCGTTGCAAGCGGATTTTTAAGTGCTCTGGAGTCATTTCGTTGCAAGCGGGTTTTTAAGTGCTCTGGAGTCATTTCGTTGCAAGCGGGTTTTTAAGTGCTCTGGAGTCATTTCGTTGCAAGCGGGTTTTTAAGTGCTCTGGAGTCATTTCGTTGCAAGCGGGTTTTTAAGTGCTCTGAAGGCATTTCGTTATAAGCGGGTTTTTACGTGCTCTGGAGTCATTTCGTTGCAAGCGGGTTTTTACGTGCTCTGGAGTCATTTCATTGCAAGCGGGTTTTTACATACTTCTCAGACAATTCACTGGAAGCGGGTTTTTTAAGTGCTCTGGAGTCATTTCGTTGCAAGCGGGTTTTTAAATACTCTGGAGTCATTTTGTTGCAAGCGGGTTTTTACATACTTCTCAGACATTTCACTTGAAGCGGGTTTTTTAAGTGCTCTGGAGTCATTTCGTTGCAAGCGGGTTTTTAAGTACTCTGGAGTCATTTCGTTGCAAGCGGGTTTTTAAGTGCTCTGGAGTCATTTCGTTGCAAGCGGGTTTTTAAGTGCTCTGGAGTCATTTCGTTGCAAGCGGGTGTTTAAGTGCTCTGGAGTCATTTCGTTGCAAGCGGGTTTTTAAATACTCTGGAGTCATTTCGTTGCAAGCGGGTTTTTACATACTTCTCAGACATTTCACTGGAAGCGGGTTTTTTAAGTGCTCTGGAGTCATTTCGTTGCAAGCGGGTTTTTAAGTACTCTGGAGTCATTTCGTTGCAAGCGGGTTTTTAAGTGCTCTGGAGTCATTTCGTTGCAAGCGGGTTTTTAAGTGCTCTGGAGTCATTTCGTTGCAAGCGGGTGTTTAAGTGCTCTGGAGTCATTTCGTTGCAAGCGGGTTTTTAAGTGCTCTGGAGTCATTTCGTTGCGAGCGGGTTTTTAAGTGCTCTGGAGTCATTTCTTTGCAAGCGGGTTTTTAATTGATCTGGAGTCATTTCGTTGCGAGCGGGTTTTTAAGTGTTCTGGAGTCATTTCGTTGCAAGCGGGTTTTTAAGTGCTCTGGAGTCATTTCGTTGCAAGCGGGTTTTTACGTGCTCTGGAGTCATTTCGTTGCAAGCGGGTTTTTAAGTGCTCTGAAGGCATTTCGTTGTAAGCGGGTTTTTACGTGCTCTGGAGTCATTTCGTTGCAAGCGGGTTTTTACGTGCTCCGGAGTCATTTCATTGCAAGCGGGTTTTTACATACTTCTCAGACATTTCACTGGAAGCGGGTTTTTTAAGTGCTCTGGAGTCATTTCGTTGCAAGCGGGTTTTTAAGTACTCTGGAGTCATTTCATTGCAAGCGGGTTTTTACATACTTCTCAGACATTTCACTGGAAGCGGGTTTTTTAAGTGCTCTGGAGTCATTTCGTTGCAAGCGGGTTTTTAAGTACTCTGGAGTCATTTCGTTGCAAGCGGGTTTTTAAGTGCTCTGGAGTCATTTCGTTGCAAGCGGGTTTTTAAGTGCTCTGGAGTCATTTCGTTGCAAGCGGGTGTTTAAGTGCTCTGGAGTCATTTCGTTGCAAGCGGGTTTTTAAATACTCTGGAGTCATTTCGTTGCAAGCGGGTTTTTACATACTTCTCAGACATTTCACTGGAAGCGGGTTTTTTAAGTGCTCTGGAGTCATTTTGTTGCAAGCGGGTTTTTAAGTACTCTGGAGTCATTTCGTTGCAAGCGGGTTTTTAAGTGCTCTGGAGTCATTTCGTTGCAAGCGGGTTTTTAAGTGCTCTGGAGTCATTTCGTTGCAAGCGGGTTTTTAAGTGCTCTGAAGGCATTTCGTTGTAAGCGGATTTTTACGTGCTCTGGAGTCATTTCGTTGCAAGCGGGTTTTTACGTGCTCCGGAGTCATTTCATTGCAAGCGGGTTTTTACATACTTCTCAGACATTTCACTGGAAGCGGGTTTTTTAAGTGCTCTGGAGTCATTTCGTTACAAGCGGGTTTTTAAGTACTCTGGAGTCATTTCATTGCAAGCGGGTTTTTACATACTTCTCAGACATTTCACTGGAAGCGGGTTTTTTAAGTGCTCTGGAGTCATTTCGTTGCAAGCGGGTTTTTAAGTACTCTGAAGTCATTTCGTTGCAAGCGGGTTTTTAAGTGCTCTGGAGTCATTTCGTTGCAAGCGGGTTTTTAAGTGCTCTGAAGGCATTTCGTTGCAAGCGGGTTTTTAAGTGCTCTGGAGTCATTTCGTTGCAAGCGGGTTTTTAAGTGTTCTGGAGTCATTTCGTTGCAAGCGGGATTTTAAGTGCTCTGGAGTCATTTCGTTGCAAGCGGGTTTTTAATTGCTCTGGAGTCATTTCGTTGTAAGCGGGTTTTTAAGTGCTCTGGAGTCATTTCGTTGCGAGCGGGTTTTTAAGTGTTCTGGAGTCATTTCGTTGCGAGCGGGTTTTTAAGTGCTCTGGAGTCATTTCGTTGCGAGCGGGTTTTTAATTGCTCTGGAGTCATTTCGTTGCGAGCGGGTTTTTAAGTGCTCTGGAGTCATTTCGTTGCAAGCGGGTTTTTAATTGCTCTGGAGTCATTTCGTTGCAAGCGGGTTTTTAAGTGTTCTGGAGTAATTTCGTTGCAAGCGGGTTTTTAAGTGCTCTGGAGTCATTTCATTGCAAGCGGGTTTTTAAGTGCTCTGGAGTCATTTCGTTGCAAGCGGGTTTTTAAGTGTTCTGGATTCATTTCGTTGCAAGCGGGTTTTTAAGTGCTCTGGAGTCATTTCGTTGCAAGCGGGTTTTTAAGTGCTCTGGAGTCATTTCGTTGCAAGCGGGTTTTTAAGTGCTCTGGAGTCATTTCGTTGCAAGCGGGTTTTTAAGTGCTCTGGAGTCATTTCGTTGCAAGCGGATTTTTAAGTGCTCTGGAGTCATTTCGTTGCAAGCAGGTTTTTAAGTGCTCTGGAGTCATTTCGTTGCAAGCGGGTTTTTAAGTGCTCTGGAGTCATTTCGTTGCAAGCGGGTTTTTAAGTGCTCTGGAGTCATTTCGTTGCAAGCGGGTTTTTAAGTGCTCTGAAGGCATTTCGTTATAAGCGGGTTTTTACGTGCTCTGGAGTCATTTCGTTGCAAGCGGGTTTTTACGTGCTCTGGAGTCATTTCATTGCAAGCGGGTTTTTACATACTTCTCAGACAATTCACTGGAAGCGGGTTTTTTAAGTGCTCTGGAGTCATTTCGTTGCAAGCGGGTTTTTAAATACTCTGGAGTCATTTTGTTGCAAGCGGGTTTTTACATACTTCTCAGACATTTCACTGGAAGCGGGTTTTTTAAGTGCTCTGGAGTCATTTCGTTGCAAGCGGGTTTTTAAGTACTCTGGAGTCATTTCGTTGCAAGCGGGTTTTTAAGTGCTCTGGAGTCATTTCGTTGCAAGCGGGTTTTTAAGTGCTCTGGAGTCATTTCGTTGCAAGCGGGTGTTTAAGTGCTCTGGAGTCATTTCGTTGCAAGCGGGTTTTTAAATACTCTGGAGTCATTTCGTTGCAAGCGGGTTTTTACATACTTCTCAGACATTTCACTGGAAGCGGGTTTTTTAAGTGCTCTGGAGTCATTTCGTTGCAAGCGGGTTTTTAAGTACTCTGGAGTCATTTCGTTGCAAGCGGGTTTTTAAGTGCTCTGGAGTCATTTCGTTGCAAGCGGGTTTTTAAGTGCTCTGGAGTCATTTCGTTGCAAGCGGGTGTTTAAGTGCTCTGGAGTCATTTCGTTGCAAGCGGGTTTTTAAGTGCTCTGGAGTCATTTCGTTGCGAGCGGGTTTTTAAGTGCTCTGGAGTCATTTCTTTGCAAGCGGGTTTTTAATTGATCTGGAGTCATTTCGTTGCGAGCGGGTTTTTAAGTGTTCTGGAGTCATTTCGTTGCAAGCGGGTTTTTAAGTGCTCTGGAGTCATTTCGTTGCAAGCGGGTTTTTACGTGCTCTGGAGTCATTTCGTTGCAAGCGGGTTTTTAAGTGCTCTGAAGGCATTTCGTTGTAAGCGGGTTTTTACGTGCTCTGGAGTCATTTCGTTGCAAGCGGGTTTTTACGTGCTCCGGAGTCATTTCATTGCAAGCGGGTTTTTACATACTTCTCAGACATTTCACTGGAAGCGGGTTTTTTAAGTGCTCTGGAGTCATTTCGTTGCAAGCGGGTTTTTAAGTACTCTGGAGTCATTTCATTGCAAGCGGGTTTTTACATACTTCTCAGACATTTCACTGGAAGCGGGTTTTTTAAGTGCTCTGGAGTCATTTCGTTGCAAGCGGGTTTTTAAGTACTCTGGAGTCATTTTGTTGCAAGCGGGTTTTTAAGTGCTCTGCAGTCATTTCGTTGCAAGCGGGTTTTTAAGTGCTCTGGAGTCATTTCGTTGCAAGCGGGTGTTTAAGTGCTCTGGAGTCATTTCGTTGCAAGCGGGTTTTTAAATACTCTGGAGTCATTTCGTTGCAAGCGGGTTTATACATACTTCTCAGACTTTTCACTGGAAGCGGGTTTTTTAAGTGCTCTGGAGTCATTTTGTTGCAAGCGGGTTTTTAAGTACTCTGGAGTCATTTCGTTGCAAGCGGGTTTTTAAGTGCTCTGGAGTCATTTCGTTGCAAGCGGGTTTTTAAGTGCTCTGGAGTCATTTCGTTGCAAGCGGGTGTTTAAGTGCTCTGGAGTCATTTCGTTGCAAGCGGGTTTTTAAGTGCTCTGGAGTCATTTCGTTGCAAGCGGGTTTTTAAGTGCTCTGGAGTCATTTCGTTGCCAGCGGGTTTTTATGTACTCTGGAGTCATTTCGTTGCAAGCGGGTTTTTAAGTGCTCTGGAGTCATTTCGTTGCAAGCGGGTTTTTAAGTGCTCTGAAGGCATTTCGTTGCAAGCGGGTTTTTAAGTGCTCTGGAGTCATTTCGTTGCAAGCGGGTTTTTAAGTGTTCTGGAGTCATTTCGTTGCAAGCGGGATTTTAAGTGCTCTGGAGTCATTTCGTTGCAAGCGGGTTTTTAATTGCTCTGGAGTCATTTCGTTGTAAGCGGGTTTTTAAGTGCTCTGGAGTCATTTCGTTGCGAGCGGGTTTTTAAGTGTTCTGGAGTCATTTCGTTGCGAGCGGGTTTTTAAGTGCTCTGGAGTCATTTCGTTGCGAGCGGGTTTTTAATTGCTCTGGAGTCATTTCGTTGCGAGCGGGTTTTTAAGTGCTCTGGAGTCATTTCGTTGCAAGCGGGTTTTTAAGTGCTCTGGAGTCATTTCGTTGCAAGCGGGTTTTTAAGTGTTCTGGAGTAATTTCGTTGCAAGCGGGTTTTTAAGTGCTCTGGAGTCATTTCGTTGCAAGCGGGTTTTTAAGTGCTCTGGAGTCATTTCGTTGCAAGCGGGTTTTTAAGTGTTCTGGAGTCATTTCGTTGCAAGCGTGTTTTTAAGTGCTCTGGAGTCATTTCGTTGCAAGCGAGTTTTTAAGTGCTCTGGAGTCATTTCGTTGCAAGCGGGTTTTTAAGTGCTCTGGAGTCATTTCGTTGCAAGCGGGTTTTTAAGTGCTCTGGAGTCATTTCGTTGCAAGCGGGTTTTTAAGTGCTCTGGAGTCATTTCGTTGCAAGCGGGTTTTTAAGTGCTCTGGAGTCATTTCGTTGCAAGCGGGTTTTTAAGTGCTCTGGAGTCATTTCGTTGCAAGCGGATTTTTAAGTGCTCTGGAGTCATTTCGTTGCAAGCGGGTTTTTAAGTGCTCTGGAGTCATTTCGTTGCAAGCGGGTTTTTAAGTGCTCTGGAGTCATTTCGTTGCAAGCGGGTTTTTAAGTGCTCTGGAGTCATTTCGTTGCAAGCGGGTTTTTAAGTGCTCTGAAGGCATTTCGTTATAAGCGGGTTTTTACGTGCTCTGGAGTCATTTCGTTGCAAGCGGGTTTTTACGTGCTCTGGAGTCATTTCATTGCAAGCGGGTTTTTACATACTTCTCAGACAATTCACTGGAAGCGGGTTTTTTAAGTGCTCTGGAGTCATTTCGTTGCAAGCGGGTTTTTAAATACTCTGGAGTCATTTTGTTGCAAGCGGGTTTTTACATACTTCTCAGACATTTCACTGGAAGCGGGTTTTTTAAGTGCTCTGGAGTCATTTCGTTGCAAGCGGGTTTTTAAGTACTCTGGAGTCATTTCGTTGCAAGCGGGTTTTTAAGTGCTCTGGAGTCATTTCGTTGCAAGCGGGTTTTTAAGTGCTCTGGAGTCATTTCTTTGCAAGCGGGTGTTTAAGTGCTCTGGAGTCATTTCGTTGCAAGCGGGTTTTTAAATACTCTGGAGTCATTTCGTTGCAAGCGGGTTTTTAAGTGCTCTGGAGTCATTTCGTTGCAAGCGGGTTTTTAAGTGCTCTGGAGTCATTTCGTTGCAAGCGGGTTTTTAAGTGCTCTGGAGTCATTTCGTTGCAAGCGGGTTTTTAAGTGCTCTGGAGTCATTTCGTTGCAAGCGGGTTTTTAAGTGCTCTGGAGTCATTTCGTTGCAAGCGGGTTTTTAAGTGCTCTGGAGTCATTTCGTTGCAAGCGGATTTTTACGTGCTCTGGAGTCATTTCGTTGCAAGCGGGTTTTTAAGTGCTCTGGAGTCATTTCGTTGCAAGCGGGTTTTTAAGTGCTCTGGAGTCATTTCGTTGCAAGCGGGTTTTTAAGTGCTCTGGAGTCATTTCGTTGCAAGCGGGTTTTTAAGTGCTCTGAAGGCATTTCGTTATAAGCGGGTTTTTACGTGCTCTGGAGTCATTTCGTTGCAAGCGGGTTTTTACGTGCTCTGGAGTCATTTCATTGCAAGCGGGTTTTTACATACTTCTCAGACAATTCACTGGAAGCGGGTTTTTTAAGTGCTCTGGAGTCATTTCGTTGCAAGCGGGTTTTTAAATACTCTGGAGTCATTTTGTTGCAAGCGGGTTTTTACATACTTCTCAGACATTTCACTGGAAGCGGGTTTTTTAAGTGCTCTGGAGTCATTTCGTTGCAAGCGGGTTTTTAAGTACTCTGGAGTCATTTCGTTGCAAGCGGGTTTTTAAGTGCTCTGGAGTCATTTCGTTGCAAGCGGGTTTTTAAGTGCTCTGGAGTCATTTCGTTGCAAGCGGGTGTTTAAGTGCTCTGGAGTCATTTCGTTGCAAGCGGGTTTTTAAATACTCTGGAGTCATTTCGTTGCAAGCGGGTTTTTACATACTTCTCAGACATTTCACTGGAAGCGGGTTTTTTAAGTGCTCTGGAGTCATTTCGTTGCAAGCGGGTTTTTAAGTACTCTGGAGTCATTTCGTTTCAAGCGGGTTTTTAAGTGCTCTGGAGTCATTTCGTTGCAAGCGGGTTTTTAAGTGCTCTGGAGTCATTTCGTTGCAAGCGGGTGTTTAAGTGCTCTGGAGTCATTTCGTTGCAAGCGGGTTTTTAAGTGCTCTGGAGTCATTTCGTTGCGAGCGGGTTTTTAAGTGCTCTGGAGTCATTTCTTTGCAAGCGGGTTTTTAATTGATCTGGAGTCATTTCGTTGCGAGCGGGTTTTTAAGTGTTCTGGAGTCATTTCGTTGCTAGCGGGTTTTTAAGTGCTCTGGAGTCATTTCGTTGCAAGCGGGTTTTTACGTGCTCTGGAGTCATTTCGTTGCAAGCTGGTTTTTAAGTGCTCTGAAGGCATTTCGTTGTAAGCGGGTTTTTACGTGCTCTGGAGTCATTTCGTTGCAAGCGGGTTTTTACGTGCTCCGGAGTCATTTCATTGCAAGCGGGTTTTTACATACTTCTCAGACATTTCACTGGAAGCGGGTTTTTTAAGTGCTCTGGAGTCATTTCGTTGCAAGCGGGTTTTTAAGTACTCTGGAGTCATTTCATTGCAAGCGGGTTTTTACATACTTCTCAGACATTTCACTGGAAGCGGGTTTTTTAAGTGCTCTGGAGTCATTTCGTTGCAAGCGGGTTTTTAAGTACTCTGGAGTCATTTCGTTGCAAGCGGGTTTTTAAGTGCTCTGGAGTCATTTCGTTGCAAGCGGGTTTTTAAGTGCTCTGGAGTCATTTCGTTGCAAGCGGGTGTTTAAGTGCTCTGGAGTCATTTCGTTGCAAGCGGGTTTTTAAATACTCTGGAGTCATTTCGTTGCAAGCGGGTTTTTACATACTTCTCAGACATTTCACTGGAAGCGGGTTTTTTAAGTGCTCTGGAGTCATTTTGTTGCAAGCGGGTTTTTAAGTACTCAGGAGTCATTTCGTTGCAAGCGGGTTTTTAAGTGCTCTGGAGTCATTTCGTTGCAAGCGGGTTTTTAAGTGCTCTGGAGTCATTTCGTTGCAAGCGGGTGTTTAAGTGCTCTGGAGTCATTTCGTTGCAAGCGGGTTTTTAAGTGCTCTGGAGTCATTTCGTTGCGAGCGGGTTTTTAAGTGCTCTGGAGTCATTTCGTTGCAAGCGGGTTTTTAATTGCTCTGGAGTCATTTCGTTGCGAGCGGGTTTTTAAGTGTTCTGGAGTCATTTCGTTGCAAGCGGGTTTTTAAGTGCTCTGGAGTCATTTCGTTGCAAGCGGGTTTTTACGTGCTCTGGAGTCATTTCGTTGCAAGCGGGTTTTTAAGTGCTCTGGAGTCATTTCGTTGCAAGCGGGTTTTTAAGTTCTCTGGAGTCATTTCGTTGCAAGCGGGTTTTTAAGTGCTCTGGAGTCATTTCGTTGCAAGCGGGTTTTTAAGTGCTCTGGAGTCATTTCGTTGCAAGCGGGTTTTTAAGTGCTCTGAGGTCATTTCGTTGCAAGCGGGTTTTTAAGTGCTCTGGAGTCATTTCGTTGCAAGCGGGTTTTTAAGTGCTCTGGAGTCATTTCATTGCAAGCGGGTTTTTAAGTGCTCTGGAGTCATTTCGTTGCAAGCGGGTTTTTAAGTGCTCTGAAGGCATTTCGTTGTAAGCGGGTTTTTACGTGCTCTGGAGTCATTTCGTTGCAAGCGGGTTTTTACGTGCTCCGGAGTCATTTCATTGCAAGCGGGTTTTTACATACTTCTCAGACATTTCACTGGAAGCGGGTTTTTTAAGTGCTCTGGAGTCATTTCGTTGCAAGTGGGTTTTTAAGTACTCTGGAGTCATTTCATTGCAAGCGGGTTTTTACATACTTCTCAGACATTTCACTGGAAGCGGGTTTTTTAAGTGCTCTGGAGTCATTTCGTTGCAAGCGGGTTTTTAAGTACTCTGGAGTCATTTCGTTGCAAGCGGGTTTTTAAGTGCTCTGGAGTCATTTCGTTGCAAGCGGGTTTTTAAGTGCTCTGAAGGCATTTCGTTTTAAGCGGGTTTTTACGTGCTCTGGAGTCATTTCGTTGCAAGCGGGTTTTTACGTGCTCTGGAGTCATTTCATTGCAAGCGGGTTTTTACATACTTCTCAGACATTTCACTGGAAGCGGGTTTTTTAAGTGCTCTGGAGTCATTTCGTTGCAAGCGGGTTTTTAAATACTCTGGAGTCATTTCGTTGCAAGCGGGTTTTTACATACTTCTCAGACATTTCACTGGAAGCGGGTTTTTTAAGTGCTCTGGAGTCATTTCGTTGCAAGCGGGTTTTTAAGTACTCTGGAGTCATTTCGTTGCAAGCGGGTTTTTAAGTGCTCTGGAGTCATTTCGTTGCAAGCGGGTGTTTAAGTGCTCTGGAGTCATTTCGTTGCAAGCGGGTGTTTAAGTGCTCTGGAGTCATTTCGTTGCAAGCGGGTTTTTAAATACTCTGGAGTCATTTCGTTGCAAGCGGGTTTTTACATACTTCTCCAACATTTCACTGGAAGCGGGTTTTTTAAGTGCTCTGGAGTCATTTCGTTGCAAGCGGGTTTTTAAGTATTCTGGAGTCATTTCGTTGCAAGCGGGTTTTTAAGTGCTCTGGAGTCATTTCGTTGCAAGCGGGTTTTTAAGTGCTCTGGAGTCATTTCGTTGCAAGCGGGTTTTTAAGTGCTCTGGAGTCATTTCGTTGCAAGCGGGTTTTTAAGTGCTCTGGAGTCATTTCGTTGCAAGCGGGTTTTTAAGTGCTCTGAAGGCATTTCGTTATAAGCGGGTTTTTACGTGCTCTGGAGTCATTTCGTTGCAAGCGGGTTTTTACGTGCTCTGGAGTCATTTCATTGCAAGCGGGTTTTTACATACTTCTCAGACATTTCACTGGAAGCGGGTTTTTTAAGTGCTCTGGAGTCATTTCGTTGCAAGCGGGTTTTTAAATACTCTGGAGTCATTTTGTTGCAAGCGGGTTTTTACATACTTCTCAGACATTTCACTGGAAGCGGGTTTTTTAAGTGCTTTGGAGTCATTTCGTTGCAAGCGGGTTTTTAAGTACTCTGGAGTCATTTCGTTGCAAGCGGGTTTTTAAGTGCTCTGGAGTCATTTCGTTGCAAGCGGGTTTTTAAGTGCTCTGGAGTCATTTCGTTGCAAGCGGGTGTTTAAGTGCTCTGGAGTCATTTCGTTGCAAGCGGGTTTTTAAATACTCTGGAGTCATTTCGTTGCAAGCGGGTTTTTACATACTTCTCAGACATTTCACTGGAAGCGGGTTTTTTAAGTGCTCTGGAGTCATTTCGTTGCAAGCGGGTTTTTAAATTCTCTGGAGTCATTTCGTTGCAAGCGGGTTTTTAAGTGCTCTGGAGTCATTTCGTTGCAAGCGGGTTTTTAAGTGCTCTGGAGTCATTTCGTTGCAAGCGGGTGTTTAAGTGCTCTGGAGTCATTTCGTTGCAAGCGGGTTTTTAAGTGCTCTGGAGTCATTTCGTTGCGAGCGGGTTTTTAAGTGCTCTGGAGTCATTTCGATGCAAGCGGGTTTTTAATTGATCTGGAGTCATTTCGTGTGAGCGGGTTTTTAAGTGTTCTGGAGTCATTTCGTTGCAAGCGGGTTTTTAAGTGCTCTGGAGTCATTTCGTTGCAAGCGGGTTTTTACGTGCTCTGGAGTCATTTCGTTGCAAGCGGGTTTTTAAGTGCTCTGAAGGCATTTCGTTGTAAGCGGGTTTTTACGTGCTCTGGAGTCATTTCGTTGCAAGCGGGTTTTTACGTGCTCCGGAGTCATTTCATTGCAAGCGGGTTTTTACATACTTCTCAGACATTTCACTGGAAGCGGGTTTTTTAAGTGCTCTGGAGTCATTTCGTTGCAAGCGGGTTTTTAAGTACTCTGGAGTAATTTCATTGCAAGCGGGTTTTTACATACTTCTCAGACATTTCACTGGAAGCGGGTTTTTTAAGTGCTCTGGAGTCATTTCGTTGCAAGCGGGTTTTTAAGTACTCTGGAGTCATTTCGTTGCAAGCGGGTTTTTAAGTGCTCTGGAGTCATTTCGTTGCAAGCGGGTTTTTAAGTGCTCTGGAGTCATTTCGTTGCAAGCGGGTGTTTAAGTGCTCTGGAGTCATTTCGTTGCAAGCGGGTTTTTAAATACTCTGGAGTCATTTCGTTGCAAGCGGGTTTTTACATACTTCTCAGACATTTCACTGGAAGCGGGTTTTTTAAGTGCTCTGGAGTCATTTTGTTGCAAGCGGGTTTTTTAGTACTCTGGAGTCATTTCGTTGCAAGCGGGTTTTTAAGTGCTCTGGAGTCATTTCGTTGCAAGCGGGTTTTTAAGTGCTCTGGAGTCATTTCGTTGCAAGCGGGTGTTTAAGTGCTCTGGAGTCATTTCGTTGCAAGCGGGTTTTTAAGTGCTCTGGAGTCATTTCGTTGCGAGCGGGTTTTTAAGTGCTCTGGAGTCATTTCGTTGCAAGCGGGTTTTTAATTGCTCTGGAGTCATTTCGTTGCGAGCGGGTTTTTAAGTGTTCTGGAGTCATTTCGTTGCAAGCGGGTTTTTAAGTGCTCTGGAGTCATTTCGTTGCAAGCGGGTTTTTACGTGCTCTGGAGTCATTTCGTTGCAAGCGGGTTTTTAAGTGCTCTGGAGTCATTTCGTTGCAAGCGGGTTTTTAAGTGCTCTGGAGTCATTTCGTTGCAAGCGGGTTTTTAAGTGCTCTGGAGTCATTTCGTTGCAAGCAGGTTTTTAAGTGCTCTGGAGTCATTTCGTTGCAAGCGGGTTTTTAAGTGCTCTGAGGTCATTTCGTTGCAAGCGGGTTTTTAAGTGCTCTGGAGTCATTTCGTTGCAAGCGGGTTTTTAAGTACTCTGCAGTCATTTCGTTACAAGCGGGTTTTTAAGTGCTCTGGAGTCATTTCGTTGCAAGCGGGTTTTTAAGTGCTCTGGAGTCATTTCATTGCAAGCGGGTGTTTAAGTGCTCTGGAGTCATTTCGTTGCAAGCGGGTTTTTAAGTGCTCTGGAGTCATTTCGTTGCAAGCGGGTTTTTAAGTGCTCTGGAGTCATTTCGTTGCAAGCGGGTTTTTAAGTGCTCTGGAGTCATTTCGTTGCAAGCGGGTTTTTAAGTGCTCTGGATTCATTTCGTTGCAAGCGGGTTTTTAAGTGTTCTTGACTCATTTCGTTGCAAGTGGGTTTTTAAGTGCTCTGGAGTCATTTCGTTGCAAGCGGGTTTTTAAGTGCTCTGGAGTCATTTCATTGCAAGCAGGTTTTTACATACTTCTCAGACATTTCACTGGAAGCGGGTTTTTTAAGTGCTCTGGAGTCATTTCGTTGCAAGAGGGTTTTTAAGTACTCTGGAGTCATTTCGTTGCAAGCGGGTTTTTAAGTGCTCTGGAGTCATTTCGTTGCAAGCGGGTTTTTAAGTGCTCTGGAGTCATTTCGTTGCAAGCGGGTTTTTAAGTACTCTGGAGTCATTTCGTTGCAAGCGGGTTTTTAAGTGCTCTGGAGTCATTTCGTTGCAAGCGGGTTTTTAAGTGCTCTGAAGGCATTTCGTTGCAAGCGGGTTTTTAAGTGCTCTGGAGTCATTTCGTTGCAAGCGGGTTTTTAAGTGTTCTGGAGTCATTTCGTTGCAAGCGGGTTTTTAAGTGCTCTGGAGTCATTTCGTTGCAAGCGGGTTTTTAAGTGTTCTGGAGTCATTTCGTTGCAAGCGGGTTTTTAAGTGCTCTGGAGTCCTTTCGTTGCAAGCGGGTTTTTAAGTGCTCTGGAGTCATTTCGTTGCAAGCGGGTTTTTAAGTGTTCTGGAGTCATTTCTTTGCAAGCAGGTTTTTAAGTGCTCTGGAGTCATTTCGTTGCAAGCGGGTTTTTAATTGCTCTGGAGTCATTTCGTTGCAAGCGGGTTTTTAAGTGCTCTGGAGTCATTTCGTTGCAAGAGGGTTTTTAAGTGCTCTGGAGTCATTTCGTTGCAAGCGGGTTTTTAAGTGCTCTGGAGTCATTTCGTTGCAAGCGGGTTTTTAAGTGCTCTGGAGTCATTTCGTTGCAAGCGGGTTTTTAAGTGCTCTGGAGTCATTTCGTTGCAAGCGGGTTTTTAAGTGCTCTGGAGTCATTTCGTTGCAAGCGGGTTTTTAAGTGCTCTGGAGTCATTTCGTTGCAAGCGGGTTTTTAAGTGCTCTGGAGTCATTTCGTTGCAAGCGGGTTTTTAAGTGCTCTGGAGTCATTTCGTTGCAAGCGGGTGTTTAAGTGCTCTGGAGTCATTTCGTTGCAAGCGGGTTTTTAAGTGCTCTGGAGTCATTTTGTTGCAAGCGGGTTTTTAAGTGCTCTGGAGTCATTTCGTTTCAAGCGGGTTTTTAAGTGTTCTGGACTCATTTCGTTGCAAGCGGATTTTTACATACTTCTCAGACATTTCACTGGAAGTGGGTTTTTTAAGTGCTCTGGAGTCATTTCGTTGCAAGCGGGTTTTTAAGTGCTCTGGAGTCATTTCGTTGCAAGCGGGTTTTTAAGTGCTCTGGAGTCATTTCGTTGCAAGCGGGTTTTTAAGTGCTCTGGAGTCATTTCGTTGCAAGCGGGTTTTTAAGTGCTCTGGAGTCATTTCGTTGCAAGCGGGTTTTTAAGTGCTCTGGAGTCATTTCTTTGCAAGCGGGTTTTTAAGTGCTCTGGAGTCATTTCGTTACAAGCGGGTTTTTAAGTGCTCTGGAGTCATTTCGTTGCAATCGTGTTTTTAAGTGCTCTGGAGTCATTTCGTTGCAAGCGGGTTTTTAAGTGCTCTGGAGTCATTTCGTTGCAAGCGGGTTTTTAAGTGCTCTGGAGTCATTTCGTTGCAAGCGGGTTTTTAAGTGCTCTGGAGTCATTTCGTTGCAAGCGGGTTTTTAAGTGCTCTGGAGTCATTTCGTTGCAAGCGGGTTTTTAAGTGCTCTGGAGTCATTTCGTTGCAAGCGGGTTTTTAAGTGCTCTGGAGTCATTTCGTTGCAAGCGGGTTTTTAAGTGCTCTGGAGTCATTTCGTTGCAAGCGGGTTTTTAAGTGCTCTGGAGTCATTTCGTTGCAAGCGGGTTTTTAAGTGCTCTGGAGTCATTTCGTTGCAAGCGGGTTTTTAAGTGCTCTGGAGTCATTTCGTTGCAATCGGGTTTTTAAGTGCTCTGGAGTCATTTCGATGCAAGCGGGTTTATAAGTGCTCTGGAGTCATTTCGTTGCAAGCGGGTTTTTAAGTGCTCTGGAGTCATTTCGTTGCAAGCGGGTTTTTAAGTGCTCTGGAGTCATTTCGTTGCAAGCGGGTTTTTAAGTGCTCTGGAGTCATTTCATTGCAAGCAGGTTTTTACATACTTCTCAGACATTTCACTGGAAGCGGGTTTTTTAAGTGCTCTGGAGTCATTTCGTTGCAAGAGGGTTTTTAAGTACTCTGGAGTCATTTCGTTGCAAGCGGGTTTTTAAGTGCTCTGGAGTCATTTCGTTGCAAGCGGGTTTTTAAGTGCTCTGGAGTCATTTCGTTGCAAGCGGGTTTTTAAGTACTCTGGAGTCATTTCGTTGCAAGCGGGTTTTTAAGTGCTCTGGAGTCATTTCGTTGCAAGCGGGTTTTTAAGTGCTCTGAAGGCATTTCGTTGCAAGCGGGTTTTTAAGTGCTCTGGAGTCATTTCGTTGCAAGCGGGTTTTTAAGTGTTCTGGAGTCATTTCGTTGCAAGCGGGTTTTTAAGTGCTCTGGAGTCATTTCGTTGCAAGCGGGTTTTTAAGTGTTCTGGAGTCATTTCGTTGCAAGCGGGTTTTTAAGTGCTCTGGAGTCCTTTCGTTGCAAGCGGGTTTTTAAGTGCTCTGGAGTCATTTGGTTGCAAGCGGGTTTTTAAGTGTTCTGGAGTCATTTCTTTGCAAGCAGGTTTTTAAGTGCTCTGGAGTCATTTCGTTGCAAGCGGGTTTTTAATTGCTCTGGAGTCATTTCGTTGCAAGCGGGTTTTTAAGTGCTCTGGAGTCATTTCGTTGCAAGAGGGTTTTTAAGTGCTCTGGAGTCATTTCGTTGCAAGCGGGTTTTTAAGTGCTCTGGAGTCATTTCGTTGCAAGCGGGTTTTTAAGTGCTCTGGAGTCATTTCGTTGCAAGCGGGTTTTTAAGTGCTCTGGAGTCATTTCGTTGCAAGCGGGTTTTTAAGTGCTCTGGAGTCATTTCGTTGCAAGCGGGTTTTTAAGTACTCTGGAGTCATTTCGTTGCAAGCGGGTTTTTAAGTGCTCTGGAGTCATTTCGTTGCAAGCGGGTTTTTAAGTGCTCTGGAGTCATTTCGTTGCAAGCGGGTGTTTAAGTGCTCTGGAGTCATTTCGTTGCAAGCGGGTTTTTAAGTGCTCTGGAGTCATTTTGTTGCAAGCGGGTTTTTAAGTGCTCTGGAGTCATTTCGTTTCAAGCGGGTTTTTAAGTGTTCTGGACTCATTTCGTTGCAAGCGGATTTTTACATACTTCTCAGACATTTCACTGGAAGTGGGTTTTTTAAGTGCTCTGGAGTCATTTCGTTGCAAGCGGGTTTTTAAGTGCTCTGGAGTCATTTCGTTGCAAGCGGGTTTTTAAGTGCTCTGGAGTCATTTCGTTGCAAGCGGGTTTTTAAGTGCTCTGGAGTCATTTCGTTGCAAGCGGGTTTTTAAGTGCTCTGGAGTCATTTCGTTGCAAGCGGGTTTTTAAGTGCTCTGGAGTCATTTCTTTGCAAGCGGGTTTTTAAGTGCTCTGGAGTCATTTCGTTACAAGCGGGTTTTTAAGTGCTCTGGAGTCATTTCGTTGCAATCGTGTTTTTAAGTGCTCTGGAGTCATTTCGTTGCAAGCGGGTTTTTAAGTGCTCTGGAGTCATTTCGTTGCAAGCGGGTTTTTAAGTGCTCTGGAGTCATTTCGTTGCAAGCGGGTTTTTAAGTGCTCTGGAGTCATTTCGTTGCAAGCGGGTTTTTAAATGCTCTGGAGTCATTTCGTTGCAAGCGGGTTTTTAAGTGCTCTGGAGTCATTTCGTTGCAAGCGGGTTTTTAAGTGCTCTGGAGTCATTTCGTTGCAAGCGGGTTTTTAAGTGCTCTGGAGTCATTTCGTTGCAAGCGGGTTTTTAAGTGCTCTGGAGTCATTTCGTTGCAAGCGGGTTTTTAAGTGCTCTGGAGTCATTTCGTTGCAAGCGGGTTTTTAAGTGCTCTGGAGTCATTTCGTTGCAATCGGGTTTTTAAGTGCTCTGGAGTCATTTCGATGCAAGCGGGTTTTTAAGTGCTCTGGAGTCATTTCGTTGCAAGCGGGTTTTTAAGTGCTCTGAAGGCATTTCGTTGTAAGCGGGTTTTTCAGTGCTCTGGAGTCATTTCGTTGCAAGCGGGTTTTTACGTGCTCTGGAGTCATTTCATTGCAAGCGGGTTTTTACATACTTCTCAGACATTTCACTGGAAGCGGGTTTTTTAAGTGCTCTGGAGTCATTTCGTTGCAAGCGGGTTTTAAGTACTCTGCAGTCATTTCGTTACAAGCGGGTTTTTAAGTGCTCTGGAGTCATTTCGTTGCAAGCGGGTTTTTAAGTGCTCTGGAGTCATTTCGTTGCAAGCGGGTGTTTAAGTGCTCTGGAGTCATTTCGTTGCAAGCGGGTTTTTAAGTGCTCTGGAGTCATTTCGTTGCAAGCGGGTTTTTAAGTGCTCTGGAGTCATTTCGTTGCAAGCGGGTTTTTAAGTGCTCTGGAGTCATTTCGTTGCAAGCGGGTTTTTAAGTGCTCTGGAGTCATTTCGTTGCAAGCGGGTTTTTAAGTGCTCTGGAGTCATTTTGTTGCAAGCGGGTTTTTAAGTGCTCTGGAGTCATTTCGTTTCAAGCGGGTTTTTAAGTGTTCTGGACTCATTTCGTTGCAAGCGGATTTTTACATACTTCTCAGACATTTCACTGGAAGTGGGTTTTTTAAGTGCTCTGGAGTCATTTCGTTGCAAGCGGGTTTTTAAGTGCTCTGGAGTCATTTCGTTGCAAGCGGGTTTTTAAGTGCTCTGGAGTCATTTCGTTGCAAGCGGGTTTTTAAGTGCTCTGGAGTCATTTCGTTGCAAGCGGGTTTTTAAGTGCTCTGGAGTCATTTCGTTGCAAGCGGGTTTTTAAGTGCTCTGGAGTCATTTCTTTGCAAGCGGGTTTTTAAGTGCTCTGGAGTCATTTCGTTACAAGCGGGTTTTTAAGTGCTCTGGAGTCATTTCGTTGCAATCGTGTTTTTAAGTGCTCTGGAGTCATTTCGATGCAAGCGGGTTTTTAAGTGCTCTGGAGTCATTTCGTTGCAAGCGGGTTTTTAAGTGCTCTGGAGTCATTTCGTTGCAAGCGGGTTTTTAAGTGCTCTGGAGTCATTTCGTTGCAAGCGGGTTTTTAAGTGCTCTGGAGTCATTTCGTTGCAAGCGGGTTTTTAAGTGCTCTGGAGTCATTTCGTTGCAAGCGGGTTTTTAAGTGCTCTGGAGTCATTTCGTTGCAAGCGGGTTTTTAAGTGCTCTGGAGTCATTTCGTTGCAAGCGGGTTTTTAAGTGCTCTGGAGTCATTTCGTTGCAAGCGGGTTTTTAAGTGCTCTGGAGTCATTTCGTTGCAAGCGGGTTTTTAAGTGCTCTGGAGTCATTTCGTTGCAATCGGGTTTTTAAGTGCTCTGGAGTCATTTCGATGCAAGCGGGTTTTTAAGTGCTCTGGAGTCATTTCGTTGCAAGCGGGTTTTTAAGTGCTCTGAAGGCATTTCGTTGTAAGCGGGTTTTTCAGTGCTCTGGAGTCATTTCGTTGCAAGCGGGTTTTTACGTGCTCTGGAGTCATTTCATTGCAAGCGGGTTTTTACATACTTCTCAGACATTTCACTGGAAGCGGGTTTTTTAAGTGCTCTGGAGTCATTTCGTTGCAAGCGGGTTTTAAGTACTCTGCAGTCATTTCGTTACAAGCGGGTTTTTAAGTGCTCTGGAGTCATTTCGTTGCAAGCGGGTTTTTAAGTGCTCTGGAGTCATTTCGTTGCAAGCGGGTGTTTAAGTGCTCTGGAGTCATTTCGTTGCAAGCGGGTTTTTAAGTGCTCTGGAGTCATTTCGTTGCAAGCGGGTTTTTAAGTGCTCTGGAGTCATTTCGTTGCAAGCGGGTTTTTAAGTGCTCTGGAGTCATTTCGTTGCAAGCGGGTTTTTAAGTGCTCTGGAGTCATTTCGTTGCAAGCGGGTTTTTAAGTGCTCTGGAGTCATTTTGTTGCAAGCGGGTTTTTAAGTGCTCTGGAGTCATTTCGTTTCAAGCGGGTTTTTAAGTGTTCTGGACTCATTTCGTTGCAAGCGGATTTTTACATACTTCTCAGACATTTCACTGGAAGTGGGTTTTTTAAGTGCTCTGGAGTCATTTCGTTGCAAGCGGGTTTTTAAGTGCTCTGGAGTCATTTCGTTGCAAGCGGGTTTTTAAGTGCTCTGGAGTCATTTCGTTGCAAGCGGGTTTTTAAGTGCTCTGGAGTCATTTCGTTGCAAGCGGGTTTTTAAGTGCTCTGGAGTCATTTCGTTGCAAGCGGGTTTTTAAGTGCTCTGGAGTCATTTCTTTGCAAGCGGGTTTTTAAGTGCTCTGGAGTCATTTCGTTACAAGCGGGTTTTTAAGTGCTCTGGAGTCATTTCGTTGCAATCGTGTTTTTAAGTGCTCTGGAGTCATTTCGTTGCAAGCGGGTTTTTAAGTGCTCTGGAGTCATTTCGTTGCAAGCGGGTTTTTAAGTGCTCTGGAGTCATTTCGTTGCAAGCGGGTTTTTAAGTGCTCTGGAGTCATTTCGTTGCAAGCGGGTTTTTAAGTGCTCTGGAGTCATTTCGTTGCAAGCGGGTTTTTAAGTGCTCTGGAGTCATTTCGTTGCAAGCGGGTTTTTAAGTGCTCTGGAGTCATTTCGTTGCAAGCGGGTTTTTAAGTGCTCTGGAGTCATTTCGTTGCAAGCGGGTTTTTAAGTGCTCTGGAGTCATTTCGTTGCAAGCGGGTTTTTAAGTGCTCTGGAGTCATTTCGTTGCAAGCGGGTTTTTAAGTGCTCTGGAGTCATTTCGTTGCAATCGGGTTTTTAAGTGCTCTGGAGTCATTTCGATGCAAGCGGGTTTTTAAGTGCTCTGGAGTCATTTCGTTGCAAGCGGGTTTTTAAGTGCTCTGAAGGCATTTCGTTGTAAGCGGGTTTTTCAGTGCTCTGGAGTCATTTCGTTGCAAGCGGGTTTTTACGTGCTCTGGAGTCATTTCATTGCAAGCGGGTTTTTACATACTTCTCAGACATTTCACTGGAAGCGGGTTTTTTAAGTGCTCTGGAGTCATTTCGTTGCAAGCGGGTTTTAAGTACTCTGCAGTCATTTCGTTACAAGCGGGTTTTTAAGTGCTCTGGAGTCATTTCGTTGCAAGCGGGTTTTTAAGTGCTCTGGAGTCCTTTCGTTGCAAGCGGGTTTTTAAGTGCTCTGGAGTCATTTCGTTGCAAGCGGGTTTTTAAGTGCTCTGGAGTCATTTCTTTGCAAGCAGGTTTTTAAGTGCTCTGGAGTCATTTCGTTGCAAGCGGGTTTTTAATTGCTCTGGAGTCATTTCGTTGCAAGCGGGTTTTTAAGTGCTCTGGAGTCATTTCGTTGCAAGAGGGTTTTTAAGTGCTCTGGAGTCATTTCGTTGCAAGCGGGTTTTTAAGTGCTCTGGAGTCATTTCGTTGCAAGCGGGTTTTTAAGTGCTCTGGAGTCATTTCGTTGCAAGCTGGTTTTTAAGTGCTCTGGAGTCATTTCGTTGCAAGCGGGTTTTTAAGTGCTCTGGAGTCATTTCGTTGCAAGCGGGTTTTTAAGTGCTCTGGAGTCATTTCGTTGCAAGCGGGTTTTTAAGTGCTCTGGAGTCATTTCGTTGCAAGCGGGTTTTTAAGTGCTCTGGAGTCATTTCGTTGCAAGCGGGTGTTTAAGTGCTCTGGAGTCATTTCGTTGCAAGCGGGTTTTTAAGTGCTCTGGAGTCATTTTGTTGCAAGCGGGTTTTTAAGTGCTCTGGAGTCATTTCGTTGCAAGCGGGTTTTTAAGTGTTCTGGACTCATTTCGTTGCAAGCGGATTTTTACATACTTCTCAGACATTTCACTGGAAGTGGGTTTTTTAAGTGCTCTGGAGTCATTTCGTTGCAAGCGGGTTTTTAAGTGCTCTGGAGTCATTTCGTTGCAAGCGGGTTTTTAAGTGCTCTGGAGTCATTTCGTTGCAAGCGGGTTTTTAAGTGCTCTGGAGTCATTTCGTTGCAAGCGGGTTTTTAAGTGCTCTGGAGTCATTTCGTTGCAAGCGGGTTTTTAAGTGCTCTGGAGTCATTTCTTTGCAAGCGGGTTTTTAAGTGCTCTGGAGTCATTTCGTTACAAGCGGGTTTTTAAGTGCTCTGGAGTCATTTCGTTGCAATCGTGTTTTTAAGTGCTCTGGAGTCATTTCGTTGCAAGCGGGTTTTTAAGTGCTCTGGAGTCATTTCGTTGCAAGCGGGTTTTTAAGTGCTCTGGAGTCATTTCGTTGCAAGCGGGTTTTTAAGTGCTCTGGAGTCATTTCGTTGCAAGCGGGTTTTTAAGTGCTCTGGAGTCATTTCGTTGCAAGCGGGTTTTTAAGTGCTCTGGAGACATTTCGTTGCAAGCGGGTTTTTAAGTGCTCTGGAGTCATTTCGTTGCAAGCGGGTTTTTAAGTGCTCTGGAGTCATTTCGTTGCAAGCGGGTTTTTAAGTGCTCTGGAGTCATTTCGTTGCAAGCGGGTTTTTAAGTGCTCTGGAGTCATTTCGTTGCAAGCGGGTTTTTAAGTGCTCTGGAGTCATTTCGTTGCAATCGGGTTTTTAAGTGCTCTGGAGTCATTTCGATGCAAGCGGGTTTTTAAGTGCTCTGGAGTCATTTCGTTGCAAGCGGGTTTTTAAGTGCTCTGAAGGCATTTCGTTGTAAGCGGGTTTTTCAGTGCTCTGGAGTCATTTCGTTGCAAGCGGGTTTTTACGTGCTCTGGAGTCATTTCATTGCAAGCGGGTTTTTACATACTTCTCAGACATTTCACTGGAAGCGGGTTTTTTAAGTGCTCTGGAGTCATTTCGTTGCAAGCGGGTTTTTAAGTACTCTGCAGTCATTTCGTTACAAGCGGGTTTTTAAGTGCTCTGGAGTCATTTCGTTGCAAGCGGGTTTTTAAGTGCTCTGGAGTCATTTCGTTGCAAGCGGGTGTTTAAGTGCTCTGGAGTCATTTCGTTGCAAGCGGGTTTTTAAGTGCTCTGGAGTCATTTCGTTGCAAGCGGGTTTTTAAGTGCTCTGGAGTCATTTCGTTGCAAGCGGGTTTTTAAGTGCTCTGGAGTCATTTCGTTGCAAGCGGGTTTTTAAGTGCTCTGGAGTCATTTCGTTGCAAGCGGGTTTTTAAGTGCTCTGGAGTCATTTCTTTGCAAGCGGGTTTTTAAGTGCTCTGGAGTCATTTCGTTACAAGCGGGTTTTTAAGTGCTCTGGAGTCATTTCGTTGCAAGAGGTTTTTTAAGTACTCTGGAGTCATTTCGTTGCAAGCGGGTTTTTAAGTGCTCTGGAGTCATTTCGTTGCAAGCGGGTTTTTAAGTGTTCTGGACTCATTTCGTTGCAATCGGGTTTTTAAGTGCTCTGGAGTCATTTCGTTGCAAGCAGGTTTTTAAGTGCTCTGGAGTCATTTCGTTGCAAGCGGGTTTTTAAGTGCTCTGGAGTCATTTCGTTGCAAGCGGGTTTTTAAGTGCTCTGGAGTCATTTCGTTGCAAGCGGGTTTTTAAGTGCTCTGGAGTCATTTCGTTGCAAGCGGGTTTTTAAGTGCTCTGGAGTCATTTCGTTGCAAGCGGGTTTTTAAGTGCTCTGGAGTCATTTCGTTGCAAGCGGGTTTTTAAGTGCTCTGGAGTCATTTCGATGCAAGCGGGTTTTTAAGTGCTCTGGAGTCATTTCGTTGCAAGCGGATTTTTAAGTGCTCTGAAGGCATTTCGTTGTAAGCGGGTTTTTCAGTGCTCTGGAGTCATTTCGTTGCAAGCGGGTTTTTACGTGCTCTGGAGTCATTTCATTGCAAGCGGGTTTTTACATACTTCTCAGACATTTCACTGGAAGCGGGTTTTTTAAGTGCTCTGGAGTCATTTCGTTGCAAGCGGGTTTTTAAGTACTCTGCAGTCATTTCGTTACAAGCGGGTTTTTAAGTGCTCTGGAGTCATTTCGTTGCAAGCGGGTTTTTAAGTGCTCTGGAGTCATTTCGTTGCAAGCGGGTGTTTAAGTGCTCTGGAGTCATTTCGTTGCAAGCGGGTTTTTAAGTGCTCTGAAGGCATTTCGTTGTAAGCGGGTTTTTACGTGCTCTGGAGTCATTTCGTTGCAAGCGGGTTTTTACGTGCTCCGGAGTCATTTCATTGCAAGCGGGTTTTTACATACTTCTCAGACATTTCACTGGAAGCGGGTTTTTTAAGTGCTCTGGAGTCATTTCGTTGCAAGCGGGTTTTTAAGTACTCTGGAGTCATTTCATTGCAAGCGGGTTTTTACATACTTCTCAGACATTTCACTGGAAGCGGGTTTTTTAAGTGCTCTGGAGTCATTTCGTTGCAAGCGGGTTTTTAAGTACTCTGGAGTCATTTCGTTGCAAGCGGGTTTTTAAGTGCTCTGGAGTCATTTCGTTGCAAGCGGGTTTTTAAGTGCTCTGGAGTCATTTCGTTGCAAGCGGGTGTTTAAGTGCTCTGGAGTCATTTTTTGCAAGCGGGTTTTTAAATACTCTGGAGTCATTTCGTTGCAAGCGGGTTTTTACATACTTCTCAGACGTTTCACTGGAAGCGGGTTTTTTAAGTGCTCTGGAGTCATTTCGTTGCAAGCGGGTTTTTAAGTACTCTGGAGTCATTTCGTTGCAAGCGGGTTTTTAAGTGCTCTGGAGTCATTTCGTTGCAAGCGGGTTTTTAAGTGCTCTGGAGTCATTTCGTTGCAAGCGGGTGTTTAAGTGCTCTGGAGTCATTTCGTTGCAAGCGGGTTTTTAAGTGCTCTGGAGTCATTTCGTTGCGAGCGGGTTTTTAAGTGCTCTGGAGTCATTTCGTTGCAAGCGGGTTTTTAATTGCTCTGGAGTCATTTCGTTGCGAGCGGGTTTTTAAGTGTTCTGGAGTCATTTCGTTGCAAGCGGGTTTTTAAGTGCTCTGGAGTCATTTCGTTGCGAGCGGGTTTTTAAGTGCTCTGGAGTCATTTCGTTGCAAGCGGGTGTTTAAGTGCTCTGGAGTCATTTCGTTGCAAGCGGGTTTTTAAGTGCTCTGGAGTCATTTCTTTGCAAGCGGGTTTTTAAGTGCTCTGGAGTCATTTCGTTGCAAGCGGGTTTTTAAGTGCTCTGGAGTCATTTCGTTGCAAGCGTGTTTTTAAGTGCTCTGGAGTCATTTCGTTGCAAGCGGGTTTTTAAGTGCTCTGAAGGCATTTCGTTGTAAGCGGATTTTTACGTGCTCTGGAGTCATTTCGTTGCAAGCGGGTTTTTACGTGCTCCGGAGTCATTTCATTGCAAGCGGGTTTTTACATACTTCTCAGACATTTCACTGGAAGCGGGTTTTTTAAGTGCTCTGGAGTCATTTCGTTACAAGCGGGTTTTTAAGTACTCTGGAGTCATTTCATTGTAAGCGGGTTTTTACATACTTCTCAGACATTTCACTGGAAGCGGGTTTTTTAAGTGCTCTGGAGTCATTTCGTTGCAAGCGGGTTTTTAAGTGCTCTGGAGTCATTTCGTTGCAAGCGGGTTTTTAAGTGCTCTGGAGTCATTTCATTGCAAGCGGGTTTTTAAGTGCTCTGGAGTCATTTCGTTGCAAGCGGGTTTTTAAGTGCTCTGAAGGCATTTCGTTTTAAGCGGGTTTTTACGTGCTCTGGAGTCATTTCGTTGAAAGCGGGTTTTTACGTGCTCCGGAGTCATTTCATTGCAAGCGGGTTTTTACATACTTCTCAGACATTTCACTGGAAGCGGGTTTTTTAAGTGCTCTGGAGTCATTTCGTTGCAAGTGGGTTTTTAAGTACTCTGGAGTCATTTCGTTGCAAGCGGGTTTTTAAGTGCTCTGGAGTCATTTCGTTGCAAGCGGGTTTTTAAGTGCTCTGGAGTCATTTCGTTGCAAGCGGGTTTTTAAGTGCTCTGGAGTCATTTCGTTGCAATCGGGTTTTTAAGTGCTCTGGAGTCATTTCGATGCAAGCGGGTTTTTAAGTGCTCTGGAGTCATTTCGTTGCAAGCGGGTTTTTAAGTGCTCTGAAGGCATTTCGTTGTAAGCGGGTTTTTCAGTGCTCTGGAGTCATTTCGTTGCAAGCGGGTTTTTACGTGCTCTGGAGTCATTTCATTGCAAGCGGGTTTTTACATACTTCTCAGACATTTCACTGGAAGCGGGTTTTTTAAGTGCTCTGGAGTCATTTCGTTGCAAGCGGGTTTTAAGTACTCTGCAGTCATTTCGTTACAAGCGGGTTTTTAAGTGCTCTGGAGTCATTTCGTTGCAAGCGGGTTTTTAAGTGCTCTGGAGTCCTTTCGTTGCAAGCGGGTTTTTAAGTGCTCTGGAGTCATTTCGTTGCAAGCGGGTTTTTAAGTGCTCTGGAGTCATTTCTTTGCAAGCAGGTTTTTAAGTGCTCTGGAGTCATTTCGTTGCAAGCGGGTTTTTAATTGCTCTGGAGTCATTTCGTTGCAAGCGGGTTTTTAAGTGCTCTGGAGTCATTTCGTTGCAAGAGGGTTTTTAAGTGCTCTGGAGTCATTTCGTTGCAAGCGGGTTTTTAAGTGCTCTGGAGTCATTTCGTTGCAAGCGGGTTTTTAAGTGCTCTGGAGTCATTTCGTTGCAAGCTGGTTTTTAAGTGCTCTGGAGTCATTTCGTTGCAAGCGGGTTTTTAAGTGCTCTGGAGTCATTTCGTTGCAAGCGGGTTTTTAAGTACTCTGGAGTCATTTCGTTGCAAGCGGGTTTTTAAGTGCTCTGGAGTCATTTCGTTGCAAGCGGGTTTTTAAGTGCTCTGGAGTCATTTCGTTGCAAGCGGGTGTTTAAGTGCTCTGGAGTCATTTCGTTGCAAGCGGGTTTTTAAGTGCTCTGGAGTCATTTTGTTGCAAGCGGGTTTTTAAGTGCTCTGGAGTCATTTCGTTGCAAGCGGGTTTTTAAGTGTTCTGGACTCATTTCGTTGCAAGCGGATTTTTACATACTTCTCAGACATTTCACTGGAAGTGGGTTTTTTAAGTGCTCTGGAGTCATTTCGTTGCAAGCGGGTTTTTAAGTGCTCTGGAGTCATTTCGTTGCAAGCGGGTTTTTAAGTGCTCTGGAGTCATTTCGTTGCAAGCGGGTTTTTAAGTGCTCTGGAGTCATTTCGTTGCAAGCGGGTTTTTAAGTGCTCTGGAGTCATTTCGTTGCAAGCGGGTTTTTAAGTGCTCTGGAGTCATTTCTTTGCAAGCGGGTTTTTAAGTGCTCTGGAGTCATTTCGTTACAAGCGGGTTTTTAAGTGCTCTGGAGTCATTTCGTTGCAATCGTGTTTTTAAGTGCTCTGGAGTCATTTCGTTGCAAGCGGGTTTTTAAGTGCTCTGGAGTCATTTCGTTGCAAGCGGGTTTTTAAGTGCTCTGGAGTCATTTCGTTGCAAGCGGGTTTTTAAGTGCTCTGGAGTCATTTCGTTGCAAGCGGGTTTTTAAGTGCTCTGGAGTCATTTCGTTGCAAGCGGGTTTTTAAGTGCTCTGGAGACATTTCGTTGCAAGCGGGTTTTTAAGTGCTCTGGAGTCATTTCGTTGCAAGCGGGTTTTTAAGTGCTCTGGAGTCATTTCGTTGCAAGCGGGTTTTTAAGTGCTCTGGAGTCATTTCGTTGCAAGCGGGTTTTTAAGTGCTCTGGAGTCATTTCGTTGCAAGCGGGTTTTTAAGTGCTCTGGAGTCATTTCGTTGCAATCGGGTTTTTAAGTGCTCTGGAGTCATTTCGATGCAAGCGGGTTTTTAAGTGCTCTGGAGTCATTTCGTTGCAAGCGGGTTTTTAAGTGCTCTGAAGGCATTTCGTTGTAAGCGGGTTTTTCAGTGCTCTGGAGTCATTTCGTTGCAAGCGGGTTTTTACGTGCTCTGGAGTCATTTCATTGCAAGCGGGTTTTTACATACTTCTCAGACATTTCACTGGAAGCGGGTTTTTTAAGTGCTCTGGAGTCATTTCGTTGCAAGCGGGTTTTTAAGTACTCTGCAGTCATTTCGTTACAAGCGGGTTTTTAAGTGCTCTGGAGTCATTTCGTTGCAAGCGGGTTTTTAAGTGCTCTGGAGTCATTTCGTTGCAAGCGGGTGTTTAAGTGCTCTGGAGTCATTTCGTTGCAAGCGGGTTTTTAAGTGCTCTGGAGTCATTTCGTTGCAAGCGGGTTTTTAAGTGCTCTGGAGTCATTTCGTTGCAAGCGGGTTTTTAAGTGCTCTGGAGTCATTTCGTTGCAAGCGGGTTTTTAAGTGCTCTGGAGTCATTTCGTTGCAAGCGGGTTTTTAAGTGCTCTGGAGTCATTTCTTTGCAAGCGGGTTTTTAAGTGCTCTGGAGTCATTTCGTTACAAGCGGGTTTTTAAGTGCTCTGGAGTCATTTCGTTGCAAGAGGTTTTTTAAGTACTCTGGAGTCATTTCGTTGCAAGCGGGTTTTTAAGTGCTCTGGAGTCATTTCGTTGCAAGCGGGTTTTTAAGTGTTCTGGACTCATTTCGTTGCAATCGGGTTTTTAAGTGCTCTGGAGTCATTTCGTTGCAAGCAGGTTTTTAAGTGCTCTGGAGTCATTTCGTTGCAAGCGGGTTTTTAAGTGCTCTGGAGTCATTTCGTTGCAAGCGGGTTTTTAAGTGCTCTGGAGTCATTTCGTTGCAAGCGGGTTTTTAAGTGCTCTGGAGTCATTTCGTTGCAAGCGGGTTTTTAAGTGCTCTGGAGTCATTTCGTTGCAAGCGGGTTTTTAAGTGCTCTGGAGTCATTTCGTTGCAAGCGGGTTTTTAAGTGCTCTGGAGTCATTTCGATGCAAGCGGGTTTTTAAGTGCTCTGGAGTCATTTCGTTGCAAGCGGATTTTTAAGTGCTCTGAAGGCATTTCGTTGTAAGCGGGTTTTTCAGTGCTCTGGATTCATTTCGTTGCAAGCGGGTTTTTACGTGCTCTGGAGTCATTTCATTGCAAGCGGGTTTTTACATACTTCTCAGACATTTCACTGGAAGCGGGTTTTTTAAGTGCTCTGGAGTCATTTCGTTGCAAGCGGGTTTTTAAGTACTCTGCAGTCATTTCGTTACAAGCGGGTTTTTAAGTGCTCTGGAGTCATTTCGTTGCAAGCGGGTTTTTAAGTGCTCTGGAGTCATTTCGTTGCAAGCGGGTGTTTAAGTGCTCTGGAGTCATTTCGTTGCAAGCGGGTTTTTAAGTGCTCTGAAGGCATTTCGTTGTAAGCGGGTTTTTACGTGCTCTGGAGTCATTTCGTTGCAAGCGGGTTTTTACGTGCTCCGGAGTCATTTCATTGCAAGCGGGTTTTTACATACTTCTCAGACATTTCACTGGAAGCGGGTTTTTTAAGTGCTCTGGAGTCATTTCGTTGCAAGCGGGTTTTTAAGTACTCTGGAGTCATTTCATTGCAAGCGGGTTTTTACATACTTCTCAGACATTTCACTGGAAGCGGGTTTTTTAAGTGCTCTGGAGTCATTTCGTTGCAAGCGGGTTTTTAAGTACTCTGGAGTCATTTCGTTGCAAGCGGGTTTTTAAGTGCTCTGGAGTCATTTCGTTGCAAGCGGGTTTTTAAGTGCTCTGGAGTCATTTCGTTGCAAGCGGGTGTTTAAGTGCTCTGGAGTCATTTTTTGCAAGCGGGTTTTTAAATACTCTGGAGTCATTTCGTTGCAAGCGGGTTTTTAAGTACTCTGGAGTCATTTCGTTGCAAGCGGGTTTTTAAGTGCTCTGGAGTCATTTCGTTGCAAGCGGGTTTTTAAGTGCTCTGGAGTCATTTCGTTGCAAGCGGGTGTTTAAGTGCTCTGGAGTCATTTCGTTGCAAGCGGGTTTTTAAGTGCTCTGGAGTCATTTCGTTGCGAGCGGGTTTTTAAGTGCTCTGGAGTCATTTCGTTGCAAGCGGGTTTTTAATTGCTCTGGAGTCATTTCGTTGCGAGCGGGTTTTTAAGTGTTCTGGAGTCATTTCGTTGCAAGCGGGTTTTTAAGTGCTCTGGAGTCATTTCGTTGCGAGCGGGTTTTTAAGTGCTCTGGAGTCATTTCGTTGCAAGCGGGTGTTTAAGTGCTCTGGAGTCATTTCGTTGCAAGCGGGTTTTTAAGTGCTCTGGAGTCATTTCTTTGCAAGCGGGTTTTTAAGTGCTCTGGAGTCATTTCGTTGCAAGCGGGTTTTTAAGTGCTCTGGAGTCATTTCGTTGCAAGCGTGTTTTTAAGTGCTCTGGAGTCATTTCGTTGCAAGCGGGTTTTTAAGTGCTCTGAAGGCATTTCGTTGTAAGCGGATTTTTACGTGCTCTGGAGTCATTTCGTTGCAAGCGGGTTTTTACGTGCTCCGGAGTCATTTCATTGCAAGCGGGTTTTTACATACTTCTCAGACATTTCACTGGAAGCGGGTTTTTTAAGTGCTCTGGAGTCATTTCGTTACAAGCGGGTTTTTAAGTACTCTGGAGTCATTTCATTGTAAGCGGGTTTTTACATACTTCTCAGACATTTCACTGGAAGCGGGTTTTTTAAGTGCTCTGGAGTCATTTCGTTGCAAGCGGGTTTTTAAGTGCTCTGGAGTCATTTCGTTGCAAGCGGGTTTTTAAGTGCTCTGGAGTCATTTCATTGCAAGCGGGTTTTTAAGTGCTCTGGAGTCATTTCGTTGCAAGCGGGTTTTTAAGTGCTCTGAAGGCATTTCGTTGTAAGCGGGTTTTTACGTGCTCTGGAGTCATTTCGTTGCAAGCGGGTTTTTACGTGCTCCGGAGTCATTTCATTGCAAGCGGGTTTTTACATACTTCTCAGACATTTCACTGGAAGCGGGTTTTTTAAGTGCTCTGGAGTCATTTCGTTGCAAGTGGGTTTTTAAGTACTCTGGAGTCATTTCATTGCAAGCGGGTTTTTACATACTTCTCAGACATTTCACTGGAAGCGGGTTTTTTAAGTGCTCTGGAGTCATTTCGTTGCAAGCGGGTTTTTAAGTACTCTGGAGTCATTTCGTTGCAAGCGGGTTTTTAAGTGCTCTGGAGTCATTTCGTTGCAAGCGGGTTTTTAAGTGCTCTGAAGGCATTTCGTTTTAAGCGGGTTTTTACGTGCTCTGGAGTCATTTCGTTGCAAGCGGGTTTTTACGTGCTCTGGAGTCATTTCATTGCAAGCGGGTTTTTACATACTTCTCAGACATTTCACTGGAAGCGGGTTTTTTAAGTGCTCTGGAGTCATTTCGTTGCAAGCGGGTTTTTAAATACTCTGGAGTCATTTCGTTGCAAGCGGGTTTTTACATACTTCTCAGACATTTCACTGGAAGCGGGTTTTTTAAGTGCTCTGGAGTCATTTCGTTGCAAGCGGGTTTTTAAGTACTCTGGAGTCATTTCGTTGCAAGCGGGTTTTTAAGTGCTCTGGAGTCATTTCGTTGCAAGCGGGTGTTTAAGTGCTCTGGAGTCATTTCGTTGCAAGCGGGTGTTTAAGTGCTCTGGAGTCATTTCGTTGCAAGCGGGTTTTTAAATACTCTGGAGTCATTTCGTTGCAAGCGGGTTTTTACATACTTCTCCAACATTTCACTGGAAGCGGGTTTTTTAAGTGCTCTGGAGTCATTTCGTTGCAAGCGGGTTTTTAAGTACTCTGGAGTCATTTCGTTGCAAGCGGGTTTTTAAGTGCTCTGGAGTCATTTCGTTGCAAGCGGGTTTTTAAGTGCTCTGGAGTCATTTCGTTGCAAGCGGGTTTTTAAGTGCTCTGGAGTCATTTCGTTGCAAGCGGGTTTTTAAGTGCTCTGGAGTCATTTCGTTGCAAGCGGGTTTTTAAGTGCTCTGAAGGCATTTCGTTATAAGCGGGTTTTTACGTGCTCTGGAGTCATTTCGTTGCAAGCGGGTTTTTACGTGCTCTGGAGTCATTTCATTGCAAGCGGGTTTTTACATACTTCTCAGACATTTCACTGGAAGCGGGTTTTTTAAGTGCTCTGGAGTCATTTCGTTGCAAGCGGGTTTTTAAATACTCTGGAGTCATTTTGTTGCAAGCGGGTTTTTACATACTTCTCAGACATTTCACTGGAAGCGGGTTTTTTAAGTGCTTTGGAGTCATTTCGTTGCAAGCGGGTTTTTAAGTACTCTGGAGTCATTACGTTGCAAGCGGGTTTTTAAGTGCTCTGGAGTCATTTCGTTGCAAGCGGGTTTTTAAGTGCTCTGGAGTCATTTCGTTGCAAGCGGGTGTTTAAGTGCTCTGGAGTCATTTCGTTGCAAGCGGGTTTTTAAATACTCTGGAGTCATTTCGTTGCAAGCGGGTTTTTACATACTTCTCAGACATTTCACTGGAAGCGGGTTTTTTAAGTGCTCTGGAGTCATTTCGTTGCAAGCGGGTTTTTAAATTCTCTGGAGTCATTTCGTTGCAAGCGGGTTTTTAAGTGCTCTGGAGTCATTTCGTTGCAAGCGGGTTTTTAAGTGCTCTGGAGTCATTTCGTTGCAAGCGGGTGTTTAAGTGCTCTGGAGTCATTTCGTTGCAAGCGGGTTTTTAAGTGCTCTGGAGTCATTTCGTTGCGAGCGGGTTTTTAAGTGCTCTGGAGTCATTTCGATGCAAGCGGGTTTTTAATTGATCTGGAGTCATTTCGTTGCGAGCGGGTTTTTAAGTGTTCTGGAGTCATTTCGTTGCAAGCGGGTTTTTAAGTGCTCTGGAGTCATTTCGTTGCAAGCGGGTTTTTACGTGCTCTGGAGTCATTTCGTTGCAAGCGGGTTTTTAAGTGCTCTGAAGGCATTTCGTTGTAAGCGGGTTTTTACGTGCTCTGGAGTCATTTCGTTGCAAGCGGGTTTTTACGTGCTTCGGAGTCATTTCATTGCAAGCGGGTTTTTACATACTTCTCAGACATTTCACTGGAAGCGGGTTTTTTAAGTGCTCTGGAGTCATTTCGTTGCAAGCGGGTTTTTAAGTACTCTGGAGTAATTTCATTGCAAGCGGGTTTTTACATACTTCTCAGACATTTCACTGGAAGCGGGTTTTTTAAGTGCTCTGGAGTCATTTCGTTGCAAGCGGGTTTTTAAGTACTCTGGAGTCATTTCGTTGCAAGCGGGTTTTTAAGTGCTCTGGAGTCATTTCGTTGCAAGCGGGTTTTTAAGTGCTCTGGAGTCATTTCGTTGCAAGCGGGTGTTTAAGTGCTCTGGAGTCATTTCGTTGCAAGCGGGTTTTTAAATACTCTGGAGTCATTTCGTTGCAAGCGGGTTTTTACATACTTCTCAGACATTTCACTGGAAGCGGGTTTTTTAAGTGCTCTGGAGTCATTTTGTTGCAAGCGGGTTTTTTAGTACTCTGGAGTCATTTCGTTGCAAGCGGGTTTTTAAGTGCTCTGGAGTCATTTCGTTGCAAGCGGGTTTTTAAGTGCTCTGGAGTCATTTCGTTGCAAGCGGGTGTTTAAGTGCTCTGGAGTCATTTCGTTGCAAGCGGGTTTTTAAGTGCTCTGGAGTCATTTCGTTGCGAGCGGGTTTTTAAGTGCTCTGGAGTCATTTCGTTGCAAGCGGGTTTTTAATTGCTCTGGAGTCATTTCGTTGCGAGCGGGTTTTTAAGTGTTCTGGAGTCATTTCGTTGCAAGCGGGTTTTTAAGTGCTCTGGAGTCATTTCGTTGCAAGCGGGTTTTTACGTGCTCTGGAGTCATTTCGTTGCAAGCGGGTTTTTAAGTGCTCTGGAGTCATTTCGTTGCAAGCGGGTTTTTAAGTGCTCTGGAGTCATTTCGTTGCAAGCGGGTTTTTAAGTGCTCTGGAGTCATTTCGTTGCAAGCAGGTTTTTAAGTGCTCTGGAGTCATTTCGTTGCAAGCGGGTTTTTAAGTGCTCTGAGGTCATTTCGTTGCAAGCGGGTTTTTAAGTGCTCTGGAGTCATTTCGTTGCAAGCGGGTTTTTAAGTACTCTGCAGTCATTTCGTTACAAGCGGGTTTTTAAGTGCTCTGGAGTCATTTCGTTGCAAGCGGGTTTTTAAGTGCTCTGGAGTCATTTCATTGCAAGCGGGTGTTTAAGTGCTCTGGAGTCATTTCGTTGCAAGCGGGTTTTTAAGTGCTCTGGAGTCATTTCGTTGCAAGCGGGTTTTTAAGTGCTCTGGAGTCATTTCGTTGCAAGCGGGTTTTTAAGTGCTCTGGAGTCATTTCGTTGCAAGCGGGTTTTTAAGTGCTCTGGAGTCATTTCGTTGCAAGCGGGTTTTTAAGTGTTCTTGACTCATTTCGTTGCAAGTGGGTTTTTAAGTGCTCTGGAGTCATTTCGTTGCAAGCGGGTTTTTAAGTGCTCTGGAGTCATTTCATTGCAAGCAGGTTTTTACATACTTCTCAAACATTTCACTGGAAGCGGGTTTTTTAAGTGCTCTGGAGTCATTTCGTTGCAAGAGGGTTTTTAAGTACTCTGGAGTCATTTCGTTGCAAGCGGGTTTTTAAGTGCTCTGGAGTCATTTCGTTGCAAGCGGGTTTTTAAGTGCTCTGGAGTCATTTCGTTGCAAGCGGGTTTTTAAGTACTCTGGAGTCATTTCGTTGCAAGCGGGTTTTTAAATGCTCTGGAGTCATTTCGTTGCAAGCGGGTTTTTAAGTGCTCTGAAGGCATTTCGTTGCAAGCGGGTTTTTAAGTGCTCTGGAGTCATTTCGTTGCAAGCGGGTTTTTAAGTGTTCTGGAGTCATTTCGTTGCAAGCGGGTTTTTAAGTGCTCTGGAGTCATTTCGTTGCAAGCGGGTTTTTAAGTGTTCTGGAGTCATTTCGTTGCAAGCGGGTTTTTAAGTGCTCTGGAGTCCTTTCGTTGCAAGCGGGTTTTTAAGTGCTCTGGAGTCATTTCGTTGCAAGCGGGTTTTTAAGTGTTCTGGAGTCATTTCTTTGCAAGCAGGTTTTTAAGTGCTCTGGAGTCATTTCGTTGCAAGCGGGTTTTTAATTGCTCTGGAGTCATTTCGTTGCAAGCGGGTTTTTAAGTGCTCTGGAGTCATTTCGTTGCAAGAGGGTTTTTAAGTGCTCTGGAGTCATTTCGTTGCAAGCGGGTTTTTAAGTGCTCTGGAGTCATTTCGTTGCAAGCGGGTTTTTAAGTGCTCTGGAGTCATTTCGTTGCAAGCGGGTTTTTAAGTGCTCTGGAGTCATTTCGTTGCAAGCGGGTTTTTAAGTGCTCTGGAGTCATTTCGTTGCAAGCGGGTTTTTAAGTACTCTGGAGTCATTTCGTTGCAAGCGGGTTTTTAAGTGCTCTGGAGTCATTTCGTTGCAAGCGGGTTTTTAAGTGCTCTGGAGTCATTTCGTTGCAAGCGGGTGTTTAAGTGCTCTGGAGTCATTTCGTTGCAAGCGGGTTTTTAAGTGCTCTGGAGTCATTTTGTTGCAAGCGGGTTTTTAAGTGCTCTGGAGTCATTTCGTTTCAAGCGGGTTTTTAAGTGTTCTGGACTCATTTCGTTGCAAGCGGATTTTTACATACTTCTCAGACATTTCACTGGAAGTGGGTTTTTTAAGTGCTCTGGAGTCATTTCGTTGCAAGCGGGTTTTTAAGTGCTCTGGAGTCATTTCGTTGCAAGCGGGTTTTTAAGTGCTCTGGAGTCATTTCGTTGCAAGCGGGTTTTTAAGTGCTCTGGAGTCATTTCGTTGCAAGCGGGTTTTTAAGTGCTCTGGAGTCATTTCGTTGCAAGCGGGTTTTTAAGTGCTCTGGAGTCATTTCTTTGCAAGCGGGTTTTTAAGTGCTCTGGAGTCATTTCGTTACAAGCGGGTTTTTAAGTGCTCTGGAGTCATTTCGTTGCAATCGTGTTTTTAAGTGCTCTGGAGTCATTTCGTTGCAAGCGGGTTTTTAAGTGCTCTGGAGTCATTTCGTTGCAAGCGGGTTTTTAAGTGCTCTGGAGTCATTTCGTTGCAAGCGGGTTTTTAAGTGCTCTGGAGTCATTTCGTTGCAAGCGGGTTTTTAAGTGCTCTGGAGTCATTTCGTTGCAAGCGGGTTTTTAAGTGCTCTGGAGTCATTTCGTTGCAAGCGGGTTTTTAAGTGCTCTGGAGTCATTTCGTTGCAAGCGGGTTTTTAAGTGCTCTGGAGTCATTTCGTTGCAAGCGGGTTTTTAAGTGCTCTGGAGTCATTTCGTTGCAAGCGGGTTTTTAAGTGCTCTGGAGTCATTTCGTTGCAAGCGGGTTTTTAAGTGCTCTGGAGTCATTTCGTTGCAATCGGGTTTTTAAGTGCTCTGGAGTCATTTCGATGCAAGCGGGTTTTTAAGTGCTCTGGAGTCATTTCGTTGCAAGCGGGTTTTTAAGTGCTCTGAAGGCATTTCGTTGTAAGCGGGTTTTTCAGTGCTCTGGAGTCATTTCGTTGCAAGCGGGTTTTTACGTGCTCTGGAGTCATTTCATTGCAAGCGGGTTTTTACATACTTCTCAGACATTTCACTGGAAGCGGGTTTTTTAAGTGCTCTGGAGTCATTTCGTTGCAAGCGGGTTTTAAGTACTCTGCAGTCATTTCGTTACAAGCGGGTTTTTAAGTGCTCTGGAGTCATTTCGTTGCAAGCGGGTTTTTAAGTGCTCTGGAGTCATTTCGTTGCAAGCGGGTGTTTAAGTGCTCTGGAGTCATTTCGTTGCAAGCGGGTTTTTAAGTGCTCTGGAGTCATTTCGTTGCAAGCGGGTTTTTAAGTGCTCTGGAGTCATTTCGTTGCAAGCGGGTTTTTAAGTGCTCTGGAGTCATTTCGTTGCAAGCGGGTTTTTAAGTGCTCTGGAGTCATTTCGTTGCAAGCGGGTTTTTAAGTGCTCTGGAGTCATTTCGTTGCAAGCGGGTTTTTAAGTGCTCTGGAGTCATTTCGTTGCAAGCGGGTTTTTAAGTGCTCTGGAGTCATTTCGTTGCAAGCGGGTTTTTAAGTGCTCTGGAGTCATTTCGTTGCAAGCGGGTTTTTAAGTGCTCTGGAGTCATTTCGTTGCAAGCGGGTTTTTAAGTGCTCTGGAGTCATTTCGTTGCAAGCGGGTTTTTAAGTACTCTGGAGTCATTTCGTTGCAAGCGGGTTTTTAAGTGCTCTGGAGTCATTTCGTTGCAAGCGGGTTTTTAAGTGCTCTGAAGGCATTTCGTTGCAAGCGGGTTTTTAAGTGCTCTGGAGTCATTTCGTTGCAAGCGGGTTTTTAAGTGTTCTGGAGTCATTTCGTTGCAAGCGGGTTTTTAAGTGCTCTGGAGTCATTTCGTTGCAAGCGGGTTTTTAAGTGCTCTGGAGTCATTTCGTTGCAAGCGGGTTTTTAAGTGCTCTGGAGTCCTTTCGTTGCAAGCGGGTTTTTAAGTGCTCTGGAGTCATTTCGTTGCAAGCGGGTTTTTAAGTGCTCTGGAGTCATTTCTTTGCAAGCAGGTTTTTAAGTGCTCTGGAGTCATTTCGTTGCAAGCGGGTTTTTAATTGCTCTGGAGTCATTTCGTTGCAAGCGGTTTTTTAAGTGCTCTGGAGTCATTTCGTTGCAAGAGGGTTTTTAAGTGCTCTGGAGTCATTTCGTTGCAAGCGGGTTTTTAAGTGCTCTGGAGTCATTTCGTTGCAAGCGGGTTTTTAAGTGCTCTGGAGTCATTTCGTTGCAAGCTGGTTTTTAAGTGCTCTGGAGTCATTTCGTTGCAAGCGGGTTTTTAAGTGCTCTGGAGTCATTTCGTTGCAAGCGGGTTTTTAAGTACTCTGGAGTCATTTCGTTGCAAGCGGGTTTTTAAGTGCTCTGGAGTCATTTCGTTGCAAGCGGGTTTTTAAGTGCTCTGGAGTCATTTCGTTGCAAGCGGGTGTTTAAGTGCTCTGGAGTCATTTCGTTGCAAGCGGGTTTTTAAGTGCTCTGGAGTCATTTTGTTGCAAGCGGGTTTTTAAGTGCTCTGGAGTCATTTCGTTGCAAGCGGGTTTTTAAGTGTTCTGGACTCATTTCGTTGCAAGCGGATTTTTACATACTTCTCAGACATTTCACTGGAAGTGGGTTTTTTAAGTGCTCTGGAGTCATTTCGTTGCAAGCGGGTTTTTAAGTGCTCTGGAGTCATTTCGTTGCAAGCGGGTTTTTAAGTGCTCTGGAGTCATTTCGTTGCAAGCGGGTTTTTAAGTGCTCTGGAGTCATTTCGTTGCAAGCGGGTTTTTAAGTGCTCTGGAGTCATTTCGTTGCAAGCGGGTTTTTAAGTGCTCTGGAGTCATTTCTTTGCAAGCGGGTTTTTAAGTGCTCTGGAGTCATTTCGTTACAAGCGGGTTTTTAAGTGCTCTGGAGTCATTTCGTTGCAATCGTGTTTTTAAGTGCTCTGGAGTCATTTCGTTGCAAGCGGGTTTTTAAGTGCTCTGGAGTCATTTCGTTGCAAGCGGGTTTTTAAGTGCTCTGGAGTCATTTCGTTGCAAGCGGGTTTTTAAGTGCTCTGGAGTCATTTCGTTGCAAGCGGGTTTTTAAGTGCTCTGGAGTCATTTCGTTGCAAGCGGGTTTTTAAGTGCTCTGGAGTCATTTCGTTGCAAGCGGGTTTTTAAGTGCTCTGGAGTCATTTCGTTGCAAGCGGGTTTTTAAGTGCTCTGGAGTCATTTCGTTGCAAGCGGGTTTTTAAGTGCTCTGGAGTCATTTCGTTGCAAGCGGGTTTTTAAGTGCTCTGGAGTCATTTCGTTGCAAGCGGGTTTTTAAGTGCTCTGGAGTCATTTCGTTGCAATCGGGTTTTTAAGTGCTCTGGAGTCATTTCGATGCAAGCGGGTTTTTAAGTGCTCTGGAGTCATTTCGTTGCAAGCGGGTTTTTAAGTGCTCTGAAGGCATTTCGTTGTAAGCGGGTTTTTCAGTGCTCTGGAGTCATTTCGTTGCAAGCGGGTTTTTACGTGCTCTGGAGTCATTTCATTGCAAGCGGGTTTTTACATACTTCTCAGACATTTCACTGGAAGCGGGTTTTTTAAGTGCTCTGGAGTCATTTCGTTGCAAGCGGGTTTTTAAGTACTCTGCAGTCATTTCGTTACAAGCGGGTTTTTAAGTGCTCTGGAGTCATTTCGTTGCAAGCGGGTTTTTAAGTGCTCTGGAGTCATTTCGTTGCAAGCGGGTGTTTAAGTGCTCTGGAGTCATTTCGTTGCAAGCGGGTTTTTAAGTGCTCTGGAGTCATTTCGTTGCAAGCGGGTTTTTAAGTGCTCTGGAGTCATTTCGTTGCAAGCGGGTTTTTAAGTGCTCTGGAGTCATTTCGTTGCAAGCGGGTTTTTAAGTGCTCTGGAGTCATTTCGTTGCAAGCGGGTTTTTAAGTGCTCTGGAGTCATTTCTTTGCAAGCGGGTTTTTAAGTGCTCTGGAGTCATTTCGTTACAAGCGGGTTTTTAAGTGCTCTGGAGTCATTTCGTTGCAAGAGGGTTTTTAAGTACTCTGGAGTCATTTCGTTGCAAGCGGGTTTTTAAGTGCTCTGGAGTCATTTCGTTGCAAGCGGGTTTTTAAGTGTTCTGGACTCATTTCGTTGCAATCGGGTTTTTAAGTGCTCTGGAGTCATTTCGTTGCAAGCAGGTTTTTAAGTGCTCTGGAGTCATTTCGTTGCAAGCGGGTTTTTAAGTGCTCTGGAGTCATTTCGTTGCAAGCGGGTTTTTAAGTGCTCTGGAGTCATTTCGTTGCAAGCGGGTTTTTAAGTGCTCTGGAGTCATTTCGTTGCAAGCGGGTTTTTAAGTGCTCTGGAGTCATTTCGTTGCAAGCGGGTTTTTAAGTGCTCTGGAGTCATTTCGTTGCAAGCGGGTTTTTAAGTGCTCTGGAGTCATTTCGATGCAAGCGGGTTTTTAAGTGCTCTGGAGTCATTTCGTTGCAAGCGGATTTTTAAGTGCTCTGAAGGCATTTCGTTGTAAGCGGGTTTTTCAGTGCTCTGGAGTCATTTCGTTGCAAGCGGGTTTTTACGTGCTCTGGAGTCATTTCATTGCAAGCGGGTTTTTACATACTTCTCAGACATTTCACTGGAAGCGGGTTTTTTAAGTGCTCTGGAGTCATTTCGTTGCAAGCGGGTTTTTAAGTACTCTGCAGTCATTTCGTTACAAGCGGGTTTTTAAGTGCTCTGGAGTCATTTCGTTGCAAGCGGGTTTTTAAGTGCTCTGGAGTCATTTCGTTGCAAGCGGGTGTTTAAGTGCTCTGGAGTCATTTCGTTGCAAGCGGGTTTTTAAGTGCTCTGAAGGCATTTCGTTGTAAGCGGGTTTTTACGTGCTCTGGAGTCATTTCGTTGCAAGCGGGTTTTTACGTGCTCCGGAGTCATTTCATTGCAAGCGGGTTTTTACATACTTCTCAGACATTTCACTGGAAGCGGGTTTTTTAAGTGCTCTGGAGTCATTTCGTTGCAAGCGGGTTTTTAAGTACTCTGGAGTCATTTCATTGCAAGCGGGTTTTTACATACTTCTCAGACATTTCACTGGAAGCGGGTTTTTTAAGTGCTCTGGAGTCATTTCGTTGCAAGCGGGTTTTTAAGTACTCTGGAGTCATTTCGTTGCAAGCGGGTTTTTAAGTGCTCTGGAGTCATTTCGTTGCAAGCGGGTTTTTAAGTGCTCTGGAGTCATTTCGTTGCAAGCGGGTGTTTAAGTGCTCTGGAGTCATTTTTTGCAAGCGGGTTTTTAAATACTCTGGAGTCATTTCGTTGCAAGCGGGTTTTTACATACTTCTCAGACGTTTCACTGGAAGCGGGTTTTTTAAGTGCTCTGGAGTCATTTCGTTGCAAGCGGGTTTTTAAGTACTCTGGAGTCATTTCGTTGCAAGCGGGTTTTTAAGTGCTCTGGAGTCATTTCGTTGCAAGCGGGTTTTTAAGTGCTCTGGAGTCATTTCGTTGCAAGCGGGTGTTTAAGTGCTCTGGAGTCATTTCGTTGCAAGCGGGTTTTTAAGTGCTCTGGAGTCATTTCGTTGCGAGCGGGTTTTTAAGTGCTCTGGAGTCATTTCGTTGCAAGCGGGTTTTTAATTGCTCTGGAGTCATTTCGTTGCGAGCGGGTTTTTAAGTGTTCTGGAGTCATTTCGTTGCAAGCGGGTTTTTAAGTGCTCTGGAGTCATTTCGTTGCGAGCGGGTTTTTAAGTGCTCTGGAGTCATTTCGTTGCAAGCGGGTGTTTAAGTGCTCTGGAGTCATTTCGTTGCAAGCGGGTTTTTAAGTGCTCTGGAGTCATTTCGTTGCAAGCGGGTTTTTAAGTGCTCTGGAGTCATTTCGTTGCAAGCGGGTTTTTAAGTGCTCTGGAGTCATTTCGTTGCAAGCGTGTTTTTAAGTGCTCTGGAGTCATTTCGTTGCAAGCGGGTTTTTAAGTGCTCTGAAGGCATTTCGTTGTAAGCGGATTTTTACGTGCTCTGGAGTCATTTCGTTGCAAGCGGGTTTTTACGTGCTCCGGAGTCATTTCATTGCAAGCGGGTTTTTACATACTTCTCAGACATTTCACTGGAAGCGGGTTTTTTAAGTGCTCTGAAGTCATTTCGTTACAAGCGGGTTTTTAAGTACTCTGGAGTCATTTCATTGCAAGCGGGTTTTTACATACTTCTCAGACATTTCACTGGAAGCGGGTTTTTTAAGTGCTCTGGAGTCATTTCGTTGCAAGCGGGTTTTTAAGTACTCTGGAGTCATTTCGTTGCAAGCGGGTTTTTAAGTGCTCTGGAGTCATTTCGTTGCAAGCGGGTTTTTAAGTGCTCTGAAGGCATTTCGTTGCAAGCGGGTTTTTAAGTGCTCTGGAGTCATTTCGTTGCAAGCGGGTTTTTAAGTGTTCTGGAGTCATTTCGTTGCAAGCGGGATTTTAAGTGCTCTGGAGTCATTTCGTTGCAAGCGGGTTTTTAATTGCTCTGGAGTCATTTCGTTGTAAGCGGGTTTTTAAGTGCTCAGGAGTCATTTCGTTGCGAGCGGGTTTTTAAGTGTTCTGGAGTCATTTCGTTGCGAGCGGGTTTTTAAGTGCTCTGGAGTCATTTCGTTGCGAGCGGGTTTTGAATTGCTCTGGAGTCATTTCGTTGCGAGCGGGTTTTTAAGTGCTCTGGAGTCATTTCGTTGCAAGCGGGTTTTTAATTGCTCTGGAGTCATTTCGTTGCAAGCGGGTTTTTAAGTGTTCTGGAGTAATTTCGTTGCAAGCGGGTTTTTAAGTGCTCTGGAGTCATTTCGTTGCAAGCGGGTTTTTAAGTGCTCTGGAGTCATTTCTTTGCAAGCGGGTTTTTAAGTGTTCTGGAGTCATTTCGTTGCAAGCGGGTTTTTAAGTGCTCTGGAGTCATTTCGTTGCAAGCGGGTTTTTAAGTGCTCTGGAGTCATTTCGTTGCAAGCGGGTTTTTAAGTGCTCTGGAGTCATTTCGTTGCAAGCGGGTTTTTAAGTGCTCTGGAGTCATTTCGTTGCAAGCGGGTTTTTAAGTGCTCTGGAGTCATTTCTTTGCAAGCGGGTTTTTAAGTGCTCTGGAGTCATTTCGTTGCATGCGGGTTTTTAAGTGCTCTGGAGTCATTTCGTTGCAAGCGGATTTTTAAGTGCTCTGGAGTCATTTCGTTGCAAGCGGGTTTTTAAGTGCTCTGGAGTCATTTCGTTGCAAGCGGGTTTTTAAGTGCTCTGGAGTCATTTCGTTGCAAGCGGGTTTTTAAGTGCTCTGGAGTCATTTCGTTGCAAGCGGGTTTTTAAGTGCTCTGAAGGCATTTCGTTATAAGCGGGTTTTTACGTGCTCTGGAGTCATTTCGTTGCAAGCGGGTTTTTACGTGCTCTGGAGTCATTTCATTGCAAGCGGGTTTTTACATACTTCTCAGACAATTCACTGGAAGCGGGTTTTTTAAGTGCTCTGGAGTCATTTCGTTGCAAGCGGGTTTTTAAATACTCTGGAGTCATTTTGTTGCAAGCGGGTTTTTACATACTTCTCAGACATTTCACTGGAAGCGGGTTTTTTAAGTGCTCTGGAGTCATTTCGTTGCAAGCGGGTTTTTAAGTACTCTGGAGTCATTTCGTTGCAAGCGGGTTTTTAAGTGCTCTGGAGTCATTTCGTTGCAAGCGGGTTTTTAAGTGCTCTGGAGTCATTTCGTTGCAAGCGGGTGTTTAAGTGCTCTGGAGTCATTTCGTTGCAAGCGGGTTTTTAAATACTCTGGAGTCATTTCGTTGCAAGCGGGTTTTTACATACTTCTCAGACATTTCACTGGAAGCGGGTTTTTTAAGTGCTCTGGAGTCATTTCGTTGCAAGCGGGTTTTTAAGTACTCTGGAGTCATTTCGTTGCAAGCGGGTTTTTAAGTGCTCTGGAGTCATTTCGTTGCAAGCGGGTTTTTAAGTGCTCTGGAGTCATTTCGTTGCAAGCGGGTGTTTAAGTGCTCTGGAGTCATTTCGTTGCAAGCGGGTTTTTAAGTGCTCTGGAGTCATTTCGTTGCGAGCGGGTTTTTAAGTGCTCTGGAGTCATTTCTTTGCAAGCGGGTTTTTAATTGATCTGGAGTCATTTCGTTGCGAGCGGGTTTTTAAGTGTTCTGGAGTCATTTCGTTGCAAGCGGGTTTTTAAGTGCTCTGGAGTCATTTCGTTGCAAGCGGGTTTTTACGTGCTCTGGAGTCATTTCGTTGCAAGCGGGTTTTTAAGTGCTCTGAAGGCATTTCGTTGTAAGCGGGTTTTTACGTGCTCTGGAGTCATTTCGTTGCAAGCGGGTTTTTACGTGCTCCGGAGTCATTTCATTGCAAGCGGGTTTTTACATACTTCTCAGACATTTCACTGGAAGCGGGTTTTTTAAGTGCTCTGGAGTCATTTCGTTGCAAGCGGGTTTTTAAGTACTCTGGAGTCATTTCATTGCAAGCGGGTTTTTACATACTTCTCAGACATTTCACTGGAAGCGGGTTTTTTAAGTGCTCTGGAGTCATTTCGTTGCAAGCGGGTTTTTAAGTACTCTGGAGTCATTTGGTTGCAAGCGGGTTTTTAAGTGCTCTGGAGTCATTTCGTTGCAAGCGGGTTTTTAAGTGCTCTGGAGTCATTTCGTTGCAAGCGGGTGTTTAAGTGCTCTGGAGTCATTTCGTTGCAAGCGGGTTTTTAAATACTCTGGAGTCATTTCGTTGCAAGCGGGTTTTTACATACTTCTCAGACATTTCACTGGAAGCGGGTTTTTTAAGTGCTCTGGAGTCATTTTGTTGCAAGCGGGTTTTTAAGTACTCTGGAGTCATTTCGTTGCAAGCGGGTTTTTAAGTGCTCTGGAGTCATTTCGTTGCAAGCGGGTTTTTAAGTGCTCTGGAGTCATTTCGTTGCAAGCGGGTTTTTAAGTGCTCTGAAGGCATTTCGTTGTAAGCGGATTTTTACGTGCTCTGGAGTCATTTCGTTGCAAGCGGGTTTTTACGTGCTCCGGAGTCATTTCATTGCAAGCGGGTTTTTACATACTTCTCAGACATTTCACTGGAAGCGGGTTTTTTAAGTGCTCTGGAGTCATTTCGTTACAAGCGGGTTTTTAAGTACTCTGGAGTCATTTCATTGCAAGCGGATTTTTACATACTTCTCAGACATTTCACTGGAAGCGGGTTTTTTAAGTGCTCTGGAGTCATTTCGTTGCGAGCGGGTTTTTAAGTACTCTGAAGTCATTTCGTTGCAAGCGGGTTTTTAAGTGCTCTGGAGTCATTTCGTTGCAAGCGGGTTTTTAAGTGCTCTGAAGGCATTTCGTTGCAAGCGGGTTTTTAAGTGCTCTGGAGTCATTTCGTTGCAAGCGGGTTTTTAAGTGTTCTGGAGTCATTTCGTTGCAAGCGGGATTTTAAGTGCTCTGGAGTCATTTCGTTGCAAGCGGGTTTTTAATTGCTCTGGAGTCATTTCGTTGTAAGCGGGTTTTTAAGTGCTCTGGAGTCATTTCGTTGCGAGCGGGTTTTTAAGTGTTCTGGAGTCATTTCGTTGCGAGCGGGTTTTTAAGTGCTCTGGAGTCATTTCGTTGCGAGCGGGTTTTTAATTGCTCTGGAGTCATTTCGTTGCGAGCGGGTTTTTAAGTGCTCTGGAGTCATTTCGTTGCAAGCGGGTTTTTAATTGCTCTGGAGTCATTTCGTTGCAAGCGGGTTTTTAAGTGTTCTGGAGTAATTTCGTTGCAAGCGGGTTTTTAAGTGCTCTGGAGTCATTTCATTGCAAGCGGGTTTTTAAGTGCTCTGGAGTCATTTCGTTGCAAGCGGGTTTTTAAGTGTTCTGGATTCATTTCGTTGCAAGCGGGTTTTTAAGTGCTCTGGAGTCATTTCGTTGCAAGCGGGTTTTTAAGTGCTCTGGAGTCATTTCGTTGCAAGCGGGTTTTTAAGTGCTCTGGAGTCATTTCGTTGCAAGCGGATTTTTAAGTGCTCTGGAGTCATTTCGTTGCAAGCAGGTTTTTAAGTGCTCTGGAGTCATTTCGTTGCAAGCGGGTTTTTAAGTGCTCTGGAGTCATTTCGTTGCAAGCGGGTTTTTAAGTGCTCTGGAGTCATTTCGTTGCAAGCGGGTTTTTAAGTGCTCTGAAGGCATTTCGTTATAAGCGGGTTTTTACGTGCTCTGGAGTCATTTCGTTGCAAGCGGGTTTTTACGTGCTCTGGAGTCATTTCATTGCAAGCGGATTTTTACATACTTCTCAGACATTTCACTGGAAGTGGGTTTTTTAAGTGCTCTGGAGTCATTTCGTTGCAAGCGGGTTTTTAAGTGCTCTGGAGTCATTTCGTTGCAAGCGGGTTTTTAAGTGCTCTGGAGTCATTTCGTTGCAAGCGGGTTTTTAAGTGCTCTGGAGTCATTTCGTTGCAAGCGGGTTTTTAAGTGCTCTGGAGTCATTTCGTTGCAAGCGGGTTTTTAAGTGCTCTGGAGTCATTTCTTTGCAAGCGGGTTTTTAAGTGCTCTGGAGTCATTTCGTTACAAGCGGGTTTTTAAGTGCTCTGGAGTCATTTCGTTGCAATCGTGTTTTTAAGTGCTCTGGAGTCATTTCGTTGCAAGCGGGTTTTTAAGTGCTCTGGAGTCATTTCGTTGCAAGCGGGTTTTTAAGTGCTCTGGAGTCATTTCGTTGCAAGCGGGTTTTTAAGTGCTCTGGAGTCATTTCGTTGCAAGCGGGTTTTTAAGTGCTCTGGAGTCATTTCGTTGCAAGCGGGTTTTTAAGTGCTCTGGAGTCATTTCGTTGCAAGCGGGTTTTTAAGTGCTCTGGAGTCATTTCGTTGCAAGCGGGTTTTTAAGTGCTCTGGAGTCATTTCGTTGCAAGCGGGTTTTTAAGTGCTCTGGAGTCATTTCGTTGCAAGCGGGTTTTTAAGTGCTCTGGAGTCATTTCGTTGCAAGCGGGTTTTTAAGTGCTCTGGAGTCATTTCGTTGCAATCGGGTTTTTAAGTGCTCTGGAGTCATTTCGATGCAAGCGGGTTTTTAAGTGCTCTGGAGTCATTTCGTTGCAAGCGGGTTTTTAAGTGCTCTGAAGGCATTTCGTTGTAAGCGGGTTTTTCAGTGCTCTGGAGTCATTTCGTTACAAGCGGGTTTTTACGTGCTCTGGAGTCATTTCATTGCAAGCGGGTTTTTACATACTTCTCAGACATTTCACTGGAAGCGGGTTTTTTAAGTGCTCTGGAGTCATTTCGTTGCAAGCGGGTTTTAAGTACTCTGCAGTCATTTCGTTACAAGCGGGTTTTTAAGTGCTCTGGAGTCATTTCGTTGCAAGCGGGTTTTTAAGTGCTCTGGAGTCATTTCGTTGCAAGCGGGTGTTTAAGTGCTCTGGAGTCATTTCGTTGCAAGCGGGTTTTTAAGTGCTCTGGAGTCATTTCGTTGCAAGCGGGTTTTTAAGTGCTCTGGAGTCATTTCGTTGCAAGCGGGTTTTTAAGTGCTCTGGAGTCATTTCGTTGCAAGCGGGTTTTTAAGTGCTCTGGAGTCATTTCGTTGCAAGCGGGTTTTTAAGTGCTCTGGAGTCATTTCGTTGCAAGCGGGTTTTTAAGTGCTCTGGAGTCATTTCGTTGCAAGCGGGTTTTTAAGTGCTCTGGAGTCATTTCGTTGCAAGCGGGTTTTTAAGTGCTCTGGAGTCATTTCGTTGCAAGCGGGTTTTTAAGTGCTCTGGAGTCATTTCGTTGCAAGCGGGTTTTTAAGTGCTCTGGAGTCATTTCGTTGCAAGCGGGTTTTTAAGTACTCTGGAGTCATTTCGTTGCAAGCGGGTTTTTAAGTGCTCTGGAGTCATTTCGTTGCAAGCGGGTTTTTAAGTGCTCTGAAGGCATTTCGTTGCAAGCGGGTTTTTAAGTGCTCTGGAGTCATTTCGTTGCAAGCGGGTTTTTAAGTGTTCTGGAGTCATTTCGTTGCAAGCGGGTTTTTAAGTGCTCTGGAGTCATTTCGTTGCAAGCGGGTTTTTAAGTGCTCTGGAGTCATTTCGTTGCAAGCGGGTTTTTAAGTGCTCTGGAGTCCTTTCGTTGCAAGCGGGTTTTTAAGTGCTCTGGAGTCATTTCGTTGCAAGCGGGTTTTTAAGTGCTCTGGAGTCATTTCTTTGCAAGCAGGTTTTTAAGTGCTCTGGAGTCATTTCGTTGCAAGCGGGTTTTTAATTGCTCTGGAGTCATTTCGTTGCAAGCGGTTTTTTAAGTGCTCTGGAGTCATTTCGTTGCAAGAGGGTTTTTAAGTGCTCTGGAGTCATTTCGTTGCAAGCGGGTTTTTAAGTGCTCTGGAGTCATTTCGTTGCAAGCGGGTTTTTAAGTGCTCTGGAGTCATTTCGTTGCAAGCTGGTTTTTAAGTGCTCTGGAGTCATTTCGTTGCAAGCGGGTTTTTAAGTGCTCTGGAGTCATTTCGTTGCAAGCGGGTTTTTAAGTACTCTGGAGTCATTTCGTTGCAAGCGGGTTTTTAAGTGCTCTGGAGTCATTTCGTTGCAAGCGGGTTTTTAAGTGCTCTGGAGTCATTTCGTTGCAAGCGGGTGTTTAAGTGCTCTGGAGTCATTTCGTTGCAAGCGGGTTTTTAAGTGCTCTGGAGTCATTTTGTTGCAAGCGGGTTTTTAAGTGCTCTGGAGTCATTTCGTTGCAAGCGGGTTTTTAAGTGTTCTGGACTCATTTCGTTGCAAGCGGATTTTTACATACTTCTCAGACATTTCACTGGAAGTGGGTTTTTTAAGTGCTCTGGAGTCATTTCGTTGCAAGCGGGTTTTTAAGTGCTCTGGAGTCATTTCGTTGCAAGCGGGTTTTTAAGTGCTCTGGAGTCATTTCGTTGCAAGCGGGTTTTTAAGTGCTCTGGAGTCATTTCGTTGCAAGCGGGTTTTTAAGTGCTCTGGAGTCATTTCGTTGCAAGCGGGTTTTTAAGTGCTCTGGAGTCATTTCTTTGCAAGCGGGTTTTTAAGTGCTCTGGAGTCATTTCGTTACAAGCGGGTTTTTAAGTGCTCTGGAGTCATTTCGTTGCAATCGTGTTTTTAAGTGCTCTGGAGTCATTTCGTTGCAAGCGGGTTTTTAAGTGCTCTGGAGTCATTTCGTTGCAAGCGGGTTTTTAAGTGCTCTGGAGTCATTTCGTTGCAAGCGGGTTTTTAAGTGCTCTGGAGTCATTTCGTTGCAAGCGGGTTTTTAAGTGCTCTGGAGTCATTTCGTTGCAAGCGGGTTTTTAAGTGCTCTGGAGTCATTTCGTTGCAAGCGGGTTTTTAAGTGCTCTGGAGTTATTTCGTTGCAAGCGGGTTTTTAAGTGCTCTGGAGTCATTTCGTTGCAAGCGGGTTTTTAAGTGCTCTGGAGTCATTTCGTTGCAAGCGGGTTTTTAAGTGCTCTGGAGTCATTTCGTTGCAAGCGGGTTTTTAAGTGCTCTGGAGTCATTTCGTTGCAATCGGGTTTTTAAGTGCTCTGGAGTCATTTCGATGCAAGCGGGTTTTTAAGTGCTCTGGAGTCATTTCGTTGCAAGCGGGTTTTTAAGTGCTCTGAAGGCATTTCGTTGTAAGCGGGTTTTTCAGTGCTCTGGAGTCATTTCGTTGCAAGCGGGTTTTTACGTGCTCTGGAGTCATTTCATTGCAAGCGGGTTTTTACATACTTCTCAGACATTTCACTGGAAGCGGGTTTTTTAAGTGCTCTGGAGTCATTTCGTTGCAAGCGGGTTTTTAAGTACTCTGCAGTCATTTCGTTACAAGCGGGTTTTTAAGTGCTCTGGAGTCATTTCGTTGCAAGCGGGTTTTTAAGTGCTCTGGAGTCATTTCGTTGCAAGCGGGTGTTTAAGTGCTCTGGAGTCATTTCGTTGCAAGCGGGTTTTTAAGTGCTCTGGAGTCATTTCGTTGCAAGCGGGTTTTTAAGTGCTCTGGAGTCATTTCGTTGCAAGCGGGTTTTTAAGTGCTCTGGAGTCATTTCGTTGCAAGCGGGTTTTTAAGTGCTCTGGAGTCATTTCGTTGCAAGCGGGTTTTTAAGTGCTCTGGAGTCATTTCTTTGCAAGCGGGTTTTTAAGTGCTCTGGAGTCATTTCGTTACAAGCGGGTTTTTAAGTGCTCTGGAGTCATTTCGTTGCAAGAGGGTTTTTAAGTACTCTGGAGTCATTTCGTTGCAAGCGGGTTTTTAAGTGCTCTGGAGTCATTTCGTTGCAAGCGGGTTTTTAAGTGTTCTGGACTCATTTCGTTGCAATCGGGTTTTTAAGTGCTCTGGAGTCATTTCGTTGCAAGCAGGTTTTTAAGTGCTCTGGAGTCATTTCGTTGCAAGCGGGTTTTTAAGTGCTCTGGAGTCATTTCGTTGCAAGCGGGTTTTTAAGTGCTCTGGAGTCATTTCGTTGCAAGCGGGTTTTTAAGTGCTCTGGAGTCATTTCGTTGCAAGCGGGTTTTTAAGTGCTCTGGAGTCATTTCGTTGCAAGCGGGTTTTTAAGTGCTCTGGAGTCATTTCGTTGCAAGCGGGTTTTTAAGTGCTCTGGAGTCATTTCGATGCAAGCGGGTTTTTAAGTGCTCTGGAGTCATTTCGTTGCAAGCGGATTTTTAAGTGCTCTGAAGGCATTTCGTTGTAAGCGGGTTTTTCAGTGCTCTGGAGTCATTTCGTTGCAAGCGGGTTTTTACGTGCTCTGGAGTCATTTCATTGCAAGCGGGTTTTTACATACTTCTCAGACATTTCACTGGAAGCGGGTTTTTTAAGTGCTCTGGAGTCATTTCGTTGCAAGCGGGTTTTTAAGTACTCTGCAGTCATTTCGTTACAAGCGGGTTTTTAAGTGCTCTGGAGTCATTTCGTTGCAAGCGGGTTTTTAAGTGCTCTGGAGTCATTTCGTTGCAAGCGGGTGTTTAAGTGCTCTGGAGTCATTTCGTTGCAAGCGGGTTTTTAAGTGCTCTGAAGGCATTTCGTTGTAAGCGGGTTTTTACGTGCTCTGGAGTCATTTCGTTGCAAGCGGGTTTTTACGTGCTCCGGAGTCATTTCATTGCAAGCGGGTTTTTACATACTTCTCAGACATTTCACTGGAAGCGGGTTTTTTAAGTGCTCTGGAGTCATTTCGTTGCAAGCGGGTTTTTAAGTACTCTGGAGTCATTTCATTGCAAGCGGGTTTTTACATACTTCTCAGACATTTCACTGGAAGCGGGTTTTTTAAGTGCTCTGGAGTCATTTCGTTGCAAGCGGGTTTTTAAGTACTCTGGAGTCATTTCGTTGCAAGCGGGTTTTTAAGTGCTCTGGAGTCATTTCGTTGCAAGCGGGTTTTTAAGTGCTCTGGAGTCATTTCGTTGCAAGCGGGTGTTTAAGTGCTCTGGAGTCATTTTTTGCAAGCGGGTTTTTAAATACTCTGGAGTCATTTCGTTGCAAGCGGGTTTTTACATACTTCTCAGACGTTTCACTGGAAGCGGGTTTTTTAAGTGCTCTGGAGTCATTTCGTTGCAAGCGGGTTTTTAAGTACTCTGGAGTCATTTCGTTGCAAGCGGGTTTTTAAGTGCTCTGGAGTCATTTCGTTGCAAGCGGGTTTTTAAGTGCTCTGGAGTCATTTCGTTGCAAGCGGGTGTTTAAGTGCTCTGGAGTCATTTCGTTGCAAGCGGGTTTTTAAGTGCTCTGGAGTCATTTCGTTGCGAGCGGGTTTTTAAGTGCTCTGGAGTCATTTCGTTGCAAGCGGGTTTTTAATTGCTCTGGAGTCATTTCGTTGCGAGCGGGTTTTTAAGTGTTCTGGAGTCATTTCGTTGCAAGCGGGTTTTTAAGTGCTCTGGAGTCATTTCGTTGCGAGCGGGTTTTTAAGTGCTCTGGAGTCATTTCGTTGCAAGCGGGTGTTTAAGTGCTCTGGAGTCATTTCGTTGCAAGCGGGTTTTTAAGTGCTCTGGAGTCATTTCGTTGCAAGCGGGTTTTTAAGTGCTCTGGAGTCATTTCGTTGCAAGCGGGTTTTTAAGTGCTCTGGAGTCATTTCGTTGCAAGCGTGTTTTTAAGTGCTCTGGAGTCATTTCGTTGCAAGCGGGTTTTTAAGTGCTCTGAAGGCATTTCGTTGTAAGCGGATTTTTACGTGCTCTGGAGTCATTTCGTTGCAAGCGGGTTTTTACGTGCTCCGGAGTCATTTCATTGCAAGCGGGTTTTTACATACTTCTCAGACATTTCACTGGAAGCGGGTTTTTTAAGTGCTCTGAAGTCATTTCGTTACAAGCGGGTTTTTAAGTACTCTGGAGTCATTTCATTGCAAGCGGGTTTTTACATACTTCTCAGACATTTCACTGGAAGCGGGTTTTTTAAGTGCTCTGGAGTCATTTCGTTGCAAGCGGGTTTTTAAGTACTCTGGAGTCATTTCGTTGCAAGCGGGTTTTTAAGTGCTCTGGAGTCATTTCGTTGCAAGCGGGTTTTTAAGTGCTCTGAAGGCATTTCGTTGCAAGCGGGTTTTTAAGTGCTCTGGAGTCATTTCGTTGCAAGCGGGTTTTTAAGTGTTCTGGAGTCATTTCGTTGCAAGCGGGATTTTAAGTGCTCTGGAGTCATTTCGTTGCAAGCGGGTTTTTAATTGCTCTGGAGTCATTTCGTTGTAAGCGGGTTTTTAAGTGCTCAGGAGTCATTTCGTTGCGAGCGGGTTTTTAAGTGTTCTGGAGTCATTTCGTTGCGAGCGGGTTTTTAAGTGCTCTGGAGTCATTTCGTTGCGAGCGGGTTTTGAATTGCTCTGGAGTCATTTCGTTGCGAGCGGGTTTTTAAGTGCTCTGGAGTCATTTCGTTGCAAGCGGGTTTTTAATTGCTCTGGAGTCATTTCGTTGCAAGCGGGTTTTTAAGTGTTCTGGAGTAATTTCGTTGCAAGCGGGTTTTTAAGTGCTCTGGAGTCATTTCGTTGCAAGCGGGTTTTTAAGTGCTCTGGAGTCATTTCTTTGCAAGCGGGTTTTTAAGTGTTCTGGAGTCATTTCGTTGCAAGCGGGTTTTTAAGTGCTCTGGAGTCATTTCGTTGCAAGCGGGTTTTTAAGTGCTCTGGAGTCATTTCGTTGCAAGCGGGTTTTTAAGTGCTCTGGAGTCATTTCGTTGCATGCGGGTTTTTAAGTGCTCTGGAGTCATTTCGTTGCAAGCGGATTTTTAAGTGCTCTGGAGTCATTTCGTTGCAAGCGGGTTTTTAAGTGCTCTGGAGTCATTTCGTTGCAAGCGGGTTTTTAAGTGCTCTGGAGTCATTTCGTTGCAAGCGGGTTTTTAAGTGCTCTGGAGTCATTTCGTTGCAAGCGGGTTTTTAAGTGCTCTGAAGGCATTTCGTTATAAGCGGGTTTTTACGTGCTCTGGAGTCATTTCGTTGCAAGCGGGTTTTTACGTGCTCTGGAGTCATTTCATTGCAAGCGGGTTTTTACATACTTCTCAGACAATTCACTGGAAGCGGGTTTTTTAAGTGCTCTGGAGTCATTTCGTTGCAAGCGGGTTTTTAAATACTCTGGAGTCATTTTGTTGCAAGCGGGTTTTTACATACTTCTCAGACATTTCACTGGAAGCGGGTTTTTTAAGTGCTCTGGAGTCATTTCGTTGCAAGCGGGTTTTTAAGTACTCTGGAGTCATTTCGTTGCAAGCGGGTTTTTAAGTGCTCTGGAGTCATTTCGTTGCAAGCGGGTTTTTAAGTGCTCTGGAGTCATTTCGTTGCAAGCGGGTGTTTAAGTGCTCTGGAGTCATTTCGTTGCAAGCGGGTTTTTAAATACTCTGGAGTCATTTCGTTGCAAGCGGGTTTTTACATACTTCTCAGACATTTCACTGGAAGCGGGTTTTTTAAGTGCTCTGGAGTCATTTCGTTGCAAGCGGGTTTTTAAGTACTCTGGAGTCATTTCGTTGCAAGCGGGTTTTTAAGTGCTCTGGAGTCATTTCGTTGCAAGCGGGTTTTTAAGTGCTCTGGAGTCATTTCGTTGCAAGCGGGTGTTTAAGTGCTCTGGAGTCATTTCGTTGCAAGCGGGTTTTTAAGTGCTCTGGAGTCATTTCGTTGCGAGCGGGTTTTTAAGTGCTCTGGAGTCATTTCTTTGCAAGCGGGTTTTTAATTGATCTGGAGTCATTTCGTTGCGAGCGGGTTTTTAAGTGTTCTGGAGTCATTTCGTTGCAAGCGGGTTTTTAAGTGCTCTGGAGTCATTTCGTTGCAAGCGGGTTTTTACGTGCTCTGGAGTCATTTCGTTGCAAGCGGGTTTTTAAGTGCTCTGAAGGCATTTCGTTGTAAGCGGGTTTTTACGTGCTCTGGAGTCATTTCGTTGCAAGCGGGTTTTTACGTGCTCCGGAGTCATTTCATTGCAAGCGGGTTTTTACATACTTCTCAGACATTTCACTGGAAGCGGGTTTTTTAAGTGCTCTGGAGTCATTTCGTTGCAAGCGGGTTTTTAAGTACTCTGGAGTCATTTCATTGCAAGCGGGTTTTTACATACTTCTCAGACATTTCACTGGAAGCGGGTTTTTTAAGTGCTCTGGAGTCATTTCGTTGCAAGCGGGTTTTTAAGTACTCTGGAGTCATTTCGTTGCAAGCGGGTTTTTAAGTGCTCTGGAGTCATTTCGTTGCAAGCGGGTTTTTAAGTGCTCTGGAGTCATTTCGTTGCAAGTGGGTGTTTAAGTGCTCTGGAGTCATTTCGTTGCAAGCGGGTTTTTAAATACTCTGGAGTCATTTCGTTGCAAGCGGGTTTTTACATACTTCTCAGACATTTCACTGGAAGCGGGTTTTTTAAGTGCTCTGGAGTCATTTTGTTGCAAGCGGGTTTTTAAGTACTCTGGAGTCATTTCGTTGCAAGCGGGTTTTTAAGTGCTCTGGAGTCATTTCGTTGCAAGCGGGTTTTTAAGTGCTCTGGAGTCATTTCGTTGCAAGCGGGTTTTTAAGTGCTCTGAAGGCATTTCGTTGTAAGCGGATTTTTACGTGCTCTGGAGTCATTTCGTTGCAAGCGGGTTTTTACGTGCTCCGGAGTCATTTCATTGCAAGCGGGTTTTTACATACTTCTCAGACATTTCACTGGAAGCGGGTTTTTTAAGTGCTCTGGAGTCATTTCGTTACAAGCGGGTTTTTAAGTACTCTGGAGTCATTTCATTGCAAGCGGATTTTTACATACTTCTCAGACATTTCACTGGAAGCGGGTTTTTTAAGTGCTCTGGAGTCATTTCGTTGCAAGCGGGTTTTTAAGTACTCTGAAGTCATTTCGTTGCAAGCGGGTTTTTAAGTGCTCTGGAGTCATTTCGTTGCAAGCGGGTTTTTAAGTGCTCTGAAGGCATTTCGTTGCAAGCGGGTTTTTAAGTGCTCTGGAGTCATTTCGTTGCAAGCGGGTTTTTAAGTGTTCTGGAGTCATTTCGTTGCAAGCGGGATTTTAAGTGCTCTGGAGTCATTTCGTTGCAAGCGGGTTTTTAATTGCTCTGGAGTCATTTCGTTGTAAGCGGGTTTTTAAGTGCTCTGGAGTCATTTCGTTGCGAGCGGGTTTTTAAGTGTTCTGGAGTCATTTCGTTGCGAGCGGGTTTTTAAGTGCTCTGGAGTCATTTCGTTGCGAGCGGGTTTTTAATTGCTCTGGAGTCATTTCGTTGCGAGCGGGTTTTTAAGTGCTCTGGAGTCATTTCGTTGCAAGCGGGTTTTTAATTGCTCTGGAGTCATTTCGTTGCAAGCGGGTTTTTAAGTGTTCTGGAGTAATTTCGTTGCAAGCGGGTTTTTAAGTGCTCTGGAGTCATTTCATTGCAAGCGGGTTTTTAAGTGCTCTGGAGTCATTTCGTTGCAAGCGGGTTTTTAAGTGTTCTGGATTCATTTCGTTGCAAGCGGGTTTTTAAGTGCTCTGGAGTCATTTCGTTGCAAGCGGGTTTTTAAGTGCTCTGGAGTCATTTCGTTGCAAGCGGGTTTTTAAGTGCTCTGGAGTCATTTCGTTGCAAGCGGATTTTTAAGTGCTCTGGAGTCATTTCGTTGCAAGCAGGTTTTTAAGTGCTCTGGAGTCATTTCGTTGCAAGCGGGTTTTTAAGTGCTCTGGAGTCATTTCGTTGCAAGCGGGTTTTTAAGTGCTCTGGAGTCATTTCGTTGCAAGCGGGTTTTTAAGTGCTCTGAAGGCATTTCGTTATAAGCGGGTTTTTACGTGCTCTGGAGTCATTTCGTTGCAAGCGGGTTTTTACGTGCTCTGGAGTCATTTCATTGCAAGCGGGTTTTTACATACTTCTCAGACAATTCACTGGAAGCGGGTTTTTTAAGTGCTCTGGAGTCATTTCGTTGCAAGCGGGTTTTTAAATACTCTGGAGTCATTTTGTTGCAAGCGGGTTTTTACATACTTCTCAGACATTTCACTGGAAGCGGGTTTTTTAAGTGCTCTGGAGTCATTTCGTTGCAAGCGGGTTTTTAAGTACTCTGGAGTCATTTCGTTGCAAGCGGGTTTTTAAGTGCTCTGGAGTCATTTCGTTGCAAGCGGGTTTTTAAGTGCTCTGGAGTCATTTCGTTGCAAGCGGGTGTTTAAGTGCTCTGGAGTCATTTCGTTGCAAGCGGGTTTTTAAATACTCTGGAGTCATTTCGTTGCAAGCGGGTTTTTACATACTTCTCAGACATTTCACTGGAAGCGGGTTTTTTAAGTGCTCTGGAGTCATTTCGTTGCAAGCGGGTTTTTAAGTACTCTGGAGTCATTTCGTTGCAAGCGGGTTTTTAAGTGCTCTGGAGTCATTTCGTTGCAAGCGGGTTTTTAAGTGCTCTGGAGTCATTTCGTTGCAAGCGGGTGTTTAAGTGCTCTGGAGTCATTTCGTTGCAAGCGGGTTTTTAAGTGCTCTGGAGTCATTTCGTTGCGAGCGGGTTTTTAAGTGCTCTGGAGTCATTTCTTTGCAAGCGGGTTTTTAATTGATCTGGAGTCATTTCGTTGCGAGCGGGTTTTTAAGTGTTCTGGAGTCATTTCGTTGCAAGCGGGTTTTTAAGTGCTCTGGAGTCATTTCGTTGCAAGCGGGTTTTTACGTGCTCTGGAGTCATTTCGTTGCAAGCGGGTTTTTAAGTGCTCTGAAGGCATTTCGTTGTAAGCGGGTTTTTACGTGCTCTGGAGTCATTTCGTTGCAAGCGGGTTTTTACGTGCTCCGGAGTCATTTCATTGCAAGCGGGTTTTTACATACTTCTCAGACATTTCACTGGAAGCGGGTTTTTTAAGTGCTCTGGAGTCATTTCGTTGCAAGCGGGTTTTTAAGTACTCTGGAGTCATTTCATTGCAAGCGGGTTTTTACATACTTCTCAGACATTTCACTGGAAGCGGGTTTTTTAAGTGCTCTGGAGTCATTTCGTTGCAAGCGGGTTTTTAAGTACTCTGGAGTCATTTCGTTGCAAGCGGGTTTTTAAGTGCTCTGCAGTCATTTCGTTGCAAGCGGGTTTTTAAGTGCTCTGGAGTCATTTCGTTGCAAGCGGGTGTTTAAGTGCTCTGGAGTCATTTCGTTGCAAGCGGGTTTTTAAATACTCTGGAGTCATTTCGTTGCAAGCGGGTTTATACATACTTCTCAGACTTTTCACTGGAAGCGGGTTTTTTAAGTGCTCTGGAGTCATTTTGTTGCAAGCGGGTTTTTAAGTACTCTGGAGTCATTTCGTTGCAAGCGGGTTTTTAAGTGCTCTGGAGTCATTTCGTTGCAAGCGGGTTTTTAAGTGCTCTGGAGTCATTTCGTTGCAAGCGGGTTTTTAAGTGCTCTGGAGTCATTTCGTTGCAAGCGGGTTTTTAAGTGCTCTGGAGTCATTTCGTTGCAAGCGGGTTTTTAAGTGCTCTGGAGTCATTTCGTTGCCAGCGGGTTTTTATGTACTCTGGAGTCATTTCGTTGCAAGCGGGTTTTTAAGTGCTCTGGAGTCATTTCGTTGCAAGCGGGTTTTTAAGTGCTCTGAAGGCATTTCGTTGCAAGCGGGTTTTTAAGTGCTCTGGAGTCATTTCGTTGCAAGCGGGTTTTTAAGTGTTCTGGAGTCATTTCGTTGCAAGCGGGATTTTAAGTGCTCTGGAGTCATTTCGTTGCAAGCGGGTTTTTAATTGCTCTGGAGTCATTTCGTTGCAAGCGGGTTTTTAAGTGCTCTGGAGTCATTTCGTTGCGAGCGGGTTTTTAAGTGCTCTGGAGTCATTTCGTTGCGAGCGGGTTTTTAAGTGCTCTGGAGTCATTTCGTTGCGAGCGGGTTTTTAATTGCTCTGGAGTCATTTCGTTGCGAGCGGGTTTTTAAGTGCTCTGGAGTCATTTCGTTGCAAGCGGGTTTTTAAGTGCTCTGGAGTCATTTCGTTGCAAGCGGGTTTTTAAGTGTTCTGGAGTAATTTCGTTGCAAGCGGGTTTTTAAGTGCTCTGGAGTCATTTCGTTGCAAGCGGGTTTTTAAGTGCTCTGGAGTCATTTCGTTGCAAGCGGGTTTTTAAGTGTTCTGGAGTCATTTCGTTGCAAGCGTGTTTTTAAGTGCTCTGGAGTCATTTCGTTGCAAGCGAGTTTTTAAGTGCTCTGGAGTCATTTCGTTGCAAGCGGGTTTTTAAGTGCTCTGGAGTCATTTCGTTGCAAGCGGGTTTTTAAGTGCTCTGGAGTCATTTCGTTGCAAGCGGGTTTTTAAGTGCTCTGGAGTCATTTCGTTGCAAGCGGATTTTTAAGTGCTCTGGAGTCATTTCGTTGCAAGCGGGTTTTTAAGTGCTCTGGAGTCATTTCGTTGCAAGCGGGTTTTTAAGTGCTCTGGAGTCATTTCGTTGCAAGCGGGTTTTTAAGTGCTCTGGAGTCATTTTGTTGCAAGCGGGTTTTTAAGTGCTCTGAAGGCATTTCGTTATAAGCGGGTTTTTACGTGCTCTGGAGTCATTTCGTTGCAAGCGGGTTTTTACGTGCTCTGGAGTCATTTCATTGCAAGCGGGTTTTTACATACTTCTCAGACAATTCACTGGAAGCGGGTTTTTTAAGTGCTCTGGAGTCATTTCGTTGCAAGCGGGTTTTTAAATACTCTGGAGTCATTTTGTTGCAAGCGGGTTTTTACATACTTCTCAGACATTTCACTGGAAGCGGGTTTTTTAAGTGCTCTGGAGTCATTTCGTTGCAAGCGGGTTTTTAAGTACTCTGGAGTCATTTCGTTGCAAGCGGGTTTTTAAGTGCTCTGGAGTCATTTCGTTGCAAGCGGGTTTTTAAGTGCTCTGGAGTCATTTCGTTGCAAGCGGGTGTTTAAGTGCTCTGGAGTCATTTCGTTGCAAGCGGGTTTTTAAATACTCTGGAGTCATTTCGTTGCAAGCGGGTTTTTAAGTGCTCTGGAGTCATTTCGTTGCAAGCGGGTTTTTAAGTGCTCTGGAGTCATTTCGTTGCAAGCGGGTTTTTAAGTGCTCTGGAGTCATTTCGTTGCAAGCGGGTTTTTAAGTGCTCTGGAGTCATTTCGTTGCAAGCGGGTTTTTAAGTGCTCTGGAGTCATTTCGTTGCAAGCGGGTTTTTAAGTGCTCTGGAGTCATTTCGTTGCAAGCGGATTTTTACGTGCTCTGGAGTCATTTCGTTGCAAGCGGGTTTTTAAGTGCTCTGGAGTCATTTCGTTGCAAGCGGGTTTTTAAGTGCTCTGGAGTCATTTCGTTGCAAGCGGGTTTTTAAGTGCTCTGGAGTCATTTCGTTGCAAGCGGGTTTTTAAGTGCTCTGAAGGCATTTCGTTATAAGCGGGTTTTTACGTGCTCTGGAGTCATTTCGTTGCAAGCGGGTTTTTACGTGCTCTGGAGTCATTTCATTGCAAGCGGGTTTTTACATACTTCTCAGACAATTCACTGGAAGCGGGTTTTTTAAGTGCTCTGGAGTCATTTCGTTGCAAGCGGGTTTTTAAATACTCTGGAGTCATTTTGTTGCAAGCGGGTTTTTACATACTTCTCAGACATTTCACTGGAAGCGGGTTTTTTAAGTGCTCTGGAGTCATTTCGTTGCAAGCGGGTTTTTAAGTACTCTGGAGTCATTTCGTTGCAAGCGGGTTTTTAAGTGCTCTGGAGTCATTTCGTTGCAAGCGGGTTTTTAAGTGCTCTGGAGTCATTTCGTTGCAAGCGGGTGTTTAAGTGCTCTGGAGTCATTTCGTTGCAAGCGGGTTTTTAAATACTCTGGAGTCATTTCGTTGCAAGCGGGTTTTTACATACTTCTCAGACATTTCACTGGAAGCGGGTTTTTTAAGTGCTCTGGAGTCATTTCGTTGCAAGCGGGTTTTTAAGTACTCTGGAGTCATTTCGTTGCAAGCGGGTTTTTAAGTGCTCTGGAGTCATTTCGTTGCAAGCGGGTTTTTAAGTGCTCTGGAGTCATTTCGTTGCAAGCGGGTGTTTAAGTGCTCTGGAGTCATTTCGTTGCAAGCGGGTTTTTAAGTGCTCTGGAGTCATTTCGTTGCGAGCGGGTTTTTAAGTGCTCTGGAGTCATTTCTTTGCAAGCGGGTTTTTAATTGATCTGGAGTCATTTCGTTGCGAGCGGGTTTTTAAGTGTTCTGGAGTCATTTCGTTGCAAGCGGGTTTTTAAGTGCTCTGGAGTCATTTCGTTGCAAGCGGGTTTTTACGTGCTCTGGAGTCATTTCGTTGCAAGCTGGTTTTTAAGTGCTCTGAAGGCATTTCGTTGTAAGCGGGTTTTTACGTGCTCTGGAGTCATTTCGTTGCAAGCGGGTTTTTACGTGCTCCGGAGTCATTTCATTGCAAGCGGGTTTTTACATACTTCTCAGACATTTCACTGGAAGCGGGTTTTTTAAGTGCTCTGGAGTCATTTCGTTGCAAGCGGGTTTTTAAGTACTCTGGAGTCATTTCATTGCAAGCGGGTTTTTACATACTTCTCAGACATTTCACTGGAAGCGGGTTTTTTAAGTGCTCTGGAGTCATTTCGTTGCAAGCGGGTTTTTAAGTACTCTGGAGTCATTTCGTTGCAAGCGGGTTTTTAAGTGCTCTGGAGTCATTTCGTTGCAAGCGGGTTTTTAAGTGCTCTGGAGTCATTTCGTTGCAAGCGGGTGTTTAAGTGCTCTGGAGTCATTTCGTTGCAAGCGGGTTTTTAAATACTCTGGAGTCATTTCGTTGCAAGCGGGTTTTTACATACTTCTCAGACATTTCACTGGAAGCGGGTTTTTTAAGTGCTCTGGAGTCATTTTGTTGCAAGCGGGTTTTTAAGTACTCAGGAGTCATTTCGTTGCAAGCGGGTTTTTAAGTGCTCTGGAGTCATTTCGTTGCAAGCGGGTTTTTAAGTGCTCTGGAGTCATTTCGTTGCAAGCGGGTGTTTAAGTGCTCTGGAGTCATTTCGTTGCAAGCGGGTTTTTAAGTGCTCTGGAGTCATTTCATTGCGAGCGGGTTTTTAAGTGCTCTGGAGTCATTTCGTTGCAAGCGGGTTTTTAATTGCTCTGGAGTCATTTCGTTGCGAGCGGGTTTTTAAGTGTTCTGGAGTCATTTCGTTGCAAGCGGGTTTTTAAGTGCTCTGGAGTCATTTCGTTGCAAGCGGGTTTTTACGTGCTCTGGAGTCATTTCGTTGCAAGCGGGTTTTTAAGTGCTCTGGAGTCATTTCGTTGCAAGCGGGTTTTTAAGTTCTCTGGAGTCATTTCGTTGCAAGCGGGTTTTTAAGTGCTCTGGAGTCATTTCGTTGCAAGCGGGTTTTTAAGTGCTCTGGAGTCATTTCGTTGCAAGCGGGTTTTTAAGTGCTCTGAGGTCATTTCGTTGCAAGCGGGTTTTTAAGTGCTCTGGAGTCATTTCGTTGCAAGCGGGTTTTTAAGTGCTCTGGAGTCATTTCATTGCAAGCGGGTTTTTAAGTGCTCTGGAGTCATTTCGTTGCAAGCGGGTTTTTAAGTGCTCTGAAGGCATTTCGTTGTAAGCGGGTTTTTACGTGCTCTGGAGTCATTTCGTTGCAAGCGGGTTTTTACGTGCTCCGGAGTCATTTCATTGCAAGCGGGTTTTTACATACTTCTCAGACATTTCACTGGAAGCGGGTTTTTTAAGTGCTCTGGAGTCATTTCGTTGCAAGTGGGTTTTTAAGTACTCTGGAGTCATTTCATTGCAAGCGGGTTTTTACATACTTCTCAGACATTTCACTGGAAGCGGGTTTTTTAAGTGCTCTGGAGTCATTTCGTTGCAAGCGGGTTTTTAAGTACTCTGGAGTCATTTCGTTGCAAGCGGGTTTTTAAGTGCTCTGGAGTCATTTCGTTGCAAGCGGGTTTTTAAGTGCTCTGAAGGCATTTCGTTTTAAGCGGGTTTTTACGTGCTCTGGAGTCATTTCGTTGCAAGCGGGTTTTTACGTGCTCTGGAGTCATTTCATTGCAAGCGGGTTTTTACATACTTCTCAGACATTTCACTGGAAGCGGGTTTTTTAAGTGCTCTGGAGTCATTTCGTTGCAAGCGGGTTTTTAAATACTCTGGAGTCATTTCGTTGCAAGCGGGTTTTTAAGTGCTCTGGAGTCATTTCGTTGCAAGCGGGTGTTTAAGTGCTCTGGAGTCATTTCGTTGCAAGCGGGTTTTTAAATACTCTGGAGTCATTTCGTTGCAAGCGGGTTTTTACATACTTCTCCAACATTTCACTGGAAGCGGGTTTTTTAAGTGCTCTGGAGTCATTTCGTTGCAAGCGGGTTTTTAAGTACTCTGGAGTCATTTCGTTGCAAGCGGGTTTTTAAGTGCTCTGGAGTCATTTCGTTACAAGCGGGTTTTTAAGTGCTCTGGAGTCATTTCGTTGCAAGCGGGTTTTTAAGTGCTCTGGAGTCATTTCGTTGCAAGCGGGTTTTTAAGTGCTCTGGAGTCATTTCGTTGCAAGCGGGTTTTTAAGTGCTCTGAAGGCATTTCGTTATAAGCGGGTTTTTACGTGCTCTGGAGTCATTTCGTTGCAAGCGGGTTTTTACGTGCTCTGGAGTCATTTCATTGCAAGCGGGTTTTTACATACTTCTCAGACATTTCACTGGAAGCGGGTTTTTTAAGTGCTCTGGAGTCATTTCGTTGCAAGCGGGTTTTTAAATACTCTGGAGTCATTTTGTTGCAAGCGGGTTTTTACATACTTCTCAGACATTTCACTGGAAGCGGGTTTTTTAAGTGCTTTGGAGTCATTTCGTTGCAAGCGGGTTTTTAAGTACTCTGGAGTCATTTCGTTGCAAGCGGGTTTTTAAGTGCTCTGGAGTCATTTCGTTGCAAGCGGGTTTTTAAGTGCTCTGGAGTCATTTCGTTGCAAGCGGGTGTTTAAGTGCTCTGGAGTCATTTCGTTGCAAGCGGGTTTTTAAATACTCTGGAGTCATTTCGTTGCAAGCGGGTTTTTACATACTTCTCAGACATTTCACTGGAAGCGGGTTTTTTAAGTGCTCTGGAGTCATTTCGTTGCAAGCGGGTTTTTAAATTCTCTGGAGTCATTTCGTTGCAAGCGGGTTTTTAAGTGCTCTGGAGTCATTTCGTTGCAAGCGGGTTTTTAAGTGCTCTGGAGTCATTTCGTTGCAAGCGGGTGTTTAAGTGCTCTGGAGTCATTTCGTTGCAAGCGGGTTTTTAAGTGCTCTGGAGTCATTTCGTTGCGAGCGGGTTTTTAAGTGCTCTGGAGTCATTTCGATGCAAGCGGGTTTTTAATTGATCTGGAGTCATTTCGTTGCGAGCGGGTTTTTAAGTGTTCTGGAGTCATTTCGTTGCAAGCGGGTTTTTAAGTGCTCTGGAGTCATTTCGTTGCAAGCGGGTTTTTACATACTTCTCAGACATTTCACTGGAAGTGGGTTTTTTAAGTGCTCTGGAGTCATTTTGTTGCAAGCGGGTTTTTAAGTGCTCTGGAGTCATTTCGTTGCAAGCGGGTTTTTAAGTGCTCTGAAGGTATTTCGTTGTAAGCGGGTTTTTCAGTGCTCTGGAGTCATTTCGTTGCAAGCGGTTTTTTACGTGCTCTGGAGTCATTTCATTGCAAGCGGGTTTTTACATACTTCTCAGACATTTCACTGGAAGCGGGTTTTTTAAGTGCTCTGGAGTCATTTCGTTGCAAGCGGGTTTTTAAGTGCTCTGGAGTCATTTCGTTGCAAGCGGGTTTTTAAGTGCTCTGGAGTCATTTCGTTGCAAGCGGGTTTTTAAGTGCTCTGGAGTCATTTCGTTGCAAGCGGGTTTTTAAGTGCTCTGGAGTCATTTCGTTGCAAGCGGGTTTTTACATACTTCTCAGACATTTCACTGGAAGTGGGTTTTTTAAGTGCTCTGCAGTCATTTTGTTGCAAGCGGGTTTTTAAGTACTCTGGAGTCATTTCGTTGCAAGCGGGTTTTTAAGTGCTCTGGAGTCATTTCGTTGCAAGCGGGTTTTTAAGTGCTCTGGAGTCATTTCGTTGCACGCGGGTGTTTAAGTGCTCTGGAGTCATTTCGTTGCAAGCGGGTTTTTAAGTGCTCTGGAGTCATTTCGTTGCAAGCGGGTTTTTAAGTGTTCTGGACTCATTTCGTTGCAAGCGGGTTTTTAAGTGCTCTGGAGTCATTTCGTTGCAAGCGGGTTTTTAAGTGCTCTGGAGTCATTTCGTTGCAAGCGGGTTTTTAAGTGTTCTGGAGTCATTTCGTTGCAAGCGGGTTTTTAAGTGCTCTGGAGTCATTTCGTTGCAAGCGGGTTTTTAAGTGCTCTGGAGTCATTTCGTTGCAAGCGGGTTTTTAAGTGCTCTGGAGTCATTTCGTTGCAAGCGGGTTTTTAAGTGCTCTGGAGTCATTTCGTTGCAAGCGGGTTTTTAAGTGCTCTGGAGTCATTTCGTTGCAATCGTGTTTTTAAGTGCTCTGGAGTCATTTCGTTGCAAGCGGGTTTTTAAGTGCTCTGGAGTCATTTCGTTGCAAGCGGGTTTTTAAGTGCTCTGGAGTCATTTCGTTGCAAGCGGGTTTTTAAGTGTTCTGGACTCATTTCGTTGCAAGCGGGTTTTTAAGTGCTCTGGAGTCATTTCGTTGCAAGCGGGTTTTTAAGTGCTCTGGAGTCATTTCGTTGCAAGCGGGTTTTTAAGTGCTCTGGAGTCATTTCGTTGCAAGCGGGTTTTTAAGTGTTCTGGACTCATTTCGTTGCAAGCGGGTTTTTAAGTGCTCTGGAGTCATTTCGTTGCAAGCGGGTTTTTAAGTGCTCTGGAGTCATTTCGTTGCAAGCGGGTTTTTAAGTGCTCTGGAGTCATTTCGTTGCAAGCGGGTTTTTACATACTTCTCAGACATTTCACTGGAAGTGGGTTTTTTAAGTGCTCTGCAGTCATTTTGTTGCAAGCGGGTTTTTAAGTACTCTGGAGTCATTTCGTTGCAAGCGGGTTTTTAAGTGCTCTGGAGTCATTTCGTTGCAAGCGGGTTTTTAAGTGCTCTGGAGTCATTTCGTTGCACGCGGGTGTTTAAGTGCTCTGGAGTCATTTCGTTGCAAGCGGGTTTTTAAGTGCTCTGGAGTCATTTCGTTGCAAGCGGGTTTTTAAGTGTTCTGGACTCATTTCGTTGCAAGCGGGTTTTTAAGTGCTCTGGAGTCATTTCGTTGCAAGCGGGTTTTTAAGTGCTCTGGAGTCATTTCGTTGCAAGCGGGTTTTTAAGTGTTCTGGAGTCATTTCGTTGCAAGCGGGTTTTTAAGTGCTCTGGAGCCATTTCGTTGCAAGCGGGTTTTTAAGTGCTCTGGAGTCATTTCGTTGCAAGCGGGTTTTTAAGTGCTCTGGAGTCATTTCGTTGCAAGCGGGTTTTTAAGTGCTCTGGAGTCATTTCGTTGCAAGCGGGTTTTTAAGTGCTCTGGAGTCATTTCGTTGCAAGCGGGTTTTTAAGTGCTCTGGAGTCATTTCGTTGCACGCGGGTGTTTAAGTGCTCTGGAGTCATTTCGTTGCAAGCGGGTTTTTAAGTGCTCTGGAGTCATTTCGTTGCAAGCGGGTTTTTAAGTGTTCTGGACTCATTTCGTTGCAAGCGGGTTTTTAAGTGCTCTGGAGTCATTTCGTTGCAAGCGGGTTTTTAAGTGCTCTGGAGTCATTTCGTTGCAAGCGGGTTTTTAAGTGCTCTGGAGTCATTTCGTTGCAAGCGGGTTTTTAAGTGCTCTGGAGTCATTTCGTTGCAAGCGGGTTTTTAAGTGCTCTGGAGTCATTTCGTTGCAAGCGGGTTTTTAAGTGCTCTGGAGTCATTTCGTTGCAAGCGGGTTTTTAAGTGCTCTGGAGTCATTTCGTTGCAAGCGGGTTTTTAAGTGCTCTGGAGTCATTTCGTTACAAGCGGGTTTTTAAGTGCTCTGGAGTCATTTCGTTGCAAGCGGGTTTTTAAGTGCTCTGGAGTTATTTCGTTGCAAGCGGGTTTTTACATACTTCTCAGACATTTCACTGGAAGTGGGTTTTTTAAGTGCTCTGCAGTCATTTTGTTGCAAGCGGGTTTTTAAGTACTCTGGAGTCATTTCGTTGCAAGCGGGTTTTTAAGTGCTCTGGAGTCATTTCGTTGCAAGCGGGTTTTTAAGTGCTCTGGAGTCATTTCGTTGCACGCGGGTGTTTAAGTGCTCTGGAGTCATTTCGTTGCAAGCGGGTTTTTAAGTGCTCTGGAGTCATTTCGTTGCAAGCGGGTTTTTAAGTGTTCTGGACTCATTTCGTTGCAAGCGGGTTTTTAAGTGCTCTGGACTCATTTCGTTGCAAGCGGGTTTTTAAGTGCTCTGGAGTCATTTCGTTGCAAGCGGGTTTTTAAGTGCTCTGGAGTCATTTCGTTGCAAGCGGGTTTTTAAGTGTTCTGGACTCATTTCGTTGCAAGCGGGTTTTTAAGTGCTCTGGAGTCATTTCGTTGCAAGCGGGTTTTTAAGTGCTCTGGAGTCATTTCGTTGCAAGCGGGTTTTTAAGTGTTCTGGAGTCATTTCGTTGCAAGCGGGTTTTTAAGTGCTCTGGAGCCATTTCGTTGCAAGCGGGTTTTTAAGTGCTCTGGAGTCATTTCGTTGCAAGCGGGTTTTTAAGTGCTCTGGAGTCATTTCGTTGCAAGCGGGTTTTTAAGTGCTCTGGAGTCATTTCGTTGCAAGCGGGTTTTTAAGTGCTCTGGAGTCATTTCGTTGCAAGCGGGTTTTTAAGTGCTCTGGAGTCATTTCGTTGCACGCGGGTGTTTAAGTGCTCTGGAGTCATTTCGTTGCAAGCGGGTTTTTAAGTGCTCTGGAGTCATTTCGTTGCAAGCGGGTTTTTAAGTGTTCTGGACTCATTTCGTTGCAAGCGGGTTTTTAAGTGCTCTGGAGTCATTTCGTTGCAAGCGGGTTTTTAAGTGCTCTGGAGTCATTTCGTTGCAAGCGGGTTTTTAAGTGCTCTGGAGTCATTTCGTTGCAAGCGGGTTTTTAAGTGCTCTGGAGTCATTTCGTTGCAAGCGGGTTTTTAAGTGCTCTGGAGTCATTTCGTTGCAAGCGGGTTTTTAAGTGCTCTGGAGTCATTTCGTTGCAAGCGGGTTTTTAAGTGCTCTGGAGTCATTTCGTTGCAAGCGGGTTTTTAAGTGCTCTGGAGTCATTTCGTTACAAGCGGGTTTTTAAGTGCTCTGGAGTCATTTCGTTGCAAGCGGGTTTTTAAGTGCTCTGGAGTCATTTCGTTGCAAGCGGGTTTTTACATACTTCTCAGACATTTCACTGGAAGTGGGTTTTTTAAGTGCTCTGCAGTCATTTTGTTGCAAGCGGGTTTTTAAGTACTCTGGAGTCATTTCGTTGCAAGCGGGTTTTTAAGTGCTCTGGAGTCATTTCGTTGCAAGCGGGTTTTTAAGTGCTCTGGAGTCATTTCGTTGCACGCGGGTGTTTAAGTGCTCTGGAGTCATTTCGTTGCAAGCGGGTTTTTAAGTGCTCTGGAGTCATTTCGTTGCAAGCGGGTTTTTAAGTGTTCTGGACTCATTTCGTTGCAAGCGGGTTTTTAAGTGCTCTGGACTCATTTCGTTGCAAGCGGGTTTTTAAGTGCTCTGGAGTCATTTCGTTGCAAGCGGGTTTTTAAGTGCTCTGGAGTCATTTCGTTGCAAGCGGGTTTTTAAGTGCTCTGGAGTCATTTCGTTGCAAGCGGGTTTTTAAGTGCTCTGGAGTCATTTCGTTGCAAGCGGGTTTTTAAGTGCTCTGGAGTCATTTCGTTGCAAGCGGGTTTTTAAGTGCTCTGGAGTCATTTCGTTGCAAGCGGGTTTTTAAGTGCTCTGGAGTCATTTCGTTGCAAGCGGGTTTTTAAGTGCTCTGGAGTCATTTCGTTGCACGCGGGTGTTTAAGTGCTCTGGAGTCATTTCGTTGCAAGCGGGTTTTTAAGTGCTCTGGAGTCATTTCGTTGCAAGCGGGTTTTTAAGTGTTCTGGACTCATTTCGTTGCAAGCGGGTTTTTAAGTGCTCTGGAGTCATTTCGTTGCAAGCGGGTTTTTAAGTGCTCTGGAGTCATTTCGTTGCAAGCGGGTTTTTAAGTGCTCTGGAGTCATTTCGTTGCAAGCGGGTTTTTAAGTGCTCTGGAGTCATTTCGTTGCAAGCGGGTTTTTAAGTGCTCTGGAGTCATTTCGTTGCAAGCGGGTTTTTAAGTGCTCTGGAGTCATTTCGTTGCAAGCGGGTTTTTAAGTGCTCTGGAGTCATTTCGTTGCAAGCGGGTTTTTAAGTGCTCTGGAGTCATTTCGTTACAAGCGGGTTTTTAAGTGCTCTGGAGTCATTTCGTTGCAAGCGGGTTTTTAAGTGCTCTGGAGTCATTTCGTTGCAAGCGGGTTTTTACATACTTCTCAGACATTTCACTGGAAGTGGGTTTTTTAAGTGCTCTGCAGTCATTTTGTTGCAAGCGGGTTTTTAAGTACTCTGGAGTCATTTCGTTGCAAGCGGGTTTTTAAGTGCTCTGGAGTCATTTCGTTGCAAGCGGGTTTTTAAGTGCTCTGGAGTCATTTCGTTGCACGCGGGTGTTTAAGTGCTCTGGAGTCATTTCGTTGCAAGCGGGTTTTTAAGTGCTCTGGAGTCATTTCGTTGCAAGCGGGTTTTTAAGTGTTCTGGACTCATTTCGTTGCAAGCGGGTTTTTAAGTGCTCTGGACTCATTTCGTTGCAAGCGGGTTTTTAAGTGCTCTGGAGTCATTTCGTTGCAAGCGGGTTTTTAAGTGCTCTGGAGTCATTTCGTTGCAAGCGGGTTTTTAAGTGTTCTGGAGTCATTTCGTTGCAAGCGGGTTTTTAAGTGCTCTGGAGTCATTTCGTTGCAAGCGGGTTTTTAAGTGCTCTGGAGTCATTTCGTTGCAAGCGGGTTTTTAAGTGCTCTGGAGTCATTTCGTTGCAAGCGGGTTTTTAAGTGCTCTGGAGTCATTTCGTTGCAAGCGGGTTTTTAAGTGCTCTGGAGTCATTTCGTTGCAATCGTGTTTTTAAGTGCTCTGGAGTCATTTCGTTGCAAGCGGGTTTTTAAGTGCTCTGGAGTCATTTCGTTGCAAGCGGGTTTTTAAGTGTTCTGGACTCATTTCGTTGCAAGCGGGTTTTTAAGTGCTCTGGAGTCATTTCGTTGCAAGCGGGTTTTTAAGTGCTCTGGAGTCATTTCGTTGCAAGCGGGTTTTTAAGTGCTCTGGAGTCATTTCGTTGCAAGCGGGTTTTTAAGTGTTCTGGACTCATTTCGTTGCAAGCGGGTTTTTAAGTGCTCTGGAGTCATTTCGTTGCAAGCGGGTTTTTAAGTGCTCTGGATTCATTTCGTTGCAAGCGGGTTTTTAAGTGCTCTGGAGTCATTTCGTTGCAAGCGGGTTTTTACATACTTCTCAGACATTTCACTGGAAGTGGGTTTTTTAAGTGCTCTGCAGTCATTTTGTTGCAAGCGGGTTTTTAAGTACTCTGGAGTCATTTCGTTGCAAGCGGGTGTTTAAGTGCTCTGGAGTCATTTCGTTGCAAGCGGGTTTTTAAGTGCTCTGGAGTCATTTCGTTGCACGCGGGTGTTTAAGTGCTCTGGAGTCATTTCGTTGCAAGCGGGTTTTTAAGTGCTCTGGAGTCATTTCGTTGCAAGCGGGTTTTTAAGTGCTCTGGAGTCATTTCGTTGCAAGCGGGTTTTTAAGTGCTCTGGAGTCATTTCGTTGCAAGCGGGTTTTTAAGTGCTCTGGAGTCATTTCGTTGCAAGCGGGTTTTTAAGTGCTCTGGAGTCATTTCGTTGCACGCGGGTGTTTAAGTGCTCTGGAGTCATTTCGTTGCAAGCGGGTTTTTAAGTGCTCTGGAGTCATTTCGTTGCAAGCGGGTTTTTAAGTGCTCTGGAGTCATTTCGTTGCACGCGGGTGTTTAAGTGCTCTGGAGTCATTTCGTTGCAAGCGGGTTTTTAAGTGCTCTGGAGTCATTTCGTTGCAAGCGGGTTTTTAAGTGCTCTGGAGTCATTTCGTTGCACGCGGGTGTTTAAGTGCTCTGGAGTCATTTCGTTGCAAGCGGGTTTTTAAGTGCTCTGGAGTCATTTCGTTGCAAGCGGGTTTTTAAGTGTTCTGGACTCATTTCGTTGCAAGCGGGTTTTTAAGTGCTCTGGAGTCATTTCGTTGCAAGCGGGTTTTTAAGTGCTCTGGAGTCATTTCGTTGCAAGCGGGTTTTTAAGTGTTCTGGAGTCATTTCGTTGCAAGCGGGTTTTTAAGTGCTCTGGAGTCATTTCGTTGCGAGCGGGTTTTTAAGTGCTCTGGAGTCATTTCGTTGCAAGCGGGTTTTTAAGTGCTCTGAAGGTATTTCGTTGTAAGCGGGTTTTTCAGTGCTCTGGAGTCATTTCGTTGCAAGCGGTTCTTTACGTGCTCTGGAGTCATTTCATTGCAAGCGGGTTTTTACATACTTCTCAGACATTTCACTGGAAGCGGGTTTTTTAAGTGCTCTGGAGTCATTTCGTTGCAAGCGGGTTTTTAAGTACTCTGGAGTCATTTCGTTGCAAGCGGGTTTTTAAGTGCTCTGGAGTCATTTCGTTGCAAGCGGGTTTTTAAGTGCTCTGGAGTCATTTCGTTGCAAGCGGGTGTTTAAGTGCTCTGGAGTCATTTCGTTGCAAGCGGGTTTTTAAGTGTTCTGGAGTCATTTCGTTGCAAGCGGGTTTTTAAGTGCTCTGGAGCCATTTCGTTGCAAGCGGGTTTTTAAGTGCTCTGGAGTCATTTCGTTGCAAGCGGGTTTTTAAGTGCTCTGGAGTCATTTCGTTGCAAGCGGGTTTTTAAGTGCTCTGGAGTCATTTCGTTGCAAGCGGGTTTTTAAGTGCTCTGGAGTCATTTCGTTGCAAGCGGGTTTTTAAGTGCTCTGGAGTCATTTCGTTGCACGCGGGTGTTTAAGTGCTCTGGAGTCATTTCGTTGCAAGCGGGTTTTTAAGTGCTCTGGAGTCATTTCGTTGCAAGCGGGTTTTTAAGTGCTCTGGATTCATTTCGTTGCAAGCGGGTTTTTAAGTGCTCTGGAGTCATTTCGTTGCAAGCGGGTTTTTACATACTTCTCAGACATTTCACTGGAAGTGGGTTTTTTAAGTGCTCTGCAGTCATTTTGTTGCAAGCGGGTTTTTAAGTACTCTGGAGTCATTTCGTTGCAAGCGGGTGTTTAAGTGCTCTGGAGTCATTTCGTTGCAAGCGGGTTTTTAAGTGCTCTGGAGTCATTTCGTTGCACGCGGGTGTTTAAGTGCTCTGGAGTCATTTCGTTGCAAGCGGGTTTTTAAGTGCTCTGGAGTCATTTCGTTGCAAGCGGGTTTTTAAGTGCTCTGGAGTCATTTCGTTGCAAGCGGGTTTTTAAGTGCTCTGGAGTCATTTCGTTGCAAGCGGGTTTTTAAGTGCTCTGGAGTCATTTCGTTGCAAGCGGGTTTTTAAGTGCTCTGGAGTCATTTCGTTGCACGCGGGTGTTTAAGTGCTCTGGAGTCATTTCGTTGCAAGCGGGTTTTTAAGTGCTCTGGAGTCATTTCGTTGCAAGCGGGTTTTTAAGTGCTCTGGAGTCATTTCGTTGCACGCGGGTGTTTAAGTGCTCTGGAGTCATTTCGTTGCAAGCGGGTTTTTAAGTGCTCTGGAGTCATTTCGTTGCAAGCGGGTTTTTAAGTGCTCTGGAGTCATTTCGTTGCACGCGGGTGTTTAAGTGCTCTGGAGTCATTTCGTTGCAAGCGGGTTTTTAAGTGCTCTGGAGTCATTTCGTTGCAAGCGGGTTTTTAAGTGTTCTGGACTCATTTCGTTGCAAGCGGGTTTTTAAGTGCTCTGGAGTCATTTCGTTGCAAGCGGGTTTTTAAGTGCTCTGGAGTCATTTCGTTGCAAGCGGGTTTTTAAGTGTTCTGGAGTCATTTCGTTGCAAGCGGGTTTTTAAGTGCTCTGGAGTCATTTCGTTGCGAGCGGGTTTTTAAGTGCTCTGGAGTCATTTCGTTGCAAGCGGGTTTTTAAGTGCTCTGAAGGTATTTCGTTGTAAGCGGGTTTTTCAGTGCTCTGGAGTCATTTCGTTGCAAGCGGTTCTTTACGTGCTCTGGAGTCATTTCATTGCAAGCGGGTTTTTACATACTTCTCAGACATTTCACTGGAAGCGGGTTTTTTAAGTGCTCTGGAGTCATTTCGTTGCAAGCGGGTTTTTAAGTACTCTGGAGTCATTTCGTTGCAAGCGGGTTTTTAAGTGCTCTGGAGTCATTTCGTTGCAAGCGGGTTTTTAAGTGCTCTGGAGTCATTTCGTTGCAAGCGGGTGTTTAAGTGCTCTGGAGTCATTTCGTTGCAAGCGGGTTTTTAAGTGTTCTGGAGTCATTTCGTTGCAAGCGGGTTTTTAAGTGCTCTGGAGCCATTTCGTTGCAAGCGGGTTTTTAAGTGCTCTGGAGTCATTTCGTTGCAAGCGGGTTTTTAAGTGCTCTGGAGTCATTTCGTTGCAAGCGGGTTTTTAAGTGCTCTGGAGTCATTTCGTTGCAAGCGGGTTTTTAAGTGCTCTGGAGTCATTTCGTTGCAAGCGGGTTTTTAAGTGCTCTGGAGTCATTTCGTTGCACGCGGGTGTTTAAGTGCTCTGGAGTCATTTCGTTGCAAGCGGGTTTTTAAGTGCTCTGGAGTCATTTCGTTGCAAGCGGGTTTTTAAGTGTTCTGGACTCATTTCGTTGCAAGCGGGTTTTTAAGTGCTCTGGAGTCATTTCGTTGCAAGCGGGTTTTTAAGTGCTCTGGAGTCATTTCGTTGCAAGCGGGTTTTTAAGTGCTCTGGAGTCATTTCGTTGCAAGCGGGTTTTTAAGTGCTCTGGAGTCATTTCGTTGCAAGCGGGTTTTTAAGTGCTCTGGAGTCATTTCGTTGCAAGCGGGTTTTTAAGTGCTCTGGAGTCATTTCGTTGCAAGCGGGTTTTTAAGTGCTCTGGAGTCATTTCGTTGCAAGCGGGTTTTTAAGTGCTCTGGAGTCATTTCGTTACAAGCGGGTTTTTAAGTGCTCTGGAGTCATTTCGTTGCAAGCGGGTTTTTAAGTGCTCTGGAGTCATTTCGTTGCAAGCGGGTTTTTACATACTTCTCAGACATTTCACTGGAAGTGGGTTTTTTAAGTGCTCTGCAGTCATTTTGTTGCAAGCGGGTTTTTAAGTACTCTGGAGTCATTTCGTTGCAAGCGGGTTTTTAAGTGCTCTGGAGTCATTTCGTTGCAAGCGGGTTTTTAAGTGCTCTGGAGTCATTTCGTTGCACGCGGGTGTTTAAGTGCTCTGGAGTCATTTCGTTGCAAGCGGGTTTTTAAGTGCTCTGGAGTCATTTCGTTGCAAGCGGGTTTTTAAGTGTTCTGGACTCATTTCGTTGCAAGCGGGTTTTTAAGTGTTCTGGACTCATTTCGTTGCAAGCGGGTTTTTAAGTGCTCTGGAGTCATTTCGTTGCAAGCGGGTTTTTAAGTGCTCTGGAGTCATTTCGTTGCAAGCGGGTTTTTAAGTGTTCTGGAGTCATTTCGTTGCAAGCGGGTTTTTAAGTGCTCTGGAGTCATTTCGTTGCAAGCGGGTTTTTAAGTGCTCTGGAGTCATTTCGTTGCAAGCGGGTTTTTAAGTGCTCTGGAGTCATTTCGTTGCAAGCGGGTTTTTAAGTGCTCTGGAGTCATTTCGTTGCAAGCGGGTTTTTAAGTGCTCTGGAGTCATTTCGTTGCACGCGGGTGTTTAAGTGCTCTGGAGTCATTTCGTTGCAAGCGGGTTTTTAAGTGCTCTGGAGTCATTTCGTTGCAAGCGGGTTTTTAAGTGTTCTGGACTCATTTCGTTGCAAGCGGGTTTTTAAGTGCTCTGGAGTCATTTCGTTGCAAGCGGGTTTTTAAGTGCTCTGGAGTCATTTCGTTGCAAGCGGGTTTTTAAGTGCTCTGGAGTCATTTCGTTGCAAGCGGGTTTTTAAGTGCTCTGGAGTCATTTCGTTGCAAGCGGGTTTTTAAGTGCTCTGGAGTCATTTCGTTGCAAGCGGGTTTTTAAGTGCTCTGGAGTCATTTCGTTGCAAGCGGGTTTTTAAGTGCTCTGGAGTCATTTCGTTGCAAGCGGGTTTTTAAGTGCTCTGGAGTCATTTCGTTACAAGCGGGTTTTTAAGTGCTCTGGAGTCATTTCGTTGCAAGCGGGTTTTTAAGTGCTCTGGAGTCATTTCGTTGCAAGCGGGTTTTTACATACTTCTCAGACATTTCACTGGAAGTGGGTTTTTTAAGTGCTCTGCAGTCATTTTGTTGCAAGCGGGTTTTTAAGTACTCTGGAGTCATTTCGTTGCAAGCGGGTTTTTAAGTGCTCTGGAGTCATTTCGTTGCAAGCGGGTTTTTAAGTGCTCTGGAGTCATTTCGTTGCACGCGGGTGTTTAAGTGCTCTGGAGTCATTTCGTTGCAAGCGGGTTTTTAAGTGCTCTGGAGTCATTTCGTTGCAAGCGGGTTTTTAAGTGTTCTGGACTCATTTCGTTGCAAGCGGGTTTTTAAGTGCTCTGGACTCATTTCGTTGCAAGCGGGTTTTTAAGTGCTCTGGAGTCATTTCGTTGCAAGCGGGTTTTTAAGTGCTCTGGAGTCATTTCGTTGCAAGCGGGTTTTTAAGTGTTCTGGAGTCATTTCGTTGCAAGCGGGTTTTTAAGTGCTCTGGAGTCATTTCGTTGCAAGCGGGTTTTTAAGTGCTCTGGAGTCATTTCGTTGCAAGCGGGTTTTTAAGTGCTCTGGAGTCATTTCGTTGCAAGCGGGTTTTTAAGTGCTCTGGAGTCATTTCGTTGCAAGCGGGTTTTTAAGTGCTCTGGAGTCATTTCGTTGCAATCGTGTTTTTAAGTGCTCTGGAGTCATTTCGTTGCACGCGGGTTTTTAAGTGCTCTGGAGTCATTTCGTTGCAAGCGGGTTTTTAAGTGTTCTGGACTCATTTCGTTGCAAGCGGGTTTTTAAGTGCTCTGGAGTCATTTCGTTGCAAGCGGGTTTTTAAGTGCTCTGGAGTCATTTCGTTGCAAGCGGGTTTTTAAGTGCTCTGGAGTCATTTCGTTGCAAGCGGGTTTTTAAGTGTTCTGGACTCATTTCGTTGCAAGCGGGTTTTTAAGTGCTCTGGAGTCATTTCGTTGCAAGCGGGTTTTTAAGTGCTCTGGATTCATTTCGTTGCAAGCGGGTTTTTAAGTGCTCTGGAGTCATTTCGTTGCAAGCGGGTTTTTACATACTTCTCAGACATTTCACTGGAAGTGGGTTTTTTAAGTGCTCTGCAGTCATTTTGTTGCAAGCGGGTTTTTAAGTACTCTGGAGTCATTTCGTTGCAAGCGGGTGTTTAAGTGCTCTGGAGTCATTTCGTTGCAAGCGGGTTTTTAAGTGCTCTGGAGTCATTTCGTTGCACGCGGGTGTTTAAGTGCTCTGGAGTCATTTCGTTGCAAGCGGGTTTTTAAGTGCTCTGGAGTCATTTCGTTGCAAGCGGGTTTTTAAGTGCTCTGGAGTCATTTCGTTGCAAGCGGGTTTTTAAGTGCTCTGGAGTCATTTCGTTGCAAGCGGGTTTTTAAGTGCTCTGGAGTCATTTCGTTGCAAGCGGGTTTTTAAGTGCTCTGGAGTCATTTCGTTGCACGCGGGTGTTTAAGTGCTCTGGAGTCATTTCGTTGCAAGCGGGTTTTTAAGTGCTCTGGAGTCATTTCGTTGCAAGCGGGTTTTTAAGTGCTCTGGAGTCATTTCGTTGCACGCGGGTGTTTAAGTGCTCTGGAGTCATTTCGTTGCAAGCGGGTTTTTAAGTGCTCTGGAGTCATTTCGTTGCAAGCGGGTTTTTAAGTGCTCTGGAGTCATTTCGTTGCACGCGGGTGTTTAAGTGCTCTGGAGTCATTTCGTTGCAAGCGGGTTTTTAAGTGCTCTGGAGTCATTTCGTTGCAAGCGGGTTTTTAAGTGTTCTGGACTCATTTCGTTGCAAGCGGGTTTTTAAGTGCTCTGGAGTCATTTCGTTGCAAGCGGGTTTTTAAGTGCTCTGGAGTCATTTCGTTGCAAGCGGGTTTTTAAGTGTTCTGGAGTCATTTCGTTGCAAGCGGGTTTTTAAGTGCTCTGGAGTCATTTCGTTGCGAGCGGGTTTTTAAGTGCTCTGGAGTCATTTCGTTGCAAGCGGGTTTTTAAGTGCTCTGAAGGTATTTCGTTGTAAGCGGGTTTTTCAGTGCTCTGGAGTCATTTCGTTGCAAGCGGTTCTTTACGTGCTCTGGAGTCATTTCATTGCAAGCGGGTTTTTACATACTTCTCAGACATTTCACTGGAAGCGGGTTTTTTAAGTGCTCTGGAGTCATTTCGTTGCAAGCGGGTTTTTAAGTACTCTGGAGTCATTTCGTTGCAAGCGGGTTTTTAAGTGCTCTGGAGTCATTTCGTTGCAAGCGGGTTTTTAAGTGCTCTGGAGTCATTTCGTTGCAAGCGGGTGTTTAAGTGCTCTGGAGTCATTTCGTTGCAAGCGGGTTTTTAAGTGCTCTGGAGTCATTTCGTTGCAAGCGGGTTTTTAAGTGCTCTGGAGTCATTTCGTTGCAAGCGGGTTTTTAAGTGCTCTGGAGTCATTTCGTTGCAAGCGGGTGTTTAAGTGCTCTGGAGTCATTTCGTTGCAAGCGGGTTTTTAAGTGCTCTGGAGTCATTTCGTTGCAAGCGGGTTTTTACGTGCTCTGGAGTCATTTCATTGCAAGCGGGTTTTTACATACTTCTCAGACATTTCACTGGAAGTGGGTTTTTTAAGTGCTCTGGAGTCATTTTGTTGCAGGCGGGTTTTTAAGTGCTCTGGAGTCATTTCGTTGCAAGCGGGTTTTTAAGTGCTCTGGAGTCATTTCGTTGCAAGCGGGTTTTTACATACTTCTCAGACATTTCACTGGAAGTGGGTTTTTTAAGTGCTCTGGAGTCATTTTGTTGCAAGCGGGTTTTTAAGTGCTCTGGAGTCATTTCGTTGCAAGCGGGTTTTTAAGTGCTCTGAAGGTATTTCGTTGTAAGCGGGTTTTTCAGTGCTCTGGAGTCATTTCGTTGCAAGCGGTTTTTTACGTGCTCTGGAGTCATTTCATTGCAAGCGGGTTTTTACATACTTCTCAGACATTTCACTGGAAGCGGGTTTTTTAAGTGCTCTGGAGTCATTTCGTTGCAAGCGGGTTTTTAAGTACTCTGGAGTCATTTCGTTGCAAGCGGGTTTTTAAGTGCTCTGGAGTCATTTCGTTGCAAGCGGGTTTTTAAGTGCTCTGGAGTCATTTCGTTGCAAGCGGGTGTTTAAGTGCTCTGGAGTCATTTCGTTGCAAGCGGGTTTTTAAGTGCTCTGGAGTCATTTCGTTGCAAGCGGGTTTTTAAGTGCTCTGGAGTCATTTCGTTGCAAGCGGGTTTTTAAGTGCTCTGGAGTCATTTCGTTGCAAGCGGGTGTTTAAGTGCTCTGGAGTCATTTCGTTGCAAGCGGGTTTTTAAGTGCTCTGGAGTCATTTCGTTGCAAGCGGGTTTTTACGTGCTCTGGAGTCATTTCATTGCAAGCGGGTTTTTACATACTTCTCAGACATTTCACTGGAAGTGGGTTTTTTAAGTGCTCTGGAGTCATTTTGTTGCAAGCGGGTTTTTAAGTGCTCTGGAGTCATTTCGTTGCAAGCGGGTTATTAAGTGCTCTGGAGTCATTTCGTTGCAAGCGGGTTTTTACATACTTCTCAGACATTTCACTGGAAGTGGGTTTTTTAAGTGCTCTGGAGTCATTTTGTTGCAAGCGGGTTTTTAAGTGCTCTGGAGTCATTTCGTTGCAAGCGGGTTTTTAAGTGTTCTGGACTCATTTCGTTGCAAGCGGGTTTTTACATACTTCTCAGACATTTCACTGGAAGTGGGTTTTTTAAGTGCTCTGGAGTCAGTTCGTTGCAAGCGGGTTTTTAAGTGTTCTGGACTCATTTCGTTGCAAGCGGGTTTTTACATACTTCTCAGACATTTCACTGGAAGTGGGTTTTTTAAGTGCTCTGGAGTCATTTCGTTGCAAGCGGGTTTTTAAGTGCTCTGGAGTCATTTCGTTGCAAGCGGGTTTTTAAGTGTTCTGGACTCATTTCGTTGCAAGCGGGTTTTTAAGTGCTCTGGAGTCATTTCGTTGCAAGCGGGTTTTTAAGTGCTCTGGAGTCATTTCGTTGCAAGCGGGTTTTTAAGTGCTCTGGAGTCATTTCGTTGCAAGCGGGTTTTTAAGTGTTCTGGACTCATTTCGTTGTAAGCGGGTTTTTAAGTGCTCTGGAGTCATTTCGTTGCAAGCGGGTTTTTAAGTGCTCTGGAGTCATTTCGTTGCAAGCGGGTTTTTAAGTGCTCTGGAGTCATTTCATTGCAAGCGGGTTTTTACATACTTCTCAGACATTTCACTGGAAGTGGGTTTTTTAAGTGCTCTGCAGTCATTTTGTTGCAAGCGGGTTTTTAAGTACTCTGGAGTCATTTCGTTGCAAGCGGGTTTTTAAGTGCTCTGGAGTCATTTCGTTGCAAGCGGGTTTTTAAGTGCTCTGGAGTCATTTCGTTGCACGCGGGTGTTTAAGTGCTCTGGAGTCATTTCGTTGCAAGCGGGTTTTTAAGTGCTCTGGAGTCATTTCGTTGCAAGCGGGTTTTTAAGTGTTCTGGACTCATTTCGTTGCAAGCGGGTTTTTAAGTGCTCTGGAGTCATTTCGTTGCAAGCGAGTTTTTAAGTGCTCTGGAGTCATTTCGTTGCAAGCGGGTTTTTAAGTGCTCTGGAGTCATTTCGTTGCAAGCGGGTTTTTAAGTGCTCTGGAGTCATTTCGTTGCAAGCGGGTTTTTAAGTGCTCTGGAGTCATTTCGTTGCAAGCGGGTTTTTAAGTGCTCTGGAGTCATTTCGTTGCAAGCGGGTTTTTAAGTGCTCTGGAGTCATTTCGTTGCAAGCGGGTTTTTAAGTGCTCTGGAGTCATTTCGTTGCAAGCGGGTTTTTAAGTGCTCTGGAGTCATTTCGTTGCAAGCGGGTTTTTAAGTGCTCTGGAGTCATTTCGTTGCAAGCGGGTTTTTACATACTTCTCAGACATTTCACTGGAAGTGGGTTTTTTAAGTGCTCTGCAGTCATTTTGTTGCAAGCGGGTTTTTAAGTACTCTGGAGTCATTTCGTTGCAAGCGGGTTTTTAAGTGCTCTGGAGTCATTTCGTTGCAAGCGGGTTTTTAAGTGCTCTGGAGTCATTTCGTTGCACGCGGGTGTTTAAGTGCTCTGGAGTCATTTCGTTGCAAGCGGGTTTTTAAGTGCTCTGGAGTCATTTCGTTGCAAGCGGGTTTTTAAGTGTTCTGGACTCATTTCGTTGCAAGCGGGTTTTTAAGTGCTCTGGAGTCATTTCGTTGCAAGCGGGTTTTTAAGTGCTCTGGAGTCATTTCGTTGCAAGCGGGTTTTTAAGTGTTCTGGAGTCATTTCGTTGCAAGCGGGTTTTTAAGTGCTCTGGAGTCATTTCGTTGCAAGCGGGTTTTTAAGTGCTCTGGAGTCATTTCGTTGCAAGCGGGTTTTTAAGTGCTCTGGAGTCATTTCGTTGCAAGCGGGTTTTTAAGTGCTCTGGAGTCATTTCGTTGCAAGCGGGTTTTTAAGTGCTCTGGAGTCATTTCGTTGCAATCGTGTTTTTAAGTGCTCTGGAGTCATTTCGTTGCAAGCGGGTTTTTAAGTGCTCTGGAGTCATTTCGTTGCAAGCGGGTTTTTAAGTGCTCTGGAGTCATTTCGTTGCAAGCGGGTTTTTAAGTGTTCTGGACTCATTTCGTTGCAAGCGGGTTTTTAAGTGCTCTGGAGTCATTTCGTTGCAAGCGGGTTTTTAAGTGCTCTGGAGTCATTTCGTTGCAAGCGGGTTTTTAAGTGCTCTTGAGTCATTTCGTTGCAAGCGGGTTTTTAAGTGTTCTGGACTCATTTCGTTGCAAGCGGGTTATTAAGTGCTCTGGAGTCATTTCGTTGCAAGCGGGTTTTTAAGTGCTCTGGAGTCATTTCGTTGCAAGCGGGTTTTTAAGTGCTCTGGAGTCATTTCGTTGCAAGCGGGTTTTTACATACTTCTCAGACATTTCACTGGAAGTGGGTTTTTTAAGTGCTCTGCAGTCATTTTGTTGCAAGCGGGTTTTTAAGTACTCTGGAGTCATTTCGTTGCAAGCGGGTTTTTAAGTGCTCTGGAGTCATTTCGTTGCAAGCGGGTTTTTAAGTGCTCTGGAGTCATTTCGTTGCACGCGGGTGTTTAAGTGCTCTGGAGTCATTTCGTTGCAAGCGGGTTTTTAAGTGCTCTGGAGTCATTTCGTTGCAAGCGGGTTTTTAAGTGTTCTGGACTCATTTCGTTGCAAGCGGGTTTTTAAGTGCTCTGGAGTCATTTCGTTGCAAGCGGGTTTTTAAGTGCTCTGGAGTCATTTCGTTGCAAGCGGGTTTTTAAGTGTTCTGGAGTCATTTCGTTGCAAGCGGGTTTTTAAGTACTCTGGAGCCATTTCGTTGCAAGCGGGTTTTTAAGTGCTCTGGAGTCATTTCGTTGCAAGCGGGTTTTTAAGTGCTCTGGAGTCATTTCGTTGCAAGCGGGTTTTTAAGTGCTCTGGAGTCATTTCGTTGCAAGCGGGTTTTTAAGTGCTCTGGAGTCATTTCGTTGCAAGCGGGTTTTTAAGTGCTCTGGAGTCATTTCGTTGCACGCAGGTGTTTAAGTGCTCTGGAGTCATTTCGTTGCAAGCGGGTTTTTAAGTGCTCTGGAGTCATTTCGTTGCAAGCGGGTTTTTAAGTGTTCTGGACTCATTATTTGCAAGCGGGTTTTTAAGTGCTCTGGAGTCATTTCGTTGCAAGCGGGTTTTTAAGTGCTCTGGAGTCATTTCGTTGCAAGCGGGTTTTTAAGTGCTCTGGAGTCATTTCGTTGCAAGCGGGTTTTTAAGTGCTCTGGAGTCATTTCGTTGCAAGCGGGTTTTTAAGTGCTCTGGAGTCATTTCGTTGCAAGCGGGTTTTTAAGTGCTCTGGAGTCATTTCGTTGCAAGCGGGTTTTTAAGTGCTCTGGAGTCATTTCGTTGCAAGCGGGTTTTTAAGTGCTCTGGAGTCATTTCGTTACAAGCGGGTTTTTAAGTGCTCTGGAGTCATTTCGTTGCAAGCGGGTTTTTAAGTGCTCTGGAGTCATTTCGTTGCAAGCGGGTTTTTACATACTTCTCAGACATTTCACTGGAAGTGGGTTTTTTAAGTGCTCTGCAGTCATTTTGTTGCAAGCGGGTTTTTAAGTACTCTGGAGTCATTTCGTTGCAAGCGGGTTTTTAAGTGCTCTGGAGTCATTTCGTTGCAAGCGGGTTTTTAAGTGCTCTGGAGTCATTTCGTTGCACGCGGGTGTTTAAGTGCTCTGGAGTCATTTCGTTGCAAGCGGGTTTTTAAGTGCTCTGGAGTCATTTCGTTGCAAGCGGGTTTTTAAGTGTTCTGGACTCATTTCGTTGCAAGCGGGTTTTTAAGTGCTCTGGACTCATTTCGTTGCAAGCGGGTTTTTAAGTGCTCTGGAGTCATTTCGTTGCAAGCGGGTTTTTAAGTGCTCTGGAGTCATTTCGTTGCAAGCGGGTTTTTAAGTGTTCTGGAGTCATTTCGTTGCAAGCGGGTTTTTAAGTGCTCTGGAGTCATTTCGTTGCAAGCGGGTTTTTAAGTGCTCTGGAGTCATTTCGTTGCAAGCGGGTTTTTAAGTGCTCTGGAGTCATTTCGTTGCAAGCGGGTTTTTAAGTGCTCTGGAGTCATTTCGTTGCAAGCGGGTTTTTAAGTGCTCTGGAGTCATTTCGTTGCAATCGTGTTTTTAAGTGCTCTGGAGTCATTTCGTTGCAAGCGGGTTTTTAAGTGCTCTGGAGTCATTTCGTTGCAAGCGGGTTTTTAAGTGTTCTGGACTCATTTCGTTGCAAGCGGGTTTTTAAGTGCTCTGGAGTCATTTCGTTGCAAGCGGGTTTTTAAGTGCTCTGGAGTCATTTCGTTGCAAGCGGGTTTTTAAGTGCTCTGGAGTCATTTCGTTGCAAGCGGGTTTTTAAGTGTTCTGGACTCATTTCGTTGCAAGCGGGTTTTTAAGTGCTCTGGAGTCATTTCGTTGCAAGCGGGTTTTTAAGTGCTCTGGAGTCATTTCGTTGCAAGCGGGTTTTTAAGTGCTCTGGAGTCATTTCGTTGCAAGCGGGTTTTTACATACTTCTCAGACATTTCACTGGAAGTGGGTTTTTTAAGTGCTCTGCAGTCATTTTGTTGCAAGCGGGTTTTTAAGTACTCTGGAGTCATTTCGTTGCAAGCGGGTGTTTAAGTGCTCTGGAGTCATTTCGTTGCAAGCGGGTTTTTAAGTGCTCTGGAGTCATTTCGTTGCACGCGGGTGTTTAAGTGCTCTGGAGTCATTTCGTTGCAAGCGGGTTTTTAAGTGCTCTGGAGTCATTTCGTTGCAAGCGGGTTTTTAAGTGCTCTGGAGTCATTTCGTTGCAAGCGGGTTTTTAAGTGCTCTGGAGTCATTTCGTTGCAAGCGGGTTTTTAAGTGCTCTGGAGTCATTTCGTTGCAAGCGGGTTTTTAAGTGCTCTGGAGTCATTTCGTTGCACGCGGGTGTTTAAGTGCTCTGGAGTCATTTCGTTGCAAGCGGGTTTTTAAGTGCTCTGGAGTCATTTCGTTGCAAGCGGGTTTTTAAGTGCTCTGGAGTCATTTCGTTGCACGCGGGTGTTTAAGTGCTCTGGAGTCATTTCGTTGCAAGCGGGTTTTTAAGTGCTCTGGAGTCATTTCGTTGCAAGCGGGTTTTTAAGTGCTCTGGAGTCATTTCGTTGCACGCGGGTGTTTAAGTGCTCTGGAGTCATTTCGTTGCAAGCGGGTTTTTAAGTGCTCTGGAGTCATTTCGTTGCAAGCGGGTTTTTAAGTGTTCTGGACTCATTTCGTTGCAAGCGGGTTTTTAAGTGCTCTGGAGTCATTTCGTTGCAAGCGGGTTTTTAAGTGCTCTGGAGTCATTTCGTTGCAAGCGGGTTTTTAAGTGTTCTGGAGTCATTTCGTTGCAAGCGTGTTTTTAAGTGCTCTGGAGTCATTTCGTTGCGAGCGGGTTTTTAAGTGCTCTGGAGTCATTTCGTTGCAAGCGGGTTTTTAAGTGCTCTGAAGGTATTTCGTTGTAAGCGGGTTTTTCAGTGCTCTGGAGTCATTTCGTTGCAAGCGGTTCTTTACGTGCTCTGGAGTCATTTCATTGCAAGCGGGTTTTTACATACTTCTCAGACATTTCACTGGAAGCGGGTTTTTTAAGTGCTCTGGAGTCATTTCGTTGCAAGCGGGTTTTTAAGTACTCTGGAGTCATTTCGTTGCAAGCGGGTTTTTAAGTGCTCTGGAGTCATTTCGTTGCAAGCGGGTTTTTAAGTGCTCTGGAGTCATTTCGTTGCAAGCGGGTGTTTAAGTGCTCTGGAGTCATTTCGTTGCAAGCGGGTTTTTAAGTGCTCTGGAGTCATTTCGTTGCAAGCGGGTTTTTAAGTGCTCTGGAGTCATTTCGTTGCAAGCGGGTTTTTAAGTGCTCTGGAGTCATTTCGTTGCAAGCGGGTGTTTAAGTGCTCTGGAGTCATTTCGTTGCAAGCGGGTTTTTAAGTGCTCTGGAGTCATTTCGTTGCAAGCGGGTTTTTACGTGCTCTGGAGTCATTTCATTGCAAGCGGGTTTTTACATACTTCTCAGACATTTCACTGGAAGTGGGTTTTTTAAGTGCTCTGGAGTCATTTTGTTGCAGGCGGGTTTTTAAGTGCTCTGGAGTCATTTCGTTGCAAGCGGGTTTTTAAGTGCTCTGGAGTCATTTCGTTGCAAGCGGGTTTTTACATACTTCTCAGACATTTCACTGGAAGTGGGTTTTTTAAGTGCTCTGGAGTCATTTTGTTGCAAGCGGGTTTTTAAGTGCTCTGGAGTCATTTCGTTGCAAGCGGGTTTTTAAGTGTTCTGGACTCATTTCGTTGCAAGCGGGTTTTTACATACTTCTCAGACATTTCACTGGAAGTGGGTTTTTTAAGTGCTCTGGAGTCAGTTCGTTGCAAGCGGGTTTTTAAGTGTTCTGGACTCATTTCGTTGCAAGCGGGTTTTTACATACTTCTCAGACATTTCACTGGAAGTGGGTTTTTTAAGTGCTCTGGAGTCATTTCGTTGCAAGCGGGTTTTTAAGTGCTCTGGAGTCATTTCGTTGCAAGCGGGTTTTTAAGTGTTCTGGACTCATTTCGTTGCAAGCGGGTTTTTAAGTGCTCTGGAGTCATTTCGTTGCAAGCGGGTTTTTAAGTGCTCTGGAGTCATTTCGTTGCAAGCGGGTTTTTAAGTGCTCTGGAGTCATTTCGTTGCAAGCGGGTTTTTAAGTGTTCTGGACTCATTTCGTTGCAAGCGGGTTTTTAAGTGCTCTGGAGTCATTTCGTTGCAAGCGGGTTTTTAAGTGCTCTGGAGTCATTTCGTTGCAAGCGGGTTTTTAAGTGCTCTGGAGTCATTTCATTGCAAGCGGGTTTTTACATACTTCTCAGACATTTCACTGGAAGTGGGTTTTTTAAGTGCTCTGCAGTCATTTTGTTGCAAGCGGGTTTTTAAGTACTCTGGAGTCATTTCGTTGTAAGCGGGTTTTTAAGTGCTCTGGAGTCATTTCGTTGCAAGCGGGTTTTTAAGTGCTCTGGAGTCATTTCGTTGCAAGCGGTTTTTAAGTGCTCTGGAGTCATTTCGTTGCAAGCGGGTTTTTAAGTGCTCTGGAGTCATTTCGTTGCAAGCGGGTTTTTAAGTGCTCTGAAGGCATTTCGTTGCAAGCGGGTTTTTAAGTGCTCTGGAGTCATTTCGTTGCAAGCGGGTTTTTGAGTGTCCTGGAGTCATTTCTTTGCAAACAGGTTTTTAAGTGCTCTGGAGTCATTTCGTTGCAAGCGGGTTTTTAAGTGCTCTGGAGTCATTTCGTTGCAAGCGGGTTTTTAAGTGCTCTGGAGTCATTTCGTTGCAAGCGGGTTTTTAAGTGCTCTGGAGTCATTTCGTTGCAAGCGGGTTTTTACGTGCTCTGGAGTCATTTCATTGCAAGCAGGTTTTTACATACTTCTCAGACATTTCACTGGAAGCGGGTTTTTTAAGTGCTCTGGAGTCATTTCGTTGCAAGAGGGTTTTTAAGTACTCTGGAGTCATTTCGTTGCAAGCGGGTTTTTAAGTGCTCTGGAGTCATTTCGTTGCAAGCGGGTTTTTAAGTGTTCTGGACTCATTTCGTTGCAAGCGGGTTTTTAAGTGCTCTGGAGTCATTTCGTTGCAAGCAGGTTTTTAAGTGCTCTGAAGTCATTTCGTTGCAAAAGGGTTTTTAAGTGCTCTGGAGTCATTTCGTTGCAAGCGGGTTTTTACGTGCTCTGGAGTCATTTCGTTGCAAGCGGGTTTTTAAGTGCTCTGGAGTCATTTCGTTGCAAGCGGGTTTTTAATTGCTCTGGAGTCATTTCGTTGCAAGCGGGTTTTTAAGTGTTCTGGAGTCATTTCGTTGCAAGCGGGTTTTTAAGTGCTCTTGAGTCATTTCGTTGCAAGCGGGTTTTTACGTGCTCTGGAGTCATTTCGTTGCAAGCGGGTTTTTAAGTGTTCTGGAGTCATTTCGTTGCAAGCGGGTTTTTAATTGCTCTGGAGTCATTTCGTTGCAAGCGGGTTTTTAAGTAGTCTGGAGTCATTTCGTTGCAAGCGGGTTTTTAAGTGCTCTGGAGTCATTTCGTTGCAAGCGGGTTTTTAAGTGCTCTGGAGTCATTTCGTTGCAAGCGGGTTTTTAAGTGCTCTGGAGTCATTTCGTTGCAAGCGGGTTTTTAAGTGCTCTGGAGTCATTTCGTTGCAAGCGGGTTTTTAAGTGTTCTGGAGTCATTTCGTTGCAAGCGGGTTTTTAAGTGCTCTGGAGTCATTTCGTTGCAAGCGGGTTTTTAAGTGCTCTGGAGTCATTTCGTTGCAAGCGGGTTTTTAAGTGCTCTGGAGTCATTTCGTTGCAAGCGGGTTTTTAAGTGCTCTGGAGTCATTTAGTTGCAAGCGGGTTTTTAAGTGCTCTGGAGTCATTTCGTTGCAAGCGGGTTTTTAAGTGCTCTGGAGTCATTTCGTTGCAAGCGGGTTTTTAAGTGCTCTGGAGTCATTTCGATGCAAGCGGGTTTTTAAGTGCTCTGGAGTCATTTCGTTGCGAGCGGGTTTTTAAGTGCTCTGGAGTCATTTCGTTGCAAGCGGGTTTTTAAGTGCTCTGAAGGTATTTCGTTGTAAGCGGGTTTTTCAGTGCTCTGGAGTCATTTCGTTGCAAGCGGTTTTTTACGTGCTCTGGAGTCATTTCATTGCAAGCGGGTTTTTACATACTTCTCAGACATTTCACTGGAAGCGGGTTTTTTAAGTGCTCTGGAGTCATTTCGTTGCAAGCGGGTTTTTAAGTACTCTGGAGTCATTTCGTTGCAAGCGGGTTTTTAAGTGCTCTGGAGTCATTTCGTTGCAAGCGGGTTTTTAAGTGCTCTGGAGTCATTTCGTTGCAAGCGGGTGTTTAAGTGCTCTGGAGTCATTTCGTTGCAAGCGGGTTTTTAAGTGCTCTGGAGTCATTTCGTTGCAAGCGGGTTTTTAAGTGCTCTGGAGTCATTTCGTTGCAAGCGGGTTTTTAAGTGCTCTGGAGTCATTTCGTTGCAAGCGGGTGTTTAAGTGCTCTGGAGTCATTTCGTTGCAAGCGGGTTTTTAAGTGCTCTGGAGTCATTTCGTTGCAAGCGGGTTTTTACGTGCTCTGGAGTCATTTCATTGCAAGCGGGTTTTTACATACTTCTCAGACATTTCACTGGAAGTGGGTTTTTTAAGTGCTCTGGAGTCATTTTGTTGCAAGCGGGTTTTTAAGTGCTCTGGAGTCATTTCGTTGCAAGCGGGTTATTAAGTGCTCTGGAGTCATTTCGTTGCAAGCGGGTTTTTACATACTTCTCAGACATTTCACTGGAAGTGGGTTTTTTAAGTGCTCTGGAGTCATTTTGTTGCAAGCGGGTTTTTAAGTGCTCTGGAGTCATTTCGTTGCAAGCGGGTTTTTAAGTGTTCTGGACTCATTTCGTTGCAAGCGGGTTTTTACATACTTCTCAGACATTTCACTGGAAGTGGGTTTTTTAAGTGCTCTGGAGTCAGTTCGTTGCAAGCGGGTTTTTAAGTGTTCTGGACTCATTTCGTTGCAAGCGGGTTTTTACATACTTCTCAGACATTTCACTGGAAGTGGGTTTTTTAAGTGCTCTGGAGTCATTTCGTTGCAAGCGGGTTTTTAAGTGCTCTGGAGTCATTTCGTTGCAAGCGGGTTTTTAAGTGTTCTGGACTCATTTCGTTGCAAGCGGGTTTTTAAGTGCTCTAGAGTCATTTCGTTGCAAGCGGGTTTTTAAGTGCTCTGGAGTCATTTCGTTGCAAGCGGGTTTTTAAGTGCTCTGGAGTCATTTCGTTGCAAGCGGGTTTTTAAGTGTTCTGGACTCATTTCGTTGTAAGCGGGTTTTTAAGTGCTCTGGAGTCATTTCGTTGCAAGCGGGTTTTTAAGTGCTCTGGAGTCATTTCGTTGCAAGCGGGTTTTTAAGTGCTCTGGAGTCATTTCATTGCAAGCGGGTTTTTACATACTTCTCAGACATTTCACTGGAAGTGGGTTTTTTAAGTGCTCTGCAGTCATTTTGTTGCAAGCGGGTTTTTAAGTACTCTGGAGTCATTTCGTTGCAAGCGGGTTTTTAAGTGCTCTGGAGTCATTTCGTTGCAAGCGGGTTTTTAAGTGCTCTGGAGTCATTTCGTTGCACGCGGGTGTTTAAGTGCTCTGGAGTCATTTCGTTGCAAGCGGGTTTTTAAGTGCTCTGGAGTCATTTCGTTGCAAGCGGGTTTTTAAGTGTTCTGGACTCATTTCGTTGCAAGCGGGTTTTTAAGTGCTCTGGAGTCATTTCGTTGCAAGCGAGTTTTTAAGTGCTCTGGAGTCATTTCGTTGCAAGCGGGTTTTTAAGTGCTCTGGAGTCATTTCGTTGCAAGCGGGTTTTTAAGTGCTCTGGAGTCATTTCGTTGCAAGCGGGTTTTTAAGTGCTCTGGAGTCATTTCGTTGCAAGCGGGTTTTTAAGTGCTCTGGAGTCATTTCGTTGCAAGTGGGTTTTTAAGTGCTCTGGAGTCATTTCGTTGCAAGCGGGTTTTTAAGTGCTCTGGAGTCATTTCGTTGCAAGCGGGTTTTTAAGTGCTCTGGAGTCATTTCGTTGCAAGCGGGTTTTTAAGTGCTCTGGAGTCATTTCGTTGCAAGCGGGTTTTTACATACTTCTCAGACATTTCACTGGAAGTGGGTTTTTTAAGTGCTCTGCAGTCATTTTGTTGCAAGCGGGTTTTTAAGTACTCTGGAGTCATTTCGTTGCAAGCGGGTTTTTAAGTGCTCTGGAGTCATTTCGTTGCAAGCGGGTTTTTAAGTGCTCTGGAGTCATTTCGTTGCACGCGGGTGTTTAAGTGCTCTGGAGTCATTTCGTTGCAAGCGGGTTTTTAAGTGCTCTGGAGTCATTTCGTTGCAAGCGGGTTTTTAAGTGTTCTGGACTCATTTCGTTGCAAGCGGGTTTTTAAGTGCTCTGGAGTCATTTCGTTGCAAGCGGGTTTTTAAGTGCTCTGGAGTCATTTCGTTGCAAGCGGGTTTTTAAGTGTTCTGGAGTCATTTCGTTGCAAGCGGGTTTTTAAGTGCTCTGGAGTCATTTCGTTGCAAGCGGGTTTTTAAGTGCTCTGGAGTCATTTCGTTGCAAGCGGGTTTTTAAGTGCTCTGGAGTCATTTCGTTGCAAGCGGGTTTTTAAGTGCTCTGGAGTCATTTCGTTGCAAGCGGGTTTTTAAGTGCTCTGGAGTCATTTCGTTGCAATCGTGTTTTTAAGTGCTCTGGAGTCATTTCGTTGCAAGCGGGTTTTTAAGTGCTCTGGAGTCATTTCGTTGCAAGCGGGTTTTTAAGTGCTCTGGAGTCATTTCGTTGCAAGCGGGTTTTTAAGTGTTCTGGACTCATTTCGTTGCAAGCGGGTTTTTAAGTGCTCTGGAGTCATTTCGTTGCAAGCGGGTTTTTAAGTGCTCTGGAGTCATTTCGTTGCAAGCGGGTTTTTAAGTGCTCTGGAGTCATTTCGTTGCAAGCGGGTTTTTAAGTGTTCTGGACTCATTTCGTTGCAAGCGGGTTTTTAAGTGCTCTGGAGTCATTTCGTTGCAAGCGGGTTTTTAAGTGCTCTGGAGTCATTTCGTTGCAAGCGGGTTTTTAAGTGCTCTGGAGTCATTTCGTTGCAAGCGGGTTTTTACATACTTCTCAGACATTTCACTGGAAGTGGGTTTTTTAAGTGCTCTGCAGTCATTTTGTTGCAAGCGGGTTTTTAAGTACTCTGGAGTCATTTCGTTGCAAGCGGGTTTTTAAGTGCTCTGGAGTCATTTCGTTGCAAGCGGGTTTTTAAGTGCTCTGGAGTCATTTCGTTGCACGCGGGTGTTTAAGTGCTCTGGAGTCATTTCGTTGCAAGCGGGTTTTTAAGTGCTCTGGAGTCATTTCGTTGCAAGCGGGTTTTTAAGTGTTCTGGACTCATTTCGTTGCAAGCGGGTTTTTAAGTGCTCTGGAGTCATTTCGTTGCAAGCGGGTTTTTAAGTGCTCTGGAGTCATTTCGTTGCAAGCGGGTTTTTAAGTGTTCTGGAGTCATTTCGTTGCAAGCGGGTTTTTAAGTGCTCTGGAGCCATTTCGTTGCAAGCGGGTTTTTAAGTGCTCTGGAGTCATTTCGTTGCAAGCGGGTTTTTAAGTGCTCTGGAGTCATTTCGTTGCAAGCGGGTTTTTAAGTGCTCTGGAGTCATTTCGTTGCAAGCGGGTTTTTAAGTGCTCTGGAGTCATTTCGTTGCAAGCGGGTTTTTAAGTGCTCTGGAGTCATTTCGTTGCACGCGGGTGTTTAAGTGCTCTGGAGTCATTTCGTTGCAAGCGGGTTTTTAAGTGCTCTGGAGTCATTTCGTTGCAAGCGGGTTTTTAAGTGTTCTGGACTCATTTCGTTGCAAGCGGGTTTTTAAGTGCTCTGGAGTCATTTCGTTGCAAGCGGGTTTTTAAGTGCTCTGGAGTCATTTCGTTGCAAGCGGGTTTTTAAGTGCTCTGGAGTCATTTCGTTGCAAGCGGGTTTTTAAGTGCTCTGGAGTCATTTCGTTGCAAGCGGGTTTTTAAGTGCTCTGGAGTCATTTCGTTGCAATCGTGTTTTTAAGTGCTCTGGAGTCATTTCGTTGCAAGTGGGTTTTTAAGTGCTCTGGAGTCATTTCGTTGCAAGCGGGTTTTTAAGTGTTCTGGACTCATTTCGTTGCAAGCGGGTTTTTAAGTGCTCTGGAGTCATTTCGTTGCAAGCGGGTTTTTAAGTGCTCTGGAGTCATTTCGTTGCAAGCGGGTTTTTAAGTGCTCTGGAGTCATTTCGTTGCAAGCGGGTTTTTAAGTGTTCTGGACTCATTTCGTTGCAAGCGGGTTTTTAAGTGCTCTGGAGTCATTTCGTTGCAAGCGGGTTTTTAAGTGCTCTGGAGTCATTTCGTTGCAAGCGGGTTTTTAAGTGCTCTGGAGTCATTTCGTTGCAAGCGGGTTTTTACATACTTCTCAGACATTTCACTGGAAGTGGGTTTTTTAAGTGCTCTGCAGTCATTTTGTTGCAAGCGGGTTTTTAAGTACTCTGGAGTCATTTCGTTGCAAGCGGGTGTTTAAGTGCTCTGGAGTCATTTCGTTGCAAGCGGGTTTTTAAGTGCTCTGGAGTCATTTCGTTGCACGCGGGTGTTTAAGTGCTCTGGAGTCATTTCGTTGCAAGCGGGTTTTTAAGTGCTCTGGAGTCATTTCGTTGCAAGCGGGTTTTTAAGTGCTCTGGAGTCATTTCGTTGCAAGCGGGTTTTTAAGTGCTCTGGAGTCATTTCGTTGCAAGCGGGTTTTTAAGTGCTCTGGAGTCATTTCGTTGCAAGCGGGTTTTTAAGTGCTCTGGAGTCATTTCGTTGCACGCGGGTGTTTAAGTGCTCTGGAGTCATTTCGTTGCAAGCGGGTTTTTAAGTGCTCTGGAGTCATTTCGTTGCAAGCGGGTTTTTAAGTGCTCTGGAGTCATTTCGTTGCACGCGGGTGTTTAAGTGCTCTGGAGTCATTTCGTTGCAAGCGGGTTTTTAAGTGCTCTGGAGTCATTTCGTTGCAAGCGGGTTTTTAAGTGCTCTGGAGTCATTTCGTTGCACGCGGGTGTTTAAGTGCTCTGGAGTCATTTCGTTGCAAGCGGGTTTTTAAGTGCTCTGGAGTCATTTCGTTGCAAGCGGGTTTTTAAGTGTTCTGGACTCATTTCGTTGCAAGCGGGTTTTTAAGTGCTCTGGAGTCATTTCGTTGCAAGCGGGTTTTTAAGTGCTCTGGAGTCATTTCGTTGCAAGCGGGTTTTTAAGTGTTCTGGAGTCATTTCGTTGCAAGCGGGTTTTTAAGTGCTCTGGAGCCATTTCGTTGCAAGCGGGTTTTTAAGTGCTCTGGAGTCATTTCGTTGCAAGCGGGTTTTTAAGTGCTCTGGAGTCATTTCGTTGCAAGCGGGTTTTTAAGTGCTCTGGAGTCATTTCGTTGCAAGCGGGTTTTTAAGTGCTCTGGAGTCATTTCGTTGCAAGCGGGTTTTTAAGTGCTCTGGAGTCATTTCGTTGCACGCGGGTGTTTAAGTGCTCTGGAGTCATTTCGTTGCAAGCGGGTTTTTAAGTGCTCTGGAGTCATTTCGTTGCAAGCGTGTTTTTAAGTATTCTGGACTCATTTCGTTGCAGGCGGGTTTTTAAGTGCTCTGGAGTCATTTCGTTGCAAGCGGGTTTTTAAGTGCTCTGGAGTCATTTCGTTGCAAGCGGGTTTTTAAGTGCTCTGGAGTCATTTCGTTGCAAGCGGGTTTTTAAGTGCTCTGGAGTCATTTCGTTGCAAGCGGGTTTTTAAGTGCTCTGGAGTCATTTCGTTGCAAGCGGGTTTTTAAGTGCTCTGGAGTCATTTCGTTGCAAGCGGGTTTTTAAGTGCTCTGGAGTCATTTCGTTGCAAGCGGGTTTTTAAGTGCTCTGGAGTCATTTCGTTACAAGCGGGTTTTTAAGTGCTCTGGAGTCATTTCGTTACAAGCGGGTTTTTAAGTGCTCTGGAGTCATTTCGTTGCAAGCGGGTTTTTACATACTTCTCAGACATTTCACTGGAAGTGGGTTTTTTAAGTGCTCTGCAGTCATTTTGTTGCAAGCGGGTTTTTAAGTACTCTGGAGTCATTTCGTTGCAAGCGGGTTTTTAAGTGCTCTGGAGTCATTTCGTTGCAAGCGGGTTTTTAAGTGCTCTGGAGTCATTTCGTTGCACGCGGGTGTTTAAGTGCTCTGGAGTCATTTCGTTGCAAGCGGGTTTTTAAGTGCTCTGGAGTCATTTCGTTGCAAGCGGGTTTTTACATACTTCTCAGACATTTCACTGGAAGTGGGTTTTTTAAGTGCTCTGCAGTCATTTTGTTGCAAGCGGGTTTTTAAGTACTCTGGAGTCATTTCGTTGCAAGCGGGTTTTTAAGTGCTCTGGAGTCATTTCGTTGCAAGCGGGTTTTTAAGTGCTCTGGAGTCATTTCGTTGCACGCGGGTGTTTAAGTGCTCTGGAGTCATTTCGTTGCAAGCGGGTTTTTAAGTGCTCTGGAGTCATTTCGTTGCAAGCGGGTTTTTAAGTGCTCTGGACTCATTTCGTTGCAAGCGGGTTTTTAAGTGCTCTGGACTCATTTCGTTGCAAGCGGGTTTTTAAGTGCTCTGGAGTCATTTCGTTGCAAGCGGGTTTTTAAGTGCTCTGGAGTCATTTCGTTGCGAGCGGGTTTTTAAGGGTTCTGGAGTCATTTCGTTGCAAGCGGGTTTTTAAGTGCTCTGGAGTCATTTCGTTGCGAGCGGGTTTTTAAGTGCTCTGGAGTCATTTCGTTGCAAGCGGGTTTTTAAGTGCTCTGGAGTCATTTCGTTGCAAGCGGGTTTTTAAGTGCTCTGGAGTCATTTCGTTGCAAGCGGGTTTTTAAGTGCTCTGGAGTCATTTCGTTGCAATCGTGTTTTTAAGTGCTCTGGAGTCATTTCGTTGCAAGCGGGTTTTTAAGTGCTCTGGAGTCATTTCGTTGCAAGCGGGTTTTTAAGTGCTCTGGAGTCATTTCGTTGCAAGCGGGTTTTTAAGTGTTCTGGACTCATTTCGTTGCAAGCGGGTTTTTAAGTGCTCTGGAGTCATTTCGTTGCAAGCGGGTTTTTAAGTGCTCTGGAGTCATTTCGTTGCAAGCGGGTTTTTAAGTGCTCTGGAGTCATTTCGTTGCAAGCGGGTTTTTAAGTGTTCTGGACTCATTTCGTTGCAAGCGGGTTTTTAAGTGCTCTGGAGTCATTTCGTTGCAAGCGGGTTTTTAAGTGCTCTGGAGTCATTTCGTTGCAAGCGGGTTTTTAAGTGCTCTGGAGTCATTTCGTTGCACGCGGGTGTTTAAGTGCTCTGGAGTCATTTCGTTGCAAGCGGGTTTTTAAGTGCTCTGGAGTCATTTCGTTGCAAGCGGGTTTTTAAGTGCTCTGGAGTCATTTCGTTGCACGCGGGTGTTTAAGTGCTCTGGAGTCATTTCGTTGCAAGCGGGTTTTTAAGTGCTCTGGAGTCATTTCGTTGCAAGCGGGTTTTTAAGTGCTCTGGAGTCATTTCGTTGCACGCGGGTGTTTAAGTGCTCTGGAGTCATTTCGTTGCAAGCGGGTTTTTAAGTGCTCTGGAGTCATTTCGTTGCAAGCGGGTTTTTAAGTGTTCTGGACTCATTTCGTTGCAAGCGGGTTTTTAAGTGCTCTGGAGTCATTTCGTTGCAAGCGGGTTTTTAAGTGCTCTGGAGTCATTTCGTTGCAAGCGGGTTTTTAAGTGTTCTGGAGTCATTTCGTTGCAAGCGGGTTTTTAAGTGCTCTGGAGCCATTTCGTTGCAAGCGGGTTTTTAAGTGCTCTGGAGTCATTTCGTTGCAAGCGGGTTTTTAAGTGCTCTGGAGTCATTTCGTTGCAAGCGGGTTTTTAAGTGCTCTGGAGTCATTTCGTTGCAAGCGGGTTTTTAAGTGCTCTGGAGTCATTTCGTTGCAAGCGGGTTTTTAAGTGCTCTGGAGTCATTTCGTTGCACGCGGGTGTTTAAGTGCTCTGGAGTCATTTCGTTGCAAGCGGGTTTTTAAGTGCTCTGGAGTCATTTCGTTGCAAGCGGGTTTTTAAGTGTTCTGGACTCATTTCGTTGCAGGCGGGTTTTTAAGTGCTCTGGAGTCATTTCGTTGCAAGCGGGTTTTTAAGTGCTCTGGAGTCATTTCGTTGCAAGCGGGTTTTTAAGTGCTCTGGAGTCATTTCGTTGCAAGCGGGTTTTTAAGTGCTCTGGAGTCATTTCGTTGCAAGCGGGTTTTTAAGTGCTCTGGAGTCATTTCGTTACAAGCGGGTTTTTAAGTGCTCTGGAGTCATTTCGATGCAAGCGGGTTTTTAAGTGCTCTGGAGTCATTTCGTTGCAAGCGGGTTTTTAAGTGCTCTGGAGTCATTTCGTTACAAGCGGGTTTTTAAGTGCTCTGGAGTCATTTCGTTGCAAGCGGGTTTTTAAGTGCTCTGGAGTCATTTCGTTGCAAGCGGGTTTTTACATACTTCTCAGACATTTCACTGGAAGTGGGTTTTTTAAGTGCTCTGCAGTCATTTTGTTGCAAGCGGGTTTTTAAGTACTCTGGAGTCATTTCGTTGCAAGCGGGTTTTTAAGTGCTCTGGAGTCATTTCGTTGCAAGCGGGTTTTTAAGTGCTCTGGAGTCATTTCGTTGCACGCGGGTGTTTAAGTGCTCTGGAGTCATTTCGTTGCAAGCGGGTTTTTAAGTGCTCTGGAGTCATTTCGTTGCAAGCGGGTTTTTAAGTGTTCTGGACTCATTTCGTTGCAAGCGGGTTTTTAAGTGCTCTGGACTCATTTCGTTGCAAGCGGGTTTTTAAGTGCTCTGGAGTCATTTCGTTGCAAGCGGGTTTTTAAGTGCTCTGGAGTCATTTCGTTGCAAGCGGGTTTTTAAGTGTTCTGGAGTCATTTCGTTGCAAGCGGGTTTTTAAGTGCTCTGGAGTCATTTCGTTGCAAGCGGGTTTTTAAGTGCTCTGGAGTCATTTCGTTGCAAGCGGGTTTTTAAGTGCTCTGGAGTCATTTCGTTGCAAGCGGGTTTTTAAGTGCTCTGGAGTCATTTCGTTGCAAGCGGGTTTTTAAGTGCTCTGGAGTCATTTCGTTGCAAGCGGGTTTTTAAGTGCTCTGGAGTCATTTCGTTGCAAGCGGGTTTTTAAGTGCTCTGGAGTCATTTCGTTGCAAGCGGGTTTTTAAGTGTTCTGGACTCATTTCGTTGCAAGCGGGTTTTTAAGTGCTCTGGAGTCATTTCGTTGCAAGCGGGTTTTTAAGTGCTCTGGAGTCATTTCGTTGCAAGCGGGTTTTTAAGTGCTCTGGAGTCATTTCGTTGCAAGCGGGTTTTTAAGTGTTCTGGACTCATTTCGTTGCAAGCGGGTTTTTAAGTGCTCTGGAGTCATTTCGTTGCAAGCGGGTTTTTAAGTGCTCTGGAGTCATTTCGTTGCAAGCGGGTTTTTAAGTGCTCTGGAGTCATTTCGTTGCAAGCGGGTTTTTACATACTTCTCAGACATTTCACTGGAAGTGGGTTTTTTAAGTGCTCTGCAGTCATTTTGTTGCAAGCGGGTTTTTAAGTACTCTGGAGTCATTTCGTTGCAAGCGGGTGTTTAAGTGCTCTGGAGTCATTTCGTTGCAAGCGGGTTTTTAAGTGCTCTGGAGTCATTTCGTTGCACGCGGGTGTTTAAGTGCTCTGGAGTCATTTCGTTGCAAGCGGGTTTTTAAGTGCTCTGGAGTCATTTCGTTGCAAGCGGGTTTTTAAGTGCTCTGGAGTCATTTCGTTGCAAGCGGGTTTTTAAATGCTCTGGAGTCATTTCATTGCAAGCGGGTTTTTTCGTGCTTTGGAGTCATTTCATTGCAAGCGGGTTTTTACATACTTCTCAGACATTTCACTGGAAGTGGGTTTTTTAAGTCCTCTGGAGTCATTTCGTTGCAAGCGGGTTTTTAAGTGCTCTGGAGTCATTTCGTTGCAAGCGGGTTTTTAAGTGCTCTGGAGTCATTTCGTTGCAAGCGGGTTTTTAAGTGCTCTGGAGTCATTTCGTTGCAAGCGGGTTTTTAAGTGCTCTGGAGTCATTTCGTTGCAAGCGGGTTTTTAAGTGCTCTGGAGTCATTTCGTTGCAAGCGGGTTTTTAAGTGCTCTGGAGTCATTTCGTTGCACGCGGGTGTTTAAGTGCTCTGGAGTCATTTCGTTGCAAGCGGGTTTTTAAGTGCTCTGGAGTCATTTCGTTGCAAGCGGGTTTTTAAGTGTTCTGGACTCATTTCGTTGCAAGCGGGTTTTTAAGTGCTCTGGAGTCATTTCGTTGCAAGCGGGTTTTTAAGTGCTCTGGAGTCATTTTGTTGCAAGCGGGTTTTTAAATGCTCTGGAGTCATTTCGTTGCAAGCGGGTTTATAAGTGCTCTGGAGTCATTTCGTTGCAAGCGGGTTTTTAAGTGCTCTGGAGTCATTTCGTTGCAAGCGAGTTTTTAAGTGCTCTGGAGTCATTTCGTTGCAAGCGGGTTTTTAAGTGCTCTGGAGTCATTTCGTTGCAAGCGGGTTTTTAAGTGCTCTGGAGTCATTTCGTTACAAGCGGGTTTTTAAGTGCTCTGGAGTCATTTCGTTGCAAGCGGGTTTTTAAGTGCTCTGGAGTCATTTCGTTGCAAGCGGGTTTTTACATACTTCTCAGACATTTCACTGGAAGTGGGTTTTTTAAGTGCTCTGCAGTCATTTTGTTGCAAGCGGGTTTTTAAGTACTCTGGAGTCATTTCGTTGCAAGCGGGTTTTTAAGTGCTCTGGAGTCATTTCGTTGCAAGCGGGTTTTTAAGTGCTCTGGAGTCATTTCGTTGCACGCGGGTGTTTAAGTGCTCTGGAGTCATTTCGTTGCAAGCGGGTTTTTAAGTGCTCTGGAGTCATTTCGTTGCAAGCGGGTTTTTAAGTGTTCTGGACTCATTTCGTTGCAAGCGGGTTTTTAAGTGCTCTGGAGTCATTTCGTTGCAAGCGGGTTTTTAAGTGCTCTGGAGTCATTTCGTTGCAAGCGGGTTTTTAAGTGTTCTGGAGTCATTTCGTTGCAAGTGGGTTTTTAAGTGCTCTGGAGTCATTTCGTTGCAAGCGGGTTTTTAAGTGCTCTGGAGTCATTTCGTTGCAAGCGGGTTTTTAAGTGCTCTGGAGTCATTTCGTTGCAAGCGGGTTTTTAAGTGCTCTGGAGTCATTTCGTTGCAAGCGGGTTTTTAAGTGCTCTGGAGTCATTTCGTTGCAATCGTGTTTTTAAGTGCTCTGGAGTCATTTCGTTGCAAGCGGGTTTTTAAGTGCTCTGGAGTCATTTCGTTGCAAGCGGGTTTTTAAGTGCTCTGGAGTCATTTCGTTGCAAGCGGGTTTTTAAGTGTTCTGGACTCATTTAGTTGCAAGCGGGTTTTTAAGTGCTCTGGAGTCATTTCGTTGCAAGCGGGTTTTTAAGTGCTCTGGAGTCATTTCGTTGCAAGCGGGTTTTTAAGTGCTCTGGAGTCATTTCGTTGCAAGCGGGTTTTTAAGTGTTCTGGACTCATTTCGTTGCAAGCGGGTTTTTAAGTGCTCTGGAGTCATTTCATTGCAAGCGGGTTTTTAAGTGCTCTGGAGTCATTTCGTTGCAAGCGGGTTTTTAAGTGCTCTGGAGTCATTTCGTTGCAAGCGGGTTTTTACATACTTCTCAGACATTTCACTGGAAGTGGGTTTTTTAAGTGCTCTGCAGTCATTTTGTTGCAAGCGGGTTTTTAAGTACTCTGGAGTCATTTCGTTGCAAGCGGGTTTTTAAGTGCTCTGGAGTCATTTCGTTGCAAGCGGGTTTTTAAGTGCTCTGGAGTCATTTCGTTGCACGCGGGTGTTTAAGTGCTCTGGAGTCATTTCGTTGCAAGCGGGTTTTTAAGTGCTCTGGAGTCATTTCGTTGCAAGCGGGTTTTTAAGTGTTCTGGACTCATTTCGTTGCAAGCGGGTTTTTAAGTGCTCTGGAGTCATTTCGTTGCAAGCGGGTTTTTAAGTGCTCTGGAGTCATTTCGTTGCAAGCGGGTTTTTAAGTGTTCTGGAGTCATTTCGTTGCAAGCGGGTTTTTAAGTGCTCTGGAGCCATTTCGTTGCAAGCGGGTTTTTAATTGCTCTGGAGTCATTTCGTTGCAAGCGGGTTTTTAAGTGCTCTGGAGTCATTTCGTTGCAAGCGGGTTTTTAAGTGCTCTGGAGTCATTTCGTTGCAAGCGGGTTTTTAAGTGCTCTGGAGTCATTTCGTTGCAAGCGGGTTTTTAAGTGCTCTGGAGTCATTTCGTTGCAAGCGGGTTTTTAAGTGCTCTGGAGTCATTTCGTTGCAAGCGGGTTTTTACATACTTCTCAGACATTTCACTGGAAGTGGGTTTTTTAAGTGCTCTGCAGTCATTTTGTTGCAAGCGGGTTTTTAAGTACTCTGGAGTCATTTCGTTGCAAGCGGGTTTTTAAGTGCTCTGGAGTCATTTCGTTGCAAGCGGGTTTTTAAGTGCTCTGGAGTCATTTCGTTGCACGCGGGTGTTTAAGTGCTCTTGAGTCATTTCGTTGCAAGCGGGTTTTTAAGTGCTCTGGAGTCATTTCGTTGCAAGCGGGTTTTTAAGTGCTCTTGAGTCATTTCGTTGCAAGCGGGTTTTTAAGTGCTCTGGAGTCATTTCGTTGCAAGCGGGTTTTTAATTGCTCTGGAGTCATTTCGTTGCAAGCGGGTTTTTAAGTGTTCTTGACTCATTTCGTTGCAAGCGGGTTTTTAAGTGCTCTGGAGTCATTTCGTTGCAAGCGGGTTTTTAAGTGCTCTGGAGTCATTTCGTTGGAAGCGGGTTTTTAAGTGCTCTGGAGTCATTTCGTTGGAAGCGGGTTTTTAAGTGCTCTGGAGTCATTTCGTTGCAAGCGGGTTTTTAAGTGCTCTGGAGTCATTTCGTTGCAAGCGGGTTTTTAAGTGCTCTGGAGTCATTTCGTTGCAAGCGGGTTTTTAAGTGCTCTGGAGTCATTTCGTTACAAGCGGGTTTTTAAGTGCTCTGGAGTCATTTCGTTGCAAGCGGGTTTTTAAGTGCTCTGAAGGCATTTCGTTGCAAGCGGGTTTTTAAGTGCTCTGGAGTCATTTCGTTGCAAGCGGGTTTTTAAGTGTTCTGGAGTCATTTCTTTGCAAACAGGTTTTTAAGTGCTCTGGAGTCATTTCGTTGCAAGCGGGTTTTTAAGTGCTCTGGAGTCATTTCGTTGCAAGCGGGTTTTTAAGTGCTCTGGAGTCATTTCGTTGCAAGCGGGTTTTTAAGTGCTCTGGAGTCATTTCGTTGCAAGCGGGTTTTTACGTGCTCTGGAGTCATTTCATTGCAAGCAGGTTTTTACATACTTCTCAGACATTTCACTGGAAGCGGGTTTTTAAGTGCTCTGAAGGCATTTCGTTGCAAGCGGGTTTTTAAGTGCTCTGGAGTCATTTCGTTGCAAGCGGGTTTTTCAGTGTTCTGGAGTCATTTCTTTGCAAACAGGTTTTTAAGTGCTCTGGAGTCATTTCGTTGCAAGCGGGTTTTTAAGTGCTCTGGAGTCATTTCGTTGCACGCGGGTGTTTAAGTGCTCTGGAGTCATTTCGTTGCAAGCGGGTTTTTAAGTGCTCTGGAGTCATTTCGTTGCAAGCGGGTTTTTAAGTGTTCTGGACTCATTTCGTTGCAAGCGGGTTTTTAAGTGCTCTGGAGTCATTTCGTTGCAAGCGGGTTTTTAAGTGCTCTGGAGTCATTTCGTTGCAAGCGGGTTTTTAAGTGTTCTGGAGTCATTTCGTTGCAAGCGGGTTTTTAAGTGCTCTGGAGTCATTTCGTTGCAAGCGGGTTTTTAAGTGCTCTGGAGTCATTTCGTTGCAAGCGGGTTTTTAAGTGCTCTGGAGTCATTTCGTTGCAAGCGGGTTTTTAAGTGCTCTGGAGTCATTTCGTTGCAAGCGGGTTTTTAAGTGCTCTGGAGTCATTTCGTTGCAAGCGGGTTTTTAAGTGCTCTGGAGTCATTTCGTTGCAAGCGGGTTTTTAAGTGCTCTGGAGTCATTTCGTTGCAAGCGGGTTTTTAAGTGCTCTGGAGTCATTTCGTTGCAAGCGGGTTTTTAAGTGTTCTGGACTCATTTCGTTGCAAGCGGGTTTTTAAGTGCTCTGGAGTCATTTCGTTGCAAGCGGGTTTTTAAGTGCTCTGGAGTCATTTCGTTGCAAGCGGGTTTTTAAGTGCTCTGGAGTCATTTCGTTGCAAGCGGGTTTTTAAGTGCTCTGGAGTCATTTCGTTGCAAGCGGGTTTTTAAGTGCTCTGGAGTCATTTCGTTGCAAGCGGGTTTTTAAGTGCTCTGGAGTCATTTCGTTGCACGCGGGTGTTTAAGTGCTCTGGAGTCATTTCGTTGCAAGCGGGTTTTTAAGTGCTCTGGAGTCATTTCGTTGCAAGCGGGTTTTTAAGTGTTCTGGACTCATTTCGTTGCAGGCGGGTTTTTAAGTGCTCTGAAGGCATTTCGTTGCAAGCGGGTTTTTAAGTGCTCTGGAGTCATTTCGTTGCAAGCGGGTTTTTAAGTGTTCTGGAGTCATTTCTTTGCAAACAGGTTTTTAAGTGCTCTGGAGTCATTTCGTTGCAAGCGGGTTTTTAAGTGCTCTGGAGTCATTTCGTTGCAAGCGGGTTTTTAAGTGCTCTGGAGTCATTTCGTTGCAAGCGGGTTTTTAAGTGCTCTGGAGTCATTTCGTTGCAAGCGGGTTTTTACGTGCTCTGGAGTCATTTCATTGCAAGCAGGTTTTTACATACTTCTCAGACATTTCAATGGAAGCGGGTTTTTAAGTGCTCTGAAGGCATTTCGTTGCAAGCGGGTTTTTAAGTGCTCTGGAGTCATTTCGTTGCAAGCGGGTTTTTCAGTGTTCTGGAGTCATTTCTTTGCAAACAGGTTTTTAAGTGCTCTGGAGTCATTTCGTTGCAAGCGGGTTTTTAAGTGCTCTGGAGTCATTTCGTTGCACGCGGGTGTTTAAGTGCTCTGGAGTCATTTCGTTGCAAGCGGGTTTTTAAGTGCTCTGGAGTCATTTCGTTGCAAGCGGGTTTTTAAGTGTTCTGGACTCATTTCGTTGCAAGCGGGTTTTTAAGTGCTCTGGAGTCATTTCGTTGCAAGCGGGTTTTTAAGTGCTCTGGAGTCATTTCGTTGCAAGCGGGTTTTTAAGTGTTCTGGAGTCATTTCGTTGCAAGCGGGTTTTTAAGTGCTCTGGAGTCATTTCGTTGCAAGCGGGTTTTTAAGTGCTCTGGAGTCATTTCGTTGCAAGCGGGTTTTTAAGTGCTCTGGAGTCATTTCGTTGCAAGCGGGTTTTTAAGTGCTCTGGAGTCATTTCGTTGCAAGCGGGTTTTTAAGTGCTCTGGAGTCATTTCGTTGCAAGCGGGTTTTTAAGTGCTCTGGAGTCATTTCGTTGCAAGCGGGTTTTTAAGTGCTCTGGAGTCATTTCGTTGCAAGCGGGTTTTTAAGTGCTCTGGAGTCATTTCGTTGCAAGCGGGTTTTTAAGTGTTCTGGACTCATTTCGTTGCAAGCGGGTTTTTAAGTGCTCTGGAGTCATTTCGTTGCAAGCGGGTTTTTAAGTGCTCTGGAGTCATTTCGTTGCAAGCGGGTTTTTAAGTGCTCTGGAGTCATTTCGTTGCAAGCGGGTTTTTAAGTGCTCTGGAGTCATTTCGTTGCAAGCGGGTTTTTAAGTGCTCTGGAGTCATTTCGTTGCAAGCGGGTTTTTAAGTGCTCTGGAGTCATTTCGTTGCACGCGGGTGTTTAAGTGCTCTGGAGTCATTTCGTTGCAAGCGGGTTTTTAAGTGCTCTGGAGTCATTTCGTTGCAAGCGGGTTTTTAAGTGTTCTGGACTCATTTCGTTGCAGGCGGGTTTTTAAGTGCTCTGGAGTCATTTCGTTGCAAGCGGGTTTTTAAGTGCTCTGGAGTCATTTCGTTGCAAGCGGGTTTTTAAGTGCTCTGGAGTCATTTCGTTGCAAGCGGGTTTTTAAGTGCTCTGGAGTCATTTCGTTGCAAGCGGGTTTTTAAGTGCTCTGGAGTCATTTCGTTGCAAGCGGGTTTTTAAGTGCTCTGGAGTCATTTCGTTGCAAGCGGGTTTTTAAGTGCTCTGGAGTCATTTCGTTGCAAGCGGGTTTTTAAGTGCTCTGGAGTCATTTCGTTACAAGCGGGTTTTTAAGTGCTCTGGAGTCATTTCGTTGCAAGCGGGTTTTTAAGTGCTCTGGAGTCATTTCGTTGCAAGCGGGTTTTTACATACTTCTCAGACATTTCACTGGAAGTGGGTTTTTTAAGTGCTCTGCAGTCATTTTGTTGCAAGCGGGTTTTTAAGTACTCTGGAGTCATTTCGTTGCAAGCGGGTTTTTAAGTGCTCTGGAGTCATTTCGTTGCAAGCGGGTTTTTAAGTGCTCTGGAGTCATTTCGTTGCACGCGGGTGTTTAAGTGCTCTGGAGTCATTTCGTTGCAAGCGGGTTTTTAAGTGCTCTGGAGTCATTTCGTTGCAAGCGGGTTTTTAAGTGTTCTGGACTCATTTCGTTGCAAGCGGGTTTTTAAGTGCTCTGGACTCATTTCGTTGCAAGCGGGTTTTTAAGTGCTCTGGAGTCATTTCGTTGCAAGCGGGTTTTTAAGTGCTCTGGAGTCATTTCGTTGCAAGCGGGTTTTTAAGTGTTCTGGAGTCATTTCGTTGCAAGCGGGTTTTTAAGTGCTCTGGAGTCATTTCGTTGCAAGCGGGTTTTTAAGTGCTCTGGAGTCATTTCGTTGCAAGCGGGTTTTTAAGTGCTCTGGAGTCATTTCGTTGCAAGCGGGTTTTTAAGTGCTCTGGAGTCATTTCGTTGCAAGCGGGTTTTTAAGTGCTCTGGAGTCATTTCGTTGCAAGCGGGTTTTTAAGTGCTCTGGAGTCATTTCGTTGCAAGCGGGTTTTTAAGTGCTCTGGAGTCATTTCGTTGCAAGCGGGTTTTTAAGTGCTCTGGAGTCATTTCGTTGCAAGCGGGTTTTTAAGTGTTCTGGACTCATTTCGTTGCAAGCGGGTTTTTAAGTGCTCTGGAGTCATTTCGTTGCAAGCGGGTTTTTAAGTGCTCTGGAGTCATTTCGTTGCAAGCGGGTTTTTAAGTGCTCTGGAGTCATTTCGTTGCAAGCGGGTTTTTAAGTGTTCTGGACTCATTTCGTTGCAAGCGGGTTTTTAAGTGCTCTGGAGTCATTTCGTTGCAAGCGGGTTTTTAAGTGCTCTGGAGTCATTTCGTTGCAAGCGGGTTTTTAAGTGCTCTGGAGTCATTTCGTTGCAAGCGGGTTTTTACATACTTCTCAGACATTTCACTGGAAGTGGGTTTTTTAAGTGCTCTGCAGTCATTTTGTTGCAAGCGGGTTTTTAAGTACTCTGGAGTCATTTCGTTGCAAGCGGGTGTTTAAGTGCTCTGGAGTCATTTCGTTGCAAGCGGGTTTTTAAGTGCTCTGGAGTCATTTCGTTGCACGCGGGTGTTTAAGTGCTCTGGAGTCATTTCGTTGCAAGCGGGTTTTTAAGTGCTCTGGAGTCATTTCGTTGCAAGCGGGTTTTTAAGTGCTCTGGAGTCATTTCGTTGCAAGCGGGTTTTTAAATGCTCTGGAGTCATTTCATTGCAAGCGGGTTTTTTCGTGCTTTGGAGTCATTTCATTGCAAGCGGGTTTTTACATACTTCTCAGACATTTCACTGGAAGTGGGTTTTTTAAGTCCTCTGGAGTCATTTCGTTGCAAGCGGGTTTTTAAGTGCTCTGGAGTCATTTCGTTGCAAGCGGGTTTTTAAGTGCTCTGGAGTCATTTCGTTGCAAGCGGGTTTTTAAGTGCTCTGGAGTCATTTCGTTGCAAGCGGGTTTTTAAGTGCTCTGGAGTCATTTCGTTGCAAGCGGGTTTTTAAGTGCTCTGGAGTCATTTCGTTGCAAGCGGGTTTTTAAGTGCTCTGGAGTCATTTCGTTGCACGCGGGTGTTTAAGTGCTCTGGAGTCATTTCGTTGCAAGCGGGTTTTTAAGTGCTCTGGAGTCATTTCGTTGCAAGCGGGTTTTTAAGTGTTCTGGACTCATTTCGTTGCAAGCGGGTTTTTAAGTGCTCTGGAGTCATTTCGTTGCAAGCGGGTTTTTAAGTGCTCTGGAGTCATTTTGTTGCAAGCGGGTTTTTAAATGCTCTGGAGTCATTTCGTTGCAAGCGGGTTTATAAGTGCTCTGGAGTCATTTCGTTGCAAGCGGGTTTTTAAGTGCTCTGGAGTCATTTCGTTGCAAGCGGGTTTTTAAGTGCTCTGGAGTCATTTCGTTGCAAGCGGGTTTTTAAGTGCTCTGGAGTCATTTCGTTGCAAGCGGGTTTTTAAGTGCTCTGGAGTCATTTCGTTACAAGCGGGTTTTTAAGTGCTCTGGAGTCATTTCGTTGCAAGCGGGTTTTTAAGTGCTCTGGAGTCATTTCGTTGCAAGCGGGTTTTTACATACTTCTCAGACATTTCACTGGAAGTGGGTTTTTTAAGTGCTCTGCAGTCATTTTGTTGCAAGCGGGTTTTTAAGTACTCTGGAGTCATTTCGTTGCAAGCGGGTTTTTAAGTGCTCTGGAGTCATTTCGTTGCAAGCGGGTTTTTAAGTGCTCTGGAGTCATTTCGTTGCACGCGGGTGTTTAAGTGCTCTGGAGTCATTTCGTTGCAAGCGGGTTTTTAAGTGCTCTGGAGTCATTTCGTTGCAAGCGGGTTTTTAAGTGTTCTGGACTCATTTCGTTGCAAGCGGGTTTTTAAGTGCTCTGGAGTCATTTCGTTGCAAGCGGGTTTTTAAGTGCTCTGGAGTCATTTCGTTGCAAGCGGGTTTTTAAGTGCTCTGGAGTCATTTCGTTGCAAGCGGGTTTTTAAGTGCTCTGGAGTCATTTCGTTGCAAGCGGGTTTTTAAGTGCTCTGGAGTCATTTCGTTGCAAGCGGGTTTTTAAGTGCTCTGGAGTCATTTCGTTGCAAGCGGGTTTTTAAGTGTTCTGGACTCATTTCGTTGCAAGCGGGTTTTTAAGTGCTCTGGAGTCATTTCGTTGCAAGCGGGTTTTTAAGTGCTCTGGAGTCATTTCGTTGCAAGCGGGTTTTTAAGTGCTCTGGAGTCATTTCGTTGCAAGCGGGTTTTTAAGTGCTCTGGAGTCATTTCGTTGCAAGCGGGTTTTTAAGTGCTCTGGAGTCATTTCGTTGCAAGCGGGTTTTTAAGTGCTCTGGAGTCATTTCGTTGCACGCGGGTGTTTAAGTGCTCTGGAGTCATTTCGTTGCAAGCGGGTTTTTAAGTGCTCTGGAGTCATTTCGTTGCAAGCGGGTTTTTAAGTGTTCTGGACTCATTTCGTTGCAGGCGGGTTTTTAAGTGCTCTGGAGTCATTTCGTTGCAAGCGGGTTTTTAAGTGCTCTGGAGTCATTTCGTTGCAAGCGGGTTTTTAAGTGCTCTGGAGTCATTTCGTTGCAAGCGGGTTTTTAAGTGCTCTGGAGTCATTTCGTTGCAAGCGGGTTTTTAAGTGCTCTGGAGTCATTTCGTTGCAAGCGGGTTTTTAAGTGCTCTGGAGTCATTTCGTTGCAAGCGGGTTTTTAAGTGCTCTGGAGTCATTTCGTTGCAAGCGGGTTTTTAAGTGCTCTGGAGTCATTTCGTTACAAGCGGGTTTTTAAGTGCTCTGGAGTCATTTCGTTGCAAGCGGGTTTTTAAGTGCTCTGGAGTCATTTCGTTGCAAGCGGGTTTTTACATACTTCTCAGACATTTCACTGGAAGTGGGTTTTTTAAGTGCTCTGCAGTCATTTTGTTGCAAGCGGGTTTTTAAGTACTCTGGAGTCATTTCGTTGCAAGCGGGTTTTTAAGTGCTCTGGAGTCATTTCGTTGCAAGCGGGTTTTTAAGTGCTCTGGAGTCATTTCGTTGCACGCGGGTGTTTAAGTGCTCTGGAGTCATTTCGTTGCAAGCGGGTTTTTAAGTGCTCTGGAGTCATTTCGTTGCAAGCGGGTTTTTAAGTGTTCTGGACTCATTTCGTTGCAAGCGGGTTTTTAAGTGCTCTGGACTCATTTCGTTGCAAGCGGGTTTTTAAGTGCTCTGGAGTCATTTCGTTGCAAGCGGGTTTTTAAGTGCTCTGGAGTCATTTCGTTGCAAGCGGGTTTTTAAGTGTTCTGGAGTCATTTCGTTGCAAGCGGGTTTTTAAGTGCTCTGGAGTCATTTCGTTGCAAGCGGGTTTTTAAGTGCTCTGGAGTCATTTCGTTGCAAGCGGGTTTTTAAGTGCTCTGGAGTCATTTCGTTGCAAGCGGGTTTTTAAGTGCTCTGGAGTCATTTCGTTGCAAGCGGGTTTTTAAGTGCTCTGGAGTCATTTCGTTGCAAGCGGGTTTTTAAGTGCTCTGGAGTCATTTCGTTGCAAGCGGGTTTTTAAGTGCTCTGGAGTCATTTCGTTGCAAGCGGGTTTTTAAGTGCTCTGGAGTCATTTCGTTGCAAGCGGGTTTTTAAGTGTTCTGGACTCATTTCGTTGCAAGCGGGTTTTTAAGTGCTCTGGAGTCATTTCGTTGCAAGCGGGTTTTTAAGTGCTCTGGAGTCATTTCGTTGCAAGCGGGTTTTTAAGTGCTCTGGAGTCATTTCGTTGCAAGCGGGTTTTTAAGTGTTCTGGACTCATTTCGTTGCAAGCGGGTTTTTAAGTGCTCTGGAGTCATTTCGTTGCAAGCGGGTTTTTAAGTGCTCTGGAGTCATTTCGTTGCAAGCGGGTTTTTAAGTGCTCTGGAGTCATTTCGTTGCAAGCGGGTTTTTACATACTTCTCAGACATTTCACTGGAAGTGGGTTTTTTAAGTGCTCTGCAGTCATTTTGTTGCAAGCGGGTTTTTAAGTACTCTGGAGTCATTTCGTTGCAAGCGGGTGTTTAAGTGCTCTGGAGTCATTTCGTTGCAAGCGGGTTTTTAAGTGCTCTGGAGTCATTTCGTTGCACGCGGGTGTTTAAGTGCTCTGGAGTCATTTCGTTGCAAGCGGGTTTTTAAGTGCTCTGGAGTCATTTCGTTGCAAGCGGGTTTTTAAGTGCTCTGGAGTCATTTCGTTGCAAGCGGGTTTTTAAATGCTCTGGAGTCATTTCATTGCAAGCGGGTTTTTTCGTGCTTTGGAGTCATTTCATTGCAAGCGGGTTTTTACATACTTCTCAGACATTTCACTGGAAGTGGGTTTTTTAAGTCCTCTGGAGTCATTTCGTTGCAAGCGGGTTTTTAAGTGCTCTGGAGTCATTTCGTTGCAAGCGGGTTTTTAAGTGCTCTGGAGTCATTTCGTTGCAAGCGGGTTTTTAAGTGCTCTGGAGTCATTTCGTTGCAAGCGGGTTTTTAAGTGCTCTGGAGTCATTTCGTTGCAAGCGGGTTTTTAAGTGCTCTGGAGTCATTTCGTTGCAAGCGGGTTTTTAAGTGCTCTGGAGTCATTTCGTTGCACGCGGGTGTTTAAGTGCTCTGGAGTCATTTCGTTGCAAGCGGGTTTTTAAGTGCTCTGGAGTCATTTCGTTGCAAGCGGGTTTTTAAGTGTTCTGGACTCATTTCGTTGCAAGCGGGTTTTTAAGTGCTCTGGAGTCATTTCGTTGCAAGCGGGTTTTTAAGTGCTCTGGAGTCATTTTGTTGCAAGCGGGTTTTTAAATGCTCTGGAGTCATTTCGTTGCAAGCGGGTTTATAAGTGCTCTGGAGTCATTTCGTTGCAAGCGGGTTTTTAAGTGCTCTGGAGTCATTTCGTTGCAAGCGGGTTTTTAAGTGCTCTGGAGTCATTTCGTTGCAAGCGGGTTTTTAAGTGCTCTGGAGTCATTTCGTTGCAAGCGGGTTTTTAAGTGCTCTGGAGTCATTTCGTTACAAGCGGGTTTTTAAGTGCTCTGGAGTCATTTCGTTGCAAGCGGGTTTTTAAGTGCTCTGGAGTCATTTCGTTGCAAGCGGGTTTTTACATACTTCTCAGACATTTCACTGGAAGTGGGTTTTTTAAGTGCTCTGCAGTCATTTTGTTGCAAGCGGGTTTTTAAGTACTCTGGAGTCATTTCGTTGCAAGCGGGTTTTTAAGTGCTCTGGAGTCATTTCGTTGCAAGCGGGTTTTTAAGTGCTCTGGAGTCATTTCGTTGCACGCGGGTGTTTAAGTGCTCTGGAGTCATTTCGTTGCAAGCGGGTTTTTAAGTGCTCTGGAGTCATTTCGTTGCAAGGGGGTTTTTAAGTGTTCTGGACTCATTTCGTTGCAAGCGGGTTTTTAAGTGCTCTGGAGTCATTTCGTTGCAAGCGGGTTTTTAAGTGCTCTGGAGTCATTTCGTTGCAAGCGGGTTTTTAAGTGCTCTGGAGTCATTTCGTTGCAAGCGGGTTTTTAAGTGTTCTGGAGTCATTTCGTTGCAAGTGGGTTTTTAAGTGCTCTGGAGTCATTTCGTTGCAAGCGGGTTTTTAAGTGCTCTGGAGTCATTTCGTTGCAAGCGGGTTTTTAAGTGCTCTGGAGTCATTTCGTTGCAAGCGGGTTTTTAAGTGCTCTGGAGTCATTTCGTTGCAAGCGGGTTTTTAAGTGCTCTGGAGTCATTTCGTTGCAATCGTGTTTTTAAGTGCTCTGGAGTCATTTCGTTGCAAGCGGGTTTTTAAGTGCTCTGGAGTCATTTCGTTGCAAGCGGGTTTTTAAGTGCTCTGGAGTCATTTCGTTGCAAGCGGGTTTTTAAGTGTTCTGGACTCATTTAGTTGCAAGCGGGTTTTTAAGTGCTCTGGAGTCATTTCGTTGCAAGCGGGTTTTTAAGTGCTCTGGAGTCATTTCGTTGCAAGCGGGTTTTTAAGTGCTCTGGAGTCATTTCGTTGCAAGCGGGTTTTTAAGTGTTCTGGACTCATTTCGTTGCAAGCGGGTTTTTAAGTGCTCTGGAGTCATTTCATTGCAAGCGGGTTTTTAAGTGCTCTGGAGTCATTTCGTTGCAAGCGGGTTTTTAAGTGCTCTGGAGTCATTTCGTTGCAAGCGGGTTTTTACATACTTCTCAGACATTTCACTGGAAGTGGGTTTTTTAAGTGCTCTGCAGTCATTTTGTTGCAAGCGGGTTTTTAAGTACTCTGGAGTCATTTCGTTGCAAGCGGGTTTTTAAGTGCTCTGGAGTCATTTCGTTGCAAGCGGGTTTTTAAGTGCTCTGGAGTCATTTCGTTGCACGCGGGTGTTTAAGTGCTCTGGAGTCATTTCGTTGCAAGCGGGTTTTTAAGTGCTCTGGAGTCATTTCGTTGCAAGCGGGTTTTTAAGTGTTCTGGACTCATTTCGTTGCAAGCGGGTTTTTAAGTGCTCTGGAGTCATTTCGTTGCAAGCGGGTTTTTAAGTGCTCTGGAGTCATTTCGTTGCAAGCGGGTTTTTAAGTGTTCTGGAGTCATTTCGTTGCAAGCGGGTTTTTAAGTGCTCTGGAGCCATTTCGTTGCAAGCGGGTTTTTAAGTGCTCTGGAGTCATTTCGTTGCAAGCGGGTTTTTAAGTGCTCTGGAGTCATTTCGTTGCAAGCGGGTTTTTAAGTGCTCTGGAGTCATTTCGTTGCAAGCGGGTTTTTAAGTGCTCTGGAGTCATTTCGTTGCAAGCGGGTTTTTAAGTGCTCTGGAGTCATTTCGTTGCAAGCGGGTTTTTAAGTGCTCTGGAGTCATTTCGTTGCAAGCGGGTTTTTACATACTTCTCAGACATTTCACTGGAAGTGGGTTTTTTAAGTGCTCTGCAGTCATTTTGTTGCAAGCGGGTTTTTAAGTACTCTGGAGTCATTTCGTTGCAAGCGGGTTTTTAAGTGCTCTGGAGTCATTTCGTTGCAAGCGGGTTTTTAAGTGCTCTGGAGTCATTTCGTTGCACGCGGGTGTTTAAGTGCTCTTGAGTCATTTCGTTGCAAGCGGGTTTTTAAGTGCTCTGGAGTCATTTCGTTGCAAGCGGGTTTTTAAGTGCTCTTGAGTCATTTCGTTGCAAGCGGGTTTTTAAGTGCTCTGGAGTCATTTCGTTGCAAGCGGGTTTTTAATTGCTCTGGAGTCATTTCGTTGCAAGCGGGTTTTTAAGTGTTCTTGACTCATTTCGTTGCAAGCGGGTTTTTAAGTGCTCTGGAGTCATTTCGTTGCAAGCGGGTTTTTAAGTGCTCTGGAGTCATTTCGTTGGAAGCGGGTTTTTAAGTGCTCTGGAGTCATTTCGTTGGAAGCGGGTTTTTAAGTGCTCTGGAGTCATTTCGTTGCAAGCGGGTTTTTAAGTGCTCTGGAGTCATTTCGTTGCAAGCGGGTTTTTAAGTGCTCTGGAGTCATTTCGTTGCAAGCGGGTTTTTAAGTGCTCTGGAGTCATTTCGTTACAAGCGGGTTTTTAAGTGCTCTGGAGTCATTTCGTTGCAAGCGGGTTTTTAAGTGCTCTGAAGGCATTTCGTTGCAAGCGGGTTTTTAAGTGCTCTGGAGTCATTTCGTTGCAAGCGGGTTTTTAAGTGTTCTGGAGTCATTTCTTTGCAAACAGGTTTTTAAGTGCTCTGGAGTCATTTCGTTGCAAGCGGGTTTTTAAGTGCTCTGGAGTCATTTCGTTGCAAGCGGGTTTTTAAGTGCTCTGGAGTCATTTCGTTGCAAGCGGGTTTTTAAGTGCTCTGGAGTCATTTCGTTGCAAGCGGGTTTTTACGTGCTCTGGAGTCATTTCATTGCAAGCAGGTTTTTACATACTTCTCAGACATTTCACTGGAAGCGGGTTTTTAAGTGCTCTGAAGGCATTTCGTTGCAAGCGGGTTTTTAAGTGCTCTGGAGTCATTTCGTTGCAAGCGGGTTTTTCAGTGTTCTGGAGTCATTTCTTTGCAAACAGGTTTTTAAGTGCTCTGGAGTCATTTCGTTGCAAGCGGGTTTTTAAGTGCTCTGGAGTCATTTCGTTGCACGCGGGTGTTTAAGTGCTCTGGAGTCATTTCGTTGCAAGCGGGTTTTTAAGTGCTCTGGAGTCATTTCGTTGCAAGCGGGTTTTTAAGTGTTCTGGACTCATTTCGTTGCAAGCGGGTTTTTAAGTGCTCTGGAGTCATTTCGTTGCAAGCGGGTTTTTAAGTGCTCTGGAGTCATTTCGTTGCAAGCGGGTTTTTAAGTGTTCTGGAGTCATTTCGTTGCAAGCGGGTTTTTAAGTGCTCTGGAGTCATTTCGTTGCAAGCGGGTTTTTAAGTGCTCTGGAGTCATTTCGTTGCAAGCGGGTTTTTAAGTGCTCTGGAGTCATTTCGTTGCAAGCGGGTTTTTAAGTGCTCTGGAGTCATTTCGTTGCAAGCGGGTTTTTAAGTGCTCTGGAGTCATTTCGTTGCAAGCGGGTTTTTAAGTGCTCTGGAGTCATTTCGTTGCAAGCGGGTTTTTAAGTGCTCTGGAGTCATTTCGTTGCAAGCGGGTTTTTAAGTGCTCTGGAGTCATTTCGTTGCAAGCGGGTTTTTAAGTGCTCTGGAGTCATTTCGTTGCAAGCGGGTTTTTAAGTGCTCTGGAGTCATTTCGTTGCAAGCGGGTTTTTAAGTGTTCTGGACTCATTTCGTTGCAAGCGGGTTTTTAAGTGCTCTGGAGTCATTTCGTTGCAAGCGGGTTTTTAAGTGCTCTGGAGTCATTTCGTTGCAAGCGGGTTTTTACATACTTCTCAGACATTTCACTGGAAGTGGGTTTTTTAAGTGCTCTGCAGTCATTTTGTTGCAAGCGGGTTTTTAAGTACTCTGGAGTCATTTCGTTGCAAGCGGGTTTTTAAGTGCTCTGGAGTCATTTCGTTGGAAGCGGGTTTTTAAGTGCTCTGGAGTCATTTCGTTGCAAGCGGGTTTTTAAGTGCTCTGGAGTCATTTCGTTGCAAGCGGGTTTTTAAGTGCTCTGGAGTCATTTCGTTGCAAGCGGGTTTTTAAGTGCTCTGGAGTCATTTCGTTACAAGCGGGTTTTTAAGTGCTCTGGAGTCATTTCGTTGCAAGCGGGTTTTTAAGTGCTCTGAAGGCATTTCGTTGCAAGCGGGTTTTTAAGTGCTCTGGAGTCATTTCGTTGCAAGCGGGTTTTTAAGTGTTCTGGAGTCATTTCTTTGCAAACAGGTTTTTAAGTGCTCTGGAGTCATTTCGTTGCAAGCGGGTTTTTAAGTGCTCTGGAGTCATTTCGTTGCAAGCGGGTTTTTAAGTGCTCTGGAGTCATTTCGTTGCAAGCGGGTTTTTAAGTGCTCTGGAGTCATTTCGTTGCAAGCGGGTTTTTACGTGCTCTGGAGTCATTTCATTGCAAGCAGGTTTTTACATACTTCTCAGACATTTCACTGGAAGCGGGTTTTTAAGTGCTCTGAAGGCATTTCGTTGCAAGCGGGTTTTTAAGTGCTCTGGAGTCATTTCGTTGCAAGCGGGTTTTTCAGTGTTCTGGAGTCATTTCTTTGCAAACAGGTTTTTAAGTGCTCTGGAGTCATTTCGTTGCAAGCGGGTTTTTAAGTGCTCTGGAGTCATTTCGTTGCACGCGGGTGTTTAAGTGCTCTGGAGTCATTTCGTTGCAAGCGGGTTTTTAAGTGCTCTGGAGTCATTTCGTTGCAAGCGGGTTTTTAAGTGTTCTGGACTCATTTCGTTGCAAGCGGGTTTTTAAGTGCTCTGGAGTCATTTCGTTGCAAGCGGGTTTTTAAGTGCTCTGGAGTCATTTCGTTGCAAGCGGGTTTTTAAGTGTTCTGGAGTCATTTCGTTGCAAGCGGGTTTTTAAGTGCTCTGGAGTCATTTCGTTGCAAGCGGGTTTTTAAGTGCTCTGGAGTCATTTCGTTGCAAGCGGGTTTTTAAGTGCTCTGGAGTCATTTCGTTGCAAGCGGGTTTTTAAGTGCTCTGGAGTCATTTCGTTGCAAGCGGGTTTTTAAGTGCTCTGGAGTCATTTCGTTGCAAGCGGGTTTTTAAGTGCTCTGGAGTCATTTCGTTGCAAGCGGGTTTTTAAGTGCTCTGGAGTCATTTCGTTGCAAGCGGGTTTTTAAGTGCTCTGGAGTCATTTCGTTGCAAGCGGGTTTTTAAGTGCTCTGGAGTCATTTCGTTGCAAGCGGGTTTTTAAGTGCTCTGGAGTCATTTCGTTGCAAGCGGGTTTTTAAGTGCTCTGGAGTCATTTCGTTGCAAGCGGGTTTTTAAGTGCTCTGGAGTCATTTCGTTGCAAGCGGGTTTTTAAGTGCTCTGGAGTCATTTCGTTGCAAGCGGGTTTTTAAGTGCTCTGGAGTCATTTCGTTGCAAGCGGGTTTTTAAGTGCTCTGGAGTCATTTCGTTGCAAGCGGGTTTTTAAGTGCTCTGGAGTCATTTCGTTGCAAGCGGGTTTTTAAGTGCTCTGGAGTCATTTCGTTGCAAGCGGGTTTTTAAGTGTTCTGGACTCATTTCGTTGCAAGCGGGTTTTTAAGTGCTCTGGAGTCATTTCGTTGCAAGCGGGTTTTTAAGTGCTCTGGAGTCATTTCGTTGCAAGCGGGTTTTTAAGTGCTCTGGAGTCATTTCGTTGCAAGCGGGTTTTTACATACTTCTCAGACATTTCACTGGAAGTGGGTTTTTTAAGTGCTCTGCAGTCATTTTGTTGCAAGCGGGTTTTTAAGTACTCTGGAGTCATTTCGTTGCAAGCGGGTTTTTAAGTGCTCTGGAGTCATTTCGTTGCAAGCGGGTTTTTAAGTGCTCTGGAGTCATTTCGTTGCACGCGGGTGTTTAAGTGCTCTGGAGTCATTTCGTTGCAAGCGGGTTTTTAAGTGCTCTGGAGTCATTTCGTTGCAAGCGGGTTTTTAAGTGCTCTGGACTCATTTCGTTGCAAGCGGGTTTTTAAGTGCTCTGGAGTCATTTCGTTGCAAGCGGGTTTTTAAGTGCTCTGGAGTCATTTCGTTGCAAGCGGGTTTTTAAGTGTTCTGGAGTCATTTCGTTGCAAGCGGGTTTTTAAGTGCTCTGGAGCCATTTCGTTGCAAGCGGGTTTTTAAGTGCTCTGGAGTCATTTCGTTGCAAGCGGGTTTTTAAGTGCTCTGGAGTCATTTCGTTGCAAGCGGGTTTTTAAGTGCTCTGGAGTCATTTCGTTGCAAGCGGGTTTTTAAGTGCTCTGGAGTCATTTCGTTGCAAGCGGGTTTTTAAGTGCTCTGGAGTCATTTCGTTGCAAGCGGGTTTTTAAGTGCTCTGGAGTCATTTCGTTGCAAGCGGGTTTTTACATACTTCTCAGACATTTCACTGGAAGTGGGTTTTTTAAGTGCTCTGCAGTCATTTTGTTGCAAGCGGGTTTTTAAGTACTCTGGAGTCATTTCGTTGCAAGCGGGTTTTTAAGTGCTCTGGAGTCATTTCGTTGCAAGCGGGTTTTTAAGTGCTCTGGAGTCATTTCGTTGCACGCGGGTGTTTAAGTGCTCTTGAGTCATTTCGTTGCAAGCGGGTTTTTAAGTGCTCTGGAGTCATTTCGTTGCAAGCGGGTTTTTAAGTGCTCTTGAGTCATTTCGTTGCAAGCGGGTTTTTAAGTGCTCTGGAGTCATTTCGTTGCAAGCGGGTTTTTAATTGCTCTGGAGTCATTTCGTTGCAAGCGGGTTTTCAAGTGTTCTTGACTCATTTCGTTGCAAGCGGGTTTTTAAGTGCTCTGGAGTCATTTCGTTGCAAGCGGGTTTTTAAGTGCTCTGGAGTCATTTCGTTGGAAGCGGGTTTTTAAGTGCTCTGGAGTCATTTCGTTGGAAGCGGGTTTTTAAGTGCTCTGGAGTCATTTCGTTGCAAGCGGGTTTTTAAGTGCTCTGGAGTCATTTCGTTGCAAGCGGGTTTTTAAGTGCTCTGGAGTCATTTCGTTGCAAGCGGGTTTTCAAGTGCTCTGGAGTCATTTCGTTACAAGCGGGTTTTTAAGTGCTCTGGAGTCATTTCGTTGCAAGCGGGTTTTTAAGTGCTCTGAAGTCATTTCGTTGCAAGCGGGTTTTTAAGTGCTCTGAAGGCATTTCGTTGCAAGCGGGTTTTTAAGTGCTCTGGAGTCATTTCGTTGCAAGCGGGTTTTTAAGTGTTCTGGAGTCATTTCTTTGCAAACAGGTTTTTAAGTGCTCTGGAGTCATTTCGTTGCAAGCGGGTTTTTAAGTGCTCTGGAGTCATTTCGTTGCAAGCGGGTTTTTAAGTGCTCTGGAGTCATTTCGTTGCAAGCGGGTTTTTAAGTGCTCTGGAGTCATTTCGTTGCAAGCGGGTTTTTACGTGCTCTGGAGTCATTTCATTGCAAGCAGGTTTTTACATACTTCTCAGACATTTCACTGGAAGCGGGTTTTTAAGTGCTCTGAAGGCATTTCGTTGCAAGCGGGTTTTTAAGTGCTCTGGAGTCATTTCGTTGCAAGCGGGTTTTTCAGTGTTCTGGAGTCATTTCTTTGCAAACAGGTTTTTAAGTGCTCTGGAGTCATTTCGTTGCAAGCGGGTTTTTAAGTGCTCTGGAGTCATTTCGTTGCACGCGGGTGTTTAAGTGCTCTGGAGTCATTTCGTTGCAAGCGGGTTTTTAAGTGCTCTGGAGTCATTTCGTTGCAAGCGGGTTTTTAAGTGTTCTGGACTCATTTCGTTGCAAGCGGGTTTTTAAGTGCTCTGGAGTCATTTCGTTGCAAGCGGGTTTTTAAGTGCTCTGGAGTCATTTCGTTGCAAGCGGGTTTTTAAGTGTTCTGGACTCATTTCGTTGCAAGCGGGTTTTTAAGTGCTCTGGAGTCATTTCGTTGCAAGCGGGTTTTTAAGTGCTCTGGAGTCATTTCGTTGCAAGCGGGTTTTTAAGTGCTCTGGGGTCATTTCGTTGCAAGCGGGTTTTTAAGTGCTCTGGAGTCATTTCGTTGCAAGCGGGTTTTTAAGTACTCTGGAGTCATTTCGTTGCAATCGTGTTTTTAAGTGCTCTGGAGTCATTTCGTTGCAAGCGGGTTTTTAAGTGCTCTGGAGTCATTTCGTTGCAAGCGGGTTTTTAAGTGCTCTGGAGTCATTTCGTTGCAAGCGGGTTTTTAAGTGTTCTGGACTCATTTCGTTGCAAGCGGGTTTTTAAGTGCTCTGGAGTCATTTCGTTGCAAGCGGGTTTTTAAGTGCTCTGGAGTCATTTCGTTGCAAGCGGGTTTTTAAGTGCTCTGGAGTCATTTCGTTGCAAGCGGGTTTTTAAGTGTTCTGGACTCATTTCGTTGCAAGCGGGTTTTTAAGTGCTCTGGAGTCATTTCGTTGCAAGCGGGTTTTTAAGTGCTCTGGAGTCATTTCGTTGCAAGCGGGTTTTTAAGTGCTCTGGAGTCATTTCGTTGCACGCGGGTGTTTAAGTGCTCTGGAGTCATTTCGGTGCAAGCGGGTTTTTAAGTGCTCTGGAGTCATTTCGTTGCAAGCAGGTTTTTAAGTGTTCTGGACTCATTTCGTTGCAAGCGGGTTTTTAAGTGCTCTGGAGTCATTTCGTTGCAAGCGGGTTTTTAAGTGCTCTGGAGCCATTTCGTTGCAAGCGGGTTTTTAAGTGTTCTGGAGTCATTTCGTTGCAAGCGGGTTTTTAAGTGCTCTGGAGCCATTTCGTTGCAAGCGGGTTTTTAAGTGCTCTGGAGTCATTTCGTTGCAAGCGGGTTTTTAAGTGCTCTGGAGTCATTTCGTTGCAAGCGGGTTTTTAAGTGCTCTGGAGTCATTTCGTTGCAAGCGGGTTTTTAAGTGCTCTGGAGTCATTTCGTTGCAAGCGGGTTTTTAAGTGCTCTGGAGTCATTTCGTTGCAAGCGGGTTTTTAAGTGCTCTGGAGTCATTTCGTTGCAAGCGGGTTTTTACATACTTCTCAGACATTTCACTGGAAGTGGGTTTTTTAAGTGCTCTGCAGTCATTTTGTTGCAAGCGGGTTTTTAAGTACTCTGGAGTCATTTCGTTGCAAGCGGGTTTTTAAGTGCTCTGGAGTCATTTCGTTGCAAGCGGGTTTTTAAGTGCTCTGGAGTCATTTCGTTGCACGCGGGTGTTTAAGTGCTCTTGAGTCATTTCGTTGCAAGCGGGTTTTTAAGTGCTCTGGAGTCATTTCGTTGCAAGCGGGTTTTTAAGTGCTCTTGAGTCATTTCGTTGCAAGCGGGTTTTTAAGTGCTCTGGAGTCATTTCGTTGCAAGCGGGTTTTTAATTGCTCTGGAGTCATTTCGTTGCAAGCGGGTTTTTAAGTGTTCTTGACTCATTTCGTTGCAAGCGGGTTTTTAAGTGCTCTGGAGTCATTTCGTTGCAAGCGGGTTTTTAAGTGCTCTGGAGTCATTTCGTTGGAAGCGGGTTTTTAAGTGCTCTGGAGTCATTTCGTTGGAAGCGGGTTTTTAAGTGCTCTGGAGTCATTTCGTTGCAAGCGGGTTTTTAAGTGCTCTGGAGTCATTTCGTTGCAAGCGGGTTTTTAAGTGCTCTGGAGTCATTTCGTTGCAAGCGGGTTTTTAAGTGCTCTGGAGTCATTTCGTTACAAGCGGGTTTTTAAGTGCTCTGGAGTCATTTCGTTGCAAGCGGGTTTTTAAGTGCTCTGAAGTCATTTCGTTGCAAGCGGGTTTTTAAGTGCTCTGAAGGCATTTCGTTGCAAGCGGGTTTTTAAGTGCTCTGGAGTCATTTCGTTGCAAGCGGGTTTTTAAGTGTTCTGGAGTCATTTCTTTGCAAACAGGTTTTTAAGTGCTCTGGAGTCATTTCGTTGCAAGCGGGTTTTTAAGTGCTCTGGAGTCATTTCGTTGCACGCGGGTGTTTAAGTGCTCTGGAGTCATTTCGTTGCAAGCGGGTTTTTAAGTGCTCTGGAGTCATTTCGTTGCAAGCGGGTTTTTAAGTGTTCTGGACTCATTTCGTTGCAAGCGGGTTTTTAAGTGCTCTGGAGTCATTTCGTTGCAAGCGGGTTTTTAAGTGCTCTGGAGTCATTTCGTTGCAAGCGGGTTTTTAAGTGTTCTGGAGTCATTTCGTTGCAAGCGGGTTTTTAAGTGCTCTGGAGTCATTTCGTTGCAAGCGGGTTTTTAAGTGCTCTGGAGTCATTTCGTTGCAAGCGGGTTTTTAAGTGCTCTGGAGTCATTTCGTTGCAAGCGGGTTTTTAAGTGCTCTGGAGTCATTTCGTTGCAAGCGGGTTTTTAAGTGCTCTGGAGTCATTTCGTTGCAATCGTGTTTTTAAGTGCTCTGGAGTCATTTCGTTGCAAGCGGGTTTTTAAGTGCTCTGGAGTCATTTCGTTGCAAGCGGGTTTTTAAGTGCTCTGGAGTCATTTCGTTGCAAGCGGGTTTTTAAGTGCTCTGGAGTCATTTCGTTGCAAGCGGGTTTTCAAGTGCTCTGGAGTCATTTCGTTACAAGCGGGTTTTTAAGTGCTCTGGAGTCATTTCGTTGCAAGCGGATTTTTAAGTGCTCTGAAGTCATTTCGTTGCAAGCGGGTTTTTAAGTGCTCTGAAGGCATTTCGTTGCAAGCGGGTTTTTAAGTGCTCTGGAGTCATTTCGTTGCAAGCGGGTTTTTAAGTGTTCTGGAGTCATTTCTTTGCAAACAGGTTTTTAAGTGCTCTGGAGTCATTTCGTTGCAAGCGGGTTTTTAAGTGCTCTGGAGTCATTTCGTTGCAAGCGGGTTTTTAAGTGCTCTGGAGTCATTTCGTTGCAAGCGGGTTTTTAAGTGCTCTGGAGTCATTTCGTTGCAAGCGGGTTTTTACGTGCTCTGGAGTCATTTCATTGCAAGCAGGTTTTTACATACTTCTCAGACATTTCACTGGAAGCGGGTTTTTAAGTGCTCTGAAGGCATTTCGTTGCAAGCGGGTTTTTAAGTGCTCTGGAGTCATTTCGTTGCAAGCGGGTTTTTCAGTGTTCTGGAGTCATTTCTTTGCAAACAGGTTTTTAAGTGCTCTGGAGTCATTTCGTTGCAAGCGGGTTTTTAAGTGCTCTGGAGTCATTTCGTTGCACGCGGGTGTTTAAGTGCTCTGGAGTCATTTCGTTGCAAGCGGGTTTTTAAGTGCTCTGGAGTCATTTCGTTGCAAGCGGGTTTTTAAGTGTTCTGGACTCATTTCGTTGCAAGCGGGTTTTTAAGTGCTCTGGAGTCATTTCGTTGCAAGCGGGTTTTTAAGTGCTCTGGAGTCATTTCGTTGCAAGCGGGTTTTTAAGTGTTCTGGAGTCCTTTCGTTGCAAGCGGGTTTTTAAGTGCTCTGGAGTCATTTCGTTGCAAGCGGGTTTTTAAGTGCTCTGGAGTCATTTCGTTGCAAGCGGGTTTTTAAGTGCTCTGGGGTCATTTCGTTGCAAGCGGGTTTTTAAGTGCTCTGGAGTCATTTCGTTGCAAGCGGGTTTTTAAGTGCTCTGGAGTCATTTCGTTGCAATCGTGTTTTTAAGTGCTCTGGAGTCATTTCGTTGCAAGCGGGTTTTTAAGTGCTCTGGAGTCATTTCGTTGCAAGCGGGTTTTTAAGTGCTCTGGAGTCATTTCGTTGCAAGCGGGTTTTTAAGTGTTCTGGACTCATTTCGTTGCAAGCGGGTTTTTAAGTGCTCTGGAGTCATTTCGTTGCAAGCGGGTTTTTAAGTGCTCTGGAGTCATTTCGTTGCAAGCGGGTTTTTAAGTGCTCTGGAGTCATTTCGTTGCAAGCGGGTTTTTAAGTGTTCTGGACTCATTTCGTTGCAAGCGGGTTTTTAAGTGCTCTGGAGTCATTTCGTTGCAAGCGGGTTTTTAAGTGCTCTGGAGTCATTTCGTTGCAAGCGGGTTTTTAAGTGCTCTGGAGTCATTTCGTTGCACGCGGGTGTTTAAGTGCTCTGGAGTCATTTCGGTGCAAGCGGGTTTTTAAGTGCTCTGGAGTCATTTCGTTGCAAGCGGGTTTTTAAGTGTTCTGGACTCATTTCGTTGCAAGCGGGTTTTTAAGTGCTCTGGAGTCATTTCGTTGCAAGCGGGTTTTTAAGTGCTCTGGAGTCATTTCGTTGCAAGCGGGTTTTTAAGTGTTCTAGAGTCATTTCGTTGCAAGCGGGTTTTTAAGTGCTCTGGAGCCATTTCGTTGCAAGCGGGTTTTTAAGTGCTCTGGAGTCATTTCGTTGCAAGCGGGTTTTTAAGTGCTCTGGAGTCATTTCGTTGCAAGCGGGTTTTTAAGTGCTCTGGAGTCATTTCGTTGCAAGCGGGTTTTTAAGTGCTCTGGAGTCATTTCGTTGCAAGCGGGTTTTTAAGTGCTCTGGAGTCATTTCGTTGCAAGCGGGTTTTTAAGTGCTCTGGAGTCATTTCGTTGCAAGCGGGTTTTTACATACTTCTCAGACATTTCACTGGAAGTGGGTTTTTTAAGTGCTCTGCAGTCATTTTGTTGCAAGCGGGTTTTTAAGTACTCTGGAGTCATTTCGTTGCAAGCGGGTTTTTAAGTGCTCTGGAGTCATTTCGTTGCAAGCGGGTTTTTAAGTGCTCTGGAGTCATTTCGTTGCACGCGGGTGTTTAAGTGCTCTTGAGTCATTTCGTTGCAAGCGGGTTTTTAAGTGCTCTGGAGTCATTTCGTTGCAAGCGGGTTTTTAACTGCTCTTGAGTCATTTCGTTGCAAGCGGGTTTTTAAGTGCTCTGGAGTCATTTCGTTGCAAGCGGGTTTTTAATTGCTCTGGAGTCATTTCGTTGCAAGCGGGTTTTTAAGTGTTCTTGACTCATTTCGTTGCAAGCGGGTTTTTAAGTGCTCTGGAGTCATTTCGTTGCAAGCGGGTTTTTAAGTGCTCTGGAGTCATTTCGTTGGAAGCGGGTTTTTAAGTGCTCTGGAGTCATTTCGTTGGAAGCGGGTTTTTAAGTGCTCTGGAGTCATTTCGTTGCAAGCGGGTTTTTAAGTGCTCTGGAGTCATTTCGTTGCAAGCGGGTTTTTAAGTGCTCTGGAGTCATTTCGTTGCAAGCGGGTTTTTAAGTGCTCTGGAGTCATTTCGTTACAAGCGGGTTTTTAAGTGCTCTGGAGTCATTTCGTTGCAAGCGGGTTTTTAAGTGCTCTGAAGTCATTTCGTTGCAAGCGGGTTTTTAAGTGCTCTGAAGGCATTTCGTTGCAAGCGGGTTTTTAAGTGCTCTGGAGTCATTTCGTTGCAAGCGGGTTTTTAAGTGTTCTGGAGTCATTTCTTTGCAAACAGGTTTTTAAGTGCTCTGGAGTCATTTCGTTGCAAGCGGGTTTTTAAGTGCTCTGGAGTCATTTCGTTGCAAGCGGGTTTTTAAGTGTTCTGGACTCATTTCGTTGCAAGCGGGTTTTTAAGTGCTCTGGAGTCATTTCGTTGCAAGCGGGTTTTTAAGTGCTCTGGAGTCATTTCGTTGCAAGCGGGTTTTTAAGTGTTCTGGAGTCATTTCGTTGCAAGCGGGTTTTTAAGTGCTCTGGAGTCATTTCGTTGCAAGCGGGTTTTTAAGTGCTCTGGAGTCATTTCGTTGCAAGCGGGTTTTTAAGTGCTCTGGAGTCATTTCGTTGCAAGCGGGTTTTTAAGTGCTCTGGAGTCATTTCGTTGCAAGCGGGTTTTTAAGTGCTCTGGAGTCATTTCGTTGCAATCGTGTTTTTAAATGCTCTGGAGTCATTTCGTTGCAAGCGGGTTTTTAAGTGCTCTGGAGTCATTTCGTTGCAAGCGGGTTTTTAAGTGCTCTGGAGTCATTTCGTTGCAAGCGGGTTTTTAAGTGCTCTGGAGCCATTTCGTTGCAAGCGGGTTTTTAAGTGCTCTGGAGTCATTTCGTTGCAAGCGGGTTTTTAAGTGCTCTGGAGTCATTTCGTTGCAAGCGGGTTTTTAAGTGCTCTGGAGTCATTTCGTTGCAAGCGGGTTTTTAAGTGCTCTGGAGTCATTTCGTTGCAAGCGGGTTTTTAAGTGCTCTGGAGTCATTTCGTTGCAAGCGGGTTTTTAAGTGCTCTGGAGTCATTTCGTTGCAAGCGGGTTTTTACATACTTCTCAGACATTTCACTGGAAGTGGGTTTTTTAAGTGCTCTGCAGTCATTTTGTTGCAAGCGGGTTTTTAAGTACTCTGGAGTCATTTCGTTGCAAGCGGGTTTTTAAGTGCTCTGGAGTCATTTCGTTGCAAGCGGGTTTTTAAGTGCTCTGGAGTCATTTCGTTGCACGCGGGTGTTTAAGTGCTCTTGAGTCATTTCGTTGCAAGCGGGTTTTTAAGTGCTCTGGAGTCATTTCGTTGCAAGCGGGTTTTTAAGTGCTCTTGAGTCATTTCGTTGCAAGCGGGTTTTTAAGTGCTCTGGAGTCATTTCGTTGCAAGCGGGTTTTTAATTGCTCTGGAGTCATTTCGTTGCAAGCGGGTTTTTAAGTGTTCTTGACTCATTTCGTTGCAAGCGGGTTTTTAAGTGCTCTGGAGTCATTTCGTTGCAAGCGGGTTTTTAAGTGCTCTGGAGTCATTTCGTTGGAAGCGGGTTTTTAAGTGCTCTGGAGTCATTTCGTTGGAAGCGGGTTTTTAAGTGCTCTGGAGTCATTTCGTTGCAAGCGGGTTTTTAAGTGCTCTGGAGTCATTTCGTTGCAAGCGGGTTTTTAAGTGCTCTGGAGTCATTTCGTTGCAAGCGGGTTTTTAAGTGCTCTGGAGTCATTTCGTTACAAGCGGGTTTTTAAGTGCTCTGGAGTCATTTCGTTGCAAGCGGGTTTTTAAGTGCTCTGAAGTCATTTCGTTGCAAGCGGGTTTTTAAGTGCTCTGAAGGCATTTCGTTGCAAGCGGGTTTTTAAGTGCTCTGGAGTCATTTCGTTGCAAGCGGGTTTTTAAGTGTTCTGGAGTCATTTCTTTGCAAACAGGTTTTTAAGTGCTCTGGAGTCATTTCGTTGCAAGCGGGTTTTTAAGTGCTCTGGAGTCATTTCGTTGCACGCGGGTGTTTAAGTGCTCTGGAGTCATTTCGTTGCAAGCGGGTTTTTAAGTGCTCTGGAGTCATTTCGTTGCAAGCGGGTTTTTAAGTGTTCTGGACTCATTTCGTTGCAAGCGGGTTTTTAAGTGCTCTGGAGTCATTTCGTTGCAAGCGGGTTTTTAAGTGCTCTGGAGTCATTTCGTTGCAAGCGGGTTTTTAAGTGTTCTGGAGTCATTTCGTTGCAAGCGGGTTTTTAAGTGCTCTGGAGTCATTTCGTTGCAAGCGGGTTTTTAAGTGCTCTGGAGTCATTTCGTTGCAAGCGGGTTTTTAAGTGCTCTGGAGTCATTTCGTTGCAAGCGGGTTTTTAAGTGTTCTGGAGTCATTTCTTTGCAAACAGGTTTTTAAGTGCTCTGGAGTCATTTCGTTGCAAGCGGGTTTTTAAGTGCTCTGGAGTCATTTCGTTGCAAGCGGGTTTTTAAGTGCTCTGGAGTCATTTCGTTGCAAGCGGGTTTTTAAGTGTTCTGGACTCATTTCGTTGCAAGCGGGTTTTTAAGTGCTCTGGAGTCATTTCGTTGCAAGCGGGTTTTTAAGTGCTCTGGAGTCATTTCGTTGCAAGCGGGTTTTTAAGTGCTCTGGAGTCATTTCGTTGCACGCGGGTGTTTAAGTGCTCTGGAGTCATTTCGGTGCAAGCGGGTTTTTAAGTGCTCTGGAGTCATTTCGTTGCAAGCGGGTTTTTAAGTGTTCTGGACTCATTTCGTTGCAAGCGGGTTTTTAAGTGCTCTGGAGTCATTTCGTTGCAAGCGGGTTTTTAAGTGCTCTGGAGTCATTTCGTTGCAAGCGGGTTTTTAAGTGTTCTAGAGTCATTTCGTTGCAAGCGGGTTTTTAAGTGCTCTGGAGCCATTTCGTTGCAAGCGGGTTTTTAAGTGCTCTGGAGTCATTTCGTTGCAAGCGGGTTTTTAAGTGCTCTGGAGTCATTTCGTTGCAAGCGGGTTTTTAAGTGCTCTGGAGTCATTTCGTTGCAAGCGGGTTTTTAAGTGCTCTGGAGTCATTTCGTTGCAAGCGGGTTTTTAAGTGCTCTGGAGTCATTTCGTTGCAAGCGGGTTTTTAAGTGCTCTGGAGTCATTTCGTTGCAAGCGGGTTTTTACATACTTCTCAGACATTTCACTGGAAGTGGGTTTTTTAAGTGCTCTGCAGTCATTTTGTTGCAAGCGGGTTTTTAAGTACTCTGGAGTCATTTCGTTGCAAGCGGGTTTTTAAGTGCTCTGGAGTCATTTCGTTGCAAGCGGGTTTTTAAGTGCTCTGGAGTCATTTCGTTGCACGCGGGTGTTTAAGTGCTCTTGAGTCATTTCGTTGCAAGCGGGTTTTTAAGTGCTCTGGAGTCATTTCGTTGCAAGCGGGTTTTTAACTGCTCTTGAGTCATTTCGTTGCAAGCGGGTTTTTAAGTGCTCTGGAGTCATTTCGTTGCAAGCGGGTTTTTAATTGCTCTGGAGTCATTTCGTTGCAAGCGGGTTTTTAAGTGTTCTTGACTCATTTCGTTGCAAGCGGGTTTTTAAGTGCTCTGGAGTCATTTCGTTGCAAGCGGGTTTTTAAGTGCTCTGGAGTCATTTCGTTGGAAGCGGGTTTTTAAGTGCTCTGGAGTCATTTCGTTGGAAGCGGGTTTTTAAGTGCTCTGGAGTCATTTCGTTGCAAGCGGGTTTTTAAGTGCTCTGGAGTCATTTCGTTGCAAGCGGGTTTTTAAGTGCTCTGGAGTCATTTCGTTGCAAGCGGGTTTTTAAGTGCTCTGGAGTCATTTCGTTACAAGCGGGTTTTTAAGTGCTCTGGAGTCATTTCGTTGCAAGCGGGTTTTTAAGTGCTCTGAAGTCATTTCGTTGCAAGCGGGTTTTTAAGTGCTCTGAAGGCATTTCGTTGCAAGCGGGTTTTTAAGTGCTCTGGAGTCATTTCGTTGCAAGCGGGTTTTTAAGTGTTCTGGAGTCATTTCTTTGCAAACAGGTTTTTAAGTGCTCTGGAGTCATTTCGTTGCAAGCGGGTTTTTAAGTGCTCTGGAGTCATTTCGTTGCAAGCGGGTTTTTAAGTGTTCTGGACTCATTTCGTTGCAAGCGGGTTTTTAAGTGCTCTGGAGTCATTTCGTTGCAAGCGGGTTTTTAAGTGCTCTGGAGTCATTTCGTTGCAAGCGGGTTTTTAAGTGTTCTGGAGTCATTTCGTTGCAAGCGGGTTTTTAAGTGCTCTGGAGTCATTTCGTTGCAAGCGGGTTTTTAAGTGCTCTGGAGTCATTTCGTTGCAAGCGGGTTTTTAAGTGCTCTGGAGTCATTTCGTTGCAAGCGGGTTTTTAAGTGCTCTGGAGTCATTTCGTTGCAAGCGGGTTTTTAAGTGCTCTGGAGTCATTTCGTTGCAATCGTGTTTTTAAATGCTCTGGAGTCATTTCGTTGCAAGCGGGTTTTTAAGTGCTCTGGAGTCATTTCGTTGCAAGCGGGTTTTTAAGTGCTCTGGAGTCATTTCGTTGCAAGCGGGTTTTTAAGTGCTCTGGAGCCATTTCGTTGCAAGCGGGTTTTTAAGTGCTCTGGAGTCATTTCGTTGCAAGCGGGTTTTTAAGTGCTCTGGAGTCATTTCGTTGCAAGCGGGTTTTTAAGTGCTCTGGAGTCATTTCGTTGCAAGCGGGTTTTTAAGTGCTCTGGAGTCATTTCGTTGCAAGCGGGTTTTTAAGTGCTCTGGAGTCATTTCGTTGCAAGCGGGTTTTTAAGTGCTCTGGAGTCATTTCGTTGCAAGCGGGTTTTTACATACTTCTCAGACATTTCACTGGAAGTGGGTTTTTTAAGTGCTCTGCAGTCATTTTGTTGCAAGCGGGTTTTTAAGTACTCTGGAGTCATTTCGTTGCAAGCGGGTTTTTAAGTGCTCTGGAGTCATTTCGTTGCAAGCGGGTTTTTAAGTGCTCTGGAGTCATTTCGTTGCACGCGGGTGTTTAAGTGCTCTTGAGTCATTTCGTTGCAAGCGGGTTTTTAAGTGCTCTGGAGTCATTTCGTTGCAAGCGGGTTTTTAAGTGCTCTTGAGTCATTTCGTTGCAAGCGGGTTTTTAAGTGCTCTGGAGTCATTTCGTTGCAAGCGGGTTTTTAATTGCTCTGGAGTCATTTCGTTGCAAGCGGGTTTTTAAGTGTTCTTGACTCATTTCGTTGCAAGCGGGTTTTTAAGTGCTCTGGAGTCATTTCGTTGCAAGCGGGTTTTTAAGTGCTCTGGAGTCATTTCGTTGGAAGCGGGTTTTTAAGTGCTCTGGAGTCATTTCGTTGGAAGCGGGTTTTTAAGTGCTCTGGAGTCATTTCGTTGCAAGCGGGTTTTTAAGTGCTCTGGAGTCATTTCGTTGCAAGCGGGTTTTTAAGTGCTCTGGAGTCATTTCGTTGCAAGCGGGTTTTTAAGTGCTCTGGAGTCATTTCGTTACAAGCGGGTTTTTAAGTGCTCTGGAGTCATTTCGTTGCAAGCGGGTTTTTAAGTGCTCTGAAGTCATTTCGTTGCAAGCGGGTTTTTAAGTGCTCTGAAGGCATTTCGTTGCAAGCGGGTTTTTAAGTGCTCTGGAGTCATTTCGTTGCAAGCGGGTTTTTAAGTGTTCTGGAGTCATTTCTTTGCAAACAGGTTTTTAAGTGCTCTGGAGTCATTTCGTTGCAAGCGGGTTTTTAAGTGCTCTGGAGTCATTTCGTTGCACGCGGGTGTTTAAGTGCTCTGGAGTCATTTCGTTGCAAGCGGGTTTTTAAGTGCTCTGGAGTCATTTCGTTGCAAGCGGGTTTTTAAGTGTTCTGGACTCATTTCGTTGCAAGCGGGTTTTTAAGTGCTCTGGAGTCATTTCGTTGCAAGCGGGTTTTTAAGTGCTCTGGAGTCATTTCGTTGCAAGCGGGTTTTTAAGTGTTCTGGAGTCATTTCGTTGCAAGCGGGTTTTTAAGTGCTCTGGAGTCATTTCGTTGCAAGCGGGTTTTTAAGTGCTCTGGAGTCATTTCGTTGCAAGCGGGTTTTTAAGTGCTCTGGAGTCATTTCGTTGCAAGCGGGTTTTTAAGTGCTCTGGAGTCATTTCGTTGCAAGCGGGTTTTTAAGTGCTCTGGAGTCATTTCGTTGCAATCGTGTTTTTAAGTGCTCTGGAGTCATTTCGTTGCAAGCGGGTTTTTAAGTGCTCTGGAGTCATTTCGTTGCAAGCGGGTTTTTAAGTGCTCTGGAGTCATTTCGTTGCAAGCGGGTTTTTAAGTGTTCTGGACTCATTTCGTTGCAAGCAGGTTTTTAAGTGCTCTGGAGTCATTTCGTTGCAAGCGGGTTTTTAAGTGCTCTGGAGTCATTTCGTTGCAAGCGGGTTTTTAAGTGCTCTGGAGTCATTTCGTTGCAAGCGGGTTTTTAAGTGCTCTGGAGTCATTTCGTTGCAAGCGGGTTTTTAAGTGTTCTGGACTCATTTCGTTGCAAGCGGGTTTTTAAGTGCTCTGGAGTCATTTCGTTGCAAGCGGGTTTTTAAGTGCTCTGGAGTCATTTCGTTACAAGCGGGTTTTTAAGTGCTCTGGAGTCATTTCGTTGCAAGCGGGTTTTTAAGTGCTCTGAAGTCATTTCGTTGCAAGCGGGTTTTTAAGTGCTCTGAAGGCATTTCGTTGCAAGCGGGTTTTTAAGTGCTCTGGAGTCATTTCGTTGCAAGCGGGTTTTTAAGTGTTCTGGAGTCATTTCTTTGCAAACAGGTTTTTAAGTGCTCTGGAGTCATTTCGTTGCAAGCGGGTTTTTAAGTGCTCTGGAGTCATTTCGTTGCAAGCGGGTTTTTAAGTGTTCTGGACTCATTTCGTTGCAAGCGGGTTTTTAAGTGCTCTGGAGTCATTTCGTTGCAAGCGGGTTTTTAAGTGCTCTGGAGTCATTTCGTTGCAAGCGGGTTTTTAAGTGTTCTGGAGTCATTTCGTTGCAAGCGGGTTTTTAAGTGCTCTGGAGTCATTTCGTTGCAAGCGGGTTTTTAAGTGCTCTGGAGTCATTTCGTTGCAAGCGGGTTTTTAAGTGCTCTGGAGTCATTTCGTTGCAAGCGGGTTTTTAAGTGCTCTGGAGTCATTTCGTTGCAAGCGGGTTTTTAAGTGCTCTGGAGTCATTTCGTTGCAATCGTGTTTTTAAGTGCTCTGGAGTCATTTCGTTGCAAGCGGGTTTTTAAGTGCTCTGGAGTCATTTCGTTGCAAGCGGGTTTTTAAGTGCTCTGGAGTCATTTCGTTGCAAGCGGGTTTTTAAGTGCTCTGGAGCCATTTCGTTGCAAGCGGGTTTTTAAGTGCTCTGGAGTCATTTCGTTGCAAGCGGGTTTTTAAGTGCTCTGGAGTCATTTCGTTGCAAGCGGGTTTTTAAGTGCTCTGGAGTCATTTCGTTGCAAGCGGGTTTTTAAGTGCTCTGGAGTCATTTCGTTGCAAGCGGGTTTTTAAGTGCTCTGGAGTCATTTCGTTGCAAGCGGGTTTTTAAGTGCTCTGGAGTCATTTCGTTGCAAGCGGGTTTTTACATACTTCTCAGACATTTCACTGGAAGTGGGTTTTTTAAGTGCTCTGCAGTCATTTTGTTGCAAGCGGGTTTTTAAGTACTCTGGAGTCATTTCGTTGCAAGCGGGTTTTTAAGTGCTCTGGAGTCATTTCGTTGCAAGCGGGTTTTTAAGTGCTCTGGAGTCATTTCGTTGCACGCGGGTGTTTAAGTGCTCTTGAGTCATTTCGTTGCAAGCGGGTTTTTAAGTGCTCTGGAGTCATTTCGTTGCAAGCGGGTTTTTAAGTGCTCTTGAGTCATTTCGTTGCAAGCGGGTTTTTAAGTGCTCTGGAGTCATTTCGTTGCAAGCGGGTTTTTAATTGCTCTGGAGTCATTTCGTTGCAAGCGGGTTTTTAAGTGTTCTTGACTCATTTCGTTGCAAGCGGGTTTTTAAGTGCTCTGGAGTCATTTCGTTGCAAGCGGGTTTTTAAGTGCTCTGGAGTCATTTCGTTGGAAGCGGGTTTTTAAGTGCTCTGGAGTCATTTCGTTGGAAGCGGGTTTTTAAGTGCTCTGGAGTCATTTCGTTGCAAGCGGGTTTTTAAGTGCTCTGGAGTCATTTCGTTGCAAGCGGGTTTTTAAGTGCTCTGGAGTCATTTCGTTGCAAGCGGGTTTTTAAGTGCTCTGGAGTCATTTCGTTACAAGCGGGTTTTTAAGTGCTCTGGAGTCATTTCGTTGCAAGCGGGTTTTTAAGTGCTCTGAAGTCATTTCGTTGCAAGCGGGTTTTTAAGTGCTCTGAAGGCATTTCGTTGCAAGCGGGTTTTTAAGTGCTCTGGAGTCATTTCGTTGCAAGCGGGTTTTTAAGTGTTCTGGAGTCATTTCTTTGCAAACAGGTTTTTAAGTGCTCTGGAGTCATTTCGTTGCAAGCGGGTTTTTAAGTGCTCTGGAGTCATTTCGTTGCACGCGGGTGTTTAAGTGCTCTGGAGTCATTTCGTTGCAAGCGGGTTTTTAAGTGCTCTGGAGTCATTTCGTTGCAAGCGGGTTTTTAAGTGTTCTGGACTCATTTCGTTGCAAGCGGGTTTTTAAGTGCTCTGGAGTCATTTCGTTGCAAGCGGGTTTTTAAGTGCTCTGGAGCCATTTCGTTGCAAGCGGGTTTTTAAGTGCTCTGGAGTCATTTCGTTGCAAGCGGGTTTTTAAGTGCTCTGGAGTCATTTCGTTGCAAGCGGGTTTTTAAGTGCTCTGGAGTCATTTCGTTGCAAGCGGGTTTTTAAGTGCTCTGGAGTCATTTCGTTGCAAGCGGGTTTTTAAGTGCTCTGAAGTCATTTCGTTGCAAGCGGGTTTTTAAGTGCTCTGAAGGCATTTCGTTGCAAGCGGGTTTTTAAGTGCTCTGGAGTCATTTCGTTGCAAGCGGGTTTTTAAGTGTTCTGGAGTCATTTCTTTGCAAACAGGTTTTTAAGTGCTCTGGAGTCATTTCGTTGCAAGCGGGTTTTTAAGTGCTCTGGAGTCATTTCGTTGCACGCGGGTGTTTAAGTGCTCTGGAGTCATTTCGTTGCAAGCGGGTTTTTAAGTGCTCTGGAGTCATTTCGTTGCAAGCGGGTTTTTAAGTGTTCTGGACTCATTTCGTTGCAAGCGGGTTTTTAAGTGCTCTGGAGTCATTTCGTTGCAAGCGGGTTTTTAAGTGCTCTGGAGCCATTTCGTTGCAAGCGGGTTTTTAAGTGCTCTGGAGTCATTTCGTTGCAAGCGGGTTTTTAAGTGCTCTGGAGTCATTTCGTTGCAAGCGGGTTTTTAAGTGCTCTGGAGTCATTTCGTTGCAAGCGGGTTTTTAAGTGCTCTGGAGTCATTTCGTTGCAAGCGGGTTTTTAAGTGCTCTGGAGTCATTTCGTTGCAAGCGGGTTTTTAAGTGCTCTGGAGTCATTTCGTTGCAAGCGGGTTTTTACATACTTCTCAGACATTTCACTGGAAGTGGGTTTTTTAAGTGCTCTGCAGTCATTTTGTTGCAAGCGGGTTTTTAAGTACTCTGGAGTCATTTCGTTGCAAGCGGGTTTTTAAGTGCTCTGGAGTCATTTCGTTGCAAGCGGGTTTTTAAGTGCTCTGCAGTCATTTCGTTGCACGCGGGTGTTTAAGTGCTCTTGAGTCATTTCGTTGCAAGCGGGTTTTTAAGTGCTCTGGAGTCATTTCGTTGCAAGCGGGTTTTTAAGTGCTCTTGAGTCATTTCGTTGCAAGCGGGTTTTTAAGTGCTCTGGAGTCATTTCGTTGCAAGCGGGTTTTTAATTGCTCTGGAGTCATTTCGTTGCAAGCGGGTTTTTAAGTGTTCTTGACTCATTTCGTTGCAAGCGGGTTTTTAAGTGCTCTGGAGTCATTTCGTTGCAAGCGGGTTTTTAAGTGCTCTGGAGTCATTTCGTTGGAAGCGGGTTTTTAAGTGCTCTGGAGTCATTTCGTTGGAAGCGGGTTTTTAAGTGCTCTGGAGTCATTTCGTTGCAAGCGGGTTTTTAAGTGCTCTGGAGTCATTTCGTTGCAAGCGGGTTTTTAAGTGCTCTGGAGTCATTTCGTTGCAAGCGGGTTTTTAAGTGCTCTGGAGTCATTTCGTTACAAGCGGGTTTTTAAGTGCTCTGGAGTCATTTCGTTGCAAGCGGGTTTTTAAGTGCTCTGAAGTCATTTCGTTGCAAGCGGGTTTTTAAGTGCTCTGAAGGCATTTCGTTGCAAGCGGGTTTTTAAGTGCTCTGGAGTCATTTCGTTGCAAGCGGGTTTTTAAGTGTTCTGGAGTCATTTCTTTGCAAACAGGTTTTTAAGTGCTCTGGAGTCATTTCGTTGCAAGCGGGTTTTTAAGTGCTCTGGAGTCATTTCGTTGCACGCGGGTGTTTAAGTGCTCTGGAGTCATTTCGTTGCAAGCGGGTTTTTAAGTGCTCTGGAGTCATTTCGTTGCAAGCGGGTTTTTAAGTGTTCTGGACTCATTTCGTTGCAAGCGGGTTTTTAAGTGCTCTGGAGTCATTTCGTTGCAAGCGGGTTTTTAAGTGCTCTGGAGTCATTTCGTTGCAAGCGGGTTTTTAAGTGTTCTGGAGTCATTTCGTTGCAAGCGGGTTTTTAAGTGCTCTGGAGTCATTTCGTTGCAAGCGGGTTTTTAAGTGCTCTGGAGTCATTTCGTTGCAAGCGGGTTTTTAAGTGCTCTGGAGTCATTTCGTTGCAAGCGGGTTTTTAAGTGCTCTGGAGTCATTTCGTTGCAAGCGGGTTTTTAAGTGCTCTGGAGTCATTTCGTTGCAATCGTGTTTTTAAGTGCTCTGGAGTCATTTCGTTGCAAGCGGGTTTTTAAGTGCTCTGGAGTCATTTCGTTGCAAGCGGGTTTTTAAGTGCTCTGGAGTCATTTCGTTGCAAGCGGGTTTTTAAGTGTTCTGGACTCATTTCGTTGCAAGCAGGTTTTTAAGTGCTCTGGAGTCATTTCGTTGCAAGCGGGTTTTTAAGTGCTCTGGAGTCATTTCGTTGCAAGCGGGTTTTTAAGTGCTCTGGAGTCATTTCGTTGCAAGCGGGTTTTTAAGTGTTCTGGACTCATTTCGTTGCAAGCGGGTTTTTAAGTGCTCTGGAGTCATTTCGTTGCAAGCGGGTTTTTAAGTGCTCTGGAGTCATTTCGTTGCAAGCGGGTTTTTAAGTGCTCTGGAGTCATTTCGTTGCAAGCGGGTTTTTACATACTTCTCAGACATTTCACTGGTAGTGGGTTTTTTAAGTGCTCTGCAGTCATTTTGTTGCAAGCGGGTTTTTAAGTACTCTGGAGTCATTTCGTTGCAAGCGGGTTTTTAAGTGCTCTGGAGTCATTTCGTTGCAAGCGGGTTTTTAAGTGTTCTGGACTCATTTCGTTGCAAGCAGGTTTTTAAGTGCTCTGGAGTCATTTCGTTGCAAGCGGGTTTTTAAGTGCTCTGGAGTCATTTCGTTGCAAGCGGGTTTTTAAGTGCTCTGGAGTCATTTCGTTGCAAGCGGGTTTTTAAGTGCTCTGGAGTCATTTCGTTGCAAGCGGGTTTTTAAGTGTTCTGGACTCATTTCGTTGCAAGCGGGTTTTTAAGTGCTCTGGAGTCATTTCGTTGCAAGCGGGTTTTTAAGTGCTCTGGAGTCATTTCGTTACAAGCGGGTTTTTAAGTGCTCTGGAGTCATTTCGTTGCAAGCGGGTTTTTAAGTGCTCTGAAGTCATTTCGTTGCAAGCGGGTTTTTAAGTGCTCTGAAGGCATTTCGTTGCAAGCGGGTTTTTAAGTGCTCTGGAGTCATTTCGTTGCAAGCGGGTTTTTAAGTGTTCTGGAGTCATTTCTTTGCAAACAGGTTTTTAAGTGCTCTGGAGTCATTTCGTTGCAAGCGGGTTTTTAAGTGCTCTGGAGTCATTTCGTTGCAAGCGGGTTTTTAAGTGTTCTGGACTCATTTCGTTGCAAGCGGGTTTTTAAGTGCTCTGGAGTCATTTCGTTGCAAGCGGGTTTTTAAGTGCTCTGGAGTCATTTCGTTGCAAGCGGGTTTTTAAGTGTTCTGGAGTCATTTCGTTGCAAGCGGTTTTTTAAGTGCTCTGGAGTCATTTCGTTGCAAGCGGGTTTTTAAGTGCTCTGGAGTCATTTCGTTGCAAGCGGGTTTTTAAGTGCTCTGGAGTCATTTCGTTGCAAGCGGGTTTTTAAGTGCTCTGGAGTCATTTCGTTGCAAGCGGGTTTTTAAGTGCTCTGGAGTCATTTCGTTGCAATCGTGTTTTTAAGTGCTCTGGAGTCATTTCGTTGCAAGCGGGTATTTAAGTGCTCTGGAGTCATTTCGTTGCAAGCGGGTTTTTAAGTGCTCTGGAGTCATTTCGTTGCAAGCGGGTTTTTAAGTGCTCTGGAGCCATTTCGTTGCAAGCGGGTTTTTAAGTGCTCTGGAGTCATTTCGTTGCAAGCGGGTTTTTAAGTGCTCTGGAGTCATTTCGTTGCAAGCGGGTTTTTAAGTGCTCTGAAGTCATTTCGTTGCAAGCGGGTTTTTAAGTGCTCTGAAGGCATTTCGTTGCAAGCGGGTTTTTAAGTGCTCTGGAGTCATTTCGTTGCAAGCGGGTTTTTAAGTGTTCTGGAGTCATTTCTTTGCAAACAGGTTTTTAAGTGCTCTGGAGTCATTTCGTTGCAAGCGGGTTTTTAAGTGCTCTGGAGTCATTTCGTTGCACGCGGGTGTTTAAGTGCTCTGGAGTCATTTCGTTGCAAGCGGGTTTTTAAGTGCTCTGGAGTCATTTCGTTGCAAGCGGGTTTTTAAGTGTTCTGGACTCATTTCGTTGCAAGCGGGTTTTTAAGTGCTCTGGAGTCATTTCGTTGCAAGCGGGTTTTTAAGTGCTCTGGAGTCATTTCGTTGCAAGCGGGTTTTTAAGTGTTCTGGAGTCATTTCGTTGCAAGCGGGTTTTTAAGTGCTCTGGAGTCATTTCGTTGCAAGCGGGTTTTTAAGTGCTCTGGAGTCATTTCGTTGCAAGCGGGTTTTTAAGTGCTCTGGAGTCATTTCGTTGCAAGCGGGTTTTTAAGTGCTCTGGAGTCATTTCGTTGCAAGCGGGTTTTTAAGTGCTCTGGAGTCATTTCGTTGCAATCGTGTTTTTAAGTGCTCTGGAGTCATTTCGTTGCAAGCGGGTTTTTAAGTGCTCTGGAGTCATTTCGTTGCAAGCGGGTTTTTAAGTGCTCTGGAGTCATTTCGTTGCAAGCGGGTTTTTAAGTGTTCTGGACTCATTTCGTTGCAAGCAGGTTTTTAAGTGCTCTGGAGTCATTTCGTTGCAAGCGGGTTTTTAAGTGCTCTGGAGTCATTTCGTTGCAAGCGGGTTTTTAAGTGCTCTGGAGTCATTTCGTTGCAAGCGGGTTTTTAAGTGTTCTGGACTCATTTCGTTGCAAGCGGGTTTTTAAGTGCTCTGGAGTCATTTCGTTGCAAGCGGGTTTTTAAGTGCTCTGGAGTCATTTCGTTGCAAGCGGGTTTTTAAGTGCTCTGGAGTCATTTCGTTGCAAGCGGGTTTTTACATACTTCTCAGACATTTCACTGGTAGTGGGTTTTTTAAGTGCTCTGCAGTCATTTTGTTGCAAGCGGGTTTTTAAGTACTCTGGAGTCATTTCGTTGCAAGCGGGTTTTTAAGTGCTCTGGAGTCATTTCGTTGCAAGCGGGTTTTTAAGTGTTCTGGACTCATTTCGTTGCAAGCAGGTTTTTAAGTGCTCTGGAGTCATTTCGTTGCAAGCGGGTTTTTAAGTGCTCTGGAGTCATTTCGTTGCAAGCGGGTTTTTAAGTGCTCTGGAGTCATTTCGTTGCAAGCGGGTTTTTAAGTGCTCTGGAGTCATTTCGTTGCAAGCGGGTTTTTAAGTGTTCTGGACTCATTTCGTTGCAAGCGGGTTTTTAAGTGCTCTGGAGTCATTTCGTTGCAAGCGGGTTTTTAAGTGCTCTGGAGTCATTTCGTTACAAGCGGGTTTTTAAGTGCTCTGGAGTCATTTCGTTGCAAGCGGGTTTTTAAGTGCTCTGAAGTCATTTCGTTGCAAGCGGGTTTTTAAGTGCTCTGAAGGCATTTCGTTGCAAGCGGGTTTTTAAGTGCTCTGGAGTCATTTCGTTGCAAGCGGGTTTTTAAGTGTTCTGGAGTCATTTCTTTGCAAACAGGTTTTTAAGTGCTCTGGAGTCATTTCGTTGCAAGCGGGTTTTTAAGTGCTCTGGAGTCATTTCGTTGCAAGCGGGTTTTTAAGTGTTCTGGACTCATTTCGTTGCAAGCGGGTTTTTAAGTGCTCTGGAGTCATTTCGTTGCAAGCGGGTTTTTAAGTGCTCTGGAGTCATTTCGTTGCAAGCGGGTTTTTAAGTGTTCTGGAGTCATTTCGTTGCAAGCGGTTTTTTAAGTGCTCTGGAGTCATTTCGTTGCAAGCGGGTTTTTAAGTGCTCTGGAGTCATTTCGTTGCAAGCGGGTTTTTAAGTGCTCTGGAGTCATTTCGTTGCAAGCGGGTTTTTAAGTGCTCTGGAGTCATTTCGTTGCAAGCGGGTTTTTAAGTGCTCTGGAGTCATTTCGTTGCAATCGTGTTTTTAAGTGCTCTGGAGTCATTTCGTTGCAAGCGGGTTTTTAAGTGCTCTGGAGTCATTTCGTTGCAAGCGGGTTTTTAAGTGCTCTGGAGTCATTTCGTTGCAAGCGGGTTTTTAAGTGCTCTGGAGCCATTTCGTTGCAAGCGGGTTTTTAAGTGCTCTGGAGTCATTTCGTTGCAAGCGGGTTTTTAAGTGCTCTGGAGTCATTTCGTTGCAAGCGGGTTTTTAAGTGCTCTGGAGTCATTTCGTTGCAAGCGGGTTTTTAAGTGCTCTGGAGTCATTTCGTTGCAAGCGGGTTTTCAAGTGCTCTGGAGTCATTTCGTTGCAAGCGGGTTTTTAAGTGCTCTGGAGTCATTTCGTTGCAAGCGGGTTTTTACATACTTCTCAGACATTTCACTGGAAGTGGGTTTTTTAAGTGCTCTGCAGTCATTTTGTTGCAAGCGGGTTTTTAAGTACTCTGGAGTCATTTCGTTGCAAGCGGGTTTTTAAGTGCTCTGGAGTCATTTCGTTGCAAGCGGGTTTTTAAGTGCTCTGGAGTCATTTCGTTGCACGCGGGTGTTTAAGTGCTCTTGAGTCATTTCGTTGCAAGCGGGTTTTTAAGTGCTCTGGAGTCATTTCGTTGCAAGCGGGTTTTTAAGTGCTCTTGAGTCATTTCGTTGCAAGCGGGTTTTTAAGTGCTCTGGAGTCATTTCGTTGCAAGCGGGTTTTTAATTGCTCTGGAGTCATTTCGTTGCAAGCGGGTTTTTAAGTGTTCTTGACTCATTTCGTTGCAAGCGGGTTTTTAAGTGCTCTGGAGTCATTTCGTTGCAAGCGGGTTTTTAAGTGCTCTGGAGTCATTTCGTTGGAAGCGGGTTTTTAAGTGCTCTGGAGTCATTTCGTTGGAAGCGGGTTTTTAAGTGCTCTGGAGTCATTTCGTTGCAAGCGGGTTTTTAAGTGCTCTGGAGTCATTTCGTTGCAAGCGGGTTTTTAAGTGCTCTGGAGTCATTTCGTTGCAAGCGGGTTTTTAAGTGCTCTGGAGTCATTTCGTTACAAGCGGGTTTTTAAGTGCTCTGGAGTCATTTCGTTGCAAGCGGGTTTTTAAGTGCTCTGAAGTCATTTCGTTGCAAGCGGGTTTTTAAGTGCTCTGAAGGCATTTCGTTGCAAGCGGGTTTTTAAGTGCACTGGAGTCATTTCGTTGCAAGCGGGTTTTTAAGTGTTCTGGAGTCATTTCTTTGCAAACAGGTTTTTAAGTGCTCTGGAGTCATTTCGTTGCAAGCGGGTTTTTAAGTGCTCTGGAGTCATTTCGTTGCACGCGGGTGTTTAAGTGCTCTGGAGTCATTTCGTTGCAAGCGGGTTTTTAAGTGCTCTGGAGTCATTTCGTTGCAAGCGGGTTTTTAAGTGTTCTGGACTCATTTCGTTGCAAGCGGGTTTTTAAGTGCTCTGGAGTCATTTCGTTGCAAGCGGGTTTTTAAGTGTTCTGGAGTCATTTCGTTGCAAGCGGGTTTTTAAGTGCTCTGGAGTCATTTCGTTGCAAGCGGGTTTTTAAGTGCTCTGGAGTCATTTCGTTGCAAGCGGGTTTTTAAGTGCTCTGGAGTCATTTCGTTGCAAGCGGGTTTTTAAGTGCTCTGGAGTCATTTCGTTGCAAGCGGGTTTTTAAGTGCTCTGGAGTCATTTCGTTGCAATCGTGTTTTTAAGTGCTCTGGAGTCATTTCGTTGCAAGCGGGTTTTTAAGTGCTCTGGAGTCATTTCGTTGCAAGCGGGTTTTTAAGTGCTCTGGAGTCATTTCGTTGCAAGCGGGTTTTTAAGTGTTCTGGACTCATTTCGTTGCAAGCAGGTTTTTAAGTGCTCTGGAGTCATTTCGTTGCAAGCGGGTTTTTAAGTGCTCTGGAGTCATTTCGTTGCAAGCGGGTTTTTAAGTGCTCTGGAGTCATTTCGTTGCAAGCGGGTTTTTAAGTGTTCTGGACTCATTTCGTTGCAAGCGGGTTTTTAAGTGCTCTGGAGTCATTTCGTTGCAAGCGGGTTTTTAAGTGCTCTGGAGTCATTTCGTTGCAAGCGGGTTTTTAAGTGCTCTGGAGTCATTTCGTTGCAAGCGGGTTTTTACATACTTCTCAGACATTTCACTGGTAGTGGGTTTTTTAAGTGCTCTGCAGTCATTTTGTTGCAAGCGGGTTTTTAAGTACTCTGGAGTCATTTCGTTGCAAGCGGGTTTTTAAGTGCTCTGGAGTCATTTCGTTGCAAGCGGGTTTTTAAGTGCTCTGGAGTCATTTCGTTGCACGCGGGTGTTTAAGTGCTCTTGAGTCATTTCGTTGCAAGCGGGTTTTTAAGTGCTCTGGAGTCATTTCGTTGCAAGCGGGTTTTTAAGTGCTCTTGAGTCATTTCGTTGCAAGCGGGTTTTTAAGTGCTCTGGAGTCATTTCGTTGCAAGCGGGTTTTTAATTGCTCTGGAGTCATTTCGTTGCAAGCGGGTTTTTAAGTGTTCTTGACTCATTTCGTTGCAAGCGGGTTTTTAAGTGCTCTGGAGTCATTTCGTTGCAAGCGGGTTTTTAAGTGCTCTGGAGTCATTTCGTTGGAAGCGGGTTTTTAAGTGCTCTGGAGTCATTTCGTTGGAAGCGGGTTTTTAAGTGCTCTGGAGTCATTTCGTTGCAAGCGGGTTTTTAAGTGCTCTGGAGTCATTTCGTTGCAAGCGGGTTTTTAAGTGTTCTGGAGTCATTTCGTTGCAAGCGGGTTTTTAAGTGCTCTGGAGCCATTTCGTTGCAAGCGGGTTTTTAAGTGCTCTGGAGTCATTTCGTTGCAAGCGGGTTTTTAAGTGCTCTGGAGTCATTTCGTTGCAAGCGGGTTTTTAAGTGCTCTGGAGTCATTTCGTTGCAAGCGGGTTTTTAAGTGCTCTGGAGTCATTTCGTTGCAAGCGGGTTTTTAAGTGCTCTGGAGTCATTTCGTTGCAAGCGGGTTTTTAAGTGCTCTGGAGTCATTTCGTTGCAAGCGGGTTTTTACATACTTCTCAGACATTTCACTGGAAGTGGGTTTTTTAAGTGCTCTGCAGTCATTTTGTTGCAAGCGGGTTTTTAAGTACTCTGGAGTCATTTCGTTGCAAGCGGGTTTTTAAGTGCTCTGGAGTCATTTCGTTGCAAGCGGGTTTTTAAGTGCTCTGGAGTCATTTCGTTGCACGCGGGTGTTTAAGTGCTCTTGAGTCATTTCGTTGCAAGCGGGTTTTTAAGTGCTCTGGAGTCATTTCGTTGCAAGCGGGTTTTTAAGTGCTCTTGAGTCATTTCGTTGCAAGCGGGTTTTTAAGTGCTCTGGAGTCATTTCGTTGCAAGCGGGTTTTTAATTGCTCTGGAGTCATTTCGTTGCAAGCGGGTTTTTAAGTGTTCTTGACTCATTTCGTTGCAAGCGGGTTTTTAAGTGCTCTGGAGTCATTTCGTTGCAAGCGGGTTTTTAAGTGCTCTGGAGTCATTTCGTTGGAAGCGGGTTTTTAAGTGCTCTGGAGTCATTTCGTTGGAAGCGGGTTTTTAAGTGCTCTGGAGTCATTTCGTTGCAAGCGGGTTTTTAAGTGCTCTGGAGTCATTTCGTTGCAAGCGGGTTTTTAAGTGCTCTGGAGTCATTTCGTTGCAAGCGGGTTTTTAAGTGCTCTGGAGTCATTTCGTTACAAGCGGGTTTTTAAGTGCTCTGGAGTCATTTTGTTGCAAGCGGGTTTTTAAGTGCTCTGCAGTCATTTCGTTGCAAGCGGGTTTTTAAGTGCTCTGAAGGCATTTCGTTGCAAGCGGGTTTTTAAGTGCTCTGGAGTCATTTCGTTGCAAGCGGGTTTTTAAGTGTTCTGGAGTCATTTCTTTGCAAACAGGTTTTTAAGTGCTCTGGAGTCATTTCGTTGCAAGCGGGTTTTTAAGTGCTCTGGAGTCATTTCGTTGCAAGCGGGTTTTTAAGTGCTCTGGAGTCATTTCGTTGCAAGCGGGTTTTTAAGTGCTCTGGAGTCATTTCGTTGCAAGCGGGTTTTTACGTGCTCTGGAGTCATTTCATTGCAAGCAGGTTTTTACATACTTCTCAGACATTTCACAGGAAGCGGGTTTTTAAGTGCTCTGAAGGCATTTCGTTGCAAGCGGGTTTTTAAGTGCTCTGGAGTCATTTCGTTGCAAGCGGGTTTTTCAGTGTTCTGGAGTCATTTCTTTGCAAACAGGTTTTTAAGTGCTCTGGAGTCATTTCGTTGCAAGCGGGTTTTTAAGTGCTCTGGAGTCATTTCGTTGCACGCGGGTGTTTAAGTGCTCTGGAGTCATTTCGTTGCAAGCGGGTTTTTAAGTGCTCTGGAGTCATTTCGTTGCAAGCGGGTTTTTAAGTGTTCTGGACTCATTTCGTTGCAAGCGGGTTTTTAAGTGCTCTGGAGTCATTTCGTTGCAAGCGGGTTTTTAAGTGCTCTGGAGTCATTTCGTTGCAAGCGGGTTTTTAAGTGTTCTGGAGTCATTTCGTTGCAAGCGGGTTTTTAAGTGCTCTGGAGTCATTTCGTTGCAAGCGGGTTTTTAAGTGCTCTGGAGTCATTTCGTTGCAAGCGGGTTTTTAAGTGCTCTGGAGTCATTTCGTTGCAAGCGGGTTTTTAAGTGCTCTGGAGTCATTTCGTTGCAAGCGGGTTTTTAAGTGCTCTGGAGTCATTTCGTTGCAATCGTGTTTTTAAGTGCTCTGGAGTCATTTCGTTGCAAGCGGGTTTTTAAGTGCTCTGGAGTCATTTCGTTGCAAGCGGGTTTTTAAGTGCTCTGGAGTCATTTCGTTGCAAGCGGGTTTTTAAGTGTTCTGGACTCATTTCGTTGCAAGCGGGTTTTTAAGTGCTCTGGAGTCATTTCGTTGCAAGCGGGTTTTTAAGTGCTCTGGAGTCATTTCGTTGCAAGCGGGTTTTTAAGTGTTCTGGAGTCATTTCGTTGCAAGCGGGTTTTTAAGTGCTCTGGAGCCATTTCGTTGCAAGCGGGTTTTTAAGTGCTCTGGAGTCATTTCGTTGCAAGCGGGTTTTTAAGTGCTCTGGAGTCATTTCGTTGCAAGCGGGTTTTTAAGTGCTCTGGAGTCATTTCGTTGCAAGCGGGTTTTTAAGTGCTCTTGAGTCATTTCGTTGCAAGCGGGTTTTTAAGTGCTCTGGAGTCATTTCGTTGCAAGCGGGTTTTTAATTGCTCTGGAGTCATTTCGTTGCAAGCGGGTTTTTAAGTGTTCTTGACTCATTTCGTTGCAAGCGGGTTTTTAAGTGCTCTGGAGTCATTTCGTTGCAAGCGGGTTTTTAAGTGCTCTGGAGTCATTTCGTTGGAAGAGGGTTTTTAAGTGCTCTGGAGTCATTTCGTTGGAAGCGGGTTTTTAAGTGCTCTGGAGTCATTTCGTTGCAAGCGGGTTTTTAAGTGCTCTGGAGTCATTTCGTTGCAAGCGGGTTTTTAAGTGCTCTGGAGTCATTTCGTTGCAAGCGGGTTTTTAAGTGCTCTGGAGTCATTTCGTTGCAAGCGGGTTTTTACGTGCTCTGGAGTCATTTCATTGCAAGCAGGTTTTTACATACTTCTCAGACATTTCACTGGAAGTGGGTTTTTAAGTGCTCTGAAGGCATTTCGTTGCAAGCGGGTTTTTAAGTGCTCTGGAGTCATTTCGTTGCAAGCGGGTTTTTCAGTGTTCTGGAGTCATTTCTTTGCAAACAGGTTTTTAAGTGCTCTGGAGTCATTTCGTTGCAAGCGGGTTTTTAAGTGCTCTGGAGTCATTTCGTTGCACGCGGGTGTTTAAGTGCTCTGGAGTCATTTCGTTGCAAGCGGGTTTTTAAGTGCTCTGGAGTCATTTCGTTGCAAGCGGGTTTTTAAGTGTTCTGGACTCATTTCGTTGCAAGCGGGTTTTTAAGTGCTCTGGAGTCATTTCGTTGCAAGCGGGTTTTTAAGTGCTCTGGAGTCATTTCGTTGCAAGCGGGTTTTTAAGTGCTCTGGAGTCATTTCGTTGCAAGCGGGTTTTTAAGTGCTCTGGAGTCATTTCGTTGCAAGCGGGTTTTTAAGTGCTCTGGAGTCATTTCGTTGCAAGCGGGTTTTTAAGTGCTCTGGAGTCATTTCGTTGCAAGCGGGTTTTTAAGTGCTCTGGAGTCATTTCGTTGCAAGCGGGTTTTTAAGTGCTCTGGAGTCATTTCGTTGCAATCGTGTTTTTAAGTGCTCTGGAGTCATTTCGTTGCAAGCGGGTTTTTAAGTGCTCTGGAGTCATTTCGTTGCAAGCGGGTTTTTAAGTGCTCTGGAGTCATTTCGTTGCAAGCGGGTTTTTAAGTGTTCTGGACTCATTTCGTTGCAAGCGGGTTTTTAAGTGCTCTGGAGTCATTTCGTTGCAAGCGGGTTTTTAAGTGCTCTGGAGTCATTTCGTTGCAAGCGGGTTTTTAAGTGTTCTGGAGTCATTTCGTTGCAAGCGGGTTTTTAAGTGCTCTGGAGCCATTTCGTTGCAAGCGGGTTTTTAAGTGCTCTGGAGTCATTTCGTTGCAAGCGGGTTTTTAAGTGCTCTGGAGTCATTTCGTTGCAAGCGGGTTTTTAAGTGCTCTGGAGTCATTTCGTTGCAAGCGGGTTTTTAAGTGCTCTGGAGTCATTTCGTTGCAAGCGGGTTTTTAAGTGCTCTGGAGTCATTTCGTTGCAAGCGGGTTTTTAAGTGCTCTGGAGTCATTTCGTTGCAAGCGGGTTTTTACATACTTCTCAGACATTTCACTGGAAGTGGGTTTTTTAAGTGCTCTGCAGTCATTTTGTTTCAAGCGGGTTTTTAAGTACTTTGGAGTCATTTCGTTGCAAGCGGGTTTTTAAGTGCTCTGGAGTCATTTCGTTGCAAGCGGGTTTTTAAGTGCTCTGGAGTCATTTCGTTGCACGCGGGTGTTTAAGTGCTCTTGAGTCATTTCGTTGCAAGCGGGTTTTTAAGTGCTCTGGAGTCATTTCGTTGCAAGCGGGTTTTTAAGTGCTCTTGAGTCATTTCGTTGCAAGCGGGTTTTTAAGTGCTCTGGAGTCATTTCGTTGCAAGCGGGTTTTTAATTGCTCTGGAGTCATTTCGTTGCAAGCGGGTTTTTAAGTGTTCTTGACTCATTTCGTTGCAAGCGGGTTTTTAAGTGCTCTGGAGTCATTTCGTTGCAAGCGGGTTTTTAAGTGCTCTGGAGTCATTTCGTTGGAAGCGGGTTTTTAAGTGCTCTGGAGTCATTTCGTTGGAAGCGGGTTTTTAAGTGCTCTGGAGTCATTTCGTTGCAAGCGGGTTTTTAAGTGCTCTGGAGTCATTTCATTGCAAGCGGGTTTTTAAGTGCTCTGGAGTCATTTCGTTGCAAGCGGGTTTTTAAGTGCTCTGGAGTCATTTCGTTACAAGCGGGTTTTTAAGTGCTCTGGAGTCATTTCGTTGCAAGCGGGTTTTTAAGTGCTCTGGAGTCATTTCGTTGCAAGCGGGTTTTTAAGTGCTCTGAAGGCATTTCGTTGCAAGCGGGTTTTTAAGTGCTCTGGAGTCATTTCGTTGCAAGCGGGTTTTTAAGTGTTCTGGAGTCATTTCTTTGCAAACAGGTTTTTAAGTGCTCTGGAGTCATTTCGTTGCAAGCGGGTTTTTAAGTGCTCTGGAGTCATTTCGTTGCAAGCGGGTTTTTAAGTGCTCTGGAGTCATTTCGTTGCAAGCGGGTTTTTACGTGCTCTGGAGTCATTTCGTTGCAAGCGGGTTTTTACGTGCTCTGGAGTCATTTCATTGCAAGCAGGTTTTTACATACTTCTCAGACATTTCACTGGAAGCGGGTTTTTTAAGTGCTCTGGAGTCATTTCGTTGCAAGAGGGTTTTTAAGTACTCTGGAGTCATTTCGTTGCAAGCGGGTTTTTAAGTGCTCTGGAGTCATTTCGTTGCAAGCGGGTTTTTAAGTGTTCTGGACTCATTTCGTTGAAAGCGGGTTTTTAAGTGCTCTGGAGTCATTTCGTTGCAAGCAGGTTTTTAAGTGCTCTGAAGTCATTTCGTTGCAAAAGGGTTTTTAAGTGCTCTGGAGTCATTTCGTTGCAAGCGGGTTTTTAAGTGTTCTGGAGTCATTTCGTTGCAAGAGGGTTTTTAAGTGCTCTGGAGTCATTTCGTTGCAAGCGGGTTTTTACGTGCTCTGGAGTCATTTCGTTGCAAGCGGGTTTTTAAGTGTTCTGGAGTCATTTCGTTGCAAGCGGGTTTTTAATTGCTCTGGAGTCATTTCGTTGCAAGCGGGTTTTTAAGTAGTCTGGAGTCATTTCGTTGCAAGCGGGTTTTTAAGTGCTCTGGAGTCATTTCGTTGCAAGCGGGTTTTTAAGTGCTCTGGATTCATTTCGTTGCAAGCGGGTTTTTAAGTGCTCTGGAGTCATTTCGTTGCAAGCGGGTTTTTAAGTGCTCTGGAGTCATTTCGTTGCAAGCGGGTTTTTAAGTGCTCTGGAGTCATTTCGTTGCAAGCGGGTTTTTAAGTGCTCTGGAGTCATTTCGTTGCAAGCGGGTTTTTAAGTGCTCTGGAGTCATTTCGTTGCAAGCGGGTTTTTAAGTGCTCTGGAGTCATTTCGTTGCAAGCGGGTTTTTAAGTGCTCTGGAGTCATTTAGTTGCAAGCGGGTTTTTAAGTGCTCTGGAGTCATTTCGTTGCAAGCGGGTTTTTAAGTGCTCTGGAGTCATTTCGTTGCAAGCGGGTTTTTAAGTGCTCTGGAGTCATTTCGTTGCAAGCGGGTTTTTAAGTAGTCTGGAGTCATTTCGTTGCAAGCGGGTTTTTAAGTGCTCTGGAGTCATTTCGTTGCAAGCGGGTTTTTAAGTGCTCTGGATTCATTTCGTTGCAAGCGGGTTTTTAAGTGCTCTGGAGTCATTTCGTTGCAAGCGGGTTTTTAAGTGCTCTGGAGTCATTTCGTTGCAAGCGGGTTTTTAAGTGCTCTGGAGTCATTTCGTTGCAAGCGGGTTTTTAAGTGCTCTGGAGTCATTTCGTTGCAAGCGGGTTTTTAAGTGCTCTGGAGTCATTTCGTTGCAAGCGGGTTTTTAAGTGCTCTGGAGTCATTTCGTTGCAAGCGGGTTTTTAAGTGCTCTGGAGTCATTTAGTTGCAAGCGGGTTTTTAAGTGCTCTGGAGTCATTTCGTTGCAAGCGGGTTTTTAAGTGCTCTGGAGTCATTTCGTTGCAAGCGGGTTTTTAAGTGCTCTGGAGTCATTTCGATGCAAGCGGGTTTTTAAGTGCTCTGGAGTCATTTCGTTGCAAGCGGGTTTTTAAGTGCTCTGGAGTCATTTCGTTGCAAGCGGGTTTTTAAGTGCTCTGAAGGTATTTCGTTGTAAGCGGGTTTTTCAGTGCTCTGGAGTCATTTCGTTGCAAGCGGGTTTTTACGTGCTCTGGAGTCATTTCATTGCAAGCGGGTTTTTACATACTTCTCAGACATTTCACTGGAAGCGGGGTTTTTAAGTGCTCTGGAGTCATTTCGTTGCAAGCGGGTTTTTAAGTACTCTGGAGTCATTTCGTTGAAAGCGGGTTTTTAAGTGCTCTGGAGTCATTTCGTTGCAAGCGGGTTTTTAAGTGCTCTGGAGTCATTTCGTTGCAAGCGGGTGTTTAAGTGCTCTGGAGTCATTTCGTTGCAAGCGGGTTTTTAAGTGCTCTGGAGTCATTTCGTTACAAGCGGGTTTTTAAGTGTTCTGGAGTCATTTCGTTGCAAGCGGGTTTTTAAGTGCTCTGGAGTCATTTCGTTGCAAGCGGGTTTTTAAGTGCTCTGGAGTCATTTCGATGCAAGCGGGTTTTTAAGTGCTCTGGAGTCATTTCGTTGCAAGCGGGTTCTTAAGTGCTCTGGAGTCATTTCGTTGCAAGCGGGTTTTTAAGTGCTCTGAAGGTATTTCGTTGTAAGCGGGTTTTTCAGTGCTCTGGAGTCATTTCGTTGCAAGCGGTTTTTTACGTGCTCTGGAGTCATTTCATTGCAAGCGGGTTTTTACATACTTCTCAGACATTTCACTGGAAGCGGGTTTTTTAAGTGCTCTGGAGTCATTTCGTTGCAAGCGGGTTTTTAAGTACTCTGGAGTCATTTCGTTGCAAGCGGGTTTTTAAGTGCTCTGGAGTCATTTCGTTGCAAGCGGGTTTTTAAGTGCTCTGGAGTCATTTCGTTGCAAGCGGGTGTTTAAGTGCTCTGGAGTCATTTCGTTGCAAGCGGGTTTTTAAGTGCTCTGGAGTCATTTCGTTGCAAGCGGGTTTTTAAGTGCTCTGGAGTCATTTCGTTGCAAGCGGGTTTTTAAGTGCTCTGGAGTCATTTCGTTGCAAGCGGGTGTTTAAGTGCTCTGGAGTCATTTCGATGCAAGCGGGTTTTTAAGTGCTCTGGAGTCATTTCGTTGCAAGCGGGTTTTTACGTGCTCTGGAGTCATTTCATTGCAAGCGGGTTTTTACATACTTCTCAGACATTTCACTGGAAGTGGTTTTTTAAGTGCTCTGGAGTCATTTTGTTGCAAGCGGGTTTTTAAGTGCTCTGGAGTCATTTCGTTGCAAGCGGGTTTTTAAGTGCTCTGGAGTCATTTCGTTGCAAGCGGGTTTTTACATACTTCTCAGACATTTCACTGGAAGTGGGTTTTTTAAGTGCTCTGGAGTCATTTTGTTGCAAGCGGGTTTTTAAGTGCTCTGGAGTCATTTCGTTGCAAGCGGGTTTTTAAGTGTTCTGGACTCATTTCGTTGCAAGCGGGTTTTTACATACTTCTCAGACATTTCACTGGAAGTGGGTTTTTTAAGTGCTCTGGAGTCAGTTCGTTGCAAGCGGGTTTTTAAGTGTTCTGGACTCATTTCGTTGCAAGCGGGTTTTTACATACTTCTCAGACATTTCACTGGAAGTGGGTTTTTTAAGTGCTCTGGAGTCATTTCGTTGCAAGCGGGTTTTTAAGTGCTCTGGAGTCATTTCGTTGCAAGCGGGTTTTTAAGTGTTCTGGACTCATTTCGTTGCAAGCGGGTTTTTAAGTGCTCTGGAGTCATTTCGTTGCAAGCGGGTTTTTAAGTGCTCTGGAGTCATTTCGTTGCAAGCGGGTTTTTAAGTGCTCTGGAGTCATTTCGTTGCAAGCGGGTTTTTAAGTGTTCTGGACTCATTTCGTTGCAAGCGGGTTTTTAAGTGCTCTGGAGTCATTTCGTTGCAAGCGGGTTTTTAAGTGCTCTGGAGTCATTTCGTTGCAAGCGGGTTTTTAAGTGCTCTGGAGTCATTTCATTGCAAGCGGGTTTTTACATACTTCTCAGACATTTCACTGGAAGTGGGTTTTTTAAGTGCTCTGCAGTCATTTTGTTGCAAGCGGGTTTTTAAGTACTCTGGAGTCATTTCGTTGCAAGCGGGTTTTTAAGTGCTCTGGAGTCATTTCGTTGCAAGCGGGTTTTTAAGTGCTCTGGAGTCATTTCGTTGCACGCGGGTGTTTAAGTGCTCTGGAGTCATTTCGTTGCAAGCGGGTTTTTAAGTGCTCTGGAGTCATTTCGTTGCAAGCGGGTTTTTAAGTGTTCTGGACTCATTTCGTTGCAAGCGGGTTTTTAAGTGCTCTGGAGTCATTTCGTTGCAAGCGGGTTTTTAAGTGCTCTGGAGTCATTTCGTTGCAAGCGGGTTTTTAAGTGCTCTGGAGTCATTTCGTTGCAAGCGGGTTTTTAAGTGCTCTGGAGTCATTTCGTTGCAAGCGGGTTTTTAAGTGCTCTGGAGTCATTTCGTTGCAAGCGGGTTTTTAAGTGCTCTGGAGTCATTTCGTTGCAAGCGGGTTTTTAAGTGCTCTGGAGTCATTTCGTTGCAAGCGGGTTTTTAAGTGCTCTGGAGTCATTTCGTTGCAAGCGGGTTTTTAAGTGCTCTGGAGTCATTTCGTTGCAAGCGGGTTTTTAAGTGCTCTGGAGTCATTTCGTTGCAAGCGGGTTTTTACATACTTCTCAGACATTTCACTGGAAGTGGGTTTTTTAAGTGCTCTGCAGTCATTTTGTTGCAAGCGGGTTTTTAAGTACTCTGGAGTCATTTCGTTGCAAGCGGGTTTTTAAGTGCTCTGGAGTCATTTCGTTGCAAGCGGGTTTTTAAGTGCTCTGGAGTCATTTCGTTGCACGCGGGTGTTTAAGTGCTCTGGAGTCATTTCGTTGCAAGCGGGTTTTTAAGTGCTCTGGAGTCATTTCGTTGCAAGCGGGTTTTTAAGTGTTGTGGACTCATTTCGTTGCAAGCGGGTTTTTAAGTGCTCTGGAGTCATTTCGTTGCAAGCGGGTTTTTAAGTGCTCTGGAGTCATTTCGTTGCAAGCGGGTTTTAAAGTGTTCTGGAGTCATTTCGTTGCAAGCGGGTTTTTAAGTGCTCTGGAGTCATTTCGTTGCAAGCGGGTTTTTAAGTGCTCTGGAGTCATTTCGTTGCAAGCGGGTTTTTAAGTGCTCTGGAGTCATTTCGTTGCAAGCGGGTTTTTAAGTGCTCTGGAGTCATTTCGTTGCAAGCGGGTTTTTAAGTGCTCTGGAGTCATTTCGTTGCAATCGTGTTTTTAAGTGCTCTGGAGTCATTTCGTTGCAAGCGGGTTTTTAAGTGCTCTGGAGTCATTTCGTTGCAAGCGGGTTTTTAAGTGCTCTGGAGTCATTTCGTTGCAAGCGGGTTTTTAAGTGTTCTGGACTCATTTCGTTGCAAGCGGGTTTTTAAATGCTCTGGAGTCATTTCGTTGCAAGCGGGTTTTTAAGTGCTCTGGAGTCATTTCGTTGCAAGCGGGTTTTTAAGTGCTCTGGAGTCATTTCGTTGCAAGCGGGTTTTTAAGTGTTCTGGACTCATTTCGTTGCAAGCGGGTTTTTAAGTGCTCTGGAGTCATTTCGTTGCAAGCGGGTTTTTAAGTGCTCTGGAGTCATTTCGTTGCAAGCGGGTTTTTAAGTGCTCTGGAGTCATTTCGTTGCAAGCGGGTTTTTACATACTTCTCAGACATTTCACTGGAAGTGGGTTTTTTAAGTGCTCTGCAGTCATTTTGTTGCAAGCGGGTTTTTAAGTACTCTGGAGTCATTTCGTTGCAAGCGGGTTTTTAAGTGCTCTGGAGTCATTTCGTTGCAAGCGGGTTTTTAAGTGCTCTGGAGTCATTTCGTTGCACGCGGGTGTTTAAGTGCTCTGGAGTCATTTCGTTGCAAGCGGGTTTTTAAGTGCTCTGGAGTCATTTCGTTGCAAGCGGGTTTTTAAGTGTTCTGGACTCATTTCGTTGCAAGCGGGTTTTTAAGTGCTCTGGAGTCATTTCGTTGCAAGCGGGTTTTTAAGTGCTCTGGAGTCATTTCGTTGCAAGCGGGTTTTTAAGTGTTCTGGAGTCATTTCGTTGCAAGCGGGTTTTTAAGTGCTCTGGAGCCATTTCGTTGCAAGCGGGTTTTTAAGTGCTCTGGAGTCATTTCGTTGCAAGCGGGTTTTTAAGTGCTCTGGAGTCATTTCGTTGCAAGCGGGTTTTTAAGTGCTCTGGAGTCTTTTCGTTGCAAGCGGGTTTTTAAGTGCTCTGGAGTTATTTCGTTGCAAGCGGGTTTTTAAGTGCTCTGGAGTCATTTCGTTGCAAGCGGGTTTTTAAGTGCTCTGGAGTCATTTCGTTGCAAGCGGGTTTTTACATACTTCTCAGACATTTCACTGGAAGTGGGTTTTTTAAGTGCTCTGCAGTCATTTTGTTGCGAGCGGGTTTTTAAGTACTCTGGAGTCATTTCGTTGCAAGCGGGTTTTTAAGTGCTCTGGAGTCATTTCGTTGCAAGCGGGTTTTTAAGTGCTCTGGAGTCATTTCGTTGCACGCGGGTGTTTAAGTGCTCTTGAGTCATTTCGTTGCAAGCGGGTTTTTAAGTGCTCTGGAGTCATTTCGTTGCAAGCGGGTTTTTAAGTGCTCTTGAGTCATTTCGTTGCAAGCGGGTTTTTAAGTGCTCTGGAGTCATTTCGTTGCAAGCGGGTTTTTAATTGCTCTGGAGTCATTTCGTTGCAAGCGGGTTTTTAAGTGTTCTTGACTCATTTCGTTTTAAGCGGGTTTTTAAGTGCTCTGGAGTCATTTCGTTGCAAGCGGGTTTTTAAGTGCTCTGGAGTCATTTCGTTGGAAGCGGGTTTTTAAGTGCTCTGGAGTCATTTCGTTGGAAGCGGGTTTTTAAGTGCTCTGGAGTCATTTCGTTGCAAGCGGGTTTTTAAGTGCTCTGGAGTCATTTCGTTGCAAGCGGGTTTTTAAGTGCTCTGGAGTCATTTCGTTGCAAGCGGGTTTTTAAGTGCTCTGGAGTCATTTCGTTACAAGCGGGTTTTTAAGTGCTCTGGAGTCATTTCGTTGCAAGCGGGTTTTTAAGTGCTCTGAAGTCATTTCGTTGCAAGCGGGTTTTTAAGTGCTCTGAAGGCATTTCGTTGCAAGCGGGTTTTTAAGTGCTCTGGAGTCATTTCGTTGCAATCGTGTTTTTAAGTGCTCTGGAGTCATTTCGTTGCAAGCGGGTTTTTAAGTGCTCTGGAGTCATTTCGTTGCAAGCGGGTTTTTAAGTGCTCTGGAGTCATTTCGTTGCAAGCGGGTTTTTAAGTGTTCTGGACTCATTTCGTTGCAAGCGGGTTTTTAAGTGCTCTGGAGTCATTTCGTTGCAAGCGGGTTTTTAAGTGCTCTGGAGTCATTTCGTTGCAAGCGGGTTTTTAAGTGTTCTGGAGTCATTTCGTTGCAAGCGGGTTTTTAAGTGCTCTGGAGCCATTTCGTTGCAAGCGGGTTTTTAAGTGCTCTGGAGTCATTTCGTTGCAAGCGGGTTTTTAAGTGCTCTGGAGTCATTTCGTTGCAAGCGGGTTTTTAAGTGCTCTGGAGTCATTTCGTTGCAAGCGGGTTTTTAAGTGCTCTGGAGTCATTTCGTTGCAAGCGGGTTTTTAAGTGCTCTGGAGTCATTTCGTTGCAAGCGGGTTTTTAAGTGCTCTGGAGTCATTTCGTTGCAAGCGGGTTTTTACATACTTCTCAGACATTTCACTGGAAGTGGGTTTTTTAAGTGCTCTGCAGTCATTTTGTTTCAAGCGGGTTTTTAAGTACTTTGGAGTCATTTCGTTGCAAGCGGGTTTTTAAGTGCTCTGGAGTCATTTCGTTGCAAGCGGGTTTTTAAGTGCTCTGGAGTCATTTCGTTGCACGCGGGTGTTTAAGTGCTCTTGAGTCATTTCGTTGCAAGCGGGTTTTTAAGTGCTCTGGAGTCATTTCGTTGCAAGCGGGTTTTTAAGTGCTCTTGAGTCATTTCGTTGCAAGCGGGTTTTTAAGTGCTCTGGAGTCATTTCGTTGCAAGCGGGTTTTTAATTGCTCTGGAGTCATTTCGTTGCAAGCGGGTTTTTAAGTGTTCTTGACTCATTTCGTTGCAAGCGGGTTTTTAAGTGCTCTGGAGTCATTTCGTTGCAAGCGGGTTTTTAAGTGCTCTGGAGTCATTTCGTTGGAAGCGGGTTTTTAAGTGCTCTGGAGTCATTTCGTTGGAAGCGGGTTTTTAAGTGCTCTGGAGTCATTTCGTTGCAAGCGGGTTTTTAAGTGCTCTGGAGTCATTTCATTGCAAGCGGGTTTTTAAGTGCTCTGGAGTCATTTCGTTGCAAGCGGGTTTTTAAGTGCTCTGGAGTCATTTCGTTACAAGCGGGTTTTTAAGTGCTCTGGAGTCATTTCGTTGCAAGCGGGTTTTTAAGTGCTCTGGAGTCATTTCGTTGCAAGCGGGTTTTTAAGTGCTCTGAAGGCATTTCGTTGCAAGCGGGTTTTTAAGTGCTCTGGAGTCATTTCGTTGCAAGCGGGTTTTTAAGTGTTCTGGAGTCATTTCTTTGCAAACAGGTTTTTAAGTGCTCTGGAGTCATTTCGTTGCAAGCGGGTTTTTAAGTGCTCTGGAGTCATTTCGTTGCAAGCGGGTTTTTAAGTGCTCTGGAGTCATTTCGTTGCAAGCGGGTTTTTACGTGCTCTGGAGTCATTTCGTTGCAAGCGGGTTTTTACGTGCTCTGGAGTCATTTCATTGCAAGCAGGTTTTTACATACTTCTCAGACATTTCACTGGAAGCGGGTTTTTTAAGTGCTCTGGAGTCATTTCGTTGCAAGAGGGTTTTTAAGTACTCTGGAGTCATTTCGTTGCAAGCGGGTTTTTAAGTGCTCTGGAGTCATTTCGTTGCAAGCGGGTTTTTAAGTGTTCTGGACTCATTTCGTTGAAAGCGGGTTTTTAAGTGCTCTGGAGTCATTTCGTTGCAAGCAGGTTTTTAAGTGCTCTGAAGTCATTTCGTTGCAAAAGGGTTTTTAAGTGCTCTGGAGTCATTTCGTTGCAAGCGGGTTTTTAAGTGTTCTGGAGTCATTTCGTTGCAAGAGGGTTTTTAAGTGCTCTGGAGTCATTTCGTTGCAAGCGGGTTTTTACGTGCTCTGGAGTCATTTCGTTGCAAGCGGGTTTTTAAGTGTTCTGGAGTCATTTCGTTGCAAGCGGGTTTTTAATTGCTCTGGAGTCATTTCGTTGCAAGCGGGTTTTTAAGTAGTCTGGAGTCATTTCGTTGCAAGCGGGTTTTTAAGTGCTCTGGAGTCATTTCGTTGCAAGCGGGTTTTTAAGTGCTCTGGATTCATTTCGTTGCAAGCGGGTTTTTAAGTGCTCTGGAGTCATTTCGTTGCAAGCGGGTTTTTAAGTGCTCTGGAGTCATTTCGTTGCAAGCGGGTTTTTAAGTGCTCTGGAGTCATTTCGTTGCAAGCGGGTTTTTAAGTGCTCTGGAGTCATTTCGTTGCAAGCGGGTTTTTAAGTGCTCTGGAGTCATTTCGTTGCAAGCGGGTTTTTAAGTGCTCTGGAGTCATTTCGTTGCAAGCGGGTTTTTAAGTGCTCTGGAGTCATTTAGTTGCAAGCGGGTTTTTAAGTGCTCTGGAGTCATTTCGTTGCAAGCGGGTTTTTAAGTGCTCTGGAGTCATTTCGTTGCAAGCGGGTTTTTAAGTGCTCTGGAGTCATTTCGTTGCAAGCGGGTTTTTAAGTAGTCTGGAGTCATTTCGTTGCAAGCGGGTTTTTAAGTGCTCTGGAGTCATTTCGTTGCAAGCGGGTTTTTAAGTGCTCTGGATTCATTTCGTTGCAAGCGGGTTTTTAAGTGCTCTGGAGTCATTTCGTTGCAAGCGGGTTTTTAAGTGCTCTGGAGTCATTTCGTTGCAAGCGGGTTTTTAAGTGCTCTGGAGTCATTTCGTTGCAAGCGGGTTTTTAAGTGCTCTGGAGTCATTTCGTTGCAAGCGGGTTTTTAAGTGCTCTGGAGTCATTTCGTTGCAAGCGGGTTTTTAAGTGCTCTGGAGTCATTTCGTTGCAAGCGGGTTTTTAAGTGCTCTGGAGTCATTTAGTTGCAAGCGGGTTTTTAAGTGCTCTGGAGTCATTTCGTTGCAAGCGGGTTTTTAAGTGCTCTGGAGTCATTTCGTTGCAAGCGGGTTTTTAAGTGCTCTGGAGTCATTTCGATGCAAGCGGGTTTTTAAGTGCTCTGGAGTCATTTCGTTGCAAGCGGGTTTTTAAGTGCTCTGGAGTCATTTCGTTGCAAGCGGGTTTTTAAGTGCTCTGAAGGTATTTCGTTGTAAGCGGGTTTTTCAGTGCTCTGGAGTCATTTCGTTGCAAGCGGGTTTTTACGTGCTCTGGAGTCATTTCATTGCAAGCGGGTTTTTACATACTTCTCAGACATTTCACTGGAAGCGGGGTTTTTAAGTGCTCTGGAGTCATTTCGTTGCAAGCGGGTTTTTAAGTACTCTGGAGTCATTTCGTTGAAAGCGGGTTTTTAAGTGCTCTGGAGTCATTTCGTTGCAAGCGGGTTTTTAAGTGCTCTGGAGTCATTTCGTTGCAAGCGGGTGTTTAAGTGCTCTGGAGTCATTTCGTTGCAAGCGGGTTTTTAAGTGCTCTGGAGTCATTTCGTTACAAGCGGGTTTTTAAGTGTTCTGGAGTCATTTCGTTGCAAGCGGGTTTTTAAGTGCTCTGGAGTCATTTCGTTGCAAGCGGGTTTTTAAGTGCTCTGGAGTCATTTCGATGCAAGCGGGTTTTTAAGTGCTCTGGAGTCATTTCGTTGCAAGCGGGTTCTTAAGTGCTCTGGAGTCATTTCGTTGCAAGCGGGTTTTTAAGTGCTCTGAAGGTATTTCGTTGTAAGCGGGTTTTTCAGTGCTCTGGAGTCATTTCGTTGCAAGCGGTTTTTTACGTGCTCTGGAGTCATTTCATTGCAAGCGGGTTTTTACATACTTCTCAGACATTTCACTGGAAGCGGGTTTTTTAAGTGCTCTGGAGTCATTTCGTTGCAAGCGGGTTTTTAAGTACTCTGGAGTCATTTCGTTGCAAGCGGGTTTTTAAGTGCTCTGGAGTCATTTCGTTGCAAGCGGGTTTTTAAGTGCTCTGGAGTCATTTCGTTGCAAGCGGGTGTTTAAGTGCTCTGGAGTCATTTCGTTGCAAGCGGGTTTTTAAGTGCTCTGGAGTCATTTCGTTGCAAGCGGGTTTTTAAGTGCTCTGGAGTCATTTCGTTGCAAGCGGGTTTTTAAGTGCTCTGGAGTCATTTCGTTGCAAGCGGGTGTTTAAGTGCTCTGGAGTCATTTCGATGCAAGCGGGTTTTTAAGTGCTCTGGAGTCATTTCGTTGCAAGCGGGTTTTTACGTGCTCTGGAGTCATTTCATTGCAAGCGGGTTTTTACATACTTCTCAGACATTTCACTGGAAGTGGTTTTTTAAGTGCTCTGGAGTCATTTTGTTGCAAGCGGGTTTTTAAGTGCTCTGGAGTCATTTCGTTGCAAGCGGGTTTTTAAGTGCTCTGGAGTCATTTCGTTGCAAGCGGGTTTTTACATACTTCTCAGACATTTCACTGGAAGTGGGTTTTTTAAGTGCTCTGGAGTCATTTTGTTGCAAGCGGGTTTTTAAGTGCTCTGGAGTCATTTCGTTGCAAGCGGGTTTTTAAGTGTTCTGGACTCATTTCGTTGCAAGCGGGTTTTTACATACTTCTCAGACATTTCACTGGAAGTGGGTTTTTTAAGTGCTCTGGAGTCAGTTCGTTGCAAGCGGGTTTTTAAGTGTTCTGGACTCATTTCGTTGCAAGCGGGTTTTTACATACTTCTCAGACATTTCACTGGAAGTGGGTTTTTTAAGTGCTCTGGAGTCATTTCGTTGCAAGCGGGTTTTTAAGTGCTCTGGAGTCATTTCGTTGCAAGCGGGTTTTTAAGTGTTCTGGACTCATTTCGTTGCAAGCGGGTTTTTAAGTGCTCTGGAGTCATTTCGTTGCAAGCGGGTTTTTAAGTGCTCTGGAGTCATTTCGTTGCAAGCGGGTTTTTAAGTGCTCTGGAGTCATTTCGTTGCAAGCGGGTTTTTAAGTGTTCTGGACTCATTTCGTTGCAAGCGGGTTTTTAAGTGCTCTGGAGTCATTTCGTTGCAAGCGGGTTTTTAAGTGCTCTGGAGTCATTTCGTTGCAAGCGGGTTTTTAAGTGCTCTGGAGTCATTTCATTGCAAGCGGGTTTTTACATACTTCTCAGACATTTCACTGGAAGTGGGTTTTTTAAGTGCTCTGCAGTCATTTTGTTGCAAGCGGGTTTTTAAGTACTCTGGAGTCATTTCGTTGCAAGCGGGTTTTTAAGTGCTCTGGAGTCATTTCGTTGCAAGCGGGTTTTTAAGTGCTCTGGAGTCATTTCGTTGCACGCGGGTGTTTAAGTGCTCTGGAGTCATTTCGTTGCAAGCGGGTTTTTAAGTGCTCTGGAGTCATTTCGTTGCAAGCGGGTTTTTAAGTGTTCTGGACTCATTTCGTTGCAAGCGGGTTTTTAAGTGCTCTGGAGTCATTTCGTTGCAAGCGGGTTTTTAAGTGCTCTGGAGTCATTTCGTTGCAAGCGGGTTTTTAAGTGCTCTGGAGTCATTTCGTTGCAAGCGGGTTTTTAAGTGCTCTGGAGTCATTTCGTTGCAAGCGGGTTTTTAAGTGCTCTGGAGTCATTTCGTTGCAAGCGGGTTTTTAAGTGCTCTGGAGTCATTTCGTTGCAAGCGGGTTTTTAAGTGCTCTGGAGTCATTTCGTTGCAAGCGGGTTTTTAAGTGCTCTGGAGTCATTTCGTTGCAAGCGGGTTTTTAAGTGCTCTGGAGTCATTTCGTTGCAAGCGGGTTTTTAAGTGCTCTGGAGTCATTTCGTTGCAAGCGGGTTTTTACATACTTCTCAGACATTTCACTGGAAGTGGGTTTTTTAAGTGCTCTGCAGTCATTTTGTTGCAAGCGGGTTTTTAAGTACTCTGGAGTCATTTCGTTGCAAGCGGGTTTTTAAGTGCTCTGGAGTCATTTCGTTGCAAGCGGGTTTTTAAGTGCTCTGGAGTCATTTCGTTGCACGCGGGTGTTTAAGTGCTCTGGAGTCATTTCGTTGCAAGCGGGTTTTTAAGTGCTCTGGAGTCATTTCGTTGCAAGCGGGTTTTTAAGTGTTGTGGACTCATTTCGTTGCAAGCGGGTTTTTAAGTGCTCTGGAGTCATTTCGTTGCAAGCGGGTTTTTAAGTGCTCTGGAGTCATTTCGTTGCAAGCGGGTTTTAAAGTGTTCTGGAGTCATTTCGTTGCAAGCGGGTTTTTAAGTGCTCTGGAGTCATTTCGTTGCAAGCGGGTTTTTAAGTGCTCTGGAGTCATTTCGTTGCAAGCGGGTTTTTAAGTGCTCTGGAGTCATTTCGTTGCAAGCGGGTTTTTAAGTGCTCTGGAGTCATTTCGTTGCAAGCGGGTTTTTAAGTGCTCTGGAGTCATTTCGTTGCAATCGTGTTTTTAAGTGCTCTGGAGTCATTTCGTTGCAAGCGGGTTTTTAAGTGCTCTGGAGTCATTTCGTTGCAAGCGGGTTTTTAAGTGCTCTGGAGTCATTTCGTTGCAAGCGGGTTTTTAAGTGTTCTGGACTCATTTCGTTGCAAGCGGGTTTTTAAATGCTCTGGAGTCATTTCGTTGCAAGCGGGTTTTTAAGTGCTCTGGAGTCATTTCGTTGCAAGCGGGTTTTTAAGTGCTCTGGAGTCATTTCGTTGCAAGCGGGTTTTTAAGTGTTCTGGACTCATTTCGTTGCAAGCGGGTTTTTAAGTGCTCTGGAGTCATTTCGTTGCAAGCGGGTTTTTAAGTGCTCTGGAGTCATTTCGTTGCAAGCGGGTTTTTAAGTGCTCTGGAGTCATTTCGTTGCAAGCGGGTTTTTACATACTTCTCAGACATTTCACTGGAAGTGGGTTTTTTAAGTGCTCTGCAGTCATTTTGTTGCAAGCGGGTTTTTAAGTACTCTGGAGTCATTTCGTTGCAAGCGGGTTTTTAAGTGCTCTGGAGTCATTTCGTTGCAAGCGGGTTTTTAAGTGCTCTGGAGTCATTTCGTTGCACGCGGGTGTTTAAGTGCTCTGGAGTCATTTCGTTGCAAGCGGGTTTTTAAGTGCTCTGGAGTCATTTCGTTGCAAGCGGGTTTTTAAGTGTTCTGGACTCATTTCGTTGCAAGCGGGTTTTTAAGTGCTCTGGAGTCATTTCGTTGCAAGCGGGTTTTTAAGTGCTCTGGAGTCATTTCGTTGCAAGCGGGTTTTTAAGTGTTCTGGAGTCATTTCGTTGCAAGCGGGTTTTTAAGTGCTCTGGAGCCATTTCGTTGCAAGCGGGTTTTTAAGTGCTCTGGAGTCATTTCGTTGCAAGCGGGTTTTTAAGTGCTCTGGAGTCATTTCGTTGCAAGCGGGTTTTTAAGTGCTCTGGAGTCTTTTCGTTGCAAGCGGGTTTTTAAGTGCTCTGGAGTTATTTCGTTGCAAGCGGGTTTTTAAGTGCTCTGGAGTCATTTCGTTGCAAGCGGGTTTTTAAGTGCTCTGGAGTCATTTCGTTGCAAGCGGGTTTTTACATACTTCTCAGACATTTCACTGGAAGTGGGTTTTTTAAGTGCTCTGCAGTCATTTTGTTGCGAGCGGGTTTTTAAGTACTCTGGAGTCATTTCGTTGCAAGCGGGTTTTTAAGTGCTCTGGAGTCATTTCGTTGCAAGCGGGTTTTTAAGTGCTCTGGAGTCATTTCGTTGCACGCGGGTGTTTAAGTGCTCTTGAGTCATTTCGTTGCAAGCGGGTTTTTAAGTGCTCTGGAGTCATTTCGTTGCAAGCGGGTTTTTAAGTGCTCTTGAGTCATTTCGTTGCAAGCGGGTTTTTAAGTGCTCTGGAGTCATTTCGTTGCAAGCGGGTTTTTAATTGCTCTGGAGTCATTTCGTTGCAAGCGGGTTTTTAAGTGTTCTTGACTCATTTCGTTTTAAGCGGGTTTTTAAGTGCTCTGGAGTCATTTCGTTGCAAGCGGGTTTTTAAGTGCTCTGGAGTCATTTCGTTGGAAGCGGGTTTTTAAGTGCTCTGGAGTCATTTCGTTGGAAGCGGGTTTTTAAGTGCTCTGGAGTCATTTCGTTGCAAGCGGGTTTTTAAGTGCTCTGGAGTCATTTCGTTGCAAGCGGGTTTTTAAGTGCTCTGGAGTCATTTCGTTGCAAGCGGGTTTTTAAGTGCTCTGGAGTCATTTCGTTACAAGCGGGTTTTTAAGTGCTCTGGAGTCATTTCGTTGCAAGCGGGTTTTTAAGTGCTCTGAAGTCATTTCGTTGCAAGCGGGTTTTTAAGTGCTCTGAAGGCATTTCGTTGCAAGCGGGTTTTTAAGTGCTCTGGAGTCATTTCGTTGCAAGCGGGTTTTTAAGTGTTCTGGAGTCATTTCTTTGCAAACAGGTTTTTAAGTGCTCTGGAGTCATTTCGTTGCAAGCGGGTTTTTAAGTGCTCTGGAGTCATTTCGTTGCAAGCGGGTTTTTAAGTGCTCTGGAGTCATTTCGTTGCAAGCGGGTTTTTAAGTGCTCTGGAGTCATTTCGTTGCAAGCGGGTTTTTACGTGCTCTGGAGTCATTTCATTGCAAGCAGGTTTTTACATACTTCTCAGACATTTCACTGGAAGCGGGTTTTTAAGTGCTCTGAAGGCATTTCGTTGCAAGCGGGTTTTTAAGTGCTCTGGAGTCATTTCGTTGCAAGCGGGTTTTTAAGTGTTCTGGAGTCATTTCTTTGCAAACAGGTTTTTAAGTGCTCTGGAGTCATTTCGTTGCAAGCGGGTTTTTAAGTGCTCTGGAGTCATTTCGTTGCACGCGGGTGTTTAAGTGCTCTGGAGTCATTTCGTTGCAAGCAGGTTTTTAAGTGCTCTGGAGTCATTTCGTTGCAAGCGGGTTTTTAAGTGTTCTGGAGTCATTTCGTTGCAAGCGGGTTTTTAAGTGCTCTGGAGTCATTTCGTTGCAAGCGGGTTTTTAAGTGCTCTGGAGTCATTTCGTTGCAAGCGGGTTTTTAAGTGCTCTGGAGTCATTTCGTTGCAAGCGGGTTTTTAAGTGCTCTGGCGTCATTTCGTTGCAAGCGGGTTTTTAAGTGCTCTGGAGTCATTTCGTTGCAATCGTGTTTTTAAGTGCTCTGGAGTCATTTCGTTGCAAGCGGGTTTTTAAGTGCTCTGGAGTCATTTCGTTGCAAGCGGGTTTTTAAGTGCTCTGGAGTCATTTCGTTGCAAGCGGGTTTTTAAGTGTTCTGGACTCATTTCGTTGCAAGCGGGTTTTTAAGTGCTCTGGAGTCATTTCGTTGCAAGCGGGTTTTTAAGTGCTCTGGAGTCATTTCGTTGCAAGCGGGTTTTTAAGTGCTCTGGAGTCATTTCGTTGCAAGCGGGTTTTTAAGTGTTCTGGACTCATTTCGTTGCAAGCGGGTTTTTAAGTGCTCTGGAGTCATTTCGTTGCAAGCGGGTTTTTAAGTGCTCTGGAGTCATTTCGTTGCAAGCGGGTTTTTAAGTGCTCTGGAGTCATTTCGTTGCACGCGGGTGTTTAAGTGCTCTGGAGTCATTTCGTTGCAAGCGGGTTTTTAAGTGCTCTGGAGTCATTTCGTTGCAAGCGGGTTTTTAAGTGTTCTGGACTCATTTCGTTGCAAGCGGGTTTTTAAGTGCTCTGGAGTCATTTCGTTGCAAGCGGGTTTTTAAGTGCTCTGGAGTCATTTCGTTGCAAGCGGGTTTTTAAGTGCTCTGGAGTCATTTCGTTGCACGCGGGTGTTTAAGTGCTCTGGAGTCATTTCGTTGCAAGCGGGTTTTTAAGTGCTCTGGAGTCATTTCGTTGCAAGCGGGTTTTTAAGTGTTCTGGACTCATTTCGTTGCAAGCGGGTTTTTAAGTGCTCTGGAGTCATTTCGTTGCAAGCGGGTTTTTAAGTGCTCTGGAGTCATTTCGTTGCAAGCGGGTTTTTAAGTGCTCTGGAGTCATTTCGTTGCAAGCGGGTTTTTAAGTGCTCTGGAGTCATTTCGTTGCAAGCGGGTTTTTACATACTTCTCAGACATTTCACTGGAAGTGGGTTTTTTAAGTGCTCTGCAGTCATTTTGTTGCAAGCGGGTTTTTAAGTACTCTGGAGTCATTTCGTTGCAAGCGGGTTTTTAAGTGCTCTGGAGTCATTTCGTTGCAAGCGGGTTTTTAAGTGCTCTGGAGTCATTTCGTTGCACGCGGGTGTTTAAGTGCTCTGGAGTCATTTCGTTGCAAGCGGGTTTTTAAGTGCTCTGGAGTCATTTCGTTGGAAGCGGGTTTTTAAGTGCTCTGGAGTCATTTCGTTGCAAGCGGGTTTTTAAGTGCTCTGGAGTCATTTCGTTGCAAGCGGGTTTTTAAGTGCTCTGGAGTCATTTCGTTGCAAGCGGGTTTTTAAGTGCTCTGGAGTCATTTCGTTACAAGCGGGTTTTTAAGTGCTCTGGAGTCATTTCGTTGCAAGCGGGTTTTTAAGTGCTCTGAAGTCATTTCGTTGCAAGCGGGTTTTTAAGTGCTCTGAAGGCATTTCGTTGCAAGCGGGTTTTTAAGTGCTCTGGAGTCATTTCGTTGCAAGCGGGTTTTTAAGTGTTCTGGAGTCATTTCTTTGCAAACAGGTTTTTAAGTGCTCTGGAGTCATTTCGTTGCAAGCGGGTTTTTAAGTGCTCTGGAGTCATTTCGTTGCAAGCGGGTTTTTAAGTGCTCTGGAGTCATTTCGTTGCAAGCGGGTTTTTAAGTGCTCTGGAGTCATTTCGTTGCAAGCGGGTTTTTACGTGCTCTGGAGTCATTTCATTGCAAGCAGGTTTTTACATACTTCTCAGACATTTCACTGGAAGCGGGTTTTTAAGTGCTCTGAAGGCATTTCGTTGCAAGCGGGTTTTTAAGTGCTCTGGAGTCATTTCGTTGCAAGCGGGTTTTTAAGTGTTCTGGAGTCATTTCTTTGCAAACAGGTTTTTAAGTGCTCTGGAGTCATTTCGTTACAAGCGGGTTTTTAAGTGCTCTGGAGTCATTTCGTTGCACGCGGGTGTTTAAGTGCTCTGGAGTCATTTCGTTGCAAGCGGGTTTTTAAGTGCTCTGGAGTCATTTCGTTGCAAGCGGGTTTTTAAGTGCTCTGGACTCATTTCGTTGCAAGCGGGTTTTTAAGTGCTCTGGAGTCATTTCGTTGCAAGCGGGTTTTTAAGTGCTCTGGAGTCATTTCGTTGCAAGCGGGTTTTTAAGTGTTCTGGAGTCATTTCGTTGCAAGCGGGTTTTTAAGTGCTCTGGAGTCATTTCGTTGCAAGCGGGTTTTTAAGTGCTCTGGAGTCATTTCGTTGCAAGCGGGTTTTTAAGTGCTCTGGAGTCATTTCGTTGCAAGCGGGTTTTTAAGTGCTCTGGAGTCATTTCGTTGCAAGCGGGTTTTTAAGTGCTCTGGAGTCATTTCGTTGCAATCGTGTTTTTAAGTGCTCTGGAGTCATTTCGTTGCAAGCGGGTTTTTAAGTGCTCTGGAGTCATTTCGTTGCAAGCGGGTTTTTAAGTGCTCTGGAGTCATTTCGTTGCAAGCGGGTTTTTAAGTGTTCTGGACTCATTTCGTTGCAAGCGGGTTTTTAAGTGCTCTGGAGTCATTTCGTTGCAAGCGGGTTTTTAAGTGCTCTGGAGTCATTTCGTTGCAAGCGGGTTTTTAAGTGCTCTGGAGTCATTTCGTTGCAAGCGGGTTTTTAAGTGTTCTGGACTCATTTCGTTGCAAGCGGGTTTTTAAGTGCTCTGGAGTCATTTCGTTGCAAGCGGGTTTTTAAGTGCTCTGGAGTCATTTCGTTGCAAGCGGGTTTTTAAGTGCTCTGGAGTCATTTCGTTGCACGCGGGTGTTTAAGTGCTCTGGAGTCATTTCGTTGCAAGCGGGTTTTTAAGTGCTCTGGAGTCATTTCGTTGCAAGCGGGTTTTTAAGTGTTCTGGACTCATTTCGTTGCAAGCGGGTTTTTAAGTGCTCTGGAGTCATTTCGTTGCAAGCGGGTTTTTAAGTGCTCTGGAGTCATTTCGTTGCAAGCGGGTTTTTAAGTGCTCTGGAGTCATTTCGTTGCACGCGGGTGTTTAAGTGCTCTGGAGTCATTTCGTTGCAAGCGGGTTTTTAAGTGCTCTGGAGTCATTTCGTTGCAAGCGGGTTTTTAAGTGTTCTGGACTCATTTCGTTGCAAGCGGGTTTTTAAGTGCTCTGGAGTCATTTCGTTGCAAGCGGGTTTTTAAGTGCTCTGGAGTCATTTCGTTGCAAGCGGGTTTTTAAGTTCTCTGGAGTCATTTCGTTGCAAGCGGGTTTTTAAGTGCTCTGGAGTCATTTCGTTGCAAGCGGGTTTTTACATACTTCTCAGACATTTCACTGGAAGTGGGTTTTTTAAGTGCTCTGCAGTCATTTTGTTGCTAGCGGGTTTTTAAGTACTCTGGAGTCATTTCGTTGCAAGCGGGTTTTTAAGTGCTCTGGAGTCATTTCGTTGCAAGCGGGTTTTTAAGTGCTCTGGAGTCATTTCGTTGCACGCGGGTGTTTAAGTGCTCTGGAGTCATTTCGTTGCAAGCGGGTTTTTAAGTGCTCTGGAGTCATTTCGTTGCAAGCGGGTTTTTAAGTGTTCTGGACTCATTTCGTTGCAAGCGGGTTTTTAAGTGCTCTGGAGTCATTTCGTTGCAAGCGGGTTTTTAAGTGCTCTGGAGTCATTTCGTTGCAAGCGGGTTTTTAAGTGTTCTGGAGTCATTTCGTTGCAAGCGGGTTTTTAAGTGCTCTGGAGCCATTTCGTTGCAAGCGGGTTTTTAAGTGCTCTGGAGTCATTTCGTTGCAAGCGGGTTTTTAAGTGCTCTGGAGTCATTTCGTTGCAAGCGGGTTTTTAAGTGCTCTGGAGTCATTTCGTTGCAAGCGGGTTTTTAAGTGCTCTGGAGTCATTTCGTTGCAAGCGGGTTTTTAAGTGCTCTGGAGTCATTTCGTTGCAAGCGGGTTTTTAAGTGCTCTGGAGTCATTTCGTTGCAAGCGGGTTTTTACATACTTCTCAGACATTTCACTGGAAGTGGGTTTTTTAAGTGCTCTGCAGTCATTTTGTTGCAAGCGGGTTTTTAAGTACTCTGGAGTCATTTCGTTGCAAGCGGGTTTTTAAGTGCTCTGGAGTCATTTCGTTGCAAGCGGGTTTTTAAGTGCTCTGGAGTCATTTCGTTGCACGCGGGTGTTTAAGTGCTCTTGAGTCATTTCGTTGCAAGCGGGTTTTTAAGTGCTCTGGAGTCATTTCGTTGCAAGCGGGTTTTTAAGTGCTCTTGAGTCATTTCGTTGCAAGCGGGTTTTTAAGTGCTCTGGAGTCATTTCGTTGCAAGCGGGTTTTTAATTGCTCTGGAGTCATTTCGTTGCAAGCGGGTTTTTAAGTGTTCTTGACTCATTTCGTTGCAAGCGGGTTTTTAAGTGCTCTGGAGTCATTTCGTTGCAAGCGGGTTTTTAAGTGCTCTGGAGTCATTTCGTTGGAAGCGGGTTTTTAAGTGCTCTGGAGTCATTTCGTTGCAAGCGGGTTTTTAAGTGCTCTGGAGTCATTTCGTTGCAAGCGGGTTTTTAAGTGCTCTGGAGTCATTTCGTTGCAAGCGGGTTTTTACGTGCTCTGGAGTCATTTCATTGCAAGCAGGTTTTTACATACTTCTCAGACATTTCACTGGAAGCGGGTTTTTAAGTGCTCTGAAGGCATTTCGTTGCAAGCGGGTTTTTAAGTGCTCTGGAGTCATTTCGTTGCAAGCGGGTTTTTCAGTGTTCTGGAGTCATTTCTTTGCAAACAGGTTTTTAAGTGCTCTGGAGTCATTTCGTTGCAAGCGGGTTTTTAAGTGCTCTGGAGTCATTTCGTTGCACGCGGGTGTTTAAGTGCTCTGGAGTCATTTCGTTGCAAGCGGGTTTTTAAGTGCTCTGGAGTCATTTCGTTGCAAGCGGGTTTTTAAGTGTTCTGGACTCATTTCGTTGCAAGCGGGTTTTTAAGTGCTCTGGAGTCATTTCGTTGCAAGCGGGTTTTTAAGTGCTCTGGAGTCATTTCGTTGCAAGCGGGTTTTTAAGTGTTCTGGAGTCATTTCGTTGCAAGCGGGTTTTTAAGTGCTCTGGAGTCATTTCGTTGCAAGCGGGTTTTTAAGTGCTCTGGAGTCATTTCGTTGCAAGCGGGTTTTTAAGTGCTCTGGAGTCATTTCGTTGCAAGCGGGTTTTTAAGTGCTCTGGAGTCATTTCGTTGCACGCGGGTGTTTAAGTGCTCTGGAGTCATTTCGTTGCAAGCGGGTTTTTAAGTGCTCTGGAGTCATTTCGTTGCAAGCGGGTTTTTAAGTGTTCTGGACTCATTTCGTTGCAAGCGGGTTTTTAAGTGCTCTGGAGTCATTTCGTTGCAAGCGGGTTTTTAAGTGCTCTGGAGTCATTTCGTTGCAAGCGGGTTTTTAAGTGCTCTGGAGTCATTTCGTTGCAAGCGGGTTTTTAAGTGCTCTGGAGTCATTTCGTTGCAAGCGGGTTTTTACATACTTCTCAGACATTTCACTGGAAGTGGGTTTTTTAAGTGCTCTGCAGTCATTTTGTAGCAAGCGGGTTTTTAAGTACTCTGGAGTCATTTCGTTGCAAGCGGGTTTTTAAGTGCTCTGGAGTCATTTCGTTGCAAGCGGGTTTTTAAGTTCTCTGGAGTCATTTCGTTGCACGCGGGTGTTTAAGTGCTCTGGAGTCATTTCGTTGCAAGCGGGTTTTTAAGTGCTCTGGAGTCATTTCGTTGCAAGCGGGTTTTTAAGTGTTCTGGACTCATTTCGTTGCAAGCGGGTTTTTAAGTGCTCTGGAGTCATTTCGTTGCAAGCGGGTTTTTAAGTGCTCTGGAGTCATTTCGTTGCAAGCGGGTTTTTAAGTGTTCTGGAGTCATTTCGTTGCAAGCGGGTTTTTAAGTGCTCTGGAGCCATTTCGTTGCAAGCGGGTTTTTAAGTGCTCTGGAGTCATTTCGTTGCAAGCGGGTTTTTAAGTGCTCTGGAGTCATTTCGTTGCAAGCGGGTTTTTAAGTGCTCTGGAGTCATTTCGTTGCAAGCGGGTTTTTAAGTGCTCTGGAGTCATTTCGTTGCAAGCGGGTTTTTAAGTGCTCTGGAGTCATTTCATTGCAAGCGGGTTTTTAAGTGCTCTGGAGTCATTTCGTTGCAAGCGGGTTTTTACATACTTCTCAGACATTTCACTGGAAGTGGGTTTTTTAAGTGCTCTGCAGTCATTTTGTTGCAAGCGGGTTTTTAAGTACTCTGGAGTCATTTCGTTGCAAGTGGGTTTTTAAGTGCTCTGGAGTCATTTCGTTGCAAGCGGGTTTTTAAGTGCTCTGGAGTCATTTCGTTGCACGCGGGTGTTTAAGTGCTCTTGAGTCATTTCGTTGCAAGCGGGTTTTTAAGTGCTCTGGAGTCATTTCGTTGCAAGCGGGTTTTTAAGTGCTCTTGAGTCATTTCGTTGCAAGCGGGTTTTTAAGTGCTCTGGAGTCATTTCGTTGCAAGCGGGTTTTTAATTGCTCTGGAGTCATTTCGTTGCAAGCGGGTTTTTAAGTGTTCTTGACTCATTTCGTTGCAAGCGGGTTTTTAAGTGCTCTGGAGTCATTTCGTTGCAAGCGGGTTTTTAAGTGCTCTGGAGTCATTTCGTTGGAAGCGGGTTTTTAAGTGCTCTGGAGTCATTTCGTTGGAAGCGGGTTTTTAAGTGCTCTGGAGTCATTTCGTTGCAAGCGGGTTTTTAAGTGCTCTGGAGTCATTTCGTTGCAAGCGGGTTTTTACGTGCTCTGGAGTCATTTCATTGCAAGCAGGTTTTTACATACTTCTCAGACATTTCACTGGAAGCGGGTTTTTAAGTGCTCTGAAGGCATTTCGTTGCAAGCGGGTTTTTAAGTGCTCTGGAGTCATTTCGTTGCAAGCGGGTTTTTCAGTGTTCTGGAGTCATTTCTTTGCAAACAGGTTTTTAAGTGCTCTGGAGTCATTTCGTTGCAAGCGGGTTTTTAAGTGCTCTGGAGTCATTTCGTTGCACGCGGGTGTTTAAGTGCTCTGGAGTCATTTCGTTGCAAGCGGGTTTTTAAGTGCTCTGGAGTCATTTCGTTGCAAGCGGGTTTTTAAGTGTTCTGGACTCATTTCGTTGCAAGCGGGTTTTTAAGTGCTCTGGAGTCATTTCGTTGCAAGCGGGTTTTTAAGTGCTCTGGAGTCATTTCGTTGCAAGCGGGTTTTTAAGTGTTCTGGAGTCATTTCGTTGCAAGCGGGTTTTTAAGTGCTCTGGAGTCATTTCGTTGCAAGCGGGTTTTTAAGTGCTCTGGAGTCATTTCGTTGCAAGCGGGTTTTTAAGTGCTCTGGAGTCATTTCGTTGCAAGCGGGTTTTTAAGTGCTCTGGAGTCATTTCGTTGCAAGCGGGTTTTTAAGTGCTCTGGAGTCATTTCGTTGCAATCGTGTTTTTAAGTGCTCTGGAGTCATTTCGTTGCAAGCGGGTTTTTAAGTGCTCTGGAGTCATTTCGTTGCAAGCGGGTTTTTAAGTGCTCTGGAGTCATTTCGTTGCAAGCGGGTTTTTAAGTGTTCTGGACTCATTTCGTTGCAAGCGGGTTTTTAAGTGCTCTGGAGTCATTTCGTTGCAAGCGGGTTTTTAAGTGCTCTGGAGTCATTTCGTTGCAAGCGGGTTTTTAAGTGCTCTGGAGTCATTTCGTTGCAAGCGGGTTTTTAAGTGTTCTGGACTCATTTCGTTGCAAGCGGGTTTTTAAGTGCTCTGGAGTCATTTCGTTGCAAGCGGGTTTTTAAGTGCTCTGGAGTCATTTCGTTGCAAGCGGGTTTTTAAGTGCTCTGGAGTCATTTCGTTGCACGCGGGTGTTTAAGTGCTCTGGAGTCATTTCGTTGCAAGCGGGTTTTTAAGTGCTCTGGAGTCATTTCGTTGCAAGCGGGTTTTTAAGTGTTCTGGACTCATTTCGTTGCAAGCGGGTTTTTAAGTGCTCTGGAGTCATTTCGTTGCAAGCGGGTTTTTAAGTGCTCTGGAGTCATTTCGTTGCAAGCGGGTTTTTAAGTGTTCTGGAGTCATTTCGTTGCAAGCGGGTTTTTAAGTGCTCTGGAGCCATTTCGTTGCAAGCGGGTTTTTAAGTGCTCTGGAGTCATTTCGTTGCAAGCGGGTTTTTAAGTGCTCTGGAGTCATTTCGTTGCAAGCGGGTTTTTAAGTGCTCTGGAGTCATTTCGTTGCAAGCGGGTTTTTAAGTGCTCTGGAGTCATTTCGTTACAAGCGGGTTTTTAAGTGCTCTGGAGTCATTTCGTTGCAAGCGGGTTTTTAAGTGCTCTGAAGTCATTTCGTTGCAAGCGGGTTTTTAAGTGCTCTGAAGGCATTTCGTTGCAAGCGGGTTTTTAAGTGCTCTGGAGTCATTTCGTTGCAAGCGGGTTTTTAAGTGTTCTGGAGTCATTTCTTTGCAAACAGGTTTTTAAGTGCTCTGGAGTCATTTCGTTGCAAGCGGGTTTTTAAGTGCTCTGGAGTCATTTCGTTGCAAGCGGGTTTTTAAGTGCTCTGGAGTCATTTCGTTGCAAGCGGGTTTTTAAGTGCTCTGGAGTCATTTCGTTGCAAGCGGGTTTTTACGTGCTCTGGAGTCATTTCATTGCAAGCAGGTTTTTACATACTTCTCAGACATTTCACTGGAAGCGGGTTTTTAAGTGCTCTGAAGGCATTTCGTTGCAAGCGGGTTTTTAAGTGCTCTGGAGTCATTTCGTTGCAAGCGGGTTTTTCAGTGTTCTGGAGTCATTTCTTTGCAAACAGGTTTTTAAGTGCTCTGGAGTCATTTCGTTGCAAGCGGGTTTTTAAGTGCTCTGGAGTCATTTCGTTGCACGCGGGTGTTTAAGTGCTCTGGAGTCATTTCGTTGCAAGCGGGTTTTTAAGTGCTCTGGAGTCATTTCGTTGCAAGCGGGTTTTTAAGTGTTCTGGACTCATTTCGTTGCAAGCGGGTTTTTAAGTGCTCTGGAGTCATTTCGTTGCAAGCGGGTTTTTAAGTGCTCTGGAGTCATTTCGTTGCAAGCGGGTTTTTAAGTGCTCTGGAGTCATTTCGTTGCAAGCGGGTTTTTAAGTGCTCTGGAGTCATTTCGTTGCAAGCGGGTTTTTAAGTGCTCTGGAGTCATTTCGTTGCAAGCGGGTTTTTAAGTGCTCTGGAGTCATTTCGTTGCAAGCGGGTTTTTAAGTGCTCTGGAGTCATTTCGTTGCAAGCGGGTTTTTAAGTGCTCTGGATTCATTTCGTTGCAATCGTGTTTTTAAGTGCTCTGGAGTCATTTCGTTGCAAGCGGGTTTTTAAGTGCTCTGGAGTCATTTCGTTGCAAGCGGGTTTTTAAGTGCTCTGGAGTCATTTCGTTGCAAGCGGGTTTTTAAGTGTTCTGGACTCATTTCGTTGCAAGCGGGTTTTTAAGTGCTCTGGAGTCATTTCGTTGCAAGCGGGTTTTTAAGTGCTCTGGAGTCATTTCGTTGCAAGCGGGTTTTTAAGTGCTCTGGAGTCATTTCGTTGCAAGCGGGTTTTTAAGTGTTCTGGACTCATTTCGTTGCAAGCGGGTTTTTAAGTGCTCTGGAGTCATTTCGTTGCAAGCGGGTTTTTAAGTGCTCTGGAGTCATTTCGTTGCACGCGGGTTTTTAAGTGCTCTGGAGTCATTTCGTTGCACGCGGGTGTTTAAGTGCTCTGGAGTCATTTCGTTGCAAGCGGGTTTTTAAGTGCTCTGGAGTCATTTCGTTGCAAGCGGGTTTTTAAGTGTTCTGGACTCATTTCGTTGCAAGCGGGTTTTTAAGTGCTCTGGAGTCATTTCGTTGCAAGCGGGTTTTTAAGTGCTCTGGAGTCATTTCGTTGCAAGCGGGTTTTTAAGTGCTCTGGAGTCATTTCGTTGCAAGCGGGTTTTTAAGTGCTCTGGAGCCATTTCGTTGCAAGCGGGTTTTTAAGTGCTCTGGAGTCATTTCGTTGCAAGCGGGTTTTTAAGTGCTCTGGAGTCATTTCGTTGCAAGCGGGTTTTTAAGTGCTCTGGAGTCATTTCGTTGCAAGCGGGTTTTTAAGTGCTCTGGAGTCATTTCGTTGCAAGCGGGTTTTTAAGTGCTCTGGAGTCATTTCGTTGCAAGCGGGTTTTTAAGTGCTCTGGAGTCATTTCGTTGAAAGCGGGTTTTTAAGTGCTCTGGAGTCATTTCGTTGCAAGCGGGTTTTTACATACTTCTCAGACATTTCACTGGAAGTGGGTTTTTTAAGTGCTCTGCAGTCATTTTGTTGCAAGCGGGTTTTTAAGTACTCTGGAGTCATTTCGTTGCAAGCGGGTTTTTAAGTGCTCTGGAGTCATTTCGTTGCAAGCGGGTTTTTAAGTGCTCTGGAGTCATTTCGTTGCACGCGGGTGTTTAAGTGCTCTGGAGTCATTTCGTTGCAAGCGGGTTTTTAAGTGCTCTGGAGTCATTTCGTTGCAAGCGGGTTTTTAAGTGTTCTGGACTCATTTCGTTGCAAGCGGGTTTTTAAGTGCTCTGGAGTCATTTCGTTGCAAGCGGGTTTTTAAGTGCTCTGGAGTCATTTCGTTGCAAGCGGGTTTTTAAGTGTTCTGGAGTCATTTCGTTGCAAGCGGGTTTTTAAGTGCTCTGGAGCCATTTCGTTGCACGCGGGTTTTTAAGTGCTCTGGAGTCATTTCGTTGCAAGCGGGTTTTTAAGTGCTCTGGAGTCATTTCGTTGCAAGCGGGTTTTTAAGTGCTCTGGAGTCATTTCGTTGCAAGCGGGTTTTTAAGTGCTCTGGAGTCATTTCGTTGCAAGCGGGTTTTTAAGTGCTCTGGAGTCATTTCGTTGCAAGCGGGTTTTTAAGTGCTCTGGAGTCATTTCGTTGCAAGCGGGTTTTTACATACTTCTCAGACATTTCACTGGAAGTGGGTTTTTTAAGTGCTCTGCAGTCATTTTGTTGCAAGCGGGTTTTTAAGTACTCTGGAGTCATTTCGTTGCAAGCGGGTTTTTAAGTGCTCTGGAGTCATTTCGTTGCAAGCGGGTTTTTAAGTGCTCTGGAGTCATTTCGTTGCACGCGGGTGTTTAAGTGCTCTTGAGTCATTTCGTTGCAAGCGGGTTTTTAAGTGCTCTGGAGTCATTTCGTTGCAAGCGGGTTTTTAAGTGCTCTTGAGTCATTTCGTTGCAAGCGGGTTTTTAAGTGCTCTGGAGTCATTTCGTTGCAAGCGGGTTTTTAATTGCTCTGGAGTCATTTCGTTGCAAGCGGGTTTTTAAGTGTTCTTGACTCATTTCGTTGCAAGCGGGTTTTTAAGTGCTCTGGAGTCATTTCGTTGCAAGCGGGTTTTTAAGTGCTCTGGAGTCATTTCGTTGGAAGCGGGTTTTTAAGTGCTCTGGAGTCATTTCGTTGGAAGCGGGTTTTTAAGTGCTCTGGAGTCATTTCGTTGCAAGCGGGTTTTTAAGTGCTCTGGAGTCATTTCGTTGCAAGCGGGTTTTTAAGTGCTCTGGAGTCATTTCGTTGCAAGCGGGTTTTTAAGTGCTCTGGAGTCATTTCGTTACAAGCGGGTTTTTAAGTGCTCTGGAGTCATTTTGTTGCAAGCGGGTTTTTAAGTGCTCTGCAGTCATTTCGTTGCAAGCGGGTTTTTAAGTGCTCTGAAGGCATTTCGTTGCAAGCGGGTTTTTAAGTGCTCTGGAGTCATTTCGTTGCAAGCGGGTTTTTAAGTGTTCTGGAGTCATTTCTTTGCAAACAGGTTTTTAAGTGCTCTGGAGTCATTTCGTTGCAAGCGGGTTTTTAAGTGCTCTGGAGTCATTTCGTTGCAAGCGGGTTTTTAAGTGCTCTGGAGTCATTTCGTTGCAAGCGGGTTTTTAAGTGCTCTGGAGTCATTTCGTTGCAAGCGGGTTTTTACGTGCTCTGGAGTCATTTCATTGCAAGCAGGTTTTTACATACTTCTCAGACATTTCACTGGAAGCGGGTTTTTAAGTGCTCTGAAGGCATTTCGTTGCAAGCGGGTTTTTAAGTGCTCTGGAGTCATTTCGTGCAAGCGGGTTTTTCAGTGTTCTGGAGTCATTTCTTTGCAAACAGGTTTTTAAGTGCTCTGGAGTCATTTCGTTGCAAGCGGGTTTTTAAGTGCTCTGGAGTCATTTCGTTGCACGCGGGTGTTTAAGTGCTCTGGAGTCATTTCGTTGCAAGCGGGTTTTTAAGTGCTCTGGAGTCATTTCGTTGCAAGCGGGTTTTTAAGTGTTCTGGACTCATTTCGTTGCAAGCGGGTTTTTAAGTGCTCTGGAGTCATTTCGTTGCAAGCGGGTTTTTAAGTGCTCTGGAGTCATTTCGTTGCAAGCGGGTTTTTAAGTGTTCTGGAGTCATTTCGTTGCAAGCGGGTTTTTAAGTGCTCTGGAGTCATTTCGTTGCAAGCGGGTTTTTAAGTGCTCTGGAGTCATTTCGTTGCAAGCGGGTTTTTAAGTGCTCTGGAGTCATTTCGTTGCAAGCGGGTTTTTAAGTGCTCTGGAGTCATTTCGTTGCAAGCGGGTTTTTAAGTGCTCTGGAGTCATTTCGTTGCAATCGTGTTTTTAAGTGCTCTGGAGTCATTTCGTTGCAAGCGGGTTTTTAAGTGCTCTGGAGTCATTTCGTTGCAAGCGGGTTTTTAAGTGCTCTGGAGTCATTTCGTTGCAAGCGGGTTTTTAAGTGTTCTGGACTCATTTCGTTGCAAGCGGGTTTTTAAGTGCTCTGGAGTCATTTCGTTGCAAGCGGGTTTTTAAGTGCTCTGGAGTCATTTCGTTGCAAGCGGGTTTTTAAGTGTTCTGGAGTCATTTCGTTGCAAGCGGGTTTTTAAGTGCTCTGGAGCCATTTCGTTGCAAGCGGGTTTTTAAGTGCTCTGGAGTCATTTCGTTGCAAGCGGGTTTTTAAGTGCTCTGGAGTCATTTCGTTGCACGCGGGTTTTTAAGTGCTCTGGAGTCATTTCGTTGCAAGCGGGTTTTTAAGTGCTCTGGAGTCATTTCGTTGCAAGCGGGTTTTTAAGTGCTCTGGAGTCATTTCGTTGCAAGCGGGTTTTTAAGTGCTCTGGAGTCATTTCGTTGCAAGCGGGTTTTTACATACTTCTCAGACATTTCACTGGAAGTGGGTTTTTTAAGTGCTCTGCAGTCATTTTGTTGCAAGCGGGTTTTTAAGTACTTTGGAGTCATTTCGTTGCAAGCGGGTTTTTAAGTGCTCTGGAGTCATTTCGTTGCAAGCGGGTTTTTAAGTGCTCTGGAGTCATTTCGTTGCACGCGGGTGTTTAAGTGCTCTTGAGTCATTTCGTTGCAAGCGGGTTTTTAAGTGCTCTGGAGTCATTTCGTTGCAAGCGGGTTTTTAAGTGCTCTTGAGTCATTTCGTTGCAAGCGGGTTTTTAAGTGCTCTGGAGTCATTTCGTTGCAAGCGGGTTTTTAATTGCTCTGGAGTCATTTCGTTGCAAGCGGGTTTTTAAGTGTTCTTGACTCATTTCGTTGCAAGCGGGTTTTTAAGTGCTCTGGAGTCATTTCGTTGCAAGCGGGTTTTTAAGTGCTCTGGAGTCATTTCGTTGGAAGCGGGTTTTTAAGTGCTCTGGAGTCATTTCGTTGGAAGCGGGTTTTTAAGTGCTCTGGAGTCATTTCGTTGCAAGCGGGTTTTTAAGTGCTCTGGAGTCATTTCGTTGCAAGCGGGTTTTTAAGTGCTCTGGAGTCATTTCGTTGCAAGCGGGTTTTTAAGTGCTCTGGAGTCATTTCATTACAAGCGGGTTTTTAAGTGCTCTGGAGTCATTTCGTTGCAAGCGGGTTTTTAAGTGCTCTGAAGTCATTTCGTTGCAAGCGGGTTTTTAAGTGCTCTGAAGGCATTTCGTTGCAAGCGGGTTTTTAAGTGCTCTGGAGTCATTTCGTTGCAAGCGGGTTTTTAAGTGTTCTGGAGTCATTTCTTTGCAAACAGGTTTTTAAGTGCTCTGGAGTCATTTCGTTGCAAGCGGGTTTTTAAGTGCTCTGGAGTCATTTCGTTGCAAGCGGGTTTTTAAGTGCTCTGGAGTCATTTCGTTGCAAGCGGGTTTTTAAGTGCTCTGGAGTCATTTCGTTGCAAGCGGGTTTTTACGTGCTCTGGAGTCATTTCATTGCAAGCAGGTTTTTACATACTTCTCAGACATTTCACTGGAAGCGGGTTTTTTAAGTGCTCTGGAGTCATTTCGTTGCAAGAGGGTTTTTAAGTACTCTGGAGTCATTTCGTTGCAAGCGGGTTTTTAAGTGCTCTGGAGTCATTTCGTTGCAAGCGGGTTTTTAAGTGTTCTGGACTCATTTCGTTGCAAGCGGGTTTTTAAGTACTCTGGAGTCATTTCGTTGCAAGCAGGTTTTTAAGTGCTCTGAAGTCATTTCGTTGCAAAAGGGTTTTTAAGTGCTCTGGAGTCATTTCGTTGCAAGCGGGTTTTTACGTGCTCTGGAGTCTTTTCGTTGCAAGCGGGTTTTTAAGTGCTCTGGAGTCATTTCGTTGCAAGCGGGTTTTTAATTGCTCTGGAGTCATTTCGTTGCAAGCGGGTTTTTAAGTGTTCTGGAGTCATTTCGTTGCAAGAGGGTTTTTAAGTGCTCTGGAGTCATTTCGTTGCAAGCGGGTTTTTACGTGCTCTGGAGTCATTTCGTTGCAAGCGGGTTTTTAAGTGTTCTGGAGTCATTTCGTTGCAAGCGGGTTTTTAATTGCTCTGGAGTCATTTCGTTGCAAGCGGGTTTTTAAGTAGTCTGGAGTCATTTCGTTGCAAGCGGGTTTTTAAGTGCTCTGGAGTCATTTCGTTGCAAGCGGGTTTTTAAGTGCTCTGGATTCATTTCGTTGCAAGCGGGTTTTTAAGTGCTCTGGAGTCATTTCGTTGCAAGCGGGTTTTTAAGTGCTCTGGAGTCATTTCGTTGCAAGCGGGTTTTTAAGTGTTCTGGAGTCATTTCGTTGCAAGCGGGTTTTTACATACTTCTCAGACATTTCACTGGAAGTGGGTTTTTTAAGTGCTCTGCAGTCATTTTGTTGCAAGCGGGTTTTTAAGTACTTTGGAGTCATTTCGTTGCAAGCGGGTTTTTAAGTGCTCTGGAGTCATTTCGTTGCAAGCGGGTTTTTAAGTGCTCTGGAGTCATTTCGTTGCACGCGGGTGTTTAAGTGCTCTTGAGTCATTTCGTTGCAAGCGGGTTTTTAAGTGCTCTGGAGTCATTTCGTTGCAAGCGGGTTTTTAAGTGCTCTTGAGTCATTTCGTTGCAAGCGGGTTTTTAAGTGCTCTGGAGTCATTTCGTTGCAAGCGGGTTTTTAATTGCTCTGGAGTCATTTCGTTGCAAGCGGGTTTTTAAGTGTTCTTGACTCATTTCGTTGCAAGCGGGTTTTTAAGTGCTCTGGAGTCATTTCGTTGCAAGCGGGTTTTTAAGTGCTCTGGAGTCATTTCGTTGGAAGCGGGTTTTTAAGTGCTCTGGAGTCATTTCGTTGGAAGCGGGTTTTTAAGTGCTCTGGAGTCATTTCGTTGCAAGCGGGTTTTTAAGTGCTCTGGAGTCATTTCGTTGCAAGCGGGTTTTTAAGTGCTCTGGAGTCATTTCGTTGCAAGCGGGTTTTTACGTGCTCTGGAGTCATTTCATTGCAAGCAGGTTTTTACATACTTCTCAGACATTTCACTGGAAGCGGGTTTTTTAAGTGCTCTGGAGTCATTTCGTTGCAAGAGGGTTTTTAAGTACTCTGGAGTCATTTCGTTGCAAGCGGGTTTTTAAGTGCTCTGGAGTCATTTCGTTGCAAGCGGGTTTTTAAGTGTTCTGGACTCATTTCGTTGCAAGCGGGTTTTTAAGTACTCTGGAGTCATTTCGTTGCAAGCAGGTTTTTAAGTGCTCTGAAGTCATTTCGTTGCAAAAGGGTTTTTAAGTGCTCTGGAGTCATTTCGTTGCAAGCGGGTTTTTACGTGCTCTGGAGTCTTTTCGTTGCAAGCGGGTTTTTAAGTGCTCTGGAGTCATTTCGTTGCAAGCGGGTTTTTAATTGCTCTGGAGTCATTTCGTTGCAAGCGGGTTTTTAAGTGTTCTGGAGTCATTTCGTTGCAAGAGGGTTTTTAAGTGCTCTGGAGTCATTTCGTTGCAAGCGGGTTTTTACGTGCTCTGGAGTCATTTCGTTGCAAGCGGGTTTTTAAGTGTTCTGGAGTCATTTCGTTGCAAGCGGGTTTTTAATTGCTCTGGAGTCATTTCGTTGCAAGCGGGTTTTTAAGTAGTCTGGAGTCATTTCGTTGCAAGCGGGTTTTTAAGTGCTCTGGAGTCATTTCGTTGCAAGCGGGTTTTTAAGTGCTCTGGATTCATTTCGTTGCAAGCGGGTTTTTAAGTGCTCTGGAGTCATTTCGTTGCAAGCGGGTTTTTAAGTGCTCTGGAGTCATTTCGTTGCAAGCGGGTTTTTAAGTGTTCTGGAGTCATTTCGTTGCAAGCGGGTTTTTAAGTGCTCTGGAGTCATTTCGTTGCAAGCGGGTTTTTAAGTGTTCTGGAGTCATTTCTTTGCAAACAGGTTTTTAAGTGCTCTGGAGTCATTTCGTTGCAAGCGGGTTTTTAAGTGCTCTGGAGTCATTTCGTTGCAAGGGGGTTTTTAAGTGCTCTGGAGTCATTTCGTTGCAAGCGGGTTTTTAAGTGCTCTGGAGTCATTTCGTTGCAAGCGGGTTTTTACGTGCTCTGGAGTCATTTCATTGCAAGCAGGTTTTTACATACTTCTCAGACATTTCACTGGAAGCGGGTTTTTTAAGTGCTCTGGAGTCATTTCGTTGCAAGAGGGTTTTTAAGTACTCTGGAGTCATTTCGTTGCAAGCGGGTTTTTAAGTGCTCTGGAGTCATTTCGTTGCAAGCGGGTTTTTAAGTGTTCTGGACTCATTTCGTTGCAAGCGGGTTTTTAAGTACTCTGGAGTCATTTCGTTGCAAGCAGGTTTTTAAGTGCTCTGAAGTCATTTCGTTGCAAAAGGGTTTTTAAGTGCTCTGGAGTCATTTCGTTGCAAGCGGGTTTTTACGTGCTCTGGAGTCTTTTCGTTGCAAGCGGGTTTTTAAGTGCTCTGGAGTCATTTCGTTGCAAGCGGGTTTTTAATTGCTCTGGAGTCATTTCGTTGCAAGCGGGTTTTTAAGTGTTCTGGAGTCATTTCGTTGCAAGAGGGTTTTTAAGTGCTCTGGAGTCATTTCGTTGCAAGCGGGTTTTTACGTGCTCTGGAGTCATTTCGTTGCAAGCGGGTTTTTAAGTGTTCTGGAGTCATTTCGTTGCAAGCGGGTTTTTAATTGCTCTGGAGTCATTTCGTTGCAAGCGGGTTTTTAAGTAGTCTGGAGTCATTTCGTTGCAAGCGGGTTTTTAAGTGCTCTGGAGTCATTTCGTTGCAAGCGGGTTTTTAAGTGCTCTGGATTCATTTCGTTGCAAGCGGGTTTTTAAGTGCTCTGGAGTCATTTCGTTGCAAGCGGGTTTTTAAGTGCTCTGGAGTCATTTCGTTGCAAGCGGGTTTTTAAGTGTTCTGGAGTCATTTCGTTGCAAGCGGGTTTTTAAGTGCTCTGGAGTCATTTCGTTGCAAGCGGGTTTTTAAGTGCTCTGGAGTCATTTCGTTGCAAGCGGGTTTTTAAGTGCTCTGGAGTCATTTCGTTGCAAGCGGGTTTTTAAGTGCTCTGGAGTCATTTAGTTGCAAACGGGTTTTTAAGTGCTCTGGAGTCATTTCGTTGCAAGCGGGTTTTTAAGTGCTCTGGAGTCATTTCGTTGCAAGCGGGTTTTTAAGTGCTCTGGAGTCATTTCGATGCAAGCGGGTTTTTAAGTGCTCTGGAGTCATTTCGTTGCAAGCGGGTTTTTAAGTGCTCTGGAGTCATTTCGTTGCAAGCGGGTTTTTAAGTGCTCTGAAGGTATTTCGTTGTAAGCGGGTTTCAGTGCTCTGGAGTCATTTCGTTGCAAGCGGGTTTTTACGTGCTCTGGAGTCATTTCATTGCAAGCGGGTTTTTACATACTTCTCAGACATTTCACTGGAAGCGGGTTTTTTAATTGCTCTGGAGTCATTTCGTTGCAAGCGGGTTTTTAAGTACTCTGGAGTCATTTCGTTGCAAGCGGGTTTTTAAGTGCTCTGGAGTCATTTCGTTGCAAGCGGGTTTTTAAGTGCTCTGGAGTCATTTCGTTGCAAGCGGGTGTTTAAGTGCTCTGGAGTCATTTCGTTGCAAGCGGGTTTTTAAGTGCTCTGGAGTCATTTCGTTGCAAGCGGGTTTTTAAGTGTTCTGGAGTCATTTCGTTGCAAGCGGGTTTTTAAGTGCTCTGGAGTCATTTCGTTGCAAGCGGGTTTTTAAGTGCTCTGGAGTCATTTCGATGCAAGCGGGTTTTTAAGTGCTCTGGAGTCATTTCGTTGCAAGCGGGTTTTTAAGTGCTCTGGAGTCATTTCGTTGCAAGCGGGTTTTTAAGTGCTCTGAAGGCATTTCGTTGTAAGCGGGTTTTTCAGTGCTCTGGAGTCATTTCGTTGCAAGCGGTTTTTTACGTGCTCTGGAGTCATTTCATTGCAAGCGGGTTTTTACATACTTCTCAGACATTTCACTGGAAGCGGGTTTTTTAAGTGCTCTGGAGTCATTTCGTTGCAAGCGGGTTTTTAAGTACTCTGGAGTCATTTCGTTGCAAGCGGGTTTTTAAGTGCTCTGGAGTCATTTCGTTGCAAGCGGGTTTTTAAGTGCTCTGGAGTCATTTCGTTGCAAGCGGGTGTTTAAGTGCTCTGGAGTCATTTCGTTGCAAGCGGGTTTTTAAGTGCTCTGGAGTCATTTCGTTGCAAGCGGGTTTTTAAGTGCTCTGGAGTCATTTCGTTGGAAGCGGGTTTTTAAGTGCTCTGGAGTCATTTCGTTGGAAGCGGGTTTTTAAGTGCTCTGGAGTCATTTCGTTGCAAGCGGGTTTTTAAGTGCTCTGGAGTCATTTCGTTGCAAGCGGGTTTTTAAGTGCTCTGGAGTCATTTCGTTGCAAGCGGGTTTTTAAGTGCTCTGGAGTCATTTCATTACAAGCGGGTTTTTAAGTGCTCTGGAGTCATTTCGTTGCAAGCGGGTTTTTAAGTGCTCTGAAGTCATTTCGTTGCAAGCGGGTTTTTAAGTGCTCTGAAGGCATTTCGTTGCAAGCGGGTTTTTAAGTGCTCTGGAGTCATTTCGTTGCAAGCGGGTTTTTAAGTGTTCTGGAGTCATTTCTTTGCAAACAGGTTTTTAAGTGCTCTGGAGTCATTTCGTTGCAAGCGGGTTTTTACGTGCTCTGGAGTCATTTCGTTGCAAGCGGGTTTTTAAGTGCTCTGGAGTCATTTCGTTGCAAGCGGGTTTTTAAGTGCTCTGGAGTCATTTCGTTGCAAGCGGGTTTTTACGTGCTCTGGAGTCATTTCATTGCAAGCAGGTTTTTACATACTTCTCAGACATTTCACTGGAAGCGGGTTTTTTAAGTGCTCTGGAGTCATTTCGTTGCAAGAGGGTTTTTAAGTACTCTGGAGTCATTTCGTTGCAAGCGGGTTTTTAAGTGCTCTGGAGTCATTTCGTTGCAAGCGGGTTTTTAAGTGTTCTGGACTCATTTCGTTGCAAGCGGGTTTTTAAGTACTCTGGAGTCATTTCGTTGCAAGCAGGTTTTTAAGTGCTCTGAAGTCATTTCGTTGCAAAAGGGTTTTTAAGTGCTCTGGAGTCATTTCGTTGCAAGCGGGTTTTTACGTGCTCTGGAGTCTTTTCGTTGCAAGCGGGTTTTTAAGTGCTCTGGAGTCATTTCGTTGCAAGCGGGTTTTTAATTGCTCTGGAGTCATTTCGTTGCAAGCGGGTTTTTAAGTGTTCTGGAGTCATTTCGTTGCAAGAGGGTTTTTAAGTGCTCTGGAGTCATTTCGTTGCAAGCGGGTTTTTACGTGCTCTGGAGTCATTTCGTTGCAAGCGGGTTTTTAAGTGTTCTGGAGTCATTTCGTTGCAAGCGGGTTTTTAATTGCTCTGGAGTCATTTCGTTCCAAGCGGGTTTTTAAGTAGTCTGGAGTCATTTCGTTGCAAGCGGGTTTTTAAGTGCTCTGGAGTCATTTCGTTGCAAGCGGGTTTTTAAGTGCTCTGGAGTCATTTCGTTGCAAGCGGGTTTTTACGTGCTCTGGAGTCATTTCATTGCAAGCGGGTTTTTACATACTTCTCAGACATTTCACTGGAAGCGGGTTTTTTAAGTGCTCTGGAGTCATTTCGTTGCAAGCGGGTTTTTAAGTACTCTGGAGTCATTTCGTTGCAAGCGGGTTTTTAAGTGCTCTGGAGTCATTTCGTTGCAAGCGGGTTTTTAAGTGCTCTGGAGTCATTTCGTTGCAAGCGGGTGTTTAAGTGCTCTGGAGTCATTTCGTTGCAAGCGGGTTTTTAAGTGCTCTGGAGTCATTTCGTTGCAAGCGGGTTTTTAAGTGTTCTGGAGTCATTTCGTTGCAAGCGGGTTTTTAAGTGCTCTGGAGTCATTTCGTTGCAAGCGGGTTTTTAAGTGCTCTGGAGTCATTTCGATGCAAGCGGGTTTTTAAGTGCTCTGGAGTCATTTCGTTGCAAGCGGGTTTTTAAGTGCTCTGGAGTCATTTCGTTGCAAGCGGGTTTTTAAGTGCTCTGAAGGTATTTCGTTGTAAGCGGGTTTTTCAGTGCTCTGGAGTCATTTCGTTGCAAGCGGTTTTTTACGTGCTCTGGAGTCATTTCATTGCAAGCGGGTTTTTACATACTTCTCAGACATTTCACTGGAAGCGGGTTTTTTAAGTGCTCTGGAGTCATTTCGTTGCAAGCGGGTTTTTAAGTACTCTGGAGTCATTTCGTTGCAAGCGGGTTTTTAAGTGCTCTGGAGTCATTTCGTTGCAAGCGGGTTTTTAAGTGCTCTGGAGTCATTTCGTTGCAAGCGGGTGTTTAAGTGCTCTGGAGTCATTTCGTTGCAAGCGGGTTTTTAAGTGCTCTGGAGTCATTTCGTTGCAAGCGGGTTTTTAAGTGCTCTGGAGTCATTTCGTTGGAAGCGGGTTTTTAAGTGCTCTGGAGTCATTTCGTTGGAAGCGGGTTTTTAAGTGCTCTGGAGTCATTTCGTTGCAAGCGGGTTTTTAAGTGCTCTGGAGTCATTTCGTTGCAAGCGGGTTTTTAAGTGCTCTGGAGTCATTTCGTTGCAAGCGGGTTTTTAAGTGCTCTGGAGTCATTTCATTACAAGCGGGTTTTTAAGTGCTCTGGAGTCATTTCGTTGCAAGCGGGTTTTTAAGTGCTCTGAAGTCATTTCGTTGCAAGCGGGTTTTTAAGTGCTCTGAAGGCATTTCGTTGCAAGCGGGTTTTTAAGTGCTCTGGAGTCATTTCGTTGCAAGCGGGTTTTTAAGTGTTCTGGAGTCATTTCTTTGCAAACAGGTTTTTAAGTGCTCTGGAGTCATTTCGTTGCAAGCGGGTTTTTAAGTGCTCTGGAGTCATTTCGTTGCAAGCGGGTTTTTAAGTGCTCTGGAGTCATTTCGTTGCAAGCGGGTTTTTAAGTGCTCTGGAGTCATTTCGTTGCAAGCGGGTTTTTACGTGCTCTGGAGTCATTTCATTGCAAGCAGGTTTTTACATACTTCTCAGACATTTCACTGGAAGCGGGTTTTTTAAGTGCTCTGGAGTCATTTCGTTGCAAGAGGGTTTTTAAGTACTCTGGAGTCATTTCGTTGCAAGCGGGTTTTTAAGTGCTCTGGAGTCATTTCGTTGCAAGCGGGTTTTTAAGTGTTCTGGACTCATTTCGTTGCAAGCGGGTTTTTAAGTACTCTGGAGTCATTTCGTTGCAAGCAGGTTTTTAAGTGCTCTGAAGTCATTTCGTTGCAAAAGGGTTTTTAAGTGCTCTGGAGTCATTTCATTGCAAGCGGGTTTTTACGTGCTCTGGAGTCTTTTCGTTGCAAGCGGGTTTTTAAGTGCTCTGGAGTCATTTCGTTGCAAGCGGGTTTTTAATTGCTCTGGAGTCATTTCGTTGCAAGCGGGTTTTTAAGTGTTCTGGAGTCATTTCGTTGCAAGAGGGTTTTTAAGTGCTCTGGAGTCATTTCGTTGCAAGCGGGTTTTTACGTGCTCTGGAGTCATTTCGTTGCAAGCGGGTTTTTAAGTGTTCTGGAGTCATTTCGTTGCAAGCGGGTTTTTAATTGCTCTGGAGTCATTTCGTTCCAAGCGGGTTTTTAAGTAGTCTGGAGTCATTTCGTTGCAAGCGGGTTTTTAAGTGCTCTGGAGTCATTTCGTTGCAAGCGGGTTTTTAAGTGCTCTGGATTCATTTCGTTGCAAGCGGGTTTTTAAGTGCTCTGGAGTCATTTCGTTGCAAGCGGGTTTTTAAGTGCTCTGGAGTCATTTCGTTGCAAGCGGGTTTTTAAGTGTTCTGGAGTCATTTCGTTGCAAGCGGGTTTTTAAGTGCTCTGGAGTCATTTCGTTGCAAGCGGGTTTTTAAGTACTCTGGAGTCATTTCGTTGCAAGCGGGTTTTTAAGTGCTCTGGAGTCATTTCGTTGCAAGCGGGTTTTTAAGTGCTCTGGAGTCATTTCGTTGCAAGCGGGTGTTTAAGTGCTCTGGAGTCATTTCGTTGCAAGCGGGTTTTTAAGTGCTCTGGAGTCATTTCGTTGCAAGCGGGTTTTTAAGTGTTCTGGAGTCATTTCGTTGCAAGCGGGTTTTTAAGTGCTCTGGAGTCATTTCGTTGCAAGCGGGTTTTTAAGTGCTCTGGAGTCATTTCGATGCAAGCGGGTTTTTAAGTGCTCTGGAGTCATTTCGTTGCAAGCGGGTTTTTAAGTGCTCTGGAGTCATTTCGTTGCAAGCGGGTTTTTAAGTGCTCTGAAGGTATTTCGTTGTAAGCGGGTTTTTCAGTGCTCTGGAGTCATTTCGTTGCAAGCGGTTTTTTACGTGCTCTGGAGTCATTTCATTGCAAGCGGGTTTTTACATACTTCTCAGACATTTCACTGGAAGCGGGTTTTTTAAGTGCTCTGGAGTCATTTCGTTGCAAGCGGGTTTTTAAGTACTCTGGAGTCATTTCGTTGCAAGCGGGTTTTTAAGTGCTCTGGAGTCATTTCGTTGCAAGCGGGTTTTTAAGTGCTCTGGAGTCATTTCGTTGCAAGCGGGTGTTTAAGTGCTCTGGAGTCATTTCGTTGCAAGCGGGTTTTTAAGTGCTCTGGAGTCATTTCGTTGCAAGCGGGTTTTTAAGTGCTCTGGAGTCATTTCGTTGCAAGCGGGTTTTTAAGTGCTCTGGAGTCATTTCGTTGCAAGCGGGTGTTTAAGTGCTCTGGAGTCATTTCGTTGCAAGCGGGTTTTTAAGTGCTCTGGAGTCATTTCGTTGCAAGCGGGTTTTTACGTGCTCTGGAGTCATTTCATTGCAAGCGGGTTTTTACATACTTCTCAGACATTTCACTGGAAGTGGGTTTTTTAAGTGCTCTGGAGTCATTTTGTTGCAACCGGGTTTTTAAGTGCTCTGGAGTCATTTCGTTGCAAGCGGGTTTTTAAGTGCTCTGGAGTCATTTCGTTGCAAGCGGGTTTTTACATACTTCTCAGACATTTCACTGGAAGTGGGTTTTTTAAGTGCTCTGGAGTCATTTTGTTGCAAGCGGGTTTTTAAGTGCTCTGGAGTCATTTCGTTGCAAGCGGGTTTTTAAGTGTTCTGGACTCATTTCGTTGCAAGCGGGTTTTTACATACTTCTCAGACATTTCACTGGAAGTGGGTTTTTTAAGTGCTCTGGAGTCAGTTCGTTGCAAGCGGGTTTTTAAGTGTTCTGGACTCATTTCGTTGCAAGCGGGTTTTTACATACTTCTCAGACATTTCACTGGAAGTGGGTTTTTTAAGTGCTCTGGAGTCATTTCGTTGCAAGCGGGTTTTTAAGTGCTCTGGAGTCATTTCGTTGCAAGCGGGTTTTTAAGTGTTCTGGACTCATTTCGTTGCAAGCGGGTTTTTAAGTGCTCTAGAGTCATTTCGTTGCAAGCGGGTTTTTAAGTGCTCTGGAGTCATTTCGTTGCAAGCGGGTTTTTAAGTGCTCTGGAGTCATTTCGTTGCAAGCGGGTTTTTAAGTGTTCTGGACTCATTTCGTTGCAAGCGGGTTTTTAAGTGCTCTGGAGTCATTTCGTTGCAAGCGGGTTTTTAAGTGCTCTGGAGTCATTTCGTTGCAAGCGGGTTTTTAAGTGCTCTGGAGTCATTTCATTGCAAGCGGGTTTTTACATACTTCTCAGACATTTCACTGGAAGTGGGTTTTTTAAGTGCTCTGCAGTCATTTTGTTGCAAGCGGGTTTTTAAGTACTCTGGAGTCATTTCGTTGCAAGCGGGTTTTTAAGTGCTCTGGAGTCATTTCGTTGCAAGCGGGTTTTTAAGTGCTCTGGAGTCATTTCGTTGCACGCGGGTGTTTAAGTGCTCTGGAGTCATTTCGTTGCAAGCGGGTTTTTAAGTGCTCTGGAGTCATTTCGTTGCAAGCGGGTTTTTAAGTGTTCTGGACTCATTTCGTTGCAAGCGGGTTTTTAAGTGCTCTGGAGTCATTTCGTTGCAAGCGGGTTTTTAAGTGCTCTGGAGTCATTTCGTTGCAAGCGGGTTTTTAAGTGCTCTGGAGTCATTTCGTTGCAAGCGGGTTTTTAAGTGCTCTGGAGTCATTTCGTTGCAAGCGGGTTTTTAAGTGCTCTGGAGTCATTTCGTTGCAAGCGGGTTTTTAAGTGCTCTGGAGTCATTTCGTTGCAAGCGGGTTTTTAAGTGCTCTGGACTCATTTCGTTGCAAGCGGGTTTTTAAGTGCTCTGGAGTCATTTCGTTGCAAGCGGGTTTTTAAGTGCTCTGGAGTCATTTCGTTGCAAGCGGGTTTTTAAGTGCTCTGGAGTCATTTCGTTGCAAGCGGGTTTTTACATACTTCTCAGACATTTCACTGGAAGTGGGTTTTTTAAGTGCTCTGCAGTCATTTTGTTGCAAGCGGGTTTTTAAGTACTCTGGAGTCATTTCGTTGCAAGCGGGTTTTTAAGTGCTCTGGAGTCATTTCGTTGCAAGCGGGTTTTTAAGTGCTCTGGAGTCATTTCGTTGCACGCGGGTGTTTAAGTGCTCTGGAGTCATTTCGTTGCAAGCGGGTTTTTAAGTGCTCTGGAGTCATTTCGTTGCAAGCGGGTTTTTAAGTGTTGTGGACTCATTTCGTTGCAAGCGGGTTTTTAAGTGCTCTGGAGTCATTTCGTTGCAAGCGGGTTTTTAAGTGCTCTGGAGTCATTTCGTTGCAAGCGGGTTTTTAAGTGTTCTGGAGTCATTTCGTTGCAAGCGGGTTTTTAAGTGCTCTGGAGTCATTTCGTTGCAAGCGGGTTTTTAAGTGCTCTGGAGTCATTTCGTTGCAAGCGGGTTTTTAAGTGCTCTGGAGTCATTTCGTTGCAAGCGGGTTTTTAAGTGCTCTGGAGTCATTTCGTTGCAAGCGGGTTTTTAAGTGCTCTGGAGTCATTTCGTTGCAATCGTGTTTTTAAGTGCTCTGGAGTCATTTCGTTGCAAGCGGGTTTTTAAGTGCTCTGGAGTCATTTCGTTGCAAGCGGGTTTTTAAGTGCTCTGGAGTCATTTCGTTGCAAGCGGGTTTTTAAGTGTTCTGGACTCATTTCGTTGCAAGCGGGTTTTTAAATGCTCTGGAGTCATTTCGTTGCAAGCGGGTTTTTAAGTGCTCTGGAGTCATTTCGTTGCAAGCGGGTTTTTAAGTGCTCTGGAGTCATTTCGTTGCAAGCGGGTTTTTAAGTGTTCTGGACTCATTTCGTTGCAAGCGGGTTTTTAAGTGCTCTGGAGTCATTTCGTTGCAAGCGGGTTTTTAAGTGCTCTGGAGTCATTTCGTTGCAAGCGGGTTTTTAAGTGCTCTGGAGTCATTTCGTTGCAAGCGGGTTTTTACATACTTCTCAGACATTTCACTGGAAGTGGGTTTTTTAAGTGCTCTGCAGTCATTTTGTTGCAAGCGGGTTTTTAAGTACTCTGGAGTCATTTCGTTGCAAGCGGGTTTTTAAGTGCTCTGGAGTCATTTCGTTGCAAGCGGGTTTTTAAGTGCTCTGGAGTCATTTCGTTGCACGCGGGTGTTTAAGTGCTCTGGAGTCATTTCGTTGCAAGCGGGTTTTTAAGTGCTCTGGAGTCATTTCGTTGCAAGCGGGTTTTTAAGTGTTCTGGACTCATTTCGTTGCAAGCGGGTTTTTAAGTGCTCTGGAGTCATTTCGTTGCAAGCGGGTTTTTAAGTGCTCTGGAGTCATTTCGTTGCAAGCGGGTTTTTAAGTGTTCTGGAGTCATTTCGTTGCAAGCGGGTTTTTAAGTGCTCTGGAGCCATTTCGTTGCAAGCGGGTTTTTAAGTGCTCTGGAGTCATTTCGTTGCAAGCGGGTTTTTAAGTGCTCTGGAGTCATTTCGTTGCAAGCGGGTTTTTAAGTGCTCTGGAGTCATTTCGTTGCAAGCGGGTTTTTAAGTGCTCTGGAGTCATTTCGTTGCAAGCGGGTTTTTAAGTGCTCTGGAGTCATTTCGTTGCAAGCGGGTTTTTAAGTGCTCTGGAGTCATTTCGTTGCAAGCGGGTTTTTACATACTTCTCAGACATTTCACTGGAAGTGGGTTTTTTAAGTGCTCTGCAGTCATTTTGTTGCAAGCGGGTTTTTAAGTACTCTGGAGTCATTTCGTTGCAAGCGGGTTTTTAAGTGCTCTGGAGTCATTTCGTTGCAAGCGGGTTTTTAAGTGCTCTGGAGTCATTTCGTTGCACGCGGGTGTTTAAGTGCTCTTGAGTCATTTCGTTGCAAGCGGGTTTTTAAGTGCTCTGGAGTCATTTCGTTGCAAGCGGGTTTTTAAGTGCTCTTGAGTCATTTCGTTGCAAGCGGGTTTTTAAGTGCTCTGGAGTCATTTCGTTGCAAGCGGGTTTTTAAGTGCTCTGGAGTCATTTCGTTGCAAGCGGGTTTTTAAGTGTTCTTGACTCATTTCGTTGCAAGCGGGTTTTTAAGTGCTCTGGAGTCATTTCTTTGCAAGCGGGTTTTTAAGTGCTCTGGAGTCATTTCGTTGGAAGCGGGTTTTTAAGTGCTCTGGAGTCATTTCGTTGGAAGCGGGTTTTTAAGTGCTCTGGAGTCATTTCGTTGCAAGCGGGTTTTTAAGTGCTCTGGAGTCATTTCGTTGCAAGCGGGTTTTTAAGTGCTCTGGAGTCATTTCGTTGCAAGCGGGTTTTTAAGTGCTCTGGAGTCATTTCGTTACAAGCGGGTTTTTAAGTGCTCTGGAGTCATTTCGTTGCAAGCGGGTTTTTAAGTGCTCTGAAGTCATTTCGTTGCAAGCGGGTTTTTAAGTGCTCTGAAGGCATTTCGTTGCAAGCGGGTTTTTAAGTGCTCTGGAGTCATTTCGTTGCAAGCGGGTTTTTAAGTGTTCTGGAGTCATTTCTTTGCAAACAGGTTTTTAAGTGCTCTGGAGTCATTTCGTTGCAAGCGGGTTTTTAAGTGCTCTGGAGTCATTTCGTTGCAAGCGGGTTTTTAAGTGCTCTGGAGTCATTTCGTTGCAAGCGGGTTTTTAAGTGCTCTGGAGTCATTTCGTTGCAAGCGGGTTTTTACGTGCTCTGGAGTCATTTCATTGCAAGCAGGTTTTTACATACTTCTCAGACATTTCACTGGAAGCGGGTTTTTAAGTGCTCTGAAGGCATTTCGTTGCAAGCGGGTTTTTAAGTGCTCTGGAGTCATTTCGTTGCAAGCGGGTTTTTAAGTGTTCTGGAGTCATTTCTTTGCAAACAGGTTTTTAAGTGCTCTGGAGTCATTTCGTTGCAAGCGGGTTTTTAAGTGCTCTGGAGTCATTTCGTTGCACGCGGGTGTTTAAGTGCTCTGGAGTCATTTCGTTGCAAGCGGGTTTTTAAGTGCTCTGGAGTCATTTCGTTGCAAGCGGGTTTTTAAGTGTTCTGGACTCATTTCGTTGCAAGCGGGTTTTTAAGTGCTCTGGAGTCATTTCGTTGCAAGCGGGTTTTTAAGTGCTCTGGAGTCATTTCGTTGCAAGCGGGTTTTTAAGTGTTCTGGAGTCATTTCGTTGCAAGCGGGTTTTTAAGTGCTCTGGAGTCATTTCGTTGCAAGCGGGTTTTTAAGTGCTCTGGAGTCATTTCGTTGCAAGCGGGTTTTTAAGTGCTCTGGAGTCATTTCGTTGCAAGCGGGTTTTTAAGTGCTCTGGAGTCATTTCGTTGCAAGCGGGTTTTTAAGTGCTCTGGAGTCATTTCGTTGCAATCGTGTTTTTAAGTGCTCTGGAGTCATTTCGTTGCAAGCGGGTTTTTAAGTGCTCTGGAGTCATTTCGTTGCAAGCGGGTTTTTAAGTGCTCTGGAGTCATTTCGTTGCAAGCGGGTTTTTAAGTGTTCTGGACTCATTTCGTTGCAAGCGGGTTTTTAAGTGCTCTGGAGTCATTTCGTTGCAAGCGGGTTTTTAAGTGCTCTGGAGTCATTTCGTTGCAAGCGGGTTTTTAAGTGCTCTGGAGTCATTTCGTTGCAAGCGGGTTTTTAAGTGTTCTGGACTCATTTCGTTGCAAGCGGGTTTTTAAGTGCTCTGGAGTCATTTCGTTGCAAGCGGGTTTTTAAGTGCTCTGGAGTCATTTCGTTGCAAGCGGGTTTTTAAGTGCTCTGGAGTCATTTCGTTGCACGCGGGTGTTTAAGTGCTCTGGAGTCATTTCGTTGCAAGCGGGTTTTTAAGTGCTCTGAAGGCATTTCGTTGCAAGCGGGTTTTTAAGTGCTCTGGAGTCATTTCGTTGCAAGCGGGTTTTTAAGTGTTCTGGAGTCATTTCTTTGCAAACAGGTTTTTAAGTGCTCTGGAGTCATTTCGTTGCAAGCGGGTTTTTAAGTGCTCTGGAGTCATTTCGTTGCAAGCGGGTTTTTAAGTGCTCTGGAGTCATTTCGTTGCAAGCCGGTTTTTAAGTGCTCTGGAGTCATTTCGTTGCAAGCGGGTTTTTACGTGCTCTGGAGTCATTTCATTGCAAGCAGGTTTTTACATACTTCTCAGACATTTCACTGGAAGCGGGTTTTTTAAGTGCTCTGGAGTCATTTCGTTGCAAGAGGGTTTTTAAGTACTCTGGAGTCATTTCGTTGCAAGCGGGTTTTTAAGTGCTCTGGAGTCATTTCGTTGCAAGCGGGTTTTTAAGTGTTCTGGACTCATTTCGTTGCAAGCGGGTTTTTAAGTACTCTGGAGTCATTTCGTTGCAAGCAGGTTTTTAAGTGCTCTGAAGTCATTTCGTTGCAAAAGGGTTTTTAAGTGCTCTGGAGTCATTTCGTTGCAAGCGGGTTTTTACGTGCTCTGGAGTCTTTTCGTTGCAAGCGGGTTTTTAAGTGCTCTGGAGTCATTTCGTTGCAAGCGGGTTTTTAATTGCTCTGGAGTCATTTCGTTGCAAGCGGGTTTTTAAGTGTTCTGGAGTCATTTCGTTGCAAGAGGGTTTTTAAGTGCTCTGGAGTCATTTCGTTGCAAGCGGGTTTTTACGTGCTCTGGAGTCATTTCGTTGCAAGCGGGTTTTTAAGTGTTCTGGAGTCATTTCGTTGCAAGCGGGTTTTTAATTGCTCTGGAGTCATTTCGTTGCAAGCGGGTTTTTAAGTGCTCTGGAGTCATTTCGTTGCAAGCGGGTTTTTAAGTGCTCTGGAGTCATTTCGTTGCAAGCGGGTTTTTAAGTGCTCTGGAGTCATTTCGTTGCAAGCGGGTTTTTAAGTGCTCTGGAGTCATTTAGTTGCAAGCGGGTTTTTAAGTGCTCTGGAGTCATTTCGTTGCAAGCGGGTTTTTAAGTGCTCTGGAGTCATTTCGTTGCAAGCGGGTTTTTAAGTGCTCTGGAGTCATTTCGATGCAAGCGGGTTTTTAAGTGCTCTGGAGTCATTTCGTTGCAAGCGGGTTTTTAAGTGCTCTGGAGTCATTTCGTTGCAAGCGGGTTTTTAAGTGCTCTGAAGGTATTTCGTTGTAAGCGGGTTTTTCAGTGCTCTGGAGTCATTTCGTTGCAAGCGGGTTTTTACGTGCTCTGGAGTCATTTCATTGCAAGCGGGTTTTTACATACTTCTCAGACATTTCACTGGAAGCGGGTTTTTTAAGTACTCTGGAGTCATTTCGTTGCAAGCGGGTTTTTAAGTACTCTGGAGTCATTTCGTTGCAAGCGGGTTTTTAAGTGCTCTGGAGTCATTTCGTTGCAAGCGGGTTTTTAAGTGCTCTGGAGTCATTTCGTTGCAAGCGGGTGTTTAAGTGCTCTGGAGTCATTTCGTTGCAAGCGGGTTTTTAAGTGCTCTGGAGTCATTTCGTTGCAAGCGGGTTTTTAAGTGTTCTGGAGTCATTTCGTTGCAAGCGGGTTTTTAAGTGCTCTGGAGTCATTTCGTTGCAAGCGGGTTTTTAAGTGCTCTGGAGTCATTTCGATGCAAGCGGGTTTTTAAGTGCTCTGGAGTCATTTCGTTGCAAGCGGGTTTTTAAGTGCTCTGGAGTCATTTCGTTGCAAGCGGGTTTTTAAGTGCTCTGAAGGTATTTCGTTGTAAGCGGGTTTTTCAGTGCTCTGGAGTCATTTCGTTGCAAGCGGTTTTTTACGTGCTCTGGAGTCATTTCATTGCAAGCGGGTTTTTACATACTTCTCAGACATTTCACTGGAAGCGGGTTTTTTAAGTGCTCTGGAGTCATTTCGTTGCAAGCGGGTTTTTAAGTACTCTGGAGTCATTTCGTTGCAAGCGGGTTTTTAAGTGCTCTGGAGTCATTTCGTTGCAAGCGGGTTTTTAAGTGCTCTGGAGTCATTTCGTTGCAAGCGGGTGTTTAAGTGCTCTGGAGTCATTTCGTTGCAAGCGGGTTTTTAAGTGCTCTGGAGTCATTTCGTTGCAAGCGGGTTTTTAAGTGCTCTGGAGTCATTTCGTTGCAAGCGGGTTTTTAAGTGCTCTGGAGTCATTTCGTTGCAAGCGGGTTTTTAAGTGCTCTGGAGTCATTTCGTTGCAAGCGGGTTTTTAAGTGCTCTGGAGTCATTTCGTTGCAAGCGGGTTTTTAAGTGCTCTGGAGTCATTTCGTTGCAAGCGGGTTTTTAAGTGCTCTGGAGTCATTTCATTACAAGCGGGTTTTTAAGTGCTCTGGAGTCATTTCGTTGCAAGCGGGTTTTTAAGTGCTCTGAAGTCATTTCGTTGCAAGCGGGTTTTTAAGTGCTCTGAAGGCATTTCGTTGCAAGCGGGTTTTTAAGTGCTCTGGAGTCATTTCGTTGCAAGCGGGTTTTTAAGTGTTCTGGAGTCATTTCTTTGCAAACAGGTTTTTAAGTGCTCTGGAGTCATTTCGTTGCAAGCGGGTTTTTAAGTGCTCTGGAGTCATTTCGTTGCAAGCGGGTTTTTAAGTGCTCTGGAGTCATTTCGTTGCAAGCGGGTTTTTAAGTGCTCTGGAGTCATTTCGTTGCAAGCGGGTTTTTACGTGCTCTGGAGTCATTTCATTGCAAGCAGGTTTTTACATACTTCTCAGACATTTCACTGGAAGCGGGTTTTTTAAGTGCTCTGGAGTCATTTCGTTGCAAGAGGGTTTTTAAGTACTCTGGAGTCATTTCGTTGCAAGCGGGTTTTTAAGTGCTCTGGAGTCATTTCGTTGCAAGCGGGTTTTTAAGTGTTCTGGACTCATTTCGTTGCAAGCGGGTTTTTAAGTACTCTGGAGTCATTTCGTTGCAAGCAGGTTTTTAAGTGCTCTGAAGTCATTTCGTTGCAAAAGGGTTTTTAAGTGCTCTGGAGTCATTTCGTTGCAAGCGGGTTTTTACGTGCTCTGGAGTCTTTTCGTTGCAAGCGGGTTTTTAAGTGCTCTGGAGTCATTTCGTTGCAAGCGGGTTTTTAATTGCTCTGGAGTCATTTCGTTGCAAGCGGGTTTTTAAGTGTTCTGGAGTCATTTCGTTGCAAGAGGGTTTTTAAGTGCTCTGGAGTCATTTCGTTGCAAGCGGGTTTTTACGTGCTCTGGAGTCATTTCGTTGCAAGCGGGTTTTTAAGTGTTCTGGAGTCATTTCGTTGCAAGCGGGTTTTTAATTGCTCTGGAGTCATTTCGTTGCAAGCGGGTTTTTAAGTAGTCTGGAGTCATTTCGTTGCAAGCGGGTTTTTAAGTGCTCTGGAGTCATTTCGTTGCAAGCGGGTTTTTAAGTGCTCTGGATTCATTTCGTTGCAAGCGAGTTTTTAAGTGCTCTGGAGTCATTTCGTTGCAAGCGGGTTTTTAAGTGCTCTGGAGTCATTTCGTTGCAAGCGGGTTTTTAAGTGTTCTGGAGTCATTTCGTTGCAAGCGGGTTTTTAAGTGCTCTGGAGTCATTTCGTTGCAAGCGGGTTTTTAAGTGCTCTGGAGTCATTTCGTTGCAAGCGGGTTTTTAAGTGCTCTGGAGTCATTTCGTTGCAAGCGGGTTTTTAAGTGCTCTGGAGTCATTTAGTTGCAAGCGGGTTTTTAAGTGCTCTGGAGTCATTTCGTTGCAAGCGGGTTTTTAAGTGCTCTGGAGTCATTTCGTTGCAAGCGGGTTTTTAAGTGCTCTGGAGTCATTTCGATGCAAGCGGGTTTTTAAGTGCTCTGGAGTCATTTCGTTGCAAGCGGGTTTTTAAGTGCTCTGGAGTCATTTCGTTGCAAGCGGGTTTTTAAGTGCTCTGAAGGTATTTCGTTGTAAGCGGGTTTTTCAGTGCTCTGGAGTCATTTCGTTGCAAGCGGGTTTTTACGTGCTCTGGAGTCATTTCATTGCAAGCGGGTTTTTACATACTTCTCAGACATTTCACTGGAAGCGGGTTTTTTAAGTGCTCTGGAGTCATTTCGTTGCAAGCGGGTTTTTAAGTACTCTGGAGTCATTTCGTTGCAAGCGGGTTTTTAAGTGCTCTGGAGTCATTTCGTTGCAAGCGGGTTTTTAAGTGCTCTGGAGTCATTTCGTTGCAAGCGGGTGTTTAAGTGCTCTGGAGTCATTTCGTTGCAAGCGGGTTTTTAAGTGCTCTGGAGTCATTTCGTTGCAAGCGGGTTTTTAAGTGTTCTGGAGTCATTTCGTTGCAAGCGGGTTTTTAAGTGCTCTGGAGTCATTTCGTTGCAAGCGGGTTTTTAAGTGCTCTGGAGTCATTTCGATGCAAGCGGGTTTTTAAGTGCTCTGGAGTCATTTCGTTGCAAGCGGGTTTTTAAGTGCTCTGGAGTCATTTCGTTGCAAGCGGGTTTTTAAGTGCTCTGAAGGTATTTCGTTGTAAGCGGGTTTTTCAGTGCTCTGGAGTCATTTCGTTGCAAGCGGTTTTTTACGTGCTCTGGAGTCATTTCATTGCAAGCGGGTTTTTACATACTTCTCAGACATTTCACTGGAAGCGGGTTTTTTAAGTGCTCTGGAGTCATTTCGTTGCAAGCGGGTTTTTAAGTACTCTGGAGTCATTTCGTTGCAAGCGGGTTTTTAAGTGCTCTGGAGTCATTTCGTTGCAAGCGGGTTTTTAAGTGCTCTGGAGTCATTTCGTTGCAAGCGGGTGTTTAAGTGCTCTGGAGTCATTTCGTTGCAAGCGGGTTTTTAAGTGCTCTGGAGTCATTTCGTTGCAAGCGGGTTTTTAAGTGCTCTGGAGTCATTTCGTTGCAAGCGGGTTTTTAAGTGCTCTGGAGTCATTTCGTTGCAAGCGGGTGTTTAAGTGCTCTGGAGTCATTTCGTTGCAAGCGGGTTTTTAAGTGCTCTGGAGTCATTTCGTTGCAAGCGGGTTTTTACGTGCTCTGGAGTCATTTCATTGCAAGCGGGTTTTTACATACTTCTCAGACATTTCACTGGAAGTGGGTTTTTTAAGTGCTCTGGAGTCATTTTGTTGCAACCGGGTTTTTAAGTGCTCTGGAGTCATTTCGTTGCAAGCGGGTTTTTAAGTGCTCTGGAGTCATTTCGTTGCAAGCGGGTTTTTACATACTTCTCAGACATTTCACTGGAAGTGGGTTTTTTAAGTGCTCTGGAGTCATTTTGTTGCAAGCGGGTTTTTAAGTGCTCTGGAGTCATTTCGTTGCAAGCGGGTTTTTAAGTGTTCTGGACTCATTTCGTTGCAAGCGGGTTTTTACATACTTCTCAGACATTTCACTGGAAGTGGGTTTTTTAAGTGCTCTGGAGTCAGTTCGTTGCAAGCGGGTTTTTAAGTGTTCTGGACTCATTTCGTTGCAAGCGGGTTTTTACATACTTCTCAGACATTTCACTGGAAGTGGGTTTTTTAAGTGCTCTGGAGTCATTTCGTTGCAAGCGGGTTTTTAAGTGCTCTGGAGTCATTTCGTTGCAAGCGGGTTTTTAAGTGTTCTGGACTCATTTCGTTGCAAGCGGGTTTTTAAGTGCTCTGGAGTCATTTCGTTGCAAGCGGGTTTTTAAGTGCTCTGGAGTCATTTCGTTGCAAGCGGGTTTTTAAGTGCTCTGGAGTCATTTCGTTGCAAGCGGGTTTTTAAGTGTTCTGGACTCATTTCGTTGCAAGCGGGTTTTTAAGTGCTCTGGAGTCATTTCGTTGCAAGCGGGTTTTTAAGTGCTCTGGAGTCATTTCGTTGCAAGCGGGTTTTTAAGTGCTCTGGAGTCATTTCATTGCAAGCGGGTTTTTACATACTTCTCAGACATTTCACTGGAAGTGGGTTTTTTAAGTGCTCTGCAGTCATTTTGTTGCAAGCCGGTTTTTAAGTACTCTGGAGTCATTTCGTTGCAAGCGGGTTTTTAAGTGCTCTGGAGTCATTTCGTTGCAAGCGGGTTTTTAAGTGCTCTGGAGTCATTTCGTTGCACGCGGGTGTTTAAGTGCTCTGGAGTCATTTCGTTGCAAGCGGGTTTTTAAGTGCTCTGGAGTCATTTCGTTGCAAGCGGGTTTTTAAGTGTTCTGGACTCATTTCGTTGCAAGCGGGTTTTTAAGTGCTCTGGAGTCATTTCGTTGCAAGCGGGTTTTTAAGTGCTCTGGAGTCATTTCGTTGCAAGCGGGTTTTTAAGTGCTCTGGAGTCATTTCGTTGCAAGCGGGTTTTTAAGTGCTCTGGAGTCATTTCGTTGCAAGCGGGTTTTTAAGTGCTCTGGAGTCATTTCGTTGCAAGCGGGTTTTTAAGTGCTCTGGAGTCATTTCGTTGCAAGCGGGTTTTTAAGTGCTCTGGAGTCATTTCGTTGCAAGCGGGTTTTTAAGTGCTCTGGAGTCATTTCGTTGCAAGCGGGTTTTTAAGTGCTCTGGAGTCATTTCGTTGCAAGCGGGTTTTTAAGTGCTCTGGAGTCATTTCGTTGCAAGCGGGTTTTTACATACTTCTCAGACATTTCACTGGAAGTGGGTTTTTTAAGTGCTCTGCAGTCATTTTGTTGCAAGCGGGTTTTTAAGTACTCTGGAGTCATTTCGTTGCAAGCGGGTTTTTAAGTGCTCTGGAGTCATTTCGTTGCAAGCGGGTTTTTAAGTGCTCTGGAGTCATTTCGTTGCACGCGGGTGTTTAAGTGCTCTGGAGTCATTTCGTTGCAAGCGGGTTTTTAAGTGCTCTGGAGTCATTTCGTTGCAAGCGGGTTTTTAAGTGTTGTGGACTCATTTCGTTGCAAGCGGGTTTTTAAGTGCTCTGGAGTCATTTCGTTGCAAGCGGGTTTTTAAGTGCTCTGGAGTCATTTCGTTGCAAGCGGGTTTTTAAGTGTTCTGGAGTCATTTCGTTGCAAGCGGGTTTTTAAGTGCTCTGGAGTCATTTCGTTGCAAGCGGGTTTTTAAGTGCTCTGGAGTCATTTCGTTGCAAGCGGGTTTTTAAGTGCTCTGGAGTCATTTCGTTGCAAGCGGGTTTTTAAGTGCTCTGGAGTCATTTCGTTGCAAGCGGGTTTTTAAGTGCTCTGGAGTCATTTCGTTGCAATCGTGTTTTTAAGTGCTCTGGAGTCATTTCGTTGCAAGCGGGTTTTTAAGTGCTCTGGAGTCATTTCGTTGCAAGCGGGTTTTTAAGTGCTCTGGAGTCATTTCGTTGCAAGCGGGTTTTTAAGTGTTCTGGACTCATTTCGTTGCAAGCGGGTTTTTAAATGCTCTGGAGTCATTTCGTTGCAAGCGGGTTTTTAAGTGCTCTGGAGTCATTTCGTTGCAAGCGGGTTTTTAAGTGCTCTGGAGTCATTTCGTTGCAAGCGGGTTTTTAAGTGTTCTGGACTCATTTCGTTGCAAGCGGGTTTTTAAGTGCTCTGGAGTCATTTCGTTGCAAGCGGGCTTTTAAGTGCTCTGGAGTCATTTCGTTGCAAGCGGGTTTTTAAGTGCTCTGGGGCCATTTCGTTGCAAGCGGGTTTTTACATACTTCTCAGACATTTCACTGGAAGTGGGTTTTTTAAGTGCTCTGCAGTCATTTTGTTGCAAGCGGGTTTTTAAGTACTCTGGAGTCATTTCGTTGCAAGCGGGTTTTTAAGTGCTCTGGAGTCATTTCGTTGCAAGCGGGTTTTTAAGTGCTCTGGAGTCATTTCGTTGCACGCGGGTGTTTAAGTGCTCTGGAGTCATTTCGTTGCAAGCGGGTTTTTAAGTGCTCTGGAGTCATTTCGTTGCAAGCGGGTTTTTAAGTGGTCTGGACTCATTTCGTTGCAAGCGGGTTTTTAAGTGCTCTGGAGTCATTTCGTTGCAAGCGGGTTTTTAAGTGCTCTGGAGTCATTTCGTTGCAAGCGGGTTTTTAAGTGTTCTGGAGTCATTTCGTTGCAAGCGGGTTTTTAAGTGCTCTGGAGCCATTTCGTTGCAAGCGGGTTTTTAAGTGCTCTGGAGTCATTTCGTTGCAAGCGGGTTTTTAAGTGCTCTGGAGTCATTTCGTTGCAAGCGGGTTTTTAAGTGCTCTGGAGTCATTTCGTTGCAAGCGGGTTTTTAAGTGCTCTGGAGTCATTTCGTTGCAAGCGGGTTTTTAAGTGCTCTGGAGTCATTTCGTTGCAAGCGGGTTTTTAAGTGCTCTGGAGTCATTTCGTTGCAAGCGGGTTTTTACATACTTCTCAGACATTTCACTGGAAGTGGGTTTTTTAAGTGCTCTGCAGTCATTTTGTTGCAAGCGGGTTTTTAAGTACTCTGGAGTCATTTCGTTGCAAGCGGGTTTTTAAGTGCTCTGGAGTCATTTCGTTGCAAGCGGGTTTTTAAGTGCTCTGGAGTCATTTCGTTGCACGCGGGTGTTTAAGTGCTCTTGAGTCATTTCGTTGCAAGCGGGTTTTTAAGTGCTCTGGAGTCATTTCGTTGCAAGCGGGTTTTTAAGTGCTCTTGAGTCATTTCGTTGCAAGCGGGTTTTTAAGTGCTCTGGAGTCATTTCGTTGCAAGCGGGTTTTTAAGTGCTCTGGAGTCATTTCGTTGCAAGCGGGTTTTTAAGTGTTCTTGACTCATTTCGTTGCAAGCGGGTTTTTAAGTGCTCTGGAGTCATTTCTTTGCAAGCGGGTTTTTAAGTGCTCTGGAGTCATTTCGTTGGAAGCGGGTTTTTAAGTGCTCTGGAGTCATTTCGTTGGAAGCGGGTTTTTAAGTGCTCTGGAGTCATTTCGTTGCAAGCGGGTTTTTAAGTGCTCTGGAGTCATTTCGTTGCAAGCGGGTTTTTAAGTGCTCTGGAGTCATTTCGTTGCAAGCGGGTTTTTAAGTGCTCTGGAGTCATTTCGTTGCAAGCGGGTTTTTAAGTGCTCTGAAGGCATTTCGTTGCAAGCGGGTTTTTAAGTGCTCTGGAGTCATTTCGTTGCAAGCGGGTTTTTAAGTGTTCTGGAGTCATTTCTTTGCAAACAGGTTTTTAAGTGCTCTGGAGTCATTTCGTTGCAAGCGGGTTTTTAAGTGCTCTGGAGTCATTTCGTTGCAAGCGGGTTTTTAAGTGCTCTGGAGTCATTTCGTTGCAAGCGGGTTTTTAAGTGCTCTGGAGTCATTTCGTTGCAAGCGGGTTTTTACGTGCTCTGGAGTCATTTCATTGCAAGCAGGTTTTTACATACTTCTCAGACATTTCACTGGAAGCGGGTTTTTAAGTGCTCTGAAGGCATTTCGTTGCAAGCGGGTTTTTAAGTGCTCTGGAGTCATTTCGTTGCAAGCGGGTTTTTAAGTGTTCTGGAGTCATTTCTTTGCAAACAGGTTTTTAAGTGCTCTGGAGTCATTTCGTTGCAAGCGGGTTTTTAAGTGCTCTGGAGTCATTTCGTTGCACGCGGGTGTTTAAGTGCTCTGGAGTCATTTCGTTGCAAGCGGGTTTTTAAGTGCTCTGGAGTCATTTCGTTGCAAGCGGGTTTTTAAGTGTTCTGGACTCATTTCGTTGCAAGCGGGTTTTTAAGTGCTCTGGAGTCATTTCGTTGCAAGCGGGTTTTTAAGTGCTCTGGAGTCATTTCGTTGCAAGCGGGTTTTTAAGTGTTCTGGAGTCATTTCGTTGCAAGCGGGTTTTTAAGTGCTCTGGAGTCATTTCGTTGCAAGCGGGTTTTTAAGTGCTCTGGAGTCATTTCGTTGCAAGCGGGTTTTTAAGTGCTCTGGAGTCATTTCGTTGCAAGTGGGTTTTTAAGTGCTCTGGAGTCATTTCGTTGCAAGCGGGTTTTTAAGTGCTCTGGAGTCATTTCGTTGCAATCGTGTTTTTAAGTGCTCTGGAGTCATTTCGTTGCAAGCGGGTTTTTAAGTGCTCTGGAGTCATTTCGTTGCAAGCGGGTTTTTAAGTGCTCTGGAGTCATTTCGTTGCAAGCGGGTTTTTAAGTGTTCTGGACTCATTTCGTTGCAAGCGGGTTTTTAAGTGCTCTGGAGTCATTTCGTTGCAAGCGGGTTTTTAAGTGCTCTGGAGTCATTTCGTTGCAAGCGGGTTTTTAAGTGCTCTGGAGTCATTTCGTTGCAAGCGGGTTTTTAAGTGCTCTGGAGTCATTTCGTTGCACGCGGGTGTTTAAGTGCTCTGGAGTCATTTCGTTGCAAGCGGGTTTTTAAGTGCTCTGGAGTCATTTCGTTGCAAGCGGGTTTTTAAGTGTTCTGGACTCATTTCGTTGCAAGCGGGTTTTTAAGTGCTCTGGAGTCATTTCGTTGCAAGCGGGTTTTTAAGTGCTCTGGAGTCATTTCGTTGCAAGCGGGTTTTTAAGTGTTCTGGAGTCATTTCGTTGCAAGCGGGTTTTTAAGTGCTCTGGAGCCATTTCGTTGCAAGCGGGTTTTTAAGTGCTCTGGAGTCATTTCGTTGCAAGCGGGTTTTTAAGTGCTCTGGAGTCATTTCGTTGCAAGCGGGTTTTTAAGTGCTCTGGAGTCATTTCGTTGCAAGCGGGTTTTTAAGTGCTCTGGAGTCATTTCGTTGCAAGCGGGTTTTTAAGTGCTCTGGAGTCATTTCGTTGCAAGCGGGTTTTTAAGTGCTCTGGAGTCATTTCGTTGCAAGCGGGTTTTTACATACTTCTCAGACATTTCACTGGAAGTGGGTTTTTTAAGTGCTCTGCAGTCATTTTGTTGCAAGCGGGTTTTTAAGTACTCTGGAGTCATTTCGTTGCAAGCGGGTTTTTAAGTGCTCTGGAGTCATTTCGTTGCAAGCGGGTTTTTAAGTGCTCTGGAGTCATTTCGTTGCACGCGGGTGTTTAAGTGCTCTTGAGTCATTTCGTTGCAAGCGGGTTTTTAAGTGCTCTGGAGTCATTTCGTTGCAAGCGGGTTTTTAAGTGCTCTTGAGTCATTTCGTTGCAAGCGGGTTTTTAAGTGCTCTGGAGTCATTTCGTTGCAAGCGGGTTTTTAAGTGCTCTGGAGTCATTTCGTTGCAAGCGGGTTTTTAAGTGTTCTTGACTCATTTCGTTGCAAGCGGGTTTTTAAGTGCTCTGGAGTCATTTCTTTGCAAGCGGGTTTTTAAGTGCTCTGGAGTCATTTCGTTGGAAGCGGGTTTTTAAGTGCTCTGGAGTCATTTCGTTGGAAGCGGGTTTTTAAGTGCTCTGGAGTCATTTCGTTGCAAGCGGGTTTTTAAGTGCTCTGGAGTCATTTCGTTGCAAGCGGGTTTTTAAGTGCTCTGGAGTCATTTCGTTGCAAGCGGGTTTTTAAGTGCTCTGGAGTCATTTCGTTGCAAGCGGGTTTTTAAGTGCTCTGAAGGCATTTCGTTGCAAGCGGGTTTTTAAGTGCTCTGGAGTCATTTCGTTGCAAGCGGGTTTTTAAGTGTTCTGGAGTCATTTCTTTGCAAACAGGTTTTTAAGTGCTCTGGAGTCATTTCGTTGCAAGCGGGTTTTTAAGTGCTCTGGAGTCATTTCGTTGCAAGCGGGTTTTTAAGTGCTCTGGAGTCATTTCGTTGCAAGCGGGTTTTTAAGTGCTCTGGAGTCATTTCGTTGCAAGCGGGTTTTTACGTGCTCTGGAGTCATTTCATTGCAAGCAGGTTTTTACATACTTCTCAGACATTTCACTGGAAGCGGGTTTTTAAGTGCTCTGAAGGCATTTCGTTGCAAGCGGGTTTTTAAGTGCTCTGGAGTCATTTTGTTGCAAGCGGGTTTTTAAGTGTTCTGGAGTCATTTCTTTGCAAACAGGTTTTTAAGTGCTCTGGAGTCATTTCGTTGCAAGCGGGTTTTTAAGTGCTCTGGAGTCATTTCGTTGCACGCGGGTGTTTAAGTGCTCTGGAGTCATTTCGTTGCAAGCGGGTTTTTAAGTGCTCTGGAGTCATTTCGTTGCAAGCGGGTTTTTAAGTGTTCTGGACTCATTTCGTTGCAAGCGGGTTTTTAAGTGCTCTGGAGTCATTTCGTTGCAAGCGGGTTTTTAAGTGCTCTGGAGTCATTTCGTTGCAAGCGGGTTTTTAAGTGTTCTGGAGTCATTTCGTTGCAAGCGGGTTTTTAAGTGCTCTGGAGTCATTTCGTTGCAAGCGGGTTTTTAAGTGCTCTGGAGTCATTTCGTTGCAAGCGGGTTTTTAAGTGCTCTGGAGTCATTTCGTTGCAAGTGGGTTTTTAAGTGCTCTGGAGTCATTTCGTTGCAAGCGGGTTTTTAAGTGCTCTGGAGTCATTTCGTTGCAATCGTGTTTTTAAGTGCTCTGGAGTCATTTCGTTGCAAGCGGGTTTTTAAGTGCTCTGGAGTCATTTCGTTGCAAGCGGGTTTTTAAGTGCTCTGGAGTCATTTCGTTGCAAGCGGGTTTTTAAGTGTTCTGGACTCATTTCGTTGCAAGCGGGTTTTTAAGTGCTCTGGAGTCATTTCGTTGCAAGCGGGTTTTTAAGTGCTCTGGAGTCATTTCGTTGCAAGCGGGTTTTTAAGTGCTCTGGAGTCATTTCGTTGCAAGCGGGTTTTTAAGTGCTCTGGAGTCATTTCGTTGCACGCGGGTGTTTAAGTGCTCTGGAGTCATTTCGTTGCAAGCGGGTTTTTAAGTGCTCTGGAGTCATTTCGTTGCAAGCGGGTTTTTAAGTGTTCTGGACTCATTTCGTTGCAAGCGGGTTTTTAAGTGCTCTGGAGTCATTTCGTTGCAAGCGGGTTTTTAAGTGCTCTGGAGTCATTTCGTTGCAAGCGGGTTTTTAAGTGTTCTGGAGTCATTTCGTTGCAAGCGGGTTTTTAAGTGCTCTGGAGCCATTTCGTTGCAAGCGGGTTTTTAAGTGCTCTGGAGTCATTTCGTTGCAAGCGGGTTTTTAAGTGCTCTGGAGTCATTTCGTTGCAAGCGGGTTTTTAAGTGCTCTGGAGTCATTTCGTTGCAAGCGGGTTTTTAAGTGCTCTGGAGTCATTTCGTTGCAAGCGGGTTTTTAAGTGCTCTGGAGTCATTTCGTTGCAAGCGGGTTTTTAAGTGCTCTGGAGTCATTTCGTTGCAAGCGGGTTTTTACATACTTCTCAGACATTTCACTGGAAGTGGGTTTTTTAAGTGCTCTGCAGTCATTTTGTTGCAAGCGGGTTTTTAAGTACTCTGGAGTCATTTCGTTGCAAGCGGGTTTTTAAGTGCTCTGGAGTCATTTCGTTGCAAGCGGGTTTTTAAGTGCTCTGGAGTCATTTCGTTGCACGCGGGTGTTTAAGTGCTCTTGAGTCATTTCGTTGCAAGCGGGTTTTTAAGTGCTCTGGAGTCATTTCGTTGCAAGCGGGTTTTTAAGTGCTCTTGAGTCATTTCGTTGCAAGCGGGTTTTTAAGTGCTCTGGAGTCATTTCGTTGCAAGCGGGTTTTTAATTGCTCTGGAGTCATTTCGTTGCAAGCGGGTTTTTAAGTGTTCCTGACTCATTTCGTTGCAAGCGGGTTTTTAAGTGCTCTGGAGTCATTTCGTTGCAAGCGGGTTTTTAAGTGCTCTGGAGTCATTTCGTTGGAAGCGGGTTTTTAAGTGCTCTGGAGTCATTTCGTTGGAAGCGGGTTTTTAAGTGCTCTGGAGTCATTTCGTTGCAAGCGGGTTTTTAAGTGCTCTGGAGTCATTTCGTTGCAAGCGGGTTTTTAAGTGCTCTGGAGTCATTTCGTTGCAAGCGGGTTTTTAAGTGCTCTGGAGTCATTTCGTTGCAAGCGGGTTTTTAAGTGCTCTGGAGTCATTTCGTTGCAAGCGGGTTTTTAAGTGCTCTGGAGTCATTTCGTTGCAAGCGGGTTTTTAAGTGCTCTGGAGTCATTTCGTTGCAAGCGGGTTTTTACATACTTCTCAGACATTTCACTGGAAGTGGGTTTTTTAAGTGCTCTGCAGTCATTTTGTTGCAAGCGGGTTTTTAAGTACTCTGGAGTCATTTCGTTGCAAGCGGGTTTTTAAGTGCTCTGGAGTCATTTCGTTGCAAGCGGGTTTTTAAGTGCTCTGGAGTCATTTCGTTGCACGCGGGTGTTTAAGTGCTCTTGAGTCATTTCGTTGCAAGCGGGTTTTTAAGTGCTCTGGAGTCATTTCGTTGCAAGCGGGTTTTTAAGTGCTCTTGAGTCATTTCGTTGCAAGCGGGTTTTTAAGTGCTCTGGAGTCATTTCGTTGCAAGCGGGTTTTTAATTGCTCTGGAGTCATTTCGTTGCAAGCGGGTTTTTAAGTGTTCTTGACTCATTTCGTTGCAAGCGGGTTTTTAAGTGCTCTGGAGTCATTTCGTTGCAAGCGGGTTTTTAAGTGCTCTGGAGTCATTTCGTTGGAAGCGGGTTTTTAAGTGCTCTGGAGTCATTTCGTTGGAAGCGGGTTTTTAAGTGCTCTGGAGTCATTTCGTTGCAAGCGGGTTTTTAAGTGCTCTGGAGTCATTTCGTTGCAAGCGGGTTTTTAAGTGCTCTGGAGTCATTTCGTTGCAAGCGGGTTTTTAAGTGCTCTGGAGTCATTTCGTTACAAGCGGGTTTTTAAGTGCTCTGGAGTCATTTCGTTGCAAGGGGGTTTTTAAGTGCTCTGAAGTCATTTCGTTGCAAGCGGGTTTTTAAGTGCTCTGAAGGCATTTCGTTGCAAGCGGGTTTTTAAGTGCTCTGGAGTCATTTCGTTGCAAGCGGGTTTTTAAGTGTTCTGGAGTCATTTCTTTGCAAACAGGTTTTTAAGTGCTCTGGAGTCATTTCGTTGCAAGCGGGTTTTTAAGTGCTCTGGAGTCATTTCGTTGCAAGCGGGTTTTTAAGTGCTCTGGAGTCATTTCGTTGCAAGCGGGTTTTTAAGTGCTCTGGAGTCATTTCGTTGCAAGCGGGTTTTTACGTGCTCTGGAGTCATTTCATTGCAAGCAGGTTTTTCCATACTTCTCAGACATTTCACTGGAAGCGGGTTTTTTAAGTGCTCTGGAGTCATTTCGTTGCAAGAGGGTTTTTAAGTACTCTGGAGTCATTTCGTTGCAAGCGGGTTTTTAAGTGCTCTGGAGTCATTTCGTTGCAAGCGGGTTTTTAAGTGTTCTGGACTCATTTCGTTGCAAGCGGGTTTTTAAGTGCTCTGGAGTCATTTCGTTGCAAGCAGGTTTTTAAGTGCTCTGAAGTCATTTCGTTGCAAAAGGGTTTTTAAGTGCTCTGGAGTCATTTCGTTGCAAGCGGGTTTTTACGTGCTCTGGAGTCATTTCGTTGCAAGCGGGTTTTTAAGTGCTCTGGAGTCATTTCGTTGCAAGCGGGTTTTTAATTGCTCTGGAGTCATTTCGTTGCAAGCGGGTTTTTAAGTGTTCTGGAGTCATTTCGTTGCAAGAGGGTTTTTAAGTGCTCTGGAGTCATTTCGTTGCAAGCGGGTTTTTACGTGCTCTGGAGTCATTTCGTTGCAAGCGGGTTTTTAAGTGTTCTGGAGTCATTTCGTTGCAAGCGGGTTTTTAATTGCTCTGGAGTCATTTCGTTGCAAGCGGGTTTTTAAGTAGTCTGGAGTCATTTCGTTGCAAGCGGGTTTTTAAGTGCTCTGGAGTCATTTCGTTGCAAGCGGGTTTTTAAGTGCTCTGGATTCATTTCGTTGCAAGCGGGTTTTTAAGTGCTCTGGAGTCATTTCGTTGCAAGCGGGTTTTTAAGTGCTCTGGAGTCATTTCGTTGCAAGCGGGTTTTTAAGTGTTCTGGACTCATTTCGTTGCAAGCGGGTTTTTAAGTGCTCTGGAGTCATTTCGTTGCAAGCGGGTTTTTAAGTGCTCTGGAGTCATTTCGTTGCAAGCGGGTTTTTAAGTGCTCTGGAGTCATTTCGTTGCAAGCGGGTTTTTAAGTGCTCTGGAGTCATTTAGTTGCAAGCGGGTTTTTAAGTGCTCTGGAGTCATTTCGTTGCAAGCGGGTTTTTAAGTGCTCTGGAGTCATTTCGTTGCAAGCGGGTTTTTAAGTGCTCTGGAGTCATTTCGATGCAAGCGGGTTTTTAAGTGCTCTGGAGTCATTTCGTTGCAAGCGGGTTTTTAAGTGCTCTGGAGTCATTTCGTTGCAAGCGGGTTTTTAAGTGCTCTGAAGGTATTTCGTTGTAAGCGGGTTTTTCCGTGCTCTGGAGTCATTTCGTTGCAAGCGGGTTTTTACGTGCTCTGGAGTCATTTCATTGCAAGCGGGTTTTTACATACTTCTCAGACATTTCACTGGAAGCGGGTTTTTTAAGTGCTCTGGAGTCATTTCGTTGCAAGCGGGTTTTTACGTGCTCTGGAGTCATTTCGTTGCAAGCGGGTTTTTACGTGCTCTGGAGTCATTTCGTTGCAAGCGGGTTTTTAAGTGCTCTGGAGTCATTTCGTTGCAAGCGGGTTTTTAATTGCTCTGGAGTCATTTCGTTGCAAGCGGGTTTTTACATACTTCTCAGACATTTCACTGGAAGTGGGTTTTTTAAGTGCTCTGCAGTCATTTTGTTGCAAGCGGGTTTTTAAGTACTCTGGAGTCATTTCGTTGCAAGCGGGTTTTTAAGTGCTCTGGAGTCATTTCGTTGCAAGCGGGTTTTTAAGTGCTCTGGAGTCATTTCGTTGCACGCGGGTGTTTAAGTGCTCTTGAGTCATTTCGTTGCAAGCGGGTTTTTAAGTGCTCTGGAGTCATTTCGTTGCAAGCGGGTTTTTAAGTGCTCTTGAGTCATTTCGTTGCAAGCGGGTTTTTAAGTGCTCTGGAGTCATTTCGTTGCAAGCGGGTTTTTAAGTGCTCTGGAGTCATTTCGTTGCAAGCGGGTTTTTAAGTGTTCTTGACTCATTTCGTTGCAAGCGGGTTTTTAAGTGCTCTGGAGTCATTTCTTTGCAAGCGGGTTTTTAAGTGCTCTGGAGTCATTTCGTTGGAAGCGGGTTTTTAAGTGCTCTGGAGTCATTTCGTTGGAAGCGGGTTTTTAAGTGCTCTGGAGTCATTTCGTTGCAAGCGGGTTTTTAAGTGCTCTGGAGTCATTTCGTTGCAAGCGGGTTTTTAAGTGCTCTGGAGTCATTTCGTTGCAAGCGGGTTTTTAAGTGCTCTGGAGTCATTTCGTTGCAAGCGGGTTTTTAAGTGCTCTGAAGGCATTTCGTTGCAAGCGGGTTTTTAAGTGCTCTGGAGTCATTTCGTTGCAAGCGGGTTTTTAAGTGTTCTGGAGTCATTTCTTTGCAAACAGGTTTTTAAGTGCTCTGGAGTCATTTCGTTGCAAGCGGGTTTTTAAGTGCTCTGGAGTCATTTCGTTGCAAGCGGGTTTTTAAGTGCTCTGGAGTCATTTCGTTGCAAGCGGGTTTTTAAGTGCTCTGGAGTCATTTCGTTGCAAGCGGGTTTTTACGTGCTCTGGAGTCATTTCATTGCAAGCAGGTTTTTACATACTTCTCAGACATTTCACTGGAAGCGGGTTTTTAAGTGCTCTGAAGGCATTTCGTTGCAAGCGGGTTTTTAAGTGCTCTGGAGTCATTTTGTTGCAAGCGGGTTTTTAAGTGTTCTGGAGTCATTTCTTTGCAAACAGGTTTTTAAGTGCTCTGGAGTCATTTCGTTGCAAGCGGGTTTTTAAGTGCTCTGGAGTCATTTCGTTGCACGCGGGTGTTTAAGTGCTCTGGAGTCATTTCGTTGCAAGCGGGTTTTTAAGTGCTCTGGAGTCATTTCGTTGCAAGCGGGTTTTTAAGTGTTCTGGACTCATTTCGTTGCAAGCGGGTTTTTAAGTGCTCTGGAGTCATTTCGTTGCAAGCGGGTTTTTAAGTGCTCTGGAGTCATTTCGTTGCAAGCGGGTTTTTAAGTGTTCTGGAGTCATTTCGTTGCAAGCGGGTTTTTAAGTGCTCTGGAGTCATTTCGTTGCAAGCGGGTTTTTAAGTGCTCTGGAGTCATTTCGTTGCAAGCGGGTTTTTAAGTGCTCTGGAGTCATTTCGTTGCAAGTGGGTTTTTAAGTGCTCTGGAGTCATTTCGTTGCAAGCGGGTTTTTAAGTGCTCTGGAGTCATTTCGTTGCAATCGTGTTTTTAAGTGCTCTGGAGTCATTTCGTTGCAAGCGGGTTTTTAAGTGCTCTGGAGTCATTTCGTTGCAAGCGGGTTTTTAAGTGCTCTGGAGTCATTTCGTTGCAAGCGGGTTTTTAAGTGTTCTGGACTCATTTCGTTGCAAGCGGGTTTTTAAGTGCTCTGGAGTCATTTCGTTGCAAGCGGGTTTTTAAGTGCTCTGGAGTCATTTCGTTGCAAGCGGGTTTTTAAGTGCTCTGGAGTCATTTCGTTGCAAGCGGGTTTTTAAGTGCTCTGGAGTCATTTCGTTGCACGCGGGTGTTTAAGTGCTCTGGAGTCATTTCGTTGCAAGCGGGTTTTTAAGTGCTCTGGAGTCATTTCGTTGCAAGCGGGTTTTTAAGTGTTCTGGACTCATTTCGTTGCAAGCGGGTTTTTAAGTGCTCTGGAGTCATTTCGTTGCAAGCGGGTTTTTAAGTGCTCTGGAGTCATTTCGTTGCAAGCGGGTTTTTAAGTGTTCTGGAGTCATTTCGTTGCAAGCGGGTTTTTAAGTGCTCTGGAGCCATTTCGTTGCAAGCGGGTTTTTAAGTGCTCTGGAGTCATTTCGTTGCAAGCGGGTTTTTAAGTGCTCTGGAGTCATTTCGTTGCAAGCGGGTTTTTAAGTGCTCTGGAGTCATTTCGTTGCAAGCGGGTTTTTAAGTGCTCTGGAGTCATTTCGTTGCAAGCGGGTTTTTAAGTGCTCTGGAGTCATTTCGTTGCAAGCGGGTTTTTAAGTGCTCTGGAGTCATTTCGTTGCAAGCGGGTTTTTACATACTTCTCAGACATTTCACTGGAAGTGGGTTTTTTAAGTGCTCTGCAGTCATTTTGTTGCAAGCGGGTTTTTAAGTACTCTGGAGTCATTTCGTTGCAAGCGGGTTTTTAAGTGCTCTGGAGTCATTTCGTTGCAAGCGGGTTTTTAAGTGCTCTGGAGTCATTTCGTTGCACGCGGGTGTTTAAGTGCTCTTGAGTCATTTCGTTGCAAGCGGGTTTTTAAGTGCTCTGGAGTCATTTCGTTGCAAGCGGGTTTTTAAGTGCTCTTGAGTCATTTCGTTGCAAGCGGGTTTTTAAGTGCTCTGGAGTCATTTCGTTGCAAGCGGGTTTTTAATTGCTCTGGAGTCATTTCGTTGCAAGCGGGTTTTTAAGTGTTCCTGACTCATTTCGTTGCAAGCGGGTTTTTAAGTGCTCTGGAGTCATTTCGTTGCAAGCGGGTTTTTAAGTGCTCTGGAGTCATTTCGTTGGAAGCGGGTTTTTAAGTGCTCTGGAGTCATTTCGTTGGAAGCGGGTTTTTAAGTGCTCTGGAGTCATTTCGTTGCAAGCGGGTTTTTAAGTGCTCTGGAGTCATTTCGTTGCAAGCGGGTTTTTAAGTGCTCTGGAGTCATTTCGTTGCAAGCGGGTTTTTAAGTGCTCTGGAGTCATTTCGTTGCAAGCGGGTTTTTAAGTGCTCTGGAGTCATTTCGTTGCAAGCGGGTTTTTAAGTGCTCTGGAGTCATTTCGTTGCAAGCGGGTTTTTAAGTGCTCTGGAGTCATTTCGTTGCAAGCGGGTTTTTACATACTTCTCAGACATTTCACTGGAAGTGGGTTTTTTAAGTGCTCTGCAGTCATTTTGTTGCAAGCGGGTTTTTAAGTACTCTGGAGTCATTTCGTTGCAAGCGGGTTTTTAAGTGCTCTGGAGTCATTTCGTTGCAAGCGGGTTTTTAAGTGCTCTGGAGTCATTTCGTTGCACGCGGGTGTTTAAGTGCTCTTGAGTCATTTCGTTGCAAGCGGGTTTTTAAGTGCTCTGGAGTCATTTCGTTGCAAGCGGGTTTTTAAGTGCTCTTGAGTCATTTCGTTGCAAGCGGGTTTTTAAGTGCTCTGGAGTCATTTCGTTGCAAGCGGGTTTTTAATTGCTCTGGAGTCATTTCGTTGCAAGCGGGTTTTTAAGTGTTCTTGACTCATTTCGTTGCAAGCGGGTTTTTAAGTGCTCTGGAGTCATTTCGTTGCAAGCGGGTTTTTAAGTGCTCTGGAGTCATTTCGTTGGAAGCGGGTTTTTAAGTGCTCTGGAGTCATTTCGTTGGAAGCGGGTTTTTAAGTGCTCTGGAGTCATTTCGTTGCAAGCGGGTTTTTAAGTGCTCTGGAGTCATTTCGTTGCAAGCGGGTTTTTAAGTGCTCTGGAGTCATTTCGTTGCAAGCGGGTTTTTAAGTGCTCTGGAGTCATTTCGTTACAAGCGGGTTTTTAAGTGCTCTGGAGTCATTTCGTTGCAAGGGGGTTTTTAAGTGCTCTGAAGTCATTTCGTTGCAAGCGGGTTTTTAAGTGCTCTGAAGGCATTTCGTTGCAAGCGGGTTTTTAAGTGCTCTGGAGTCATTTCGTTGCAAGCGGGTTTTTAAGTGTTCTGGAGTCATTTCTTTGCAAACAGGTTTTTAAGTGCTCTGGAGTCATTTCGTTGCAAGCGGGTTTTTAAGTGCTCTGGAGTCATTTCGTTGCAAGCGGGTTTTTAAGTGCTCTGGAGTCATTTCGTTGCAAGCGGGTTTTTAAGTGCTCTGGAGTCATTTCGTTGCAAGCGGGTTTTTACGTGCTCTGGAGTCATTTCATTGCAAGCAGGTTTTTCCATACTTCTCAGACATTTCACTGGAAGCGGGTTTTTTAAGTGCTCTGGAGTCATTTCGTTGCAAGAGGGTTTTTAAGTACTCTGGAGTCATTTCGTTGCAAGCGGGTTTTTAAGTGCTCTGGAGTCATTTCGTTGCAAGCGGGTTTTTAAGTGTTCTGGACTCATTTCGTTGCAAGCGGGTTTTTAAGTGCTCTGGAGTCATTTCGTTGCAAGCAGGTTTTTAAGTGCTCTGAAGTCATTTCGTTGCAAAAGGGTTTTTAAGTGCTCTGGAGTCATTTCGTTGCAAGCGGGTTTTTACGTGCTCTGGAGTCATTTCGTTGCAAGCGGGTTTTTAAGTGCTCTGGAGTCATTTCGTTGCAAGCGGGTTTTTAATTGCTCTGGAGTCATTTCGTTGCAAGCGGGTTTTTAAGTGTTCTGGAGTCATTTCGTTGCAAGAGGGTTTTTAAGTGCTCTGGAGTCATTTCGTTGCAAGCGGGTTTTTACGTGCTCTGGAGTCATTTCGTTGCAAGCGGGTTTTTAAGTGTTCTGGAGTCATTTCGTTGCAAGCGGGTTTTTAATTGCTCTGGAGTCATTTCGTTGCAAGCGGGTTTTTAAGTAGTCTGGAGTCATTTCGTTGCAAGCGGGTTTTTAAGTGCTCTGGAGTCATTTCGTTGCAAGCGGGTTTTTAAGTGCTCTGGATTCATTTCGTTGCAAGCGGGTTTTTAAGTGCTCTGGAGTCATTTCGTTGCAAGCGGGTTTTTAAGTGCTCTGGAGTCATTTCGTTGCAAGCGGGTTTTTAAGTGTTCTGGACTCATTTCGTTGCAAGCGGGTTTTTAAGTGCTCTGGAGTCATTTCGTTGCAAGCGGGTTTTTAAGTGCTCTGGAGTCATTTCGTTGCAAGCGGGTTTTTAAGTGCTCTGGAGTCATTTCGTTGCAAGCGGGTTTTTAAGTGCTCTGGAGTCATTTAGTTGCAAGCGGGTTTTTAAGTGCTCTGGAGTCATTTCGTTGCAAGCGGGTTTTTAAGTGCTCTGGAGTCATTTCGTTGCAAGCGGGTTTTTAAGTGCTCTGGAGTCATTTCGATGCAAGCGGGTTTTTAAGTGCTCTGGAGTCATTTCGTTGCAAGCGGGTTTTTAAGTGCTCTGGAGTCATTTCGTTGCAAGCGGGTTTTTAAGTGCTCTGAAGGTATTTCGTTGTAAGCGGGTTTTTCAGTGCTCTGGAGTCATTTCGTTGCAAGCGGGTTTTTACGTGCTCTGGAGTCATTTCATTGCAAGCGGGTTTTTACATACTTCTCAGACATTTCACTGGAAGCGGGTTTTTTAAGTGCTCTGGAGTCATTTCGTTGCAAGCGGGTTTTTAAGTACTCTGGAGTCATTTCGTTGCAAGCGGGTTTTTAAGTGCTCTGGAGTCATTTCGTTGCAAGCGGGTTTTTAAGTGCTCTGGAGTCATTTCGTTGCAAGCGGGTGTTTAAGTGCTCTGGAGTCATTTCTTTGCAAGCGGGTTTTTAAGTGCTCTGGAGTCATTTCGTTGCAAGCGGGTTTTTAAGTGTTCTGGAGTCATTTCGTTGCAAGCGGGTTTTTAAGTGCTCTGGAGTCATTTCGTTGCAAGCGGGTTTTTAAGTGCTCTGGAGTCATTTCGTTGCAAGCGGGTTTTTAAGTGCTCTGGAGTCATTTCGTTGCAAGCGGGTTTTTAAGTGCTCTGGAGTCATTTCGTTGCAAGCGGGTTTTTAAGTGCTCTGGAGTCATTTCGTTGCAAGCGGGTTTTTACATACTTCTCAGACATTTCACTGGAAGTGGGTTTTTTAAGTGCTCTGCAGTCATTTTGTTGCAAGCGGGTTTTTAAGTACTCTGGAGTCATTTCGTTGCAAGCGGGTTTTTAAGTGCTCTGGAGTCATTTCGTTGCACGCGGGTTTTTAAGTGCTCTGGAGTCATTTCGTTGCACGCGGGTGTTTAAGTGCTCTGGAGTCATTTCGTTGCAAGCGGGTTTTTAAGTGCTCTGGAGTCATTTCGTTGCAAGCGGGTTTTTAAGTGTTCTGGACTCATTTCGTTGCAAGCGGGTTTTTAAGTGCTCTGGAGTCATTTCGTTGCAAGCGGGTTTTTAAGTGCTCTGGAGTCATTTCGTTGCAAGCGGGTTTTTAAGTGTTCTGGAGTCATTTCGTTGCAAGCGGGTTTTTAAGTGCTCTGGAGTCATTTCGTTGCAAGCGGGTTTTTAAGTGCTCTGGAGTCATTTCGTTGCAAGCGGGTTTTTAAGTGCTCTCGAGTCATTTCGTTGCAAGTGGGTTTTTAAGTGCTCTGGAGTCATTTCGTTGCAAGCGGGTTTTTAAGTGCTCTGGAGTCATTTCGTTGCAAGCGGGTTTTTAAGTGCTCTGGAGTCATTTCGTTGCAAGCGGGTTTTTAAGTGCTCTGGAGTCATTTCGTTGCAAGCGGGTTTTTAAGTGCTCTGGAGTCATTTCGTTGCAAGCGGGTTTTTAAGTGATCTGGAGTCATTTCCTTGCAAGCGGGTTTTTAAGTGCTCTGGAGTCATTTCGTTGTAAGCGGGTTTTTAAGTGCTCTGGAGTCATTTCGTTGCAAGCGGGTTTTTAAGTGCTCTGCAGTCATTTCGTTGCAAGCGGGTTTTTAAGTGCTCTGGAGTCATTTCGTTGCAAGCGGGTTTTTAAGTGCTCTGGAGTCATTTCGTTGCAAGCGGGTTTTTAAGTGCTCTGGAGTCATTTCGTTGCAAGCGGGTTTTTAAGTGCTCTGGAGTCATTTCGATGCAAGCGGGTTTTTAAGTGCTCTGGAGTCATTTCGTTGCAAGCGGGTTTTTAAGTGCTCTGGAGTCATTTCGTTGCAAGCGGGTTTTTAAGTGCTCTGGAGTCATTTCGTTGCAAGCGGGTTTTTAAGTGCTCTGGAGTCATTTCGTTGCAAGCGGGTTTTTAAGTGCTCTGGAGTCATTTCGTTGCAAGCGGGTTTTTAAGTGCTCTGGAGTCATTTCGTTGCAAGCGGGTTTTTAAGTGCTCTGGAGTCATTTCGTTGCAAGCGGGTTTTTAAGTGCTCTGGAGTCATTTCGTTGCAAGCGGGTTTTTAAGTGCTCTGGAGTCATTTCGTTGCAAGCGGGTTTTTAAGTGCTCTGGAGTCATTTCGTTGCAAGCGGGTTTTTACATACTTCTCAGACATTTCACTGGAAGTGGGTTTTTTAAGTGCTCTGCAGTCATTTTGTTGCAAGCGGGTTTTTAAGTACTCTGGAGTCATTTCGTTGCAAGCGGGTTTTTAAGTGCTCTGGAGTCATTTCGTTGCACGCGGGTTTTTAAGTGCTCTGGAGTCATTTGGTTGCACGCGGGTGTTTAAGTGCTCTGGAGTCATTTCGTTGCAAGCGGGTTTTTAAGTGCTCTGGAGTCATTTCGTTGCAAGCGGGTTTTTAAGTGTTCTGGACTCATTTCGTTGCAAGCGGGTTTTTAAGTACTCTGGAGTCATTTCGTTGCAAGCGGGTTTTTAAGTGCTCTGGAGTCATTTCGTTGCAAGCGGGTTTTTAAGTGTTCTGGAGTCATTTCGTTGCAAGCGGGTTTTTAAGTGCTCTGGAGTCATTTCGTTGCAAGCGGGTTTTTAAGTGCTCTGGAGTCATTTCGTTGCAAGCGGGTTTTTAAGTGCTCTCGAGTCATTTCGTTGCAAGCGGGTTTTTAAGTGCTCTGGAGTCATTTCGTTGCAAGCGGGTTTTTAAGTGCTCTGGAGTCATTTCGTTGCAATCGTGTTTTTAAGTGCTCTGGAGTCATTTCGTTGCAAGCGGGTTTTTAAGTGCTCTGGAGTCATTTCGTTGCAAGCGGGTTTTTAAGTGCTCTGGAGTCATTTCGTTGCAAGCGGGTTTTTAAGTGCTCTGGAGTCATTTCGTTGCAAGCGGGTTTTTAAGTGCTCTGGAGTCATTTCGTTGCAAGCGGGTTTTTAAGTGATCTGGAGTCATTTCCTTGCAAGCGGGTTTTTAAGTGCTCTGGAGTCATTTCGTTGTAAGCGGGTTTTTAAGTGCTCTGGAGTCATTTCGTTGCAAGCGGGTTTTTAAGTGCTCTGCAGTCATTTCGTTGCAAGCGGGTTTTTAAGTGCTCTGGAGTCATTTCGTTGCAAGCGGGTTTTTAAGTGCTCTGGAGTCATTTCGTTGCAAGCGGGTTTTTAAGTGCTCTGGAGTCATTTCGTTGCAAGCGGGTTTTTAAGTGCTCTGGAGTCATTTCGATGCAAGCGGGTTTTTAAGTGCTCTGGAGTCATTTCGTTGCAAGCGGGTTTTTAAGTGCTCTGGAGTCATTTCGTTGCAAGCGGGTTTTTAAGTGCTCTGGAGTCATTTCGTTGCAAGCGGGTTTTTAAGTGCTCTGGAGTCATTTCGTTGCAAGCGGGTTTTTAAGTGCTCTGGAGTCATTTCGTTCCAAGCGGGTTTTTAAGTGATCTGGAGTCATTTCGTTGCAAGCGGGTTTTTAAGTGCTCTGGAGTCATTTCGTTGCAAGCGGGTTTTTAAGTGCTCTGGAGTCATTTCGTTGCAAGCGGGTTTTTAAGTGCTCTGGAGTCATTTCGTTGCAAGCGGGTTTTTAAGTGCTCTGGAGTCATTTCGTTGCAAGCGGGTTTTTAAGTGCTCTGGAGTCATTTCGTTGCAAGCGGGTTTTTAAGTGCTCTGGAGTCATTTCGTTGCAAGCGGGTTTTTAAGTGCTCTAGAGTCATTTCGATGCAAGCGGGTTTTTAAGTGCTCTGGAGTCATTTCGTTGCAAGCGGGTTTTTAAGTGCTCTGAAGGCATTTCGTTGTAAGCGGGTTTTTCAGTGCTCTGGAGTCATTTCGTTGCAAGCGGGTTTTTACGTGCTCTGGAGTCATTTCATTGCAAGCGGGTTTTTACATACTTCTCAGACATTTCACTGGAAGTGGGTTTTTTAAGTGCTCTGGAGTCATTTTGTTGCAAGCGGGTTTTTACATACTTCTCAGACATTTCACTGGAAGTGGGTTTTTTAAGTGCTCTGGAGTCATTTTGTTGCAAGCGGGTTTTTAAGTGCTCTGGAGTCATTTTGTTGCAAGCGGGTTTTTAAGTGCTCTGGAGTCATTTCGTTGCAAGCGGGTTTTTAAGTGTTCTGGACTCATTTCGTTGCAAGCGGGTTTTTACATACTTCTCAGACATTTCACTGGAAGTGGGTTTTTTAAGTGCTCTGGAGTCAGTTCGTTGCAAGCGGGTTTTTAAGTGTTCTGGACTCATTTCGTTGCAAGCGGGTTTTTACATACTTCTCAGACATTTCACTGGAAGTGGGTTTTTTAAGTGCTCAGGAGTCATTTCGTTGCAAGCGGGTTTTTAAGTGCTCTGGAGTCATTTCGTTGCAAGCGGGTTTTTAAGTGTTCTGGACTCATTTCGTTGCAAGCGGGTTTTTAAGTGCTCTGGAGTCATTTCGTTGCAAGCGGGTTTTTAAGTGCTCTGGAGTCATTTCGTTGCAAGCGGGTTTTTAAGTGCTCTGGAGTCATTTCGTTGCAAGCGGGTTTTTAAGTGTTCTGGACTCATTTCGTTGCAAGCGGGTTTTTAAGTGCTCTGGAGTCATTTCGTTGCAAGCGGGTTTTTAAGTGCTCTGGAGTCATTTCGTTGCAAGCGGGTTTTTAAGTGCTCTGGAGTCATTTCGTTGCAAGCGGGTTTTTAAGTGCTCTGGAGTCATTTCGTTGCACGCGGGTGTTTAAGTGCTCTGGAGTCATTTCGTTGCAAGCGGGTTTTTAAGTGCTCTGGAGTCATTTCGTTGCAAGCGGGTTTTTAAGTGTTCTGGACTCATTTCGTTGCAAGCGGGTTTTTAAGTGCTCTGGAGTCATTTCGTTGAAAGCGGGTTTTTAAGTGCTCTGGAGTCATTTCGTTGCAAGCGGGTTTTTAAGTGTTCTGGAGTCATTTCGTTGCAAGCGGGTTTTTAAGTGCTCTGGAGTCATTTCGTTGCAAGCGGGTTTTTAAGTGCTCTGGAGTCATTTCATTGCAAGCGGGTTTTTACATACTTCTCAGACATTTCACTGGAAGCGGGTTTTTTAAGTGCTCTGGAGTCATTTCGTTGCAAGCGGGTTTTTAAGTACTCTGGAGTCATTTCGTTGCAAGCGGGTTTTTAAGTGTTCTGGACTCATTTCGTTGCAAGCGGGTTTTTACATACTTCTCAGACATTTCACTGGAAGTGGGTTTTTTAAGTGCTCTGGAGTCATTTCGTTGCAAGCGGGTTTTTAAGTGCTCTGGAGTCATTTCGTTGCAAGCGGGTTTTTAAGTGTTCTGGACTCATTTCGTTGCAAGCGGGTTTTTAAGTGCTCTCGAGTCATTTCGTTGCAAGCGGGTTTTTAAGTGCTCTGGAGTCATTTCGTTGCAAGCGGGTTTTTAAGTGCTCTGGAGTCATTTCGTTGCAAGCGGGTTTTTAAGTGCTCTGGAGTCATTTCGTTGCACGCGGGTGTTTAAGTGCTCTGGAGTCATTTCGTTGCAAGCGGGTTTTTAAGTGCTCTGGAGTCATTTCGTTGCAAGCGGGTTTTTAAGTGTTCTGGACTCATTTCGTTGCAAGCGGGTTTTTAAGTGCTCTGGAGTCATTTCGTTGCAAGCGGGTTTTTAAGTGCTCTGGAGTCATTTCGTTGCAAGCGGGTTTTTAAGTGTTCTGGAGTCATTTCGTTGCAAGCGGGTTTTTAAGTGCTCTGGAGTCATTTCGTTGCAAGCGGGTTTTTAAGTGCTCTGGAGTCATTTCATTGCAAGCGGGTTTTTACATACTTCTCAGACATTTCACTGGAAGCGGGTTTTTTAAGTGCTCTGGAGTCATTTCGTTGCAAGCGGGTTTTTAAGTACTCTGGAGTCATTTCGTTGCAAGCGGGTTTTTAAGTGTTCTGGACTCATTTCGTTGCAAGCGGGTTTTTACATACTTCTCAGACATTTCACTGGAAGTGGGTTTTTTAAGTGCTCTGGAGTCATTTCGTTGCAAGCGGGTTTTTAAGTGCTCTGGAGTCATTTCGTTGCAAGCGGGTTTTTAAGTGTTCTGGACTCATTTCGTTGCAAGCGGGTTTTTAAGTGCTCTCGAGTCATTTCGTTGCAAGCGGGTTTTTAAGTGCTCTGGAGTCATTTCGTTGCAAGCGGGTTTTTAAGTGCTCTGGAGTCATTTCGTTGCAAGCGGGTTTTTAAGTGTTCTGGACTCATTTCGTTGCAAGCGGGTTTTTAAGTGCTCTGGAGTCATTTCTTTGCAAGCGGGTTTTTAAGTGCTCTGGAGTCATTTCGTTGCAAGCGGGTTTTTAAGTGCTCTGGAGTCATTTCGTTGCAAGCGGGTTTTTACATACTTCTCAGACATTTCACTGGAAGTGGGTTTTTTAAGTGCTCTGCAGTCATTTTGTTGCAAGCGGGTTTTTAAGTACTCTGGAGTCATTTCGTTGCAAGCGGGTTTTTAAGTGCTCTGGAGTCATTTCGTTGCAAGCGGGTTTTTAAGTGCTCTGGATTCATTTCGTTGCACGCGGGTGTTTAAGTGCTCTGGAGTCATTTCGTTGCAAGCGGGTTTTTAAGTGCTCTGGAGTCATTTCGTTGCAAGCGGGTTTTTAAGTGTTCTGGACTCATTTCGTTGCAAGCGGGTTTTTAAGTGCTCTGGAGTCATTTCGTTGCAAGCGGGTTTTTAAGTGCTCTGGAGTCATTTCGTTGCAAGCGGGTTTTTAAGTGCTCTGGAGTCATTTCGTTGCAAGCAGGTTTTTAAGTGCTCTGGAGTCATTTCGTTGCAAGCGGGTTTTTAAGTGCTCTGGAGTCATTTCGTTGCAAGCGGGTTTTTAAGTGCTCTGGAGTCATTTCGTTGCAAGCGGGTTTTTAAGTGCTCTGGAGTCATTTCGTTGCAAGCGGGTTTTTACGTGCTCTGGAGTCATTTCGTTGCAAGCGGGTTTTTAAGTGCTCTGGAGTCATTTCGTTGCAAGCGGGTTTTTAAGTGCTCTGGAGTCATTTCGTTGCAAGCGGGTTTTTAAGTGCTCCGGAGTCATTTCGTTGCAAGCGGGTTTTTAAGTGCTCTGGAGTCATTTCTTTGCAAGCGGGTTTTTACATACTTCTCAGACATTTCACTGGAAGTGGGTTTTTTAAGTGCTCTGGAGTCATTTTGTTGCAAGCGGGTTTTTAAGTGCTCTGGAGTCATTTCGTTGCAAGCGGGTTTTTAAGTGTTCTGGACTCATTTCGTTGCAAGCGTGTTTTTACATACTTCTCAGACATTTCACTGGAAGTGGGTTTTTTAAGTGCTCTGGAGTCATTTCGTTGCAAACGGGTTTTTAAGTGTTCTGGACTCATTTCGTTGCAAGCGGGTTTTTACATACTTCTCAGACATTTCACTGGAAGTGGGTTTTTTAAGTGCTCTGGAGTCATTTCGTTGCAAGCGGGTTTTTAAGTGCTCTGGAGTCATTTCGTTGCAAGCGGGTTTTTAAGTGTTCTGGACTCATTTCGTTGCAAGCGGGTTTTTAAGTGCTCTGGAGTCATTTCGTTGCAAGCGGGTTTTTAAGTGCTCTGGAGTCATTTCGTTGCAAGCGGGTTTTTAAGTGCTCTGGAGTCATTTCGTTGCACGCGGGTGTTTAAGTGCTCTGGAGTCATTTCGTTGCAAGCGGGTTTTTAAGTGCTCTGGAGTCATTTCGTTGCAAGCGGGTTTTTACATACTTCTCAGACATTTCACTGGAAGTGGGTTTTTTAAGTGCTCTGCAGTCATTTTGTTGCAAGCGGGTTTTTAAGTACTCTGGAGTCATTTCGTTGCAAGCGGGTTTTTAAGTGCTCTGGAGTCATTTCGTTGCAAGCGGGTTTTTAAGTGCTCTGGAGTCATTTCGTTGCACGCGGGTGTTTAAGTGCTCTGGAGTCATTTCGTTGCAAGCGGGTTTTTAAGTGCTCTGGAGTCATTTCGTTGCAAGCGGGTTTTTAAGTGTTCTGGACTCATTTCGTTGCAAGCGGGTTTTTAAGTGCTCTGGAGTCATTTCGTTGCAAGCGGGTTTTTAAGTGCTCTGGAGTCATTTCGTTGCAAGCGGGTTTTTAAGTGCTCTGGAGTCATTTCGTTGCAAGCGGGTTTTTAAGTGCTCTGGAGTCATTTCGTTGCAAGCGGGTTTTTAAGTGCTCTGGAGTCATTTCGTTGCAAGCGGGTTTTTAAGTGCTCTGGAGTCATTTCGTTGCAAGCGGGTTTTTACGTGCTCTGGAGTCATTTCATTGCAAGCAGGTTTTTACATACTTCTCAGACATTTCACTGGAAGCGGGTTTTTTAAGTGCTCTGGAGTCATTTCGTTGCAAGCGGGTTTTTAAGTACTCTGGAGTCATTTCGTTGCAAGCGGGTTTTTAAGTGCTCTAGAGTCATTTCGTTGCAAGCGGGTTTTTAAGTGTTCTGGACTCATTTCGTTGCAAGCGGGTTTTTAAGTGCTCTGGAGTCATTTCGTTGCAAGCGGGTTTTTAAGTGCTCTGGACTCATTTCGTTGCAAGCGGGTTTTTAAGTGCTCTGGAGTCATTTCGTTGCAAGCGGGTTTTTAAGTGCTCTGGAGTCATTTCGTTGCAAGCGGGTTTTTAAGTGCTCTGGAGTCATTTCGTTGCAAGCGGGTGTTTAAGTGCTCTGGAGTCATTTCGTTGCAAGCGGGTTTTTAAGTGCTCTTGAGTCATTTCGTTGCAAGCGGGTTTTTAAGTGCTCTGGAGTCATTTCGTTGCAAGCGGGTTTTTAATTGCTCTGGAGTCATTTCGTTGCAAGCGGGTTTTTAAGTGTTCTTGACTCATTTCGTTGCAAGCGGGTTTTTAAGTGCTCTGGAGTCATTTTGTTGCAAGCGGGTTTTTAAGTGCTCTGGAGTCATTTCGTTGCAAGCGGGTTTTTAAGTGCTCTGGAGTCATTTCGTTGCAAGCGGGTTTTTAAGTGCTCTGGAGTCATTTCGTTGCAAGCGGGTTTTTAAGTGCTCTGGAGTCATTTCGTTGCAAGCGGGTTTTTAAGTGCTCTGGAGTCATTTCGTTGCAAGCGGGTTTTTACGTGCTCTGGAGTCATTTCGTTGCAAGCGGGTTTTTAAGTGCTCTGGAGTCATTTCGTTGCAAGCGGGTTTTTAAGTGCTCTGGAGTCATTTCGTTGCAAGCGGGTTTTTAAGTGCTCCGGAGTCATTTCGTTGCAAGCGGGTTTTTAAGTGCTCTGGAGTCATTTCGTTGCAAGCGGGTTTTTACATACTTCTCAGACATTTCACTGGAAGTGGGTTTTTTAAGTGCTCTGGAGTCATTTTGTTGCAAGCGGGTTTTTAAGTGCTCTGGAGTCATTTCGTTGCAAGCGGGTTTTTAAGTGTTCTGGACTCATTTCGTTGCAAGCGTGTTTTTACATACTTCTCAGACATTTCACTGGAAGTGGGTTTTTTAAGTGCTCTGGAGTCATTTCGTTGCAAGCGGGTTTTTAAGTGTTCTGGACTCATTTCGTTGCAAGCGGGTTTTTACATACTTCTCAGACATTTCACTGGAAGTGGGTTTTTTAAGTGCTCTGGAGTCATTTCGTTGCAAGCGGGTTTTTAAGTGCTCTGGAGTCATTTCGTTGCAAGCGGGTTTTTAAGTGTTCTGGACTCATTTCGTTGCAAGCGGGTTTTTAAGTGCTCTGGAGTCATTTCGTTGCAAGCGGGTTTTTAAGTGCTCTGGAGTCATTTCGTTGCAAGCGGGTTTTTAAGTGCTCTGGAGTCATTTCGTTGCACGCGGCTGTTTAAGTGCTCTGGAGTCATTTCGTTGCAAGCGGGTTTTTAAGTGCTCTGGAGTCATTTCGTTGCAAGCGGGTTTTTACATACTTCTCAGACATTTCACTGGAAGTGGGATTTTTAAGTGCTCTGCAGTCATTTTGTTGCAAGCGGGTTTTTAAGTACTCTGGAGTCATTTCGTTGCAAGCGGGTTTTTAAGTGCTCTGGAGTCATTTCGTTGCAAGCGGGTTTTTAAGTGCTCTGGAGTCATTTCGTTGCACGCGGGTGTTTAAGTGCTCTGGAGTCATTTCGTTGCAAGCGGGTTTTTAAGTGCTCTGGAGTCATTTCGTTGCAAGCGGGTTTTTACATACTTCTCAGACATTTCACTGGAAGTGAGTTTTTTAAGTGCTCTGCAGTCATTTTGTTGCAAGCGGGTTTTTAAGTACTCTGGAGTCATTTCGTTGCAAGCGGGTTTTTAAGTGCTCTGGAGTCATTTCGTTGCAAGCGGGTTTTTAAGTGCTCTGGAGTCATTTCGTTGCAAGCGGGTTTTTAAGTGCTCTGGAGTCATTTCGTTGCAAGCGGGTTTTTAAGTGCTCTGGAGTCATTTCGTTGCAAGCGGGTTTTTAAGTGCTCTGGAGTCATTTCGTTGCAAGCGGGTTTTTAAGTGCTCTGGAGTCATTTCGTTGCAAGCGGGTTTTTAAGTGCTCTGGAGTCATTTCGTTGCAAGCGGGTTTTTAAGTGCTCTGGAGTCATTTCGTTGCAAGCGGGTTTTTAAGTGCTCTGGAGTCATTTCGTTGCAAGCGGGTTTTTACGTGCTCTGGAGTCATTTCATTGCAAGCAGGTTTTTACATACTTCTCAGACATTTCACTGGAAGCGGGTTTTTTAAGTGCTCTGGAGTCATTTCGTTGCAAGCGGGTTTTTAAGTACTCTGGAGTCATTTCGTTGCAAGCGGGTTTTTAAGTGCTCTAGAGTCATTTCGTTGCAAGCGGGTTTTTAAGTGTTCTGGACTCATTTCGTTGCAAGCGGGTTTTTAAGTGCTCTGGAGTCATTTCGTTGCAAGCGGGTTTTTAAGTGCTCTGGACTCATTTCGTTGCAAGCGGGTTTTTAAGTGCTCTGGAGTCATTTCGTTGCAAGCGGGTTTTTAAGTGCTCTGGAGTCATTTCGTTGCAAGCGGGTTTTTAAGTGCTCTGGAGTCATTTCGTTGCAAGCGGGTTTTTAAGTGCTCTGGAGTCATTTCGTTGCAAGCGGGTGTTTAAGTGCTCTGGAGTCATTTCGTTGCAAGCGGGTTTTTAAGTGCTCTGGAGTCATTTCGTTGCAAGCGGGTTTTTAATTGCTCTGGAGTCATTTCGTTGCAAGCGGGTTTTTAAGTGTTCTTGACTCATTTTGTTGCAAGCGGGTTTTTAAGTGCTCTGGAGTCATTTCGTTGCAAGCGGGTTTTTAAGTGCTCTGGAGTCATTTCGTTGCAAGCGGGTTTTTAAGTGCTCTGGAGTCATTTCGTTGCAAGCGGGTTTTTAAGTGCTCTGGAGTCATTTCGTTGCAAGCGGGTTTTTAAGAGCTCTGGAGTCATTTCGTTGCAAGCGGGTTTTTAAGTGCTCTGGAGTCATTTCGTTGCAAGCGGGTTTTTACGTGCTCTGGAGTCATTTCGTTGCAAGCGGGTTTTTAAGTGCTCTGGAGTCATTTCGTTGCAAGCGGGTTTTTAAGTGCTCTGGAGTCATTTCGTTGCAAGCGGGTTTTTAAGTGCTCCGGAGTCATTTCGTTGCAAGCGGTTTTTAAGTGCTCTGGAGTCATTTCGTTGCAAGCGGGTTTTTACATACTTCTCAGACATTTCACTGGAAGTGGGTTTTTTAATGCTCTGGAGTCATTTTGTTGCAAGCGGGTTTTTAAGTGCTCTGGGGTCATTTCGTTGCAAGCGGGTTTTTAAGTGTTCTGGACTCATTTCGTTGCAAGCGTGTTTTTACATACTTCTCAGACATTTCACTGGAAGTGGGTTTTTTAAGTGCTCTGGAGTCATTTCGTTGCAAGCGGGTTTTTAAGTGTTCTGGACTCATTTCGTTGCAAGCGGGTTTTTACATACTTCTCAGACATTTCACTGGAAGTGGGTTTTTTAAGTGCTCTGGAGTCATTTCGTTGCAAGCGGGTTTTTAAGTGCTCTGGAGTCATTTCGTTGCAAGCGGGTTTTTAAGTGTTCTGGACTCATTTCGTTGCAAGCGGGTTTTTAAGTGCTCTGGAGTCATTTCGTTGCAAGCGGGTTTTTAAGTGCTCTGGAGTCATTTCGTTGCAAGCGGGTTTTTAAGTGCTCTGGAGTCATTTCGTTGCACGCGGGTGTTTAAGTGCTCTGGAGTCATTTCGTTGCAAGCGGGTTTTTAAGTGTTCTGGACTCATTTCGTTGCAAGCGGGTTTTTACATACTTCTCAGACATTTCACTGGAAGTGGGTTTTTTAAGTGCTCTGCAGTCATTTTGTTGCAAGCGGGTTTTTAAGTACTCTGGAGTCATTTCGTTGCAAGCGGGTTTTTAAGTGCTCTGGAGTCATTTCGTTGCAAGCGGGTTTTTAAGTGCTCTGGAGTCATTTCGTTGCACGCGGGTGTTTAAGTGCTCTGGAGTCATTTCGTTGCAAGCGGGTTTTTAAGTGCTCAGGAGTCATTTCGTTGCAAGCGGGTTTTTACATACTTCTCAGACATTTCACTGGAAGTGGGTTTTTTAAGTGCTCTGCAGTCATTTTGTTGCAAGCGGGTTTTTAAGTACTCTGGAGTCATTTCGTTGCAAGCGGGTTTTTAAGTGCTCTGGAGTCATTTCGTTGCAAGCGGGTTTTTAAGTGCTCTGGAGTCATTTCGTTGCACGCGGGTGTTTAAGTGCTCTGGAGTCATTTCGTTGCAAGCGGGTTTTTAAGTGCTCTGGAGTCATTTCGTTGCAAGCGGGTTTTTAAGTGTTCTGGACTCATTTCGTTGCAAGCGGGTTTTTAAGTGCTCTGGAGTCATTTCGTTGCAAGCGGGTTTTTAAGTGCTCTGGAGTCATTTCGTTGCAAGCGGGTTTTTAAGTGCTCTGGAGTCATTTCGTTGCAAGCGGGTTTTTAAGTGCTCTGGAGTCATTTCGTTGCAAGCGGGTTTTTAAGTGCTCTGGAGTCATTTCGTTGCAAGCGGGTTTTTAAGTGCTCTGGAGTCATTTCGTTGCAAGCGGGTTTTTACGTGCTCTGGAGTCATTTCATTGCAAGCAGGTTTTTACATACTTCTCAGACATTTCACTGGAAGCGGGTTTTTTAAGTGCTCTGGAGTCATTTCGTTGCAAGCGGGTTTTTAAGTACTCTGGAGTCATTTCGTTGCAAGCGGGTATTTAAGTGCTCTAGAGTCATTTCGTTGCAAGCGGGTTTTTAAGTGTTCTGGACTCATTTCGTTGCAAGCGGGTTTTTAAGTGCTCTGGAGTCATTTCGTTGCAAGCGGGTTTTTAAGTGCTCTGGACTCATTTCGTTGCAAGCGGGTTTTTAAGTGCTCTGGAGTCATTTCGTTGCAAGCGGGTTTTTAAGTGCTCTGGAGTCATTTCGTTGCAAGCGGGTTTTTAAGTGCTCTGGAGTCATTTCGTTGCAAGCGGGTTTTTAAGTGCTCTGGAGTCATTTCGTTGCAAGCGGGTGTTTAAGTGCTCTGGAGTCATTTCGTTGCAAGCGGGTTTTTAAGTGCTCTGGAGTCATTTCGTTGCAAGCGGGTTTTTAATTGCTCTGGAGTCATTTCGTTGCAAGCGGGTTTTTAAGTGTTCTTGACTCATTTCGTTGCAAGCGGGTTTTTAAGTGCTCTGGAGTCATTTCGTTGCAAGCGGGTTTTTAAGTGCTCTGGAGTCATTTCGTTGCAAGCGGGTTTTTAAGTGCTCTGGAGTCATTTCGTTGCAAGCGGGTTTTTAAGTGCTCTGGAGTCATTTCGTTGCAAGCGGGTTTTTAAGTGCTCTGGAGTCATTTCGTTGCAAGCGGGTTTTTAAGTGCTCTGGAGTCATTTCGTTGCAAGCGGGTTTTTACGTGCTCTGGAGTCATTTCGTTGCAAGCGGGTTTTTAAGTGCTCTGGAGTCATTTCGTTGCAAGCGGGTTTTTAAGTGCTCTGGAGTCATTTCGTTGCAAGCGGGTTTTTAAGTGCTCCGGAGTCATTTCGTTGCAAGCGGTTTTTAAGTGCTCTGGAGTCATTTCGTTGCAAGCGGGTTTTTACATACTTCTCAGACATTTCACTGGAAGTGGGTTTTTTAAGTGCTCTGGAGTCATTTCGTTGCAAGCGGGTTTTTAAGTGTTCTGGACTCATTTCGTTGCAAGCGGGTTTTTACATACTTCTCAGACATTTCACTGGAAGTGGGTTTTTTAAGTGCTCTGGAGTCATTTCGTTGAAAGCGGGTTTTTAAGTGCTCTGGAGTCATTTCGTTGCAAGCGGGTTTTTAAGTGTTCTGGACTCATTTCGTTGCAAGCGGGTTTTTACATACTTCTCAGACATTTCACTGGAAGTGGGTTTTTTAAGTGCTCTGCAGTCATTTTGTTGCAAGCGGGTTTTTAAGTACTCTGGAGTCATTTCGTTGCAAGCGGGTTTTTAAGTGCTCTGGAGTCATTTCGTTGCAAGCGGGTTTTTAAGTGCTCTGGAGTCATTTCGTTGCACGCGGGTGTTCAAGTGCTCTGGAGTCATTTCGTTGCAAGCGGGTTTTTAAGTGCTCTGGAGTCATTTCGTTGCAAGCGGGTTTTTACATACTTCTCAGACATTTCACTGGAAGTGGGTTTTTTAAGTGCTCTGCAGTCATTTTGTTGCAAGCGGGTTTTTAAGTACTCTGGAGTCATTTCGTTGCAAGCGGGTTTTTAAGTGCTCTGGAGTCATTTCGTTGCAAGCGGGTTTTTAAGTGCTCTGGAGTCATTTCGTTGCACGCGGGTGTTTAAGTGCTCTGGAGTCATTTCGTTGCAAGCGGGTTTTTAAGTGCTCTGGAGTCATTTCGTTGGAAGCGGGTTTTTAAGTGCTCTGGAGTCATTTCGTTGCAAGCGGGTTTTTAAGTGCTCTGGAGTCATTTCGTTGCAAGCGGGTTTTTAAGTGCTCTGGAGTCATTTCGTTGCAAGCGGGTTTTTAAGTGCTCTGGAGTCATTTCGTTGCAAGCGGGTTTTTAAGTGCTCTGGAGTCATTTCGTTGCAAGCGGGTTTTTAAGTGCTCTGGAGTCATTTCGTTGCAAGCGGGTTTTTAAGTGCTCTGGAGTCATTTCGTTGCAAGCGGGTTTTTAAGTGCTCTGGAGTCATTTCGTTGCAAGCGGGTTTTTACGTGCTCTGGAGTCATTTCATTGCAAGCAGGTTTTTACATACTTCTCAGACATTTCACTGGAAGCGGGTTTTTTAAGTGCTCTGGAGTCATTTCGTTGCAAGCGGGTTTTTAAGTACTCTGGAGTCATTTCGTTGCAAGCGGGTTTTTAAGTGCTCTAGAGTCATTTCGTTGCAAGCGGGTTTTTAAGTGTTCTGGACTCATTTCGTTGCAAGCGGGTTTTTAAGTGCTCTGGAGTCATTTCGTTGCAAGCGGGTTTTTAAGTGCTCTGGACTCATTTCGTTGCAAGCGGGTTTTTAAGTGCTCTGGAGTCATTTCGTTGCAAGCGGGTTTTTAAGTGCTCTGGAGTCATTTCGTTGCAAGCGGGTTTTTAAGTGCTCTGGAGTCATTTCGTTGCAAGCGGGTTTTTAAGTGCTCTGGAGTCATTTCGTTGCAAGCGGGTGTTTAAGTGCTCTGGAGTCATTTCGTTGCAAGCGGGTTTTTAAGTGCTCTGGAGTCATTTCGTTGCAAGCGGGTTTTTAATTGCTCTGGAGTCATTTCGTTGCAAGCGGGTTTTTAAGTGTTCTTGACTCATTTCGTTGCAAGCGGGTTTTTAAGTGCTCTGGAGTCATTTCGTTGCAAGCGGGTTTTTAAGTGCTCTGGAGTCATTTCGTTGCAAGCGGGTTTTTAAGTGCTCTGGAGTCATTTCGTTGCAAGCGGGTTTTTAAGTGCTCTGGAGTCATTTCGTTGCAAGCGGGTTTTTAAGTGCTCTGGAGTCATTTCGTTGCAAGCGGGTTTTTAAGTGCTCTGGAGTCATTTCGTTGCAAGCGGGTTTTTACGTGCTCTGGAGTCATTTCGTTGCAAGCGGGTTTTTAAGTGCTCTGGAGTCATTTCGTTGCAAGCGGGTTTTTAAGTGCTCTGGAGTCATTTCGTTGCAAGCGGGTTTTTAAGTGCTCTGGAGTCATTTCGTTGCAAGCGGTTTTTAAGTGCTCTGGAGTCATTTCGTTGCAAGCGGGTTTTTACATACTTCTCAGACATTTCACTGGAAGTGGGTTTTTTAAGTGCTCTGGAGTCATTTTGTTGCAAGCGGGTTTTTAAGTGCTCTGGGGTCATTTCGTTGCAAGCGGGATTTTAAGTGTTCTGGACTCATTTCGTTGCAAGCGTGTTTTTACATACTTCTCAGACATTTCACTGGAAGTGGGTTTTTTAAGTGCTCTGGAGTCATTTCGTTGCAAGCGGGTTTTTAAGTGTTCTGGACTCATTTCGTTGCAAGCGGGTTTTTACATACTTCTCAGACATTTCACTGGAAGTGGGTTTTTTAAGTGCTCTGGAGTCATTTCGTTGAAAGCGGGTTTTTAAGTGCTCTGGAGTCATTTCGTTGCAAGCGGGTTTTTAAGTGTTCTGGACTCATTTCGTTGCAAGCGGGTTTTTAAGTGCTCTGGAGTCATTTCGTTGCAAGCGGGTTTTTAAGTGCTCTGGAGTCATTTCGTTGCAAGCGGGTTTTTAAGTGCTCTGGAGTCATTTCGTTGCACGCGGGTGTTTAAGTGCTCTGGAGTCATTTCGTTGCAAGCGGGTTTTTAAGTGCTCTGGAGTCATTTCGTTGCAAGCGGGTTTTTACATACTTCTCAGACATTTCACTGGAAGTGGGTTTTTTAAGTGCTCTGCAGTCATTTTGTTGCAAGCGGGTTTTTAAGTACTCTGGAGTCATTTCGTTGCAAGCGGGTTTTTAAGTGCTCTGGAGTCATTTCGTTGCAAGCGGGTTTTTAAGTGCTCTGGAGTCATTTCGTTGCACGCGGGTGTTTAAGTGCTCTGGAGTCATTTCGTTGCAAGCGGGTTTTTAAGTGCTCTGGAGTCATTTCGTTGCAAGCGGGTTTTTAAGTGTTCTGGACTCATTTCGTTGCAAGCGGGTTTTTAAGTGCTCTGGAGTCATTTCGTTGCAAGCGGGTTTTTAAGTGCTCTGGAGTCATTTCGTTGCAAGCGGGTTTTTAAGTGCTCTGGAGTCATTTCGTTGCAAGCGGGTTTTTAAGTGCTCTGGAGTCATTTCGTTGCAAGCGGGTTTTTAAGTGCTCTGGAGTCATTTCGTTGCAAGCGGGTTTTTAAGTGCTCTGGAGTCATTTCGTTGCAAGCGGGTTTTTATGTGCTCTGGAGTCATTTCATTGCAAGCAGGTTTTTACATACTTCTCAGACATTTCACTGGAAGCGGGTTTTTTAAGTGCTCTGGAGTCATTTCGTTGCAAGCGGGTTTTTAAGTACTCTGGAGTCATTTCGTTGCAAGCGGGTTTTTAAGTGCTCTGGAGTCATTTCGTTGCAAGCGGGTTTTTAAGTGTTCTGGACTCATTTCGTTGCAAGCGGGTTTTTAAGTGCTCTGGAGTCATTTCGTTGCAAGCGGGTTTTTAAGTGCTCTGGAGTCATTTCGTTGCAAGCGGGTTTTTAAGTGCTCTGGAGTCATTTCGTTGCAAGCGGGTTTTTAAGTGCTCTGGAGTCATTTCGTTGCAAGCGGGTTTTTAAGTGCTCTGGAGTCATTTCGTTGCAAGCGGGTGTTTAAGTGCTCTGGAGTCATTTCGTTGCAAGCGGGTTTTTAAGTGCTCTGGAGTCATTTCGTTGCAAGCGGGTTTTTAATTGCTCTGGAGTCATTTCGTTGCAAGCGGGTTTTTAAGTGTTCTTGACTCATTTCGTTGCAAGCGGGTTTTTAAGTGCTCTGGAGTCATTTCGTTGCAAGCGGGTTTTTAAGTGCTCTGGAGTCATTTCGTTGCAAGCGGGTTTTTAAGTGCTCTGGAGTCATTTCGTTGCAAGCGGGTTTTTAAGTGCTCTGGAGTCATTTCGTTGCAAGCGGGTTTTTAAGTGCTCTGGAGTCATTTCGTTGCAAGCGGGTTTTTAAGTGCTCTGGAGTCATTTCGTTGCAAGCGGGTTTTTACGTGCTCTGGAGTCATTTCGTTGCAAGCGGGTTTTTAAGTGCTCTGGAGTCATTTCGTTGCAAGCGGGTTTTTAAGTGCTCTGGAGTCATTTCGTTGCAAGCGGGTTTTTAAGTGCTCCGGAGTCATTTCGTTGCAAGCGGTTTTTAAGTGCTCTGGAGTCATTTCGTTGCAAGCGGGTTTTTACATACTTCTCAGACATTTCACTGGAAGTGGGTTTTTTAAGTGCTCTGGAGTCATTTTGTTGCAAGCGGGTTTTTAAGTGCTCTGGGGTCATTTCGTTGCAAGCGGGTTTTTAAGTGTTCTGGACTCATTTCGTTGCAAGCGTGTTTTTACATACTTCTCAGACATTTCACTGGAAGTGGGTTTTTTAAGTGCTCTGGAGTCATTTCGTTGCAAGCGGGTTTTTAAGTGTTCTGGACTCATTTCGTTGCAAGCGGGTTTTTACATACTTCTCAGACATTTCACTGGAAGTGGGTTTTTTAAGTGCTCTGGAGTCATTTCGTTGAAAGCGGGTTTTTAAGTGCTCTGGAGTCATTTCGTTGCAAGCGGGTTTTTAAGTGTTCTGGACTCATTTCGTTGCAAGCGGGTTTTTAAGTGCTCTGGAGTCATTTCGTTGCAAGCGGGTTTTTAAGTGCTCTGGAGTCATTTCGTTGCAAGCGGGTTTTTAAGTGCTCTGGAGTCATTTCGTTGCACGCGGGTGTTTAAGTGCTCTGGAGTCATTTCGTTGCAAGCGGGTTTTTAAGTGCTCTGGAGTCATTTCGTTGCAAGCGGGTTTTTACATACTTCTCAGACATTTCACTGGAAGTGGGTTTTTTAAGTGCTCTGCAGTCATTTTGTTGCAAGCGGGTTTTTAAGTACTCTGGAGTCATTTCGTTGCAAGCGGGTTTTTAAGTGCTCTGGAGTCATTTCGTTGCAAGCGGGTTTTTAAGTGCTCTGGAGTCATTTCGTTGCACGCGGGTGTTTAAGTGCTCTGGAGTCATTTCGTTGCAAGCGGGTTTTTAAGTGCTCTGGAGTCATTTCGTTGCAAGCGGGTTTTTAAGTGTTCTGGACTCATTTCGTTGCAAGCGGGTTTTTAAGTGCTCTGGAGTCATTTCGTTGCAAGCGGGTTTTTAAGTGCTCTGGAGTCATTTCGTTGCAAGCGGGTTTTTAAGTGCTCTGGAGTCATTTCGTTGCAAGCGGGTTTTTAAGTGCTCTGGAGTCATTTCGTTGCAAGCGGGTTTTTAAGTGCTCTGGAGTCATTTCGTTGCAAGCGGGTTTTTAAGTGCTCTGGAGTCATTTCGTTGCAAGCGGGTTTTTATGTGCTCTGGAGTCATTTCATTGCAAGCAGGTTTTTACATACTTCTCAGACATTTCACTGGAAGCGGGTTTTTTAAGTGCTCTGGAGTCATTTCGTTGCAAGCGGGTTTTTAAGTACTCTGGAGTCATTTCGTTGCAAGCGGGTTTTTAAGTGCTCTGGAGTCATTTCGTTGCAAGCGGGTTTTTAAGTGTTCTGGACTCATTTCGTTGCAAGCGGGTTTTTAAGTGCTCTGGAGTCATTTCGTTGCAAGCGGGTTTTTAAGTGCTCTGGAGTCATTTCGTTGCAAGCGGGTTTTTAAGTGCTCTGGAGTCATTTCGTTGCAAGCGGGTTTTTAAGTGCTCTGGAGTCATTTCGTTGCAAGCGGGTGTTTAAGTGCTCTGGAGTCATTTCGTTGCAAGCGGGTTTTTAAGTGCTCTTGAGTCATTTCGTTGCAAGCGGGTTTTTAAGTGCTCTGGAGTCATTTCGTTGCAAGCGGGTTTTTAATTGCTCTGGAGTCATTTCGTTGCAAGCGGGTTTTTAAGTGTTCTTGACTCATTTCGTTGCAAGCGGGTTTTTAAGTGCTCTGGAGTCATTTCGTTGCAAGCGGGTTTTTAAGTGCTCTGGAGTCATTTCGTTGGAAGCGGGTTTTTAAGTGCTCTTTGAGTCATTTCGTTGCAAGCGGGTTTTTAAGTGCTCTGGAGTCATTTCGTTGCAAGCGGGTTTTTACGTGCTCTGGAGTCATTTCATTGCAAGCGGGTTTTTACATACTTCTCAGACATTTCACTGGAAGTGGGTTTTTTAAGTGCTCTGGAGTCATTTCGTTGCAAGCTGGTTTTTAAGTGTTCTGGAGTCATTTCTTTGCAAACAGGTTTTTAAGTGCTCTGGAGTCATTTCGTTGCAAGCGGGTTTTTAAGTGCTCTGGAGTAATTTCGTTGCAAGCGGGTTTTTAAGTGCTCTGGAGTCATTTCGTTGCAAGCGGGTTTTTAAGTGCTCTTGAGTCATTTCGTTGCAAGCGGGTTTTTAAGTGCTCTGGAGTTATATCGTTGCAAGCGGGTTTTTAAGTGCTCTGGAGTCATTTCGTTGCAAGCGGGTTTTTAAGTGCTCTGGAGTCATTTCGTTGCAAGCGGGTTTTTAAGTGCTCTGGAGTCATTTCGTTGCAAGCGGGTTTTTAAGTGCTCTGGAGTCATTTCGTTGCAAGCGGGTTTTTAAGTGCTCTGGAGTCATTTCGTTGCAAGCGGGTTTTTAAGTGCTCTGGAGTCATTTCGTTGCAAGCTGGTTTTTAAGTGCTCTGGATTCATTTCGTTGCAAGCGGGTTTTTAAGTGCTCTGGAGTCATTTCGTTGCAAGCGGGTTTTTAAGTGCTCTTGAGTCATTTCGTTGCAAGCGGGTTTTTAAGTGCTCTGGAGTCATTTCGTTGTAAGCGGGTTTTTAAGTGCTCTGGAGTCATTTCGTTGCAAGCGGGTTTTTAAGTGCTCTGGAGTCATTTCGTTGCAAGCAGATTTTTAAGTGCTCTGGAGTCATTTCGTTGCAAGCGGGTTTTTAAGTGCTCTGAAGTCATTTCGTTGCAAGCGGGTTTTTAAGTGCTCTGAAGGCATTTCGTTGCAAGCGGGTTTTTAAGTGCTCTGGAGTCATTTCGTTGCAAGCTGGTTTTTAAGTGTTCTGGAGTCATTTCTTTGCAAACAGGTTTTTAAGTGCTCTGGAGTCATTTCGTTGCAAGCGGGTTTTTAAGTGCTCTGGAGTCATTTCGTTGCAAGCGGGTTTTTAAGTGCTCAGGAGTCATTTCGTTGCAAGCGGGTTTTTAAGTGCTCTGGAGTCATTTCGTTGCAAGCGGGTTTTTAAGTGCTCTGGAGTCATTTCGTTGCAAGCGGGTTTTTAAGTGCTCTTGAGTCATTTCGTTGCAAGCGGGTTTTTAAGTGCTCTGGAGTTATATCGTTGCAAGCGGGTTTTTAAGTGCTCTGGAGTCATTTCGTTGCAAGCGGGTTTTTAAGTGCTCTGGAGTCATTTCGTTGCAAGCGGGTTTTTAAGTGCTCTGGAGTCATTTCGTTGCAAGCGGGTTTTTAAGTGCTCTGGAGTCATTTCGTTGCAAGCGGGTTTTTAAGTGCTCTGGAGTCATTTCGTTGCAAGCGGGTTTTTAAGTGCTCTGGAGTCATTTCGTTGCAAGCTGATTTTTAAGTGCTCTGGATTCATTTCGTTGCAAGCGGGTTTTTAAGTGCTCTGGAGTCATTTCGTTGCAAGCGGGTTTTTAAGTGCTCTTGAGTCATTTCGTTGCAAGCGGGTTTTTAAGTGCTCTGGAGTCATTTCGTTGTAAGCGGGTTTTTAAGTGCTCTGGAGTCATTTCGTTGCAATCGGGTTTTTAAGTGCTCTGGAGTCATTTCGTTGCAAGCAGATTTTTAAGTGCTCTGGAGTCATTTCGTTGCAAGTGGGTTTTTAAGTGCTCTGAAGTCATTTCGTTGCAAGCGGGTTTTTAAGTGCTCTGAAGGCATTTCGTTGCAAGCGGGTTTTTAAGTGCTCTGGAGTCATTTCGTTGCAAGCTGGTTTTTAAGTGTTCTGGAGTCATTTCTTTGCAAACAGGTTTTTAAGTGCTCTGGAGTCATTTCGTTGCAAGCGGCTTTTTAAGTGCTCTGGAGTCATTTCGTTGCAAGCGGGTTTTTAAGTGCTCTGGAGTCATTTCGTTGCAAGCGGGTTTTTAAGTGCTCTGGAGTCATTTCGTTGCAAGCGGGTTTTTACGTGCTCTGGAGTCATTTCATTGCAAGCAGGTTTTTACAAACTTCTCAGACATTTCACTGGAAGCGGGTTTTTTAAGTGCTCTGGAGTCATTTCATTGCAAGAGGGTTTTTAAGTACTCTGGAGTCATTTCGTTGCAAGCGGGTTTTTAAGTGCTCTGGAGTCATTTCGTTGCAAGCGGGTTTTTAAGTGTTCTGGACTCATTTCGTTGCAAGCGGGTTTTTAAGTGCTCTGGAGTCATTTCGTTGCAAGCAGGTTTTTAAGTGCTCTGAAGTCATTTCGTTGCAAAAGGGTTTTTAAGTGCTCTGGAGTCATTTCGTTGCAAGCGGGTTTTTACGTGCTCTGGAGTCATTTTGTTGCAAGCGGGTTTTTAAGTGCTCTGGAGTCATTTCGTTGCAAGCGGGTTTTTAATTGCTCTGGAGTCATTTCGTTGCAAGCGGGTTTTTAAGTGCTCTGGAGTCATTTCGTTGCAAGCGGGTTTTTACGTGCTCTGGAGTCATTTCGTTGCAAGCGGGTTTTTAAGTGTTCTGGAGTCATTTCGTTGCAAGCGGGTTTTTAATTGCTCTGGAGTCATTTCGTTGCAAGCGGGTTTTTAAGTAGTCTGGAGTCATTTCGTTGCAAGCGGGTTTTTAAGTGCTCTGGAGTCATTTCGTTGCAAGCGGGTTTTTAAGTGCTCTGGATTCATTTCGTTGCAAGCGGGTTTTTAAGTGCTCTGGAGTCATTTCGTTGCAAGCGGGTTTTTAAGTGCTCTGGAGTCATTTCGTTGCAAGCGGGTTTTTAAGTGCTCTGGAGTCATTTCGTTGCAAGCGGGTTTTTAAGTGTTCTGGAGTCATTTCGTTGCAAGCGGGTTTTTAAGTGCTCTGGAGTCATTTCGTTGCAAGCGGGTTTTTAAGTGCTCTGGAGTCATTTCGTTGCAAGCGGGTTTTTAAGTGCTCTGGAGTCATTTCGTTGCAAGCGGGTTTTTAAGTGCTCTGGAGTCATTTAGTTGCAAGCGGGTTTTTAAGTGCTCTGGAGTCATTTCGTTGCAAGCGGGTTTTTAAGTGCTCTCGAGTCATTTCGTTGCAAGCGGGTTTTTAAGTGCTCTGGAGTCATTTCGATGCAAGCGGGTTTTTAAGTGCTCTGGAGTCATTTCGTTGCAAGCGGGTTTTTAAGTGCTCTGGAGTCATTTCGTTGCAAGCGGGTTTTTAAGTGCTCTGAAGGTATTTCGTTGTAAGCGGGTTTTTCAGTGCTCTGGAGTCATTTCGTTGCAAGCGGGTTTTTACGTGCTCTGGAGTCATTTCATTGCAAGCGGGTTTTTACATACTTCTCAGACATTTCACTGGAAGCGGGTTTTTTAAGTGCTCTGGAGTCATTTCGTTGCAAGCGGGTTTTTAAGTACTCTGCAGTCATTTCGTTGCAAGCGGGTTTTTAAGTGCTCTGGAGTCATTTCGTTGCAAGCGGGTTTTTAAGTGCTCTGGAGTCATTTCGTTGCAAGCGGGTGTTTAAGTGCTCTGGAGTCATTTCGTTGCAAGCGGGTTTTTAAGTGCTCTGGAGTCATTTTGTTGCAAGCGGGTTTTTAAGTGCTCTGGAGTCATTTCGTTGCAAGCGGGTTTTTAAGTGCTCTGGAGTCATTTCGTTGCAAGCGGGTGTTTAAGTGCTCTGGAGTCATTTCGTTGCAAGCGGGTTTTTAAGTGCTCTGGAGTCATTTCGTTGCAAGCGGATTTTTACGTGCTCTGGAGTCATTTCATTGCAAGCGGGTTTTTACATACTTCTCAGACATTTCACTGGAAGTGGGTTTTGTAAGTGCTCTGGAGTCATTTTGTTGCAAGCGGGTTTTTAAGTGCTCTGGAGTCATTTCGTTGCAAGCGGGTTTTTAAGTTCTCTGGAGTCATTTCGTTGCAAGCGGGTTTTTAAGTGCTCTGGAGTCATTTCGTTGCAAGCGGGTTTTTACATACTTCTCAGACATTTCACTGGAAGTGGGTTTTTTTAGTGCTCTGGAGTCAGTTCGTTGCAAGCGGGTTTTTAAGTGTTCTGGACTCATTTCGTTGCAAGCGGGTTTTTACATCCTTCTCAGACATTTCACTGGAAGTGGGTTTTTTAAGTGCTCTGGAGTCATTTCGTTGCAAGCGGGTTTTTAAGTGCTCTGGAGTCATTTCGTTGCAAGCGGGTTTTTAAGTGTTCTGGACTCATTTCGTTGCAAGCGGGTTTTTAAGTGCTCTGGAGTCATTTCGTTGCAAGCGGGTTTTTAAGTGCTCTGGAGTCATTTCGTTGCAAGCGGGTTTTTAAGTGCTCTGGAGTCATTTCGTTGCAAGCGGGTTTTTAAGTGTTCTGGACTCATTTCTTTGCAAGCGGGTTTTTAAGTGCTCTGGAGTCATTTCGTTGCAAGCGGGTTTTTAAGTGCTCTGGAGTCATTTCGTTGCAAGCGGGTTTTTAAGTGCTCTGGAGTCATTTCGTTGCAAGCGGGTTTTTAAGTGCTCTGGAGTCATTTCGTTGCACGCGGGTGTTTAAGTGCTCTGGAGTCATTTCGTTGCAAGCGGGTTTTTAAGTGCTCTGGAGTCATTTCGTTGCAAGCGGGTTTTTAAGTGTTCTGGACTCATTTCGTTGCAAGCGGGTTTTTAAGTGCTCTGCAGTCATTTCGTTGCAAGCGGGTTTTTAAGTACTCTGGAGTCATTTCGTTGCAAGCGGGTTTTTAAGTGCTCTGGAGTCATTTCGTTGCAAGCGGGTTTTTAAGTGCTCTGGAGTCATTTCGTTGCAAGCGGGTTTTTAAGTGCTCTGGAGTCATTTCGTTGCAAGCGGGTTTTTAAGTGCTCTGGAGTCATTTCGTTGCAAGCGGGTTTTTAAGTGCTCTGGAGTCATTTCGTTGCAAGCTGGTTTTTAAGTGTTCTGGAGTCATTTCGTTGCAAGCGGGTTTTTAAGTGCTCTGGAGTCATTTCGTTGCAAGCGGGTTTTTAAGTGCTCTGGAGTCATTTCGTTGCAAGCGGGTTTTTAAGTGCTCTGGAGTCATTTCGTTGCAAGCGGGTTTTTAAGTGCTCTGGAGTCATTTCGTTGCAAGCGGGTTTTTAAGTGCTCTGGAGTCATTTCGTTGCAAGCGGGTTTTTAAGTGCTCTGGAGTCATTTCGTTGCAAGCGGGTTTTTAAGTGCTCTGGAGTCATTTCGATGCAAGCGGGTTTTTAAGTTCTCTGGAGTCATTTCGTTGCAAGCGGGTTTTTAAGTGCTCTGGAGTCATTTCGTTGCAAGCGGGTTTTTAAGTGCTCTGAAGGTATTTCGTTGTAAGCGGGTTTTTCAGTGCTCTGGAGTCATTTCGTTGCAAGCGGGTTTTTACGTGCTCTGGAGTCATTTCATTGCAAGCGGGTTTTTACATGCTTCTCAGACATTTCACTGGAAGCGGGTTTTTTAAGTGCTCTGGAGTCATTTCGTTGCAAGCGGGTTTTTAAGTACTCTGGAGTCATTTCGTTGCAAGCGGGTTTTTAAGTGCTCTGGACTCATTTCGTTGCAAGCGGGTTTTTAAGTGCTCTGGAGTCATTTCGTTGCAAGTGGGTGTTTAAGTGCTCTGGAGTCATTTCGTTGCAAGCGGGTTTTTAAGTGCTCTGGAGTCATTTCGTTGCAAGCGGGTTTTTAAGTGCTCTGGAGTCATTTCGTTGCAAGCGGGTTTTTAAGTGCTCTGGAGTCATTTCGTTGCAAGCGGGTGTTTAAGTGCTCTGGAGTCATTTCGTTGCAAGCGGGTTTTTAAGTGCTCTGGAGTCATTTCGTTGCAAGCGGGTTTTTACGTGCTCTGGAGTCATTTCATTGCAAGCGGGTTTTTACATACTTCTCAGACATTTCACTGGAAGTGGGTTTTTTAAGTGCTCTGGAGTCATTTTGTTGCAAGCGGGTTTTTAAGTGCTCTGGAGTCATTTCGTTGCAAGCGGGTTTTTAAGTGCTCTGGAGTCATTTCGTTGCAAGCGGGTTTTTACATACTTCTCAGACATTTCACTGGAAGTGGGTTTTTTAAGTGCTCTGGAGTCATTTTGTTGCAAGCGGGTTTTTAAGTGCTCTGGAGTCATTTCGTTGCAAGCGGGTTTTTAAGTGTTCTGGACTCATTTCGTTGCAAGCGGGTTTTTACATACTTCTCAGACATTTCACTGGAAGTGGGTTTTTTAAGTGCTCTGGAGTCAGTTCGTTGCAAGCGGGTTTTTAATTGTTCTGGACTCATTTCGTTGCAAGCGGGTTTTTACATACTTCTCAGACATTTCACTGGAAGTGGGTTTTTTAAGTGCTCTGGAGTCATTTCGTTGCAAGCGGGTTTTTAAGTGCTCTGGAGTCATTTCGTTGCAAGCGGGTTTTTAAGTGTTCTGGACTCATTTCGTTGCAAGCGGGTTTTTAAGTGCTCTGGAGTCATTTCGTTGCAAGCGGGTTTTTAAGTGCTCTGGAGTCATTTCGTTGCAAGCGGGTTTTTAAGTGCTCTGGAGTCATTTCGTTGCAAGCGGGTTTTTAAGTGTTCTGGACTCATTTCGTTGCAAGCGGGTTTTTAAGTGCTCTGGAGTCATTTCGTTGCAAGCGGGTTTTTAAGTGCTCTGGAGTCATTTCGTTGCAAGCGGGTTTTTAAGTGCTCTGGAGTCATTTCGTTGCAAGCGGGTTTTTAAGTGCTCTGGAGTCATTTCGTTGCACGCGGGTGTTTAAGTGCTCTGGAGTCATTTCGTTGCAAGCGGGTTTTTAAGTGCTCTGGAGTCATTTCGTTGCACGCGGGTTTTTAAGTGTTCTGGACTCATTTCGTTGCAAGCGGGTTTTTAAGTGCTCTGGAGTCATTTCGTTGCAAGCGGGTTTTTAAGTGCTCTGGAGTCATTTCGTTGCAAGCGGGTTTTTAAGTGCTCTGGAGTCATTTCGTTGCAAGCGGGTTTTTAAGTGCTCTGGAGTCATTTCGGTGCAAGCGGGTTTTTAAGTGCTCTGGAGTCATTTCGTTGCAAGCGGGTTTTTAAGTGCTCTGGAGTCATTTCGTTGCAAGCGGGTTTTTAAGTGCTCTGGAGTCATTTCGTTGCAAGCGGGTTTTTAAGTGCTCTGGAGTCATTTCGATGCAAGCGGGTTTTTAAGTGCTCTGGAGTCATTTCGTTGCAAGCGGGTTTTTAAGTGCTCTGGAGTCATTTTGTTGCAAGCGGGTTTTTAAGTGCTCTGAAGGTATTTCGTTGTAAGCGGGTTTTTCAGTGCTCTGGAGTCATTTCGTTGCAAGCGGGTTTTTATGAACTCTGGAGTCATTTCATTGCAAGCGGGTTTTTACATACTTCTCAGACATTTCACTGGAAGCGGGTTTTTTAAGTGCTCTGGAGTCATTTCGTTGCAAGCGGGTTTTTAAGTACTCTGGAGTCATTTCGTTGCAAGCGGGTTTTTAAGTGCTCTGGAGTCATTTCGTTGCAAGCGGGTTTTTAAGTGCTCTGGAGTCATTTCGTTGCAAGCGGGTGTTTAAGTGCTCTGGAGTCATTTCGTTGCAAGCGGGTTTTTAAGTGCTCTGGAGTCATTTCGTTGCAAGCGGGTGTTTAAGTGCTCTGGAGTCATTTCGTTGCAAGCGGGTTTTTAAGTGCTCTGGAGTCATTTCGTTGCAAGCGGGTTTTTACGTGCTCTGGAGTCATTTCATTGCAAGCGGGTTTTTACATACTTCTCAGACATTTCACTGGAAGTGGGTTTTTTAAGTGCTCTGGAGTCATTTTGTTGCAAGCGGGTTTTTAAGTGCTCTGGAGTCATTTCGTTGCAAGCGGGTTTTTAAGTGCTCTGGAGTCATTTCGTTGCAAGCGGGTTTTTACATACTTCTCAGACATTTCACTGGAAGTGGGTTTTTTAAGTGCTCTGGAGTCATTTTGTTGCAAGCGGGTTTTTAAGTGCTCTGGAGTCATTTCGTTGCAAGCGGGTTTTTAAGTGTTCTGGACTCATTTCGTTGCAAGCGGGTTTTTACATACTTCTCAGACATTTCACTGGAAGTGGGTTTTTTAAGTGCTCTGGAGTCAGTTCGTTGCAAGCGGGTTTTTAAGTGTTCTGGACTCATTTCGTTGCAAGCGGGTTTTTACATACTTCTCAGACATTTCACTGGAAGTGGGTTTTTTAAGTGCTCTGGAGTCATTTCGTTGCAAGCGGGTTTTTAAGTGCTCTGGAGTCATTTCGTTGCAAGCGGGTTTTTAAGGGTTCTGGACTCATTTCGTTGCAAGCGGGTTTTTAAGTGCTCTGGAGTCATTTCGTTGCAAGCGGGTTTTTAAGTGCTCTGGAGTCATTTCGTTGCAAGCGGGTTTTTAAGTGCTCTGGAGTCATTTCGTTGCAAGCGGGTTTTTACATACTTCTCAGACATTTCACTGGAAGTGGGTTTTTTAGGTGCTCTGCAGTCATTTTGTTGCAAGCGGGTTTTTAAGTACTCTGGAGTCATTTCGTTGCAAGCGGGTTTTTAAGTGCTCTGGAGTCATTTCGTTGCAAGCGGGTTTTTAAGTGCTCTGGAGTCATTTCGTTGCACGCGGGTGTTTAAGTGCTCTGGAGTCATTTCGTTGCAAGCGGGTTTTTAAGTGCTCTGGAGTCATTTCGTTGCAAGCGGGTTTTTAAGTGCTCTGGAGTCATTTCGTTGCAAGCGGGTTTTTAAGTGCTCTGGAGTCATTTCGTTGCAAGCGGGTTTTTAAGTGCTCTGGAGTCATTTCGTTGCAAGCGGGTTTTTAAGTGCTCTGGAGTCATTTCGTTGCAAGCGGGTTTTTAAGTGCTCTGGAGTCATTTCGTTGCAAGCGGGTTTTTACGTGCTCTTGAGTCATTTCATTGCAAGCAGGTTTTTACATACTTCTCAGACATTTCATTGGAAGCGGGTTTTTTAAGTGCTCTGGAGTCATTTCGTTGCAAGCGGGTTTTTAAGTACTCTGGAGTCATTTCGTTGCAAGCGGGTTTTTAAGTGCTCTGGAGTCATTTCGTTGCAAGCGGGTTTTTAAGTGTTCTGGACTCATTTCGTTGCAAGCGGGTTTTTAAGTGCTCTGGAGTCATTTCGTTGCAAGCGGGTTTTTAAGTGCTCTGGAGTCATTTCGTTGCAAGCGGGTTTTTAAGTGCTCTGGAGTCATTTCGTTGCAAGCGGGTTTTTACGTGCTCTGGAGTCATTTCGTTGCAAGCGGGTTTTTAAGTGCTCTGGAGTCATTTCGTTGCAAGCGGGTTTTTAAGTGCTCTGGAGTCATTTCGTTGCAAGCGGGTTTTTAAGTGCTCCGGAGTCATTTCGTTGCAAGCGGGTTTTTAAGTGCTCTGGAGTCATTTCGTTGCAAGCGGGTTTTTACATACTTCTCAGACATTTCACTGGAAGTGGGTTTTTTAAGTGCTCTGGAGTCATTTTGTTGCAAGCGGGTTTTTAAGTGCTCTGGAGTCATTTCGTTGCAAGCGGGTTTTTAAGTGTTCTGGACTCATTTCGTTGCAAGCGTGTTTTTACATACTTCTCAGACATTTCACTGGAAGTGGGTTTTTTAAGTGCTCTGGAGTCATTTAGTTGCAAGCGGGTTTTTAAGTGTTCTGGACTCATTTCGTTGCAAGCGGGTTTGTACATACTTCTCAGACATTTCACTGGAAGTGGGTTTTTTAAGTGCTCTGGAGTCATTTCGTTGCAAGCGGGTTTTTAAGTGCTCTGGAGTCATTTCGTTGCAAGCGGGTTTTTAAGTGTTCTGGACTCATTTCGTTGCAAGCGGGTTTTTAAGTGCTCTGGAGTCATTTCGTTGCAAGCGGGTTTTTAAGTGCTCTGGAGTCATTTCGTTGCAAGCGGGTTTTTAAGTGCTCTGGAGTCATTTCGTTGCACGCGGGTGTTTAAGTGCTCTGGAGTCATTTCGTTGCAAGCGGGTTTTTAAGTGCTCTGGAGTCATTTCGTTGCAAGCGGGTTTTTACATACTTCTCAGACATTTCACTGGAAGTGGGTTTTTTAAGTGCTCTGCAGTCATTTTGTTGCAAGCGGGTTTTTAAGTACTCTGGAGTCATTTCGTTGCAAGCGGGTTTTTAAGTGCTCTGGAGTCATTTCGTTGCAAGCGGGTTTTTAAGTGCTCTGGAGTCATTTCGTTGCACGCGGGTGTTTAAGTGCTCTGGAGTCATTTCGTTGCAAGCGGGTTTTTAAGTGCTCTGGAGTCATTTCGTTGCAAGCGGGTTTTTAAGTGTTCTGGACTCATTTCGTTGCAAGCGGGTTTTTAAGTGCTCTGGAGTCATTTCGTTGCAAGCGGGTTTTTAAGTGCTCTGGAGTCATTTCGTTGCAAGCGGGTTTTTAAGTGCTCTGGAGTCATTTCGTTGCAAGCGGGTTTTTAAGTGCTCTGGAGTCATTTCGTTGCAAGCGGGTTTTTAAGTGCTCCGGAGTCATTTCGTTGCAAGCGGGTTTTTAAGTGCTTTGGAGTCATTTCGTTGCAAGCGGGTTTTTACATACTTCTCAGACATTTCACTGGAAGTGGGTTTTTTAAGTGCTCTGGAGTCATTTCGTTGCAAGCGGGTTTTTAAGTGCTCTGGACTCATTTCGTTGCAAGCGGGTTTTTACGTGCTCTGGAGTCATTTCATTGCAAGCAGGTTTTTACATACTTCTCAGACATTTCACTGGAAGCGGGTTTTTTAAGTGCTCTGGAGTCATTTCGTTGCAAGCGGGTTTTTAAGTACTCTGGAGTCATTTCGTTGCAAGCGGGTTTTTAAGTGCTCTGGAGTCATTTCGTTGCAAGCGGGTTTTTAAGTGTTCTGGACTCATTTCGTTGCAAGCGGGTTTTTAAGTGCTCCGGAGTCATTTCGTTGCAAGCGGGTTTTTAAGTGCTCTGGAGTCATTTCGTTGCAAGCGGGTTTTTAAGTGCTCTGGAGTCATTTCTTTGCATGCGGGTTTTTACGTGCTCCGGAGTCATTTCGTTGCAAGCGGGTTTTTAAGTGCTTTGAAGGCATTTCGTTGTAAGCGGGTTTTTATGTGCTCTGGAGTCATTTCGTTGCAAGCGGGTTTTTACGTGCTCTGGAGTCATTTCATTCCAAGCGGGTTTTTACATACTTCTCAGACATTTCACTGGAAGCGGGTTTTTTAAGTGCTCTGGAGTCATTTCGTTGCAAGCAGGTTTTTAAGTACTCTGGAGTCATTTCGTTGCAAGCGGGTTTTCAAGTGCTCTGGAGTCATTTCGTTGCAAGCGGGTTTTTAAGTGCTCTGGAGTCATTTCGTTGCAAGCGGGTGTTTAAGTGCTCTGGAGTCATTTCGTTGCAAGCGTGTTTTTAAGTGCTCTGGAGTCATTTCGTTGCAAGCGGGTTTTTAAGTGCTCTGGAGTCATTTCGTTGCAAGCGGGTGTTTAAGTGCTCTGGAGTCATTTCGTTGCAAGCGGGTTTTTACATACTTCTCAGACATTTCACTGGAAGTGGGTTTTGTAAGTGCTCTGGAGTCATTTTGTTGCAAGCGGGTTTTTAAGTGCTCTGGAGTCATTTCGTTGCAAGCGGGTTTTTAAGTTCTCTGGAGTCATTTCGTTGCAAGCGGGTTTTTAAGTGCTCTGGAGTCATTTCGTTGCAAGCGGGTTTTTACATACTTCTCAGACATTTCACTGGAAGTGGGTTTTTTTAGTGCTCTGGAGTCAGTTCGTTGCAAGCGGGTTTTTAAGTGTTCTGGACTCATTTCGTTGCAAGCGGGTTTTTACATCCTTCTCAGACATTTCACTGGAAGTGGGTTTTTTAAGTGCTCTGGAGTCATTTCGTTGCAAGCGGGTTTTTAAGTGCTCTGGAGTCATTTCGTTGCAAGCGGGTTTTTAAGTGTTCTGGACTCATTTCGTTGCAAGCGGGTTTTTAAGTGCTCTGGAGTCATTTCGTTGCAAGCAGGTTTTTAAGTGCTCTGGAGTCATTTCGTTGCAAGCGGGTTTTTAAGTGCTCTGGAGTCATTTCGTTGCAAGCGGGTTTTTAAGTGTTCTGGACTCATTTCTTTGCAAGCGGGTTTTTAAGTGCTCTGGAGTCATTTCGTTGCAAGCGGGTTTTTAAGTGCTCTGGAGTCATTTCGTTGCAAGCGGGTTTTTAAGTGCTCTGGAGTCATTTCGTTGCAAGCGGGTTTTTAAGTGCTCTGGAGTCATTTCGTTGCATGCGGGTGTTTAAGTGCTCTGGAGTCATTTCGTTGCAAGCGGGTTTTTAAGTGCTCTGGAGTCATTTCGTTGCAAGCGGGTTTTTAAGTGTTCTGGACTCATTTCGTTGCAAGCGGGTTTTTAAGTGCTCTGCAGTCATTTCGTTGCAAGCGGGTTTTTAAGTACTCTGGAGTCATTTCGTTGCAAGCGGGTTTTTAAGTGCTCTGGAGTCATTTCGTTGCAAGCGGGTTTTTAAGTGCTCTGGAGTCATTTCGTTGCAAGCGGGTTTTTAAGTGCTCTGGAGTCATTTCGTTGCAAGCGGGTTTTTAAGTGCTCTGGAGTCATTTCGTTGCAAGCGGGTTTTTAAGTGCTCTGGAGTCATTTCGTTGCAAGCGGGTTTTTAAGTGTTCTGGAGTCATTTCGTTGCAAGCGGGTTTTTAAGTGCTCTGGAGTCATTTCGTTGCAAGCGGGTTTTTAAGTGCTCTGGAGTCATTTCGTTGCAAGCGGGTTTTTAAGTGCTCTGGAGTCATTTCGTTGCAAGCGGGTTTTTAAGTGCTCTGGAGTCATTTCGTTGCAAGCGGGTTTTTAAGTGCTCTGGAGTCATTTCGTTGCAAGCGGGTTTTTAAGTGCTCTGGAGTCATTTCGTTGCAAGCGGGTTTTTAAGTGCTCTGGAGTCATTTCGATGCAAGCGGGTTTTTAAGTTCTCTGGAGTCATTTCGTTGCAAGCGGGTTTTTAAGTGCTCTGGAGTCATTTCGTTGCAAGCGGGTTTTTAAGTGCTCTGAAGGTATTTCGTTGTAAGCGGGTTTTTCAGTGCTCTGGAGTCATTTCGTTGCAAGCGGGTTTTTACGTGCTCTGGAGTCATTTCATTGCAAGCGGGTTTTTACATGCTTCTCAGACATTTCACTGGAAGCGGGTTTTTTAAGTGCTCTGGAGTCATTTCGTTGCAAGCGGGTTTTTAAGTACTCTGGAGTCATTTCGTTGCAAGCGGGTTTTTAAGTGCTCTGGACTCATTTCGTTGCAAGCGGGTTTTTAAGTGCTCTGGAGTCATTTCGTTGCAAGTGGGTGTTTAAGTGCTCTGGAGTCATTTCGTTGCAAGCGGGTTTTTAAGTGCTCTGGAGTCATTTCGTTGCAAGCGGGTTTTTAAGTGCTCTGGAGTCATTTCGTTGCAAGCGGGTTTTTAAGTGCTCTGGAGTCATTTCGTTGCAAGCGGGTGTTTAAGTGCTCTGGAGTCATTTCGTTGCAAGCGGGTTTTTAAGTGCTCTGGAGTCATTTCGTTGCAAGCGGGTTTTTACGTGCTCTGGAGTCATTTCATTGCAAGCGGGTTTTTACATACTTCTCAGACATTTCACTGGAAGTGGGTTTTTTAAGTGCTCTGGAGTCATTTTGTTGCAAGCGGGTTTTTAAGTGCTCTGGAGTCATTTCGTTGCAAGCGGGTTTTTAAGTGCTCTGGAGTCATTTCGTTGCAAGCGGGTTTTTACATACTTCTCAGACATTTCACTGGAAGTGGGTTTTTTAAGTGCTCTGGAGTCATTTTGTTGCAAGCGGGTTTTTAAGTGCTCTGGAGTCATTTCGTTGCAAGCGGGTTTTTAAGTGTTCTGGACTCATTTCGTTGCAAGCGGGTTTTTACATACTTCTCAGACATTTCACTGGAAGTGGGTTTTTTAAGTGCTCTGGAGTCAGTTCGTTGCAAGCGGGTTTTTAATTGTTCTGGACTCATTTCGTTGCAAGCGGGTTTTTACATACTTCTCAGACATTTCACTGGAAGTGGGTTTTTTAAGTGCTCTGGAGTCATTTCGTTGCAAGCGGGTTTTTAAGTGCTCTGGAGTCATTTCGTTGCAAGCGGGTTTTTAAGTGTTCTGGACTCATTTCGTTGCAAGCGGGTTTTTAAGTGCTCTGGAGTCATTTCGTTGCAAGCGGGTTTTTAAGTGCTCTGGAGTCATTTCGTTGCAAGCGGGTTTTTAAGTGCTCTGGAGTCATTTCGTTGCAAGCGGGTTTTTAAGTGTTCTGGACTCATTTCGTTGCAAGCGGGTTTTTAAGTGCTCTGGAGTCATTTCGTTGCAAGCGGGTTTTTAAGTGCTCTGGAGTCATTTCGTTGCAAGCGGGTTTTTAAGTGCTCTGGAGTCATTTCGTTGCAAGCGGGTTTTTAAGTGCTCTGGAGTCATTTCGTTGCACGCGGGTGTTTAAGTGCTCTGGAGTCATTTCGTTGCAAGCGGGTTTTTAAGTGCTCTGGAGTCATTTCGTTGCACGCGGGTTTTTAAGTGTTCTGGACTCATTTCGTTGCAAGCGGGTTTTTAAGTGCTCTGGAGTCATTTCGTTGCAAGCGGGTTTTTAAGTGCTCTGGAGTCATTTCGTTGCAAGCGGGTTTTTAAGTGCTCTGGAGTCATTTCGTTGCACGCGGGTTTTTAAGTGTTCTGGACTCATTTCGTTGCAAGCGGGTTTTTAAGTGCTCTGGAGTCATTTCGTTGCAAGCGGGTTTTTAAGTGCTCTGGAGTCATTTCGTTGCAAGCGGGTTTTTAAGTGCTCTGGAGTCATTTCGTTGCAAGCGGGTTTTTAAGTGCTCTGGAGTCATTTCGATGCAAGCGGGTTTTTAAGTGCTCTGGAGTCATTTCGTTGCAAGCGGGTTTTTAAGTGCTCTGGAGTCATTTTGTTGCAAGCGGGTTTTTAAGTGCTCTGAAGGTATTTCGTTGTAAGCGGGTTTTTCAGTGCTCTGGAGTCATTTCGTTGCAAGCGGGTTTTTATGAACTCTGGAGTCATTTCATTGCAAGCGGGTTTTTACATACTTCTCAGACATTTCACTGGAAGCGGGTTTTTTAAGTGCTCTGGAGTCATTTCGTTGCAAGCGGGTTTTTAAGTACTCTGGAGTCATTTCGTTGCAAGCGGGTTTTTAAGTGCTCTGGAGTCATTTCGTTGCAAGCGGGTTTTTAAGTGCTCTGGAGTCATTTCGTTGCAAGCGGGTGTTTAAGTGCTCTGGAGTCATTTCGTTGCAAGCGGGTTTTTAAGTGCTCTGGAGTCATTTCGTTGCAAGCGGGTGTTTAAGTGCTCTGGAGTCATTTCGTTGCAAGCGGGTTTTTAAGTGCTCTGGAGTCATTTCGTTGCAAGCGGGTTTTTACGTGCTCTGGAGTCATTTCATTGCAAGCGGGTTTTTACATACTTCTCAGACATTTCACTGGAAGTGGGTTTTTTAAGTGCTCTGGAGTCATTTTGTTGCAAGCGGGTTTTTAAGTGCTCTGGAGTCATTTCGTTGCAAGCGGGTTTTTAAGTGCTCTGGAGTCATTTCGTTGCAAGCGGGTTTTTACATACTTCTCAGACATTTCACTGGAAGTGGGTTTTTTAAGTGCTCTGGAGTCATTTTGTTGCAAGCGGGTTTTTAAGTGCTCTGGAGTCATTTCGTTGCAAGCGGGTTTTTAAGTGTTCTGGACTCATTTCGTTGCAAGCGGGTTTTTACATACTTCTCAGACATTTCACTGGAAGTGGGTTTTTTAAGTGCTCTGGAGTCAGTTCGTTGCAAGCGGGTTTTTAAGTGTTCTGGACTCATTTCGTTGCAAGCGGGTTTTTACATACTTCTCAGACATTTCACTGGAAGTGGGTTTTTTAAGTGCTCTGGAGTCATTTCGTTGAAAGCGGGTTTTTAAGTGCTCTGGAGTCATTTCGTTGCAAGCGGGTTTTTAAGGGTTCTGGACTCATTTCGTTGCAAGCGGGTTTTTATGTGCTCTGGAGTCATTTCGTTGCAAGCGGGTTTTTAAGTGCTCTGGAGTCATTTCGTTGCAAGCGGGTTTTTAAGTGCTCTGGAGTCATTTCGTTGCAAGCGGGTTTTTACATACTTCTCAGACATTTCACTGGAAGTGGGTTTTTTAGGTGCTCTGCAGTCATTTTGTTGCAAGCGGGTTTTTAAGTACTCTGGAGTCATTTCGTTGCAAGCGGGTTTTTAAGTGCTCTGGAGTCATTTCGTTGCAAGCGGGTTTTTAAGTGCTCTGGAGTCATTTCGTTGCACGCGGGTGTTTAAGTGCTCTGGAGTCATTTCGTTGCAAGCGGGTTTTTAAGTGCTCTGGAGTCATTTCGTTGCAAGCGGGTTTTTAAGTGCTCTGGAGTCATTTCGTTGCAAGCGGGTTTTTAAGTGCTCTGGAGTCATTTCGTTGCAAGCGGGTTTTTAAGTGCTCTGGAGTCATTTCGTTGCAAGCGGGTTTTTAAGTGCTCTGGAGTCATTTCGTTGCAAGCGGGTTTTTAAGTGCTCTGGAGTCATTTCGTTGCAAGCGGGTTTTTACGTGCTCTTGAGTCATTTCATTGCAAGCAGGTTTTTACATACTTCTCAGACATTTCATTGGAAGCGGGTTTTTTAAGTGCTCTGGAGTCATTTCGTTGCAAGCGGGTTTTTAAGTACTCTGGAGTCATTTCGTTGCAAGCGGGTTTTTAAGTGCTCTGGAGTCATTTCGTTGCAAGCGGGTTTTTAAGTGTTCTGGACTCATTTCGTTGCAAGCGGGTTTTTAAGTGCTCTGGAGTCATTTCGTTGCAAGCGGGTTTTTAAGTGCTCTGGAGTCATTTCGTTGCAAGCGGGTTTTTAAGTGCTCTGGAGTCATTTCGTTGCAAGCGGGTTTTTACGTGCTCTGGAGTCATTTCGTTGCAAGCGGGTTTTTAAGTGCTCTGGAGTCATTTCGTTGCAAGCGGGTTTTTAAGTGCTCTGGAGTCATTTCGTTGCAAGCGGGTTTTTAAGTGCTCCGGAGTCATTTCGTTGCAAGCGGGTTTTTAAGTGCTCTGGAGTCATTTCGTTGCAAGCGGGTTTTTACATACTTCTCAGACATTTCACTGGAAGTGGGTTTTTTAAGTGCTCTGGAGTCATTTTGTTGCAAGCGGGTTTTTAAGTGCTCTGGAGTCATTTCGTTGCAAGCGGGTTTTTAAGTGTTCTGGACTCATTTCGTTGCAAGCGTGTTTTTACATACTTCTCAGACATTTCACTGGAAGTGGGTTTTTTAAGTGCTCTGGAGTCATTTCGTTGCAAGCGGGTTTTTAAGTGTTCTGGACTCATTTCGTTGCAAGCGGGTTTGTACATACTTCTCAGACATTTCACTGGAAGTGGGTTTTTTAAGTGCTCTGGAGTCATTTCGTTGCAAGCGGGTTTTTAAGTGCTCTGGAGTCATTTCGTTGCAAGCGGGTTTTTAAGTGTTCTGGACTCATTTCGTTGCAAGCGGGTTTTTAAGTGCTCTGGAGTCATTTCGTTGCAAGCGGGTTTTTAAGTGCTCTGGAGTCATTTCGTTGCAAGCGGGTTTTTAAGTGCTCTGGAGTCATTTCGTTGCACGCGGGTGTTTAAGTGCTCTGGAGTCATTTCGTTGCAAGCGGGTTTTTAAGTGCTCTGGAGTCATTTCGTTGCAAGCGGGTTTTTACATACTTCTCAGACATTTCACTGGAAGTGGGTTTTTTAAGTGCTCTGCAGTCATTTTGTTGCAAGCGGGTTTTTAAGTACTCTGGAGTCATTTCGTTGCAAGCGGGTTTTTAAGTGCTCTGGAGTCATTTCGTTGCAAGCGGGTTTTTAAGTGCTCTGGAGTCATTTCGTTGCACGCGGGTGTTTAAGTGCTCTGGAGTCATTTCGTTGCAAGCGGGTTTTTAAGTGCTCTGGAGTCATTTCGTTGCAAGCGGGTTTTTAAGTGTTCTGGACTCATTTCGTTGCAAGCGGGTTTTTAAGTGCTCTGGAGTCATTTCGTTGCAAGCGGGTTTTTAAGTGCTCTGGAGTCATTTCGTTGCAAGCGGGTTTTTAAGTGCTCTGGAGTCATTTCGTTGCAAGCGGGTTTTTAAGTGCTCTGGAGTCATTTCGTTGCAAGCGGGTTTTTAAGTGCTCCGGAGTCATTTCGTTGCAAGCGGGTTTTTAAGTGCTTTGGAGTCATTTCGTTGCAAGCGGGTTTTTACATACTTCTCAGACATTTCACTGGAAGTGGGTTTTTTAAGTGCTCTGGAGTCATTTCGTTGCAAGCGGGTTTTTAAGTGCTCTGGACTCATTTCGTTGCAAGCGGGTTTTTACGTGCTCTGGAGTCATTTCATTGCAAGCAGGTTTTTACATACTTCTCAGACATTTCACTGGAAGCGGGTTTTTTAAGTGCTCTGGAGTCATTTCGTTGCAAGCGGGTTTTTAAGTACTCTGGAGTCATTTCGTTGCAAGCGGGTTTTTAAGTGCTCTGGAGTCATTTCGTTGCAAGCGGGTTTTTAAGTGTTCTGGACTCATTTCGTTGCAAGCGGGTTTTTAAGTGCTCCGGAGTCATTTCGTTGCAAGCGGGTTTTTAAGTGCTCTGGAGTCATTTCGTTGCAAGCGGGTTTTTAAGTGCTCTGGAGTCATTTCTTTGCATGCGGGTTTTTACGTGCTCCGGAGTCATTTCGTTGCAAGCGGGTTTTTAAGTGCTTTGAAGGCATTTCGTTGTAAGCGGGTTTTTATGTGCTCTGGAGTCATTTCGTTGCAAGCGGGTTTTTACGTGCTCTGGAGTCATTTCATTCCAAGTGGGTTTTTACATACTTCTCAGACATTTCACTGGAAGCGGGTTTTTTAAGTGCTCTGGAGTCATTTCGTTGCAAGCAGGTTTTTAAGTACTCTGGAGTCATTTCGTTGCAAGCGGGTTTTCAAGTGCTCTGGAGTCATTTCGTTGCAAGCGGGTTTTTAAGTGCTCTGGAGTCATTTCGTTGCAAGCGGGTGTTTAAGTGCTCTGGAGTCATTTCGTTGCAAGCGGGTTTTTAAGTGCTCTGGAGTCATTTCGTTGCAAGCGGGTTTTTAAGTGCTCTGGAGTCATTTCGTTGCAAGCGGGTGTTTAAGTGCTCTGGAGTCATTTCGTTGCAAGCGGGTTTTTACATACTTCTCAGACATTTCACTGGAAGTGGGTTTTTTAAGTGCTCTGGAGTCATTTTGTTGCAAGCGGGTTTTTAAGTGCTCTGGAGTCATTTCGTTGCAAGCGGGTTTTTAAGTGTTCTGGACTCATTTCGTTGCAAGCGTGTTTTTACATATTTCTCAGACATTTCACTGGAAGTGGGTTTTTTAAGTGCTCTGGAGTCATTTCGTTGCAAGCGGGTTTTTAAGTGTTCTGGACTCATTTCGTTGCAAGCGGGTTTGTACATACTTCTCAGACATTTCACTGGAAGTGGGTTTTTTAAGTGCTCTGGAGTCATTTCGTTGCAAGCGGGTTTTTAAGTGCTCTGGGGTCATTTCGTTGCAAGCGGGTTTTTAAGTGTTCTGGACTCATTTCGTTGCAAGCGGGTTTTTAAGTGCTCTGGAGTCATTTCGTTGCAAGCGGGTTTTTAAGTGCTCTGGAGTCATTTCGTTGCAAGCGGGTTTTTAAGTGCTCTGGAGTCATTTCGTTGCACGCGGGTGTTTAAGTGCTCTGGAGTCATTTCGTTGCAAGCGGGTTTTTAAGTGCTCTGGAGTCATTTCGTTGCAAGCGGGTTTTTACATACTTCTCAGACATTTCACTGGAAGTGGGTTTTTTAAGTGCTCTGCAGTCATTTTGTTGCAAGCGGGTTTTTAAGTACTCTGGAGTCATTTCGTTGCAAGCGGGTTTTTAAGTGCTCTGGAGTCATTTCGTTGCAAGCGGGTTTTTAAGTGCTCTGGAGTCATTTCGTTGCACGCGGGTGTTTAAGTGCTCTGGAGTCATTTCGTTGCAAGCGGGTTTTTAAGTGCTCTGGAGTCATTTCGTTGCAAGCGGGTTTTTAAGTGTTCTGGACTCATTTCGTTGCAAGCGGGTTTTTAAGTGCTCTGGAGTCATTTCGTTGCAAGCGGGTTTTTAAGTGCTCTGGAGTCATTTCGTTGCAAGCGGGTTTTTAAGTGCTCTGGAGTCATTTCGTTGCAAGCGGGTTTTTAAGTGCTCTGGAGTCATTTCGTTGCAAGCGGGTTTTTAAGTGCTCCGGAGTCATTTCGTTGCAAGCGGGTTTTTAAGTGCTCTGGAGTCATTTCGTTGCAAGCGGGTTTTTACATACTTCTCAGACATTTCACTGGAAGTGGGTTTTTTAAGTGCTCTGGAGTCATTTTGTTGCAAGCGGGTTTTTAAGTGCTCTGGAGTCATTTCGTTGCAAGCGGGTTTTTAAGTGTTCTGGACTCATTTCGTTGCAAGCGTGTTTTTACATACTTCTCAGACATTTCACTGGAAGTGGGTTTTTTAAGTGCTCTGGAGTCATTTCGTTGCAAGCGGGTTTTTAAGTGTTCTGGACTCATTTCGTTGCAAGCGGGTTTGTACATACTTCTCAGACATTTCACTGGAAGTGGGTTTTTTAAGTGCTCTGGAGTCATTTCGTTGCAAGCGGGTTTTTAAGTGCTCTGGAGTCATTTCGTTGCAAGCGGGTTTTTAAGTGTTCTGGACTCATTTCGTTGCAAGCGGGTTTTTAAGTGCTCTGGAGTCATTTCGTTGCAAGCGGGTTTTTAAGTGCTCTGGAGTCATTTCGTTGCAAGCGGGTTTTTAAGTGCTCTGGAGTCATTTCGTTGCACGCGGGTGTTTAAGTGCTCTGGAGTCATTTCGTTGCAAGCGGGTTTTTAAGTGCTCTGGAGTCATTTCGTTGCAAGCGGGTTTTTACATACTTCTCAGACATTTCACTGGAAGTGGGTTTTTTAAGTGCTCTGCAGTCATTTTGTTGCAAGCGTGTTTTTAAGTACTCTGGAGTCATTTCGTTGCAAGCGGGTTTTTAAGTGCTCTGGAGTCATTTCGTTGCAAGCGGGTTTTTAAGTGCTCTGGAGTCATTTCGTTGCACGCGGGTGTTTAAGTGCTCTGGAGTCATTTCGTTGCAAGCGGGTTTTTAAGTGCTCTGGAGTCATTTCGTTGCAAGCGGGTTTTTAAGTGTTCTGGACTCATTTCGTTGCAAGCGGGTTTTTAAGTGCTCTGGAGTCATTTCGTTGCAAGCGGGTTTTTAAGTGCTCTGGAGTCATTTCGTTGCAAGCGGGTTTTTAAGTGCTCTGGAGTCATTTCGTTGCAAGCGGGTTTTTAAGTGCTCTGGAGTCATTTCGTTGCAAGCGGGTTTTTAAGTGCTCTGGAGTCATTTCGTTGCAAGGGGGTTTTTAAGTGCTCTGGACTCATTTCGTTGCAAGCGGGTTTTTACGTGCTCTGGAGTCATTTCATTGCAAGCAGGTTTTTACATACTTCTCAGACATTTCACTGGAAGCGGGTTTTTTAAGTGCTCTGGAGTCATTTCGTTGCAAGCGGGTTTTTAAGTACTCTGGAGTCATTTCGTTGCAAGCGGGTTTTTAAGTGCTCTGGAGTCATTTCGTTGCAAGCGGGTTTTTAAGTGTTCTGGACTCATTTCGTTGCAAGCGGGTTTTTAAGTGCTCCGGAGTCATTTCGTTGCAAGCGGGTTTTTAAGTGCTCTGGAGTCATTTCGTTGCAAGCGGGTTTTTAAGTGCTCTGGAGTCATTTCTTTGCATGCGGGTTTTTACGTGCTCCGGAGTCATTTCGTTGCAAGCGGGTTTTTAAGTGCTTTGAAGGCATTTCGTTGTAAGCGGGTTTTTATGTGCTCTGGAGTCATTTCGTTGCAAGCGGGTTTTTACGTGCTCTGGAGTCATTTCATTCCAAGCGGGTTTTTACATACTTCTCAGACATTTCACTGGAAGCGGGTTTTTTAAGTGCTCTGGAGTCATTTCGTTGCAAGCAGGTTTTTAAGTACTCTGGAGTCATTTCGTTGCAAGCGGGTTTTCAAGTGCTCTGGAGTCATTTCGTTGCAAGCGGGTTTTTAAGTGCTCTGGAGTCATTTCGTTGCAAGCGGGTGTTTAAGTGCTCTGGAGTCATTTCGTTGCAAGCGGGTTTTTAAGTGCTCTGGAGTCATTTCGTTGCAAGCGGGTTTTTAAGTGCTCTGGAGTCATTTCGTTGCAAGCGGGTGTTTAAGTGCTCTGGAGTCATTTCGTTGCAAGCGGGTTTTTAAGTCCTCTGGAGTCATTTCGTTGCAAGCGGGTTTTTAAGTGCTCTGGAGTCATTTCGTTGCAAGCGGGTTTTTAAGTGCTCTGGAGTCATTTCGTTGCAAGCGGGTTTTTACATACTTCTCAGACATTTCACTGGAAGTGGGTTTTTTAGGTGCTCTGCAGTCATTTTGTTGCAAGCGGGTTTTTAAGTACTCTGGAGTCATTTCGTTGCAAGCGGGTTTTTAAGTGCTCTGGAGTCATTTCGTTGCAAGCGGGTTTTTAAGTGCTCTGGAGTCATTTCGTTGCACGCGGGTGTTTAAGTGCTCTGGAGTCATTTCGTTGCAAGCGGGTTTTTAAGTGCTCTGGAGTCATTTCGTTGCAAGCGGGTTTTTAAGTGTTCTGGACTCATTTCGTTGCAAGCGGGTTTTTAAGTGCTCTGGAGTCATTTCCTTGCAAGCGGGTTTTTAAGTGCTCTGGAGTCATTTCGTTGCAAGCGGGTTTTTAAGTGCTCTGGAGTCATTTCGTTGCAAGCGGGTTTTTAAGTGCTCTGGAGTCATTTCGTTGCAAGCGGGTTTTTAAGTGCTCTGGAGTCATTTCGTTGCAAGCGGGTTTTTAAGTGCTCTGGAGTCATTTCGTTGCAAGCGGGTTTTTACGTGCTCTTGAGTCATTTCATTGCAAGCAGGTTTTTACATACTTCTCAGACATTTCAGTGGAAGCGGGTTTTTTAAGTGCTCTGGAGTCATTTCGTTGCAAGCGGGTTTTTAAGTACTCTGGAGTCATTTCGTTGCAAGCGGGTTTTTAAGTGCTCTGGAGTCATTTCGTTGCAAGCGGGTTTTTAAGTGTTCTGGACTCATTTCGTTGCAAGCGGGTTTTTAAGTGCTCTGGAGTCATTTCGTTGCAAGCGGGTTTTTAAGTGCTCTGGAGTCATTTCGTTGCAAGCGGGTTTTTAAGTGCTCTGGAGTCATTTCGTTGCAAGCGGGTTTTTACGTGCTCTGGAGTCATTTCGTTGCAAGCGGGTTTTTAAGTGCTCTGGAGTCATTTCGTTGCAAGCGGGTTTTTAAGTGCTCTGGAGTCATTTCGTTGCAAGCGGGTTTTTAAGTGCTCCGGAGTCATTTCGTTGCAAGCGGGTTTTTAAGTGCTCTGGAGTCTTTTCGTTGCAAGCGGGTTTTTACATACTTCTCAGACATTTCACTGGAAGTGGGTTTTTTAAGTGCTCTGGAGTCATTTTGTTGCAAGCGGGTTTTTAAGTGCTCTGGAGTCATTTCGTTGCAAGCGGGTTTTTAAGTGTTCTGGACTCATTTCGTTGCAAGCGTGTTTTTACATACTTCTCAGACATTTCACTGGAAGTGGTTTTTTTAAGTGCTCTGGAGTCATTTCGTTGCAAGCGGGTTTTTAAGTGTTCTGGACTCATTTCGTTGCAAGCGGGTTTGTACATACTTCTCAGACATTTCACTGGAAGTGGGTTTTTTAAGTGCTCTGGAGTCATTTCGTTGCAAGCGGGTTTTTAAGTGCTCTGGAGTCATTTCGTTGCAAGCGGGTTTTTAAGTGTTCTGGACTCATTTCGTTGCAAGCGGGTTTTTAAGTGCTCTGGAGTCATTTCGTTGCAAGCGGGTTTTTAAGTGCTCTGGAGTCATTTCGTTGCAAGCGGGTTTTTAAGTGCTCTGGAGTCATTTCGTTGCACGCGGGTGTTTAAGTGCTCTGGAGTCATTTCGTTGCAAGCGGGTTTTTAAGTGCTCTGGAGTCATTTCGTTGCAAGCGGGTTTTTACATACTTCTCAGACATTTCACTGGAAGTGGGTTTTTTAAGTGCTCTGCAGTCATTTTGTTGCAAGCGGGTTTTTAAGTACTCTGGAGTCATTTCGTTGCAAGCGGGTTTTTAAGTGCTCTGGAGTCATTTCGTTGCAAGCGGGTTTTTAAGTGCTCTGGAGTCATTTCGTTGCACGCGGGTGTTTAAGTGCTCTGGAGTCATTTCGTTGCAAGCGGGTTTTTAAGTGCTCTGGAGTCATTTTGTTGCAAGCGGGTTTTTAAGTGTTCTGGACTCATTTCGTTGCAAGCGGGTTTTTAAGTGCTCTGGAGTCATTTCGTTGCAAGCGGGTTTTTAAGTGCTCTGGAGTCATTTCGTTGCAAGCGGGTTTTTAAGTGCTCTGGAGTCATTTAGTTGCAAGCGGGTTTTTAAGTGCTCTGGAGTCATTTCGTTGCAAGCGGGTTTTTAAGTGCTCTGGAGTCATTTCGTTGCAAGCGGGTTTTTAAGTGCTCTGGACTCATTTCGTTGCAAGCGGGTTTTTACGTGCTCTGGAGTCATTTCATTGCAAGCAGGTTTTTACATACTTCTCAGACATTTCACTGGAAGCGGGTTTTTTAAGTGCTCTGGAGTCATTTCGTTGCAAGCGGGTTTTTAAGTACTCTGGAGTCATTTCGTTGCAAGCGGGTTTTTAAGTGCTCTGGAGTCATTTCGTTGCAAGCGGGTTTTTAAGTGTTCTGGACTCATTTCGTTGCAAGCGGGTTTTTAAGTGCTCCGGAGTCATTTCGTTGCAAGCGGGTTTTTAAGTGCTCTGGAGTCATTTCGTTGCAAGCGGGTTTTTAAGTGCTCTGGAGTCATTTCTTTGCATGCGGGTTTTTACGTGCTCCGGAGTCATTTCGTTGCAAGCGGGTTTTTAAGTGCTTTTAAGGCATTTCGTTGTAAGCGGGTTTTTATGTGCTCTGGAGTCATTTCGTTGCAAGCGGGTTTTTACGTGCTCTGGAGTCATTTCATTCCAAGCGGGTTTTTACATACTTCTCAGACATTTCACTGGAAGCGGGTTTTTTAAGTGCTCTGGAGTCATTTCGTTGCAAGCAGGTTTTTAAGTACTCTGGAGTCATTTCGTTGCAAGCGGGTTTTTAAGTGCTCTGGAGTCATTTCGTTGCAAGCGGGTTTTTAAGTGCTCTGGAGTCATTTCGTTGCAAGCGGGTGTTTAAGTGCTCTGGAGTCATATCGTTGCAAGCGGGTTTTTAAGTGCTCTGGAGTCATTTCGTTGCAAGCGGGTTTTTAAGTGCTCTGGAGTCATTTCGTTGCAAGCGGGTGTTTAAGTGCTCTGGAGTCATTTCGTTGCAAGCGGGTTTTTAAGTCCTCTGGAGTCATTTCGTTGCAAGCGGGTTTTTAAGTGCTCTGGAGTCATTTCGTTGCAAGCGGGTGTTTAAGTGCTCTGGAGTCATTTCGTTGCAAGCGGGTTTTTAAGTGCTCTGGAGTCATTTCGTTGCAAGCGGGTTTTTAAGTGCTCTGGAGTCATTTCGTTGCAAGCGGGTGTTTAAGTGCTCTGGAGTCATTTCGTTGCAAGCGGGTTTTTAAGTGCTCTGGAGTCATTTCGTTGCAAGCGGGTTTTTACGTGCTCTGGAGTCATTTCATTGCAAGCGGGTTTTTACATACTTCTCAGACATTTCACTGGAAGTGGGTTTTTTAAGTGCTCTGGAGTCATTTTGTTGCAAGCGGGTTTTTAAGTGCTCTGGAGTCATTTCGTTGCAAGCGGGTTTTTACATACTTCTCAGACATTTCACTGGAAGTGGGTTTTTTAAGTGCTCTGGAGTCAGTTCGTTGCAAGCGGGTTTTTAAGTGTTCTGGACTCATTTCGTTGCAAGCGGGTTTTTACATACTTCTCAGACATTTCACTGGAAGTGGGTTTTTTAAGTGCTCTGGAGTCATTTCGTTGCAAGCGGGTTTTTAAGTGCTCTGGAGTCATTTCGTTGCAAGCGGGTTTTTAAGTGCTCTGGAGTCATTTCGTTGCAAGCGGGTTTTTAAGTGTTCTGGACTCATTTCGTTGCAAGCGGGTTTTTAAGTGCTCCGGAGTCATTTCGTTGCAAGCGGGTTTTTAAGTGCTCTGGAGTCATTTCGTTGCAAGCGGGTTTTTAAGTGCTCTGGAGTCATTTCTTTGCATGCGGGTTTTTACGTGCTCTGGAGTCATTTCGTTGCAAGCGGGTTTTTAAGTGCTTTGAAGGCATTTCGTTGTAAGCGGGTTTTTATGTGCTCTGGAGTCATTTCGTTGCAAGCGGGTTTTTACGTGCTCTGGAGTCATTTCATTGCAAGCGGGTTTTTACATACTTCTCAGACATTTCACTGGAAGTGGGTTTTTTAAGTGCTCTGGAGTCATTTTGTTGCAAGCGGGTTTTTAAGTGCTCTGGAGTCATTTCGTTGCAAGCGGGTTTTTACATACTTCTCAGACATTTCACTGGAAGTGGGTTTTTTAAGTGCTCTGGAGTCAGTTCGTTGCAAGCGGGTTTTTAAGTGTTCTGGACTCATTTCGTTGCAAGCGGGTTTTTACATACTTCTCAGACATTTCACTGGAAGTGGGTTTTTTAAGTGCTCTGGAGTCATTTCATTGCAAGCAGGTTTTTACATACTTCTCAGACATTTCACTGGAAGCGGGTTTTTTAAGTGCTCTGGAGTCATTTCTTTGCATGCGGGTTTTTACGTGCTCCGGAGTCATTTCGTTGCAAGCGGGTTTTTAAGTGCTTTGAAGGCATTTCGTTGTAAGCGGGTTTTTATGTGCTCTGGAGTCATTTCGTTGCAAGCGGGTTTTTACGTGCTCTGGAGTCATTTCATTCCAAGCGGGTTTTTACATACTTCTCAGACATTTCACTGGAAGCGGGTTTTTTAAGTGCTCTGGAGTCATTTCGTTGCAAGCAGGTTTTTAAGTACTCTGGAGTCATTTCGTTGCAAGCGGGTTTTTAAGTGCTCTGGAGTCATTTCGTTGCAAGCGGGTTTTTAAGTGCTCTGGAGTCATTTCGTTGCAAGCGGGTGTTTAAGTGCTCTGGAGTCATCGTTGCAAGCGGGTTTTTAAGTGCTCTGGAGTCATTTCGTTGCAAGCGGGTTTTTAAGTGCTCTGGAGTCATTTCGTTGCAAGCGGGTGTTTAAGTGCTCTGGAGTCATTTCGTTGCAAGCGGGTTTTTAAGTCCTCTGGAGTCATTTCGTTGCAAGCGGGTTTTTAAGTGCTCTGGAGTCATTTCGTTGCAAGCGGGTGTTTAAGTGCTCTGGAGTCATTTCGTTGCAAGCGGGTTTTTAAGTGCTCTGGAGTCATTTCGTTGCAAGCGGGTTTTTAAGTGCTCTGGAGTCATTTCGTTGCAAGCGGGTGTTTAAGTGCTCTGGAGTCATTTCGTTGCAAGCGGGTTTTTAAGTGCTCTGGAGTCATTTCGTTGCAAGCGGGTTTTTACGTGCTCTGGAGTCATTTCATTGCAAGCGGGTTTTTACATACTTCTCAGACATTTCACTGGAAGTGGGTTTTTTAAGTGCTCTGGAGTCATTTTGTTGCAAGCGGGTTTTTAAGTGCTCTGGAGTCATTTCGTTGCAAGCGGGTTTTTACATACTTCTCAGACATTTCACTGGAAGTGGGTTTTTTAAGTGCTCTGGAGTCAGTTCGTTGCAAGCGGGTTTTTAAGTGTTCTGGACTCATTTCGTTGCAAGCGGGTTTTTACATACTTCTCAGACATTTCACTGGAAGTGGGTTTTTTAAGTGCTCTGGAGTCATTTCGTTGCAAGCGGGTTTTTAAGTGCTCTGGAGTCATTTCGTTGCAAGCGGGTTTTTAAGTGTTCTGGACTCATTTCGTTGCAAGCGGGTTTTTAAGTGCTCTGGAGTCATTTCGTTGCAAGCGGGTTTTTAAGTGCTCTGGAGTCATTTCGTTGCAAGCGGGTTTTTAAGTGCTCTGGAGTCATTTCGTTGCAAGCGGGTTTTTAAGTGTTCTGGACTCATTTCGTTGCAAGCGGGTTTTTAAGTGCTCTGGAGTCATTTCGTTGCAAGCGGGTTTTTAAGTGCTCTGGAGTCATTTCGTTGCAAGCGGGTTTTTAAGTGCTCTGGAGTCATTTCGTTGCAAGCGGGTTTTTAAGTGCTCTGGAATCATTTCGTTGCACGCGGGTGTTTAAGTGCTCTGGAGTCATTTCGTTGCAAGCGGGTTTTTAAGTGCTCTGGAGTCATTTCGTTGCAAGCGGGTTTTTAAGTGTTCTGGACTCATTTCGTTGCAAGCGGGTTTTTAAGTGCTCTGGAGTCATTTCGTTGCAAGCGGGTTTTTAAGTGCTCTGGAGTCATTTCGTTGCAAGCGGGTTTTTAAGTGCTCTGGAGTCATTTCGTTGCAAGCGGGTTTTTAAGTGCTCTGGAGTCATTTCGTTGCAAGCGGGTTTTTAAGTGCTCTGGAGTCATTTCGTTGCAAGCGGGTTTTTAAGTGCTCTGGAGTCATTTCGTTGCAAGCGGGTTTTTAAGTGCTCTGAAGGCATTTCGTTGCAAGCGGGTTTTTAAGTGCTCTGGAGTCATTTCGTTGCAAGCTGGTTTTTAAGTGTTCTGGAGTCATTTCTTTGCAAACAGGTTTTTAAGTGCTCTGGAGTCATTTCGTTGCAAGCGGCTTTTTAAGTGCTCTGGAGTCATTTCGTTGCAAGCGGGTTTTTAAGTGCTCTGGAGTCATTTCGTTGCAAGCGGGTTTTTAAGTGCTCTGGAGTCATTTCGTTGCAAGCGGGTTTTTAAGTGCTCTGGAGTCATTTCGTTGCAAGCGGGTTTTTAAGTGCTCTGGAGTCATTTCGTTGCAAGCGGGTTTTTAAGTGCTCTGGAGTCATTTCGTTGCAAGCGGGTTTTTAAGTGCTCTGAAGGCATTTCGTTGCAAGCGGGTTTTTAAGTGCTCTGGAGTCATTTCGTTGCAAGCGGGTTTTTAAGTGTTCTGGACTCATTTCGTTGCAAGCGTGTTTTTACATACTTCTCAGACATTTCACTGGAAGTGGGTTTTTTAAGTGCTCTGGAGTCATTTCGTTGCAAGCGGGTTTTTAAGTGTTCTGGACTCATTTCGTTGCAAGCGGGTTTGTACATACTTCTCAGACATTTCACTGGAAGTGGGTTTTTTAAGTGCTCTGGAGTCATTTCGTTGCAAGCGGGTTTTTAAGTGCTCTGGAGTCATTTCGTTGCAAGCGGGTTTTTAAGTGTTCTGGACTCATTTCGTTGCAAGCGGGTTTTTAAGTGTTCTGGACTCATTTCGTTGCAAGCGGGTTTTTAAGTGCTCTGGAGTCATTTCGTTGCAAGCGGGTTTTTAAGTGCTCTGGAGTCATTTCGTTGCAAGCGGGTTTTTAAGTGCTCTGGAGTCATTTCGTTGCAAGCGGGTTTTTAAGTGCTCTGGAGTCATTTCGTTGCAAGCGGGTTTTTAAGTGCTCTGGAGTCATTTCGTTGCAAGCGGGTTTTTAAGTGCTCTGGAGTCATTTCGTTGCAAGCGGGTTTTTAAGTGCTCTGAAGGCATTTCGTTGCAAGCGGGTTTTTAAGTGCTCTGGAGTCATTTCGTTGCAAGCTGGTTTTTAAGTGTTCTGGAGTCATTTCTTTGCAAACAGGTTTTTAAGTGCTCTGGAGTCATTTCGTTGCAAGCGGCTTTTTAAGTGCTCTGGAGTCATTTCGTTGCAAGCGGGTTTTTAAGTGCTCTGGAGTCATTTCGTTGCAAGCGGGTTTTTAAGTGCTCTGGAGTCATTTCGTTGCAAGCGGGTTTTTAAGTGCTCTGGAGTCATTTCGTTGCAAGCGGGTTTTTAAGTGCTCTGGAGTCATTTCGTTGCAAGCGGGTTTTTAAGTGCTCTGGAGTCATTTCGTTGCAAGCGGGTTTTTAAGTGCTCTGAAGGCATTTCGTTGCAAGCGGGTTTTTAAGTGCTCTGGAGTCATTTCGTTGCAAGCGGGTTTTTAAGTGTTCTGGACTCATTTCGTTGCAAGCGTGTTTTTACATACTTCTCAGACATTTCACTGGAAGTGGGTTTTTTAAGTGCTCTGGAGTCATTTCGTTGCAAGCGGGTTTTTAAGTGTTCTGGACTCATTTCGTTGCAAGCGGGTTTGTACATACTTCTCAGACATTTCACTGGAAGTGGGTTTTTTAAGTGCTCTGGAGTCATTTCGTTGCAAGCGGGTTTTTAAGTGCTCTGGAGTCATTTCGTTGCAAGCGGGTTTTTAAGTGTTCTGGACTCATTTCGTTGCAAGCGGGTTTTTAAGTGCTCTGGAGTCATTTCGTTGCAAGCGGGTTTTTAAGTGCTCTGGAGTCATTTCGTTGCAAGCGGGTTTTTAAGTGCTCTGGAGTCATTTCGTTGCACGCGGGTGTTTAAGTGCTCTGGAGTCATTTCGTTGCAAGCGGGTTTTTAAGTGCTCTGGAGTCATTTCGTTGCAAGCGGGTTTTTACATACTTCTCAGACATTTCACTGGAAGTGGGTTTTTTAAGTGCTCTGCAGTCATTTTGTTGCAAGCGGGTTTTTAAGTACTCTGGAGTCATTTCGTTGCAAGCGGGTTTTTAAGTGCTCTGGAGTCATTTCGTTGCAAGCGGGTTTTTAAGTGCTCTGGAGTCATTTCGTTGCACGCGGGTGTTTAAGTGCTCTGGAGTCATTTCGTTGCAAGCGGGTTTTTAAGTGCTCTGGAGTCATTTCGTTGCAAGCGGGTTTTTAAGTGTTCTGGACTCATTTCGTTGCAAGCGGGTTTTTAAGTGCTCTGGAGTCATTTCGTTGCAAGCGGGTTTTTAAGTGCTCTGGAGTCATTTCGTTGCAAGCGGGTTTTTAAGTGCTCTGGAGTCATTTCGTTGCAAGCGGGTTTTTAAGTGCTCTGGAGTCATTTCGTTGCAAGCGGGTTTTTAAGTGCTCTGGAGTCATTTCGTTGCAAGCGGGTTTTTAAGTGCTCTGGACTCATTTCGTTGCAAGCGGGTTTTTACGTGCTCTGGAGTCATTTCATTGCAAGCAGGTTTTTACATACTTCTCAGACATTTCACTGGAAGCGGGTTTTTTAAGTGCTCTGGAGTCATTTCGTTGCAAGCGGGTTTTTAAGTACTCTGGAGTCATTTCGTTGCAAGCGGGTTTTTAAGTGCTCTGGAGTCATTTCGTTGCAAGCGGGTTTTTAAGTGTTCTGGACTCATTTCGTTGCAAGCGGGTTTTTAAGTGCTCCGGAGTCATTTCGTTGCAAGCGGGTTTTTAAGTGCTCTGGAGTCATTTCGTTGCAAGCGGGTTTTTAAGTGCTCTGGAGTCATTTCTTTGCATGCGGGTTTTTACGTGCTCCGGAGTCATTTCGTTGCAAGCGGGTTTTTAAGTGCTTTGAAGGCATTTCGTTGTAAGCGGGTTTTTATGTGCTCTGGAGTCATTTCGTTGCAAGCGGGTTTTTACGTGCTCTGGAGTCATTTCATTCCAAGCGGGTTTTTACATACTTCTCAGACATTTCACTGGAAGCGGGTTTTTTAAGTGCTCTGGAGTCATTTCGTTGCAAGCAGGTTTTTAAGTACTCTGGAGTCATTTCGTTGCAAGCGGGTTTTTAAGTGCTCTGGAGTCATTTCGTTGCAAGCGGGTTTTTAAGTGCTCTGGAGTCATTTCGTTGCAAGCGGGTGTTTAAGTGCTCTGGAGTCATATCGTTGCAAGCGGGTTTTTAAGTGCTCTGGAGTCATTTCGTTGCAAGCGGGTTTTTAAGTGCTCTGGAGTCATTTCGTTGCAAGCGGGTGTTTAAGTGCTCTGGAGTCATTTCGTTGCAAGCGGGTTTTTAAGTCCTCTGGAGTCATTTCGTTGCAAGCGGGTTTTTAAGTGCTCTGGAGTCATTTCGTTGCAAGCGGGTGTTTAAGTGCTCTGGAGTCATTTCGTTGCAAGCGGGTTTTTAAGTGCTCTGGAGTCATTTCGTTGCAAGCGGGTTTTTAAGTGCTCTGGAGTCATTTCGTTGCAAGCGGGTGTTTAAGTGCTCTGGAGTCATTTCGTTGCAAGCGGGTTTTTAAGTGCTCTGGAGTCATTTCGTTGCAAGCGGGTTTTTACGTGCTCTGGAGTCATTTCATTGCAAGCGGGTTTTTACATACTTCTCAGACATTTCACTGGAAGTGGGTTTTTTAAGTGCTCTGGAGTCATTTTGTTGCAAGCGGGTTTTTAAGTGCTCTGGAGTCATTTCGTTGCAAGCGGGTTTTTAAGTGCTTGGAGTCATTTCGTTGCAAGCGGGTTTTTACATACTTCTCAGACATTTCACTGGAAGTGGGTTTTTTAAGTGCTCTGGAGTCATTTTGTTGCAAGCGGGTTTTTAAGTGCTCTGGAGTCATTTCGTTGCAAGCGGGTTTTTAAGTGTTCTGGACTCATTTCGTTGCAAGCGGGTTTTTACATACTTCTCAGACATTTCACTGGAAGTGGGTTTTTTAAGTGCTCTGGAGTCAGTTCGTTGCAAGCGGGTTTTTAAGTGTTCTGGACTCATTTCGTTGCAAGCGGGTTTTTACATACTTCTCAGACATTTCACTGGAAGTGGGTTTTTTAAGTGCTCTGGAGTCATTTCGTTGCAAGCGGGTTTTTAAGTGCTCTGGAGTCATTTCGTTGCAAGCGGGTTTTTAAGTGTTCTGGACTCATTTCGTTGCAAGCGGGTTTTTAAGTGCTCTGGAGTCATTTCGTTGCAAGCAGGTTTTTAAGTGCTCTGGAGTCATTTCGTTGCAAGCGGGTTTTTAAGTGCTCTGGAGTCATTTCGTTGCAAGCGGGTTTTTAAGTGTTCTGGACTCATTTCGTTGCAAGCGGGTTTTTAAGTGCTCTGGAGTCATTTCGTTGCAAGCGGGTTTTTAAGTGCTCTGGAGTCATTTCGTTGCAAGCGGGTTTTTAAGTGCTCTGGAGTCATTTCGTTGCAAGCGGGTTTTTAAGTGCTCTGGAATCATTTCGTTGCACGCGGGTGTTTAAGTGCTCTGGAGTCATTTCGTTGCAAGCGGGTTTTTAAGTGCTCTGGAGTCATTTCGTTGCAAGCGGGTTTTTAAGTGTTCTGGACTCATTTCGTTGCAAGCGGGTTTTTAAGTGCTCTGGAGTCATTTCGTTGCAAGCGGGTTTTTAAGTGCTCTGGAGTCATTTCGTTGCAAGCGGGTTTTTAAGTGCTCTGGAGTCATTTCGTTGCAAGCGGGTTTTTAAGTGCTCTGGAGTCATTTCGTTGCAAGCGGGTTTTTAAGTGCTCTGGAGTCATTTCGTTGCAAGCGGGTTTTTAAGTGCTCTGGAGTCATTTCGTTGCAAGCGGGTTTTTAAGTGCTCTGAAGGCATTTCGTTGCAAGCGGGTTTTTAAGTGCTCTGGAGTCATTTCGTTGCAAGCTGGTTTTTAAGTGTTCTGGAGTCATTTCTTTGCAAACAGGTTTTTAAGTGCTCTGGAGTCATTTCGTTGCAAGCGGCTTTTTAAGTGCTCTGGAGTCATTTCGTTGCAAGCGGGTTTTTAAGTGCTCTGGAGTCATTTCGTTGCAAGCGGGTTTTTAAGTGCTCTGGAGTCATTTCGTTGCAAGCGGGTTTTTAAGTGCTCTGGAGTCATTTCGTTGCAAGCGGGTTTTTAAGTGCTCTGGAGTCATTTCGTTGCAAGCGGGTTTTTAAGTGCTCTGGAGTCATTTCGTTGCAAGCGGGTTTTTAAGTGCTCTGAAGGCATTTCGTTGCAAGCGGGTTTTTAAGTGCTCTGGAGTCATTTCGTTGCAAGCTGGTTTTTAAGTGTTCTGGAGTCATTTCTTTGCAAACAGGTTTTTAAGTGCTCTGGAGTCATTTTGTTGCAAGCGGCTTTTTAAGTGCTCTGGAGTCATTTCGTTGCAAGCGGGTTTTTAAGTGCTCTGGAGTCATTTCGTTGCAAGCGGGTTTTTAAGTGCTCTGGAGTCATTTCGTTGCAAGCGGGTTTTTACGTGCTCTGGAGTCATTTAATTGCAAGCAGGTTTTTACATACTTCTCAGACATTTCACTGGAAGCGGGTTTTTTAAGTGCTCTGGAGTCATTTCATTGCAAGAGGGTTTTTAAGTACTCTGGAGTCATTTCGTTGCAAGCGGGTTTTTAAGTGCTCTGGAGAAATTTCGTTGCAAGCGGGTTTTTAAGTGTTCTGGACTCATTTCGTTGCAAGCGGGTTTTTAAGTGCTCTGGAGTCATTTCGTTGCAAGCAGGTTTTTAAGTGCTCTGAAGTCATTTCGTTGCAAAAGGGTTTTTAAGTGCTCTGGAGTCATTTCGTTGCAAGCGGGTTTTTACGTGCTCTGGAGTCATTTCGTTGCAAGCGGGTTTTTAAGTGCTCTGGAGTCATTTCGTTGCAAGCGGGTTTTTAATTGCTCTGGAGTCATTTCGTTGCAAGCGGGTTTTTAAGTGCTCTGGAGTCATTTCGTTGCAAGCGGGTTTTTACGTGCTCTGGAGTCATTTCGTTGCAAGCGGGTTTTTAAGTGTTCTGGAGTCATTTCGTTGCAAGCGGGTTTTTAATTGCTCTGGAGTCATTTCGTTGCAAGCGGGTTTTTAAGTGTTCTGGAGTCATTTCGTTGCAAGCGGGTTTTTAAGTGCTCTGGAGTCATTTCGTTGCAAGCGGGTTTTTAAGTGCTCTGGAGTCATTTCGTTGCAAGCGGGTTTTTAAGTGCTCTGGAGTCATTTCGTTGCAAGCGGGTTTTTAAGTGCTCTGGAGTCATTTAGTTGCAAGCGGGTTTTTAAGTGCTCTGGAGTCATTTCGTTGCAAGCGGGTTTTTAAGTGCTCTGGAGTCATTTCGTTGCAAGCGGGTTTTTAAGTGCTCTGGAGTCATTTCGATGCAAGCGGGTTTTTAAGTGCTCTGGAGTCATTTCGTTGCAAGCGGGTTTTTAAGTGCTCTGGAGTCATTTCGTTGCAAGCGGGTTTTTAAGTGCTCTGAAGGTATTTCGTTGTAAGCGGGTTTTTCAGTGCTCTGGAGTCATTTCGTTGCAAGCGGGTTTTTACGTGCTCTGGAGTCATTTCATTGCAAGCGGGTTTTTACATACTTCTCAGACATTTCACTGGAAGCGGGTTTTTTAAGTGCTCTGGAGTCATTTCGTTGCAAGCGGGTTTTTAAGTACTCTGCAGTCATTTCGTTGCAAGCGGGTTTTTAAGTGCTCTGGAGTCATTTCGTTGCAAGCGGGTTTTTAAGTGCTCTGGAGTCATTTCGTTGCAAGCGGGTGTTTAAGTGCTCTGGAGTCATTTCGTTGCAAGCGGGTTTTTAAGTGCTCTGGAGTCATTTTGTTGCAAGCGGGTTTTTAAGTGCTCTGGAGTCATTTCGTTGCAAGCGGGTTTTTAAGTGCTCTGGAGTCATTTCGTTGCAAGCGGGTTTTTAAGTGCTCTGGAGTCATTTCGTTGCAAGCGGGTGTTTAAGTGCTCTGGAGTCATTTCGTTGCAAGCGGGTTTTTACGTGCTCTGGAGTCATTTCGTTGCAAGCGGGTTTTTAAGTGTTCTGGAGTCATTTCGTTGCAAGCGGGTTTTTAAGTGCTCTGGAGTCATTTCGTTGCAAGCGGGTTTTTAAGTAGTCTGGAGTCATTTCGTTGCAAGCGGGTTTTTAAGTGCTCTGGAGTCATTTCGTTGCAAGCGGGTTTTTAAGTGCTCTGGATTCATTTCGTTGCAAGCGGGTTTTTAAGTGCTCTGGAGTCATTTCGTTGCAAGCGGGTTTTTAAGTGCTCTGGAGTCATTTCGTTGCAAGCGGGTTTTTAAGTGCTCTGGAGTCATTTCGTTGCAAGCGGGTTTTTAAGTGTTCTGGAGTCATTTCGTTGCAAGCGGGTTTTTAAGTGCTCTGGAGTCATTTCGTTGCAAGCGGGTTTTTAAGTGCTCTGGAGTCATTTCGTTGCAAGCGGGTTTTTAAGTGCTCTGGAGTCATTTCGTTGCAAGCGGGTTTTTAAGTGCTCTGGAGTCATTTAGTTGCAAGCGGGTTTTTAAGTGCTCTGGAGTCATTTCGTTGCAAGCGGGTTTTTAAGTGCTCTGGAGTCATTTCGTTGCAAGCGGGTTTTTAAGTGCTCTGGAGTCATTTCGATGCAAGCGGGTTTTTAAGTGCTCTGGAGTCATTTCGTTGCAAGCGGGTTTTTAAGTGCTCTGGAGTCATTTCGTTGCAAGCGGGTTTTTAAGTGCTCTGAAGGTATTTCGTTGTAAGCGGGTTTTTCAGTGCTCTGGAGTCATTTCGTTGCAAGCGGGTTTTTACGTGCTCTGGAGTCATTTCATTGCAAGCGGGTTTTTACATACTTCTCAGACAGTTCACTGGAAGCGGGTTTTTTAAGTGCTCTGGAGTCATTTCGTTGCAAGCGGGTTTTTAAGTACTCTGCAGTCATTTCGTTGCAAGCGGGTTTTTAAGTGCTCTGGAGTCATTTCGTTGCAAGCGGGTTTTTAAGTGCTCTGGAGTCATTTCGTTGCAAGCGGGTGTTTAAGTGCTCTGGAGTCATTTCGTTGCAAGCGGGTTTTTAAGTGCTCTGGAGTCATTTTGTTGCAAGCGGGTTTTTAAGTGCTCTGGAGTCATTTCGTTGCAAGCGGGTTTTTAAGTGCTCTGGAGTCATTTCGTTGCAAGCGGGTTTTTAAGTGCTCTGGAGTCATTTCGTTGCAAGCGGGTTTTTACATACTTCTCAGACATTTCACTGGAAGTGGGTTTTTTTAGTGCTCTGGAGTCAGTTCGTTGCAAGCGGGTTTTTAAGTGTTCTGGACTCATTTCGTTGCAAGCGGGTTTTTACATCCTTCTCAGACATTTCACTGGAAGTGGGTTTTTTAAGTGCTCTGGAGTCATTTCGTTGCAAGCGGGTTTTTAAGTGCTCTGGAATCATTTCGTTGCAAGCGGGTTTTTAAGTGTTCTGGACTCATTTCGTTGCAAGCGGGTTTTTAAGTGCTCTGGAGTCATTTCGTTGCAAGCGGGTTTTTAAGTGCTCTGGAGTCATTTCGTTGCAAGCGGGTTTTTAAGTGCTCTGGAGTCATTTCGTTGCAAGCGGGTTTTTAAGTGTTCTGGACTCATTTCTTTGCAAGCGGGTTTTTAAGTGCTCTGGAGTCATTTCGTTGCAAGCGGGTTTTTAAGTGCTCTGGAGTCATTTCGTTGCAAGCGGGTTTTTAAGTGCTCTGGAGTCATTTCGTTGCAAGCGGGTTTTTAAGTGCTCTGGAGTCATTTCGTTGCACGCGGGTGTTTAAGTGCTCTGGAATCATTTCGTTGCAAGCGGGTTTTTAAGTGCTCTGGAGTCATTTCGTTGCAAGCGGGTTTTTAAGTGTTCTGGACTCATTTCGTTGCAAGCGGGTTTTTAAGTGCTCTGCAGTCATTTCGTTGCAAGCGGGTTTTTAAGTACTCTGGAGTCATTTCGTTGCAAGCGGGTTTTTAAGTGCTCTGGAGTCATTTCGTTGCAAGCGGGTTTTTAAGTGCTCTGGAGTCATTTCGTTGCAAGCGGGTTTTTAAGTGCTCTGGAGTCATTTCGTTGCAAGCGGGTTTTTAAGTGCTCTGGAGTCATTTCGTTGCAAGCGGGTTTTTAAGTGCTCTGGAGTCATTTCGTTGCAAGCGGGTTTTTAAGTGTTCTGGAGTCATTTCGTTGCAAGCGGGTTTTTAAGTGCTCTGGAGTCATTTCGTTGCAAGCGGGTTTTTAAGTGCTCTGGAGTCATTTCGTTGCAAGCGGGTTTTTAAGTGCTCTGGAGTCATTTCGTTGCAAGCGGGTTTTTAAGTGCTCTGGAGTCATTTCGTTGCAAGCGGGTTTTTAAGTGCTCTGGAGTCATTTCGTTGCAAGCGGGTTTTTAAGTGCTCTGGAGTCATTTCGATGCAAGCGGGTTTTTAAGTGCTCTGGAGTCATTTCGTTGCAAGCGGGTTTTTAAGTGCTCTGGAGTCATTTCGTTGCAAGCGGGTTTTTAAGTGCTCTGAAGGTATTTCGTTGTAAGCGGGTTTTTCAGTGCTCTGGAGTCATTTCGTTGCAAGCGGGTTTTTACGTGCTCTGGAGTCATTTCATTGCAAGCGGGTTTTTACATGCTTCTCAGACATTTCACTGGAAGCGGGTTTTTTAAGTGCTCTGGAGTCATTTCGTTGCAAGCGGGTTTTTAAGTACTCTGGAGTCATTTCGTTGCAAGCGGGTTTTTAAGTGCTCTGGACTCATTTCGTTGCAAGCGGGTTTTTAAGTGCTCTGGAGTCATTTCGTTGCAAGCGGGTTTTTAAGTGCTCTGGAGTCATTTCGTTGCAAGCGGGTTTTTAAGTGCTCTGGAGTCATTTCGTTGCAAGCGGGTGTTTAAGTGCTCTGGAGTCATTTCGTTGCAAGCGGGTTTTTAAGTGCTCTGGAGTCATTTCGTTGCAAGCGGGTGTTTAAGTGCTCTGGAGTCATTTCGTTGCAAGCGGGTTTTTAAGTGCTCTGGAGTCATTTCGTTGCAAGCGGGTTTTTACGTGCTCTGGAGTCATTTCATTGCAAGCGGGTTTTTACATACTTCTCAGACATTTCACTGGAAGTGGGTTTTTTAAGTGCTCTGGAGTCATTTTGTTGCAAGCGGGTTTTTAAGTGCTCTGGAGTCATTTCGTTGCAAGCGGGTTTTTAAGTGCTCTGGAGTCATTTCGTTGCAAGCGGGTTTTTACATACTTCTCAGACATTTCACTGGAAGTGGGTTTTTTAAGTGCTCTGGAGTCATTTTGTTGCAAGCGGGTTTTTAAGTGCTCTGGAGTCATTTCGTTGCAAGCGGGTTTTTAAGTGTTCTGGACTCATTTCGTTGCAAGCGGGTTTTTACATACTTCTCAGACATTTCACTGGAAGTGGGTTTTTTAAGTGCTCTGGAGTCAGTTCGTTGCAAGCGGGTTTTTAAGTGTTCTGGACTCATTTCGTTGCAAGCGGGTTTTTACATACTTCTCAGACATTTCACTGGAAGTGGGTTTTTTAAGTGCTCTGGAGTCATTTCGTTGCAAGCGGGTTTTTAAGTGCTCTGGAGTCATTTCGTTGCAAGCGGGTTTTTAAGTGTTCTGGACTCATTTCGTTGCAAGCGGGTTTTTAAGTGCTCTGGAGTCATTTCGTTGCAAGCGGGTTTTTAAGTGCTCTGGAGTCATTTCGTTGCAAGCGGGTTTTTAAGTGCTCTGGAGTCATTTCGTTGCAAGCGGGTTTTTAAGTGTTCTGGACTCATTTCGTTGCAAGCGGGTTTTTAAGTGCTCTGGAGTCATTTCATTGCAAGCGGGTTTTTAAGTACTCTGGAGTCATTTCGTTGCAAGCGGGTTTTTAAGTGCTCTGGAGTCATTTCGTTGCAAGCGGGTTTTTAAGTGCTCTGGAGTCATTTCGTTGCACGCGGGTGTTTAAGTGCTCTGGAGTCATTTCGTTGCAAGCGGGTTTTTAAGTGCTCTGGAGTCATTTCGTTGCACGCGGGTTTTTAAGTGTTCTGGACTCATTTCGTTGCAAGCGGGTTTTTAAGTGCTCTGGAGTCATTTCGTTGCAAGCAGGTTTTTAAGTGCTCTGGAGTCATTTCGTTGCAAGCGGGTTTTTAAGTGCTCTGGAGTCATTTCGTTGCAAGCGGGTTTTTAAGTGCTCTGGAGTCATTTCGGTGCAAGCGGGTTTTTAAGTGCTCTGGAGTCATTTCGTTGCAAGCGGGTTTTTAAGTGCTCTGGAGTCATTTCGTTGCAAGCGGGTTTTTAAGTGCTCTGGAGTCATTTCGTTGCAAGCGGGTTTTTAAGTGCTCTGGAGTCATTTCGATGCAAGCGGGTTTTTAAGTGCTCTGGAGTCATTTCGTTGCAAGCGGGTTTTTAAGTGCTCTGGAGTCATTTTGTTGCAAGCGGGTTTTTAAGTGCTCTGAAGGTATTTCGTTGTAAGCGGGTTTTTCAGTGCTCTGGAGTCATTTCGTTGCAAGCGGGTTTTTATGAACTCTGGAGTCATTTCATTGCAAGCGGGTTTTTACATACTTCTCAGACATTTCACTGGAAGCGGGTTTTTTAAGTGCTCTGGAGTCATTTCGTTGCAAGCGGGTTTTTAAGTACTCTGGAGTCATTTCGTTGCAAGCGGGTTTTTAAGTGCTCTGGAGTCATTTCGTTGCAAGCGGGTTTTTAAGTGCTCTGGAGTCATTTCGTTGCAAGCGGGTGTTTAAGTGCTCTGGAGTCATTTCGTTGCAAGCGGGTTTTTAAGTGCTCTGGAGTCATTTCGTTGCAAGCGGGTGTTTAAGTGCTCTGGAGTCATTTCGTTGCAAGCGGGTTTTTAAGTGCTCTGGAGTCATTTCGTTGCAAGCGGGTTTTTACATACTTCTCAGACATTTCACTGGAAGTGGGTTTTTTAAGTGCTCTGGAGTCATTTTGTTGCAAGCGGGTTTTTAAGTGCTCTGGAGTCATTTCGGTGCAAGCGGGTTTTTAAGTGTTCTGGACTCATTTCGTTGCAAGCGGGTTTTTACATACTTCTCAGACATTTCACTGGAAGTGGGTTTTTTAAGTGCTCTGGAGTCAGTTCGTTGCAAGCGGGTTTTTAAGTGTTCTGGACTCATTTCGTTGCAAGCGGGTTTTTACATACTTCTCAGACATTTCACTGGAAGTGGGTTTTTTAAGTGCTCTGGAGTCATTTCGTTGCAAGCGGGTTTTTAAGTGCTCTGGAGTCATTTCGTTGCAAGCGGGTTTTTAAGTGTTCTGGACTCATTTCGTTGCAAGCGGGTTTTTAAGTGCTCTGGAGTCATTTCGTTGCAAGCGGGTTTTTAAGTGCTCTGGAGTCATTTCGTTGCAAGCGGGTTTTTAAGTGCTCTGGAGTCATTTCGTTGCAAGCGGGTTTTTACATACTTCTCAGACATTTCACTGGAAGTGGGTTTTTTAGGTGCTCTGCAGTCATTTTGTTGCAAGCGGGTTTTTAAGTACTCTGGAGTCATTTCGTTGCAAGCGGGTTTTTAAGTGCTCTGGAGTCATTTCGTTGCAAGCGGGTTTTTAAGTGCTCTGGAGTCATTTCGTTGCACGCGGGTGTTTAAGTGCTCTGGAGTCATTTCGTTGCAAGCGGGTTTTTAAGTGCTCTGGAGTCATTTCGTTGCAAGCGGGTTTTTAAGTGTTCTGGACTCATTTCGTTGCAAGCGGGTTTTTAAGTGCTCTGGAGTCATTTCGTTGCAAGCGGGTTTTTAAGTGCTCTGGAGTCATTTCGTTGCAAGCGGGTTTTTAAGTGCTCTGGAGTCATTTCGTTGCAAGCGGGTTTTTAAGTGCTCTGGAGTCATTTCGTTGCAAGCGGGTTTTTAAGTGCTCTGGAGTCATTTCGTTGCAAGCGGGTTTTTAAGTGCTCTGGAGTCATTTCGTTGCAAGCGGGTTTTTACGTGCTCTTGAGTCATTTCATTGCAAGCAGGTTTTTACATACTTCTCAGACATTTCAGTGGAAGCGGGTTTTTTAAGTGCTCTGGAGTCATTTCGTTGCAAGCGGGTTTTTAAGTACTCTGGAGTCATTTCGTTGCAAGCGGGTTTTTAAGTGCTCTGGAGTCATTTCGTTGCAAGCGGGTTTTTAAGTGTTCTGGACTCATTTCGTTGCAAGCGGGTTTTTAAGTGCTCTGGAGTCATTTCGTTGCAAGCGGGTTTTTAAGTGCTCTGGAGTCATTTCGTTGCAAGCGGGTTTTTAAGTGCTCTGGAGTCATTTCGTTGCAAGCGGGTTTTTACGTGCTCTGGAGTCATTTCGTTGCAAGCGGGTTTTTAAGTGCTCTGGAGTCATTTCGTTGCAAGCGAGTTTTTAAGTGCTCTGGAGTCATTTCGTTGCAAGCGGGTTTTTAAGTGCTCCGGAGTCATTTCGTTGCAAGCGGGTTTTTAAGTGCTCTGGAGTCATTTCGTTGCAAGCGGGTTTTTACATACTTCTCAGACATTTCACTGGAAGTGGGTTTTTTAAGTGCTCTGGAGTCATTTTGTTGCAAGCGGGTTTTTAAGTGCTCTGGAGTCATTTCGTTGCAAGCGGGTTTTTAAGTGTTCTGGACTCATTTCGTTGCAAGCGTGTTTTTACATACTTCTCAGACATTTCACTGGAAGTGGGTTTTTTAAGTGCTCTGGAGTCATTTCGTTGCAAGCGGGTTTTTAAGTGTTCTGGACTCATTTCGTTGCAAGCGGGTTTGTACATACTTCTCAGACATTTCACTGGAAGTGGGTTTTTACTTGCTCTGGAGTCATTTCGTTGCAAGCGGGTTTTTAAGTGCTCTGGAGTCATTTCGTTGCAAGCGGGTTTTTAAGTGTTCTGGACTCATTTCGTTGCAAGCGGGTTTTTAAGTGCTCTGGAGTCATTTCGTTGCAAGCGGGTTTTTAAGTGCTCTGGAGTCATTTCGTTGCAAGCGGGTTTTTAAGTGCTCTGGAGTCATTTCGTTGCACGCGGGTGTTTAAGTACTCTGGAGTCATTTCGTTGCAAGCGGGTTTTTAAGTGCTCTGGAGTCATTTCGTTGCAAGCGGGTTTTTACATACTTCTCAGACATTTCACTGGAAGTGGGTTTTTTAAGTGCTCTGCAGTCATTTTGTTGCAAGCGGGTTTTTAAGTACTCTGGAGTCATTTCGTTGCAAGCGGGTTTTTAAGTGCTCTGGAGTCATTTCGTTGCAAGCGGGTTTTTAAGTGCTCTGGAGTCATTTCGTTGCACGCGGGTGTTTAAGTGCTCTGGAGTCATTTCGTTGCAAGCGGGTTTTTAAGTGCTCTGGAGTCATTTCGTTGCAAGCGGGTTTTTAAGTGTTCTGGACTCATTTCGTTGCAAGCGGGTTTTTAAGTGCTCTGGAGTCATTTCGTTGCAAGCGGGTTTTTAAGTGCTCTGGAGTCATTTCGTTGCAAGCGGGTTTTTAAGTGCTCTGGAGTCATTTCGTTGCAAGCGGGTTTTTAAGAGCTCTGGAGTCATTTCGTTGCAAGCGGGTTTTTAAGTGCTCTGGAGTCATTTCGTTGCAAGCGGGTTTTTAAGTGCTCTGGACTCATTTCGTTGCAAGCGGGTTTTTACGTGCTCTGGAGTCATTTCATTGCAAGCAGGTTTTTACATACTTCTCAGACATTTCACTGGAAGCGGGTTTTTTAAGTGCTCTGGAGTCATTTCGTTGCAAGCGGGTTTTTAAGTACTCTGGAGTCATTTCGTTGCAAGCGGGTTTTTAAGTGCTCTGGAGTCATTTCGTTGCAAGCGGGTTTTTAAGTGTTCTGGACTCATTTCGTTGCAAGCGGGTTTTTAAGTGCTCCGGAGTCATTTCGTTGCAAGCGGGTTTTTAAGTGCTCTGGAGTCATTTCGTTGCAAGCGGGTTTTTAAGTGCTCTGGAGTCATTTCTTTGCATGCGGGTTTTTACGTGCTCCGGAGTCATTTCGTTGCAAGCGGGTTTTTAAGTGCTTTGAAGGCATTTCGTTGTAAGCGGGTTTTTATGTGCTCTGGAGTCATTTCGTTGCAAGCGGGTTTTTACGTGCTCTGGAGTCATTTCATTCCAAGCGGGTTTTTACATACTTCTCAGACATTTCACTGGAAGCGGGTTTTTTAAGTGCTCTGGAGTCATTTCGTTGCAAGCAGGTTTTTAAGTACTCTGGAGTCATTTCGTTGCAAGCGGGTTTTTAAGTGCTCTGGAGTCATTTCGTTGCAAGCGGGTTTTTAAGTGCTCTGGAGTCATTTCGTTGCAAGCGGGTGTTTAAGTGCTCTGGAGTCATTTCGTTGCAAGCGGGTTTTTAAGTGCTCTGGAGTCATTTCGTTGCAAGCGGGTTTTTAAGTGCTCTGGAGTCATTTCGTTGCAAGCGGGTGTTTAAGTGCTCTGGAGTCATTTCGTTGCAAGCGGGTTTTTAAGTGTTCTGGACTCATTTCGTTGCAAGCGGGTTTTTAAGTGCTCTGGAGTCATTTTGTTGCAAGCGGGTTTTTAAGTGCTCTGGAGTCATTTCGTTGCAAGCGGGTTTTTAAGTGCTCTGGAGTCATTTCGTTGCAAGCGGGTTTTTAAGTGCTCTGGAGTCATTTCGTTGCAAGCGGGTTTTTAAGTGCTCTGGAGTCATTTCGTTGCAAGCGGGTTTTTACGTGCTCTGGAGTCATTTCGTTGCAAGCGGGTTTTTAAGTGTTCTGGAGTCATTTCGTTGCAAGCGGGTTTTTAAGTGCTCTGGAGTCATTTCGTTGCAAGCGGGTTTTTAAGTGTTCTGGAGTCATTTCGTTGCAAGCGGGTTTTTAAGTGCTCTGGAGTCATTTCGTTGCAAGCGGGTTTTTAAGTGCTCTGGATTCATTTCGTTGCAAGCGGGTTTTTAAGTGCTCTGGAGTCATTTCGTTGCAAGCGGGTTTTTAAGTGCTCTGGAGTCATTTCGTTGCAAGCGGGTTTTTAAGTGCTCTGGAGTCATTTCGTTGCAAGCGGGTTTTTAAGTGTTCTGGAGTCATTTCGTTGCAAGCGGGTTTTTAAGTGCTCTGGAGTCATTTCGTTGCAAGCGGGTTTTTAAGTGCTCTGGAGTCATTTCGTTGCAAGCGGGTTTTTAAGTGCTCTGGAGTCATTTCGTTGCAAGCGGGTTTTTAAGTGCTCTGGAGTCATTTAGTTGCAAGCGGGTTTTTAAGTGCTCTGGAGTCATTTCGTTGCAAGCGGGTTTTTAAGTGCTCTGGAGTCATTTCGTTGCAAGCGGGTTTTTAAGTGCTCTGGAGTCATTTCGATGCAAGCGGGTTTTTAAGTGCTCTGGAGTCATTTCGTTGCAAGCGGGTTTTTAAGTGCTCTGGAGTCATTTCGTTGCAAGCGGGTTTTTAAGTGCTCTGAAGGTATTTCGTTGTAAGCGGGTTTTTCAGTGCTCTGGAGTCATTTCGTTGCAAGCGGGTTTTTACGTGCTCTGGAGTCATTTCATTGCAAGCGGGTTTTTACATACTTCTCAGACAGTTCACTGGAAGCGGGTTTTTTAAGTGCTCTGGAGTCATTTCGTTGCAAGCGGGTTTTTAAGTACTCTGCAGTCATTTCGTTGCAAGCGGGTTTTTAAGTGCTCTGGAGTCATTTCGTTGCAAGCGGGTTTTTAAGTGCTCTGGAGTCATTTCGTTGCAAGCGGGTGTTTAAGTGCTCTGCAGTCATTTCGTTGCAAGCGGGTTTTTAAGTGCTCTGGAGTCATTTTGTTGCAAGCGGGTTTTTAAGTGCTCTGGAGTCATTTCGTTGCAAGCGGGTTTTTAAGTGCTCTGGAGTCATTTCGTTGCAAGCGGGTTTTTAAGTGCTCTGGAGTCATTTCGTTGCAAGCGGGTTTTTACATACTTCTCAGACATTTCACTGGAAGTGGGTTTTTTTAGTGCTCTGGAGTCAGTTCGTTGCAAGCGGGTTTTTAAGTGTTCTGGACTCATTTCGTTGCAAGCGGGTTTTTACATCCTTCTCAGACATTTCACTGGAAGTGGGTTTTTTAAGTGCTCTGGAGTCATTTCGTTGCAAGCGGGTTTTTAAGTGCTCTGGAGTCATTTCGTTGCAAGCGGGTTTTTAAGTGTTCTGGACTCATTTCGTTGCAAGCGGGTTTTTAAGTGCTCTGGAGTCATTTCGTTGCAAGCGGGTTTTTAAGTGCTCTGGAGTCATTTCGTTGCAAGCGGGTTTTTAAGTGCTCTGGAGTCATTTCGTTGCAAGCGGGTTTTTAAGTGTTCTGGACTCATTTCTTTGCAAGCGGGTTTTTAAGTGCTCTGGAGTCATTTCGTTGCAAGCGGGTTTTTAAGTGCTCTGGAGTCATTTCGTTGCAAGCGGGTTTTTAAGTGCTCTGGAGTCATTTCGTTGCAAGCGGGTTTTTAAGTGCTCTGGAGTCATTTCGTTGCACGCGGGTGTTTAAGTGCTCTGGAATCATTTCGTTGCAAGCGGGTTTTTAAGTGCTCTGGAGTCATTTCGTTGCAAGCGGGTTTTTAAGTGTTCTGGACTCATTTCGTTGCAAGCGGGTTTTTAAGTGCTCTGCAGTCATTTCGTTGCAAGCGGGTTTTTAAGTACTCTGGAGTCATTTCGTTGCAAGCGGGTTTTTAAGTGCTCTGGAGTCATTTCGTTGCAAGCGGGTTTTTAAGTGCTCTGGAGTCATTTCGTTGCAAGCGGGTTTTTAAGTGCTCTGGAGTCATTTCGTTGCAAGCGGGTTTTTAAGTGCTCTGGAGTCATTTCGTTGCAAGCGGGTTTTTAAGTGCTCTGGAGTCATTTCGTTGCAAGCGGGTTTTTAAGTGTTCTGGAGTCATTTCGTTGCAAGCGGGTTTTTAAGTGCTCTGGAGTCATTTCGTTGCAAGCGGGTTTTTAAGTGCTCTGGAGTCATTTCGTTGCAAGCGGGTTTTTAAGTGCTCTGGAGTCATTTCGTTGCAAGCGGGTTTTTAAGTGCTCTGGAGTCATTTCGTTGCAAGCGGGTTTTTAAGTGCTCTGGAGTCATTTCGTTGCAAGCGGGTTTTTAAGTGCTCTGGAGTCATTTCGATGCAAGCGGGTTTTTAAGTGCTCTGGAGTCATTTCGTTGCAAGCGGGTTTTTAAGTGCTCTGGAGTCATTTCGTTGCAAGCGGGTTTTTAAGTGCTCTGAAGGTATTTCGTTGTAAGCGGGTTTTTCAGTGCTCTGGAGTCATTTCGTTGCAAGCGGGTTTTTACGTGCTCTGGAGTCATTTCATTGCAAGCGGGTTTTTACATGCTTCTCAGACATTTCACTGGAAGCGGGTTTTTTAAGTGCTCTGGAGTCATTTCGTTGCAAGCGGGTTTTTAAGTACTCTGGAGTCATTTCGTTGCAAGCGGGTTTTTAAGTGCTCTGGACTCATTTCGTTGCAAGCGGGTTTTTAAGTGCTCTGGAGTCATTTCGTTGCAAGCGGGTTTTTAAGTGCTCTGGAGTCATTTCGTTGCAAGCGGGTTTTTAAGTGCTCTGGAGTCATTTCGTTGCAAGCGGGTGTTTAAGTGCTCTGGAGTCATTTCGTTGCAAGCGGGTTTTTAAGTGCTCTGGAGTCATTTCGTTGCAAGCGGGTGTTTAAGTGCTCTGGAGTCATTTCGTTGCAAGCGGGTTTTTAAGTGCTCTGGAGTCATTTCGTTGCAAGCGGGTTTTTACGTGCTCTGGAGTCATTTCATTGCAAGCGGGTTTTTACATACTTCTCAGACATTTCACTGGAAGTGGGTTTTTTAAGTGCTCTGGAGTCATTTTGTTGCAAGCGGGTTTTTAAGTGCTCTGGAGTCATTTCGTTGCAAGCGGGTTTTTAAGTGCTCTGGAGTCATTTCGTTGCAAGCGGGTTTTTACATACTTCTCAGACATTTCACTGGAAGTGGGTTTTTTAAGTGCTCTGGAGTCATTTTGTTGCAAGCGGGTTTTTAAGTGCTCTGGAGTCATTTCGTTGCAAGCGGGTTTTTAAGTGTTCTGGACTCATTTCGTTGCAAGCGGGTTTTTACATACTTCTCAGACATTTCACTGGAAGTGGGTTTTTTAAGTGCTCTGGAGTCAGTTCGTTGCAAGCGGGTTTTTAAGTGTTCTGGACTCATTTCGTTGCAAGCGGGTTTTTACATACTTCTCAGACATTTCACTGGAAGTGGGTTTTTTAAGTGCTCTGGAGTCATTTCGTTGCAAGCGGGTTTTTAAGTGCTCTGGAGTCATTTCGTTGCAAGCGGGTTTTTAAGTGTTCTGGACTCATTTCGTTGCAAGCGGGTTTTTAAGTGCTCTGGAGTCATTTCGTTGCAAGCGGGTTTTTATGTGCTCTGGAGTCATTTCGTTGCAAGCGGGTTTTTAAGTGCTCTGGAGTCATTTCGTTGCAAGCGGGTTTTTAAGTGTTCTGGACTCATTTCGTTGCAAGCGGGTTTTTAAGTGCTCTGGAGTCATTTCATTGCAAGCGGGTTTTTAAGTACTCTGGAGTCATTTCGTTGCAAGCGGGTTTTTAAGTGCTCTGGAGTCATTTCGTTGCAAGCGGGTTTTTAAGTGCTCTGGAGTCATTTCGTTGCACGCGGGTGTTTAAGTGCTCTGGAGTCATTTCGTTGCAAGCGGGTTTTTAAGTGCTCTGGAGTCATTTCGTTGCACGCGGGTTTTTAAGTGTTCTGGACTCATTTCGTTGCAAGCGGGTTTTTAAGTGCTCTGGAGTCATTTCGTTGCAAGCAGGTTTTTAAGTGCTCTGGAGTCATTTCGTTGCAAGCGGGTTTTTAAGTGCTCTGGAGTCATTTCGTTGCAAGCGGGTTTTTAAGTGCTCTGGAGTCATTTCGGTGCAAGCGGGTTTTTAAGTGCTCTGGAGTCATTTCGTTGCAAGCGGGTTTTTAAGTGCTCTGGAGTCATTTCGTTGCAAGCGGGTTTTTAAGTGCTCTGGAGTCATTTCGTTGCAAGCGGGTTTTTAAGTGCTCTGGAGTCATTTCGATGCAAGCGGGTTTTTAAGTGCTCTGGAGTCATTTCGTTGCAAGCGGGTTTTTAAGTGCTCTGGAGTCATTTTGTTGCAAGCGGGTTTTTAAGTGCTCTGAAGGTATTTCGTTGTAAGCGGGTTTTTCAGTGCTCTGGAGTCATTTCGTTGCAAGCGGGTTTTTATGAACTCTGGAGTCATTTCATTGCAAGCGGGTTTTTACATACTTCTCAGACATTTCACTGGAAGCGGGTTTTTTAAGTGCTCTGGAGTCATTTCGTTGCAAGCGGGTTTTTAAGTACTCTGGAGTCATTTCGTTGCAAGCGGGTTTTTAAGTGCTCTGGAGTCATTTCGTTGCAAGCGGGTTTTTAAGTGCTCTGGAGTCATTTCGTTGCAAGCGGGTGTTTAAGTGCTCTGGAGTCATTTCGTTGCAAGCGGGTTTTTAAGTGCTCTGGAGTCATTTCGTTGCAAGCGGGTGTTTAAGTGCTCTGGAGTCATTTCGTTGCAAGCGGGTTTTTAAGTGCTCTGGAGTCATTTCGTTGCAAGCGGGTTTTTACATACTTCTCAGACATTTCACTGGAAGTGGGTTTTTTAAGTGCTCTGGAGTCATTTTGTTGCAAGCGGGTTTTTAAGTGCTCTGGAGTCATTTCGGTGCAAGCGGGTTTTTAAGTGTTCTGGACTCATTTCGTTGCAAGCGGGTTTTTACATACTTCTCAGACATTTCACTGGAAGTGGGTTTTTTAAGTGCTCTGGAGTCAGTTCGTTGCAAGCGGGTTTTTAAGTGTTCTGGACTCATTTCGTTGCAAGCGGGTTTTTACATACTTCTCAGACATTTCACTGGAAGTGGGTTTTTTAAGTGCTCTGGAGTCATTTCGTTGCAAGCGGGTTTTTAAGTGCTCTGGAGTCATTTCGTTGCAAGCGGGTTTTTAAGTGTTCTGGACTCATTTCGTTGCAAGCGGGTTTTTAAGTGCTCTGGAGTCATTTCGTTGCAAGCGGGTTTTTAAGTGCTCTGGAGTCATTTCGTTGCAAGCGGGTTTTTAAGTGCTCTGGAGTCATTTCGTTGCAAGCGGGTTTTTACATACTTCTCAGACATTTCACTGGAAGTGGGTTTTTTAGGTGCTCTGCAGTCATTTTGTTGCAAGCGGGTTTTTAAGTACTCTGGAGTCATTTCGTTGCAAGCGGGTTTTTAAGTGCTCTGGAGTCATTTCGTTGCAAGCGGGTTTTTAAGTGCTCTGGAGTCATTTCGTTGCACGCGGGTGTTTAAGTGCTCTGGAGTCATTTCGTTGCAAGCGGGTTTTTAAGTGCTCTGGAGTCATTTCGTTGCAAGCGGGTTTTTAAGTGTTCTGGACTCATTTCGTTGCAAGCGGGTTTTTAAGTGCTCTGGAGTCATTTCGTTGCAAGCGGGTTTTTAAGTGCTCTGGAGTCATTTCGTTGCAAGCGGGTTTTTAAGTGCTCTGGAGTCATTTCGTTGCAAGCGGGTTTTTAAGTGCTCTGGAGTCATTTCGTTGCAAGCGGGTTTTTAAGTGCTCTGGAGTCATTTCGTTGCAAGCGGGTTTTTAAGTGCTCTGGAGTCATTTCGTTGCAAGCGGGTTTTTACGTGCTCTTGAGTCATTTCATTGCAAGCAGGTTTTTACATACTTCTCAGACATTTCAGTGGAAGCGGGTTTTTTAAGTGCTCTGGAGTCATTTCGTTGCAAGCGGGTTTTTAAGTACTCTGGAGTCATTTCGTTGCAAGCGGGTTTTTAAGTGCTCTGGAGTCATTTCGTTGCAAGCGGGTTTTTAAGTGTTCTGGACTCATTTCGTTGCAAGCGGGTTTTTAAGTGCTCTGGAGTCATTTCGTTGCAAGCGGGTTTTTAAGTGCTCTGGAGTCATTTCGTTGCAAGCGGGTTTTTAAGTGCTCTGGAGTCATTTCGTTGCAAGCGGGTTTTTACGTGCTCTGGAGTCATTTCGTTGCAAGCGGGTTTTTAAGTGCTCTGGAGTCATTTCGTTGCAAGCGAGTTTTTAAGTGCTCTGGAGTCATTTCGTTGCAAGCGGGTTTTTAAGTGCTCCGGAGTCATTTCGTTGCAAGCGGGTTTTTAAGTGCTCTGGAGTCATTTCGTTGCAAGCGGGTTTTTACATACTTCTCAGACATTTCACTGGAAGTGGGTTTTTTAAGTGCTCTGGAGTCATTTTGTTGCAAGCGGGTTTTTAAGTGCTCTGGAGTCATTTCGTTGCAAGCGGGTTTTTAAGTGTTCTGGACTCATTTCGTTGCAAGCGTGTTTTTACATACTTCTCAGACATTTCACTGGAAGTGGGTTTTTTAAGTGCTCTGGAGTCATTTCGTTGCAAGCGGGTTTTTAAGTGTTCTGGACTCATTTCGTTGCAAGCGGGTTTGTACATACTTCTCAGACATTTCACTGGAAGTGGGTTTTTACTTGCTCTGGAGTCATTTCGTTGCAAGCGGGTTTTTAAGTGCTCTGGAGTCATTTCGTTGCAAGCGGGTTTTTAAGTGTTCTGGACTCATTTCGTTGCAAGCGGGTTTTTAAGTGCTCTGGAGTCATTTCGTTGCAAGCGGGTTTTTAAGTGCTCTGGAGTCATTTCGTTGCAAGCGGGTTTTTAAGTGCTCTGGAGTCATTTCGTTGCACGCGGGTGTTTAAGTACTCTGGAGTCATTTCGTTGCAAGCGGGTTTTTAAGTGCTCTGGAGTCATTTCGTTGCAAGCGGGTTTTTACATACTTCTCAGACATTTCACTGGAAGTGGGTTTTTTAAGTGCTCTGCAGTCATTTTGTTGCAAGCGGGTTTTTAAGTACTCTGGAGTCATTTCGTTGCAAGCGGGTTTTTAAGTGCTCTGGAGTCATTTCGTTGCAAGCGGGTTTTTAAGTGCTCTGGAGTCATTTCGTTGCACGCGGGTGTTTAAGTGCTCTGGAGTCATTTCGTTGCAAGCGGGTTTTTAAGTGCTCTGGAGTCATTTCGTTGCAAGCGGGTTTTTAAGTGTTCTGGACTCATTTCGTTGCAAGCGGGTTTTTAAGTGCTCTGGAGTCATTTCGTTGCAAGCGGGTTTTTAAGTGCTCTGGAGTCATTTCGTTGCAAGCGGGTTTTTAAGTGCTCTGGAGTCATTTCGTTGCAAGCGGGTTTTTAAGAGCTCTGGAGTCATTTCGTTGCAAGCGGGTTTTTAAGTGCTCTGGAGTCATTTCGTTGCAAGCGGGTTTTTACGTGCTCTGGAGTCATTTCATTGCAAGCAGGTTGTTACATACTTCTCAGACATTTCACTGGAAGCGGGTTTTTTAAGTGCTCTGGAGTCATTTCGTTGCAAGCGGGTTTTTAAGTACTCTGGAGTCATTTCGTTGCAAGCGGGTTTTTAAGTGCTCTGGAGTCATTTCGTTGCAAGCGGGTTTTTAAGTGTTCTGGACTCATTTCGTTGCAAGCGGGTTTTTAAGTGCTCCGGAGTCATTTCGTTGCAAGCGGGTTTTTAAGTGCTCTGGAGTCATTTCGTTGCAAGCGGGTTTTTAAGTGCTCTGGAGTCATTTCTTTGCATGCGGGTTTTTACGTGCTCCGGAGTCATTTCGTTGCAAGCGGGTTTTTAAGTGCTTTGAAGGCATTTCGTTGTAAGCGGGTTTTTATGTGCTCTGGAGTCATTTCGTTGCAAGCGGGTTTTTACGTGCTCTGGAGTCATTTCATTCCAAGCGGGTTTTTACATACTTCTCAGACATTTCACTGGAAGCGGGTTTTTTAAGTGCTCTGGAGTCATTTCGTTGCAAGCAGGTTTTTAAGTACTCTGGAGTCATTTCGTTGCAAGCGGGTTTTTAAGTGCTCTGGAGTCATTTCGTTGCAAGCGGGTTTTTAAGTGCTCTGGAGTCATTTCGTTGCAAGCGGGTGTTTAAGTGCTCTGGAGTCATTTCGTTGCAAGCGGGTTTTTAAGTGCTCTGGAGTCATTTCGTTGCAAGCGGGTTTTTAAGTGCTCTGGAGTCATTTCGTTGCAAGCGGGTGTTTAAGTGCTCTGGAGTCATTTCGTTGCAAGCGGGTTTTTAAGTGTTCTGGACTCATTTCGTTGCAAGCGGGTTTTTAAGTGCTCTGGAGTCATTTTGTTGCAAGCGGGTTTTTAAGTGCTCTGGAGTCATTTCGTTGCAAGCGGGTTTTTAAGTGCTCTGGAGTCATTTCGTTGCAAGCGGGTTTTTACATACTTCTCAGACATTTCACTGGAAGTGGGTTTTTTAAGTGCTCTGGAGTCATTTTGTTGCAAGCGGGTTTTTAAGTGCTCTGGAGTCATTTCGTTGCAAGCGGGTTTTTAAGTGTTCTGGACTCATTTCGTTGCAAGCGGGTTTTTACATACTTCTCAGACATTTCACTGGAAGTGGGTTTTTTAAGTGCTCTGGAGTCAGTTCGTTGCAAGCGGGTTTTTAAGTGTTCTGGACTCATTTCGTTGCAAGCGGGTTTTTACATACTTCTCAGACATTTCACTGGAAGTGGGTTTTTTAAGTGCTCTGGAGTCATTTCGTTGCAAGCGGGTTTTTAAGTGCTCTGGAGTCATTTCGTTGCAAGCGGGTTTTTAAGTGTTCTGGACTCATTTCGTTGCAAGCGGGTTTTTAAGTGCTCTGGAGTCATTTCGTTGCAAGCGGGTTTTTAAGTGCTCTGGAGTCATTTCGTTGCAAGCGGGTTTTTAAGTGCTCTGGAGTCATTTCGTTGCAAGCGAGTTTTTACATACTTCTCAGACATTTCACTGGAAGTGGGTTTTTTAGGTGCTCTGCAGTCATTTTGTTGCAAGCGGGTTTTTAAGTACTCTGGAGTCATTTCGTTGCAAGCGGGTTTTTAAGTGCTCTGGAGTCTTTTCGTTGCAAGCGGGTTTTTAAGTGCTCTGGAGTCATTTCGTTGCACGCGGGTGTTTAAGTGCTCTGGAGTCATTTCGTTGCAAGCGGGTTTTTAAGTGCTCTGGAGTCATTTCGTTGCAAGCGGGTTTTTAAGTGTTCTGGACTCATTTCGTTGCAAGCGGGTTTGTAAGTGCTCTGGAGTCATTTCGTTGCAAGCGGGTTTTTAAGTGCTCTGGAGTCATTTCGTTGCAAGCGGGTTTTTAAGTGCTCTGGAGTCATTTCGTTGCAAGCGGGTTTTTAAGTGCTCTGGAGTCATTTCGTTGCAAGCGGGTTTTTAAGTGCTCTGGAGTCATTTCGTTGCAAGCGGGTTTTTAAGTGCTCTGGAGTCATTTCGTTGCAAGCGGGTTTTTAAGTGCTCCGGAGTCATTTCGTTGCAAGCGGGTTTTTAAGTGCTCTGGAGTCATTTCGTTGCAAGCGGGTTTTTAAGTGCTCTGGAGTCATTTCTTTGCATGCGGGTTTTTACGTGCTCCGGAGTCATTTCGTTGCAAGCGGGTTTTTAAGTGCTTTGAAGGCATTTCGTTGTAAGCGGGTTTTTATGTGCTCTGGAGTCATTTCGTTGCAAGCGGGTTTTTACGTGCTCTGGAGTCATTTCATTCCAAGCGGGTTTTTACATACTTCTCAGACATTTCACTGGAAGCGGGTTTTTTAAGTGCTCTGGAGTCATTTCGTTGCAAGCAGGTTTTTAAGTACTCTGGAGTCATTTCGTTGCAAGCGGGTTTTTAAGTGCTCTGGAGTCATTTCGTTGCAAGCGGGTTTTTAAGTGCTCTGGAGTCATTTCGTTGCAAGCGGGTGTTTAAGTGCTCTGGAGTCATTTCGTTGCAAGCGGGTTTTTAAGTGCTCTGGAGTCATTTCGTTGCAAGCGGGTTTTTAAGTGCTCTGGAGTCATTTCGTTGCAAGCGGGTGTTTAAGTGCTCTGGAGTCATTTCGTTGCAAGCGGGTGTTTAAGTGTTCTGGACTCATTTCGTTGCAAGCGGGTTTTTAAGTGCTCTGGAGTCATTTTGTTGCAAGCGGGTTTTTAAGTGCTCTGGAGTCATTTCGTTGCAAGCGGGTTTTTAAGTGCTCTGGAGTCATTTCGTTGCAAGCGGGTTTTTACATACTTCTCAGACATTTCACTGGAAGTGGGTTTTTTAAGTGCTCTGGAGTCATTTTGTTGCAAGCGGGTTTTTAAGTGCTCTGGAGTCATTTCGTTGCAAGCGGGTTTTTAAGTGTTCTGGACTCATTTCGTTGCAAGCGGGTTTTTACATACTTCTCAGACATTTCACTGGAAGTGGGTTTTTTAAGTGCTCTGGAGTCAGTTCGTTGCAAGCGGGTTTTTAAGTGTTCTGGACTCATTTCGTTGCAAGCGGGTTTTTACATACTTCTCAGACATTTCACTGGAAGTGGGTTTTTTAAGTGCTCTGGAGTCATTTCGTTGCAAGCGGGTTTTTAAGTGCTCTGGAGTCATTTCGTTGCAAGCGGGTTTTTAAGTGTTCTGGACTCATTTCGTTGCAAGCGGGTTTTTAAGTGCTCTGGAGTCATTTCGTTGCAAGCGGGTTTTTAAGTGCTCTGGAGTCATTTCGTTGCAAGCGGGTTTTTAAGTGCTCTGGAGTCATTTCGTTGCAAGCGGGTTTTTACATACTTCTCAGACATTTCACTGGAAGTGGGTTTTTTAGGTGCTCTGCAGTCATTTTGTTGCAAGCGGGTTTTTAAGTACTCTGGAGTCATTTCGTTGCAAGCGGGTTTTTAAGTGCTCTGGAGTCATTTCGTTGCAAGCGGGTTTTTAAGTGCTCTGGAGTCATTTCGTTGCACGCGGGTGTTTAAGTGCTCTGGAGTCATTTCGTTGCAAGCGGGTTTTTAAGTGCTCTGGAGTCATTTCGTTGCAAGCGGGTTTTTAAGTGTTCTGGACTCATTTCGTTGCAAGCGGGTTTTTAAGTGCTCTGGAGTCATTTCGTTGCAAGCGGGTTTTTAAGTGCTCTGGAGTCATTTCGTTGCAAGCGGGTTTTTAAGTGCTCTGGAGTCATTTCGTTGCAAGCGGGTTTTTAAGTGCTCTGGAGTCATTTCGTTGCAAGCGGGTTTTTAAGTGCTCTGGAGTCATTTCGTTGCAAGCGGGTTTTTAAGTGCTCTGGAGTCATTTCGTTGCAAGCGGGTTTTTACGTGCTCTTGAGTCATTTCATTGCAAGCAGGTTTTTACATACTTCTCAGACATTTCAGTGGAAGCGGGTTTTTTAAGTGCTCTGGAGTCATTTCGTTGCAAGCGGGTTTTTAAGTACTCTGGAGTCATTTCGTTGCAAGCGGGTTTTTAAGTGCTCTGGAGTCATTTCGTTGCAAGCGGGTTTTTAAGTGTTCTGGACTCATTTCGTTGCAAGCGGGTTTTTAAGTGCTCTGGAGTCATTTCGTTGCAAGCGGGTTTTTAAGTGCTCTGGAGTCATTTCGTTGCAAGCGGGTTTTAAGTGCTCTGGAGTCATTTCGTTGCAAGCGGGTTTTTACGTGCTCTGGAGTCATTTCGTTGCAAGCGGGTTTTTAAGTGCTCTGGAGTCATTTCGTTGCAAGCGGGTTTTTAAGTGCTCTGGAGTCATTTCGTTGCAAGCGGGTTTTTAAGTGCTCCGGAGTCATTTCGTTGCAAACGGGTTTTTAAGTGCTCTGGAGTCATTTCGTTGCAAGCGGGTTTTTACATACTTCTCAGACATTTCACTGGAAGTGGGTTTTTTAAGTGCTCTGGAGTCATTTTGTTGCAAGCGGGTTTTTAAGTGCTCTGGAGTCATTTCGTTGCAAGCGGGTTTTTAAGTGTTCTGGACTCATTTCGTTGCAAGCGTGTTTTTACATACTTCTCAGACATTTCACTGGAAGTGGGTTTTTTAAGTGCTCTGGAGTCATTTCGTTGCAAGCGGGTTTTTAAGTGTTCTGGACACATTTCGTTGCAAGCGGGTTTGTACATACTTCTCAGACATTTCACTGGAAGTGGGTTTTTTAAGTACTCTGGAGTCATTTCGTTGCAAGCGGGTTTTTAAGTGCTCTGGAGTCATTTCGTTGCAAGCGGGTTTTTAAGTGTTCTGGACTCATTTCGTTGCAAGCGGGTTTTTAAGTGCTCTGGAGTCATTTCGTTGCAAGCGGGTTTTTAAGTGCTCTGGAGTCATTTCGTTGCAAGCGGGTTTTTAAGTGCTCTGGAGTCATTTCGTTGCACGCGGGTGTTTAAGTGCTTTGGAGTCATTTCGTTGCGAGCGGGTTTTTAAGTGCTCTGGAGTCATTTCGTTGCAAGCGGGTTTTTACATACTTCTCAGACATTTCACTGGAAGTGGGTTTTTTAAGTGCTCTGCAGTCATTTTGTTGCAAGCGGGTTTTTAAGTACTCTGGAGTCATTTCGTTGCAAGCGGGTTTTTAAGTGCTCTGGAGTCATTTCGTTGCAAGCGGGTTTTTAAGTGCTCTGGAGTCATTTCGTTGCACGCGGGTGTTTAAGTGCTCTGGAGTCATTTCGTTGCAAGCGGGTTTTTAAGGGCTCTGGAATCATTTCGTTGCAAGCGGGTTTTTAAGTGTTCTGGACTCATTTCGTTGCAAGCGGGTTTTTAAGTGCTCTGGAGTCATTTCGTTGCAAGCGGGTTTTTAAGTGCTCTGGAGTCATTTCGTTGCAAGCGGGTTTTTAAGTGCTCTGGAGTCATTTCGTTGCAAGCGGGTTTTTAAGTGCTCTGGAGTCATTTCGTTGCAAGCGGGTTTTTAAGTGCTCTGGAGTCATTTCGTTGCAAGCGGGTTTTTAAGTGCTCTGGACTCATTTCGTTGCAAGCGGGTTTTTACGTGCTCTGGAGTCATTTCATTGCAAGCAGGTTTTTACATACTTCTCAGACATTTCACTGGAAGCGGGTTTTTTAAGTGCTCTGGAGTCATTTCGTTGCAAGCAGGTTTTTAAGTACTCTGGAGTCATTTCGTTGCAAGCGGGTTTTTAAGTGCTCTGGAGTCATTTCTTTGCATGCGGGTTTTTACGTGCTCCGGAGTCATTTCGTTGCAAGCGGGTTTTTAAGTGCTTTGAAGGCATTTCGTTGTAAGCGGGTTTTTATGTGCTCTGGAGTCATTTCGTTGCAAGCGGGTTTTTACGTGCTCTGGAGTCATTTCATTCCAAGCGGGTTTTTACATACTTCTCAGACATTTCACTGGAAGCGGGTTTTTTAAGTGCTCTGGAGTCATTTCGTTGCAAGCAGGTTTTTAAGTACTCTGGAGTCATTTCGTTGCAAGCGGGTTTTTAAGTGCTCTGGAGTCATTTCGTTGCAAGCGGGTTTTTAAGTGCTCTGGAGTCATTTCGTTGCAAGCGGGTGTTTAAGTGCTCTGGAGTCATTTCGTTGCAAGCGGGTTTTTAAGTGCTCTGGAGTCATTTCGTTGCAAGCGGGTTTTTAAGTGCTCTGGAGTCATTTCGTTGCAAGCGGGTGTTTAAGTGCTCTGGAGTCATTTCGTTGCAAGCGGGTTTTTAAGTGTTCTGGACTCATTTCGTTGCAAGCGGGTTTTTAAGTGCTCTGGAGTCATTTCGTTGCAAGCGGGTTTTTAAGTGCTCTGGAGTCATTTCGTTGCAAGCGGGTTTTTACATACTTCTCAGACATTTCACTGGAAGTGGGTTTTTTAGGTGCTCTGCAGTCATTTTGTTGCAAGCGGGTTTTTAAGTACTCTGGAGTCATTTCGTTGCAAGCGGGTTTTTAAGTGCTCTGGAGTCATTTCGTTGCAAGCGGGTTTTTAAGTGCTCTGGAGTCATTTCGTTGCAAGCGGGTTTTTACATACTTCTCAGACATTTCACTGGAAGTGGGTTTTTTAGGTGCTCTGCAGTCATTTTGTTGCAAGCGGGTTTTTAAGTACTCTGGAGTCATTTCGTTGCAAGCGGGTTTTTAAGTGCTCTGGAGTCATTTCGTTGCAAGCGGGTTTTTAAGTGCTCTGGAGTCATTTCGTTGCACGCGGGTGTTTAAGTGCTCTGGAGTCATTTCGTTGCAAGCGGGTTTTTAAGTGCTCTGGAGTCATTTCGTTGCAAGCGGGTTTTTAAGTGTTCTGGACTCATTTCGTTGCAAGCGGGTTTTTAAGTGCTGTGGAGTCATTTCGTTGCAAGCGGGTTTTTAAGTGCTCTGGAGTCATTTCGTTGCAAGCGGGTTTTTACATACTTCTCAGACATTTCACTGGAAGTGGGTTTTTTAGGTGCTCTGCAGTCATTTTGTTGCAAGCGGGTTTTTAAGTACTCTGGAGTCATTTCGTTGCAAGCGGGTTTTTAAGTGCTCTGGAGTCATTTCGTTGCAAGCGGGTTTTTAAGTGCTCTGGAGTCATTTCGTTGCACGCGGGTGTTTAAGTGCTCTGGAGTCATTTCGTTGCAAGCGGGTTTTTAAGTGCTCTGGAGTCATTTCGTTGCAAGCGGGTTTTTAAGTGTTCTGGACTCATTTCGTTGCAAGCGGGTTTTTAAGTGCTCTGGAGTCATTTCGTTGCAAGCGGGTTTTTAAGTGCTCTGGAGTCATTTCGTTGCAAGCGGGTTTTTAAGTGCTCTGGAGTCATTTCGTTGCAAGCGGGTTTTTAAGTGCTCTGGAGTCATTTCGTTGCAAGCGGGTTTTTAAGTGCTCTGGAGTCATTTCGTTGCAAGCGGGTTTTTAAGTGCTCTGGAGTCATTTCGTTGCAAGCGGGTTTTTACGTGCTCTTGAGTCATTTCATTGCAAGCAGGTTTTTACATACTTCTCAGACATTTCAGTGGAAGCGGGTTTTTTAAGTGCTCTGGAGTCATTTCGTTGCAAGCGGGTTTTTAAGTACTCTGGAGTCATTTCGTTGCAAGCGGGTTTTTAAGTGCTCTGGAGTCATTTCGTTGCAAGCGGGTTTTTAAGTGTTCTGGACTCATTTCGTTGCAAGCGGGTTTTTAAGTGCTCTGGAGTCATTTCGTTGCAAGCGGGTTTTTAAGTGCTCTGGAGTCATTTCGTTGCAAGCGGGTTTTTAAGTGCTCTGGAGTCATTTCGTTGCAAGCGGGTTTTTACGTGCTCTGGAGTCATTTCGTTGCAAGCGGGTTTTTAAGTGCTCTGGAGTCATTTCGTTGCAAGCGGGTTTTTAAGTGCTCTGGAGTCATTTCGTTGCAAGCGGGTTTTTAAGTGCTCCGGAGTCATTTCGTTGCAAACGGGTTTTTAAGTGCTCTGGAGTCATTTCGTTGCAAGCGGGTTTTTACATACTTCTCAGACATTTCACTGGAAGTGGGTTTTTTAAGTGCTCTGGAGTCATTTTGTTGCAAGCGGGTTTTTAAGTGCTCTGGAGTCATTTCGTTGCAAGCGGGTTTTTAAGTGTTCTGGACTCATTTCGTTGCAAGCGTGTTTTTACATACTTCTCAGACATTTCACTGGAAGTGGGTTTTTTAAGTGCTCTGGAGTCATTTCGTTGCAAGCGGGTTTTTAAGTGTTCTGGACTCATTTCGTTGCAAGCGGGTTTGTACATACTTCTCAGACATTTCACTGGAAGTGGGTTTTTTAAGTACTCTGGAGTCATTTCGTTGCAAGCGGGTTTTTAAGTGCTCTGGAGTCATTTCGTTGCAAGCGGGTTTTTAAGTGTTCTGGACTCATTTCGTTGCAAGCGGGTTTTTAAGTGCTCTGGAGTCATTTCGTTGCAAGCGGGTTTTTAAGTGCTCTGGAGTCATTTCGTTGCAAGCGGGTTTTTAAGTGCTCTGGAGTCATTTCGTTGCACGCGGGTGTTTAAGTGCTTTGGAGTCATTTCGTTGCAAGCGGGTTTTTAAGTGCTCTGGAGTCATTTCGTTGCAAGCGGGTTTTTACATACTTCTCAGACATTTCACTGGAAGTGGGTTTTTTAAGTGCTCTGCAGTCATTTTGTTGCAAGCGGGTTTTTAAGTACTCTGGAGTCATTTCGTTGCAAGCGGGTTTTTAAGTGCTCTGGAGTCATTTCGTTGCAAGCGGGTTTTTAAGTGCTCTGGAGTCATTTCGTTGCACGCGGGTGTTTAAGTGCTCTGGAGTCATTTCGTTGCAAGCGGGTTTTTAAGGGCTCTGGAATCATTTCGTTGCAAGCGGGTTTTTAAGTGTTCTGGACTCATTTCGTTGCAAGCGGGTTTTTAAGTGCTCTGGAGTCATTTCGTTGCAAGCGGGTTTTTAAGTGCTCTGGAGTCATTTCGTTGCAAGCGGGTTTTTAAGTGCTCTGGAGTCATTTCGTTGCAAGCGGGTTTTTAAGTGCTCTGGAGTCATTTCGTTGCAAGCGGGTTTTTAAGTGCTCTGGAGTCATTTCGTTGCAAGCGGGTTTTTAAGTGCTCTGGACTCATTTCGTTGCAAGCGGGTTTTTACGTGCTCTGGAGTCATTTCATTGCAAGCAGGTTTTTACATACTTCTCAGACATTTCACTGGAAGCGGGTTTTTTAAGTGCTCTGGAGTCATTTCGTTGCAAGCAGGTTTTTAAGTACTCTGGAGTCATTTCGTTGCAAGCGGGTTTTTAAGTGCTCTGGAGTCATTTCTTTGCATGCGGGTTTTTACGTGCTCCGGAGTCATTTCGTTGCAAGCGGGTTTTTAAGTGCTTTGAAGGCATTTCGTTGTAAGCGGGTTTTTATGTGCTCTGGAGTCATTTCGTTGCAAGCGGGTTTTTACGTGCTCTGGAGTCATTTCATTCCAAGCGGGTTTTTACATACTTCTCAGACATTTCACTGGAAGCGGGTTTTTTAAGTGCTCTGGAGTCATTTCGTTGCAAGCAGGTTTTTAAGTACTCTGGAGTCATTTCGTTGCAAGCGGGTTTTTAAGTGCTCTGGAGTCATTTCGTTGCAAGCGGGTTTTTAAGTGCTCTGGAGTCATTTCGTTGCAAGCGGGTGTTTAAGTGCTCTGGAGTCATTTCGTTGCAAGCGGGTTTTTAAGTGCTCTGGAGTCATTTCGTTGCAAGCGGGTTTTTAAGTGCTCTGGAGTCATTTCGTTGCAAGCGGGTGTTTAAGTGCTCTGGAGTCATTTCGTTGCAAGCGGGTTTTTAAGTGTTCTGGACTCATTTCGTTGCAAGCGGGTTTTTAAGTGCTCTGGAGTCATTTCGTTGCAAGCGGGTTTTTAAGTGCTCTGGAGTCATTTCGTTGCAAGCGGGTTTTTACATACTTCTCAGACATTTCACTGGAAGTGGGTTTTTTAGGTGCTCTGCAGTCATTTTGTTGCAAGCGGGTTTTTAAGTACTCTGGAGTCATTTCGTTGCAAGCGGGTTTTTAAGTGCTCTGGAGTCATTTCGTTGCAAGCGGGTTTTTAAGTGCTCTGGAGTCATTTCGTTGCAAGCGGGTTTTTACATACTTCTCAGACATTTCACTGGAAGTGGGTTTTTTAGGTGCTCTGCAGTCATTTTGTTGCAAGCGGGTTTTTAAGTACTCTGGAGTCATTTCGTTGCAAGCGGGTTTTTAAGTGCTCTGGAGTCATTTCGTTGCAAGCGGGTTTTTAAGTGCTCTGGAGTCATTTCGTTGCACGCGGGTGTTTAAGTGCTCTGGAGTCATTTCGTTGCAAGCGGGTTTTTAATTGCTCTGGAGTCATTTCGTTGCAAGCGGGTTTTTAAGTGTTCTGGACTCATTTCGTTGCAAGCGGGTTTTTAAGTGCTGTGGAGTCATTTCGTTGCAAGCGGGTTTTTAAGTGCTCTGGAGTCATTTCGTTGCAAGCGGGTTTTTAAGTGCTCTGGAGTCATTTCGTTGCAAGCGGGTTTTTAAGTGCTCTGGAGTCATTTCGTTGCAAGCGGGTTTTTAAGTGCTCTGGAGTCATTTCGTTGCAGGCGGGTTTTTAAGTGCTCTGGAGTCATTTCGTTGCCAGCGGGTTTTTACGTGCTCTTGAGTCATTTCATTGCAAGCAGGTTTTTACATACTTCTCAGACATTTCAGTGGAAGCGGGTTTTTTAAGTGCTCTGGAGTCATTTCGTTGCAAGCGGGTTTTTAAGTACTCTGGAGTCATTTCGTTGCAAGCGGGTTTTTAAGTGCTCTGGAGTCATTTCGTTGCAAGCGGGTTTTTAAGTGTTCTGGACTCATTTCGTTGCAAGCGGGTTTTTAAGTGCTCTGGAGTCATTTCGTTGCAAGCGGGTTTTTAAGTGCTCTGGAGTCATTTCGTTGCAAGCGGGTTTTTAAGTGCTCTGGAGTCATTTCGTTGCAAGCGGGTTTTTACGTGCTCTGGAGTCATTTCGTTGCAAGCGGGTTTTTAAGTGCTCTGGAGTCATTTCGTTGCAAGCGGGTTTTTAAGTGCTCTGGAGTCATTTCGTTGCAAGCGGGTTTTTAAGTGCTCCGGAGTCATTTCGTTGCAAGCGGGTTTTTAAGTGCTCTGGAGTCATTTCGTTGCAAGCGGGTTTTTACATACTTCTCAGACATTTCACTGGAAGTGGGTTTTTTAAGTGCTCTGGAGTCATTTTGTTGCAAGCGGGTTTTTAAGTGCTCTGGAGTCATTTCGTTGCAAGCGGGTTTTTAAGTGCTCTGGAGTCATTTCGTTGCAAGCGTGTTTTTACATACTTCTCAGACATTTCACTGGAAGTGGGTTTTTTAAGTGCTCTGGAGTCATTTCGTTGCAAGCGGGTTTTTAAGTGTTCTGGACTCATTTCGTTGCAAGCGGGTTTGTACATACTTCTCAGACATTTCACTGGAAGTGGGTTTTTTAAGTGCTCTGGAGTCATTTCGTTGCAAGCGGGTTTTTAAGTGCTCTGGAGTCATTTCGTTGCAAGCGGGTTTTTAAGTGTTCTGGACTCATTTCGTTGCAAGCGGGTTTTTAAGTGCTCTGGAGTCATTTCGTTGCAAGCGGGTTTTTAAGTGCTCTGGAGTCATTTCGTTGCAAGCGGGTTTTTAAGTGCTCTGGAGTCATTTCGTTGCACGCGGGTGTTTAAGTGCTATGGAGTCATTTCGTTGCAAGCGGGTTTTTAAGTGCTCTGGAGTCATTTCGTTGCAAGCGGGTTTTTACATACTTCTCAGACATTTCACTGGAAGTGGGTTTTTTAAGTGCTCTGCAGTCATTTTGTTGCAAGCGGGTTTTTAAGTACTCTGGAGTCATTTCGTTGCAAGCGGGTTTTTAAGTGCTCTGGAGTCATTTCGTTGCAAGCGGGTTTTTAAGTGCTCTGGAGTCATTTCGTTGCACGCGGGTGTTTAAGTGCTCTGGAGTCATTTCGTTGCAAGCGGGTTTTTAAGTGCTCTGGAGTCATTTCGTTGCAAGCGGGTTTTTAAGTGTTCTGGACTCATTTCGTTGCAAGCGGGTTTTTAAGTGCTCTGGAGTCATTTCGTTGCAAGCGGGTTTTTAAGTGCTCTGGAGTCATTTCGTTGCAAGCGGGTTTTTAAGTGCTCTGGAGTCATTTCGTTGCAAGCGGGTTTTTAAGTGCTCTGGAGTCATTTCGTTGCAAGCGGGTTTTTAAGTGCTCTGGAGTCATTTCGTTGCAAGCGGGTTTTTAAGTGCTCTGGACTCATTTCGTTGCAAGCGGGTTTTTACGTGCTCTGGAGTCATTTCATTGCAAGCAGGTTTTTACATACTTCTCAGACATTTCACTGGAAGCGGGTTTTTTAATGCTCTGGAGTCATTTCGTTGCAAGCGGGTTTTTAAGTACTCTGGAGTCATTTCGTTGCAAGCGGGTTTTTAAGTGCTCTGGAGTCATTTCGTTGCAAGCGGGTTTTTAAGTGTTCTGGACTCATTTCGTTGCAAGCGGGTTTTTAAGTGCTCCGGAGTCATTTCGTTGCAAGCGGGTTTTTAAGTGCTCTGGAGTCATTTCGTTGCAAGCGGGTTTTTAAGTGCTCTGGAGTCATTTCTTTGCATGCGGGTTTTTACGTGCTCCGGAGTCATTTCGTTGCAAGCGGGTTTTTAAGTGCTTTGAAGGCATTTCGTTGTAAGCGGGTTTTTATGTGCTCTGGAGTCATTTCGTTGCAAGCGGGTTTTTACGTGCTCTGGAGTCATTTCATTCCAAGCGGGTTTTTACATACTTCTCAGACATTTCACTGGAAGCGGGTTTTTTAAGTGCTCTGGAGTCATTTCGTTGCAAGCAGGTTTTTAAGTACTCTGGAGTCATTTCGTTGCAAGCGGGTTTTTAAGTGCTCTGGAGTCATTTCGTTGCAAGCGGGTTTTTAAGTGCTCTGGAGTCATTTCGTTGCAAGCGGGTGTTTAAGTGCTCTGGAGTCATTTCGTTGCAAGCGGGTTTTTAAGTGCTCTGGAGTCATTTCGTTGCAAGCGGGTTTTTAAGTGCTCTGGAGTCATTTCGTTGCAAGCGGGTGTTTAAGTGCTCTGGAGTCATTTCGTTGCAAGCGGGTTTTTAAGTCCTCTGGAGTCATTTCGTTGCAAGCGGGTTTTTAAGTGCTCTGGAGTCATTTCGTTGCAAGCGGGTGTTTAAGTGCTCTGGAGTCATTTCGTTGCAAGCGGGTTTTTAAGTGCTCTGGAGTCATTTCGTTGCAAGCGGGTTTTTAAGTGCTCTGGAGTCATTTCGTTGCAAGCGGGTGTTTAAGTGCTCTGGAGTCATTTCGTTGCAAGCGGGTTTTTAAGTGCTCTGGTGTCATTTCGTTGCAAGCGGGTTTTTACGTGCTCTGGAGTCATTTCATTGCAAACGGGTTTTTACATACTTCTCAGACATTTCACTGGAAGTGGGTTTTTTAAGTGCTCTGGAGTCATTTTGTTGCAAGCGGGTTTTTAAGTGCTCTGGAGTCATTTCGTTGCAAGCGGGTTTTTAAGTGCTCTGGAGTCATTTCGTTGCAAGCGGGTTTTTACATACTTCTCAGACATTTCACTGGAAGTGGGTTTTTTAAGTGCTCTGGAGTCATTTTGTTGCAAGCGGGTTTTTAAGTGCTCTGGAGTCATTTCGTTGCAAGCGGGTTTTTAAGTGTTCTGGACTCATTTCGTTGCAAGCGGGTTTTTACATACTTCTCAGACATTTCACTGGAAGTGGGTTTTTTAAGTGCTCTGGAGTCAGTTCGTTGCAAGCGGGTTTTTAAGTGTTCTGGACTCATTTCGTTGCAAGCGGGTTTTTACATACTTCTCAGACATTTCACTGGAAGTGGGTTTTTTAAGTGCTCTGGAGTCATTTCGTTGCAAGCGGGTTTTTAAGTGCTCTGGAGTCATTTCGTTGCAAGCGGGTTTTTAAGTGTTCTGTACTCATTTCGTTGCAAGCGGGTTTTTAAGTGCTCTGGAGTCATTTCGTTGCAAGCGGGTTTTTAAGTGCTCTGGAGTCATTTCGTTGCAAGCGGGTTTTTAAGTGCTCTGGAGTCATTTCGTTGCAAGCGGGTTTTTACATACTTCTCAGACATTTCACTGGAAGTGGGTTTTTTAGGTGCTCTGCAGTCATTTTGTTGCAAGCGGGTTTTTAAGTACTCTGGAGTCATTTCGTTGCAAGCGGGTTTTTAAGTGCTCTGGAGTCATTTCGTTGCAAGCGGGTTTTTAAGTGCTCTGGAGTCATTTCGTTGCACGCGGGTGTTTAAGTGCTCTGGAGTCATTTCGTTGCAAGCGGGTTTTTAAGTGCTCTGGAGTCATTTCGTTGCAAGCGGGTTTTTAAGTGTTCTGGACTCATTTCGTTGCAAGCGGGTTTTTAAGTGCTCTGGAGTCATTTCGTTGCAAGCGGGTTTTTAAGTGCTCTGGAGTCATTTCGTTGCAAGCGTGTTTTTACATACTTCTCAGACATTTCACTGGAAGTGGGTTTTTTAAGTGCTCTGGAGTCATTTCGTTGCAAGCGGGTTTTTAAGTGTTCTGGACTCATTTCGTTGCAAGCGGGTTTGTACATACTTCTCAGACATTTCACTGGAAGTGGGTTTTTTAAGTGCTCTGGAGTCATTTCGTTGCAAGCGGGTTTTTAAGTGCTCTGGAGTCATTTCGTTGCAAGCGGGTTTTTAAGTGTTCTGGACTCATTTCGTTGCAAGCGGGTTTTTAAGTGCTCTGGAGTCATTTCGTTGCAAGCGGGTTTTTAAGTGCTCTGGAGTCATTTCGTTGCAAGCGGGTTTTTAAGTGCTCTGGAGTCATTTCGTTGCACGCGGGTGTTTAAGTGCTATGGAGTCATTTCGTTGCAAGCGGGTTTTTAAGTGCTCTGGAGTCATTTCGTTGCAAGCGGGTTTTTACATACTTCTCAGACATTTCACTGGAAGTGGGTTTTTTAAGTGCTCTGCAGTCATTTTGTTGCAAGCGGGTTTTTAAGTACTCTGGAGTCATTTCGTTGCAAGCGGGTTTTTAAGTGCTCTGGAGTCATTTCGTTGCAAGCGGGTTTTTAAGTGCTCTGGAGTCATTTCGTTGCACGCGGGTGTTTAAGTGCTCTGGAGTCATTTCGTTGCAAGCGGGTTTTTAAGTGCTCTGGAGTCATTTCGTTGCAAGCGGGTTTTTAAGTGTTCTGGACTCATTTCGTTGCAAGCGGGTTTTTAAGTGCTCTGGAGTCATTTCGTTGCAAGCGGGTTTTTAAGTGCTCTGGAGTCATTTCGTTGCAAGCGGGTTTTTAAGTGCTCTGGAGTCATTTCGTTGCAAGCGGGTTTTTAAGTGCTCTGGAGTCATTTCGTTGCAAGCGGGTTTTTAAGTGCTCTGGAGTCATTTCGTTGCAAGCGGGTTTTTAAGTGCTCTGGACTCATTTCGTTGCAAGCGGGTTTTTACGTGCTCTGGAGTCATTTCATTGCAAGCAGGTTTTTACATACTTCTCAGACATTTCACTGGAAGCGGGTTTTTTAAGTGCTCTGGAGTCATTTCGTTGCAAGCGGGTTTTTAAGTACTCTGGAGTCATTTCGTTGCAAGCGGGTTTTTAAGTGCTCTGGAGTCATTTCGTTGCAAGCGGGTTTTTAAGTGTTCTGGACTCATTTCGTTGCAAGCGGGTTTTTAAGTGCTCCGGAGTCATTTCGTTGCAAGCGGGTTTTTAAGTGCTCTGGAGTCATTTCGTTGCAAGCGGGTTTTTAAGTGCTCTGGAGTCATTTCTTTGCATGCGGGTTTTTACGTGCTCCGGAGTCATTTCGTTGCAAGCGGGTTTTTAAGTGCTTTGAAGGCATTTCGTTGTAAGCGGGTTTTTATGTGCTCTGGAGTCATTTCGTTGCAAGCGGGTTTTTACGTGCTCTGGAGTCATTTCATTCCAAGCGGGTTTTTACATACTTCTCAGACATTTCACTGGAAGCGGGTTTTTTAAGTGCTCTGGAGTCATTTCGTTGCAAGCAGGTTTTTAAGTACTCTGGAGTCATTTCGTTGCAAGCGGGTTTTTAAGTGCTCTGGAGTCATTTCGTTGCAAGCGGGTTTTTAAGTGCTCTGGAGTCATTTCGTTGCAAGCGGGTGTTTAAGTGCTCTGGAGTCATTTCGTTGCAAGCGGGTTTTTAAGTGCTCTGGAGTCATTTCGTTGCAAGCGGGTTTTTAAGTGCTCTGGAGTCATTTCGTTGCAAGCGGGTGTTTAAGTGCTCTGGAGTCATTTCGTTGCAAGCGGGTTTTTAAGTCCTCTGGAGTCATTTCGTTGCAAGCGGGTTTTTAAGTGCTCTGGAGTCATTTCGTTGCAAGCGGGTGTTTAAGTGCTCTGGAGTCATTTCGTTGCAAGCGGGTTTTTAAGTGCTCTGGAGTCATTTCGTTGCAAGCGGGTTTTTAAGTGCTCTGGAGTCATTTCGTTGCAAGCGGGTGTTTAAGTGCTCTGGAGTCATTTCGTTGCAAGCGGGTTTTTAAGTGCTCTGGTGTCATTTCGTTGCAAGCGGGTTTTTACGTGCTCTGGAGTCATTTCATTGCAAACGGGTTTTTACATACTTCTCAGACATTTCACTGGAAGTGGGTTTTTTAAGTGCTCTGGAGTCATTTTGTTGCAAGCGGGTTTTTAAGTGCTCTGGAGTCATTTCGTTGCAAGCGGGTTTTTAAGTGCTCTGGAGTCATTTCGTTGCAAGCGGGTTTTTACATACTTCTCAGACATTTCACTGGAAGTGGGTTTTTTAAGTGCTCTGGAGTCATTTTGTTGCAAGCGGGTTTTTAAGTGCTCTGGAGTCATTTCGTTGCAAGCGGGTTTTTAAGTGTTCTGGACTCATTTCGTTGCAAGCGGGTTTTTACATACTTCTCAGACATTTCACTGGAAGTGGGTTTTTTAAGTGCTCTGGAGTCAGTTCGTTGCAAGCGGGTTTTTAAGTGTTCTGGACTCATTTCGTTGCAAGCGGGTTTTTACATACTTCTCAGACATTTCACTGGAAGTGGGTTTTTTAAGTGCTCTGGAGTCATTTCGTTGCAAGCGGGTTTTTAAGTGCTCTGGAGTCATTTCGTTGCAAGCGGGTTTTTAAGTGTTCTGTACTCATTTCGTTGCAAGCGGGTTTTTAAGTGCTCTGGAGTCATTTCGTTGCAAGCGGGTTTTTAAGTGCTCTGGAGTCATTTCGTTGCAAGCGGGTTTTTAAGTGCTCTGGAGTCATTTCGTTGCAAGCGGGTTTTTACATACTTCTCAGACATTTCACTGGAAGTGGGTTTTTTAGGTGCTCTGCAGTCATTTTGTTGCAAGCGGGTTTTTAAGTACTCTGGAGTCATTTCGTTGCAAGCGGGTTTTTAAGTGCTCTGGAGTCATTTCGTTGCAAGCGGGTTTTTAAGTGCTCTGGAGTCATTTCGTTGCACGCGGGTGTTTAAGTGCTCTGGAGTCATTTCGTTGCAAGCGGGTTTTTAAGTGCTCTGGAGTCATTTCGTTGCAAGCGGGTTTTTAAGTGTTCTGGACTCATTTCGTTGCAAGCGGGTTTTTAAGTGCTCTGGAGTCATTTCGTTGCAAGCGGGTTTTTAAGTGCTCTGGAGTCATTTCGTTGCAAGCGGGTTTTTACATACTTCTCAGACATTTCACTGGAAGTGGGTTTTTTAAGTGCTCTGGAGTCATTTTGTTGCAAGCGGGTTTTTAAGTGCTCTGGAGTCATTTCGTTGCAAGCGGGTTTTTAAGTGTTCTGGACTCATTTCGTTGCAAGCGTGTTTTTACATACTTCTCAGACATTTCACTGGAAGTGGGTTTTTTAAGTGCTCTGGAGTCATTTCGTTGCAAGCGGGTTTTTAAGTGTTCTGGACTCATTTCGTTGCAAGCGGGTTTTTACATACTTCTCAGACATTTCACTGGAAGTGGGTTTTTTAAGTGCTCTGGAGTCATTTCGTTGCAAGCGGGTTTTTAAGTGCTCTGGAGTCATTTCGTTGCAAGCGGGTTTTTAAGTGTTCTGGACTCATTTCGTTGCAAGCGGGTTTTTAAGTGCTCTGGAGTCATTACGTTGCAAGCGGGTTTTTAAGTGCTCTGGAGTCATTTCGTTGCAAGCGGGTTTTTAAGTGCTCTGGAGTCATTTCGTTGCACGCGGGTGTTTAAGTGCTCTGGAGTCATTTCGTTGCAAGCGGGTTTTTAAGTGCTCTGGAGTCATTTCGTTGCAAGCGGGTTTTTACATACTTCTCAGACATTTCACTGGAAGTGGGTTTTTTAAGTGCTCTGCAGTCATTTTGTTGCAAGCGGGTTTTTAAGTACTCTGGAGTCATTTCCTTGCAAGCGGGTTTTTAAGTGCTCTGGAGTCATTTCGTTGCAAGCGGGTTTTTAAGTGCTCTGGAGTCATTTCGTTGCACGCGGGTGTTTAAGTGCTCTGGAGTCATTTCGTTGCAAGCGGGTTTTTAAGTGCTCTGGAGTCATTTCGTTGCAAGCGGGTTTTTAAGTGTTCTGGACTCATTTCGTTGCAAGCGGGTTTTTAAGTGCTCTGGAGTCATTTCGTTGCAAGCGGGTTTTTAAGTGCTCTGGAGTCATTTCGTTGCAAGCGGGTTTTTAAGTGCTCTGGAGTCATTTCGTTGCAAGCGGGTTTTTAAGTGCTCTGGAGTCATTTCGTTGCAAGCGGGTTTTTAAGTGCTCTGGAGTCATTTCGTTGCAAGCGGGTTTTTAAGTGCTCTGGAGTCATTTCGTTGCAAGCGGGTTTTTACGTGCTCTGGAGTCATTTCATTGCAAGCAGGTTTTTACATACTTCTCAGACATTTCACTGGAAGCGGGTTTTTTAAGTGCTCTGGAGTCATTTCGTTGCAAGCGGGTTTTTAAGTACTCTGGAGTCATTTCTTTGCAAGCGGGTTTTTAAGTGCTCTGGAGTCATTTCGTTGCAAGCGGGTTTTTAAGTGTTCTGGACTCATTTCGTTGCAAGCGGGTTTTTAAGTGCTCCGGAGTCATTTCGTTGCAAGCGGGTTTTTAAGTGCTCTGGAGTCATTTCGTTGCAAGCGGGTTTTTAAGTGCTCTGGAGTCATTTCTTTGCATGCGGGTTTTTACGTGCTCCGGAGTCATTTCGTTGCAAGCGGGTTTTTAAGTGCTTTGAAGGCATTTCGTTGTAAGCGGGTTTTTATGTGCTCTGGAGTCATTTCGTTGCAAGCGGGTTTTTACGTGCTCTGGAGTCATTTCATTCCAAGCGGGTTTTTACATACTTCTCAGACATTTCACTGGAAGCGGGTTTTTTAAGTGCTCTGGAGTCATTTCGTTGCAAGCAGGTTTTTAAGTACTCTGGAGTCATTTCGTTGCAAGCGGGTTTTTAAGTGCTCTGGAGTCATTTCGTTGCAAGCGGGTTTTTAAGTGCTCTGGAGTCATTTCGTTGCAAGCGGGTGTTTAAGTGCTCTGGAGTCATTTCGTTGCAAGCGGGTTTTTAAGTGCTCTGGAGTCATTTCGTTGCAAGCGGGTTTTTAAGTGCTCTGGAGTCATTTCGTTGCAAGCGGGTGTTTAAGTGCTCTGGAGTCATTTCGTTGCAAGCGGGTTTTTAAGTGCTCTGGAGTCATTTCGTTGCAAGCGGGTTTTTAAGTGCTCTGGAGTCATTTCGTTGCAAGCGGGTGTTTAAGTGCTCTGGAGTCATTTCGTTGCAAGCGGGTTTTTAAGTGCTCTGGAGTCATTTCGTTGCAAGCGGGTTTTTACGTGCTCTGGAGTCATTTCATTACAAGCGGGTTTTTACATACTTCTCAGACATTTCACTGGAAGTGGGTTTTTTAAGTGCTCTGGAGTCATTTTGTTGCAAGCGGGTTTTTAAGTGCTCTGGAGTCATTTCGTTGCAAGCGGGTTTTTAAGTGCTCTGGAGTCATTTCGTTGCAAGCGGGTTTTTACATACTTCTCAGACATTTCACTGGAAGTGGGTTTTTTAAGTGCTCTGGAGTCATTTTGTTGCAAGCGGGTTTTTAAGTGCTCTGGAGTCATTTCGTTGCAAGCGGGTTTTTAAGTGTTCTGGACTCATTTCGTTGCAAGCGGGTTTTTACATACTTCTCAGACATTTCACTGGAAGTGGGTTTTTTAAGTGCTCTGGAGTCAGTTCGTTGCAAGCGGGTTTTTAAGTGTTCTGGACTCATTTCGTTGCAAGCGGGTTTTTACATACTTCTCAGACATTTCACTGGAAGTGGGTTTTTTAAGTGCTCTGGAGTCATTTCGTTGCAAGCGGGTTTTTAAGTGCTCTGGAGTCATTTCGTTGCAAGCGGGTTTTTAAGTGTTCTGGACTCATTTCGTTGCAAGCGGGTTTTTAAGTGCTCTGGAGTCATTTCGTTGCAAGCGGGTTTTTAAGTGCTCTGGAGTCATTTCGTTGCAAGCGGGTTTTTAAGTGCTCTGGAGTCATTTCGTTGCAAGCGGGTTTTTAAGTGTTCTGGACTCATTTCGTTGCAAGCGGGTTTTTAAGTGCTCTGGAGTCATTTCGTTGCAAGCGGGTTTTTAAGTGCTCTGGAGTCATTTCGTTGCAAGTGGGTTTTTAAGTGCTCTGGAGTCATTTCGTTGCAAGCGGGTTTTTAAGTGCTCTGGAGTCATTTCGTTGCACGCGGGTGTTTAAGTGCTCTGGAGTCATTTCGTTGCAAGCGGGTTTTTAAGTGCTCTGGAGTCATTTCGTTGCAAGCGGGTTTTTAAGTGTTCTGGACTCATTTCGTTGCAAGCGGGTTTTTAAGTGCTCTGGAGTCATTTCGTTGCAAGCGGCTTTTTAAGTGCTCTGGAGTCATTTCGTTGCAAGCGGGTTTTTAAGTGCTCTGGAGTCATTTCGTTGCAAGCGGGTTTTTAAGTGCTCTGGAGTCATTTCGTTGCAAGCGGGTTTTTAAGTGCTCTGGAGTCATTTCGTTGCAAGCGGGTTTTTAAGTGCTCTGGAGTCATTTCGTTGCAAGCGGGTTTTTAAGTGCTCTGGAGTCATTTCGTTGCAAGCGGGTTTTTAAGTGCTCTGGAGTCATTTCGATGCAAGCGGGTTTTTAAGTGCTCTGGAGTCATTTCGTTGCAAGCGGGTTTTTAAGTGCTCTGGAGTCATTTTGTTGCAAGCGGGTTTTTAAGTGCTCTGAAGGTATTTCGTTGTAAGCGGGTTTTTCAGTGCTCTGGAGTCATTTCGTTGCAAGCGGGTTTTTATGAACTCTGGAGTCATTTCATTGCAAGCGGGTTTTTACATACTTCTCAGACATTTCACTGGAAGCGGGTTTTTTAAGTGCTCTGGAGTCATTTCGTTGCAAGCGGGTTTTTAAGTACTCTGGAGTCATTTCGTTGCAAGCGGGTTTTTAAGTGCTCTGGAGTCATTTCTTTGCAAGCGGGTTTTTAAGTGCTCTGGAGTCATTTCGTTGCAAGCGGGTGTTTAAGTGCTCTGGAGTCATTTCGTTGCAAGCGGGTTTTTAAGTGCTCTGGAGTCATTTCGTTGCAAGCGGGTGTTTAAGTGCTCTGGAGTCATTTCGTTGCAAGCGGGTTTTTAAGTGCTCTGGAGTCATTTCGTTGCAAGCGGGTTTTTACGTGCTCTGGAGTCATTTCATTGCAAGCGGGTTTTTACATACTTCTCAGACATTTCACTGGAAGTGGGTTTTTTAAGTGCTCTGGAGTCATTTTGTTGCAAGCGGGTTTTTAAGTGCTCTGGAGTCATTTCGTTGCAAGCGGGTTTTTAAGTGCTCTGGAGTCATTTCGTTGCAAGCGGGTTTTTACATACTTCTCAGACATTTCACTGGAAGTGGGTTTTTTAAGTGCTCTGGAGTCATTTTGTTGCAAGCGGGTTTTTAAGTGCTCTGGAGTCATTTCGTTGCAAGCGGGTTTTTAAGTGTTCTGGACTCATTTCGTTGCAAGCGGGTTTTTACATACTTCTTAGACATTTCACTGGAAGTGGGTTTTTTAAGTGCTCTGGAGTCAGTTCGTTGCAAGCGGGTTTTTAAGTGTTCTGGACTCATTTCGTTGCAAGCGGGTTTTTACATACTTCTCAGACATTTCACTGGAAGTGGGTTTTTTAAGTGCTCTGGAGTCATTTCGTTGCAAGCGGGTTTTTAAGTGCTCTGGAGTCATTTCGTTGCAAGCGGGTTTTTAAGTGTTCTGGACTCATTTCGTTGCAAGCGGGTTTTTAAGTGCTCTGGAGTCATTTCGTTGCAAGCGGGTTTTTAAGTGCTCTGGAGTCATTTCGTTGCAAGCGGGTTTTTAAGTGCTCTGGAGTCATTTCGTTGCAAGCGGGTTTTTACATACTTCTCAGACATTTCACTGGAAGTGGGTTTTTTAGGTGCTCTGCAGTCATTTTGTTGCAAGCGGGTTTTTAAGTACTCTGGAGTCATTTCGTTGCAAGCGGGTTTTTAAGTGCTCTGGAGTCATTTCGTTGCAAGCGGGTTTTTAAGTGCTCTGGAGTCATTTCGTTGCACGCGTGTGTTTAAGTGCTCTGGAGTCATTTCGTTGCAAGCGGGTTTTTAAGTGCTCTGCAGTCATTTCGTTGCAAGCGGGTTTTTAAGTGTTCTGGACTCATTTCGTTGCAAGCGGGTTTTTAAGTGCTCTGGAGTCATTTCGTTGCAAGCGGGTTTTTAAGTGCTCTGGAGTCATTTCGTTGCAAGCGGGTTTTTAAGTGCTCTGGAGTCATTTCGTTGCAAGCGGGTTTTTAAGTGCTCTGGAGTCATTTCGTTGCAAGCGGGTTTTTAAGTGCTCTGGAGTCATTTCGTTGCAAGCGGGTTTTTACGTGCTCTGGAGTCATTTCATTGCAAGCAGGTTTTTACATACTTCTCAGACATTTCACTGGAAGCGGGTTTTTTAAGTGCTCTGGAGTCATTTCGTTGCAAGCGGGTTTTTAAGTGCTCTGGAGTCATTTCGTTGCAAGCGGGTTTTTAAGTGCTCTGGAGTCATTTCGTTGCAAGCGGGTTTTTAAGTGTTCTGGACTCATTTCGTTGCAAGCGGGTTTTTAAGTGCTCTGGAGTCATTTCGTTGCAAGCGGGTTTTTAAGTGCTCTGGAGTCATTTCGTTGCAAGCGGGTTTTTAAGTGCTCTGGAGTCATTTCGTTGCAAGCGGGTTTTTACGTGCTCTGGAGTCATTTCGTTGCAAGCGGGTTTTTAAGTGCTCTGGAGTCATTTCGTTGCAAGCGGGTTTTTAAGTGCTCTGGAGTCATTTCGTTGCAAGCGGGTTTTTAAGTGCTCCGGAGTCATTTCGTTGCAAGCGGGTTTTTAAGTGCTCTGGAGTCATTTCGTTGCAAGCGGGTTTTTACATACTTCTCAGACATTTCACTGGAAGTGGGTTTTTTAAGTGCTCTGGAGTCATTTTGTTGCAAGCGGGTTTTTAAGTGCTCTGGAGTCATTTCGTTGCAAGCGGGTTTTTAAGTGTTCTGGACTCATTTCGTTGCAAGCGTGTTTTTACATACTTCTCAGACATTTCACTGGAAGTGGGTTTTTTAAGTGCTCTGGAGTCATTTCGTTGCAAGCGGGTTTTTAAGTGTTCTGGACTCATTTCGTTGCAAGCGGGTTTTTACATACTTCTCAGACATTTCACTGGAAGTGGGTTTTTTAAGTGCTCTGGAGTCATTTCGTTGCAAGCGGGTTTTTAAGTGTTCTGGACTCATTTCGTTGCAAGCGTGTTTTTACATACTTCTCAGACATTTCACTGGAAGTGGGTTTTTTAAGTGCTCTGGAGTCATTTCGTTGCAAGCGGGTTTTTAAGTGCTCTGGAGTCATTTCGTTGCAAGCGGGTTTTTAAGTGTTCTGGACTCATTTCGTTGCAAGCGGGTTTTTAAGTGCTCTGGAGTCATTTCGTTGCAAGCGGGTTTTTAAGTGCTCTGGAGTCATTTCGTTGCAAGCGGGTTTTTAAGTGCTCTGGAGTCATTTCGTTGCACGCGGGTGTTTAAGTGCTCTGGAGTCATTTCGTTGCAAGCGGGTGTTTAAGTGCTCTGGAGTCATTTCGTTGCAAGCGGGTTTTTACATACTTCTCAGACATTTCACTGGAAGTGGGTTTTTTAAGTGCTCTGCAGTCATTTTGTTGCAAGCGGGTTTTTAAGTACTCTGGAGTCATTTCGTTGCAAGCGGGTTTTTAAGTGCTCTGGAGTCATTTCGTTGCAAGCGGGTTTTTAAGTGCTCTGGAGTCATTTCGTTGCAAGCGGGTTTTTAAGTGCTCTGGAGTCATTTCGTTGCAAGCGGGTTTTTAAGTGCTCTGGAGTCATTTCGATGCAAGCGGGTTTTTAAGTGCTCTGGAGTCATTTCGTTGCAAGCGGGTTTTTAAGTGCTCTGGAGTCATTTTGTTGCAAGCGGGTTTTTAAGTGCTCTGAAGGTATTTCGTTGTAAGCGGGTTTTTCAGTGCTCTGGAGTCATTTCGTTGCAAGCGGGTTTTTATGAACTCTGGAGTCATTTCATTGCAAGCGGGTTTTTACATACTTCTCAGACATTTCACTGGAAGCGGGTTTTTTAAGTGCTCTGGAGTCATTTCGTTGCAAGCGGGTTTTTAAGTACTCTGGAGTCATTTCGTTGCAAGCGGGTTTTTAAGTGCTCTGGAGTCATTTCGTTGCAAGCGGGTTTTTAAGTGCTCTGGAGTCATTTCGTTGCAAGCGGGTGTTTAAGTGCTCTGGAGTCATTTCGTTGCAAGCGGGTTTTTAAGTGCTCTAGAGTCATTTCGTTGCAAGCGGGTGTTTACGTGCTCTGGAGTCATTTCGTTGCAAGCGGGTTTTTAAGTGCTCTGGAGTCATTTCGTTGCAAGCGGGTTTTTACGTGCTCTGGAGTCATTTCATTGCAAGCGGGTTTTTACATACTTCTCAGACATTTCACTGGAAGTGGGTTTTTTAAGTGCTCTGGAGTCATTTTGTTGCAAGCGGGTTTTTAAGTGCTCTGGAGTCATTTCGTTGCAAGCGGGTTTTTAAGTGCTCTGGAGTCATTTCGTTGCAAGCGGGTTTTTACATACTTCTCAGACATTTCACTGGAAGTGGGTTTTTTAAGTGCTCTGGAGTCATTTTGTTGCAAGCGGGTTTTTAAGTGCTCTGGAGTCATTTCGTTGCAAGCGGGTTTTTAAGTGTTCTGGACTCATTTCGTTGCAAGCGGTTTTTACATACTTCTCAGATATTTCACTGGAAGTGGGTTTTTAAGTGCTCTGGAGTCAGTTCGTTGCAAGCGGGTTTTTAAGTGTTCTGGACTCATTTCGTTGCAAGCGGGTTTTTACATACTTCTCAGACATTTCACTGGAAGTGGGTTTTTTAAGTGCTCTGGAGTCATTTCGTTGCAAGCGGGTTTTTAAGTGCTCTGGAGTCATTTCATTGCAAGCGGGTTTTTAAGTGTTCTGGACTCATTTCGTTGCAAGCGGGTTTTTAAGTGCTCTGGAGTCATTTCGTTGCAAGCGGGTTTTTAAGTGCTCTGGAGTCATTTCGTTGCAAGCGGGTTTTTAAGTGCTCTGGAGCCATTTCGTTGCAAGCGGGTTTTTACATACTTCTCAGACATTTCACTGGAAGTGGGTTTTTTAGGTGCTCTGCAGTCATTTTGTTGCAAGCGGGTTTTTAAGTACTCTGGAGTCATTTCGTTGCAAGCGGGTTTTTAAGTGCTCTGGAGTCATTTCGTTGCAAGCGGGTTTTTAAGTGCTCTGGAGTCATTTCGTTGCACGCGGGTGTTTAAGTGCTCTGGAGTCATTTCGTTGCAAGCGGGTTTTTAAGTGCTCTGGAGTCATTTCGTTGCAAGCGGGTTTTTAAGTGTTCTGGACTCATTTCGTTGCAAGCGGGTTTTTAAGTGCTCTGGAGTCATTTCGTTGCAAGCGGGTTTTTAAGTGCTCTGGAGTCATTTCGTTGCAAGCGGGTTTTTACATACTTCTCAGACATTTCACTGGAAGTGGGTTTTTTAAGTGCTCTGGAGTCATTTTGTTGCAAGCGGGTTTTTAAGTGCTCTGGAGTCATTTCGTTGCAAGCGGGTTTTTAAGTGTTCTGGACTCATTTCGTTGCAAGCGTGTTTTTACATACTTCTCAGACATTTCACTGGAAGTGGGTTTTTTAAGTGCTCTGGAGTCATTTCGTTGCAAGCGGGTTTTTAAGTGTTCTGGAGTCATTTCGTTGCAAGCGGGTTTTTACATACTTCTCAGACATTTCACTGGAAGTGGGTTTTTTAAGTGCTCTGGAGTCATTTCGTTGCAAGCGGGTTTTTAAGTGCTCTGGAGTCATTTCGTTGCAAGCGGGTTTTTAAGTGTTCTGGACTCATTTCGTTGCAAGCGGGTTTTTAAGTGCTCTGGAGTCATTACGTTGCAAGCGGGTTTTTAAGTGCTCTGGAGTCATTTCGTTGCAAGCGGGTTTTTAAGTGCTCTGGAGTCATTTCGTTGCACGCGGGTGTTTAAGTGCTCTGGAGTCATTTCGTTGCAAGCGGGTTTTTAAGTGCTCTGGAGTCATTTCGTTGCAAGCGGGTTTTTACATACTTCTCAGACATTTCACTGGAAGTGGGTTTTTTAAGTGCTCTGCAGTCATTTTGTTGCAAGCGGGTTTTTAAGTACTCTGGAGTCATTTCTTTGCAAGCGGGTTTTTAAGTGCTCTGTAGTCATTTCGTTGCAAGCGGGTTTTTAAGTGCTCTGGAGTCATTTCGTTGCACGCGGGTGTTTAAGTGCTCTGGAGTCATTTCGTTGCAAGCGGGTTTTTAAGTGCTCTGGAGTCATTTCGTTGCAAGCGGGTTTTTAAGTGTTCTGGACTCATTTCGTTGCAAGCGGGTTTTTAAGTGCTCTGGAGTCATTTCGTTGCAAGCGGGTTTTTAAGTGCTCTGGAGTCATTTCGTTGCAAGCGGGTTTTTAAGTGCTCTGGAGTCATTTCGTTGCAAGCGGGTTTTTAAGTGCTCTGGAGTCATTTCGTTGCAAGCGGGTTTTTAAGTGCTCTGGAGTCATTTCGTTGCAAGCGGGTTTTTAAGTGCTCTGGAGTCATTTCGTTGCAAGCGGGTTTTTAAGTACTCTGGAGTCATTTCGTTGCAAGCGGGTTTTTAAGTGCTCTGGAGTCATTTCGTTGCAAGCGGGTTTTTAAGTGTTCTGGACTCATTTCGTTGCAAGCGGGTTTTTAAGTGCTCCGGAGTCATTTCGTTGCAAGCGGGTTTTTAAGTGCTCTGGAGTCATTTCTTTGCATGCGGGTTTTTACGTGCTCCGGAGTCATTTCGTTGCAAGCGGGTTTTTAAGTGCTTTGAAGGCATTTCATTGTAAGCGGGTTTTTATGTGCTCTGGAGTCATTTCGTTGCAAGCGGGTTTTTACGTGCTCTGGAGTCATTTCATTCCAAGCGGGTTTTTACATACTTCTCAGACATTTCACTGGAAGCGGGTTTTTTAAGTGCTCTGGAGTCATTTCGTTGCAAGCAGGTTTTTAAGTACTCTGGAGTCATTTCGTTGCAAGCGGGTTTTTAAGTGCTCTGGAGTCATTTCGTTGCAAGCGGGTTTTTAAGTGCTCTGGAGTCATTTCGTTGCAAGCGGGTGTTTAAGTGCTCTGGAGTCATTTCGTTGCAAGCGGGTTTTTAAGTGCTCTGGAGTCATTTCGTTGCAAGCGGGTTTTTAAGTGCTCTGGAGTCATTTCGTTGCAAGCGGGTGTTTAAGTGCTATGGAGTCATTTCGTTGCAAGCGGGTTTTTAAGTGCTCTGGAGTCATTTCGTTGCAAGCGGGTTTTTAAGTGCTCTGGAGTCATTTCGTTGCAAGCGGGTGTTTAAGTGCTCTGGAGTCATTTCGTTGCAAGCGGGTTTTTAAGTGCTCTGGAGTCATTTCGTTGCAAGCGGGTTTTTACGTGCTCTGGAGTCATTTCATTGCAAGCGGGTTTTTACATACTTCTCAGACATTTCACTGGAAGTGGGTTTTTTAAGTGCTCTGGAGTCATTTTGTTGCAAGCGGGTTTTTAAGTGCTCTGGAGTCATTTCGTTGCAAGCGGGTTTTTAAGTGCTCTGGAGTCATTTCGTTGCAAGCGGGTTTTTACATACTTCTCAGACATTTCACTGGAAGTGGGTTTTTTAAGTGCTCTGGAGTCATTTTGTTGCAAGCGGGTTTTTAAGTGCTCTGGAGTCATTTCGTTGCAAGCGGGTTTTTAAGTGTTCTGGACTCATTTCGTTGCAAGCGGGTTTTTACATACTTCTCAGACATTTCACTGGAAGTGGGTTTTTTAAGTGCTCTGGAGTCAGTTCGTTGCAAGCGGGTTTTTAAGTGTTCTGGACTCATTTCGTTGCAAGCGGGTTTTTACATACTTCTCAGACATTTCACTGGAAGTGGGTTTTTTAAGTGCTCTGGAGTCATTTCGTTGCAAGTGGGTTTTTAAGTGCTCTGGAGTCATTTCGTTGCAAGCGGGTTTTTAAGTGTTCTGGACTCATTTCGTTGCAAGCGGGTTTTTAAGTGCTCTGGAGTCATTTCGTTGCAAGCGGGTTTTTAAGTGCTCTGGAGTCATTTCGTTGCAAGCGGGTTTTTAAGTGCTCTGGAGTCATTTCGTTGCAAGCGGGTTTTTAAGTGTTCTGGACTCATTTCGTTGCAAGCGGGTTTTTAAGTGCTCTGGAGTCATTTCGTTGCAAGCGGGTTTTTAAGTGCTCTGGAGTCATTTCGTTGCAAGCGGGTTTTTAAGTGCTCTGGAGTCATTTCATTGCAAGCGGGTTTTTAAGTGCTCTGGAGTCATTTCGTTGCACGCGGGTGTTTAAGTGCTCTGGAGTCATTTCGTTGCAAGCGGGTTTTTAAGTGCTCTGGAGTCATTTCGTTGCAAGCGGGTTTTTAAGTGTTCTGGACTCATTTCGTTGCAAGCGGGTTTTTAAGTGCTCTGGAGTCATTTCGTTGCAAGCGGCTTTTTAAGTGCTCTGGAGTCATTTCGTTGCAAGCGGGTTTTTAAGTGCTCTGGAGTCATTTCGTTGCAAGCGGGTTTTTAAGTGCTCTGGAGTCATTTCGTTGCAAGCGGGTTTTTAAGTGCTCTGGAGTCATTTCGTTGCAAGCGGGTTTTTAAGTGCTCTGGAGTCATTTCGTTGCAAGCGGGTTTTTAAGTGCTCTGGAGTCATTTCGTTGCAAGCGGGTTTTTAAGTGCTCTGGAGGCATTTCGATGCAAGCGGGTTTTTAAGTGCTCTGGAGTCATTTCGTTGCAAGCGGGTTTTTAAGTGCTCTGGAGTCATTTTGTTGCAAGCGGGTTTTTAAGTGCTCTGAAGGTATTTCGTTGTAAGCGGGTTTTTCAGTGCTCTGGAGTCATTTCGTTGCAAGCGGGTTTTTATGAACTCTGGAGTCATTTCATTGCAAGCGGGTTTTTACATACTTCTCAGACATTTCACTGGAAGCGGGTTTTTTAAGTGCTCTGGAGTCATTTCGTTGCAAGCGGGTTTTTAAGTGTTCTGGACTCATTTCGTTGCAAGCGGGTTTTTAAGTGCTCTGGAGTCATTTCGTTGCAAGCGGGTTTTTAAGTGCTCTGGAGTCATTTCGTTGCAAGCGGGTGTTTAAGTGCTCTGGAGTCATTTCGTTGCAAGCGGGTTTTTAAGTGCTCTGGAGTCATTTCGTTGCAAGCGGGTGTTTAAGTGCTCTGGAGTCATTTCGTTGCAAGCGGGTTTTTAAGTGCTCTGGAGTCATTTCGTTGCAAGCGGGTTTTTATGTGCTCTGGAGTCATTTCATTGCAAGCGGGTTTTTACATACTTCTCAGACATTTCACTGGAAGTGGGTTTTTTAAGTGCTCTGGAGTCATTTTGTTGCAAGCGGGTTTTTAAGTGCTCTGGAGTCATTTCGTTGCAAGCGGGTTTTTAAGTGCTCTGTAGTCATTTCGTTGCAAGCGGGTTTTTACATACTTCTCAGACATTTCACTGGAAGTGGGTTTTTTAAGTGCTCTGGAGTCATTTTGTTGCAAGCGGGTTTTTAAGTGCTCTGGAGTCATTTCGTTGCAAGCGGGTTTTTAAGTGTTCTGGACTCATTTCGTTGCAAGCGGGTTTTTACATACTTCTCAGACATTTCACTGGAAGTGGGTTTTTTAAGTGCTCTGGAGTCAGTTCGTTGCAAGCGGGTTTTTAAGTGTTCTGGACTCATTTCGTTGCAAGCGGGTTTTTACATACTTCTCAGACATTTCACTGGAAGTGGGTTTTTTAAGTGCTCTGGAGTCATTTCGTTGCAAGCGGGTTTTTAAGTGCTCTGGAGTCATTTCGTTGCAAGCGGGTTTTTAAGTGTTCTGGACTCATTTCGTTGCAAGCGGGTTTTTAAGTGCTCTGGAGTCATTTCGTTGCAAGCGGGTTTTTAAGTGCTCTGGAGTCATTTCGTTGCAAGCGGGTTTTTAAGTGCTCTGGAGTCATTTCGTTGCAAGCGGGTTTTTACATACTTCTGAGACATTTCACTGGAAGTGGGTTTTTTAGGTGCTCTGCAGTCATTTTGTTGCAAGCGGGTTTTTAAGTACTCTGGAGTCATTTCGTTGCAAGCGGGTTTTTAAGTGCTCTGGAGTCATTTCGTTGCAAGCGGGTTTTTAAGTGCTCTGGAGTCATTTCGTTGCACGCGGGTGTTTAAGTGCTCTGGCGTCATTTCGTTGCAAGCGGGTTTTTAAGTGCTCTGGAGTCATTTCGTTGCAAGCGGGTTTTTAAGTGTTCTGGACTCATTTCGTTGCAAGCGGGTTTTTAAGTGCTCTGGAGTCATTTCGTTGCAAGCGGGTTTTTAAGTGCTCTGGAGTCATTTCGTTGCAAGCGGGTTTTTAAGTGCTCTGGAGTCATTTCGTTGCAAGCGGGTTTTTAAGTGCTCTGGAGTCATTTCGTTGCAAGCGGGTTTTTAAGTGCTCTGGAGTCATTTCGTTGCAAGCGGGTTTTTAAGTGCTCTGGAGTCATTTCGTTGCAAGCGGGTTTTTACGTGCTCTGGAGTCATTTCATTGCAAGCCGGTTTTTACATACTTCTCAGACATTTCACTGGAAGCGGGTTTTTTAAGTGCTCTGGAGTCATTTCGTTGCAAGCGGGTTTTTAAGTGCTCTGGAGTCATTTCGTTGCAAGCGGGTTTTTAAGTGCTCTGGAGTCATTTCGTTGCAAGCGGGTTTTTAAGTGTTCTGGACTCATTTCGTTGCAAGCGGGTTTTTAAGTGCTCTGGAGTCAATTCGTTGCAAGCGGGTTTTTAAGTGCTCTGGAGTCATTTCGTTGCAAGCGGGTTTTTAAGTGCTCTGGAGTCATTTCGTTGCAAGCGGGTTTTTACGTGCTCTGGAGTCATTTCGTTGCAAGCGGGTTTTTAAGTGCTCTGGAGTCATTTCGTTGCAAGCGGGTTTTTAAGTGCTCCGGAGTCATTTCGTTGCAAGCGGGTTTTTAAGTGCTCTGGAGTCATTTCGTTGCAAGCGGGTTTTTACATACTTCTCAGACATTTCACTGGAAGTGGGTTTTTTAAGTGCTCTGGAGTCATTTTGTTGCAAGCGGGTTTTTAAGTGCTCTGGAGTCATTTCGTTGCAAGCGGGTTTTTAAGTGTTCTGGACTCATTTCGTTGCAAGCGTGTTTTTACATACTTCTCAGACATTTCACTGGAAGTGGGTTTTTTAAGTGCTCTGGAGTCATTTCGTTGCAAGCGGGTTTTTAAGTGTTCTGGACTCATTTCGTTGCAAGCGGGTTTTTACATACTTCTCAGACATTTCACTGGAAGTGGGTTTTTTAAGTGCTCTGGAGTCATTTCGTTGCAAGCGGGTTTTTAAGTGCTCTGGAGTCATTTCGTTGCAAGCGGGTTTTTAAGTGTTCTGGACTCATTTCGTTGCAAGCGGGTTTTTAAGTGCTCTGGAGTCATTTCGTTGCAAGCGGGTTTTTAAGTGCTCTGGAGTCATTTCGTTGCAAGCGGGTTTTTAAGTGCTCTGGAGTCATTTCGTTGCACGCGGGTGTTTAAGTGCTCTGGAGTCATTTCGTTGCAAGCGGGTGTTTAAGTGCTCTGGAGTCATTTCGTTGCAAGCGGGTTTTTACATACTTCTCAGACATTTCACTGGAAGTGGGTTTTTTAAGTGCTCTGCAGTCATTTTGTTGCAAACGGGTTTTTAAGTACTCTGGAGTCATTTCGTTGCAAGCGGGTTTTTAAGTGCTCTGGAGTCATTTCGTTGCAAGCGGGTTTTTAAGTGCTCTGGAGTCATTTCGTTGCACGCGGGTGTTTAAGTGCTCTGGAGTCATTTCGTTGCAAGCGGGTTTTTAAGTGCTCTGGAGTCATTTCGTTGCAAGCGGGTTTTTAAGTGTTCTGGACTCATTTCGTTGCAAGCGGGTTTTTAAGTGCTCTGGAGTCATTTCGTTGCAAGCGGGTTTTTAAGTGCTCTGGAGTCATTTCGTTGCAAGCGGGTTTTTAAGTGCTCTGGAGTCATTTCGTTGCAAGCGGGTTTTTAAGTGCTCTGGAGTCATTTCGTTGCAAGCGGGTTTTTAAGTGCTCTGGAGTCATGTCGTTGCAAGCGGGTTTTTAAGTGCTCTGGAGTCATTTCGTTGCAAGCGGGTTTTTACGTGCTCTGGAGTCATTTCATTGCAAGCAGGTTTTTACATACTTCTCAGACATTTCACTGGAAGCGGGTTTTTTAAGTGCTCTGGAGTCATTTCGTTGCAAGCGGGTTTTTAAGTACTCTGGAGTCATTTCGTTGCAAGCGGGTTTTTAAGTGCTCTGGAGTCATTTCGTTGCAAGCGGGTTTTTAAGTGTTCTGGACTCATTTCGTTGCAAGCGGGTTTTTAAGTGCTCCGGAGTCATTTCGTTGCAAGCGGGTTTTTAAGTGCTCTGGAGTCATTTCGTTGCAAGCGGGTTTTTAAGTGCTCTGGAGTCATTTCTTTGCATGCGGGTTTTTACGTGCTCCGGAGTCATTTCGTTGCAAGCGGGTTTTTAAGTGCTTTGAAGGCATTTCGTTGTAAGCGGGTTTTTATGTGCTCTGGAGTCATTTCGTTGCAAGCGGGTTTTTACGTGCTCTGGAGTCATTTCATTCCAAGCGGGTTTTTACATACTTCTCAGACATTTCACTGGAAGCGGGTTTTTTAAGTGCTCTGGAGTCATTTCGTTGCAAGCAGGTTTTTAAGTACTCTGGAGTCATTTCGTTGCAAGCGGGTTTTTAAGTGCTCTGGAGTCATTTCGTTGCAAGCGGGTTTTTAAGTGCTCTGGAGTCATTTCGTTGCAAGCGGGTGTTTAAGTGCTCTGGAGTCATTTCGTTGCAAGCGGGTTTTTAAGTGCTCTGGAGTCATTTCGTTGCAAGCGGGTTTTTAAGTGTTCTGGAGTCATTTCGTTGCAAGCGGGTTTTTAAGTGCTCTGGAGTCATTTCGTTGCAAGCGGGTTTTTAAGTGCTCTGGAGTCATTTCATTGCAAGCGGGTTTTTACATACTTCTCAGACATTTCACTGGAAGTGGGTTTTTTAAGTGCTCTGGAGTCATTTTGTTGCAAGCGGGTTTTTAAGTACTCTGGAGTCATTTCGTTGCAAGCGGGTTTTTAAGTGCTCTGGAGTCATTTCGTTGCAAGCGGGTTTTTAAGTGCTCTGGAGTCATTTCGTTGCACGCGGGTGTTTAAGTGCTCTGGAGTCATTTCGTTGCAAGCGGGTTTTTAAGTGCTCTGGAGTCATTTCGTTGCAAGCGGGTTTTTAAGTACTCTGGAGTCATTTCGTTGCAAGCGGGTTTTTAAGTGCTCTGGAGTCATTTCGTTGCAAGCGGGTTTTTAAATGCTCTGGAGTCATTTCGTTGCAAGCGGGTTTTTACATGCTCTGGAGTCATTTCATTGCAAGCAGGTTTTTACATACTTCTCAGACATTTCACTGGAAGTGGGTTTTTTAAGTGCTCTGGAGTCATTTTGTTGCAAGCGCGTTTTTAAGTACTCTGGAGTCATTTCGTTGCAAGCGGGTTTTTAAGTGCTCTGGAGTCAGTTCATTGCAAGCGGGTTTTTAAGTGCTCTGGAGTCATTTCGTTGCAAGCGGGTTTTTACGTGCTCTGGAGTCATTTCATTGCAAGCGGGTTTTTACATACTTCTCAGACATTTCACTGGAAGTGGGTTTTTTAAGTGCTCTGGAGTCATTTTGTTGCAAGCGCGTTTTTAAGTACTCTGGAGTCATTTCGTTGCAAGCGGGTTTTTAAGTGCTCTGGAGTCATTTCGTTGCAAGCGGGTTTTTAAGTGCTCTGGAGTCATTTCGTTGCAAGCGGGTTTTTAAGTGCTCTGGAGTCATTTCGTTGCAAGCGGGTTTTTAAGTGCTCTGGAGTCATTTCGTTGCAAGCGGGTTTTTAAATGCTCTGGAGTCATTTCGTTGCAAGCGGGTTTTTACATGCTCTGGAGTCATTTCATTGCAAGCGGGTTTTTACATACTTCTCAGACATTTCACGGGAAGTGGGTTTTTTAAGTGCTCTGGAGTCATTTTGTTGCAAGCGCGTTTTTAAGTACTCTGGAGTCATTTCGTTGCAAGCGGGTTTTTAAGTGCTCTGGAGTCATTTCGTGCAAGCGGGTTTTTAAGTGTTCTGGACTCATTTCGTTGCAAGCGGGTTTTTAAGTGCTCTGGAGTCATTTCGTTGCAAGCGGGTTTTTAAATGCTCTGGAGTCATTTCGTTGCAAGCGGGTTTTTAAGTGTTCTGGAGTTATTTCGTTGCAAGCGGGTTTTTAAGTGCTCTGGAGTCATTTCGTTGCAAGCGGGTTTTTAAGTACTCTGGAGTCATTTCGTTGCAAGCGGGTTTTTAAGTGCTCTGGAGTCATTTCGTTGCAAGCGGGTTTTTAAGTGCTCTGGAGTCATTTCATTGCAAGCGGTTTTTTACATACTTCTCAGACATTTCACTGGAAGTGGGTTTTTTAAGTGCTCTGGAGTCATTTTGTTGCAAGCGGGTTTTTAAGTGCTCTGGAGTCATTTCGTTGCAAGCGGGTTTTTAAGTGCTCTGGAGTCATTTCATTGCAAGTGAGTTTTTACATACTTCTCAGACATTTCACTGGAAGCGGGTTTTTTAAGTGCTCTGGAGTCATTTCGTTGCAAGCGGGTGTTTAAGTGCTCTGGAGTCATTTCGTTGCAAGCGGGTTTTTAAGTGTTCTGGAGTCATTTCGTTGCAAGCGGGTTTTTAAGTGCTCTGGAGTCATTTCGTTGCAAGCGGGTTTTTAAATGCTCTGGAGTCATTTCATTGCAAGCGGGTTTTTACAAACTTCTCAGACATTTCACTGGAAGTGGGTTTTTTAAGTGCTCTGGAGTCATTTCGTTGCAAGCGGGTTTTTAAGTGCTCTGGAGTCATTTCGTTGCACGCGGGTGTTTAAGTGCTCTGGAGTCATTTCGTTGCAAGCGGGTTTTTAAGTGCTCTGGAGTCATTTCGTTGCAAGCGGGTTTTTAAGTACTCTGGAGTCATTTCGTTGCAAGCGGGTTTTTAAGTGCTCTGGAGTCATTTCGTTGCAAGCGGGTTTTTAAATGCTCTGGAGTCATTTCGTTGCAAGCGGGTTTTTACATGCTCTGGAGTCATTTCATTGCAAGCAGGTTTTTACATACTTCTCAGACATTTCACTGGAAGTGGGTTTTTTAAGTGCTCTGGAGTCATTTTGTTGCAAGCGCGTTTTTAAGTACTCTGGAGTCATTTCGTTGCAAGCGGGTTTTTAAGTGCTCTGGAGTCAGTTCATTGCAAGCGGGTTTTTAAGTGCTCTGGAGTCATTTCGTTGCAAGCGGGTTTTTACGTGCTCTGGAGTCATTTCATTGCAAGCGGGTTTTTACATACTTCTCAGACATTTCACTGGAAGTGGGTTTTTTAAGTGCTCTGGAGTCATTTTGTTGCAAGCGCGTTTTTAAGTACTCTGGAGTCATTTCGTTGCAAGCGGGTTTTTAAGTGCTCTGGAGTCATTTCGTTGCAAGCGGGTTTTTAAGTGCTCTGGAGTCATTTCGTTGCAAGCGGGTTTTTAAGTGCTCTGGAGTCATTTCGTTGCAAGCGGGTTTTTAAGTGCTCTGGAGTCATTTCGTTGCAAGCGGGTTTTTAAATGCTCTGGAGTCATTTCGTTGCAAGCGGGTTTTTACATGCTCTGGAGTCATTTCATTGCAAGCGGGTTTTTACATACTTCTCAGACATTTCACGGGAAGTGGGTTTTTTAAGTGCTCTGGAGTCATTTTGTTGCAAGCGCGTTTTTAAGTACTCTGGAGTCATTTCGTTGCAAGCGGGTTTTTAAGTGCTCTGGAGTCATTTCGTGCAAGCGGGTTTTTAAGTGTTCTGGACTCATTTCGTTGCAAGCGGGTTTTTAAGTGCTCTGGAGTCATTTCGTTGCAAGCGGGTTTTTAAATGCTCTGGAGTCATTTCGTTGCAAGCGGGTTTTTAAGTGTTCTGGAGTTATTTCGTTGCAAGCGGGTTTTTAAGTGCTCTGGAGTCATTTCGTTGCAAGCGGGTTTTTAAGTACTCTGGAGTCATTTCGTTGCAAGCGGGTTTTTAAGTGCTCTGGAGTCATTTCGTTGCAAGCGGGTTTTTAAGTGCTCTGGAGTCATTTCATTGCAAGCGGTTTTTTACATACTTCTCAGACATTTCACTGGAAGTGGGTTTTTTAAGTGCTCTGGAGTCATTTTGTTGCAAGCGGGTTTTTAAGTGCTCTGGAGTCATTTCGTTGCAAGCGGGTTTTTAAGTGCTCTGGAGTCATTTCATTGCAAGTGAGTTTTTACATACTTCTCAGACATTTCACTGGAAGCGGGTTTTTTAAGTGCTCTGGAGTCATTTCGTTGCAAGCGGGTGTTTAAGTGCTCTGGAGTCATTTCGTTGCAAGCGGGTTTTTAAGTGTTCTGGAGTCATTTCGTTGCAAGCGGGTTTTTAAGTGCTCTGGAGTCATTTCGTTGCAAGCGGGTTTTTAAATGCTCTGGAGTCATTTCATTGCAAGCGGGTTTTTACAAACTTCTCAGACATTTCACTGGAAGTGGGTTTTTTAAGTGCTCTGGAGTCATTTTGTTGCAAGCGGGTTTTTAAGCACTATGGAGTCATTTCGTTGCAAGCGGGTTTTTAAGTGCTCTGGAGTCATTTCGTTGCAAGCGGGTTTTTAAGTGCTCTGGAGTCATTTCGTTGCACGCGGGTGTTTAAGTGCTCTGGAGTCATTTCGTTGCAAGCGGGTTTTTAAGTGCTCTGGAGTCATTCCGTTGCAAGCGGGTTTTTAAGTACTCTAGAGTCATTTCGTTGCAAGCGGGTTTTTAAGTGCTCTGGAGTCATTTCGTTGCAAGCTGGTTTTTAAATGCTCTGGAGTCATTTCGTTGCAAGCGGGTTTTTACGTGCTTTGGAGTCATTTCATTGCAAGCGGGTTTTTACATACTTCTCAGACATTTCACTGGAAGTGGGTTTTTTAAGTCCTCTGGAGTCATTTTGTTGCAAGCGCGTTTTTAAGTACTCTGGAGTCATTTCGTTGCAAGCGGGTTTTTAAGTGCTCTGGAGTCATTTCGTTGCAAGCGGGTTTTTAAGTGCTCTAGAGTCATTTCGTTGCAAGCGGGTTTTTAAGTGCTCTGGAGTCATTTTGTTGCAAGCGGGTTTTTAAGTGCTCTGGAGTCATTTCGTTGCAAGCGGGTTTTTAAGTGCTCTGGAGTCATTTCGTTGCAAGCGGGTTTTTAAGTGCTCTGAAGGCATTTCGTTGCAAGCGGGTTTTTAAGTGCTCTGGAGTCATTTCGTTGCAAGCGGGTTTTTAAGTGCTCTGGAGTCATTACGTTGCAAGCGGGTTTTTATGTGCTCTGGAGTCATTTCGTTGCAAGCGGGTTTTTAAGTGCTCTGGAGTCATTTCGTTGCAAGCGGGTTTTTAAGTGCTCTGGAGTCATTTCGTTGCAAGCGGGTTTTTAAGTGCTCTGGAGTCATTTCGTTGCAAGCGGGTTTTTAAGTGCTCTGGAGTCATTTCGTTGCAAGCGGGTTTTTAAGTGCTCTGGAGTCATTTCGTTGCAAGCGGGTTTTTAAGTGCTCTGGAGTCATTTCGTTGCAAGCGGGTTTTTAAGTGCTCTGAAGGCATTTCGTTGCAAGCGGGTTTTTAAGTGCTCTGGAGGCATTTCGTTGCAAGCGGGTTTTTAAGTGTTCTGGACTCATTTCGTTGCAAGCGGGTTTTTAAGTGCTCTGGAGTCATTTCGTTGCAAGCGGGTTTTTAATTGCTCTGGAGTCATTTCGTTGCAAGCGGGTTTTTAAGTGCTCTGGAGTCATTTCGTTGCAAGCGGGTTTTTAAGTGCTCTGGAGTCATTTCGTTGCAAGCGGGTTTTTAAGTGCTCTGGAGTCATTTCGTTGCAAGCGGGTTTTTAAGTGCTCTGGAGTCATTTCGTTGCAAGCGGGTTTTTAAGTGCTCTGGAGTCATTTCGTTGCAAGCGGGTTTTTAAGTGCTCTGGAGTCATTTCGTTGCAAGCGGGTTTTTAAGTGCTCTGGAGGCATTTCGTTGCAAGCGGGTTTTTAAGTGCTCTGGAGTCATTTCGTTGCAAGCGGGTGTTTAAGTGCTCTGGAGTCATTTCGTTGCAAGCGGGTTTTTAAGTGCTCTGGAGTCATTTCTTTGCAAGCGGGTTTTTAAGTGTTCTGGACTCATTTCGTTGCAAGCAGGTTTTTAAGTGCTCTGGAGTCATTTCGTTGCGGGCGGGTTTTTAAGTGCTCTGTAGTCATTTCGTTGCAAGCGGGTTTTTAAGTGTTCTGGAGTCATTTCGTTGCAAGCGGGTTTTTACGTGCTCTGAAGGCATTTCGTTGTAAGCGGGTTTTTAAGTGCTCTGGAGTCATTTCGTTGCAAGCGGGTTTTTAAGTGCTCTGGAGCCATTTCGTTGCAAGCGGGTTTTTACATACTTCTCAGACATTTCACTGGAAGTGGGTTTTTTAGGTGCTCTGCAGTCATTTTGTTGCAAGCGGGTTTTTAAGTACTCTGGAGTCATTTCGTTGCAAGCGGGTTTTTAAGTGCTCTGGAGTCATTTCGTTGCAAGCGGGTTTTTAAGTGCTCTGGAGTCATTTCGTTGCACGCGGGTGTTTAAGTGCTCTGGAGTCATTTCGTTGCAAGCGGGTTTTTAAGTGCTCTGGAGTCATTTCGTTGCAAGCGGGTTTTTAAGTGTTCTGGACTCATTTCGTTGCAAGCGGGTTTTTAAGTGCTCTGGAGTCATTTCGTTGCAAGCGGGTTTTTAAGTGCTCTGGAGTCATTTCGTTGCAAGCGGGTTTTTACATACTTCTCAGACATTTCACTGGAAGTGGGTTTTTTAAGTGCTCTGGAGTCATTTTGTTGCAAGCAGGTTTTTAAGTGCTCTGGAGTCATTTCGTTGCAAGCGGGTTTTTAAGTGTTCTGGACTCATTTCGTTGCAAGCGTGTTTTTACATACTTCTCAGACATTTCACTGGAAGTGGGTTTTTTAAGTGCTCTGGAGTCATTTCGTTGCAAGCGGGTTTTTAAGTGTTCTGGAGTCATTTCGTTGCAAGCGGGTTTTTACATACTTCTCAGACATTTCACTGGAAGTGGGTTTTTTAAGTGCTCTGGAGTCATTTCGTTGCAAGCGGGTTTTTAAGTGCTCTGGAGTCATTTCGTTGCAAGCGGGTTTTTAAGTGTTCTGGACTCATTTCGTTGCAAGCGGGTTTTTAAGTGCTCTGGAGTCATTACGTTGCAAGCGGGTTTTTAAGTGCTCTGGAGTCATTTCGTTGCAAGCGGGTTTTTAAGTGCTCTGGAGTCATTTCGTTGCACGCGGGTGTTTAAGTGCTCTGGAGTCATTTCGTTGCAAGCGGGTTTTTAAGTGCTCTGGAGTCATTTCGTTGCAAGCGGGTTTTTACATACTTCTCAGACATTTCACTGGAAGTGGGTTTTTTAAGTGCTCTGCAGTCATTTTGTTGCAAGCGGGTTTTTAAGTACTCTGGAGTCATTTCGTTGCAAGCGGGTTTTTAAGTGCTCTGGAGTCATTTCGTTGCAAGCGGGTTTTTAAGAGCTCTGGAGTCATTTCGTTGCACTCGGGTGTTTAAGTGCTCTGGAGTCATTTCGTTGCAAGCGGGTTTTTAAGTGCTCTGGAGTCATTTCGTTGCAAGCGGGTTTTTAAGTGTTCTGGACTCATTTCGTTGCAAGCGGGTTTTTAAGTGCTCTGGAGTCATTTCGTTGCAAGCGGGTTTTTAAGTGCTCTGGAGTCATTTCGTTGCAAGCGGGTTTTTAAGTGCTCTGGAGTCATTTCATTGCAAGCGGGTTTTTAAGTGCTCTGGAGTCATTTCGTTGCAAGCGGGTTTTTAAGTGCTCTGGAGTCATTTCGTTGCAAGCGGGTTTTTAAGTGTTCTGGAGTCATTTCGTTGCAAGCGGGTTTTTACGTGCTCTGGAGTCATTTCATTGCAAGCAGGTTTTTACATACTTCTCAGACATTTCACTGGAAGCGGGTTTTTTAAGTGCTCTGGAGTCATTTCGTTGCAAGCGGGTTTTTAAGTACTCTGGAGTCATTTCGTTGCAAGCGGGTTTTTAAGTGCTCTGGAGTCATTTCGTTGCAAGCGGGTTTTAAGTGTTCTAGACTCATTTCGTTGCAAGCGGGTTTTTAAGTGCTCCGGAGTCATTTCGTTGCAAGCGGGTTTTTAAGTGCTCTGGAGTCATTTCTTTGCATGCGGGTTTTTACGTGCTCCGGAGTCATTTCGTTGCAAGCGGGTTTTTAAGTGCTTTGAAGGCATTTCGTTGTAAGCGGGTTTTTATGTGCTCTGGAGTCATTTCGTTGCAAGCGGGTTTTTACGTGCTCTGGAGTCATTTCATTCCAAGCGGGTTTTTACATACTTCTCAGACATTTCACTGGAAGCGGGTTTTTTAAGTGCTCTGGAGTCATTTCGTTGCAAGCAGGTTTTTAAGTACTCTGGAGTCATTTCGTTGCAAGCGGGTTTTTAAGTGCTCTGGAGTCATTTCGTTGCAAGCGGGTTTTTAAGTGCTCTGGAGTCATTTCGTTGCAAGCGGGTGTTTAAGTGCTCTGGAGTCATTTCGTTGCAAGCGGGTTTTTAAGTGCTCTGGAGTCATTTCGTTGCAAGCGGGTTTTTAAGTGCTCTGGAGTCATTTCGTTGCAAGCGGGTGTTTAAGTGCTCTGGAGTCATTTCGTTGCAAGCGGGTTTTTAAGTGCTCTGGAGTCATTTCGTTGCAAGCGGGTTTTTAAGTGCTCTGGAGTCATTTCGTTGCAAGCGGGTGTTTAAGTGCTCTGGAGTCATTTCGTTGCAAGCGGGTTTTTAAGTGCTCTGGAGTCATTTCGTTGCAAGCGGGTTTTTACGTGCTCTGGAGTCATTTCATTGCAAGCGGGTTTTTACATACTTCTCAGACATTTCACTGGAAGTGGGTTTTTTAAGTGCTCTGGAGTCATTTTGTTGCAAGCGGGTTTTTAAGTGCTCTGGAGTCATTTCGTTGCAAGCGGGTTTTTAAGTGCTCTGGAGTCATTTCGTTGCAAGCGGGTTTTTACATACTTCTCAGACATTTCACTGGAAGTGGGTTTTTTAAGTGCTCTGGAGTCATTTTGTTGCAAGCGGGTTTTTAAGTGCTCTGGAGTCATTTCGTTGCAAGCGGGTTTTTAAGTGTTCTGGACTCATTTCGTTGCAAGCGGGTTTTTACATACTTCTCAGACATTTCACTGGAAGTGGGTTTTTTAAGTGCTCTGGAGTCAGTTCGTTGCAAGCGGGTTTTTAAGTGTTCTGGACTCATTTCGTTGCAAGCGGGTTTTTACATACTTCTCAGACATTTCACTGGAAGTGGGTTTTTTAAGTGCTCTGGAGTCATTTCGTTGCAAGCGGGTTTTTAAGTGCTCTGGAGTCATTTCGTTGCAAGCGGGTTTTTAAGTGTTCTGGACTCATTTCGTTGCAAGCGGGTTTTTAAGTGCTCTGGAGTCATTTCGTTGCAAGCGGGTTTTTAAGTGCTCTGGAGTCATTTCGTTGCAAGCGGGTTTTTAAGTGCTCTGGAGTCATTTCGTTGCAAGCGGGTTTTTAAGTGTTCTGGACTCATTTCGTTGCAAGCGGGTTTTTAAGTGCTCTGGAGTCATTTCGTTGCAAGCGGGTTTTTAAGTGCTCTGGAGTCATTTCGTTGCAAGCGGGTTTTTAAGTGCTCTGGAGTCATTTCATTGCAAGCGGGTTTTTAAGTGCTCTGGAGTCATTTCGTTGCACGCGGGTGTTTAAGTGCTCTGGAGTCATTTTGTTGCAAGCGGGTTTTTAAGTGCTCTGGAGTCATTTCGTTGCAAGCGGGTTTTTAAGTGTTCTGGACTCATTTCGTTGCAAGCGGGTTTTTAAGTGCTCTGGAGTCATTTCGTTGCAAGCGGCTTTTTAAGTGCTCTGGAGTCATTTCGTTGCAAGCGGGTTTTTAAGTGCTCTGGAGTCATTTCGTTGCAAGCGGGTTTTTAAGTGCTCTGGAGTCATTTCGTTGCAAGCGGGTTTTTAAGTGCTCTGGAGTCATTTCGTTGCAAGCGGGTTTTTAAGTGCTCTGGAGTCATTTCGTTGCAAGCGGGTTTTTAAGTGCTCTGGAGTCATTTCGTTGCAAGCGGGTTTTTAAGTGCTCTGGAGTCATTTCGATGCAAGCGGGTTTTTAAGTGCTCTGGAGTCATTTCGTTGCAAGCGGGTTTTTAAGTGCTCTGGAGTCATTTTGTTGCAAGCGGGTTTTTAAGTGCTCTGAAGGTATTTCGTTGTAAGCGGGTTTTTCAGTGCTCTGGAGTCATTTCGTTGCAAGCGGGTTTTTATGAACTCTGGAGTCATTTCATTGCAAGCGGGTTTTTACATACTTCTCAGACATTTCACTGGAAGCGGGTTTTTTAAGTGCTCTGGAGTCATTTCGTTGCAAGCGGGTTTTTAAGTACTCTGGAGTCATTTCGTTGCAAGCGGGTTTTTAAGTGCTCTGGAGTCATTTCGTTGCAAGCGGGTTTTTAAGTGCTCTGGAGTCATTTCGTTGCAAGCGGGTGTTTAAGTGCTCTGGAGTCATTTCGTTGCAAGCGGGTTTTTAAGTGCTCTGGAGTCATTTCGTTGCAAGCGGGTGTTTAAGTGCTCTGGAGTCATTTCGTTGCAAGCGGGTTTTTAAGTGCTCTGGAGTCATTTCGTTGCAAGCGGGTTTTTACGTGCTCTGGAGTCATTTCATTGCAAGCGGGTTTTTACATACTTCTCAGACATTTCACTGGAAGTGGGTTTTTTAAGTGCTCTGGAGTCATTTTGTTGCAAGCGGGTTTTTAAGTGCTCTGGAGTCATTTCGTTGCAAGCGGGTTTTTAAGTGCTCTGGAGTCATTTCGTTGCAAGCGGGTTTTTACATACTTCTCAGACATTTCACTGGAAGTGGGTTTTTTAAGTGCTCTGGAGTCATTTTGTTGCAAGCGGGTTTTTAAGTGCTCTGGAGTCATTTCGTTGCAAGCGGGTTTTTAAGTGTTCTGGACTCATTTCGTTGCAAGCGGGTTTTTACATACTTCTCAGACATTTCACTGGAAGTGGGTTTTTTAAGTGCTCTGGAGTCAGTTCGTTGCAAGCGGGTTTTTAAGTGTTCTGGACTCATTTCGTTGCAAGCGGGTTTTTACATACTTCTCAGACATTTCACTGGAAGTGGGTTTTTTAAGTGCTCTGGAGTCATTTCTTTGCAAGCGGGTTTTTAAGTGCTCTGGAGTCATTTCGTTGCAAGCGGGTTTTTAAGTGTTCTGGACTCATTTCGTTGCAAGCGGGTTTTTAAGTGCTCTGGAGTCATTTCGTTGCAAGCGGGTTTTTAAGTGCTCTGGAGTCATTTCGTTGCAAGCGGGTTTTTACATACTTCTCAGACATTTCACTGGAAGTGGGTTTTTTAGGTGCTCTGCAGTCATTTTGTTGCAAGCGGGTTTTTAAGTACTCTGGAGTCATTTCGTTGCAAGCGGGTTTTTAAGTGCTCTGGAGTCATTTCGTTGCAAGCGGGTTTTTAAGTGCTCTGGAGTCATTTCGTTGCACGCGGGTGTTTAAGTGCTCTGGAGTCATTTCGTTGCAAGCGGGTTTTTAAGTGCTCTGGAGTCATTTCGTTGCAAGCGGGTTTTTAAGTGTTCTGGACTCATTTCGTTGCAAGCGGGTTTTTAAGTGCTCTGGAGTCATTTCGTTGCAAGCGGGTTTTTAAGTGCTCTGGAGTCATTTCGTTGCAAGCGGGTTTTTAAGTGCTCTGGAGTCATTTCGTTGCAAGCGGGTTTTTACGTGCTCTGGAGTCATTTCATTGCAAGCAGGTTTTTACATACTTCTCAGACATTTCACTGGAAGCGGGTTTTTTAAGTGCTCTGGAGTCATTTCGTTGCAAGCGGGTTTTTAAGTGCTCTGGAGTCATTTCGTTGCAAGCGGGTTTTTAAGTGCTCTGGAGTCATTTCGTTGCAAGCGGGTTTTTAAGTGTTCTGGACTCATTTCGTTGCAAGCGGGTTTTTAAGTGCTCTGGAGTCATTTCGTTGCAAGCGGGTTTTTAAGTGCTCTGGAGTCATTTCGTTGCAAGCGGGTTTTTAAGTGCTCTGGAGTCATTTCGTTGCAAGCGGGTTTTTACGTGCTCTGGAGTCATTTCGTTGCAAGCGGGTTTTTAAGTGCTCTGGAGTCATTTCGTTGCAAGCGGGTTTTTAAGTGCTCTGGAGTCATTTCGTTGCAAGCGGGTTTTTAAGTGCTCCGGAGTCATTTCGTTGCAAGCGGGTTTTTAAGTGCTCTGGAGTCATTTCGTTGCAAGCGGGTTTTTACATACTTCTCAGACATTTCACTGGAAGTGGGTTTTTTAAGTGCTCTGGAGTCATTTCATTGCAAGCGGGTTTTTAAGTGCTCTGGAGTCATTTCGTTGCACGCGGGTGTTTAAGTGCTCTGGAGTCATTTTGTTGCAAGCGGGTTTTTAAGTGCTCTGGAGTCATTTCGTTGCAAGCGGGTTTTTAAGTGTTCTGGACTCATTTCGTTGCAAGCGGGTTTTTAAGTGCTCTGGAGTCATTTCGTTGCAAGCGGCTTTTTAAGTGCTCTGGAGTCATTTCGTTGCAAGCGGGTTTTTAAGTGCTCTGGAGTCATTTCGTTGCAAGCGGGTTTTTAAGTGCTCTGGAGTCATTTCGTTGCAAGCGGGTTTTTAAGTGCTCTGGAGTCATTTCGTTGCAAGCGGGTTTTTAAGTGCTCTGGAGTCATTTCGTTGCAAGCGGGTTTTTAAGTGCTCTGGAGTCATTTCGTTGCAAGCGGGTTTTTAAGTGCTCTGGAGTCATTTCGATGCAAGCGGGTTTTTAAGTGCTCTGGAGTCATTTCGTTGCAAGCGGGTTTTTAAGTGCTCTGGAGTCATTTTGTTGCAAGCGGGTTTTTAAGTGCTCTGAAGGTATTTCGTTGTAAGCGGGTTTTTCAGTGCTCTGGAGTCATTTCGTTGCAAGCGGGTTTTTATGAACTCTGGAGTCATTTCATTGCAAGCGGGTTTTTACATACTTCTCAGACATTTCACTGGAAGCGGGTTTTTTAAGTGCTCTGGAGTCATTTCGTTGCAAGCGGGTTTTTAAGTACTCTGGAGTCATTTCGTTGCAAGCGGGTTTTTAAGTGCTCTGGAGTCATTTCGTTGCAAGCGGGTTTTTAAGTGCTCTGGAGTCATTTCGTTGCAAGCGGGTGTTTAAGTGCTCTGGAGTCATTTCGTTGCAAGCGGGTTTTTAAGTGCTCTGGAGTCATTTCGTTGCAAGCGGGTGTTTAAGTGCTCTGGAGTCATTTCGTTGCAAGCGGGTTTTTAAGTGCTCTGGAGTCATTTCGTTGCAAGCGGGTTTTTACGTGCTCTGGAGTCATTTCATTGCAAGCGGGTTTTTACATACTTCTCAGACATTTCACTGGAAGTGGGTTTTTTAAGTGCTCTGGAGTCATTTTGTTGCAAGCGGGTTTTTAAGTGCTCTGGAGTCATTTCGTTGCAAGCGGGTTTTTAAGTGCTCTGGAGTCATTTCGTTGCAAGCGGGTTTTTACATACTTCTCAGACATTTCACTGGAAGTGGGTTTTTTAAGTGCTCTGGAGTCATTTTGTTGCAAGCGGGTTTTTAAGTGCTCTGGAGTCATTTCGTTGCAAGCGGGTTTTTAAGTGTTCTGGACTCATTTCGTTGCAAGCGGGTTTTTACATACTTCTCAGACATTTCACTGGAAGTGGGTTTTTTAAGTGCTCTGGAGTCAGTTCGTTGCAAGCGGGTTTTTAAGTGTTCTGGACTCATTTCGTTGCAAGCGGGTTTTTACATACTTCTCAGACATTTCACTGGAAGTGGGTTTTTTAAGTGCTCTGGAGTCATTTCTTTGCAAGCGGGTTTTTAAGTGCTCTGGAGTCATTTCGTTGCAAGCGGGTTTTTAAGTGTTCTGGACTCATTTCGTTGCAAGCGGGTTTTTAAGTGCTCTGGAGTCATTTCGTTGCAAGCGGGTTTTTAAGTGCTCTGGAGTCATTTCGTTGCAAGCGGGTTTTTACATACTTCTCAGACATTTCACTGGAAGTGGGTTTTTTAGGTGCTCTGCAGTCATTTTGTTGCAAGCGGGTTTTTAAGTACTCTGGAGTCATTTCGTTGCAAGCGGGTTTTTAAGTGCTCTGGAGTCATTTCGTTGCAAGCGGGTTTTTAAGTGCTCTGGAGTCATTTCGTTGCACGCGGGTGTTTAAGTGCTCTGGAGTCATTTCGTTGCAAGCGGGTTTTTAAGTGCTCTGGAGTCATTTCGTTGCAAGCGGGTTTTTAAGTGTTCTGGACTCATTTCGTTGCAAGCGGGTTTTTAAGTGCTCTGGAGTCATTTCGTTGCAAGCGGGTTTTTAAGTGCTCTGGAGTCATTTCGTTGCAAGCGGGTTTTTAAGTGCTCTGGAGTCATTTCGTTGCAAGCGGGTTTTTACGTGCTCTGGAGTCATTTCATTGCAAGCAGGTTTTTACATACTTCTCAGACATTTCACTGGAAGCGGGTTTTTTAAGTGCTCTGGAGTCATTTCGTTGCAAGCGGGTTTTTAAGTGCTCTGGAGTCATTTCGTTGCAAGCGGGTTTTTAAGTGCTCTGGAGTCATTTCGTTGCAAGCGGGTTTTTAAGTGTTCTGGACTCATTTCGTTGCAAGCGGGTTTTTAAGTGCTCTGGAGTCATTTCGTTGCAAGCGGGTTTTTAAGTGCTCTGGAGTCATTTCGTTGCAAGCGGGTTTTTAAGTGCTCTGGAGTCATTTCGTTGCAAGCGGGTTTTTACGTGCTCTGGAGTCATTTCGTTGCAAGCGGGTTTTTAAGTGCTCTGGAGTCATTTCGTTGCAAGCGGGTTTTTAAGTGCTCTGGAGTCATTTCGTTGCAAGCGGGTTTTTAAGTGCTCCGGAGTCATTTCGTTGCAAGCGGGTTTTTAAGTGCTCTGGAGTCATTTCGTTGCAAGCGGGTTTTTACATACTTCTCAGACATTTCACTGGAAGTGGGTTTTTTAAGTGCTCTGGAGTCATTTTGTTGCAAGCGGGTTTTTAAGTGCTCTGGAGTCATTTCGTTGCAAGCGGGTTTTTAAGTGTTCTGGACTCATTTCGTTGCAAGCGTGTTTTTACATACTTCTCAGACATTTCACTGGAAGTGGGTTTTTTAAGTGCTCTGGAGTCATTTCGTTGCAAGCGGGTTTTTAAATGTTCTGGACTCATTTCGTTGCAAGCGGGTTTTTACATACTTCTCAGACATTTCACTGGAAGTGGGTTTTTTAAGTGCTCTGGAGTCATTTCGTTGCAAGCGGGTTTTTAAGTGCTCTGGAGTCATTTCGTTGCAAGCGGGTTTTTAAGTGTTCTGGACTCATTTCGTTGCAAGCGGGTTTTTAAGTGCTCTGGAGTCATTTCGTTGCAAGCGGGTTTTTAAGTGCTCTGGAGTCATTTCGTTGCAAGCGGGTTTTTAAGTGCTCTGGAGTCATTTCGTTGCAAGCGGGTGTTTAAGTGCTCTGGAGTCATTTCGTTGCAAGCGGGTTTTTAAGTGCTCTGGAGTCATTTCGTTGCAAGCGGGTTTTTACGTGCTCTGGAGTCATTTCATTGCAAGCGGGTTTTTACATACTTCTCAGACATTTCACTGGAAGTGGGTTTTTTAAGTGCTCTGGAGTCATTTTGTTGCAAGCGGGTTTTTAAGTGCTCTGGAGTCATTTCGTTGCAAGCGGGTTTTTAAGTGCTCTGGAGTCATTTCGTTGCAAGCGGGTTTTTACATACTTCTCAGACATTTCACTGGAAGTGGGTTTTTTAAGTGCTCTGGAGTCATTTTGTTGCAAGCGGGTTTTTAAGTGCTCTGGAGTCATTTCGTTGCAAGCGGGTTTTTAAGTGTTCTGGACTCATTTCGTTGCAAGCGTGTTTTTACATACTTCTCAGACATTTCACTGGAAGTGGGTTTTTTAAGTGCTCTGGAGTCATTTCTTTGCAAGCGGGTTTTTAAGTGCTCTGGAGTCATTTCGTTGCAAGCGGGTTTTTAAGTGTTCTGGACTCATTTCGTTGCAAGCGGGTTTTTAAGTGCTCTGGAGTCATTTCGTTGCAAGCGGGTTTTTAAGTGCTCTGGAGTCATTTCGTTGCAAGCGGGTTTTTACATACTTCTCAGACATTTCACTGGAAGTGGGTTTTTTAGGTGCTCTGCAGTCATTTTGTTGCAAGCGGGTTTTTAAGTACTCTGGAGTCATTTCGTTGCAAGCGGGTTTTTAAGTGCTCTGGAGTCATTTCGTTGCAAGCGGGTTTTTAAGTGCTCTGGAGTCATTTCGTTGCACGCGGGTGTTTAAGTGCTCTGGAGTCATTTCGTTGCAAGCGGGTTTTTAAGTGCTCTGGAGTCATTTCGTTGCAAGCGGGTTTTTAAGTGTTCTGGACTCATTTCGTTGCAAGCGGGTTTTTAAGTGCTCTGGAGTCATTTCGTTGCAAGCGGGTTTTTAAGTGCTCTGGAGTCATTTCGTTGCAAGCGGGTTTTTAAGTGCTCTGGAGTCATTTCGTTGCAAGCGGGTTTTTACGTGCTCTGGAGTCATTTCATTGCAAGCAGGTTTTTACATACTTCTCAGACATTTCACTGGAAGCGGGTTTTTTAAGTGCTCTGGAGTCATTTCGTTGCAAGCGGGTTTTTAAGTGCTCTGGAGTCATTTCGTTGCAAGCGGGTTTTTAAGTGCTCTGGAGTCATTTCGTTGCAAGCGGGTTTTTAAGTGTTCTGGACTCATTTCGTTGCAAGCGGGTTTTTAAGTGCTCTGGAGTCATTTCGTTGCAAGCGGGTTTTTAAGTGCTCTGGAGTCATTTCGTTGCAAGCGGGTTTTTAAGTGCTCTGGAGTCATTTCGTTGCAAGCGGGTTTTTACGTGCTCTGGAGTCATTTCGTTGCAAGCGGGTTTTTAAGTGCTCTGGAGTCATTTCGTTGCAAGCGGGTTTTTAAGTGCTCTGGAGTCATTTCGTTGCAAGCGGGTTTTTAAGTGCTCCGGAGTCATTTCGTTGCAAGCGGGTTTTTAAGTGCTCTGGAGTCATTTCGTTGCAAGCGGGTTTTTACATACTTCTCAGACATTTCACTGGAAGTGGGTTTTTTAAGTGCTCTGGAGTCATTTTGTTGCAAGCGGGTTTTTAAGTGCTCTGGAGTCATTTCGTTGCAAGCGGGTTTTTAAGTGTTCTGGACTCATTTCGTTGCAAGCGTGTTTTTACATACTTCTCAGACATTTCACTGGAAGTGGGTTTTTTAAGTGCTCTGGAGTCATTTCGTTGCAAGCGGGTTTTTAAGTGTTCTGGACTCATTTCGTTGCAAGCGGGTTTTTACATACTTCTCAGACATTTCACTGGAAGTGGGTTTTTTAAGTGCTCTGGAGTCATTTCGTTGCAAGCGGGTTTTTAAGTGCTCTGGAGTCATTTCGTTGCAAGCGGGTTTTTAAGTGTTCTGGACTCATTTCGTTGCAAGCGGGTTTTTAAGTGCTCTGGAGTCATTTCGTTGCAAGCGGGTTTTTAAGTGCTCTGGAGTCATTTCGTTGCAAGCGGGTTTTTAAGTGCTCTGGAGTCATTTCGTTGCAAGCGGGTGTTTAAGTGCTCTGGAGTCATTTCGTTGCAAGCGGGTTTTTAAGTGCTCTGGAGTCATTTCGTTGCAAGCGGGTTTTTACGTGCTCTGGAGTCATTTCATTGCAAGCGGGTTTTTACATACTTCTCAGACATTTCACTGGAAGTGGGTTTTTTAAGTGCTCTGGAGTCATTTTGTTGCAAGCGGGTTTTTAAGTGCTCTGGAGTCATTTCGTTGCAAGCGGGTTTTTAAGTGCTCTGGAGTCATTTCGTTGCAAGCGGGTTTTTACATACTTCTCAGACATTTCACTGGAAGTGGGTTTTTTAAGTGCTCTGGAGTCATTTTGTTGCAAGCGGGTTTTTAAGTGCTCTGGAGTCATTTCGTTGCAAGCGGGTTTTTAAGTGTTCTGGACTCATTTCGTTGCAAGCGGGTTTTTACATACTTCTCAGACATTTCACTGGAAGTGGGTTTTTTAAGTGCTCTGGCGTCAGTTCGTTGCAAGCGGGTTTTTAAGTGTTCTGGACTCATTTCGTTGCAAGCGGGTTTTTACATACTTCTCAGACATTTCACTGGAAGTGGGTTTTTTAAGTGCTCTGGAGTCATTTCTTTGCAAGCGGGTTTTTAAGTGCTCTGGAGTCATTTCGTTGCAAGCGGGTTTTTAAGTGTTCTGGACTCATTTCGTTGCAAGCGGGTTTTTAAGTGCTCTGGAGTCATTTCGTTGCAAGCGGGTTTTTAAGTGCTCTGGAGTCATTTCGTTGCAAGCGGGTTTTTACATACTTCTCAGACATTTCACTGGAAGTGGGTTTTTTAGGTGCTCTGCAGTCATTTTGTTGCAAGCGGGTTTTTAAGTACTCTGGAGTCATTTCGTTGCAAGCGGGTTTTTAAGTGCTCTGGAGTCATTTCGTTGCAAGCGGGTTTTTAAGTGCTCTGGAGTCATTTCGTTGCACGCGGGTGTTTAAGTGCTCTGGAGTCATTTCGTTGCAAGCGGGTTTTTAAGTGCTCTGGAGTCATTTCGTTGCAAGCGGGTTTTTAAGTGTTCTGGACTCATTTCGTTGCAAGCGGGTTTTTAAGTGCTCTGGAGTCATTTCGTTGCAAGCGGGTTTTTAAGTGCTCTGGAGTCATTTCGTTGCAAGCGGGTTTTTAAGTGCTCTGGAGTCATTTCGTTGCAAGCGGGTTTTTACGTGCTCTGGAGTCATTTCATTGCAAGCAGGTTTTTACATACTTCTCAGACATTTCACTGGAAGCGGGTTTTTTAAGTGCTCTGGAGTCATTTCGTTGCAAGCGGGTTTTTAAGTGCTCTGGAGTCATTTCGTTGCAAGCGGGTTTTTAAGTGCTCTGGAGTCATTTCGTTGCAAGCGGGTTTTTACATACTTCTCAGACATTTCACTGGAAGTGGGTTTTTTAAGTGCTCTGGAGTCATTTTGTTGCAAGCGGGTTTTTAAGTGCTCTGGAGTCATTTCGTTGCAAGCGGGTTTTTAAGTGTTCTGGACTCATTTCGTTGCAAGCGGGTTTTTACATACTTCTCAGACATTTCACTGGAAGTGGGTTTTTTAAGTGCTCTGGAGTCAGTTCGTTGCAAGCGGGTTTTTAAGTGTTCTGGACTCATTTCGTTGCAAGCGGGTTTTTACATACTTCTCAGACATTTCACTGGAAGTGGGTTTTTTAAGTGCTCTGGAGTCATTTCGTTGCAAGCGGGTTTTTAAGTGCTCTGGAGTCATTTCGTTGCAAGCGGGTTTTTAAGTGTTCTGGACTCATTTCGTTGCAAGCGGGTTTTTAAGTGCTCTGGAGTCATTTCGTTGCAAGCGGGTTTTTAAGTGCTCTGGAGTCATTTCGTTGCAAGCGGGTTTTTAAGTGCTCTGGAGTCATTTCGTTGCAAGCGGGTTTTTAAGTGTTCTGGACTCATTTCGTTGCAAGCGGGTTTTTAAGTGCTCTGGAGTCATTTCGTTGCAAGCGGGTTTTTAAGTGCTCTGGAGTCATTTCGTTGCAAGCGGGTTTTTAAGTGCTCTGGAGTCATTTCATTGCAAGCGGGTTTTTAAGTGCTCTGGAGTCATTTCGTTGCACGCGGGTGTTTAAGTGCTCTGGAGTCATTTTGTTGCAAGCGGGTTTTTAAGTGCTCTGGAGTCATTTCGTTGCAAGCGGGTTTTTAAGTGTTCTGGACTCATTTCGTTGCAAGCGGGTTTTTAAGTGCTCTGGAGTCATTTCGTTGCAAGCGGCTTTTTAAGTGCTCTGGAGTCATTTCGTTGCAAGCGGGTTTTTAAGTGCTCTGGAGTCATTTCGTTGCAAGCGGGTTTTTAAGTGCTCTGGAGTCATTTCGTTGCAAGCGGGTTTTTAAGTGCTCTGGAGTCATTTCGTTGCAAGCGGGTTTTTAAGTGCTCTGGAGTCATTTCGTTGCAAGCGGGTTTTTAAGTGCTCTGGAGTCATTTCGTTGCAAGCGGGTTTTTAAGTGCTCTGGAGTCATTTCGATGCAAGCGGGTTTTTAAGTGCTCTGGAGTCATTTCGTTGCAAGCGGGTTTTTAAGTGCTCTGGAGTCATTTTGTTGCAAGCGGGTTTTTAAGTGCTCTGAAGGTATTTCGTTGTAAGCGGGTTTTTCAGTGCTCTGGAGTCATTTCGTTGCAAGCGGGTTTTTATGAACTCTGGAGTCATTTCATTGCAAGCGGGTTTTTACATACTTCTCAGACATTTCACTGGAAGCGGGTTTTTTAAGTGCTCTGGAGTCATTTCGTTGCAAGCGGGTTTTTAAGTACTCTGGAGTCATTTCGTTGCAAGCGGGTTTTTAAGTGCTCTGGAGTCATTTCGTTGCAAGCGGGTTTTTAAGTGCTCTGGAGTCATTTCGTTGCAAGCGGGTGTTTAAGTGCTCTGGAGTCATTTCGTTGCAAGCGGGTTTTTAAGTGCTCTGGAGTCATTTCGTTGCAAGCGGGTGTTTAAGTGCTCTGGAGTCATTTCGTTGCAAGCGGGTTTTTAAGTGCTCTGGAGTCATTTCGTTGCAAGCGGGTTTTTACGTGCTCTGGAGTCATTTCATTGCAAGCGGGTTTTTACATACTTCTCAGACATTTCACTGGAAGTGGGTTTTTTAAGTGCTCTGGAGTCATTTTGTTGCAAGCGGGTTTTTAAGTGCTCTGGAGTCATTTCGTTGCAAGCGGGTTTTTAAGTGCTCTGGAGTCATTTCGTTGCAAGCGGGTTTTTACATACTTCTCAGACATTTCACTGGAAGTGGGTTTTTTAAGTGCTCTGGAGTCATTTTGTTGCAAGCGGGTTTTTAAGTGCTCTGGAGTCATTTCGTTGCAAGCGGGTTTTTAAGTGTTCTGGACTCATTTCGTTGCAAGCGGGTTTTTACATACTTCTCAGACATTTCACTGGAAGTGGGTTTTTTAAGTGCTCTGGAGTCAGTTCGTTGCAAGCGGGTTTTTAAGTGTTCTGGACTCATTTCGTTGCAAGCGGGTTTTTACATACTTCTCAGACATTTCACTGGAAGTGGGTTTTTTAAGTGCTCTGGAGTCATTTCTTTGCAAGCGGGTTTTTAAGTGCTCTGGAGTCATTTCGTTGCAAGCGGGTTTTTAAGTGTTCTGGACTCATTTCGTTGCAAGCGGGTTTTTAAGTGCTCTGGAGTCATTTCGTTGCAAGCGGGTTTTTAAGTGCTCTGGAGTCATTTCGTTGCAAGCGGGTTTTTACATACTTCTCAGACATTTCACTGGAAGTGGGTTTTTTAGGTGCTCTGCAGTCATTTTGTTGCAAGCGGGTTTTTAAGTACTCTGGAGTCATTTCGTTGCAAGCGGGTTTTTAAGTGCTCTGGAGTCATTTCGTTGCAAGCGGGTTTTTAAGTGCTCTGGAGTCATTTCGTTGCACGCGGGTGTTTAAGTGCTCTGGAGTCATTTCGTTGCAAGCGGGTTTTTAAGTGCTCTGGAGTCATTTCGTTGCAAGCGGGTTTTTAAGTGTTCTGGACTCATTTCGTTGCAAGCGGGTTTTTAAGTGCTCTGGAGTCATTTCGTTGCAAGCGGGTTTTTAAGTGCTCTGGAGTCATTTCGTTGCAAGCGGGTTTTTAAGTGCTCTGGAGTCATTTCGTTGCAAGCGGGTTTTTACGTGCTCTGGAGTCATTTCATTGCAAGCAGGTTTTTACATACTTCTCAGACATTTCACTGGAAGCGGGTTTTTTAAGTGCTCTGGAGTCATTTCGTTGCAAGCGGGTTTTTAAGTGCTCTGGAGTCATTTCGTTGCAAGCGGGTTTTTAAGTGCTCTGGAGTCATTTCGTTGCAAGCGGGTTTTTAAGTGTTCTGGACTCATTTCGTTGCAAGCGGGTTTTTAAGTGCTCTGGAGTCATTTCGTTGCAAGCGGGTTTTTAAGTGCTCTGGAGTCATTTCGTTGCAAGCGGGTTTTTAAGTGCTCTGGAGTCATTTCGTTGCAAGCGGGTTTTTACGTGCTCTGGAGTCATTTCGTTGCAAGCGGGTTTTTAAGTGCTCTGGAGTCATTTCGTTGCAAGCGGGTTTTTAAGTGCTCTGGAGTCATTTCGTTGCAAGCGGGTTTTTAAGTGCTCCGGAGTCATTTCGTTGCAAGCGGGTTTTTAAGTGCTCTGGAGTCATTTCGTTGCAAGCGGGTTTTTACATACTTCTCAGACATTTCACTGGAAGTGGGTTTTTTAAGTGCTCTGGAGTCATTTCATTGCAAGCGGGTTTTTAAGTGCTCTGGAGTCATTTCGTTGCACGCGGGTGTTTAAGTGCTCTGGAGTCATTTTGTTGCAAGCGGGTTTTTAAGTGCTCTGGAGTCATTTCGTTGCAAGCGGGTTTTTAAGTGTTCTGGACTCATTTCGTTGCAAGCGGGTTTTTAAGTGCTCTGGAGTCATTTCGTTGCAAGCGGCTTTTTAAGTGCTCTGGAGTCATTTCGTTGCAAGCGGGTTTTTAAGTGCTCTGGAGTCATTTCGTTGCAAGCGGGTTTTTAAGTGCTCTGGAGTCATTTCGTTGCAAGCGGGTTTTTAAGTGCTCTGGAGTCATTTCGTTGCAAGCGGGTTTTTAAGTGCTCTGGAGTCATTTCGTTGCAAGCGGGTTTTTAAGTGCTCTGGAGTCATTTCGTTGCAAGCGGGTTTTTAAGTGCTCTGGAGTCATTTCGATGCAAGCGGGTTTTTAAGTGCTCTGGAGTCATTTCGTTGCAAGCGGGTTTTTAAGTGCTCTGGAGTCATTTTGTTGCAAGCGGGTTTTTAAGTGCTCTGAAGGTATTTCGTTGTAAGCGGGTTTTTCAGTGCTCTGGAGTCATTTCGTTGCAAGCGGGTTTTTATGAACTCTGGAGTCATTTCATTGCAAGCGGGTTTTTACATACTTCTCAGACATTTCACTGGAAGCGGGTTTTTTAAGTGCTCTGGAGTCATTTCGTTGCAAGCGGGTTTTTAAGTACTCTGGAGTCATTTCGTTGCAAGCGGGTTTTTAAGTGCTCTGGAGTCATTTCGTTGCAAGCGGGTTTTTAAGTGCTCTGGAGTCATTTCGTTGCAAGCGGGTGTTTAAGTGCTCTGGAGTCATTTCGTTGCAAGCGGGTTTTTAAGTGCTCTGGAGTCATTTCGTTGCAAGCGGGTGTTTAAGTGCTCTGGAGTCATTTCGTTGCAAGCGGGTTTTTAAGTGCTCTGGAGTCATTTCGTTGCAAGCGGGTTTTTACGTGCTCTGGAGTCATTTCATTGCAAGCGGGTTTTTACATACTTCTCAGACATTTCACTGGAAGTGGGTTTTTTAAGTGCTCTGGAGTCATTTTGTTGCAAGCGGGTTTTTAAGTGCTCTGGAGTCATTTCGTTGCAAGCGGGTTTTTAAGTGCTCTGGAGTCATTTCGTTGCAAGCGGGTTTTTACATACTTCTCAGACATTTCACTGGAAGTGGGTTTTTTAAGTGCTCTGGAGTCATTTTGTTGCAAGCGGGTTTTTAAGTGCTCTGGAGTCATTTCGTTGCAAGCGGGTTTTTAAGTGTTCTGGACTCATTTCGTTGCAAGCGGGTTTTTACATACTTCTCAGACATTTCACTGGAAGTGGGTTTTTTAAGTGCTCTGGAGTCAGTTCGTTGCAAGCGGGTTTTTAAGTGTTCTGGACTCATTTCGTTGCAAGCGGGTTTTTACATACTTCTCAGACATTTCACTGGAAGTGGGTTTTTTAAGTGCTCTGGAGTCATTTCTTTGCAAGCGGGTTTTTAAGTGCTCTGGAGTCATTTCGTTGCAAGCGGGTTTTTAAGTGTTCTGGACTCATTTCGTTGCAAGCGGGTTTTTAAGTGCTCTGGAGTCATTTCGTTGCAAGCGGGTTTTTAAGTGCTCTGGAGTCATTTCGTTGCAAGCGGGTTTTTACATACTTCTCAGACATTTCACTGGAAGTGGGTTTTTTAGGTGCTCTGCAGTCATTTTGTTGCAAGCGGGTTTTTAAGTACTCTGGAGTCATTTCGTTGCAAGCGGGTTTTTAAGTGCTCTGGAGTCATTTCGTTGCAAGCGGGTTTTTAAGTGCTCTGGAGTCATTTCGTTGCACGCGGGTGTTTAAGTGCTCTGGAGTCATTTCGTTGCAAGCGGGTTTTTAAGTGCTCTGGAGTCATTTCGTTGCAAGCGGGTTTTTAAGTGTTCTGGACTCATTTCGTTGCAAGCGGGTTTTTAAGTGCTCTGGAGTCATTTCGTTGCAAGCGGGTTTTTAAGTGCTCTGGAGTCATTTCGTTGCAAGCGGGTTTTTAAGTGCTCTGGAGTCATTTCGTTGCAAGCGGGTTTTTACGTGCTCTGGAGTCATTTCATTGCAAGCAGGTTTTTACATACTTCTCAGACATTTCACTGGAAGCGGGTTTTTTAAGTGCTCTGGAGTCATTTCGTTGCAAGCGGGTTTTTAAGTGCTCTGGAGTCATTTCGTTGCAAGCGGGTTTTTAAGTGCTCTGGAGTCATTTCGTTGCAAGCGGGTTTTTAAGTGTTCTGGACTCATTTCGTTGCAAGCGGGTTTTTAAGTGCTCTGGAGTCATTTCGTTGCAAGCGGGTTTTTAAGTGCTCTGGAGTCATTTCGTTGCAAGCGGGTTTTTAAGTGCTCTGGAGTCATTTCGTTGCAAGCGGGTTTTTACGTGCTCTGGAGTCATTTCGTTGCAAGCGGGTTTTTAAGTGCTCTGGAGTCATTTCGTTGCAAGCGGGTTTTTAAGTGCTCTGGAGTCATTTCGTTGCAAGCGGGTTTTTAAGTGCTCCGGAGTCATTTCGTTGCAAGCGGGTTTTTAAGTGCTCTGGAGTCATTTCGTTGCAAGCGGGTTTTTACATACTTCTCAGACATTTCACTGGAAGTGGGTTTTTTAAGTGCTCTGGAGTCATTTTGTTGCAAGCGGGTTTTTAAGTGCTCTGGAGTCATTTCGTTGCAAGCGGGTTTTTAAGTGTTCTGGACTCATTTCGTTGCAAGCGTGTTTTTACATACTTCTCAGACATTTCACTGGAAGTGGGTTTTTTAAGTGCTCTGGAGTCATTTCGTTGCAAGCGGGTTTTTAAATGTTCTGGACTCATTTCGTTGCAAGCGGGTTTTTACATACTTCTCAGACATTTCACTGGAAGTGGGTTTTTTAAGTGCTCTGGAGTCATTTCGTTGCAAGCGGGTTTTTAAGTGCTCTGGAGTCATTTCGTTGCAAGCGGGTTTTTAAGTGTTCTGGACTCATTTCGTTGCAAGCGGGTTTTTAAGTGCTCTGGAGTCATTTCGTTGCAAGCGGGTTTTTAAGTGCTCTGGAGTCATTTCGTTGCAAGCGGGTTTTTAAGTGCTCTGGAGTCATTTCGTTGCAAGCGGGTGTTTAAGTGCTCTGGAGTCATTTCGTTGCAAGCGGGTTTTTAAGTGCTCTGGAGTCATTTCGTTGCAAGCGGGTTTTTACGTGCTCTGGAGTCATTTCATTGCAAGCGGGTTTTTACATACTTCTCAGACATTTCACTGGAAGTGGGTTTTTTAAGTGCTCTGGAGTCATTTTGTTGCAAGCGGGTTTTTAAGTGCTCTGGAGTCATTTCGTTGCAAGCGGGTTTTTAAGTGCTCTGGAGTCATTTCGTTGCAAGCGGGTTTTTACATACTTCTCAGACATTTCACTGGAAGTGGGTTTTTTAAGTGCTCTGGAGTCATTTTGTTGCAAGCGGGTTTTTAAGTGCTCTGGAGTCATTTCGTTGCAAGCGGGTTTTTAAGTGTTCTGGACTCATTTCGTTGCAAGCGTGTTTTTACATACTTCTCAGACATTTCACTGGAAGTGGGTTTTTTAAGTGCTCTGGAGTCATTTCTTTGCAAGCGGGTTTTTAAGTGCTCTGGAGTCATTTCGTTGCAAGCGGGTTTTTAAGTGTTCTGGACTCATTTCGTTGCAAGCGGGTTTTTAAGTGCTCTGGAGTCATTTCGTTGCAAGCGGGTTTTTAAGTGCTCTGGAGTCATTTCGTTGCAAGCGGGTTTTTACATACTTCTCAGACATTTCACTGGAAGTGGGTTTTTTAGGTGCTCTGCAGTCATTTTGTTGCAAGCGGGTTTTTAAGTACTCTGGAGTCATTTCGTTGCAAGCGGGTTTTTAAGTGCTCTGGAGTCATTTCGTTGCAAGCGGGTTTTTAAGTGCTCTGGAGTCATTTCGTTGCACGCGGGTGTTTAAGTGCTCTGGAGTCATTTCGTTGCAAGCGGGTTTTTAAGTGCTCTGGAGTCATTTCGTTGCAAGCGGGTTTTTAAGTGTTCTGGACTCATTTCGTTGCAAGCGGGTTTTTAAGTGCTCTGGAGTCATTTCGTTGCAAGCGGGTTTTTAAGTGCTCTGGAGTCATTTCGTTGCAAGCGGGTTTTTAAGTGCTCTGGAGTCATTTCGTTGCAAGCGGGTTTTTACGTGCTCTGGAGTCATTTCATTGCAAGCAGGTTTTTACATACTTCTCAGACATTTCACTGGAAGCGGGTTTTTTAAGTGCTCTGGAGTCATTTCGTTGCAAGCGGGTTTTTAAGTGCTCTGGAGTCATTTCGTTGCAAGCGGGTTTTTAAGTGCTCTGGAGTCATTTCGTTGCAAGCGGGTTTTTAAGTGTTCTGGACTCATTTCGTTGCAAGCGGGTTTTTAAGTGCTCTGGAGTCATTTCGTTGCAAGCGGGTTTTTAAGTGCTCTGGAGTCATTTCGTTGCAAGCGGGTTTTTAAGTGCTCTGGAGTCATTTCGTTGCAAGCGGGTTTTTACGTGCTCTGGAGTCATTTCGTTGCAAGCGGGTTTTTAAGTGCTCTGGAGTCATTTCGTTGCAAGCGGGTTTTTAAGTGCTCTGGAGTCATTTCGTTGCAAGCGGGTTTTTAAGTGCTCCGGAGTCATTTCGTTGCAAGCGGGTTTTTAAGTGCTCTGGAGTCATTTCGTTGCAAGCGGGTTTTTACATACTTCTCAGACATTTCACTGGAAGTGGGTTTTTTAAGTGCTCTGGAGTCATTTTGTTGCAAGCGGGTTTTTAAGTGCTCTGGAGTCATTTCGTTGCAAGCGGGTTTTTAAGTGTTCTGGACTCATTTCGTTGCAAGCGTGTTTTTACATACTTCTCAGACATTTCACTGGAAGTGGGTTTTTTAAGTGCTCTGGAGTCATTTCGTTGCAAGCGGGTTTTTAAGTGTTCTGGACTCATTTCGTTGCAAGCGGGTTTTTACATACTTCTCAGACATTTCACTGGAAGTGGGTTTTTTAAGTGCTCTGGAGTCATTTCGTTGCAAGCGGGTTTTTAAGTGCTCTGGAGTCATTTCGTTGCAAGCGGGTTTTTAAGTGTTCTGGACTCATTTCGTTGCAAGCGGGTTTTTAAGTGCTCTGGAGTCATTTCGTTGCAAGCGGGTTTTTAAGTGCTCTGGAGTCATTTCGTTGCAAGCGGGTTTTTAAGTGCTCTGGAGTCATTTCGTTGCAAGCGGGTGTTTAAGTGCTCTGGAGTCATTTCGTTGCAAGCGGGTTTTTAAGTGCTCTGGAGTCATTTCGTTGCAAGCGGGTTTTTACGTGCTCTGGAGTCATTTCATTGCAAGCGGGTTTTTACATACTTCTCAGACATTTCACTGGAAGTGGGTTTTTTAAGTGCTCTGGAGTCATTTTGTTGCAAGCGGGTTTTTAAGTGCTCTGGAGTCATTTCGTTGCAAGCGGGTTTTTAAGTGCTCTGGAGTCATTTCGTTGCAAGCGGGTTTTTACATACTTCTCAGACATTTCACTGGAAGTGGGTTTTTTAAGTGCTCTGGAGTCATTTTGTTGCAAGCGGGTTTTTAAGTGCTCTGGAGTCATTTCGTTGCAAGCGGGTTTTTAAGTGTTCTGGACTCATTTCGTTGCAAGCGGGTTTTTACATACTTCTCAGACATTTCACTGGAAGTGGGTTTTTTAAGTGCTCTGGCGTCAGTTCGTTGCAAGCGGGTTTTTAAGTGTTCTGGACTCATTTCGTTGCAAGCGGGTTTTTACATACTTCTCAGACATTTCACTGGAAGTGGGTTTTTTAAGTGCTCTGGAGTCATTTCTTTGCAAGCGGGTTTTTAAGTGCTCTGGAGTCATTTCGTTGCAAGCGGGTTTTTAAGTGTTCTGGACTCATTTCGTTGCAAGCGGGTTTTTAAGTGCTCTGGAGTCATTTCGTTGCAAGCGGGTTTTTAAGTGCTCTGGAGTCATTTCGTTGCAAGCGGGTTTTTACATACTTCTCAGACATTTCACTGGAAGTGGGTTTTTTAGGTGCTCTGCAGTCATTTTGTTGCAAGCGGGTTTTTAAGTACTCTGGAGTCATTTCGTTGCAAGCGGGTTTTTAAGTGCTCTGGAGTCATTTCGTTGCAAGCGGGTTTTTAAGTGCTCTGGAGTCATTTCGTTGCACGCGGGTGTTTAAGTGCTCTGGAGTCATTTCGTTGCAAGCGGGTTTTTAAGTGCTCTGGAGTCATTTCGTTGCAAGCGGGTTTTTAAGTGTTCTGGACTCATTTCGTTGCAAGCGGGTTTTTAAGTGCTCTGGAGTCATTTCGTTGCAAGCGGGTTTTTAAGTGCTCTGGAGTCATTTCGTTGCAAGCGGGTTTTTAAGTGCTCTGGAGTCATTTCGTTGCAAGCGGGTTTTTACGTGCTCTGGAGTCATTTCATTGCAAGCAGGTTTTTACATACTTCTCAGACATTTCACTGGAAGCGGGTTTTTTAAGTGCTCTGGAGTCATTTCGTTGCAAGCGGGTTTTTAAGTGCTCTGGAGTCATTTCGTTGCAAGCGGGTTTTTAAGTGCTCTGGAGTCATTTCGTTGCAAGCGGGTTTTTAAGTGTTCTGGACTCATTTCGTTGCAAGCGGGTTTTTAAGTGCTCTGGAGTCATTTCGTTGCAAGCGGGTTTTTAAGTGCTCTGGAGTCATTTCGTTGCAAGCGGGTTTTTAAGTGCTCTGGAGTCATTTCGTTGCAAGCGGGTTTTTACGTGCTCTGGAGTCATTTCGTTGCAAGCGGGTTTTTAAGTGCTCTGGAGTCATTTCGTTGCAAGCGGGTTTTTAAGTGCTCTGGAGTCATTTCGTTGCAAGCGGGTTTTTAAGTGCTCCGGAGTCATTTCGTTGCAAGCGGGTTTTTAAGTGCTCTGGAGTCATTTCGTTGCAAGCGGGTTTTTACATACTTCTCAGACATTTCACTGGAAGTGGGTTTTTTAAGTGCTCTGGAGTCATTTTGTTGCAAGCGGGTTTTTAAGTGCTCTGGAGTCATTTCCTTGCAAGCGGGTTTTTAAGTGTTCTGGACTCATTTCGTTGCAAGCGTGTTTTTACATACTTCTCAGACATTTCACTGGAAGTGGGTTTTTTAAGTGCTCTGGAGTCATTTCGTTGCAAGCGGGTTTTTAAGTGTTCTGGACTCATTTCGTTGCAAGCGGGTTTTTACATACTTCTCAGACATTTCACTGGAAGTGGGTTTTTTAAGTGCTCTGGAGTCATTTCGTTGCAAGCGGGTTTTTAAGTGCTCTGGAGTCATTTCGTTGCAAGCGGGTTTTTAAGTGTTCTGGACTCATTTCGTTGCAAGCGGGTTTTTAAGTGCTCTGGAGTCATTTCGTTGCAAGCGGGTTTTTAAGTGCTCTGGAGTCATTTCGTTGCAAGCGGGTTTTTAAGTGCTCTGGAGTCATTTCGTTGCACGCGGGTGTTTAAGTGCTCTGGAGTCATTTCGTTGCAAGCGGGTGTTTAAGTGCTCTGGAGTCATTTCGTTGCAAGCGGGTTTTTACATACTTCTCAGACATTTCACTGGAAGTGGGTTTTTTAAGTGCTCTGCAGTCATTTTGTTGCAAACGGGTTTTTAAGTACTCTGGAGTCATTTCGTTGCAAGCGGGTTTTTAAGTGCTCTGGAGTCATTTCGTTGCAAGCGGGTTTTTAAGTGCTCTGGAGTCATTTCGTTGCACGCGGGTGTTTAAGTGCTCTGGAGTCATTTCGTTGCAAGCGGGTTTTTAAGTGCTCTGGAGTCATTTCGTTGCAAGCGGGTTTTTAAGTGTTCTGGACTCATTTCGTTGCAAGCGGGTTTTTAAGTGCTCTGGAGTCATTTCGTTGCAAGCGGGTTTTTAAGTGCTCTGGAGTCATTTCGTTGCAAGCGGGTTTTTAAGTGCTCTGGAGTCATTTCGTTGCAAGCGGGTTTTTAAGTGCTCTGGAGTCATTTCGTTGCAAGCGGGTTTTTAAGTGCTCTGGAGTCATTTCGTTGCAAGCGGGTTTTTAAGTGCTCTGGAGTCATTTCGTTGCAAGCGGGTTTTTACGTGCTCTGGAGTCATTTCATTGCAAGCAGGTTTTTACATACTTCTCAGACATTTCACTGGAAGCGGGTTTTTTAAGTGCTCTGGAGTCATTTCGTTGCAAGCGGGTTTTTAAGTACTCTGGAGTCATTTCGTTGCAAGCGGGTTTTTAAGTGCTCTGGAGTCATTTCGTTGCAAGCGGGTTTTTAAGTGTTCTGGACTCATTTCGTTGCAAGCGGGTTTTTAAGTGCTCCGGAGTCATTTCGTTGCAAGCGGGTTTTTAAGTGCTCTGGAGTCATTTCGTTGCAAGCGGGTTTTTAAGTGCTCTGGAGTCATTTCTTTGCATGCGGGTTTTTACGTGCTCTGGAGTCATTTCGTTGCAAGCGGGTTTTTAAGTGTTCTGGAGTCATTTCGTTGCAAGCGGGTTTTTAAGTGCTCTGGAGTCATTTCGTTGCAAGCGGGTTTTTAAGTGCTCTGGAGTCATTTCATTGCAAGCGGGTTTTTACATACTTCTCAGACATTTCACTGGAAGTGGGTTTTTTAAGTGCTCTGGAGTCATTTTGTTGCAAGCGGGTTTTTAAGTACTCTGGAGTCATTTCGTTGCAAGCGGGTTTTTAAGTGCTCTGGAGTCATTTCGTTGCAAGCGGGTTTTTAAGTGCTCTGGAGTCATTTCGTTGCACGCGGGTGTTTAAGTGCTCTGGAGTCATTTCGTTGCAAGCGGGTTTTTAAGTGCTCTAGAGTCATTTCGTTGCAAGCGGGTTTTTAAGTACTCTGGAGTCATTTCGTTGCAAGCGGGTTTTTAAGTGCTCTGGAGTCATTTCGTTGCAAGCGGGTTTTTAAATGCTCTGGAGTCATTTCGTTGCAAGCGGGTTTTTACATGCTCTGGAGTCATTTCATTGCAAGCGGGTTTTTACATACTTCTCAGACATTTCACTGGAAGTGGGTTTTTTAAGTGCTCTGGAGTCATTTTGTTGCAAGCGCGTTTTTAAGTACTCTGGAGTCATTTCGTTGCAAGCGGGTTTTTAAGTGCTCTGGAGTCAGTTCATTGCAAGCGGGTTTTTAAGTGCTCTGGAGTCATTTCGTTGCAAGCGGGTTTTTACGTGCTCTGGAGTCATTTCATTGCAAGCGGGTTTTTACATACTTCTCAGACATTTCACTGGAAGTGGGTTTTTTAAGTGCTCTGGAGTCATTTTGTTGCAAGCGCGTTTTTAAGTACTCTGGAGTCATTTCGTTGCAAGCGGGTTTTTAAGTGCTCTGGAGTCATTTCGTTGCAAGCGGGTTTTTAAGTGCTCTGGAGTCATTTCGTTGCAAGCGGGTTTTTAAGTGCTCTGGAGTCATTTCGTTGCAAGCGGGTTTTTAAGTGCTCTGGAGTCATTTCGTTGCAAGCGGGTTTTTAAATGCTCTGGAGTCATTTCGTTGCAAGCGGGTTTTTACATGCTCTGGAGTCATTTCATTGCAAGCGGGTTTTTACATACTTCTCAGACATTTCACGGGAAGTGGGTTTTTTAAGTGCTCTGGAGTCATTTTGTTGCAAGCGCGTTTTTAAGTACTCTGGAGTCATTTCGTTGCAAGCGGGTTTTTAAGTGCTCTGGAGTCATTTCGTTGCAAGCGGGTTTTTAAGTGTTCTGGACTCATTTCGTTGCAAGCGGGTTTTTAAGTGCTCTGGAGTCATTTCGTTGCAAGCGGGTTTTTAAATGCTCTGGAGTCATTTCGTTGCAAGCGGGTTTTTAAGTGTTCTGGAGTTATTTCGTTGCAAGCGGGTTTTTAAGTGCTCTGGAGTCATTTCGTTGCAAGCGGGTTTTTAAGTACTCTGGAGTCATTTCGTTGCAAGCGGGTTTTTAAGTGCTCTGGAGTCATTTCGTTGCAAGCGGGTTTTTAAGTGCTCTGGAGTCATTTCATTGCAAGCGGTTTTTTACATACTTCTCAGACATTTCACTGGAAGTGGGTTTTTTAAGTGCTCTGGAGTCATTTTGTTGCAAGCGGGTTTTTAAGCACTATGGAGTCATTTCGTTGCAAGCGGGTTTTTAAGTGCTCTGGAGTCATTTCGTTGCAAGCGGGTTTTTAAGTGCTCTGGAGTCATTTCGTTGCACGCGGGTGTTTAAGTGCTCTGGAGTCATTTCGTTGCAAGCGGGTTTTTAAGTGCTCTGGAGTCATTCCGTTGCAAGCGGGTTTTTAAGTACTCTAGAGTCATTTCGTTGCAAGCGGGTTTTTAAGTGCTCTGGAGTCATTTCGTTGCAAGCGGGTTTTTAAATGCTCTGGAGTCATTTCGTTGCAAGCGGGTTTTTACGTGCTTTGGAGTCATTTCATTGCAAGCGGGTTTTTACATACTTCTCAGACATTTCACTGGAAGTGGGTTTTTTAAGTCCTCTGGAGTCATTTTGTTGCAAGCGCGTTTTTAAGTACTCTGGAGTCATTTCGTTGCAAGCGGGTTTTTAAGTGCTCTGGAGTCATTTCGTTGCAAGCGGGTTTTTAAGTGCTCTAGAGTCATTTCATTGCAAGCGGGTTTTTAAGTGCTCTGGAGTCATTTCGTTGCAAGCGGGTTTTTAAGTGCTCTGGAGTCATTTCGTTGCAAGCGGGTTTTTAAGTGCTCTGGAGTCATTTCGTTGCAAGCGGGTTTTTAAGTGCTCTGAAGGCATTTCGTTGCAAGCGGGTTTTTAAGTGCTCTGGAGTCATTTCGTTGCAAGCGGGTTTTTAAGTGCTCTGGAGTCATTACGTTGCAAGCGGGTTTTTATGTGCTCTGGAGTCATTTCGTTGCAAGCGGGTTTTTAAGTGCTCTGGAGTCATTTCGTTGCAAGCGGGTTTTTAAGTGCTCTGGAGTCATTTCGTTGCAAGCGGGTTTTTAAGTGCTCTGGAGTCATTTCGTTGCAAGCGGGTTTTTAAGTGCTCTGGAGTCATTTCGTTGCAAGCGGGTTTTTAAGTGCTCTGGAGTCATTTCGTTGCAAGCGGGTTTTTAAGTGCTCTGGAGTCATTTCGTTGCAAGCGGGTTTTTAAGTGCTCTGAAGGCATTTCGTTGCAAGCGGGTTTTTAAGTGCTCTGGAGGCATTTCGTTGCAAGCGGGTTTTTAAGTGTTCTGGACTCATTTCGTTGCAAGCGGGTTTTTAAGTGCTCTGGAGTCATTTCGTTGCAAGCGGGTTTTTAATTGCTCTGGAGTCATTTCGTTGCAAGCGGGTTTTTAAGTGCTCTGGAGTCATTTCGTTGCAAGCGGGTTTTTAAGTGCTCTGGAGTCATTTCGTTGCAAGCGGGTTTTTAAGTGCTCTGGAGTCATTTCGTTGCAAGCGGGTTTTTAAGTGCTCTGGAGTCATTTCGTTGCAAGCGGGTTTTTAAGTGCTCTGGAGGCATTTCGTTGCAAGCGGGTTTTTAAGTGCTCTGGAGTCATTTCGTTGCAAGCGGGTTTTTAAGTGCTCTGGAGGCATTTCGTTGCAAGCGGGTTTTTAAGTGCTCTGGAGTCATTTCGTTGCAAGCGGGTGTTTAAGTGCTCTGGAGTCATTTCGTTGCAAGCGGGTTTTTAAGTGCTCTGGAGTCATTTCTTTGCAAGCGGGTTTTTAAGTGTTCTGGACTCATTTCGTTGCAAGCAGGTTTTTAAGTGCTCTGGAGTCATTTCGTTGAGGGCGGGTTTTTAAGTGCTCTGGAGTCATTTCGTTGCAAGCGGGTTTTTAAGTGTTCTGGAGTCATTTCGTTGCAAGCGGGTTTTTACGTGCTCTGAAGGCATTTCGTTGTAAGCGGGTTTTTCAGTGCTCTGGAGTCATTTCGTTGCAAGCGTGTTTTTACGTGCTCTGGAGTCATTTCATTGCAAGCGGGTTTTTACATACTTCTCAGACATTTCACTGGAAGCGGGTTTTTTAAGTGCTCTGGAGTCATTTCGTTGCAAGCGGGTTTTTAAGTACTCTGGAGTCATTTCGTTGCAAGCGGGTTTTTACATACTTCTCAGACATTTCACTGGAAGCAGGTTTTTTAAGTGCTCTGGAATCATTTCGTTGCAAGCGGGTTTTTAGTGCTCTGGAGTCATTTCGTTGCAAGCGGGTTTTTAAGTGTTCTGGAGTCATTTCGTTGCAAGCGGGTTTTTAAGTGCTCTGGAGTCATTTCGTTGCAAGCGGGTTTTTAAGTACTCTGGAGTCATTTCGTTGCAAGCGGGTTTTTAAGTGCTCTGGAGTCATTTCGTTGCAAGCAGGTTTTTATGTGCTCTGGAGTCATTTCGTTGCAAGCGGGTGTTTAAGTGCTCTGGAGTCATTTCGTTGCAAGCGGGTTTTTAAGTGCTCTGGAGTCATTTCGTTGCAAGCGGGTTTTTAAGTGTTCTGGAGTCATTTCGTTGCAAGCGGGTTTTTAAGTGCTCTGGAGTCATTTCGTTGCAAGTCGGTTTTTAAGTGCTCTGGAGTCATTTCATTGCAAGCGGGTTTTTACATACTTCTCAGACATTTCACTGGAAGTGGGTTTTTTAAGTGCTCTGGAGTCATTTTGTTGCAAGCGGGTTTTTAAGTACTCTGGAGTCATTTCGTTGCAAGCGGGTTTTTAAGTGCTCTGGAGTCATTTCGTTGCAAGCGGGTTTTTAAGTGCTCTGGATTCATTTCGTTGCACGCGGGTGTTTAAGTGCTCTGGAGTCATTTCGTTGCAAGCGGGTTTTTAAGTGCTCTGGAGTCATTTCGTTGAAAGCGGGTTTTTAAGTACTCTGGAGTCATTTCGTTGCAAGCGGGTTTTTAAATGCTCTGGAGTCATTTCGTTGCAAGCGGGTTTTTAAGTGCTCTGGAGTCATTTCGTTGCAAGTGGGTTTTTAAATGCTCTGGAGTCATTTCGTTGCAAGCGGGTTTTTACGTGCTCTGGAGTCATTTCATTGCAAGCGGGTTTTTACATACTTCTCAGACATTTCACTGGAAGTGGGTTTTTTAAGTGCTCTGGAGTCATTTTGTTGCAAGAGGGTTTTTAAGTACTCTAGAGTCATTTCGTTGCAAGCGGGTTTTTAAGTGCTCTGGAGTCATTTCGTTGCAAGAAGTTTTTAAGTGCTTTGAAGGCATTTCGTTGTAAGCGGGTTTTTAAGTGCTCTGGAGTCATTTCGTTGCAAGCGGGTTTTTACGTGCTCTGGAGTCATTTCATTGCAAGCGGGTTTTTACATACTTCTCAGACATTTCACTGGAAGCGGGTTTTTTAAGTGCTCTGGAGTCATTTCGTTGCAAGCGGGTGTTTAAGTGCTCTGGAGTCATTTCGTTGCAAGCCGGTTTTTAAGTGTTCTGGAGTCATTTCGTTGCAAGCGGGTTTTTAAGTGCTCTGGAGTCATTTCGTTGCAAGCGGGTTTTTAAGTGCTCTGGAGTCATTTCATTGCAAGCGGGTTTTTACATACTTCTCAGACATTTCACTGGAAGTGGGTTTTTTAAGTGCTATGGAGTCATTTTGTTTCAAGCGGGTTTTTAAGTACTCTGGAGTCATTTCGTTGCAAGCGGGTTTTTAAGTGCTCTGGAGTCATTTCGTTGCAAGCGGGTTTTTAAGTGCTCTGGAGTCATTTCGTTGCACGCGGGTGTTTAAGTGCTCTGGAGTCATTTCGTTGCAAGCGGGTTTTTAAATGCTCTGGAGTCATTCCGTTGCAAGCGGGTTTTTAAGTACTCTGGAGTCATTTCGTTGCAAGCGGGTTTTTAAGTGCTCTGGAGTCATTTCGTTGCAAGCGGGTTTTTAAGTGCTCTGGATTCATTTCGTTGCACGCGGGTGTTTAAGTGCTCTGGAGTCATTTCGTTGCAAGCGGGTTTTTAAGTGCTCTGGAGTCATTTCGTTGCAAGCGGGTTTTTAAGTACTCTGGAGTCATTTCGTTGCAAGCGGGTTTTTAAATGCTCTGGAGTCATTTCGTTGCAAGCGGGTTTTTAAGTGCTCTGGAGTCATTTCGTTGCAAGTGGGTTTTTAAATGCTCTGGAGTCATTTCGTTGCAAGCGGGTTTTTACGTGCTCTGGAGTCATTTCATTGCAAGCGGGTTTTTACATACTTCTCAGACATTTCACTGGAAGTGGGTTTTTTAAGTGCTCTGGAGTCATTTTGTTGCAAGAGGGTTTTTAAGTACTCTAGAGTCATTTCGTTGCAAGCGGGTTTTTAAGTGCTCTGGAGTCATTTCGTTGCAAGAAGTTTTTAAGTGCTTTGAAGGCATTTCGTTGTAAGCGGGTTTTTAAGTGCTCTGGAGTCATTTCGTTGCAAGCGGGTTTTTACGTGCTCTGGAGTCATTTCATTGCAAGCGGGTTTTTACATACTTCTCAGACATTTCACTGGAAGCGGGTTTTTTAAGTGCTCTGGAGTCATTTCGTTGCAAGCGGGTGTTTAAGTGCTCTGGAGTCATTTCGTTGCAAGCGGGTTTTTAAGTGTTCTGGAGTCATTTCGTTGCAAGCGGGTTTTTAAGTGCTCTGGAGTCATTTCGTTGCAAGCGGGTTTTTAAGTGCTCTGGAGTCATTTCATTGAAAGCGGGTTTTTACATACTTCTCAGACATTTCACTGGAAGTGGGTTTTTTAAGTGCTATGGAGTCATTTTGTTTCAAGCGGGTTTTTAAGTACTCTGGAGTCATTTCGTTGCAAGCGGGTTTTTAAGTGCTCTGGAGTCATTTCGTTGCAAGCGGGTTTTTAAGTGCTCTGGAGTCATTTCGTTGCACGCGGGTGTTTAAGTGCTCTGGAGTCATTTCGTTGCAAGCGGGTTTTTAAATGCTCTGGAGTCATTCCGTTGCAAGCGGGTTTTTAAGTACTCTGGAGTCATTTCGTTGCAAGCGGGTTTTTAAGTGCTCTGGAGTCATTTCGTTGCAAGCGGGTTTTTAAATGCTCTGGAGTCATTTCGTTGCAAGCGGGTTTTTACGTGCTTTGGAGTCATTTCATTGCAAGCGGGTTTTTACATACTTCTCAGACATTTCACTGGAAGTGGGTTTTTTAATTCCCTGGTGTCATTTTGTTGCAAGCTCGTTTTTAAGTACTCTGGAGTCATTTCGTTGCAAGCGGGTTTTTAAGTGCTCTGGAGTCATTTCGTTGCAAGCGGGTGTTTAAGTGCTCTGGAGTCATTTCGTTGCAAGCGGGTTTTTAAGTGCTCTGGAGTCATTTCGTTGCAAGCGGGTTTTTAAGTGTTCTGGACTCATTTCGTTGCAAGCGGGTTTTTAAGTGCTCTGGAGTCATTTCGTTGCAAGCGGGTTTTTAAATGCTCTGGAGTCATTTCGTTGCAAGCGGGTTTTTAAGTGTTCTGGAGTCATTTCGTTGCAAGCGGGTTTTTACGTGCTCTGAAGGCATTTCGTTGTAAGCGGGTTTTTCAGTGCTCTGGAGTCATTTCGTTGCAAGCGGGTTTTTACGTGCTCTGGAGTCATTTCATTGCAAGCGGGTTTTTACATACTTCTCAGACATTTCACTGGAAGCGGGTTTTTTAAGTACTCTGGAGTCATTTCGTTGCAAGCGGGTTTTTAAGTACTCTGGAGTCATTTCGTTGCAAGCGGGTTTTTACATACTTCTCAGACATTTCACTGGAAGCGGGTTTTTTAAGTGCTCTGGAGTCATTTCGTTGCAAGCGGGTTTTTAAGTGCTCTGGAGTCATTTCGTTGCAAGCGGGTTTTTAAGTGTTCTGGAGTCATTTCGTTGCAAGCGGTTTTTAAGTACTCTGGAGTCATTTCGTTGCAAGCGGGTTTTTAAGTGCTCTGGAGTCATTTCGTTGCAAGCGGGTTTTTAAGTGCTCTGGAGTCATTTCGTTGCAAGCGGGTGTTTAAGTGCTCTGGAGTCATTTCGTTGCAAGCGGGTGTTTAAGTGCTCTGGAGTCATTTCGTTGCAAGCGGGTTTTTAAGTGCTCTGGAGTCATTTCGTTGCAAGCGGGTTTTTAAGTGTTCTGGAGTCATTTCGTTGCAAGCGGGTTTTTAAGTGCTCTGGAGTCATTTCGTTGCAAGCGGGTTTTTAAGTGCTCTGGAGTCATTTCATTGCAAGCGGGTTTTTACATACTTCTCAGACATTTCACTGGAAGTGGGTTTTTTAAGTGCTCTGGAGTCATTTTGTTGCAAGCGGGTTTTTAAGTACTCTGGAGTCATTTCGTTGCAAGCGGGTTTTTAAGTGCTCTGGAGTCATTTCGTTGCAAGCGGGTTTTTAATTGCTCTGGAGTCATTTCGTTGCACGCGGGTGTTTAAGTGCTCTGGAGTCATTTCGTTGCAAGCGGGTTTTTAAGTGCTCTGGAGTCATTTCGTTGCAAGAGGGTTTTTAAGTACTCTGGAGTCATTTCGTTGCAAGCGGGTTTTTAAGTGCTCTGGAGTCATTTCGTTGCAAGCGGGTTTTTAAATGCTCTGGAGTCATTTCGTTGCAAGCGGGTTTTTACGTGCTCTGGAGTCATTTCATTGCAAGCGGGTTTTTACATACTTCTCAGACATTTCACTGGAAGTGGGTTTTTTAAGTGCTCTGGAGTCATTTTGTTGCAAGCGCGTTTTTAAGTACTCAGGAGTCATTTCGTTGCAAGCGGGTTTTTAAGTGCTCTGGAGTCATTTCGTTGCAAGCGGGTTTTTAAGTGCTTTGAAGGCATTTCGTTGTAAGCGGGTTTTTAAGTGCTCTGGAGTCATTTCGTTGCAAGCGGGTTTTTACGTGCTCTGGAGTCATTTCGTTGCACGCGGGTGTTTAAGTGCTCTGGAGTCATTTCGTTGCAAGAGGGTTTTTAAGTGCTCTGGAGTCATTCCGTTGCAAGCGGGTTTTTAAGTACTCTGGAGTCATTTCGTTGCAAGCGGGTTTTTAAGTGCTCTGGAGTCATTTCGTTGCAAGCGGGTTTTTAAATGCTCTGGAGTCATTTCATTGCAAGCGGGTTTTTTCGTGCTTTGGAGTCATTTCATTGCAAGCGGGTTTTTACATACTTCTCAGACATTTCACTGGAAGTGGGTTTTTTAAGTCCTCTGGAGTCATTTCGTTGCAAGCGGGTTTTTATGTGCTCTGGAGTCATTTCGTTGCAAGCGGGTTTTTAAGTGCTCTGGAGTCATTTCGTTGCAAGCGGGTTTTTAAGTGCTCTGGAGTCATTTCGTTGCAAGCGGGTTTTTAAGTGCTCTGGAGTCATTTCGTTGCAAGCGGGTTTTTAAGTGCTCTGGAGTCATTTCGTTGCAAGCGGGTGTTTAAGTGCTCTGGAGTCATTTCGTTGCAAGCGGGTTTTTAAGTGCTCTGGAGTCATTTCGTTGCAAGCGGGTTTTTAAGTGTTCTGGACTCATTTCGTTGCAAGCGGGTTTTTAAGTGCTCTGGAGTCATTTCGTTGCAAGCGGGTTTTTAAATGCTCTGGAGTCATTTCGTTGCAAGCGGGTTTTTAAGTGTTCTGGAGTCATTTCGTTGCAAGCGGGTTTTTACGTGCTCTGAAGGCATTTCGTTGCAAGCGGGTTTTTAAGTGCTCTGGAGTCATTTCATTGAAAGCGGGTTTTTACATACTTCTCAGACATTTCACTGGAAGTGGGTTTTTTAAGTGCTATGGAGTCATTTTGTTTCAAGCGGGTTTTTAAGTACTCTGGAGTCATTTCGTTGCAAGCGGGTTTTTAAGTGCTCTGGAGTCATTTCGTTGCAAGCGGGTTTTTAAGTGCTCTGGAGTCATTTCGTTGCACGCGGGTGTTTAAGTGCTCTGGAGTCATTTCGTTGCAAGCGGGTTTTTAAATGCTCTGGAGTCATTCCGTTGCAAGCGGGTTTTTAAGTACTCTGGAGTCATTTCGTTGCAAGCGGGTTTTTAAGTGCTCTGGAGTCATTTCGTTGCAAGCGGGTTTTTAAATGCTCTGGAGTCATTTCGTTGCAAGCGGGTTTTTAAGTGCTCTGGAGTCATTTCTTTGCAAGCGGGTTTTTAAGTGTTCTGGACTCATTTCGTTGCAAGCAGGTTTTTAAGTGCTCTGGAGTCATTTCGTTGAGGGCGGGTTTTTAAGTGCTCTGGAGTCATTTCGTTGCAAGCGGGTTTTTAAGTGTTCTGGAGTCATTTCGTTGCAAGCGGGTTTTTACGTGCTCTGAAGGCATTTCGTTGTAAGCGGGTTTTTCAGTGCTCTGGAGTCATTTCGTTGCAAGCGTGTTTTTACGTGCTCTGGAGTCATTTCATTGCAAGCGGGTTTTTACATACTTCTCAGACATTTCACTGGAAGCGGGTTTTTTAAGTGCTCTGGAGTCATTTCGTTGCAAGCGGGTTTTTAAGTACTCTGGAGTCATTTCGTTGCAAGCGGGTTTTTACATACTTCTCAGACATTTCACTGGAAGCAGGTTTTTTAAGTGCTCTGGAATCATTTCGTTGCAAGCGGGTTTTTAGTGCTCTGGAGTCATTTCGTTGCAAGCGGGTTTTTAAGTGTTCTGGAGTCATTTCGTTGCAAGCGGGTTTTTAAGTGCTCTGGAGTCATTTCGTTGCAAGCGGGTTTTTAAGTACTCTGGAGTCATTTCGTTGCAAGCGGGTTTTTAAGTGCTCTGGAGTCATTTCGTTGCAAGCAGGTTTTTATGTGCTCTGGAGTCATTTCGTTGCAAGCGGGTGTTTAAGTGCTCTGGAGTCATTTCGTTGCAAGCGGGTTTTTAAGTGCTCTGGAGTCATTTCGTTGCAAGCGGGTTTTTAAGTGTTCTGGAGTCATTTCGTTGCAAGCGGGTTTTTAAGTGCTCTGGAGTCATTTCGTTGCAAGTCGGTTTTTAAGTGCTCTGGAGTCATTTCATTGCAAGCGGGTTTTTACATACTTCTCAGACATTTCACTGGAAGTGGGTTTTTTAAGTGCTCTGGAGTCATTTTGTTGCAAGCGGGTTTTTAAGTACTCTGGAGTCATTTCGTTGCAAGCGGGTTTTTAAGTGCTCTGGAGTCATTTCGTTGCAAGCGGGTTTTTAAGTGCTCTGGATTCATTTCGTTGCACGCGGGTGTTTAAGTGCTCTGGAGTCATTTCGTTGCAAGCGGGTTTTTAAGTGCTCTGGAGTCATTTCGTTGAAAGCGGGTTTTTAAGTACTCTGGAGTCATTTCGTTGCAAGCGGGTTTTTAAATGCTCTGGAGTCATTTCGTTGCAAGCGGGTTTTTAAGTGCTCTGGAGTCATTTCGTTGCAAGTGGGTTTTTAAATGCTCTGGAGTCATTTCGTTGCAAGCGGGTTTTTACGTGCTCTGGAGTCATTTCATTGCAAGCGGGTTTTTACATACTTCTCAGACATTTCACTGGAAGTGGGTTTTTTAAGTGCTCTGGAGTCATTTTGTTGCAAGAGGGTTTTTAAGTACTCTAGAGTCATTTCGTTGCAAGCGGGTTTTTAAGTGCTCTGGAGTCATTTCGTTGCAAGAAGTTTTTAAGTGCTTTGAAGGCATTTCGTTGTAAGCGGGTTTTTAAGTGCTCTGGAGTCATTTCGTTGCAAGCGGGTTTTTACGTGCTCTGGAGTCATTTCATTGCAAGCGGGTTTTTACATACTTCTCAGACATTTCACTGGAAGCGGGTTTTTTAAGTGCTCTGGAGTCATTTCGTTGCAAGCGGGTGTTTAAGTGCTCTGGAGTCATTTCGTTGCAAGCCGGTTTTTAAGTGTTCTGGAGTCATTTCGTTGCAAGCGGGTTTTTAAGTGCTCTGGAGTCATTTCGTTGCAAGCGGGTTTTTAAGTGCTCTGGAGTCATTTCATTGCAAGCGGGTTTTTACATACTTCTCAGACATTTCACTGGAAGTGGGTTTTTTAAGTGCTATGGAGTCATTTTGTTTCAAGCGGGTTTTTAAGTACTCTGGAGTCATTTCGTTGCAAGCGGGTTTTTAAGTGCTCTGGAGTCATTTCGTTGCAAGCGGGTTTTTAAGTGCTCTGGAGTCATTTCGTTGCACGCGGGTGTTTAAGTGCTCTGGAGTCATTTCGTTGCAAGCGGGTTTTTAAATGCTCTGGAGTCATTCCGTTGCAAGCGGGTTTTTAAGTACTCTGGAGTCATTTCGTTGCAAGCGGGTTTTTAAGTGCTCTGGAGTCATTTCGTTGCAAGCGGGTTTTTAAGTGCTCTGGATTCATTTCGTTGCACGCGGGTGTTTAAGTGCTCTGGAGTCATTTCGTTGCAAGCGGGTTTTTAAGTGCTCTGGAGTCATTTCGTTGCAAGCGGGTTTTTAAGTACTCTGGAGTCATTTCGTTGCAAGCGGGTTTTTAAATGCTCTGGAGTCATTTCGTTGCAAGCGGGTTTTTAAGTGCTCTGGAGTCATTTCGTTGCAAGTGGGTTTTTAAATGCTCTGGAGTCATTTCGTTGCAAGCGGGTTTTTACGTGCTCTGGAGTCATTTCATTGCAAGCGGGTTTTTACATACTTCTCAGACATTTCACTGGAAGTGGGTTTTTTAAGTGCTCTGGAGTCATTTTTTTGCAAGAGGGTTTTTAAGTACTCTAGTGTCATTTCGTTGCAAGCGGGTTTTTAAGTGCTCTGGAGTCATTTCGTTGCAAGAAGTTTTTAAGTGCTTTGAAGGCATTTCGTTGTAAGCGGGTTTTTAAGTGCTCTGGAGTCATTTCGTTGCAAGCGGGTTTTTACGTGCTCTGGAGTCATTTCATTGCAAGCGGGTTTTTACATACTTCTCAGACATTTCACTGGAAGCGGGTTTTTTAAGTGCTCTGGAGTCATTTCGTTGCAAGCGGGTTTTTAAGTACTCTGGAGTCATTTCGTTGCAAGCGGGTTTTTACATACTTCTCAGACATTTCACTGGAAGCGGGTTTTTTAAGTGCTCTGGAGTCATTTCGTTGCAAGCGGGTTTTTAAGTGCTCTGGAGTCATTTCGTTGCAAGCGGGTTTTTAAGTGTTCTGGAGTCATTTCGTTGCAAGCGGGTTTTTAAGTACTCTGGAGTCATTTCGTTGCAATCGGGTTTTTACATACTTCTCAGACATTTCACTGGAAGAGGGTTTTTTAAGTGCTCTGGAGTCATTTCGTTGCAAGCGGGTTTTTAAGTACTCTGGAGTCATTTCGTTGCAAGCGGGTTTTTAAGTGCTCTGGAGTCATTTCCTTGCAAGCGGGTTTTTAAGTGCTCTGGAGTCATTTCGTTGCAAGCGGGTGTTTAAGTGCTCTGGAGTCATTTCGTTGCAAGCGGGTTTTTAAGTGCTCTGGAGTCATTTCGTTGCAAGCGGGTTTTTAAGTGTTCTGGAGTCATTTCGTTGCAAGCGGGTTTTTAAGTGCTCTGGAGTCATTTCGTTGCAAGCGGGTTTTTAAGTGCTCTGGAGTCATTTCATTGCAAGCGGGTTTTTACATACTTCTCAGACATTTCACTGGAAGTGGGTTTTTTAAGTGCTCTGGAGTCATTTCGTTGCAAGCGGGTTTTTAAGTGCTCTGAAGGCATTTCGTTGTAGGCGGGTTTTTATGTGCTCTGGAGTCATTTCGTTGCAAGCGGGTTTTTTACATGTTCTGGAGTCATTTCGTTGCAAGCGGGTTTTTACATACTTCTCAGACATTTCACTGGAAGCGGGTTTTTTAAGTGCTCTGTAGGCATTTCGTTGCAAGCGGGTTTTTACATGCTCTGGAGTCATTTCGTGGCAAGCGGGTTTTTACATACTTCTCTGACATTTAACTGGAAGCGAGTTTTTTAAGTGCTCTGGAGTCATTTCGTTGCAAGCGGGTTTTTACATACTTCTCAGACATTTCACTGGAAGCGGGTTTTTTAAGTGCTCTGGAGTCATTTCGTTGTAAGCGGGTTTTTAAGTACTCTGGAGTCATTTCGTTGCAAGCTGGTTTTTAAGTGCTCTGGAGTCATTTCGTTGCCAGCGGTTTTTTAAGTGCTCTGGAGTCATTTCGTTGCAAGCGGGTTTTTAAGTACTCTGGAGTCATTTCGTTGCAAGCGGGTTTTTAAGTGTTCTGGAGTCATTTCGTTGCTAGCGGGTTTTTAAGTGTTCTGGAGTCATTTGTTCCAAACGGGTTTTTAAGTGTTCTGGAGTCATTTCGTTGCAAGCGGGTTTTTAAATGCTCTGAAGGCATTTCGTTGTAAGCGGGTTTTTAAGTGCTCTGGATTCATTTCGTTGCAAGCGGGTTTTTACGTGCTCTGGAGTCATTTCGTTGCAAGCGGGTTTTTTCATACTTCTCAGACATTTCACTGGAAGCGGGTTTTTTAAGTGCTCTGGAGTCATTTCGTTGCAAGCGGGTTTTTAAGTGTTCTGGAGTCATTTCGTTGCAAGCGAGTTTTTAAGTGTTCTGGAGTCAGTTCGTTGCAAGCGGGTTTTTAAGTGCTCTGAAGGCATTTCGTTGTAAGCGGGTTTTTAAGTGCTCTGGAGTCATTTCGTTGCAAGCGGGTTTTTAAGTGCTCTGGAGTCATTTCGTTGCAAGCGGGTTTTTAAGTGCTCTGAAGGCATTTCGTTGTAAGCGGGTTTTTAAGTGCTCTGGAGTCATTTCGTTGCAAGCGGGTTTTTACGTGTTCTGGAGTCATTTAAAAATTGGGATACAGAACTAAACCAAGAATTTTCAATACAGGAATATCAAGTTTAGGAGAAATGATGAAAGATATGCTTAACATCCTTAGCTATCAGAGACATGGAAATCAAAATGAATGTAGATTTCATCTTACACCAATCAAAATAGCTAAGATCAAAAATTCAATTGACAACACATGCTGGAGAGGATGTGGAGAAAAGGAAGCCTTCCTCCATTGCTGGTAGGAATGTTAACTGATACAACCACTTTGAACATTAATCTGACACTTTTTCAGACAATTAGGAATAGTGCTACCTCAAGATCCAGCTATACCACTCTTAGGCATATATAAAAAAGATGATCAAGTATAAAAAAAGGACAATTGCTCAATCACTTTCATAGCTGCTTTATTTGTAATAGCCTATTTGTAATAGTCTGGAGACAACCCAGATGTCCCTCAGTTGAGGAATGGATACAGAAATTGTGGTACATTTACAGAATGGAATACTATTCAGCAATTAAAAATAAGGAAATCATAAAATTTGCATTCAAATGGTGGGAATTAGAAAAGATCATCTTGAGTGAGGTATCCCAGAAGAAGAAAGAAAGACATGGTATATACTCACTTATCACTTCTAAGTGGATATTAGACATATAATATAGGATAATCATAGTAAAATCTGTATAGCTAAAGAAGCTAATCAAGAAGGATGACTCTGGGTAGGATGATCTATACTCATTCAGAAAGGCAAATGGGATGGATATTCAGAAGAGTGAGAAAACAGGGAACAGGAGAGGAGCCTACCACAGAGGGCCTCTGAAAGACTCAATCCTGCAGGGTATCAAAGCAGAGGCTGAGACTCATAGCCAAACTTTGGGGCAGAGTGCAGGGAATCTTATGAAAGAAGTGGAAGATAGAAAGACCTGGAAGGGACAGGACCTCCACAAGTATAGAAAAATAAATCTGACGAAAGGGATCTTTTCTGAGATTGATACTCCATCCAAGAACCATTCATAGAGATAATCTAGAACCCCTGAACAGATATATCCCATGGCAGCTCAGTATCCAAGTGTGGTCCTTAGTGAGGGGAACAGGGACTGTCTCTGACTTGAACTCAGTGGCCTGCTCTTTGATCACCTTTCCTGAGGGGGGCACAGCCTTTCTGGGCCACAGAGGAAGAGAATGCAGCCAGTCCTGATAAGTCAGCAATAAACTGCCAGGTATTCAACTTGCACACTGCTGATGCTGAGAGTGAAATCCGTCCCAGGTCCACTGCCTGTGAAGCAATCAGGGACCCCAGTGTGCCGAGTGGATGCCCAGTAGATCAGCAGCTTAGAGGATTGCCCTGGTTTCTGCTGGTACTTGGCCAAGTAGGTTTTGTTTGTTTGTTTGTTTGGTTGGTTGGTTTCTGATGCTTAAACACTCAGACTGGACGTTCAACTGATGGTGACCTTCTCTTCTGCTGACACATCCAGGGAGGATGGAAACTGGGTCATAACGATGTTCGCACTGGTATCTTCAATAATGAGCAGATATTGAAAATGAATACATACACAAAAACAGAGTATGATACGAGGATTGAAATTTGTTACTTAATCCCAACACTCAGGATACAGAGGCAGGCAGTTTTCTGTGAGTTAGGTTAGAAGCTAGCTTGGTCAATAAAGCAAGTCCAGGACAGCCAGGGTTCAGTTAAACAGAGAAACCTTATATATATATATATATATATATATATATATATATATATATATATATATATATATATGAGAGAAGGAAAGAAAAAAATAAAGAGAAATTATGAAATTTGTTATTTAAATGTCCTTATCATATTATTAAGAAATTATGTAAGAAATCTACACCCTGGTACAAATGTGTAAATTTCTTCCATACAAAGATGTGACCATGAAATGAAAATAACACTTTTGAATTTCTCAGCAGACACCCAGAACAGCACCAATATGAGGACCTGGGTCTGTGACTCCATCTTGCTCCTCTGACTGTCTGATATTGATCAGTTCACACGAAAAAGGCCTGCTTTATAAATTCTGAGCAGCTGTGCTGTGCTGGAGAAGCCCATGCAAAGCACTCAGCAAATACAAAAGCACATGTCCTGGCAGCATGGCTGTGTATGTGTGAGAGTGGGTGGAGACAATCAATAACTAAAAATGCTATCAGAGAGAGCATGAGCATCACAGAATGTGAGCAGTTAGCAGCTCTCAAGAAGAATTGTATTTGGTGCTCAAAAAGAAGTTTTGGGTAAAAGTCCAAGACAGCAGTTGACCTTTTCAGAAACTTTAGGGGAGTTATCTCAGATTAACAGTCCTAGGGAAATGATGTATTCAAGAAATCATAACAACAGCAGAAGAAGCACAGACTAGGAAAACATGCAATAAAAGAAAGTAAGGGCAGAGGTGAGGAAAGAAGAAATGCAAAACACAGGAAATTGGTGCTAATTTTGTTCATTGTCTTCCACCTGCAAAGCCACTCATACTGAGCACAAGGAACAGTGGCTCAGACAAGTGAGCTTCTGTTTCCAGGCTACACATGGGGCTCAGATAAAAAGAGAAGCCAAGTTGTGCCTTCATTTTCATTGAAGTTTAGGAAGTCTCTAACTTCTTTTTTTATTTCTTCCTTGACAAGGAAGACCCTAGGGAAGATTCTCAATCCTCATTCAGAAAGAAAATGTGATAGACATCAGAAGCAGGAGAAGGCAGAGAACAGGACAGGGTCCTATTACAGAGGGACTCTGAAAGACTGTACTGATCAAGGTATTGATTCAGAGGCTGAGACTCATAACCAAACTTTGGGCAGAGTGTGGGGAATCTTATGAAAGAAGGGAGAGATAGAAAGACATTTAGGGGACAGGAGCTCCATAAGAAGACCATTAGAGCCATAAAAACTGAGCTCTTGGGAACCTAACGAAAATGGTACCCCAACCAAGGACAATGCATACAGAGGGGCTAAAACTCTGGCTCAGATGTTGTTCATAGACTCAGTCTCCAAGTGTGGTTCCTAGTAAGGGGAGCAGGGACTTTCTCTGCATGAACTCAGTGGCAGGCTCTCTGATTACCTCCCGCTGGGGCATGCAGCCTTGCCCATCAAGAGAGGAAGATAATGCAACCAGTCTTGAAGTGACACGGTAGGCTAGGGTAAGATAGAAGGGAAGGAGAAACTCCCCTATCAGTAGATTAGGGGAGGGATATAGGGAGAAAAGAAGGAAGGAGAGTAGGATTGGGAGGAGAAGAGGGAGGAGGCCACATCTAGGATACAAAGTGAATAAATTTTAATAAATGATAATAAAAAGAAAAGAAAAAGAGAACCCAAAAATTCATTCTGTGGAAACTCTAAAACATATTAGTTTAATCCCGTGACCAGAGAAGCTTTAATCTCACAGAAAAGGTTAACCCAGCAAAAACTAACAAGTATTTCCCCCACAACTTTGTGGAATTGAAAGAGAGCTCTAAACTGAAACAATGGAAGGGAATGAAACAAACCAGACTTCCCCATGAAATCATCCCTGTAGACCAACATTGGCTAGCCTGTTTTAATTTCAGAAATTCATCTTCTTGGGTAATTTAGAAATCAGCAGCATTTAAATTGGGTTGTGATGGTCTCGCCTGCATAGTTAACTAGATTAAAAAAAAAAAAATTATCCAGAAGGGAGTTCACAGCCTTTTTAAAAATCAAGCAATAATATTTTAATCTTGATAAATTTTGTTATTGTTTTTATTCACAATTGTTTCATTACATATCCAGATTAAGGCCCCATCCCTAAACTCTCACCTTTCCTCTCTCTTCCCCTTATCCCCTTCCTGTAGTCCACTGAAAGGGGGAGTTCTCCATCATTGCCTTCTGCCCATAGCTTGTTAAGTCTCATCAGGACTGCTTGGATCCTCTTTCTCTGTGGCCTGGCAAGGCTGCATCCACAGGGGCAATGATCAGAGAGAGCAGTGAACTGAGTTCATGATAGAGGCAGCCCCTGCTCCCCTCACTCAGAGGTCCACATGGACTTGTATGAAAGAATCTTCAAGTATGTGAAGAAACAAATAGAACAAGATATCAGAAAATGGAAAGATCTTCCATGCTCACAGCTCAAAAGGATTAACATAGTAAAAATGGCCATCTTACCAAAAGCAATCTACAGATTCAATGCAATTCCCATCAAATTACCAACTCAATTCTTCACAGACCTTGAAAGAAAAATTCTCAGCTTGGCCCTTAGTGGCACCATGGGTCCAAACATCACAGCCTTCGGGGGCAGTGCAGGCCACTCACATCTGCCTGGTCCTCACTGCCATCAGCAGTCCCTGCAGCAGGAGAGCAGCTGACCTCATCTCTGAGAGCTGGACTGGAGGCTGCTTCTTGGACATTGAAAAGCTGCCTGTAAAGATGCTTTGAAGAACATACACTGTGGCTAATGTCTCAACGTGCAAATCAGCTCAGAACAGCTTGACTTACTGCTCAAAGGACACCTGCACTTGTGTTACCCTATGGCAGTTGGGATAGCAAAGAATTCCGTAGAGTATTTTAAGTGTATCACAGTGATTTTCTGGATGACATTATGGAATCATCATGTGCAATTATTCTGAGCTATCATGTCACAGCACTGCTGTAAAATAGATGGGGTACAGGAGCACTTTCATCCCTCAGAATTAAAATGTTAAAAAAAATTCTTTGTGCTTCTGGGTTATCTCACACATCCATTTGCCTACAGTTTTCATGATTTCCTTGTTTTTAATAGCTGTGTAGTACCCCATTGTGTAAATGTGCCACAATTTCTGTATCCATTCCCAGGGTGAGGGACATCTAACTTGTTGCCAGATTCGGGCTACCACAAATAAACCTGCAATGAACATAGTTGAGCAAATGTCCTTGTTGAACGGTAGAGCATCTACTGTGTTTATGCTAAGGAGCATTACAGCCTGATCTTGAAGAGGCACTCTTCCCCATATTCTGAGAAAGTGCCAGATTGATTTCCAAAGTGGATGTACAACTTTGCATCCCACCAGCAATGGAGGAGGGTTCCCCTTTCTCCATATTCTTTCCATCATGTGCTGTGACTTGAGTATTTTATCTTAGCCATTGTCATATGTATTGATTCTCAAGGTAGTTTAGATTTGCATTTGCCTGATGACTAAGGATGTTGAGAATTTCTTTGTTTTTCCACCATTCTATATTATCTGCTGAGAATTCTCTGTTTAGTTATGTACCTCACTTGTAATTGGATTATTTAGTTTATTGGTGTCTAATTTCTCGAGTTTTTTTTTTATATATTCTGGATATTAGCCTTTAGTCTGATGTTGGGTTGGTGAAGAACTTTTCTCTGTCTATAGACTGTCATTTTTTGTTTTGTTTTGTTTGTTTGTTTGTTTGTTTTTTTATTTTTTATTTTTTTCAATTACATTTTAGTTGAAAAGTCTCCCTTACAGACATAAATCTCTCATATCCTTTGTATTTAGGATTTCAGAAATGGACATGTAGGTAATCTGGGGCATGTCAATTATATCACCAAGATCGAGAGAAAAGGATAAATGGGTTATTATTTCTCTGTTTATTTATTTTTATTATTACTTACATTTCATTAACTCTGTATCTCAGCTGTATGCTGCTCCCTCATTCCCTTCCAACCCCACCCTCCGTCCCTCATCTCCTCCCCACCCCTTTCCAAGTTAACTGATAGGGGAGGACATTCTCCCCTTTCATTTGACCCTGTTTTATCAGGTATCTTCAGGACTGGCTGCAAAGTCCTCCTCTGTGGCCTAGCAGGGATTTAGAGACAGTCCCCATTCTTTTGGCCAAGCATTACTATGGACTTGGCCTGCCTTCTCCCTTTTCCTCCCACCTGCTTCAGTATATAGATAACCTCCTTCTTTATACTCCCTCTTTCTCTAATAGCTAATCTGACCTCACTCCTCAACTTTCTCATTTCCAGAGATTTCTGTCTCTCACCATCCAAAGCACAATTCTCCTTTCCTGAAGACATCCATCTCAAGATTCTCTCTCACACTTCCCGTAGACACTAGACACCTTACATTAAAAGCACCTTGCATATCTCCACTCCCCAGCTCTACAGTCTCAGCCAGCCTCCTCCATCACATGTTGTAGGCAGTCATTAATATTTACTATTAATTATCTTTTAGTAATGCTGCTCTTAATCCTAAACAGCTGTATAACCAAATCACCACACAGAGACTGGGTTTATTTAGTTAAACTAGAACACAATGCTGGGCAATAGTTTCTCCATCCTAAACCTCCAAGCCCTCATAGTTTCCTAAGTCTTAGATTTCCCACATTATACTTACTTTTAGTGCTATCTTAGGTTCAGTCCATCTGTCCACATTGCTCCAAGATCTCTCCTCCAGCTCTCTCTCCTAGCTCTCTCCCAAGCTCTGCTCTCCCACCCTCTCTCCTCCCACTCCTTTCCTCCCTCTGGCTCCTCCCATCACTCAACATTGTGTCTAGTGCCTTTATTTTGGCCTGTTTACACACAGTTGGGACAGGATACTTAGAATAAGTATCACAATGCAATATCCAGATTGAAACCAGAGAGTGGGGGGGGGGGAGAAATCAGCATTTGAATCAACAAGGGTAAGGTATATACATTTCAAAAGAACATTACACCAACAATCATAGATCTCTACATACTCCTGATATATTCCCTATACCATGTTACTTTTGGACCACCACTTACTTCCCATGCACCTACAATTCCTCAAACAGAAAACATTCTCTTTTCTGTTTCAGCTGTCTGCATCCCAGTTATACAGAAACTTTCCAACATTAGACTTCCACACAAGCGCTGCTCTTAGCTCCTGCTGCCTACCTCTCCACAACTCTATACAGCACAGTTTACAGCTGAACTTTTTGTCTACAACCCTTGCCACAGCTCCTCTGCTTACCACTAAATATAGCAAACAGCTATGGTTCCCTAATGGTATTCCACCCCCAACACCTGCTAAAGCTGAAGGTAAAGACAGAATCTCCAGGGTCCCCTCTCCTAATCTACTCAAGGCACATTCTCTCTCAGTTCTTGAATTACAAAGGACCCCACCACCCCTTCCACTTTCTCAGATTTCATCTCTCCATACTTCTCTTATGAAAGGCTCATCAGTCATATTCCTTTCCTATCCTTCTCCTAATCTCTCCACAGTTAAACTCTTTGCCTCAACATTTCCCAGACCCTCTCCACCACTGATCAAAAGTTTTCAAAGAACTCCTGTCTCATCCCTTTCACACAGAAGAAGGTTTCATAGCGACTTCTGCTATAATTTTTATATGGATGGCAGCTCTTTCCTGTCAGACAGGCACATCAGACTGACCCCTCCATTACTATTATTCATCCTTAGCTTCAAGCTCCTGTGCTCTTGAGATCACCCATTCCACACAAACCTCACACTCCTACTTTATTCTCACACTCCTACTTTTTCTCTGCCCAAGTGATTGCCAGACATCTACTGGCAACTGACTCCCCTAAATTGTCTAGGTGTTCTCAGACATCAAACATGCTAAACAAATCATAAATCCTACTCACCCAATTACAAGATGTAACCAAAGGAAGCCATTTCATCACTCTCTCCTTGTCACACACACACACACACACACACACACACACAAACATTCATGATTAAACCCTCACCTGGGTCAAGGTCATCCAACAAAATCTCTCCTCAACTACTTAAATGCTTCCTACAGTTTTCTTTCTGCCTCTTCTTCAAATTCATTGCTTAACCATGGTCTGTTTCTCTGCTAATACCATAGTAACACTGCCCTATTCTCTCTAAGGGCTACTTATATCCTTGACCATCTAAGTCCCCCTTTAGGAACAAGAGCCAAGTGCTCTCAACATGTCCACACCACTCCAGCTCCCAAAGAAACCTCTTAAAAACTGTTCCACTTACTGTCTGTCAGTACCCTCCCCAATCTTCAATTGTTTTAGAATATCTCAATTTAATATTCTACCAGGACACACTTAAAAAAATAAAAGACTATCTTGATGCAACGAGAGCTTCTCAAATTATATTCTCTCCAACACAACCTGACCCTGCTTTCAGATTAGTTACAGCCAAATTAACCTTATATAGCCAAACTAAATTTTCATGGCTCCTCGCAAGAACTATGAAACAGATTCCAGATAAGTACTCCTGACAATCAACAGCCTAAATTATCCTGCCTATTGCCTTCTCTAAAGGGTGGGATCTCTCCCCCTTTCCCTGTGCATGGCACTCCTCTTGTCTACTACCAGGATCATGAACCTAACACTTTCAAATGTAAAACTAAGGTTGAATTTTGCTTTCTAAACTGCTTAACTTTGTTCTGGTAGGTTGCAAATCAACCACAGATTACTCTAGCAACTCCTATGCGGTCCCAGCTATTTTCTCAGAATCTATATCCTGGTCCAGTGTCAAAGGGTACACTTCCATAGCCACTTACCCGAAGCTCAGAATTGCATTTATTGGCACTGGCTATTGAAATGGAGTCCATATCAAAATGTGCTTTTAGTGTAAAATATATTCTAAAGATTTAAGTCCACAGATTCTTATTACCTGTTAAAGTGGCTAAAAATTGCCATGTCCTTATGCAGCTCTTATCATGCTTCTAAGAGCAACCAGGTGTCCTCATATCACCTGGCTCTTACACATGGAAGACCAGGAGCACTCAATGCAGAACACTTGTGTGTCTTCATGGACAGATCACTCTCCAGAAAGGGGCTATAAGGCAGACTGGGAGAGGCACTTGAAAACCAACTGGCTGCAGCCAGTTGTATCTCACAGTTGTATCGCACAGTTGTTATCTATTTTAAACACTAGGATTATAAAATTAAATTAGCCATTTTTATGCATTTTTTTACTTTTTCTAATGGACATAATATTGCCTTTTCATCAGAAAAAGTTAAACATCTTACATTTTTTATAATGTTAGAGCTGCCAAAAATTTTGACTTTCATCCTGGCCTACAGTATCAGATATCTTAAACTGTGCCATTCCTTTCATTTATATCAGGTCCAATAAGCCCAGGAGAATTTGCAGCTTCACTGTACAGAAATTACCAGTGTCATCTATATTACTCTGAATCAGCTGACATTTAATGAAGTGTTCCCATCATGAGACTTACATTTCTCCACCAGTTTCATGAAAAATAGGTGATTTTCTGTCAAACAGGAAATGGAATGGGCACATTTAATCCATAAAATGTGTCTGAGGATGAGCACCTCTCTTCTTTCCCTGTAGCCTGGGAGCCAGCCCTTTTGCAGCAAACGCTGCTAGTCATGGTCTTCTCACATTGGAGCCTGCTCATAAGTCATCTTGAATGTGATTAGTTAATGGTTTTCAGCAAAATACAGCACAATGTTTGCTCTTTTCCTTGTTGGTTCAGGGCAGCTTATTCTGGCTTGTTACCCTGTGTTTGCACACTGCTGTGTGGTGGAACCTTATGCTTCAAATGCTGTCATTTTGTCATCTGTCTTGCAATGAGGTCACTCAGATCCTAGTTTGGATTAAAACTCTGATGTTTTCCCTTCATCTGCAAGAGTAACTGGCAATGCTGCCCATCAGTGCATCTACAGCAGAACATCTAGTGTGAAGTCTAATGATGTGCGTAACTTGTCCTACTCCCAATTGTTTAACTGCACAAGGTTCTTCCACTTCTCATCTTTTCCTTGTTTTGCTCAGCTTCTACTACTTGGGATGTTTGCCCTACAATAACCTGGAATTCCTTCTTTCTCGTTGCTTATATATACTTCATTCACATAATTTTCCTTTTTGTGCCCATGAAATGTTTCATTTGTTGTTTATGTTTTTTTTGGAAGGGGGCTGTTTTGTTTTTCCTTCTTTCAATTCTTCAAGAGTTCAGTAATCAGCTTCTGTAGGATTTCTTCTTGAACTTGATTAAACTGGAAGGAATTCTTGTTTACCCTGCAGCTCATTAACTTGATCTTGGGAGGCTTTTTCCATAATGTCTTTCTTGTTTATTTGGGAATTTTGCAGCAGAAGGTCATAAAGATGATCCTTCACCTGAATCCATGAGGATGTCCATAGATTATCTTGACTGTTCTGCACTGCCACCGGAGGCCATGCTAATGTTCTTGGACTGTGCTGCTGCCAAGGGTTCTGATGGTGTCTGTGGCCCACACTGTGGCAGGGGGCAGTGTTGGTGTCTGTGGTCTGTACAGGAGACCATGCTGAGGCCCAAGGCATGTACTGACTCAAGATTTCACATGGATGTTTATTGTATATACTGTCATCACAAACCATGTGGAAGTCCATGATCAGTGCCCAACTGACTTACAGTTGAGACACAGACATAGAATGATTCTGTGACAAACCCTACAGCCACCTCAGCTGCCCCTACCCTGAAAACATAACAGCCTTAATGGAAATGTTTTATAGATACTTCGTAAGTAATGAGTTTGCAATTCAGTTTGTCCATTTTAGAAGATTATTTATTTATTTTTAATATTTATTTTTTTACATTAATTACATTTTATTCACTTTGCATCCCAGCTGTAGCCCAGTCCCTCATTCCATCCCAGTTCCACCCTCTCTCCCTCATCTCCTCTCCATCCCCTCTCCAGGTCCACTGATAGGGGAGGTCCTCCTCCCCTTCCATCCTACCCTAGCTTATCATGTCTCATCAGGACTGGCTGAAATTATCTCCTCTGTGGCCTAGCAAGGCTGCTCTTCCCTCAGGGCAGTGGTCAAAGAGCCAGCCACTGCATTCATGTCAAAGACAATCCCTCTTCCCCCAACTAGGGAACCGACTTGGATACTGAGGTGCTATGGGCTACATCTGAGCAGGGGTTCTAGGTTATATCCAGGTTATAACCTAGGTTATATCTAGGTTGGAGTATCAGTCTCAGAAAATACCCTTGAGCCCAGATATTTTGGTACTGTTGCTTTCCTTGTGGATCTCCTATACTCTCCAGGTCTTACTGACTACCTCTTCTTCTTTTATATGAATACATGCACATAGTTTGGTTATGAGTCTCAGCATCTGCTTTGACTCACTGCTAGGCAGAGTCTTTCAGAGGCCCTCAGTGGTAGGCTCCTGTCCTGTTTCTTGTTTTCTTCTTCTTCCACCATCCTTCCCCTTTGTCTAACTAAGTGAGAATTGATCCTTTTACCCCGGCTCCTCCTAGAAAAAAAATATATAAATATATTAAATATATATATATATATATATATATATATATATATATATATATATATATTTAACTGAGCTTTGGAAAAGGAATTCCTTTATTTCCTTCTGATGAGGTGCAATTTTTTGAGGGACACAATGTGTCATCTTTGATGCTTCTGTGGAGTTTTCAAATTCATAAATTGATGCTTCAGATTTCATCTTCAGCCTTTTTTTTCTCTCTCTCTAAAATCAATCCCTATAGCATGTTTCTCCATCTGAAGTTTTCTTATAAAACCTCTGAATTATGGGATTCAGCAAAGGTAAGTGGCTGATATGGTTGCAGTCCAGTGTTCTAGGGCAGGAGTTTGCATTTCCTCTATTTGAGCACAAAACATCTCTCCTCAATCTTTTGGCAGATGTTTTCTCTCTGCTCCTGAGGCTCTGATTGAACAGCCTTATTCTTCTGCGGCTTCTCCACAATTTTCAAACTGTTGTATCTCTCTTTTTTTGCATCTTGTTCTTTGTCAAGTCTTGCCCATTTGCATTAGTCTGCTCTCCCTGGAATTCTATAGACTACTAATCCTGATTATCTTTGTCATTCTTCTTGTGTTCCAACAGCAGTTTGTTGTTTAAAAACATCTACATCAGCTTCCATATTTCTTACTGTAATCTAATGGCCTCCTTTCTGTCCCCAAGGTTCTACAGAAGGCAAAGATAGATAGTCCTGAATTCTTTTTTTTTTTTTTTTTTTTTTTTGCATTTTCAGATAAAGGATTTTCATACCAAAAGACATAAGACACTTTGAACCCATAATGTGTACTGGGTGCTGCAAACTGTTCACCATTTTATTTTCAGGCACACCTGCTATCAGGCAGAAGAAGGAAGTGCACAGGGCCAAGGCTGTGTGTGGTGCAGGCAGCTGGTGAGACACTCAAGGAGGTTTGTGTTGGAGACTGAAGCACTGTGAGAGGATGTTTGTAATGTTGCAGACAGTAATAAACTGCCAGGTCTTCAGCCTGCACACTGCTGATGCTGAGAGTGAAATCTGTCCCAGGTCCACTGCCTGTGAAGCGATCAGGGACCCCAGTGTCCAGATTGGATACATAGTAGATCAGCCGTTTAGGGGATTGCTCTGGTTTCTGCTGGAACCAGACCAAGTAGTTCTTTTGGTCTTTGCTGTATAAAAGGCTCTGACTGGACCTGCAGCTAATGGAGACCTTCTCTCCTGCTGACACAGCCAGGGAGGATGGAGACTGAGTCATCACAATGTCTGCACAGGCACCTGCAATCAGGAATACACAATGAACATGCATATGAATACAAACACAGACAGTAAAAACAGTTGAAATTTGTCAATTAATATATTTGTACTATCATGTTGTCAGAGCATTATTATTGAAATATAAAATATTGAGCCTGGCAGACTCTAAGTTTCTTATCTACAAGGGAAGTGACTCTGTAAAGATTATAATATTTTGAGCTTCTCACCAGACACCCAAAGCAGCAAGGCTATGAGAAACTGAGTCTGTGACTTCATCTTGCTCCCCCTGCTGTCTGATGCAGTTCAGTTCTCACTGCAGAAGCTGGTTTATATATTCTCAGCAGCTGGGCTCAGTTTTAGGGGGCCCATGCAAAGCAGCCATCAAATACAAAAGCAAATGCCTGTGCAGTGTCCGTGAGTGTAGCTGGTGTCAATCAACAGTCAAAAATACTATTACAGGGAGCATGAACAATTAGTGAATAAGACTGCCTTATAGCTCTCAAACAGAAAGGAACTAGATGCTCTAATAGCCGACCTGGGTTAAAATCCAAGACATTTAGTTCAATTGACTTCTATAGACACATTAATAGAGCTATCTCAGATTGACAGTCTTAGTGACATAATAGGATATATAATAAAATCACAACAACAACAAAAGAAAGAGAGTAAGAAAGCATGTAATGAAAGAAAGGGAAGATGGAAGAAATGATGAATGGAAAAAAGAGAATCAAGGCTAAATGTGTTCAACATTACTCATCACCAAAGCCACTCTGATACTGAAGACAGAGAGCAAGGCCTCAGATAATTGGGCTCTTTTTTCATAGATAAACAAAGGACTAAGATGCAAAGAGCAGCCCAGCATTCACTCTGTGGATATCTTGGCAGACATTAATTTAAGAATGAGATCAGAATAACTTTAATCTCAAAGCAATGGATACCCAGCAATAACTAACAAGTATCTACCCACAATTTAAGGAAATTGCAAGAGGCATCTAAATCTGCAGAAAAAAAAAAGAAGAAGAAATACCAGATTTTTTCAAGAAGTCTTTCCTGTAGACCAACACTGCCAAGTGTTTCACTCAAGGAAAACAAATGCTAGTGTAATTTAGAAATTATCAGTATAGAAACAGGGTTAAGATGGACTTCTGAAGGCATGAAGAGGTAAATCTCTCCAGAAGGGGGCAGCGCCATCCAAATCTATGTAATCATTTTATAGAGAACAATAGAACACTGCATCAGTGATGTTGCTATCCCAAAGGTGAAAAAATGTTTGGCTTTGAATGAAAAATCAATAGCAATAAGCAGAACCATAGAACCTACGAGGACTTCATATTATTCAAATCTGAAAGTATATATGAAAAGTAAATTATGAAGCCAGAATTATGTGTAAAATATAAGAGAAAAATAAATACATGAAATATCACGGAGAGGAGTGGAGATTCACATCTGTATTCTCAAAACTGGAGAGACAAAAGCAGGAGACCCATGATTTTGAGGCCAGCCTGTATTACAGAGCAACTTCTAGGCCAATCTAATCTATACACAGAGACAATCTCTCCAAAATGTGTATCATTAATTGATTGATGATAAGGCAGCTCATGGCATTGTCTACCCAACTCTATTTATTTATCTGATGTTAATGTTTTACCATTGAGCTATATATTATAAAATAAATATTCACTTATCCAATATGCATAACCCTCTATTTTGAATTAAACATATAATTTTATACATCTATTTTTCAGGTATAAAACTTTAAATAATTTCTGATAAGCACATGCAGATCTCTGTAAACTGCTAACACAACATTGCATGAGAGAGGTAGATGGTAAGCCTGTACAGGAAGTTCCTAATCTCAGGGTCAAGAATATGACAGACAAGGAGCTCTGCTCCTGTCAGTGTCTAAAAAGTTCTTATATGCCTTTGTTCTTTACTAAACTTTCCACTTTTCTTGTGACAGCAGCAATGAACTCAGACTGTGCCCTCATGACATTCACAAGCTGATCTTTCAGATTGGACAAATGGAGACAGGGATCTTACAAATCCAAAGACTCCATTGGCTTCTCACAGTATTCCAAGGGAATGTATGTGGTCTAAAGAGGTAAAAATTTCATGTTATATTATGTATAACATAGAAAGCCCAGCAGTCCTTAGTTACTTATCAAGTTTAAACAGTATGTCCTGGTGCAATTGATTATGTTGGTTCTGATTAGAAATGGACTATAACCCTGCTGGCTGAACACAAAACTGATTAATATGCCTCCACCCTTGTAAACAAGAAGTCTGAAGCTGGTGGCCTTCATCGCCTGGGACACAGCCCCCTCTTCCATGGACACCACTGTGTTTTCAGGATCAGAAACATCAGTTTTCAGTTTGAGATGCAAACTATCCTGGGACAGTACAAAACTGAACTCAGCTTTTCTGTTCCAGGACAGAGAATCTTTTCTTCTCTGGATAAGCGGCTGTGTCTACCCAATATGTGACAAGAAATTGTAGATACAGAAAGATTTTTGAAGGAAAATTAGCAAAAAAAATATTTCTTTGCTAAAAGATTCGGATTAAGAATAAAGGGTTTATAAAACAGATTTTCAACCTGTGGTATCCGTCTGCTTTTAGGTCAAGGGGTTGCCTAAGACCATGTGAATTACCAGATATTTACATAATGATTCATAACAATAAGGCACTTACAGTCATGAAGTATCAATGAAAATGTTTTGGTTTGAAGTCACCATAACCTGAGGAACTATACTTAAAAACGTTTCAGCATTAGGAAGGCTGAGGACCATTGGTTTATACGAAATTCTTACTTTATATTCTTTGCCAAAGATTTTCTTTAATTTGTAAAAATAATATCCTACATATTTTCAAAAAATTGAATAAAGTATATAGAGTTCATAAGCTTACATCTAACTAAAAGTTCAACTTTGATACACTATAATGTTTTAAAATCTTTGTGTTAACTGACATGTGTTTGTCTGTAAGTTTATTAGGGAGAATCCTTTAAATTTTTTTCAGTTAATTCTTTTTATCTTACCTCCAAGAAATGTTTTTAAGGTTAAAGCTTTGAGTTTAATATTTTAAAATTTTTCTTAGTCTGTATTATGTAACAACTTCAAGAGGCTTGAGAACAATATATTTTGTGATAATAAAGTGTGGATCCTCAGTTTTTATTTACAGCCACTAGAAGAATGAAACAAGTACGAGTTGGAGGACTAAGAAAACCCAGTGGAATGACCTACCCACTGTGATGGGGCCAAGTTGGCCCAGCATAAACTTTGAGACCATCACTTTGGGTGATGTGCTTAATCCACAATGAAGCAAGGTCTTTCACTAGGTTAGGTACCTAGCCTTGGTACCTATCGCTATTACATGTTCATGCCTCTCAGACTTTTCTGCTCTGGATAATATTGATAGATTGTTGAAATAAAGACATCATAGTGACTACAGGAACAGGAAGATCAGATGGGGAAATGGAAGGGAGATATGGTTGTGGGACTGAATGCAAGAAAAGACAGCTGGAATTGGGGGCATTTGAAGGATAATATGGTAGGAAAAACTAGAGCAAAGGAAACTTTCTATACTATATGAAGGCAATCTGGCACAGCCTTATATTCTTTCGAAGTGGTGAGAGTCACAACACCAGCAAAGCTACTTGACACAGTCCCAGCAAAGCTGAGCAGAATGATGCAATCAATGTCTTTCTATCTGTGACTTCTGTGCTTGGTTTCTGAATGCTCTATTCTTAAGGACTTTCACCATTATGGTTCATTTTATGTCTTTTCCTGAGACAAATGATGCCTGAGTCTTTTTAGAAAAATCCTAAAATTAACCTTATGTGACCATTATTTGGAAGTGTTCCTAATGTCCTGGAGACCATTAAGCACAGGTAAGCACATAGCTTTGGGAGGCCATTACTCCAGGAATCTACTTAGGATATCTTCTCCTGAGCAAACTAAAACCTAGTTGGCACAAGGTAAAAGACAATATACAAACCCTGACAGGTCAGGAAAATAGCTGAGATATTCAAGACCTCTTTTTAATATAGTTTTAGAGGTTTCTAAAAATGAGGTTTAATGACAGAGATCCATACAGGACACACATCTGAAGAAATGAAACTAAGTAAGTAAGACAGCTAGAGTAAAATAAGCTTTTTGTATAGATTGTGATACATATAGCAAAAACTGTTAGTTGCTATTCATAAAAGACCAGTTCAGCTTTTTTCTGCTTTCTGAAGTGCTCGTGGACTAGAAATATTGCCTGTCATATATCAGGCTGTCATATATTAAACATGTTCGCTTTGGAGGAGACATTTTTAGATCATTTAAATTAGAGTTACAGGGGTAATAAAATAATAAAAGCTGTTCTGTTTTATTTTCTACTTGTGACTGACATTGTAACCCTAGATATGTAATGAAAAAATCAAACACATAATCTGTACCACTTGGATAATCATTACTCTGTCTTTTTTTTTTTCTGTGAAACTTGTATAAATAAAAGAGCACCTGGTTGCTAGAAGTCAGATCCAAAGTAGCATGACTGTTAGTCAGTCAGCTTCAAGATTCCCCTGACCATCATCCTTCCCTCACTGACTCCTTATCTCCACTGTGGGCTGCTCTGTCAGCATCAGCAAAGACCCTCCATATCTCCTCTCTGCCCTGCAGAAATCCCATAGAGAAGGCCCTTGGCAGCAATGTTAACAATGTCAACACTCACAAGAGTGGTAAAACCCTAAAGAAAGATAATGATAAAACACAAAATAATAAGAATGATGAAACACAAAATCTTGTCAGCAAAAGAGGATTTCAGTGTTTCATACATTTGACTATGTAACTTAAAGAGTCCCAAAGAAATACCCAATAAAGCTGCTACAAACATGGTTGAGCAAATGTCCTTGTATACTTGAACAGTTAAATAGCAACAAATCAAGAAATCAAATTTAAAAATGGGGTATAGAGCTAAACAGGGAATTTTCAATAGAGGAATATCAAATGGCCAGGATAAACTTAAAGAACTGCTCAAAGTCTTTAGTCATCAGGGAAATGCAAATCAAAATGACCCGGAGATTTCACCTTACACCCATCAGAATGGCTAAGTTTAAAAACTCAAGTAACAGCACATGCTGGAGAGGTTGTGGAGAAAGGGGAACCCTCCTCCACTGCTGGTGGGAATGTAAACTTGTACAACCTCTTTGGAAATCAATCTGGCTCTTTCTCAGACAATTAGGAATAGTGCTTCCCCAAGATCCAGCTATACCACTTGCAGGCATATATTCTCGATGCAGTTTTAGGCATTTTTCCATTTTATCTTTGAACATTTTGCTTTGTCATTTTTTGCATTATAGACACAATCTTTGACATGGAAAAGTCCTTAACTAGTGCTGTCTATTTATGGAAATAAATTCCCTTTTTTGGTTTCTCAAGTTTTTCTCTATACATGAAATTTTCTGTTTTCATTTCATTTAATGTGTTCTGTAGACTTTAGGTTTCATATAAGTTTTTCTATATCTTACAGTTCTTAGGACTGTTCTCTTCATCATATGCTAGAATTCTTTGACACTATAGTCATATATATATAGAGAAAGAGAGTAATAATTTGGATATATATGTATATATTGTTTTATATTCTATATTATTTTATATTATAAATTATTACTATTTTAATGCTGTGTTTTTTTGCTTCAACTTTAATTCAGGATATTCTTTCTTCCATTTTATTGTTTTGTATATAAGGCATTGAAATTTTAATTCCCAGCATTTCAATTGATTTTCTCCCCACCTCACTTTTTCTGCCATGTTTCTGATTGTTGTTTTCCATCTTGCTTGTTTTTGTCTATATATCACTACCCTTCCTCCCACCTTTGAATGACTTTTTGAATCTTCTTTGGTAATTCTTCATTTTATAAGTACATATTTGAAATCTTCACCCACAAATTTTACCCATTTAAGTATCTTTGAGTTGAATTCTTGAGGGAATTATGATGCTTTGGTGGCTTTATTTATGACTTTACATTTTATGAGCTTGTGTTTTTGTAGTTTGATTAATATCTGTTGGTTCAAGTACCCCTTTTGGCTAATTTGGGGCTTTTTTAAAATTTAGTGACTTACTCTCAAGAGTTTCCTGCCCAGAATCACTCAGAGAGCCACTCAGTATTAAGATATCCAGAGATCTGCAGCAAATTCATGTAGTCTGTAACACACTTGTTTCCTGCCATACCTCCAAAATAGATGTTAAATAAGTTTTTCATTAGAATTTTATACTTACACTTTTAATCTTTCAGTCTGGTAGCCTTGCTTGGTGGGACCACTGGTCGCAAGAACTCAAAAGCAGAGGAGCCTTGGATTTGAACCCTGAACCTGCAGACTTCAGGTCTGATGCCTTGCCAACTGATCTTTTGGACTTTTAGCTCTTAAGCTGCAGGAGCCACTCTTTAGTTAAGGGCTTTTTCTTTTTCTTTCTTTTTTTTTTAAGATTTTAAAAAATTTTTATTCCTTAAAATGTTTTTAATTTTAATCACAGGTCATTTACTTGTATTCCAGCCTCAGCTCCCTCCCTCTTTCCCTCCCAATCTCTCCCTACCTCCCTCAACTCCTCCCTGCCCTCTTCCTAGTCTACTGATAGGGGAGGTCCTCCTCCCTTTCCATCTGACCCTAGTTTATCAGGTATCTTTGGGATTGGCTGCAATTTCCTTATCTCTGGCCTAGGAAGGCTGAGTCTCCCTTGGTGGTGGTGGGGAGCTCAATGAACCAGTCATTGAGTTCATGTCAGAAATAATTTTTGTCCCCCTTACTAGGAACTCACTTGGATACTGAGCTACCATGGGCTACATCTGAGCAGAGATTATAAATTATATCCATGCATGGCCATTGGTTGGAGAAACAGCCTCATAGAAGACCCCTGTGCCTTGATATATTTGGTCCTTGTGGGGCTCTTGTCCCCTCTAGGTCATTCTAACTCCCCCTTCTTTCATAGGATTCCCTGCACTCTGCCAAAGGTTTGGTTGTGAGTCTGGGCATCTGTTTTGATACACTGCTAGGTAGAGTGTTTCAGATGCCCTCTGCGGTAGGCTCCTGTCCTGTTATTTGTTTTCTCCTACTTCTGTCCATCAGTGGAGGAATGGATACAGAAATTGTGGTACTTTTACACAATGGAATACTACTCAGCAATTAAAAACAAGGAAATCATGAATTTTGCAGGCAAATGGTGGGATCTATAGGACATCATTCTGAGTAAGGTATCCCAGGAGCAGAAAGATACACACGGTATATACTCACTTATAAGTAGGTACTAGACCTATAAGATAGGATAAACATGCTAAAATCTGTACACCAAAAGAAGACAAACAAGAAAGAGGAGCAGGAGTAAGATGATCAATACTCACCTAGAAAGACAAAGGGGATCAATATTGAAATTTCTTTTCACTTTTAGTTTTTTATTAAAATTTATTCACTTTGTACCCCTGCTATAGGCTCCTCCTTCTTCTCCTCCCAGTTCCTCTTTCCCTCTTTTCCCCCATGCCCCTCCCCTAGTCCACTGATATGGGAGGTCCTCCTTCCTTTCTAGCTGACCCTGCCCTATGAGATCTCATCAGTACTGCCTGTATCCTCTTTCTCTGTGGCCTGGCAAGACTGCACCCCCAGGGCGAGGTGATCAAAAGAGCCAGCCATTGAGTTCATGGCAGAAACAGCCCCTGATCCTTTTACTAGGGAACCTGCTTGGAAACTAAGCTGCCTATGGGCTAAATCTGAGCAGGGGTCTAGATCTTTTAATATATGGTCCTTGGTTGGAGTATCATTCTCTGCAAGCCCACGTGATGGGTTAATAAAAAAGGAACTCAAAGTTGGTTGAGTGTAAAATGAATGCTGTGTGTGGATGTTGGATTGAAGAAGCTAAACAACAAGAAGGATCCTAGGGAAGATCTTTAGTACTCATTCAGAAGGGCAAACAGGATAGATATCAGAGGTGGAAGAAGACAGGGAGCAGGACAGGAGCCCTCCAGAGAGGGCCTTTGAAAGACTCTAATGATCTGGGTATCAAAGCAGTTGCTGAGACTCATATCCAAACTTTGGGTAGAGGGAATTTTATAGAAGAAAAGGGATATAGAAAGACGTGGAGGGGACAGGAGTTGTAGAATGAAATCAGCAGAGCAAGAAATCGGGGTTGTTTTTTGTTGTTGTTGTTTGTTTTGTTTTGTTTTTAATTTTTTATTTAACTTTTATTAGTTACACTTTATTCATTTTGTATCCCCCCTTAAGCCCCTCCCTCCTCCCCTCCCAGTCCCACCCTCCCCCCCCCTTTCTGCATGCATGCCCCTCCCCACGGGTTTTTATTTTTTTAACAGCAGGCAGTCCTAATGAGATTGACCAAGGGCCCCTGGCTTGTCCCCTCAGTTTATTTATTTCCAAATGCTAGAGCCTGGACCATGAAGCTTTTGACTACTTGGAAAGAAGGCCATGGTCAAGTGAAAATTTTGTTGAAGCTAACTGCTCCAGCAAGGAGAAACAATTATAACTGTAAAAAAGGAATCTCAGCCCCCATCTTTCAATGAAGCTAGCTTCCATAGCAACATGCTGGAAGTGAGGAAGTTGACTGCAGAGGCCGAGAAGGGATTCTGGACAGTCTACCACTACCTACTGTGTCTGGAAGAGCATATCCTGTATTTGAGACCAGGCTCAACACTGTGGATTCTGTACCATGGAGTCCTCCCTAGGAGGGTGCCTCAATCAAAGTTCAATTGCCTGGATTTGGAAAGCAAGGGGCAAATGGTTACCAGCTGGCAGAGGCTTGGGCTTCATTAAATCTGCAATGATGGTGTTGATCTTAACTATCATCTCCTCTATAAAAACTGCAGCAAATACAGGCTGTCCTCAGGGAAATCTCATTCCTGATCAGCTGTTGGGGACATGTCCATTGTATCAGCCAAATGACCAAACATATAATCCTGTACATATTTATGCACACATCAGTAAACAAAACAGAAAAGGAGCTCCATACAGACAAATTGACATGCATTCATGTAACATATATATGAAAAACAGATGGACACATTTACATGCAAATACATTGTTAGGATAGTGCAGTGGAGTTCTACCCTGGTTCATAAATGACACCACTAACAGTTTCCACATGGGATATTTTATTAAAGAAAGAGGGACAGGGTCACAACGACTGTCTCTGGGCAAGGCAGGAAAGAGAGAGAGAGAGAGACAGGGAGAGAGAGAGAGAGAGAGAGAGAGAGAGAAGGAAGAGCAAGTCCTTTTACAAGGTGACCTAGTACATGCTCAGAACTGCTGTGTTGCAGGTGGTCAGCAGGTGGTCCAAAGTCACTGCCAATTCTGGAGTGGCCTCACTGATGCCTGATATCCCACTTAGCAGGTGCCCTGGGGGAAGACCATAGGGCTACCTGCTTACTGAGCCCACACATGTATATACATATTTACATATATTTATATATTTACAAATTATTGATTAAGCTATTTTTTGGGCTTTAACATTTATTCTATGAATTTAGTTCTATTTATATTCTTAACATTCAGTCCTTACCTCAGAAGAATAATTGCTTCACAGCTATTAGTATGATAATGGTTTACATGGCATTTTAAACATACTGCATTCCAAAAGGTTCATAGTAGGTACAGAGCAATAATAATTCATGCTATGTGTTAACAAAGTCCATGTCTTAGTCTATTAGGCCAGACAATTGTTTATATGTCTATGCATTAAGAAATTCTTTAACTATATCTGGATTCACAAGTTCATCTAAGGTTTAAACAATAATTTTTAGAGGCCCAATGCACACTGAGACTCACTGACCCAAGGGAATGTTTACTTTAGGACAATAAATCCCTGTCAGGCTTTTCCTGTCTCTGGTGAGATGGACATATTTGGCATTTAGAGGCTCACAGAGGTTTTATTATTGTAGCTATAACTTTCTATCAACTATCTAACTTCTTAACTTCAAACATTTAAATCAAAACAGTAAATGTATAAAATCATTATCAGGCTCTATTAAATCATTAATTAATCTGAACTTCAGTAAGTCTTCATAACATCCTATAGGAGATCTCCTGAGGATGAGTAAATACCCTAGGAACAATGGCAGTGAAGCCTCTTTCATACCATGCCAGAGTTTGGAGAGATACAGTAAAAGCAGCACAGAAAAAAAGGGTGTCAGTTAGAGCAAGAAAATCTAGAGGCACAATTTCTGCTTTAGACTTACCTCTAGTGTAGATCTTGGGAAAAAGAAAAACTAAGTTCCCTTGCAAAAATCCCAGATGTCTCCTGTATACTTTTCCCTGAATGCCTCCTGACTGGAAAAAAGAAATACCGGGAAAGGGAAAGCAAAATGAAGTTTAGTGCATATGGTCAAAATACATGATATATTGGAAGACATGGCTTTCATGAAATTGTGTTCAATGAATTAACACCCATAAAATATTTTAAGGGGCAGCAAGATAATTCATATGGCAAAGACACTTTCCACCAAGCCTGATGTCAAACCTGAGGTTGAACCCCGAAACAAAATGGAAAAAAGAGAGTCAAGTCTAAATTGTCCTCTGACCTCCACAAATATGCCATGTCACATGTGCACCTATAAATATGCACACACAGACACACTAATGCACACTCACATGCAAGCAGACAAACATAAATAAAAGTGTAATAAAAATTAAAATGCTTTATGGAAAGTAAAAGAATAAGCAGCAGATATGGGCACCACGAAGGAAGGAGGTAAAGAAGGAAGAAAGGAAGAAAAGAAGGAAGAAAGGAAGAAAGGAAGGAAAGAAGGAAGGAAGGAAGGAAGGAAGGAAGGAAGGAAAGAAGGAAGGAAGGAAAGTACTATATAATCTAGAAAAACCAGGAAACATACCCTTTCCTAGAGCCTCCAAATTGAAATAAAGTTTTCCATCACCATCACTATGTTGAATATCAGAACTCCAATATTATAAAATGAAAAATCTCTTATACTGAAGCAACAGAGTTTGTAGTACTGTGTTAGAGAAAGAACACAAAGATAATACTGAGTTCTTTTTTGGATTTTCATATAAAAGATATGGGCTGGCTCTTTGAACATCTCCACCTGAGGGGGGAACAGCCTTACCAGTTTACAGAGAAAGACAAAGAAGCCAGTCCTGATAAGACCTGATAGACTAGGGTCAGATGGAAGGGAAGGAGAACCTCCCCTATCATTGGCTGGGGGAGGGGCATAGGAGAAGAAGAGGGAGGGAGGATGGGATTCAGAAGGGATCAGGGAGGTAGCTACAGCTGGGATACAAAGTGAATAAACTGTAATTAATACAAAAAATTTAAAGTATTCAAAAGAATCATTGAACCCATAATTTAATATAGGACTCTTGAACTTTACATCATGTTTTCAGGCACACCTGCTATCACACAGAAGGGGGAAGTGTGCAGGGCCAAGGCTGTGTGTGATGCAGGCAGCTGGTGAGACTCTCAATGAGGTTTGTGTTGGAGGCTGAAGCATTGTGGGAGGAATACTTTTATCCTGCATACAGTAATAAACTGCCAGGTCTTCAGCCTGCACACTGCTGATGCTGAGAGTGTAATCTTTCCCAGATCCACTGCCTGTGAAGCGATCAGGGACCCCAGTGTGCCGAGTGGATGCCCAATAGATCAGCAGCTTAGGGGATTGCCCTGGTTTCTGCTGGTACCAGGACAATAAGTTCTTTTGGCTTTTAGAGCCTAAAAGACTCTGACTGGACCTGCAGCTGATGGAGACCTTTTCTCCTGCTGAGGATGGAGACTGAGTCATCACGATGTCTGCACAGGTACCTGCAATCAGGAACACATAATGAACATGTATATAACCACAAACACAGATTGTAAAACAGTTAAAATTTGTCATTTAACATCTTTTTACTATCATCTTGTTAGAGTATTATCAAGTTAGATATATTGAGACTGGCACACTGTTTCTCATCTACAAAGAAGTGACTCTGCAAAGATTATAACATTTTGAGTTTCTCACCAGACACCCAAAGCAGCAGGGATATGAGGACCTGGGTCTGTGACTTCATCTTGCTCCCCCTGCTGTCTGATGCAGTTCAGTTCTCACTGCAGAGGCCTGGTTTATAAATTCTCACAGCTGGGCTGGGCTGTAGGAGCCCATGCAAAGCAGTCAGCAAATACAAAAGCAAATGTCTGTGCAGTGTCTGTGAGTGTAGCAGGTGTCAATCAACCGTCAAAAATGCTATTACAGGGAGCATGCGCAATCACTGAAAAAGATTGCCTTACAGCTCTCGAACAGAAAAGTACTAAGTGCTCTAACAGTAGATCTGGGTTAAAAGTCAAGACATTTAAATCAATTGACTTCTGTAGAAACCTTATTAGAGGTATCTTAGATTGACAGTTTTTGCAAAATGATAGGCTATGTTCAAAAAAATCACAACAAAAGAAACAGAGTAAGAAAACATGTCATAAAAGAAAGAAAGGAAAGAGAAGAAAAAAATGAAAGAAAAAAAAAAGAATTGAGGCTAAATGTGTTCCATACTACTCATCTCCAAAGCCATTCTTATACTGAAGGCAGAGAACAGGGCTTCAGACATTTGGGCTTTAGTTTCTTAGATAAACTAGAACTAAGAGGACTAAGAGGCATAGAGCAACCCAGAATTAACTCTGTCAATATCCTGGTGGACATTAATTTAAGATTGAGATCAGAGGAACTTTAATTTCAAAGCAAAAGAAATCCAGCAAATACTAACAAGTATCTTCCCCACAACTTCAGGAAATTGAAAGAGGGGTCTAAATCTGGAGATACATAAAAGGAAAAAATAGATTTTTATGAAGTCATTGCTATAGACCAACACTGCCATGAGTTTTTATTCAGGAAATAAAATCTTTTTGTATTTTATAAATTAGCCGTTTTGAAACTGGGTTAAGATGGACTTCTGACTTCTGGATCGGGTGGGTCTCTCTAGAAGGGGCACAGCCACCCTAATTTATGTAATGATTTTATAGAAACCAATAGAACACTGCATCAGTGATTGCTGCTATATAAATGGTGAAAAAGAAAAGTTTGTATATGTACAAAAAAAATCAATAGCAATAATAGAAATCACAGAGTCTGCCGGGAATTCATATTATGGAACTCTGAAAATATATTTAAGAGGTAAATTGCAAAGCCAGAATTATGTGTAAAATATAAAAGAAAAACAAATAAATCAAATATCATTGCAAGGAGTGAAGATTCACATCTGTGCTCCCAGAACTGAAGAGAAAAAAGCAGGAGACTCATGATTTTAAGGCCCACCTCAGGAACAAACCAATTTCTGGGCCAATCTAATCTATACATGGAGACAATTTCTCAAAAACCTGTATCATTAATCACCTGGTTACAATGCAGCTCATGGCATTATCTACCCAACACAAATTATTTATCTGATGTTAATGTTTCACCATTAAGCCACAAATATTATTGAAAAATAAATAAGCATTTATCCAATATGCATATCCTTCTATTTTGAATTACATACATAATTTTATACATCTACTTCTCAGGTATAAAAAGTTAAATAATTTCTGATGAGCACATGCAGATCTCCTCTGTAAACCTCTAACACAACATCCTATGAGAGATGTTAACCGTATGTGGATACAAGAAGTTCCTAATCTCAGGGTCTAGACTATGACAGACAAGGAGCTCTGCTCCTGTCAGTGTCTACCAAGGTGTCATATGCCTTTGATCTTCATAAAACTTTACACTTCTCCTTGTGACAGCAGCAGTGAGCTCAGACTCTGCTCTCATGAGGTTAACAGCTGCTCTATCAGATTGGACAAATGGAGACAGGAATCTTACAAATCTAAAGATTCCCTGGGCTTCTCACAGCATGTAAGGCAGAGTATGCGGTCTAAAGAGATAAAAGTTTCAAGTTATTTTATACATAATATAAAAAGCCCAACAGTCCTTAGTTACTTATCAAGTTTTCACAGTATGTTCTGGTGCATTAGATTCTGTTGCCATTGATTAGAAATGGACAATAACCCTGCTCTCTTAGCATAATACTGATAAATATGATTTCACCCTTGCAATCAGGAAGTCTAAAGCTGATGTTCTTCAGCTCCCGGAACACAGAACCCTCTTCCATGGACACCACTGTGTATGGAGGACCAGGGAATCTCAGATGCAAATAATCCTGAGACAGTACAAGCCTGAATTTGGCTTTTCTGTTCCAGCACTTAGAATCTTTTATTCTCTGGATGAGTGGCTATGTCTACTCCATATATGTGACAAGAAATAGTACAAATAGAAAGATTTTCAGTAACTCAGATAAAAAATTGACATAGTATTCTCAGTTAAAATCAGCAGCATGGTACCAAGGACATAGAAGTTCATTCTTGCATTCCAGGAACACGTAGGTGGTCATTATACAGAGTGACAATCATGTACAAAAACTGTTCTGCTTTAGGAGCCTAGAGTCCACAGGTACTGCTTCTCTCTGGAGGGCCTGCATAGATTCTCTGAGTCAGTAGGGGAGGGTGACCTGTCAGAGCTGAGTGTTCTTTGACAGTTGTCCCTTGATGTACTAAAGAGAAACGCAACAGTGACCCTTCAACTTCAACAGCTGTGGACAGCATCCTGGTAAGCAAATAGAGATGATGTGAGGGTCTCCTTTTTAATATTTTTACTTCTGTAACTATTTTGGCTGGATGAAAGACTGTGAACAAATTGTGTACCTGGTGTTGGAGTTATGGATCGTTGTCACCTACCATGTCTGATGGGAATCGAACAATTATTAGACAATTAGACAAATCTCTATCCAACAACAGCCTCTCAGTAAATAGACATGATGGAGAATGAGGGAGATACATGAAAAAATAAAGACCTATGTGCTGCTGAAGCCTCTGACTTGGGAAGAGAAGGGCATTGGAAAGAGGGGGATGTGTAAATGATTCCCAAAGGCTCCTTGTGAGTTGTAAAGTCTGTGTTTCTTTGAAGCTAAGATAGAAAGGAAATTAGTTACACATGAACCTAGCATCATTTGATACAACTAGTAAGAGAAAATCATGGGAACAAGTCAGTGTTTGTATTTAATCTTACCCTCCTCTCTTCTTAGTTCAGGGTTTAGTGGGGATGTCATAATGATGCAAAATCCTATCTTCTTCTCAATCTTGCATGGAGAGCTGGCAAGCTTCCATTTCCTGAAGAACCACATCAGTGAAAACACCACTTTCAGATTTATTGGGATGGGCCTTAATCTCTTTTTGTTGTGATAAACTATACTGATAAAAGCAAGTCAGGGAATTATGTTCCTTTTTGGGCTCATGGTTTATTTGGGAACACAGTTCAAACATACACCCTACTATACTGTGGAAGACAAACTGGAAGGAGCATGCAGCAGCGGCTCACATCACATACACAACTGAGAAGTAGAGTGTGCAGAATGCTACAGCTCAGGCCACTTTCTCCACTCTATAGAGGTCAATATCCACATGCTGGGAACAGTCTTGCCCAGAATAGTTATTGTTTTCCTAGGTGAATTCAACTAATCAAGATCATCCCTTTCAGGCATTCCCAAAGGCTAACCTTCATACAGATATCTCACAAGTATGCCCAGAGCCTTACCTTCTAGATGATTCTAGAATCTGCCAAATATACCATCCACTATAGTCATAATGCAAATGAAATTTCAATGAGGGAGTGGTATGTTATGAATCTGTCATTAAGTGTTTTTTTTAATATTCAAAAATTAAAAAACCTGTTGATGTAAAATTGTCAAGTTCATGAGGTTACACTCTCTGTGAAGTTTCAAAACAAGTGTGCATGCATGTATAATTAGCATATACCCTACTTCAATCATTTAGAGTTTTTGTGGTACATGAATTAAACACATAAAGTAAAATTTCAATATATATCTTTGATAAAAATATTCATGTTATCAATAGATCAGCAATACTTAATCCTTCTGCTTACAGCATTCCATTCGTTTATTTAGGTTCTTTTTGTTTTCAATAATGATCCTCACCAAATGAAATGGACTTTAGATCCTCTCACACATTCTCACCAAATCCAGGAGAATAAATGACCATCCAAAAAGGGATACTGATGTAATGATATATCTCATAATGTACTGAGCGAAATGGCCTCTCAGGAAAACTGCATTTATGAGGGAAAAAGGCTGATCCAAAGACAAAAAAGGCTGGCTGGGAAGTTTAAAAAGAAAATTAGTAGAGGAGTTCAAGAACTGTGTCTCAGAAAAAAAAAATTACATTCAGTGCTACATTGTAGTAGAAGGACCCTATAAGAATGTGAGTTTCTGCTCTGCCTCTCTGACCCAGTCACTTTCCCCAAGTTAGGCCATGGGGAGCCAGTCCATTAATCCTATGGACTTTGAGGGACAATCCAGATCCAAAGGCTGTAGCTGAAGAGAAATACACTGATAGCTACTCATACACTTGAACTGTAAATGTGTCACATGAATGCCTGTAAGTGATACCTCCTGCCTGGTAAAATAGCTTTACCTAACATTTATGTCTGTGCTGTCATCTTAAATTCCCACCCAAACATGCCTTATAATGAGACCCATGAGGACACTGCAGAAGGGAGAAGTGATTGTTCGAAAAGAACATTACCTCAGATATGACTGGGATGTGTTAAATGTTTTAGTTAGTGTGGAGTTGATGGCAACTCCACTGAGAGTATAAAAGTACGTTGTCATTAGCTTCCCCTTGATTCATAGTGATCCATGTACTATGAATTGTGTGGTTGTTGTCTTCAGTAATGGAATCTTTTTTCAGTTTGCAGAGAGCAACAGCCTTTATTGTTTGGAGCTTTCTTTGGGACTGTTTCATCCAATAAGTCAAATGTATGAAACACCGTCATGACACCGAATTCTTTGTTTGGCAAATATGAGTGATACCTTCCTTATTATTTGGTGACATTGATGAGATTGCTTCCAGGGGCCTCCTCTGGGGCTTTCTCTGTGGCCTTCATTGAGCACTGAGGGGAGATGGGGGAGGGTCTTTGCTGACGCTGACAGGGCAGCCCACAGAGGAGATGAGGAGTCAGTGCGGGGAGGGGGTGAGCCAGGAATGATGATCAGGTATGATGATGATGCAGCTGATGAATGACTAACAGTCATTCTGTTTAGGTGGTTCTGAGTTATAGCAAACACGTGCTTTTTATTTAGACAAGCTGCAAAGAAAAAAAGACAAACTAATCATTATCCAAGTGTAACAGATTATGTGTTTGATTTTTCATTACGTGTCTAGGCTTACAAGTTCAGTAACAAGTAGAAAATAAAAACAGAACAGTTATTATTATTATTATTATTATTATATCATCATCATCATCATCCCTATAATCCAATTTAAAGAAACTAAAGAATGTCTGCTCCAAAGCAAACATGCTTAATACTTGACAGCCTGATTTACAATTGGCAATGTTTACAGTCCTATAGAACTCCAGAAAACGGAAAATACTTGAAGTGGTCTTTTATGAACAGCAAATAGTAATACCTATTTTTCACTATATGTTTCATAATCTACTCTCTAAAGTAAGAAGGGGTTATTTTAGTCATGCTGTCTTATTTACTGAGTTTCATTCTTTCAGGAGTGTACCCTGTATGGATGCCAGTCTCCAAAGTACATTTTTAGAGACCTCTAACCTATATTAAAAAGAGGTCTTGAACCTTTATCCTCTTTTCCTGCCCAGTCAGGGTTTGTCAATTATCTGTTTACCCTGTGGCAACTATACTGTTTTAACTTTGCTCAGCGTCAGAGATCCTAAGAAGATTCCTAGAGTAATGGCTTCACAATGCTATGTGCTTATCTGTGCTTAATGTTCTCCAGGACGTAAGGTAGACTTCCAAATAAAATTACCTTACCAGGGAAAGGTAATTTTAGGATTTTCCTGAAAAGACTTAGGCATCATTTTTCTCAGGAAATGACATAAAATGAACCATACTGCTGGAAGTTCCTCATACTGACATGCAGAGACCAAACCCAAAGGTTAGAGATAGAAAGCCAGGGATTGTAGCAATGTGCTCACCTTTGCTGGAACTGTGTCAAGCAACTGTGCTGTTGCCATGCTCTCGCCACTTCCATTGAATACATGGCTACACCAGATTGTCTTCATATATTATAGAAAGTTTCCATTGCGCTCGTTTTCTCCATCATATCATTCCTCAAATACAGACAGTTTCAACTGCCTTTCCTTGCATTTACTCCTTCAACCATATTTTCCTTTCTGTCCCCCTTCCCCATCTGAACCTCCTGTTCCTGTCTTAACTATGATGTTTTTATTTTAACAATCTATAAGTGTCACCCAGAGTGGAAAATTATGAGACACATACACATGGAATAGTGATCTTGGCTGGGTACCTAAACTAGTGAAAGAACTTGCTTCATTGTAGATTAAGCACCTCATCCAAAGTGATGGTCCCAAAGTTGATGGTGGACCCACTTGTCCCCATCACAGTGACTGGGTCATTCCACTGGGTTTTATTGGTCCTCCAAGTCATAATTGTTTCATTCTTCTAGTGTCTGTAAATAAGCAGTGAGGATCACATTGTATTATCATAAGATGTATTGTCCCCAAAGCTCTTGGAATGGTAACATAAAACAGACTACATTAAGTTTTAAAATAGTAAACTTAAAGCTTTTATCTTAAAAATGTTTCTTAGAGGTAAGATAAAAGAATTAACTAAACAAATTTAAGGGATTCTACCTAATAAATTTACAGAGAAACATGTCACTTAACACAAAGGCTTAAAAGTATTATAGTGTAGGAGAGTTGACCTCTTTTTAGATGTGAGTTAATTTATTCTATATACTTTAATCATTATTTTGAAATTCTATATGATATTATTTTTACTAAGTAAAGAAAATATTTGGCAAAGAATATTAAGAAGGTTCTTCATATAAAGCAGTGATCCTGAACCTTCCTAATGCTGCAACACTTTAAGTATATTTCCTCAGGTTGTGGTGACTTCCAACCAAAACATTTTTTCATTGATACTTCATGACTGTAATTTTCCTATTGTTATGAATCATAATGTAAATATCTGACAATTCAGATGATCTCAGGCAACCCCAGTGATCTTTCCTTTTGACCTCAAATGGGGGTGGGAACCACAATTTGAAAACCTCTTAAATCACCTGGCCACGGTGATAGACAATTGAAACTCCACATCCCCCATCACTAGGAGTCCTCATTAGTGTCACCTTTGTAGATTCCAGGAAGTTTCCACTACACTATGTTTCTATACCACCACAATGTAAGCCTAATACCATCTGTGTCTTTCTACACTCTCCCCTTCATTCCTTTCCCATCACAACTTATTCCACTCCTTCCATCCTAACCTCTCCCTTGTCTGCCCATAAAAATCTGCTCCATTTCCCTCTCCCAAGGAAATCCATGACTCTACCCTAGATACATCATCTTTACTTACATTCTTTGTGTTTGCAGAATTTAGTTTGGTTATTTCTTGGTTAGCAGCCACTATCTACCTATACATGAATACATAACATATTTAACTTTCCCGATCTGCATTACCTCACTCAGTATGATTTTATTTCTAGTTCCCTCCATTTGCCTGCATTTTTCATGATGTCATTTTTTTTCAATAGATGAATATTATTTCATTGTTTACAGGCACAACATGTTTTTATCTGTTCTTCAGTTGAGAGACATATAGGTTGTTTCCATATCCTGACTATCATGAATAAAGCGAAAATGAACATGGTAGAGTAAGTTACCTTGTGTTAGGACAGAGTGTCATTTGGGTACAAGTCCAAGAGTTGTATAGTTTGATATTGAGGTAGATAGAGTATGAGTTTTCTGAGGAAATGTCACAGTGATTGCCAAGTGGTTTAACAAGTTTGCCCTCCCACCAGAAATGGAGGAATGTTCTCCTTGCTTCACATCTTTGTTAGCATGAGGTAACTTGTGGTATTGATCATAGCCTTACTGATAAGGGTAAGATGGAATCACAAAGTAGTTTTGATTTGCATTTCTCTGATGACTATAGTTGTTGAACATTTCTTTGTTTCTTACCCATTTGAGATTCCTGTTTTGAGATATCTCTATTTAAATCTGTACAGCCATTTTTTACATTGTATTACTTGGTTTTTAATATCTAGCTTCTTGAGTTCTTTATATATCTTAGATATTAGCCCTCTATTGAATGTGGAGTTGGTGAAAATCCTTTCCCATACTCCAAGCTGCCACTTTGTCCAACTGATGGTGTTCTTTGTCTTACATAATTTTCAGTTTCATGAGATCCCATTTATTAATTCTTAGTGTCTTCACTATTGGTATTCTGTTTAGAAAATTGTCTTCTTTGTGAATGTATAAAAGGCTAATCCCCACTTTCTCTTCTAAGAGGTTCAGTATGTCTGGTTATATGTTGTGGTCTTTGATCCACTTGTACTTGAGGTTTGTACAGGGTCATAAACGTGATTCTATTTGCATTCTTCCACACAGAGGCAATCAGTCTAACAAGCACCATTTGTTGAATATGATATCTGTTTTTGGTTGTGATTTTCTGGTTCATTATCAAATATTATATGTCCATAGGTGAGTGGATTTTAGTCTGGGTCTTCAATTTTATTTCATTTATCATCATGTCTATTTGATTCCAAACTTGTGCTTTTTTTTCTATAGTTCTGTAGTACAGCTTGATATTAGGGATGGTGATACCTCTAGAAATTTTTATTGTTCAGGACTGTTTTAATTATCCTGTCTTTATTTATTTATGTTTGTGCTTTCATATGACACTGAGATTTGTCCTTATTAAGGTCTGTGAAGATAATTGTGTTGTAATTTTGATGAGGAGTACATTAAGTATGTGGACTACATTTGATAGAATGGCCATTTTACTAATCCTACCCTTCCATAAACATGGGAGCTCTTTCCAACTTCTGATAACTTCTTCAATTTCTTTCTTCAAAGAATTGAAGTTTTTCATAAAAGTCTTTTATTTGCTTGGTTCTAGTCACCCCAGGACTTTTTATATTATATTAGGGTATTATGAAAAATTTCCTTAATTTCTTTCTCTGTCTGTAATTGTATATAGGAGGGCTACTGGCTCTTTTAAATTAATATTGTAACCAGCAACTTATGTTTACATCTGTATACTTTCATATCATCTGCAATGTTGTTAATTATCAATATTTATTTGATTTACCTTTTAGTTAATCACCGGTTATTCCTAAATCAGTGGTATATGCAAATCACCACATAGAGACTAGGATTTATTTAATTAACCCAGAGCACAATGCTGTGCAATAGTTACTCTATCCTAAACCTCCAAGCCCACATAGTAACCTACCATTCATATTTTACCCATTATACTTGATTCTAGTCATATCTTATGTCTGGTTCATCTCTCCTCATGGATTGAAGTGTTCTCCTGCCTATCTCTGCTCTCCTACTCCTCCCACTCACTTCCTTCTCCTCCCTTCTGGACCAGGATACCCCACCCTATTCTGTTCATTGCACAGCATTGACTGGTTGTTTTATTGACAATACAGAAACAAATGGTGGCGTTTTCACAAACTTGAGACAGGTGATGTTTAGTATGAGCATCACAATACAATGTCTGAACTGAAATTAGATAGTGGGGTAGAGAAATCAGCATTTGAATGAACAAGGGAAAATTGTATACATTCCACAAGAACATTATACCAACATTTTTATACTTTCATATCATCTACAAACAAAGATATTTTGACTTCTCCTTTTAAAATTTGTTTCCGGTTGATCTTTTTGAATTTTCTTATTATTCTAGCTAAATTTTCAAGTACTATATTGAATAGATGTGGGGAGAATGGACAGGTTTTTGTTCCTGCTTTTAGTGGAATAGCTTTGAGTTTCTCCCCACCTAAGAGGATGTTGAATACAGGCTTTGTGAAAACTGCCTTTACTATCTTTAGGTATGTTCTTCCTAACTCTAATTAATTTGGGATATTTATTATGAAGGAGTTTTGGATTTATATGAAATTAGTTTTTTAGCGTCAGAGAATGAACATATGGGTTTTGTAAATTTTATCTGTTTATTTCAGTTTATTTATATGGTGGATTATCTTGATTGATTTTTCTATGATGAGCAATCCCTGCATCTCTGAAATGATTAATTGATTGTGGTGGATGATCTTGTTGGTGTATTCTTGGGTTCAGATTCCAAGTATTATATTGAGTATTTTTACATCTGTGTTCATAAGAAAAATTGGTCTGTAATTCCCCATTTTTGAGTCCTTATGTGGTTTGGGTAACTGTTCTCATAAAATAAACTTGGCAATGTTCTTTCTGATTGTATTTTGTGGAATAATTTGAGGAGTACTGGCATGAATTTTCTTTGAAAGTATTATAGAATTCTGCACTAAAGGCCTCTGGCCTTGGGCATTTTCTATTTAGAAAAAAATTTAATGACTGCTTTTACTTCTCTAGGACTTACTGTTCTGTTTAAATTGTTTGTTTTCTCTAGATTGACCTTTCTTAAGTGATATCAAAAAATTTCAGTTTATCTTAGATTTTTGGTTTGTTGGAGTACAGTTGTTCTTATGGTTCTCTAGAATTACTTGGTGTCTTTTGTTATGTCCTCATTTTTTTTTTCAATGCAGTTTATTCAGGAACCTTGAACAATCATCGGACCCCTGAGGAAAGCCAGCCCACAGCTTAAATAGCCTCTGGGTAGCCAACCAGGCGTGCCACGGGGGCAATGCAGATAGGTCCACATACATGGAAGCAAGCCAGATCCTCAGCCTTAGCCAAATGTGGAGTTGTTTGTGACAGAGAGCACTCACCATCGGGAAGGTGGAAGGCGGGAACCAGCTCCATCTTTAAGGCGCGGCATTCCGCAGCTCTCTACAGTTCCCCCTTTTTGTTTTAGACGCATCAGGCAAGAGTAGAGGTCTGATCTCTGATATTAGAAATGAATTGGGACTTTGTACTGATGTTCATTTAGGTGTCATCCACCCAAAGAGCATCAGACCCGTCTGATACCTTTTTCTCAGAGGCGGGACCTGGGGCATCAACCCGCATGCAATCAGACTTGCTCTTCTCTGGGTCGAAAGCGGCTGACCCTGAGTGCAGTGCTTAGCCTTGCATCCTGAGCGTAACATTTTGGCTTTTTATGGTAGCCAACCATGCTTGGGGAGACTGTCCTGCTTCAATGGCTGTAAAGGCCTAAATGATCATGGCTGCATTACGCTGTTGTGAGACTCTAATCTTGCATATACACCACAGGGAAACCAAGGAGACCAACACCAGAAGGCCTGCTAATGCTCCCATGCCAGCCCATTCCTTCAGATGATTCATGGCTGCAGCAATCCATGGTGATAATCCTGTGGCTAGTCCTGCGTCCACTCTGGTAGAATTTACTGTGATAATGGCCACTCTCAGCTGCTCCATCGTAGTATCGAATTCCCCAGTCCAATTACCTAAAATATAGCTAGACAATTGTTTAGACAGATTTTCAGCACAGGAAAAATTCTCATGTTGTATGCTAGTGACACAAAGTCCATCATACTTTCATTGACAGCCCGGTTGAGCCATTTGCCATAGGGTATCAATTTGCTCCTGCACGAGGTCAATCCTCTGATTGAACACCATCAAGCCTCCTTTTAGTTGAGCATTAATTCCTTTTTGTACATCTAAGGCATGAGCTACATTGGCTAAAAGATTATTCAGGGTCTGAGCAGTCTGCACAGTATGACTCATGGCTAATGCCACAGTGGTAGTTCCAACAGCCGCCAATGAGATGGCAGTAACAGTGGCGGCTGTAGTTCCAAGATCCCTTTTCTGTCTGAAGAGAGTCATAGCGTGAGGGGCATCAATGGGCACAGGCACCCAGCGAGGCATGCGAGTAACCAGGGCATACCTAAATTCAAATTCACTAGCATTCCAGCATTGGGCAAAAAAGCAAGTTTTTATTTCTAATTTTGTTAATTTGGATGTTATATCCCTGTTTTTTGTTTTGTTTTGTTTATTAGTTTTGATGTGGGTTTTACTATCTTGCTGATTTTTTTAAAGAACCTACTTTCTTATAATGGTTTTTTAATTTTTGATTTTTTCTATTTTATTGATTTGACACCCGATTTTGATTATTTCTTGCAATCTAGTCTTCTTGGATGCAATTATTTGTTTGGGTTCTACAATTTTCAGTTATACTGTAAATTGCCAATGTGAAGTTTCTCCAATTTTTTTATTTTATTTTAGCATTTACTGCTATGAACATTCATTTTAGTACTGTTTTCATTGTATTCAATAAATTAGGGTGTGGTGTGTATTCCCTGTCTTTGAATTACAGAAAGTCTTACGTTTTCCACTTATTTATATCTTTGCTTAATTTTCATTCTGTGAAAAAAAAAATGTTCAGTTTCCAAGCTTTATGTTTGCAAGCTTTATGTTGTTTCTTTAACTTGCGTTTCAGCTATGATGGATTATTCAGGACCTGCTCTCTAGGATAGCTGAACACTAGTGAAGACATACTCTCCTGACTGTTTTTGATTATGTTTTTACACTGGCATCTTGGCATCTGAATTTGTGGTGATTAAAAGACTGGGTGCAGATTTCTGGACTTGTCTTTGTTGAACCAGTATTTTGTTCATTGGTTTCTGTTACATTTCTGGATTTTCAAAGTGTCTTGGCCATGTCCTGCACGTTCTCCCGAACTGTTCACCTACTGTGTTCACATGAACACCTACAGTTATTGGAGCTTCTGTAACTTGGATCATTAAAAATAAAAAGATTGGAGTAAAGGGGTTTGTAATTCTTGAGGATCAGGTCAACAAGTAAACCGTGTTTTCAGCTACAGACTGTGAAAGTGTGGGAATTGGATGTCAGGAGCAGAAGGAGAAATGTGGGTCTGCCTTCATCCTACTTGTTGATCTAGAAGGAGTAGCTCTTGGCTTATCAGAGGTTGTACCTGCTAGAGTTGGGCTCTAACACAAAGCAACAAGTGAGGAGTTGGACAGGATTGTTGTGGACTCTACAGGAGTAGTGGCAGGGGAAGGGAGGCTCTAGCTGGTACTATGTTGCAGCACTAGGAACAAGATCTGGGAACTACATCTGTGTAAACAGAGAGGAGAAGGTCTGCCGGCAGCCGACCTGGGGTCCTGGCAGATCAACGTCTACATACAAATCCTCACTTATGAAGTAGTTTTATCTTCTGTACATTTTCTTCTTAATTTTAAAAAATTCTTCTCTCATAAACTATACCTGGATCTTAATTTTACCTCTCTTCACTCCTTCCATTCTCCTTCCCTACTTCCCATCTGCCCCAGATCCATTCCTCCTCCTTTCCCTTCACTAAAGAGCTGGCTTCCCAGGGAAACCAATAGAATACTGCATAACAAGTTACAATAAAACTAGGCACAAATTCTCATGCCAAAATTAGACAAGGCAACCGAGTAGAATTGAAAGGGTCCTAGGAGCAGGAAAAAGAATCAGAAATATGGGATACAGAGCTAAAGAGAGAATTCTCAATAGAGGAATATCAAAATGTTGAGAAGCACTTAAAATTTTTCAAAGTCCTTAGTCATCAGGGAAATGAAAGTTAAAACAGATGCGATTCCATCTTATACCCATCAGAATGGGTAAGATCAAAAACACAATTGATGGTGAGGATGTGGAGAAAGGACAACACTCCTCCAAGGCTCGTGGAAGTGCAAACTTGTACAACAACTTTGGAAATCAATCTGGCATTTTCTCAAAATATTGGGAATACCTGTACCTCAAGATCCATCTTTGCCACTCCTGAGCATATATTCAAATGATATTCTACCATACAATAAGAACATTTGCTTAACTATGTTCATAGTGGCTTTATTCATAATAGCCAGAAACTGGAAACAGCCCAAATGTTCCTCAACTGAAGAATGGATAAAGAAACTGTGGTACAATTATACGATGAAATACTATCCAGCAATTAAACAAGGAAATCATGAAAAGTGCAGGCAAATAGATGGAACTAGAGAAGATCCTCCTGAGTGAGATAACCCAGACCCAGAAGGATACACATGTGTGTACTCATTTATAAATAGTTTTATCATATAGTAGAGGATATCATCTTACAATTCACAGACCTGAAGAAGTTAAGTAGCAAGAAGAATATAAGAGAGGATGCTTAAATCTCAGTCAGAAGGATAAATAGAGTAGATAGCAGAAGTGTTTGGAGTGAGGAAACAGGAAATAGGGGGAGCACAGAGAATAATGAGGGTTGGCATCAAACTCGGAGAACAGGAGCAGGAGGCTAAGAGGCCTTCCAGAGAGAAGGGAAAACCTGGATGACTAGGGAAAACCTAGTCATCTCTGTGACTAGCTGGAGACCTATGATAGGGAAGGCTCCTGGGAGGATATGAGAATGACTCTATCTGAGATTCCTAGTAGCAGGGGTCACAGATACAGAAGAGGCCACCTTCTAACTAGACAAAACACTTAGCTGAGCGTGGGAAACTCAATACACCCACAAAACTTTGACCCAAAATTTACCCTGCCTACAAGATGTGTAGGGACAATAGTAAAGCAGAGATTGACAGAATGTCCAACCAATAACTGGCCCAACCTGAGACATACCCCATGGGAGACAGAAAACCTCTGACACAATTAAAAAAATTCTGTGATGCTTGCAGACAGGAGCTTAGCATTGCTATCCTCTGAGGGGATCCACCCAGCACCTTGTGTAAACAGATGCAGAGACCCACAAATAAACATTGGGTGCAGTGCAGAGCATGTTCTGGAAGAGTAGGGGACAGGACCTCCACAAGAAGACCAACAGAGCCAACTAACCAGGTCCCAGGAGGTCCTGTGGAGAATGAAGGACTAACCAAGGACCTTGCATGGACTGGAACTTGGACGCCTACACAGATGTAGCCAAAGGAAGGCTCAGTCCTCATATGGGTACCCTAGTAAAGGGAATGGGGCTGACTCCGACATGGACTCTGTGGCCTGCTTTTCAACCACTTTCCCCTGGCAGGGTTACCTTTCTAGACCACAGGGGAACAGAATATGTTTAGTAGGGATGCAACTTGGTGCTGGTGTTGGTGGATAGGAGACTCCCGTTTTCTGAGGAGTAGTTAAGTTAAACAGGGAAGGAAGGTGGGTCAAGCTGGAAAGGAAGAAGGGGGCTATAGCTGGGATGTAAAGTTAAGAAATTAAAATAAATGAAAATTAAAATAAAATACAGAGAGACCATTCCTGTGGAGGTCATAAGCACTAAGTGAGCATCTACCATGATTGTTTTTCTGAATGTGCATGGCATCAGACTGCTTTGCAATCCTTATATTTATCTTCATAAATGGACACTATTATTAGCATTCACGCAAAGGGCTTATTTTGGCTGTAGAGAGTGGGTAAAGCAGATGCTCACAACTGGTCAAAGTGTTGAGAATAAGTGACTGTGGAATGTTCATTCCTAAATAAGATGCCCCCCTCCCCACAAATCAGGGACTTCATGGAAGAAGAGACAGAATGAACATAATGACCAGTATTGTGAAGTAGTGCTGTGACACAGTGCCTTTTGGGAAAGACATGGTCCTTGTACTCATGAACAAACTGCCACTTTAGCTACTTGCACCAAACTTGATCCATCAAGATCTGTTCATGCAAGGGGAACTGGCCCATGTGAGCCTAAACCTTCACTGAATGTTTCTGGATTACCTCACTCAGGATGATCTTTCCAAGTTACATCCATTTGCCTGCAAATTTCATGATTTCCTTGTTTTTAATTGCAGAGCAGTATTCCATTATGTGATGGTTCCACCATATCTATATTTCATTACTCCATTGAGGGCCATGTAGGTAGTTTCCAGATTATGGCTATTATGAAAAAAGCTGCTATGAAGATAAGGAGCAAAAGTCCTTCTTGTATGGTGGAACATCTTTCAGATATATGCTTAGAAGTGATATAGCTGGATCTTGAGGAAGCAGTATTACTAATTTTCTGAAAAAGTACCAGTTTGATTTATAAAAAGGTTATGCAAGTTGATATTCCCACCAGCAGTGGAGAAAGGCTCCGTTTTTTTTCCACATCTGCTCCAGCATGTGTTGCATTTTCATGTATAGATTTTTCATACAAAAATATATGAGATATTTAACCCATAATTTTGTACTCTGCTCTGCAAATTTTCATTACTTTTTCAGGGAAACCCCCTTTCAGGAAGAAGGGGAAGTGTGCAGGGCCAGGGCTGTGTGTGGTGCAGGCAGCTGGTGAGACTCTCAAGGAGGTTTGTGTTGGAGGCTGAAGCACTGTGGGAGAATAGCTGTAGTCCTGCTGACAGTAATAAACTGCCAGGTCTTCACCCTGCACACTGCTGATGCTGAGAGTGAAATCTGTCCCAGATCCACTGCCTGTGAAAGGATCACGAACACCAGTGTCCCAAGTGGATCCCCAGTAGATCAGCAGCTTAGTAGACTGCACTGGTAACTGCTGGTACAAGGTGTAGGTATTTCAAAAGACTCTGACTGAACCTGCATCGATGGTGACTTTCTCTCCTGTTGAGACAGCCAAGGAGGATGGAGACTGAGTCATCATGATGCCTTCACTGCTACCTGCAATAATGAGTAGATATTTAATGTGCATTCATTCACCAACAGAGACAATGTTCTGACTTTTGAAATTTGTTATTTAATCCCTGAAGTCAGGATACAGAGGCAGGCTGTACTTTGTGTTTTCGTGGCTAGACTGGTCAATAATGTGAGGCCAGGAAAGCCAGGGGTCATTTACAGAGAGAAACCCTGTCTTGAAAAATCAACAAAAAGAAAGAGAGAAAAAGAAAGAGAGAGAAATTTGTGATTTAAATGATTTAAATCACTTTGTCAGGTAAATTATTATTTAAGAAATGCTACACCCTGGTACACATTGTAAATTTCTTTCACACAAAGATGTGATTATGAAATGATAACACTTTTTAACTTCTCACCAGACACTCAGAACAACAGCAACAGGAAAACCTGAGTATGTGAATCAAATTTGCTCCACCTGACTATCTGATGTTGAAAAGTTGTGGTTTATAAATTCTGAGCAGCTGTGCTGTGCTGGAGAAGCCCATGCAAAGCAGTCAGCAAATACAAAAGCACATGGTTGGGCAGTGTGGATGAGAGTGGATGGAGACAACCAACAGCTAAATATACTATCACAGAGAGCATGAGTATCACTCAAAGTGAGCAGTTAGCAACTCTCAAGCAGAAATGTACTAGGTTCTCTAAAAGTAGCTTTGGGTTAAATCCAAGACATGTTTTTAAGCAGTTGACCATTGCAGAAACCTTCAGAAAGTTATCTCATATTGATAGTCCTAGGGAAGTGATGTGTTCAAGAAATCACAAAAACAACAAAAAAAAAAAAAAAAAAAAAAACAGTATAGGAAACATGCAAAAAAAGAAAGTAACGACAGAGGTAAGAAAAGAGGAAATGCAAAAAAAGAGGAAACTGGGGCAAAATTTGTTCATTGTCTGCCATCTGCAACACCACTCATACTGAGGACAATGAACAGTGGCTCAGACATGTGGGCTTCTGTTTCCAGGCTACACATGGGGGACAGATAAAAAGAGAAGCCAAGTTGTGCCTTCTTTTTCATTGAATTTTAGGAAGTCTCTAATTTTTATTTTCTTACCTGAAAAGGAAGACATTAGGGTAGATGCTCAATCCTCATTCAGAAGGAAAAATGCTATAGATATTGGAAGCAGAAAAAGACAGGGAAAAAGATTGGGGCCTACTGCAGAGGGCCTCTGAAAGACTGTACTGATTGAGGTATCACATCAGAGGCTGAGACCCATAGCCAAACTTTGAGCAGAGTGTAGGGAATCTTATGAAAGAAGAGGGAGAAAAAAAGACCTGGAGGGAACAGCAGCTCGACAAGGAGACTAACAGAGCCATAAAAACTGAGCCCTGGGGGGCCCTAAAGAGAATGATACCTCAACCAAGTACAATGCATGCAGGGGACTAAAACCCTGGCTCAGATGTAGCTCATAGACTCAGTCTCCAAATGGAGTCCACAGTAAAGGGCGTAGGGACTTTCTCTGGCATGAAATCAGTAGCAGGATGCCTGATTATTTCCCCCTTGGGGTGCAGCCTTGTCAGTCCACAGAGGAAGACACTACGACTAGTCCTTATGAAACCTGATAGGCTAGGGTCAGAGAGAAGGGGAGCAGGACCTCTCCTATCAGTGGATTAGGGTAGGAGCATAGGGGGAGAAGAAGGAGGTAGAGTAGGATTGGGAGGAGACAAGGGAGGGGGCCACAAATTGAATAAATTATAATAAATGATAAAATTTCAAAAGGAAAAAAAAAGAGCCTAGAATTTTTTTCTGTGGAAATTCTAAGAGACATTAATTTAATTCCGTGACTAGAGAAGATTTAATCTCACAGCAAAGGTAAATGCAGCAGAAACAAGTGGTTTCCCACAACTTTTTGGAATTGAAAGAGAGGTAGGTATTGAGCCTGGATGACATACCTGGTAGGGTTCTGTAGCTGAATGAATACAGGGGAATTGTGCCTAGCGATGGAGGCATTTGGGCACCTCAGACTTGAATGTCCAATTGAGAGGTTGGTAGAGTGTCTTGTCAGAAGTGGTATGTATATTAGCTAGGAAAAGGAAGAGTTTGAGGAGCTGGACGTCAGGAGAAATGGAGGAGTAAAGAAAGCAGAGGCTTCCACTTTGGCCTAAAGGTCCTTTCCCAGTAAGGGAACTGGACAGGTTGGTATCACTAAAAAGGAATGAGTTAAGGAAACACCCCTGAAAATTCAGTGGCATTGTGGAGGCTGGCAAGGCCATCCCTCTACCCCAACAACAGAGGAACTAGAAGGCAAGGTTGGTCCTCAATACTCAGTTCAGTCAGGCCTGAGTAAGCAGTGTCCACAAGGAAGGACACTGCTCCCTGTTATTCAAGGCTGTGGTTGGCTCAAGGGAACACAGACACATTCACTAAGTAGTACTCAGGCATTGGATATCAACAGGAGGATGATCTGGGTGTGATGCCCCCATACCATAGGAGAAATGGTGGCAATCAACACCCCAATGTTCCCCTTGGTGGCATTTTGGACATGGCCCCAATAGCTTATAGATGTTAGAGAAAACATTGTCTGCGTAACCTTCTTGACCAGATTTGAAAGAGAGGCCCCGTGGTCCTTTTGCCTTAGCCAATGGACTCTGGGTAGTCACTGAGGCCATTTGGATGGCCTTAGCCAGCAGTTGGTATTTTTGCATATGGGCTTTTTCATCAATCCTGTGGTACATGCTCTTCCAAGGCCAGGTCTAAGATTCTGTCAGAGATTCTCTCTCCAAGCTCTTAAGCATAGTCCTGATGTTGGGGTAACTCTGGGAGAAAAAAAATAGGTCATCAGGAGATGCGTATGCTCTGTAATCACAGATTCTAGATTAGTATGTTTTAAGAGGGCCTTTGTAAGGTGCTCTAGGAATTGAGACATGTTTTCATTATTTTCCTAAATGTCCTTCTGGAGCTTTTCATACTTAAGTGGCTTGAGGGCAGCCTTGAGGAGACCAACCCAGAGGCATGTCCTGAACTGATTTATAGCTAAAATGCCTTCTGAGGTGTTATAATTCCATTGTGAATCCTGGTTGGGCACCATCTCAGCTAGGTGTGCTGTGTTTGTTTGATGAACCTCATCTGTATGCATTCCAGCCTGTTCCCAAACTCGCCTGAGCTCCTCAGATAGTAGTTGTTAGTAAGAATTACATATATATATATATATATATATATATATATATATATATATATGATGGAAGGTAAGACTATAAGATTGAGTAACATATTGAAATTAATGAGAGTGGCAGGATTAGAATTATAGGATCCCAGTCTCTTTCCTACTTGAGGGAATTCAGTTATTGAGAAGGGAATATACACCCTTACCAATCCATCCACAAATTCTACCTCCAGTGAGGGAAGAATTTTGGCTGGTTTACACTGAGTAGAAGAGGGATTTGCTACAGAGTGAGAGTTTGTATAAGTGGGGCTAATAGCTGTTGGTGGGGTAAAATTGAGTACCAAAGAAGGACAATTAGGATGATTGCTGGGGAGGGAGGTGATGATGCTGGAGGAGCCAACAAGGGAGAGGAAGAAATAGAAGAGGAGGGAGAACCTTGAGGAAGAGGCACAGGGTGTTGAGAAGAAGCCAGAAATGGAGGTTAAGGATGGGGAGTAAGAGGTTTGTCAGCAGTGTCAAAAGTAGAGGACTCTTGAGGTTGAAACTTTATATCTAGAGGAAGTTAGGTGGGAGAGCAGGAAGAATAAAGAGAAGGTTTAGAGCACAGAAGAAAGAAATCTTGAACATAAGAAACTCCTTATATTTACCGGATCAATAACAGTAATTAAAAATATTTCCAAAGCTGAGGGAAACAGCAGGTCTGACCTAGGGCACTAAGCCTACACGCATTGCCAAAAAGGTCTCTTAAAAAGTTTCCAGGTTAATACAGGCACACAGTCAACAATATGGAGAAACTCCCCTGCACCTGCATGCTTTACTCACCATCCCAGACTGAACTGAGTACAACAAAACACCACAGACTGGGTCTCTATTCAGGGAGGAAACCCCACCATGAGGGAAACATCATGTCTGACCTCAGGACACCAAGATCTAGAAAAGTTTCTGGGTTCCTGTAGGCTCTAGGCAATAGCCTCCTGCTGTAGGCATGAGTGCTGCACTCATCTACCACTGATAACTTCTTGGGTACTTGGTCACGGCTCCAACATTTTAACTGCAGATGTCTGGGATCAACAAGATCAAACCCTAGCTCCATTGTGCAACCTGTCTCAGTAGCCAAACTGACCAAACTACACTGTTCCTTGGTTCTTCAAGAGGGCTATGCTCAGCAAAATCACTGTAAGTGCAGCAACAGCTCACTAAATTCAGAGCAAGAAATCAAGCGTCAGAACAGCTGTCTCCAGGACTTTGCCTGATGAGAAGAGAATCCACCTGACTACCAGCAACTACAGTTACCACTCAGGTACATACACTGGAGATGAGCTGTGGCAATTCCTGAGAAGCACCAGCCATCATTTGGTGACCATACCCAAAAAGCTGAGGAGGCCTCCTTCAGAAACAACCATCTTGCCAAGGGGATTCTCACCACTCCAGGATTCCAGCAGAGACAAGAAATTAACAGCCAACACCTTAGACAGCCAGATGGGTAGAAGCCAGCATAAAAATACAACCAACAAATGCTAAAGCAATATGGCATCCCCAGAACATAGTTATCCAGGATCAAGTAGCCCTGGACACCTTATCATAAGTGAAACTCAAAGGATGATCTTACATCTATGCTTATGAAGAGGACAATGGAGGAAACACATAAAATGATTAAAGAAATAGAGGACTATAAAGTCAAATAGATTAGGGCCATCCATAAAGAAATAGAGGACTATAAAGCCAAATAGATTAGAGCCATCAATAAAGAAATGGAGGAAGATAAAGACAAGCAGATTATGGCAATCCATATATAAATAGAGGAAGCTAAAGTCAAATAGATAAAGATATACAGGAAGATGCAGCCAAACAGCTTGTGGCCTTCAGAGAGGAAATCATTAAGATACTGAAAGAAGTAAAAGAAACAGAGGAATGTTCAAACAAACAGGTGAAGGAGTTGAAAACAGGAAAATACAGTAAGTCAGGTGAAGGGAATCAACAAAACCTTTCAAGAGCTGAAGATAGAATTGGAAAATTGAAGCAAATACAAAGGGAGGAAATCATGGAGATTAAGAATTTAGGGAAGAAAACAGGTATAACAGAGGTAAACATAACTAACAGAATAAAAGAGATGGAAGAAAGAATCTCAGGTTTGGAAGACACAATGGAAGAAATTGATGTATCCATCAAAGAAAATGTGAAATCTAAAAAAAGTTCCTGACACGGACCATCCAAGAAATACAAGACAACATGAGAAGACAAATAGGAATGGAAGAAATAGAAGATTCCCTTTTCTAAGGCCCAGAAAATATTTTCAACAAAACCATAGAAGAAAATTTCCAAAATTTAAAGGAGAGACCTATAAGAATACAAGAGGCCTACAGAACACCCAATAAATTAGACCAGAAAAGAAAATCCTCCTGCCACATAATAATCAAAACAGTAATACACAGAATAAAGAAAAAATATTAAAAGCTGTAAGGGATAAAGGCCAAGTAACACATAATGGCAAACCCATCAGAATCACACCTGACTTCTCAAAAGAGACTGTGGAAGCCAGAAGGGCCTAGATGGATATCATGCAGACCCTAAGAGAACACTGATGTCATCCCAAGCTACTATACCCAGCAAAATTCTCACTCCTCATAGATGGAGAAAACAAGATATTCAACAACAAAAACAAAATTAAACAATACCTACTCACAATTCCAGCATTACAGAAGACACTATAAGGACAAATACAACCTAAGAAAACTAACTACTTTCAGGAAGACAAAGGAAATAATTAACCTCACTACAGCAAAACAAAAAGTAACCAAGCACACAAACATGCTACCATAGCCAACATCAAAATCAATGGATCCACAGGTCATTAATCTCTTTCAATATCAGTGGACTCAATTCTCCAATAAAAAGACACAGACTAACAGAATGGATGTCTAAACAAGATCCAAGAATTTGTTACATACAAGAAGCACAACTAATTCACAAAGATAGACATTACCTGAGAGTAAAGGGCTGGAAGACAGCTTTCCAAGCAAACGGACTAAAGATGCAAGCATGAGTAGCCATTCTAAGATTAATAAAATAGACTTTCAACCAAAATTAACCAAAAGAAATGGGGAAGGTCACTTCATACTCATCAAAGGAAAATTCCACCAAGAAGCCCTCACAATTCTGAACATTGATTCCCCAAGTACAAGGACACCCACATTTGAAAAAGAAACATTAGTAAAACTTAAACCACACATATATCCCCACACATAAATAGTGGGAGACTTCAACACCCCACTCTCAACAAAGAACAGGTCAACAAAACAGAAGTTAAAGAAAGAAACAATGACTCTAACATAGGTCATGAATCAAATGGACCTAACAGACATCTTCAGAACTTTTCAGTCACAGAAAAAAGAATTTACGTTTTTCTCAGCAGCTCATGGAACCTTCTCCAAAAAAGACCATGAAGTTTGTCACAAAGCCTCAACAAATGCAAGCAGACTGAAATAATCCCTTGTATCCTATCTCACCACCATGGTCTAAAGCTGGACTTCAATAACAACAGAAATAACAAAAAGTTACCCAAACATAGCAATGGAACAACTTGCTACTCAATAACAGCTGGGTCAGGGAAGAAATAAAGAAAGAAATTAGGAATGTCCTAGAACTCAATGGAAATGAAGGCACAACTTACCCAAATTTATGGAACACTTATGAAAGCAGTTCTAAGATGATAGTTCATAGCACTAAGTGCTTTTAAGAAGAAATTTGAAATATCTCATTCAAGCTACATAACGGCTCACCTGGATAACTTAGAAAAAAAAAAGAAGTAGACACTCACAAGAGGAGTAGATGGCTGAAAATAATCAAACTTAAGGCTGAAATCAGTAAATTAGAAACAAATAAAACAATTCAAAGAATCAATTAAACCAAGAGCTGGTTCTTCGAGAAAATCAACAAGGACATACCCTTGGCCGTACTAACTAAAAGAGAGAGAGACACTAACCAAACAACAAAATGAGAAGTAAAAAGGGGGACATATCAACAGACATGGAGAAAATCTGAACAATTATTAGGTCTTACTTCAAAAGCCTGTACACCACAAAATTTGAAAATGTAAAAGAAATGGAAATTTTTCTTGATCGATTCCCCTTACCAAAGCTGGATCAAGAACAGATATATAAAGGATATAGTCCTTTGTCCCCTTAGGAAATATAAGTTGTCATCAAAGTTCTCCTTGCAAAAAAAAATAATTAAGTAGTCCTATATCCCCTAAGGAAATAGAAGCGGTCATCAAAACTATCCCATCCATAAAAAGCCCAGGGCCAGATGGTTTCAGTGGAGAATTCTACCAAGCCTTCAAAGAAGAGCTAACACCAATACTCTTCAAACTACTCCACAAATGAGAAACAGAAGGAACATTACCAAACTCAATCTGTGAAGCCACAGTCATCTTGATATATAAACCTCACAAAGACCTGAGAAAGAAAGAGAATTTTAGGCCAATCTCCCTTATGAACACTGATGTACAAATATTCAACAAAATACTCACAAATAGAATTCAAGAACACATCAAAGATAGTATCCACTATGACTAAGTAGGATTTATCCCAGGTATTCAGGGATAGTCCAATAAATGGAAATCAGCCAAATAAACAAACTGAAAGGAACAAAAGCACATAATAACCTCCTTTGAGTTTGAAAAAGCATTTGAGAAAATGCTACATTAGTTTATGTTTAAAGTTCTAAAAGATCAGGAATACAAGGAATACACTTACCTAAACATAGTAAAGACAATATAGAGCAAGCATATAGCCAACATTAAACTAAAGGGAGAGAACTAAAATCAATACCACTGAAATTGAGGACAGGCAAGGCTATCCAGTCTCCATATATCTTCAACGTAGTTCTTGAAATCTAGCTTGAGTAAGTAAACAATTATAGGAGATCAAGGGGACTCAGTTTGGAAAGGAAAAAGTCAAAGTATCACTATTTGCAGATGGTATGATAGTATACATGATTGACCCAAAAAATTCTACCAAGGAATTCTTATAGCTGATAAATATATATACCTTCAACAATGTAGCAGGATATAAAATTAATGCCAAAAAATGGCACCCATTGTATACAAAAGACAAATGTGCTGAGAAAGAAATTAAGGATACAACAACTTTCACAATAGCCAAAAAGGATATAAAGTACCATGGTGTAACTATAACCAAGAAAGTCAAAGACTTGTATGAAAAAAGTTCTAGTCTCTGAAGAAAGAATTAAAAGAAGATATCAGAAAATGGAAAGATCTCCAATACTAATAGGCTGTCAGGATTAACATAGTAAAAGTGGCCACTTTACCAAAAGCAATGTACAGATTCAATGCAATTCCCATCAAATTACCAACACAATTCTTTACAGACCTTAAAAGAAAAATTCTCAACTTCATATGGAATAACAAGAAACACAGAATAGCTTGAATGATCCCCTACAATAAAAAAATCTTTTGGAGGAATCTCCATTCCTGATATCAACCTATATGATAGAACAACCGTAAAAAAACAAAACAAAACAAAACAAAACAAAAACTGCATCATACTGGTGTAGAAACAGAATGGTGTATTAATGGAGTCATATAGAAGACCAAGAAATAAACCCATACATTTATGGATACCTGATTTTTTACAAAGATGCCACAACTTTACACAATGCAAAAAAGACAACATCTTCAACAAATGGTGCTTGGCTAACTGGTTGTTTACACATAGAAAAATTCAAATAGATCCATACTCTTCACCCTGCACAATACTAAATGCAAAGTAGATCAAAGTTCTCCATCTCAAACTAGAGAGACAAAATCTGTTAGAAGAAAAACTGGGGAAGAGCCTTGAACTCATTGGCACAAGAGTCAACTTCCTGAAGAGAACACCAACAGCACAGGCTCTAAGATCAACAATCAATAAATGAGACATCGTGAAACTGAAAAGATTCTGTACAGCAAAGGACACTGTTGTCAGAACAAAATGACAGCCTACAGATTGGGAAAGGATCTTCACCAACTCTGTATCTGACAGAGGGCTAATATCCAGAATATATAAAGAAATTAAGAAGTTAAACAGCAACAAATCAAGAATCCAATTAAAAAATGGGGGTACTGAGCTAAATAGAGAATTCTCAATGGAGGAATATTGAAATGCAGAGAAACACTTAAAGAAATGTTCAATGTCTTTAGTCATCAGGGAAATGCAAATCAAAATGACCCTCCAATTTCCCCTTACACCCATCAGAAAGGCTAAGATCAACAACTCAAATGAAAAACATGCTAGAGAGGATGTGGAGAAAGCGAAAGTCTCCTCCATTGCTGGTGGGAATGTAAACTTGTACAACTTTGGAAATCAATCTGGGTCATTCTCAAACAATTAGTTTAAGACCTCAAGATCCAGCTATACCACTCCTAGGCAGTATGTAACAAGGACATTTGTTCAACCATGTTTGTATCAGCATTTTTTATAATAGCCAGAATCCAGAAAAAACTCAGATGTCCCTCAAAGGAGGAATGGATACAGAAATTGTGGTACATTTACTCAATAGAATACTAATCAGCATTTAAAATAAGGAAATTATGATATTTGCATGCAAATGGTGAGATCTATAAAATATCATCCTGAGTGAAGTATCTCAGAAGCAGAAAGACACACATGGTATATACTCACTTATAAGTTGATATAAGACACGTAATATAGGATAAACATACAAAAATCTGTACACCTAAAGAAGCTAAGCAAGAAGGAGGACCCTGGATAAGATGCTCAATCTTCATTTAGAAAGGCAAATGGGACAGATATCAGAAGAGTGAGAAAATATGGAACAGGACAAGAGCCTACCACAGAGGACCTCTGAAAGACTCGACCTAGCAAGGTATCAAAACATATGCTGAGACTCATAGCCAAACATTGGACAGAGTGCAGGGAATCTTATGAAAGAAGGGGGAGATGAAATGACCAACAAAGCCATAAATACTGAGCCCTGGGTGCCCTAAAAAGAATGATACACCAACCAAGGACAATGCATACGAAAGACCTAAAACCCTGCCTCAGATGTAGCTCATAGGCTCATTCTCCAAGTGGACTGCCTAGTAAGGAGAGCAGGGAATTTCTCTGGCATGAACTAGGTGGTAGGTTCTCTGATTACTTTCCCTGGAGGGTACAGGCTTGCCAATCCACACAGGAAGACAAAGCACCAAATCCTGATTAGATGTTATTGTCTAAGGTCAGATAGAAGAGGAGAAGAACCACCCCTATCAGTGGATTAGGGGAGGGGTATAGAAGGAGCAAAAGGAGGGAGGGAGGATGGAATTGTGAGGAGACAAGGGGGGACCACATTTGGGATACAATTAAATAAATTGTAAGAAATGATAAGAATAAAGAAGAGGGGGAAAAAAAAGAGAGAGAAGCCAAGAATACATTCTGTGGAAATTCTAAGAGTCGTTAATTTAAACCTGTGACCATAGCAACTTTAATCTCACAGCAAAGGAAAACCCAACAGAAACTAACAAGTATTTTCCCCACAACTTCATGGAATTGAAAGAGGGCTCTAAAATGAGAGAATGGAAGGGGAAGGAAACAAAGGAGATTTCTTCATGAAATCGTCCCAGTAGATCAACTCTGGCTAGCATGTTTAATTCCAGAAATTCATCTTTTATGGTAATTTAGAAATTAATAGTATTTAAACAGGGTTTTGATGGTCTTGCTTGCACAAGAACTAGTGATTTAAAAAAAAAATGACTCCAGAAGCAGGCATACAGTCTTTTTTTAAATCAAGCAATATTTTTTTCTTCTTTTTTTAATATTTATTTTATTCGTAATTTATTCATTATATGTCTAGATTGAAGTCCTCTCCCTAAACTTCCCCATTCCCACCAGCCACCCTCATCCCTTCCCCTAGTCCACTGAAAGGGGGAGTGCTTCACTATTGCCTTCTGCCCATAGCTGGTTAAGTCTCATCAGGACTCCATAGATCTTCTTACTCCGTGGCCTTGCAAGGCTGTATCATCAGGGAGGGACGAGTGATCAGAAAGCACACAACTGAGTTCATGATAGAGGCAGCCCCTGCTCCCCTCAATCAGAGATTCACATAGACTTGTATAAAAAAAAACAGTTCTCTGAAGAAAGAAATAAAAGAAGATAATCAGAAAATGAAAATATCTTCCATGCTCATAGTTTTGCAGGATTAACTTAGTAAAGATGGCATATCAAAAGCAACCTATGGATTCAAGGCAATTCCCATCACATTACCAATACAATTCTTTACAGATCTTGGAAGAAAAATTCTCAACTTTATATGGAATAACAAGGAACCAGAACAGCTAAAACAATCCTGTACAGTAAAAGAATTTCTGGAGGTATCTCCATCCCTGATCTCAAGCTGTACTCTAGACATCAGTAATAAAAACTGCATGGTACTGGCATAGAAATAGACTGGTGGATCAACAAAATTGAATTGAAACTCCAGAAATAAACCCACACACTTTTGAACACCTGATATTTGACAAAGATTCCAAAACCATACGATGGAAAAAAATATACCATCTTAAACAAATAGTGCTGGACTAAGTGGAAGTCCACATATAGAAAAATGCAAACAGACCCATATATATCACTCTGCACAAAATTAAAGTTCAAGTGTATCAAAGACCTCAACATAAAACCAGGCAAACTAAATCTTCTAAGAAAAAGTGTGGAAGAACTTCGAACTCATTGGCACAGGAGACAATTTCCTGATCAGAACATCAAGCAATAATTTTATAAAGACCAGTAGATCACAACTTCAGAGAATGGTGCCATTAAAGAAAAAATGTTAGAGTATGAACAGAAATGAATAACATAGCAGAAATAAAAAACCTTGAAATTTTCATATCATCTAATAATGAAAAATATATAAGAAGTAAATTATAGACACAGTATTAATACAAAGTACAAGAAACAGAAAATATATAAAATGTCATTACAAGGAGTGGACATTCACATGTGTACTCCCAGAGTTGAGGAGACAGAATCAGGAAGACTTTGAGTTTTTTTCCAGCCTGGGGTGCAAAGCAAGTTCTAGTCCAGAGAGATCTACACAGAGACACAACCACTCCAAATTGTGCCCTTCTTTTTGTTAGGGAGGGGAGCCCATGTCCATTTCCCCTTCTCACCACTGAGGTACAATCTAGCCTAGACCTGTACTAGACCTGTGTATGTTACCACAGTCTCTGTAAGTTTATATGTGCATTGGTCCTACTGGGTCTGGAAGACACTGTTTCCTTGATGTCATCCATCAGTTCTGGCTCACCAAATCTATCTGTTTCCTCTTCTGCAGGGTTTGCTGAGCCCGCCGTGGAAGGGTTTAATGAAGACACTCCATTTAGGACAGAATTCTCCAAGTTCTCTCAGTTGTTTCACTTTGTCTACATGTAAGTCTCTATATTAGTTCGCATTTACTGCAGGAAGTATCTTCTCTGGCGAGGGATGAATGAGAATCTAATCTATGGGTAGAAAAGAATGTCATTGGGAGTCATTTCCTTACTATGTCCCTTCAGCAAACCTAGACAATTTTGGTTTCTCCTAGGTCCATGGCCTATCTAGTCTCAGGTTTTTGGCCACTGAACAGTCTCTGGCATGGGCTCCATCTCATGAAGTGAGCCTTAAATCCAATTAGAATATAATTGCTTAGTTCCAAATTCATTCTAGATCACAGGGTTTATAATAGCATTGGTGGTTACTTTTCTCCTCTGATGGAATGCAGAGTATCTTTCACTACTATGAACAGTAGTGAGAAGGGGTAAAGGCTCTCCTTAGAAACCAGTACAATTACTCCCTGTTCAACAAGATTTTGTGGTAAAGAAATAGGAAGGTAAGAAAGGAAACAGACTCTTCTTATTGTATATACATATATGAAAAAAATCTTAATGGAATCAAAATAACAACAGGGACAAAACCTCAACTAGACCTCTTTCTCTTCCAAGTGAAACCTCCATTGACAGGAATGGTTTACAACCAAATGAGTTGTTGGTCACAAAGTCCCCATGGGAACATCCAAATAACTCTGGCTATTGTTGTCATCCCATAATTAAGGTAAGCTACTTTTGCAGATAAATCTTGCTTCTTGTTAGTACAGACTGAGGGGAGCCATAGCCTTTGAGTACTTCCCCCCTCCACTAACACACACACACACACACACACACACACACACACACACGTAACCTTGTTCTTTTGGCACTGTCATCGTTTATTATGGTAGAAAAGGCACACAATATCCTCATACAGTGCTTTAACCTAAAATGAAAATCTCTTTACTTATACGGTCTAACTGACATCATGAATTTGGAACATAATAGAAAATGTGCTGAACTTGTGTGAAAGAAATAATAAAAGATCAACAAATTACAGATGAGCTAATTGCCTTGTGTAAACAGTTTCATCCAGGCAAAGCCTTAAAAGTGCCTTCAGCTAAAGAATCCTCAGCTGACAATATGGAGGAAAAAAACCACATTGTCCATTCTCTTTTAAATCAATAGATATGAGTGAAGGTAACAAAAGTTCCAGGAAATCATGTGTTCTTCTGATGAGTAGTGTTTTCAGATGATCTTTTGTAGCTTTCAGATGCTTTTCTTTTTGACAGTGAGATAGAAACCAAAGCATGCCATAAAAATCACTTCATCTGAATAGCTAATAAAAAGGAAATCATAAAAACAACTATAAATAATGGCAAAACAATGCAGAAGAAGCAAGCAGTATATGCTTCTGAAGGGACTGCAAACTGTTACAGCCCCTGGGGATATCAATGTGGAGGATGTTTAAGAAACATAGAACTACCATTTAATACATTTAATTCTGCACTAGGTATGTTCTTGAACAAATATAAACCAGAACAAAATAGATATATCCTCATATCCATTTTTATTGTTGCACTATTTACAATAGTGTAAACTAAATCAACAAATTGCCTATCAACAATTGAGGAGATAAAAAATGGAGGTGCACATGTGCAAAAAAAACCAAAAAAACAAAAACAAAAAACAAAAAACATACTCAGCGATAACTAAAATGGAAATCACATGTGTTAAATTATTTTTGGCTTGATATATAGATTTCTTTCAGAAAAAGCTCATTGCACATTTGAATTAGAATTTATTTTTCTGTGTGTGGGGATAGCATTCAGCCACCTTCTCCTGGACCAGGCTGATTGATTAGTAGTACTCTTGAAATCTTCCACATCCTTGATGACTTTCTTAATGCATGCTCAGTCAGCATGTGTGAAATCTGTTGGACAGGAAGGATCAGGCTTCTACTTATGAGTGGTTGAGTCAGGAATTTAATCAGAGTTGCAGCCTTTAACTAAGTCTCAAGAGAGACTCTATTAGAAAATGAAAAGAAAAATAAAAACAAAGCAAAAAGGTTGCACCAACATCCTTACTGGTCTAAAAAGAAGATATTTTTGAGTGTGCAAATGATAATGCAGCCATGATAATACCTTGAATGTGGCCCTATTAGAAACCGAGAAAAGAGTTCAGACACACTCTGCTATTGTATCAGGACATATTTGACGTTCTAGTCTTTTCTATGGTGGTTTATTTGTTATAAAATATGAGCTAAAAGTGTGGGTTATATGCATCTGTATTTTTGTTAACTCATTTCATATAGTCTTTCTTTCTTTTTTTTAGCATTTTTTTCTTTTTTAATTTTTTTTATCAGTTACATTTTATTAACTCTGTATCCCAGCCGTGTCCCGATCCCTCATTCCCTCCCAGTCCCTCCCTCCCTCCCTCATCTCCACCATGCCCCTTTCCAAGTCCACTGATGGAGGGACCTCCTCCCCATTCATCCAATCCTGTTTTACCAGGTATCTTCAGGACTGGCTGCAAAGCCCTCCTCTGTGGCCTAACAGGACTGCTCCTCCCTTCTGGGGTGGGGAGACCAAAGAGCCAGTCATTGAGTTCCTGTTAGAAATAGTCCCTGTTCCCCTCACTTTAGGAAACCAATTGGTTACTGAGCTACCACAGGCTACATCTGAATGGAGGTTCTAGGTTATATCCATACATGGTCCTTGGTTGAATGTCAGTCTCAGAAAAGACCCTGTGCCCAGATATATTTGGTCCTTGTGGAGCTCCTATCCTTTCCCCATCAGACTAACTCCCCTTCTTTCTTATGATTCCCTGTACTCTGCCAAAGGTTTGGTCATGAGTCTTTGCTTTGGAAACACTGCTAGTTAGTCTTTCAGATGCGCTCAGTAGACTCCTGTCACACATTCAATGCACATCCCATCTATCTTTCTAAATGAGGATTGATCAGAGGAATATCGAATGGCAGAAAAACACTTAAAGAAATGCTCATCCTCATTAGCCATCAGGGAAATGCAAATCAAAACGACCCTGAGATATCACCTTACACTCATCAGAATGGCCAAGATGAAAAACTCAAGCAATAACACATGCTGGAGAGGTTGTGGAGAAAGGGGAACCCTCCTCCACTGCTGATGGGAATGTAAACTGGTACAACCACTCTGGAAAGCTATCTGGCGCTTCCTAAGACAAATAGGAATAGTGCTTCCTCCAGACCCAGCTATACCACTGCTAGGTATATACCCAAAGTTTGTTCAAGTACACAAAAAGGACACTTGCTCAACCATGTTTATAGCAGCTCTATTTGTAATAGCCAGAACCTGGAAACAACCCAGATGTCCATCAACGGTGGAATGGGTACAGAAATTGTGGTATTTTTATACAATGGAATACTACTCAGCAATCAAAAAGGAGGAAATCATGAAATTTGCAGGCAAATGGTGGGATCTAGAAAAGATCATTCTGAGTGAAATATCCCAGAAGGAGAAAGACAAACATGGGATATACTCACTTATATAGACCTATAAGATATGATAAACATAATGAAATCTATACACCTAAAAAACATATATTCTTTCTTTATCAGTTTTGTTTATCATTGGTTTATATTCCAGTTTGCTTTGACCCCAAACTCTTTGTAGATTTTCATCTGTCCTTTGACTCTCAGAAAGTGTATGTAATTACTAGTTGGTGTGTTTCTTGAGAAAACAAACAATTGAGTACAATTTTTTAGCCTTTTCCAACAGTATGTGCATTTGTATTTCTGAGTTGGGCACAAAAAGATCATTAAGAAATAATTTCTAATAATTTTTAATTTCTATAATTTGGTGGGGTCTAAATGGACTAAATTGTTATTTTTTTCCCTTACTCCTCAACTATACGGAGTTTTCTGTCTTGCAGGGGTTGGACAAGATACTAATATATTCTTTCTAGCTAACATTGTCCATCTAGTCCTCTCATGACATCAACATTTTTCTGTGCTCTCACAATTCACACACCACTTCTTTTTTCTATACGTATAGTATTCTTTATTATCTTTGGAAGTGCTGTCTTCATGGTCATGGTCATTTCCTAACTTTCTGATTTCTCTGGTAATATCCAAATTACTTTCTCAACTGAAACTTGAATTTTTCCGGGCAGGGGCAACTTATTTGGTAATTACCTATCAGGATCTACCATCAGGCACTACAAAAAATGGAAGAAAGGAAAAAAAAAGGTAGGACGGAAGGAAGGAATAATGTCTCTTAATTTCAAGCAGCAGAGTTTGTAGTAATATGATACAGAGAAATACAAAGATAATATTTAGTCCTTTTGGCATCTTCATATAAAGGTTTTTCATACCAAAAGACATCAGTATGATTGGATCCATAATTTTGTAAGGGGCTGTGCAAACTTTTTCATCAAGTTTACAGGCACAGCTGCTATCAACGCAGAAGGGGGAAGTGTGCAGGGCCTGGGCTGTGTGTGGTACAGGCAGCTGCTGAGACTCTCAAGGATGTTTGTGTTGGAGACTGAAGCACTGTGGGAGGACTACTAATACCCTGCAGACAGTAGTAAACTGCCAGGTCTTCAGCCTGCACACTGCCGATACTGAGAGTGAAATCTGTCCCAGATCCACTGCCTGTGAAGCGATCAGGAAGCCCAGTGTGCTGAGTGGATGCCTAGTAGATCAGCATCTTAGGGGATTGCCCTGGTTTCTACTGGTACCAGGACAGTAAGTTCTTTTGTTTGCCACTGTATAAAAGATTCTGACTGGACCTGCAGCTGATGGTGATTTTCTCTCCCTCTGACACAGCCAGGGAAGATGGAGACTGAGTCATCACAATCTCTGCACTGGCACCTGCAATCAGAAATACACAGTGAACATGCATATAGATAAAAACTCAGATTGTAAAAACATGTGAAATTTGTATTTAATATCTTTATACTCTCATTTTGTCAGTGTTATCATTTAATAATACCCTGGCACCCTCACTAAATTTCTTATTATAAATAAGTCACTCTGTAAAGATTGTAAATAATATTTTTAATTTCTCACCAGACACCCAAAGAAGCAGGGATATGAGGACTTGGGTCAGTGACTTCATCTTGCTCCCTCTGCTGTCTGATCCAGTTCAGTTTTCACTGCAAAGGCTGGATTATAAATTCAGGGCAGGTGGGCTAGACTGCAGAGGGCCCATGCAAAACAGTCAGCAAATGCATAAGCAAATGCCTTCGAAGTGTCTGTGAGTGTAACTGGTGTCAATCAACAGTCAAAAATACTATTACAGGAAGCATGAGCAATCACTGAAAAAGATTGCCTTACAGCTCTTAAACAGAAAAGTACTAGGTGCTCTAACAGCAGATATGGGTTAAAATCAGAGATATATTTAAATCAATTGACTTCTTTAGAAACATTAGTAGAGCTATCTCAAATTCACAGTTTTTGGTATATGTTAACAAAATCACAAAAACAGCAACAAAAGTAACAGAGAAAGCATGTCATAAGAGAAAGAGGATAAAGCAGAAAAAAAGATGAAAGGAAAAAGGAGAATTGAGAATAACTGTGTTCAGTGTTACACATTTCTAAAGCCTCTCTGAAATGGAGAAACAGAACAGGGCCTCAGACATTTGGGCTTTAGTTTCTGAGCTAAACTAGGGACTAAGATGTAAAGACTAGCCCAGAATTCACTCTGTGGATATCTTGGCAGACATTAATTTAAGACTGAGATCAGGGGCTGGGGACATGGCTCAGAGGTTAAGAGCAGTGGCTGTTCTACCAAAGGTCCTGAGTTCAATTCCCAGCAACCACATGGTGGCTCATAACCATCTATAATGAGATCCTTTGCCCTCTTCTGGCATGTAGGTGTACATGCAGGCAAAATAATCTATACATAATAAATAAATAAACCTTAAAAAAAAAGACTGAGATCAGAGAAACTTTAATCTCAAAGCAAAGGATACCCAGGAAAAACTAACAAGTATCCTCCTCACAACTTCAGGAAATTGAAAGTGTCTAAATCTGGAGAAATGATTGCAGAAAAAATAGATTTTTCATGAACTCATTTCTGTAGGCCAACACTGCCATGAGATTTCATTCAAGAAATACAAATGCTTGTGAAATTTAGAAATCAGCAGTATTGAAACTGGATTAAGATAGGTTTTTCCAGAAAGGGGTACAGCCATCCTAATCTACTTAATGATTTTTTAGAGAACAATAGAACACTACATCAGTGATTGTTGGCATCCAAAGTGTGTAAAAATGTTTCCCTTAGTATAAAATATTAATAGAGATAAAAATCATCAGAAGCTGCCAGGAGTTCTTATTGTTGAACTCTGAAAGTATATATAAAACGTAAATTATAAAGCACAGAATCGTGTGTAAAATATACTAGAAAAATAAATAGATGAAATATAATGGCAAGGAGTGGAGGTTCACATCTTTACTCCCAGAACTGGGGAAACAAAAGCAGGAGACTCATAAGTTTGAAGACATCCTGGGAACATAACAACTTCTGGGCCAATCTAATCTAAACATAGAGACAATGTCTCAAAAATGTGTATTATTGAGGAGGCGCAGCAAGATGGCAGTGCCAGGAGGACTCTCATTCTGAGCAGCAGCACAGCAGAATCGGCACAGTGACCAGCAATCAGAACTCCCAGCCATAAAACACAAGAGATTGTGTTTCCCAGGTGAGAGGATACCCCACGGTGGGGGATTCAATCAGCTTTAACTCACCCGGCTAAACCGCAGAAGAGATCCCAGTTCTGCCAGGCACTTGGTCGCCAGCCCAGAGCTACACGCCAGCTTGATCTGGTCACTGTCCCAGACTGAACTGTGCACACCAGAACATCAGAGATTGGAATTTCCAGTCCAGAGATAATCCCTTGTATCTTGTCTGATCACCATGGAATAAAGCTGGACCTCAACAACAACAGAAATAGCAAAAAGCCTACACACACATGGAAACTGAACAACTTGTTACTAAATGACAGCTGGGTCAGGGAAGAAATAAAGAAAGAAATTAAAGTCTTCCTAGAACTCAATGAAAATGAAGACACAACATACCCAAACTTGTGGGATACAATGAAAGCAGTGCTAAGAGGAAAGTACATAGCACTAAGTGCCTTCAAGAAGAAATTCGAGACAGCTCATTCAAGCAACTTAATGGCCCACTTAAAAACCCTAGAAAAAAGAAGAAGCAGACACATTAAAAAGGAGTAGACGGCTGGAAATAATCAAAATCAGGACTGAAATCAACCAATTAGAAACAAATAAAACAATTCAAAGAATCAATGAAACCAAGAGCTGGTTCTTTGAGAAAATCAACAAGATTGACAAACCCTTAGCCAAGCTAACTAAAAGGCCGAGAGACACCACCCAAATCAACAAAATCAGAAATGAAAAGGGGGACATAACTACAGACACTGAGGAAATCCAAGCAATCATTAGGACTTACTTCAAAAGTCTATATGCCACAAAATTTGAAAATCTAAATGAAATGGACAATTTTCTTGATAGATTTGACTTACCAAAGCTGAATCAGGACCAGATAAATCAATTAAATAGTCCTATATCCCCCAAAGCAATAGAAGTGGTCATCAAAAGTCTCCAATCCAAAAAAAACATAGGACCAGATGGCTTCAGTGCAGAATTCTAAAAGACCTTCAAAGAAGAGCTAATTTCATTTCTCTTCAAACTATTCCACAAAATAGAAACAGAAGGAACATTACCAAACTCATTCTATGAAGCCACAGTCACCTTGGTACCTAAACCTCACAAAGACTCAACAGAGAAAGAGAATTTCAGGCCAATCTCCCTTATGAACATTGATGCAAAAATACTTAACAAAATACTTACAAACCGAATACAAGAACACATCAAAGATATTATCCACCATGACCAAGTAGGCTTCATACCAGGTATGCAGGGGTGGTTCAATATACAGAAATCCATCAATGTGATCCACCATATTAACAAACTGAAAGAAAAAAAACCACATGATAATCTCCCTAGATGCTGAAAAAGCATTTGACAAAATGCAAAATCTATTCATGTTTAAAGTATTAGAGAGATCAGGGATACAAGGCACATATCTAAACATAGTAAAGGCGATATACAGCAAGCCTATAGCCAACATCAAACTGAACGGAGAGAAACTTAAAGCAATCCCACTGAAATCAGGGACAAGACAAGGTTTCCCACTCTCTCTGTATCTTTCTCTGTATAGAGAAATCAGCATTTGAATGAACAAGGGTAAATTGCATACATTCCAAAAGAAATTTATACCAACACCTCACTCAGTGTGATCTTTTCTAGTTCCCACCATTTGCCTGCAAATTTCATGATTTCCTTGTTTTGAATTGCTGAGTACTATTCCATTGTATAAATGTATCACAATTCCTGTATCCATTCCTCTATTGAGGGACATCTGGGTTCTTTTCAGATTCTTGCTATTACAAATAAAGCTGCTACAAATATGCTTGAGCAAACTGTATACTTGCGCATATTTTGGATATAGAATTAGGAGTGGTATAGCTGGATCTTGAGGAAGCACTATTCCTAATTTTCTGAGAAAGCACCAGATTGATTTCCAAAGTGGTTTTACATTTTAATCAGAACTTATTTTTCTGTGTTTAGGGATATGGTTCAGCCCACTTATCCTGGACCAGGCTGATTAGCAGTAGTCATGAAATTATGGACATCCTTTCCAAGTCCACTGATACGGGACACGGCTGGGATACAGAGTTAATAAAATGTAACTGATAAGAAAAATAAAATTAAAAAAAAAAAGAACTACAAAAATGGCGTCCAGGAAGTGCGATGAAAAAAAAAAAAAAACAAAAAAAACAAAAAAAAAAAAACAGTAAGACTTAGCTCAGGTCTACCTGGAATAAAAAACTCTCCTTGACAGAAAAAAAAAAAAAAAAAAGAAAGAAAAGAAAAGAAAAAAAAATTATGGACATCCTTGATGATTTTCTTAATGCATGCTCCAATAGCAACTGTGAAAACCTTTGGACAGGAAGGATCAGGCTTCTACTCATGACAAGGTGAGTGGTTGAGTCAGGGCTTTCACAGAGTCACAACCTTTTGACTAAGTTTCAAGGGAGACCCTATTGCAAAATGAAAAGAAAGAGAAAAATGATTGTACCAACATCTTCAGTAGTCATGCAAGAAAATTTTCTTAAGTATGCAGATGAGAATGCAGCCTTGATAATACCTTGACGAAGGCCTATGTGAGCCGGAGGAAAGGATCTAGTCATACCATGTTACTATATCAGGACATATCTGATCTTCTATGACTTTTTTATGTTGGTTTATTTTTTATAAAATTTGCACCCAAAAGTGTGGGGTGTATGCATTTGTACTTTTGTTGACTCATTTCATGTATTGTTTTCTTTGTCAGTTTCATTTATCATTGGTTTATATTCTCCAGTAGCAGATATCAGAAGAGCTCTGCCAGCTTGCTTTGGTCCCCATTCTCTTAGTAGATTTACTTTTGTCTTTTGACTCTAGGCATGTGTATGTCATTACCAGTTCGTGTGTTTCTTGAGAAAAGAGATAATTGGGTACAATTTTTTAGCCTAGTCAACAATATGTGCATCTTTATTTCTGAGTTGGACTCACAGAAAGTTATTAAGAAGTTGAACAAGGACTATTTCTAACAGAAACTCAATGACTGGCTCTTTGGTCTCCCCACCCCCGAAGGGAAGAGCAGTCCTGTTAGGCCACAGAGGAGGGCTTTGCAGCCAGTCCTGAAGATACCTGATAAAACAGGATCAGATGAATGGGGAGGAGGTCCCCCCATCAGTGGACTTGGAAAGGGGCACGGTAGAGATGAGGGAGGGAAGGAGGTAAAATGGGAGGGAATGAGGGATCGGGACACGGCTGGGATACAGAGTTAATAAAATGTAACTGATAAGAATAAAATAAAAAAATAAAATAAAAAAAGAAGTTGTTTTTAATTTCTATAATTTGGGGAGTCTTGGTGGACTAAATTGTTAATTGTTTGTTTCCTTTCTCCCTACTTCTCAACTATATTTGAGTTTTCTGTCTTGTGAGGTTGGACAAGATACTGATATGTCTTTTCCTGCTACCTATTATCAATGTATTCTGGTCATGACATCAACATTTTTCTGTGCTCTCACAATTCAGACACACTTTCTTTTTTTCTATATGTATAGTATTTTTATTGTATCTTCTGTAGTGCTGTCTTCAAGGTCATGGACATTTCTTAAGTTTGTGATTATTTTGTAATGTCCTTATTACACCCTCAACTTAAAATACAAATTTTCTGGACATAGTTAACTTATTTGACACTTCCTTACTATCAGGATCTGAAATATATTATTCTATACTTTTCTGCTCTTTAAAGTTTTGAGTAAGAATTCACAAGTCATTCTGATATATTTTCTTTTCGAGTTGAGTTGACATTTTTCCATTATATCTTTGAACATTTTACTTTGTAATTTTTTGCATTATTATAGACACATTCTTTGACATGGAGAATCCCTTCACTGGTGATGTCTATTTACAGAAATAAATGCCCTTTTTTTTGGTTTCTCAAGTTTGTCTCTATACATCAAATTTTCTGTTTTCATTTCACTGTTTTCTCTGTAGCTTTAGGTTTTATCTTGGCTTTTCTATACCTTACAATTCTTAAGACTGCTCTTTTCATCAAATGCTAGAATTCTTTGATGCTATAGTCATATACATGTATAAGCATATATATCTATATGCAGATATATACATATATAAACAAACAATTTACATGTATACATATATACTAAATACATATATACATATATATAAACAAACCATTTATTGCTGTTTTAATTGTATATTTCTTCTGCTTCAACCTTTATCCTGGATATTCTTTCTCCCATTTTATTGTTTTGTATATGAGGCATTGAAATTTTAATTCCCAACATTTCAATTGTTTTTTTTCTCCCCACCTCACTTATTCTGCCATGTTTCTGATTATTTTTTTACATCTTGCTTATTTTTGCCTATATATCATTAGCCTTCCTCCTACCTTTGATTGAGTGATTTTTTGTGTGTGTTTTTCAGTAATTTGTCACTTTATGAGTACATTTTATGAGTACATTTTCACCCCAAATTTTACCTATATAAGCACCTTTGAGTTGAATTCTTGAGGGAATTTTGATCCTTTGGCATCATTATGAGTGACTTGACTTTTTATGAACTTGTGTTTTTTAGTATGATTCATATCTATTGGTTTAAGTACCATTTTTAGTTAATCTGTTGTTTTCTAAATTTAGTGACCTACTCTCAAGGGTTCCCTGCCCACAGTCACTCAGAGAGCCACTAGTTTTAAGATATCTGGATTTCTCCAGCAATTTAATGTAGTCTGTAACACACCTGTTTCCTGCCATACCTCCAAATTAGATGTTAAATAAGTTCTTCATCAGAATATGGACAGGCATAGAGTCTGACCTTTCTCTTCTTCTACTTAAACTCTTAATCTTTCAGGCTGGCAGCCTTCCTACTTGGGACCACTTGTCACAAGACCTGAAAAGGAGAGGAACCTTGGATTTGAACGCTGAACCTCGAGACATAAGGCCTGATGCCTTGTCAACTGAACTTTTTGAATTTTGGCTCTTAAGCTGCAGGAGCCACTCTTTAGCAAAGGCCTTGTATTTTTTTTAAGTTTTTTTTTAACAATTTTTTATTCCTTAAAATTTCTTTTCACTTTTATTTATTTATTTTTTTCTAATTTTTATTTTATTTTTATTAATTACAGTTTAATTAATTGAGTTCACTTTGTATCCCAGGTGTAGCCCCCTCTCCATCCCCTCCCAATCTAACCCTCCCTCCCTCTTCTTCTCCTATGCCCCTCCCCAGTCCAATGTTTAATCATAGAAATATAGTTAATTTAACAGATAATGTATACATAAAATAGACATATAACTAGACAAAAGGACAGTAACTACATGATTATCTCAGTGCACCCAGAAAACATGTTTAAAAACACTCCACCATGATAAACATCTTGAAGAAATTATGGATATTGGAACCTACATTATCATAGGAAATGCTACATACACAACCCCCAAACCAATGTATTATATGTAATTAGCAGGAAGGCATCCTCTGTATAATCTGACACAAAGCAAAGGTACCAACTGTCTTCATATTTTTTCAACATGATTTTTTTTTCAATGCAGTTTATTCAGGAACCTTGAACAATCATCTGACCCTGGGGAAAGCCAGCCCACAGCTTAAATAGCCTCTGGGTAGCCAACCAGGCGTGCCACGGGGGCAATGCAGATAGGTCCACATACATGGAAGCAAGCCAGATCCTCAGCCTTAGTCAAATATGGAATTGTTCGTGATAGAGAGCACTCACCATCGGGAAGGTGGAAGGCGGAAACCAGCTCCATCTTTAAGGCACAGCATTCCGCAGCTCTCTACAGTTCCCCCTTTTTGTTTTAGATGCATCAGGCAAGAGTAGAGGTCTGATCTTTGATATTAGAAATAAATTGGGACTTTGTATTGATGTTCATTTAGGTGTCATCCACCCAAAGAGCATCAGACCCGTCTGATACCTTTTTCTCAGAGGCGGGACCTGGGGCATCAACCCGCATGCAATCAGACTTGCTCTTCTCTGGGTCCAAAGCGGCTGACCCTGAGTGCAGTGCTTAGCCTCGCATCCTGAGCGTAACATTTTAGCTTTTTATGGTAGCCAACCATGCTTGGGGAGACTGTCCTGCTTCAATGGCTGTAAAGGCCTGAATGGTCATGGCTGCATTACGCTGTTGTGAGACTCTAATCTTGCATATATACCACAGGCAAACCAAGGAAACCAACACCAGAAGGCCTGTTAACGCTCCCATGCCCGCCCATTCCTTCAGATGATTCATGGCTGCAGCAATCCATGATGATAATCCTGTGGCTAGTCCTGTGTCCACTCTGGTAGAATTTACTGTGACAATGGCCACTCTCAGCTGCTCCATCGTAGTATCAAATTCTCCAGTCCAATTACCTAAAATATAGCTCGACAATTGTTTAGACCGATTTGCAGCACAGGGAAAATTCTCATGTTATATGCTAGTGACTCAAAGTCCAGCATATTTTCGTTGACAGCCAAGTTGAGCGATTTGCCATAGGGTATCAATTTGCTCCTGCACGAGGTCAATCCTCTGATTGAACACCATCAAGCTTCCTTTTACTTGAGCATTAATTCCTTTTTGTACATCTAAGGCATGAGCTACATTGGCTAAAAGATTATTCAGGGTCTGAGCAGTCTCCCCAGTATGACTCATGGCTAAAGCTCCGGTGGTAGCTCCAACAGCCGCCAATGAGATGGCAGTAACAATGGTGGCTGTAGTTCCAAGATCCCTTTTCTGTCTGAAGAGAGTCATAGCGTGAGGGGCATCAATGGGCACAGGCACCCAGCGAGGCATGCGAGTAACCAGGGCATACCTAGATTTACTAGCATTCCAGCATTGGGCAAAAAAGCAAGTATCATTACCACAATTACTTGGCTCTATCTGGCTAATAATGAATAAAAATGGGGGATATAAACAAACAGGTGTGGGCTTATAGGAAATATTATGAGAAGCCTTAACCCCCTCGTTGGAACACATCCTGCATCAGTTTTAGAACTAGCAGTGGTGGTGTCTGAGGTCTGAGTAGGTTCAGGAGACCATTGCCCCCAGGGGCGAGACGTGCTCCATGCCAATTGACTAACTCCATGTTTTCCTCCACTTTTGAAAGTCATTTAAGGCTCTTAAATTATTTTTTCCCTGTTTTTAAATTTTTCATCAATTACACTTTATTCATTCTGCATCCCCCCATAAGCCCCTCCCTCCTCCCATCCCAATCCCACCCTCCCTCCTCCCTCTGCTTGCATGCCACTCCCCAAGTCCACTGATAGGGGAGGTTCTCCTCTCCTTTCTGAACTTAGTCTATCAGTTCACATCAAAAGTGGCTGCATTGTCCTCTACTATGGCCTGGTAAGGCTGCTCCCCCCCAGGGGGAGGTGATCAAAGAGCAGGCCAGTCAGTTCATGTCAGAGGCAGTCCCTCTTCCCATTACTATGTAACCCAATTGGACTCTGAACTGCCCTGGGCTACATCTGTGCAGGGGTTATGGGTTATCTCCATGAATAGTCCTTGGTTGGAGTATGAGTCTCTGGGAAGTTCCCTGTGTTCAAATTTTCTTGTTCTGTTGCTCTCCTTGTGGAGACCCTGTCCTCTCTAATTTATTTGCTTTGTTTCCCCACTGTAGGTCCTTCCTCTCCTGCTTTCATTTCCTACAGGCCTCTTCTCTCTCATGCCCCTCCCCTAGTACACTGATAGAGAGGTCCTCCTCCCCTTCTGCATGACCCTAGCCTATCAAGAGGTCTCATGAGGACTGGCTGTATCCTCTTCCTCTGTGGCCTGGCAAGGCTGCACAACAGGGGTGGTGATCAAAAGAGTCAGCCACTGAGTTCATGTCAGAAACAGCCCCTGTTCTTTTTACTAGGGAACCCACTTGGAAACTGAGAGGCATTTGGGCTACATCTGAGGAGGGGTTCTAGATCTTCTCCATGAATGGTCCTTGTGGAGTATCTGATTCTTCAAGCCTATTTGATAGGTTAATTAAAGAGGAACTCAGAGTTCGATAAGTATAAAATGAATACTGGATCTGTATGACTGTTATGAATATAAGAAGCTAATCAACAGGGAAGATGCTAATAAAAATACTCAATCCTCATTCACAAGGGCAAACAGAATAGACATCAGAGGTGGAAGAAGACAGGGAGCAGGAACTTTCCAGATGCTGAGACTCATAGCCAGACTTTGGGCAGAGTGCAGGGAATCTTATAGAAGAAGAAGGATATAAAAAGACTTGGAGGGTACAGGAGCTCCCCAAGGAGACCAGCAGAGGCAAGAAATCAGGGCTTCTATTTTTTATCAGCAGGCTGTCCTAATTTGACTGACAAAGGGCTCTTGGCTTGTCCACTCTAGTTACTTACTTCCAAATGCTAGAGCCTGGCCATGAAGCATTTGACTGCTTGGAAAGAAAGCCACGGCCAAACTAAAGCCTGTTGGAACTAATTGTTCCACCCAGGAGAAACAACTAGAACTGTAAAAAATGAATCTTAGCCCACTTCTTTCATTGAAGCTAGCCTGCACAGCAACATACTGGAAGCCAGGAACTTGATTGCAGGAATGGAAAAGGGATTCTGGGCAGTTTATAACTATTTACTGGGTCTGGAAGGGCATATCCTGTCTTTGAGACCTGGCTCAACACAGTGGATTCTCTACCATAAAGTCCTCCCTAGGAAGCTGGCTCAATCAAAGCTCAATTGTCAGTGTTTGGAAAGCAAGGGGCAAATGGTTACCAGCTGGCAAAGGCTTGGGTTTCATTAAACCTATCACGATAGCATTGATCTTAACTAGCATCTCCTCTATGGAAACTGCAGCAAATACAGGCTGTCCTCTGGGAAATCTCATTCCTGATCAGCTGTTGTGGACATGTCCATTGTATCAGCCCAGTGTTCACACATATAGTCCCATACGTATTGATACACACATTAGTAGACAAAACAGAAAAGGAGCTCCTTACATACAAATTGACGTGCATTCATGTAACATATATACAAAAAAAAAAAAAAAACAGATGGACACAGTTACATGCAAATACATGGTTAGGATAGCACAGTGGAGTTCTTCACCGGGTTCATAAATTACACCACCAACAGGTTCCTCATGGGAGCTTTTAGTAGGGGAAGATGGTCAGGGTCACAACGACTGTCTCTGGGAAAGGGAGGAAAGAGAGAGAGAGAAAGAGAGAGAAGAAAGGCAAGTCCTCTTAGAAGGTGATTAGCTCATACAAAGAACTACTGGTTGCAGGTAGTCAGCAGGTATTCAAAAGTCCCCGCCAATTCTGGAGGTGGCCTTAGAGATGTCCTGGTTCTCAGTTCCCCTGGGGGAAGGCCATAAGGATACCTGCTTACAGAGCCCAACACACATACATATATACATAGTTACATATTTACAAATTATTGATTAAGCTAATTCCATTGGGCTTCAAGGTTTATTCTATGAATTTAGTTCTATTTATACCCTTTTAACATACAGTCCTTACCTCAGAAGAGTAATTGCCTCACAGCAATTAGCAGGATAATGGATTGCCTGACATTTTAAACACATTGCCTTCCAAAAAGTTCATGGTAGGTACAAAACAATAATAATTCATGTCATGTGTAAATAAAGTCCATGCCATAGGCTATATGGCCAAACAATTGTTTGCATTTCTATGCATTAAGAGATTCTTTAAATATCTCTGGATTCACAAGCTCATCTAAGGTTTAAAACAATAATTTCTAGATGCCCTAATGCATATTGAGACCCACTGATCCAAAGGAATGTTCATTTTGGGACAATAAATCTGTGTCAAGCCTAACCTCTCTCCAGTGAGATGTATGTACTTGGCATCTGGAGTCTCACAGAGGTTTTTATTTTATTTTAGTTGATGAATTTCTATCAGCTATCTAACTTCTTAACTTCTGACCTTTGTTTAAATCAAAACAGGAAATGTATCATTAATTCATCTGAACTGCAGTTAATTTTCATAAAGATCCTGTAGGAGATCTCCTTAACCAGGACAGGTAAATATTTAAGGGATGACAGCAGTGAAGCCTCTTTCATACCATGCCAGAGTTTTGAGAGATATAAAAGCAGCATAGAAAAGTGGGGTGTCAGTTAGAGGAAGAAGTTCGAGAGGCTCAATCTCTGCCTCAGATTTCGCTCTATTGTAGACATTGGGGAAAAAATAAAACCTAAGTTGCCTTCCAGTAATCCCAGATGTCTCCTGAATCCCTTTCCCTGAGTACCTCCTGACAGGAAAGAAGAAATACCAGGAAATGGAAAGCAAAATGAGGGTTAGTGCATATGGGCAAAATATATGATCTATTGGAAAGACATTGCTTTCATGAAACTGTATTCAATGAGTTAACACCCACAATAGACTTTAAGAGGCAGCAAGATAACTCAAATGCAAAGACACTTTTTGCCAAGCCTGATATCAAACCTGAGTTGATCCCCAGACACAAAACAGAAAAAGATTCAGATCTAAATTCTCCTCTGACCTTCATGTCATGTCCAATGTACACCTATAAATATGCATACACAGACACACTAATGCACACTCAGATGCATGCAGACATAGGTAATTAACTAAAATGTAATAAAAATTAAAATGCTTTATGGAAAGTAAATGAATAAGCAGAGATATGGGCACCACGAAGGAAGCAAGGAAGGAAGAAAGGAAGGAAGGAAAGTACTATATAATCTAGAAAAACCAAGAAACATACTCTTTCTTAGTGCCTCTAAATAGAAATAATTTTTTTCCATCACCATCACTATGGTGGATATCAGAACTCCAATATTGTAAAAAGAAAAGAAAATCTCTTATATTCAAACAACAGAGTTTGTAGTAATGTGTTACAGATGGAATACAAATAAAAAACTGAGTTTTTTGCATATTCATATAAAGTATTTTCATAAAGAAGACATAAGAATCGTTAAACCTATAATTTAGTAAGGGGCTCTGCAAAATTTTTCAGCATGTTTTCAGGCACACCTGCCATCAGGCAGAAGGGAGAAGTGTGCAGGTCCAGGGCTGTGTGTGGTGCAGGCATCTGGTGAGACTTTCAAGGAGGTTTGTGTTGGAGGCTGAAGCACTGTGAGAGGAATACTGAAACTATTCTGACAGTAATAAACTGCCAGTTCTTCAGCCTGCACAGTGCTGATGCTGAGAGTGAAATCTGTCCCAGATCCACTGCCTGTAAAGCGATCAGGGACTCCAGTGTGCAGAGTGGATGCCCAGTAGACCAGCAGTTTAAGAGAGTGCCCTGGTTTCTGCTGGTACCAGGACAATAAATTCTTTTGGTTGTCACTGTAATAAAGACTCTGACTGGACCTGCAGCTAATGGTGACCTTCTCTCCTGCTGACACAGCCAGGGAGGATGGAGACTGAGTCATCACAATGCCTGCACAGGTACCTGCAATCAGAAACACACAATAAATATGAATATAAACACAAACACAGATTGTAAAGCAATTGAAATTTGTCATTTAACATCTTTTTTTTTCTTTATAAAATTTTAATGAAATTAAATCTAATGAATTTTAGTCATTACAATTGTGCTTTCAAAGTTTAATTTTCTGGAATCAGGATACAAGTGATGTCCAAACATGAACTCATCAAACAGAGCACAGCTTCCCTGGCGACTGCCTCTGCATTCCTCAAATGTGCAGTGTGCTCTGCCATGTTCCTGTTACACACATCCAAACATGCTCTGCTTTGCAGCCCTCGGATGATAAATGCTAGGGTTGAAAATCAGCTCTGAATCTACCTGAGATACAATATGTTAGTCAACATGTATAAACATTATTACCTTGTACATAGATAGTATCATTCAATATACTCTACAGCAAAATATCTATAACGCGATTTAAACTGTGAAAAGTATTTAATTTCTCAAAGTGAACCATGAAACTGATAGAAGTTAACCTGGGTGGGCATTAAGTGAAGAGTAGCAAGTGCTTGAGCGACACCGCAGAGTTGTTTTTACAAATATTCTCTGTGCTGCATACCCTGCATATAAAGTAGTAATATTAATGTACTGATAAGATTGCTGGAGTTCTGAGTAATTATCTGCCTTCTATATTACAATGCATATTTTAAAAATTGGACCTTGGCCTTTAATGCCTTCTATCTATAACATTATAGGACAGTTAAACTAACAAAGGCAACCACTGACCATAAATTACATACTCTGATATAAAGTTGCTTTAAGAAGAAAATATTTTATTTGTTGCCATATTGCCTAAATAGACACTCATATAAGTTTGTATTTGTAAATACTTAAAACATCCTTTGCAAATTACAGCTATCATTTTACTTTGATTGAACTAGAGGGAAATAATTTTATGAAATAGTTAGACACACATAAGATGCTTCTGTGATTTAACTTAGATTATTAATATCCCAGTATATATTAATTTTGTTTTGTTTTTAGAAAGGTTAATTTTGTGAACAACTAGCCACATTTAACATCTTTGTACTATCATGTTGTCAGAGTTTTATTATGTAAGAAATATTAAGCGTGGCACACTCTAAGTTTTTTGTCTACAAAGAAGTGACTCTGCAAAGATTATAACATTTTGAGTTTCTCACCAGACACCCAAAGCAGCAGGGATATGGGAACCTGGGTCTGTGAGTTCATCTTGCTCCCCACTGCTGTCTGATGCACCTCAGTGTTAACTGCAAAGGCCTGGTTTATGGGTTGGACTGTAGGGAGTTTATGTAAAGCAGTCAGCAAGTGCATAAGCAAATGCCTGCACAGTGTCTGTGAGTGTAGATGATGTCAATCAATACTTAAAAATACTATTACAGAGAACATGAGCAATCACTGAATAAGACTGTCTTACAGCTCTCAAACAGAAAAGTACTAGGTGCTCTAACAGCAGATCTAGGTTAAAATCCAAGACCTGCCGAAATCAAATGACTTCTGTAGAAACATTAATAGAGCTATCTCAGATTGACATACTTAGGGAAATTATAAGATATATTCAAAAAATCAGAACAAACAAAAGAAACGAAGTCATAAACATGCCATAAAAGAAAGAGAACATAGACGGAAGAAAAGATGAAAGGAAAAAAGAGAATTGAGGTTAAATGTGTTCAATATTACTCAGCTCCAAAGCCATTCTTGTACTGAAGACAGAGAACAGACATTTGGACTCTATTTTCTGAGATAAACAAGTGACTAAGATGCAAAGAGTAGCCCAAAATTCACTGTGAAAATCCAGGTGAACATTAATTTAAGACTGAAATCAGAGCAACTTTAATCTCAAAGCAAAGGAAAACAAGTAGAAACATTCAAGTCGCCTCCCCACAACTTCAGGAAATTGAAAGAGGGGTCTAACTATGAAGAAATGGAAGACAAAAACATGTTTTTCATGAAGTCTTTTCTGTAGACCAACACTGCCATGAGTTTTTATGAAACAAATACTAATGTTAGTGTAATTTAGAAAGTAGCAGTATTGAAACTGGATTAAGATGGGCTTCTGATATTGCGAACAGGTAATTCTCTCCAGAAGGGGACACAGACATCCTAGCCTACTTAATGATTTTATAGAGAACAATAGAACACTACATCAGTGATTGCTGTTACCCAAATGGTGAAAAACAAAAGTTTGCCTATGTATTAAAAACCTGTAGAGATAAGAGTAATCACAGAACCTGCTAGGACTTCACATTATTGAAATCAGAAAGTATATATAAGAAATTAATTATAGAGCCAGAATTATGTATAAAGTAAAAAGAGAAAAATAAATAAATCAAGTATCATGGCAAGGAGTGGCAATTCACATCTGTACTCCCAGAACTGGAGATACAAAAGCAGGAGACTTATGAGTTTGAGGCCAGACTGGAGAACATACCAACATCTGTGCCAATCTGATCTATATATGGAGACAATCTCTCAACAATGTGCATCATTAATCTGTTGGTTATAAAACAACTCATGGCCTTATCTACCAAAAGCAAATTACATTTTTAATTTTAATTTAATTTTATTTTTAATCACAGTTTATTTACTTTGTATCCCTCCTCTAGTTACCTCCCTCCTCCCCTCACAAGCCCTCTCTCCCACTTCTCCATGTATGCCCCTCCCCAAGTCCACTGGTAGGGGAGGGATTCTTTCTCTTCCTTCTGATCCTAGTCTGTTAGGTCTCATCAGAAATGGCTGCATTGTCTTCCTCTGTGGCCAGGTAAGGCTGCTTCCCCATCAGGGGGAGTTGATCAAAGAGCAGGCCAATCAGTTCACGTCAAAAGCAGTCCCTGTTCCCATTACTATGTAACACATTTGGACACAGAACTGCCATGTGCTACATCTGTGCAAGGGTTCTAGGTTATCTCCATGCATGGTACTTGGTTGGAGTATTTGTCTCAGGGAAGATTCCTGTGTTCAAATATTTTGGTTCTGTTGCTTTCCTTGTAGACCTCCCGTCTTCTCTAGATCTTACAATTTCCCACTTCTTTCATAGGATTCCCTGCATTCTGCCCAAAGTTTGGCCATATATCTACACAATGGAATATTACTCAGCAATGAAAAAGAAGGAAATCATGAAATTTGCAGGTAAATGGTGGGAACTGGAAAGGATCATCCTGAGTGAACAATCCCAGAAACAGAAAGACACACATGGTATATAATGACTCATATAGACATATAATATAGGATAAACCTACTATAATCTGTACACCTAAAGAAACTAATCTAGAGGGAGGACTCTGGCTAAAATGCTCAATCCCCATTGTGAAAGGCAGAGAGGATGGACATCAGAAGAAGAACAATACAGGAAACCAGTTAGGAGCCTCCCACAGAGGCCCCTGAAAGGCTCTGCCCTGCAGACTATCAAAGCAGATGCTGAGACTTAAAAGCAAATTATTTACCTGATGTTAGTGTTTCACCATGAAGCCACAAATATTATTGAAAAATAAATAATCATTTATCCAATATGCACTGACTTCTGTTTTGAAGTACATATATAATTTTATACATCTGCTTTTCAGGTTAGCTAATGTACAACATTAGCTAATTTCTGATGAGGACACACAGATCTTCTCTGTAAACCGCTAACACAAAGTCATAAGAGAAAGGTAGACTTATGCAGATACAGGGACTTCCTAATCTCAAGTTCTAGACTATGACAGAAAGGGAACTTTGCTTTTGTCACTGTCTAGCAAGTTTTCATATGCTTTTTATCTCAACTAAACTTTACACTTTTCCTTGTAACAGCAGTACTGAGCTCAGACCTTGCTCTCATGACATTAACATCTGTTCCTTTAGATTGGACAAACAGAGACAGGGATCTTACAAATCCAAACTCCATGGGCTTCTCACAGTATTCAAGGGGAGAACATGGGGTCTGAAGAGGAAATGATTTCATGTTATAGTATACATATTATAAAAAGCCCAACAGTCCTTTGTCACTTACCAAGTTTCTACAGTGTGTCCTGGTGAATTAGATTCTGTTGGCTTTGATTTAAAATGGACTATAAGACTGTTAGCTGGATTCAACACTGATTATTATGCTTACACCCTTGTAATCAGGAATTCGGAAGCTGATGGCTTTCAGCTTCTGGGACACAGCACTCTCTTCATGGACACCACTGTGGATGGAGGACCAGGGAATATTAGCCTCAGATGCAAATTATCCTGAGACAGTACAAGGCTGAACTCAGCTTTTCTGTTCCAGCACATAGAACCTTCTACTTTTTGGATGAGTGGCTATTTCTACCCCATATATGTGACAAACAGTAGTAGACAAGGAAAGATTTTCAATAACTCAGATAAAACATTGACATACTATTCTTAGTTAAAATCAGCAGCATGGTACCGAGGATATAGAAGTTTATTACTGCTTGCAAGAGACAGGAGGTCCTCATACAGAGTGGCCGCAATGAAATAAAACTGTCCTGCTTTATGTGCCTAGAGCCCACAGGTACTGCTTCGCTCAGGAGAGTTTGTACAGGTTCTCTGAGTTAGTAGGAGAGGGTGTGGTTAGAGAACTCAAAGCAACCTGTCAGAACTGAATTTTCCTCAAAATCTGTTACTAGATGCACTAAAAATAAACCCATTAGCACACCTTCAGCTTAAACATCTGTGGAAAGCATAGTCTTAAACAAATAGAGATGATGTGAGGGTCTTCTTTTTAACATTTTTATTTCTGTGACTATATTGGTTGTATGCATGTCTTTGCACGATGTATGCACCTGGTGGCTGCAGAAGCCAGGTGAGAGCATCAGATCCCCTAGAACTGGAGTTATGGATCATTGTCACCTACCATGTCTGCTGGGAATTGAACCTAGATCCTGTGAAGAGAAGATAGGGTTCATAAACAAGTAGCCAAATGTCTATCCAGCAACAGCCTTCTGATTAAAGAGACATGATAGGTAATGAGGGAGATCCATGAAAAAATAAAGACTTACATGCTGCCAAAGCCTCTGACACAGGAAGAGATGGGCAGTGGAAAGAGGAGGATGAGTAAATGACTCCTAAAGACTTCTTGTGCCTTGTAAAGTCTGTGCTGCTTTAAAACTAAGGTGGAAAAGAAATTACCTACTAATAAAAATAGCTTCATTTGATACAAAGAGTAAGAGAAAATCATGGGAACAAGTCAGTGTTTGTATTTAATCTTAACTTCTGTCTTCTTAGCTCAGGGTTCAGTGGGGATATCATAATGATGCAGAATCCAATATTCCTTTCCATCTTGCCTGGAGAGCTGGCGAGCCTCCATTTTCTGAAGAACCACATCAGTGAAGACACTGCCTCCAGATTTGTATGGGTGGCCCCAATCTCTGTTTTTGTTGTGATAAACTACAGTGAAAAAAGCAAGTCAGGAAACTTTGTTCCTTATTTGGGAACATGATTTGTTTTGAAACACAGTTCAAACATACAACCTATTATAGTATGGAAGACAAACTGGAAAAAACATGAAGCAGCTGCTCATATCACATACACAACTGAGAAATAGAGTGTGCAGAATGCTAGAGCTCAGGCCACTCTCTCCATTTTATGGAGGTCAATATCCATATGCTGGGTATTGTCTTGCCTAAAGTTATTAGAGTTTTCCTAAGGGAATTCAACTGATCAAAATGATCCATCCCAGACATTTCCAAAGGCTGACTTTTATAGAGATATTTCACAAATATTCCCAGAGGTTTATCTTCTAGATGATATAGATTCTTCCAAATATACCATCCACTGTAGTCCTAATGCCAAATAAATTTCAGTGAGGGAGTGGCATGTTACAAATCTCTTCAATTATGTTTCTGTTTTAATTTAGAAATAAAAGAAACCTGGTGGTGTAAAATCAAGAGGTTAATGAGTTTACACTCTTTGTGATGTTTCAAAAAAAGGAGTGCACGTATATATAATGAGCATATAACCTACCACACATCATTTACCATTTTGTGGTGCATGAATTAAAATAATAAAGTTCAATTTAAATATATATTATTGGTAATTTTAGTTACTTTACTAATAGATCAGCAATACTTAATCCTTCTGCTTGTACTATTCCAGTCATTGGTTTAGGCTCCTTTTCTTGTCAGTATTAATCCTCACCAAATGTATTTTAGATCCTATCACATATTCACCAAATCCAGCAGAGAATAAATGACCATCCAAAAAGAGATACTGCTGTAATAATATGTCTTACAATGTACTGAGTGAAATGGCCCCTCAGGATAGATAGCCTTTTCTTTCATGAGGAAAAGAAGGCTGAACAAAAGACATAAAAGGTCTCCTCGGAAGTTTAAAAAGAAAACCAGTGGAGGGAGTTCAAGACCTATATCTCTGACAAACAAAAATTACATTAGGTGCTGCATTGTAGGAGCAGAAGCCCATGAGAATGTGAGCTTCTGGTCTGCCTCTCTGACCCAGTCACTTTCCCCAAGCTAGGCCATGAGAGCCAGCAGTTTATCACTTGGACTTTGAATGCCATTCCAGATCCAAAGATCAAAACTTTGCAGCTTAAGAAAAAAACTCACTGATCTCTATTCATACCCTTGAACTATACATAATATTTCACATGAACACCTGGAGTGAATACCTCCTAAGTAGTCAAATAGCTTCAAATAAGATTGAAGTAAGATTCTTATTATTTATGCACGAAAGTTTGTCTTCTTCATCAAACATATAGACCTATATACCTGATGTTACATTGAACATTTTACAGGTGATATCACACTTCTGACATGCAAGCCGGGCATAGGACACAGATACTGACTCATACATTTCCAGGCTGGACATTAGGGATCTTGACAGTCTCCATGGAATTTGGTTAAGAAATATGCATATTTCATTCTCAAAATCAGAAGAGTGGAGGCTGGGGTGGTCATCATTTATTATGGTGGAAAAGGCACAGAGTGTCCTCATACAGTGCTTTAACCTAAAATGAAAAGCTCTCTACTTAGATGGTCCAACTGCCATCATGCGTTTCTTGACTTTGGAACATCATTAAAAATTTTCTGAACTTATGTGAAAGAAATAAAAATAGATCAACAAGTTACAGATGAGTTCTATACCCTGTGGAAACACAGTTTCATCCAGGAAAACCCTTAATGTTGCTTCAGCTACACCATCCTCAGCATGACGATATGGAGCAGAAGAATATGCATTGTCCATTCTCTTCTAAACAAATAGATGTGAGTAAAGGTAAGGAAAGTTCCAGGATATCAAAATCATGTGCTCTTCTGAAGATGGTTAGTGTTACAGTTGATCTGTTGAGGCTTTCAGATTCTTCTCATTTTTGAGAGTGAGATAGAAACTGAAGCAAAACCATAAAAATCACTTAATTTGAATAACTAATAAAAAGGAAATCATAAAATCAACTATAAATAATGGAAAACTCTACAGACATAGAAATCAGTATATGCTTCTGGAGGGACTGCACACTGGTACAGCCCCTGAGGACATCAAAGTGGAGGATGCTTAAGAATCATGGAAATATCATATAATTCAGCTACTCCTGCACTAGGCATGTTCTTGAATAAATGTAAACCAGCACAAAATAGATATATCCTCATATCCATCTTTATTGATGCACTATTTACAATAGAATAAACTTAAATCAATGAAATGTCTATCAACAAATGTTCAGAAAATAAGAAGGAGGTGTATATGTGCAAAGACATTTACTCAGCTATAATAAAAAATGGAAATCATGTAATGTGTTAATTTTTTCTCCCTGGCTCAATACATAGATTTGTTTCAGAAAAAGCTCATTGTATATTTTAATTAGAACTTATTTTTCTGAGTTTGGAGATAGAGTTCAGCCACCTTCTCCTGAACCAGGCTGATGAGTAGTAGTCTTGAAATCTTCCATATTCTTGATGATTTTCTTAGTGCATGCTCACTCAGCAAGTGTGAAAACCATTGGTCAGGAAGGATCAGGCTTCTACTCATGACAACACGAGTGGTTGAGTCAGGAATTTCTCAGAGTTGCAGTCTTTTGACTAAGATTCAAGTGAGAGTATATTCCCAAATGAAAGAAAAAGAAAAAGAAAAAGGTTGTACTAATATCCTCACTGGTCTTACACAAAGGTTTTCTTGAGTCAGCTGATGAGAATGCAGCTTTGATAATGCCTTGACTGTGGCCTATGAGAGACCAAGGAAAGGATCCAGACATACCCTGCCCAGATTACAAGTGTTCTGCTCATAAACCACTGAGTTGGTGTTAACTTCTTTCACAACACAAAGAAAATGATAAAATAATGTTTCATTGTTGTGACTTAGAACTGTGAACTTAATCTCAGCAATATTCATCTGAAAAAATGGTAAGTATAATTGTTGAGCTTTTTCAGTCTCATGAAAAGGATACAAAAGCCCTAAGAAGGTTTATATACAAATGGAAGATGTGAGAAAGTAAGCTTTCAACGATCATGGCTCTGCATGCCTGGTCCTCTAGAGTTCATGCAACTGCACTGAAGAACTTGTAGAAAATGAAAAGGAGCTGTGAATGGTGTCATGCAATGCAGAAGTTAAAGGAAAGGGGCAGGTGAGTTGCAGGCTCCAGGTCACTTGGCAACAGAGGGATTTACAGGTCAGGATACACAGTGAGACTTTGCACTCCTTCGCCTGAGAAGACAACAAAAATTCAAAGAATACAAGAAGAGAATTTACCACATCGTGGAAGATATTATAGAGAAAGATATGAGTATTGAATAAGGAGGAAAGGACAGCTAGTCATTCTAAGATTGTAGATGAGCATCTGGGAAGGAAATAGAGAAACAAATCAGAGATGAGCAGAAGAATCCGCTACAGGAGGCTTGTCTGTGTGATGCGCTGAAGAAGAACTTGTGAAATATCACACATATAGGAGTGGAAATGTAACATAGGCTGAAAATATCAGCTTTTGTCTGTAAGACAACTAACAACCTTCATTGTACAAAGCTCTGGTTATTTTGGGGAACTGAGGATAGTTTTCTGCAAATTTTAAATAATTGTTTACTCAGTGTGTTGAACATAAAAATGCCTTGAAAATTGTATCATGGAGGCCTTTATTAAATAAGAGAATTAAAAAAAATTATAAGGCATACATAGTGAGACAATCTCTGTCTCACAACTTAACCCTCATTACAAACATGACTTCTACCTTAAGATAGTGAAGATGTAAGAGATAGTTCAGATCCCTGAGGGAGAAGCAGCCTTACCAGGCAACAGAGGAAGACGATGCAGACAGTCCTGATGAGAACTGATAGGCTAGGGTCAGAAGGAAAGGGAGGAGGACCTCCCCTATCAGTGGATTTGGGGGAGGGTCCTGAGAGAAGAAGAGGGAAGAAGGGTGGAATTCGAAGGTTAAGATGGAGAGGGAAGGGATCCAAAATGAATAAACTGTAATTAATAAAAAGATTAATTACTTAAAAAAAGGGAGACAGTTCAGAGAGTGAGTGTCAGTGAAGCAACCCCAGGAGAATTCTCCTTAGCCCTGGAGCATTGTGGGAGTAAACTCCCTACTCTGCTGACAGTAATAGATTGTAGCAGGATCAGCCTCCACAGGATGAATGGTGAGGCTGACATCTGTCTAAGACCCACTGTCACTGAAGCTGGCAGGGACCACAGATACTAGGTTGGATGCTGCATACATGAAGAGGTTAGGGGGATGTCCTGGTTTCTGTTGATAGCACTGCATAAAACTGTAGTTAAATGAATTGACACTCTCACTGGCAGTGCAGTTAAAGTGTATCTCTGCCCTAGAGAAAGAAGGCAAAGAAGCTGGAGACTGGGTCAGCACAATGTCACCAGTGAAACCTGAAATGATAAAACACATTGCTGTCACATATGTACTATAAGCATCCCAGTATAGAACATTTGTATTTGGAATATAGGATAGCAGCCATGAGCTGCACTCTGAGAAGCCATTAAGAGAAGAGAAGCGTACCACTAATTAAATGCTATTATTTTTCAACTTTATATTTTTATTGATTCTCTGGCAATTTCATATCATGAACCCCATCACACTTATTTCCCAGTCCTTCCAGTCTCCAACTATTGTGACCTACTTCCCTAAAACTTAAAAATTAAAAAGAAACTAATATCATGTTCAATCTATGTTTCTATACATTCACTGGAGCATGGTGAAACTCTCAGTGACCTGCTTCTTTTTAAGTTCTCTCTTTTATTAAAAAATTAATTTTATTTACATATGTTTACTACATTTTTTTGCTTTGTATCCCCTCTGCAGCCGCCTTCCTCATCTCCTCGCAGTTGCACTCACCCTCCCCCTATGCCCTCTCCCTGATCTCCTGATAGGGGAGAACCTTAGCTTCTATCTGATCCTAGCTTATCAGGTCCCGCCAAGGCTGGATGTATCATTTTCCTCTGTGGCCTGGCAAACCTGCACACCTCAGAGGGAGTTGGTCATAGAGCCAACTGCTGAGTTCATGTCAGAGACAGTCCGTGTACCCTTTATGAGGGAACCCACTTGGAAACTCAGCAGCCAATGGGCTTCCTTCAAAGAGGTTGTCTAGGTCCTCTCCATGCATGGTTCTTGGTTGGAGTATTGGTCTCTGCAGGCCCCATGGGCCCAGGTATTTTGGCACTCTTGTTTTCCTTCTGGAGATCTTGTCTATTCCAGGTCTTTCTATCCTCCTCTTCTTCCTTAAGGTTTCTGGCACTCTGCCCAAAGTATGCCTATGAGCCTCTGTATCTCCTTAGATACACTGGTGGTTTGAATCTTCCACAGAGGACCTTTAAATTCTCTCTGAAAAAGAACTGAGTTGCTGCTTTCCCACACACCCAGTCAGAAACCATGAATTGTGAAGAGCCAACTTCAGCATATGTACTACACTTTTTAAAACTTCTGCCATTTTCTGAAGAGAAACAGAGGAGGAATTGTTAGGGGGTGGCAGAAGGAAGGTAGGGGAACCTAGAAGTAATGGATGGAGGAGAAATTGTGGTCTGTATGTAAATAATAATGACAAAAACAACAACAAAACAATCAAAAAGAATGAGTTCACTTCAATGGCTTCCTATTTAGGCTACTTCTTGGGGCCTTGGGGGTTGAAATGAGTGTAGAGGTTATCACAGCATCATTTCATGTGCCTTTTTCTCACCTAGGTATGCAATCATCCTTTTTCACTTCAAATACAGGTTTTCTTGAACATTTTTAGTTTTTTAGAATTATCAAAATTTGTTTTTACATTTTTAAATATATTTTATTAATTACAGTTTATTCACTTTGTATCCCAGCTGTAAGCCCCCCTCCCTGAGACTCTCCTAATGTCACACTCCCTCACTCATCTCTTCCCATGGCCCTTCCAAAGTCACTGATAGAGGAGGTTCTCCTCCCCTTTCCTCTGACCCTAGCCTATCAGGTCTCATTAGGACTGGCTGCATTGTCTTCCTCTGTGGCCTGGAAAGTCTGCCTCTCCCTCAGAGGTAGGTGAACAAAGACCTGGCAACTCAGTTCATCTCAGAGACAGTCCCTGTTTCCATTAGTAGGGAACCTACTTGGAGACTGAGCTGCCATGGGCTACATCTGTGCCGGGGTTCTAGGTTATTTCCATGCGTGGTCCTTCCTTGGAGTATCAGTCTCAGAAAAGATCCCTGGGCCCACAATTTTTGGATCTGTTTCTTGACCTGTCCCATGGGCTAGTCGAACAAGATATACCTGAAAGAGGGAGTAGAAATTGGGGGACTGAGACGCGAAGAATGGAGACAAGACAGATTCCTGACCAAGTCTCAGTTTACTGAACGTGCAAACAACACTTATAAAGCAAAGGGCACAAGAAAAATTATCACAGTTGCAACACATCTATGTCACCTGGCAACCAAGAATTCACACAAGGCCACACAATAGATAGCAGGGAGCTTGCTTTATATTTCTCAGGCTCAGAGCACCCCGCCTACAGAGACCATCAAGGACAGTCTCTGAGAAATGGAATTTAGCTAAAACCCGAATCTGCCAAGGCCAGGAGACAGAATTCCAAATACCAGACTCCTTCAGCTCCTCTTCTTGTGGAGCTCCTGTTCCCTCCAGGTCTTTCTATCTTCCCCTTCTTTCATAAGATTCCCTGCACTCTCCCCAATGTTCAGGTATGATTCTCAGCATTTGCTTTGATACTCTGTTGGCTAGAGTCTTTCAGAGGCTCTCTGTGGTAGGCTCCTGTCTTGTTCCCTGTTTACTCCCTCTTCCGATGTCTGTCCTGTTTGCTTTTCTGAGTGAGGACTGATTATTTTACCCAGTGTATTCCTTCTTGCTTAGCTTCTTTAGGTGTACAGATTTTAGTAGGTTTATCTTATATGTCTAATATCCACTTATAAGTGAGTATATACCATGGGTGCCTTTCTGCTTCTGGGATACCTCACTCAGGATAATCTTTTCAAGTTCCCATCACTTGCCTGCAAATTTCATGATTTCCTTGTTTTTAATTGCTGAGTAGTATTCCATTATGTAAATGTACAACAATTTCTGTATCCATTCTTCAACTGAAGAATATCTGGGTTGTTTCCAGATTCTGGCTATTACAAATAAAGCTGCTATGAAAATGTTTGAGCACATGTCCTTGTTGTGTATTTGAGCATATTTTGGATATATGCCTAGGAGTGGTATACCTGGATCTTGAGGTAGCACTATTCCTAACTGTCTGAGAAAGCGGCAGATTGATTTCAGAAGAGGTTGTACAAGTTTACATTCCCACCAGCAATGGGGGTGGGTTCCTTTTACTCTGCATCCTCTCCAGCATGTGTTGTCACTTGAGTTTTTGATCTTAGCCTTTCTGATGGATACAAGGTGAAATCTCAGGGTCATGTTGATTTGCATTTTCCTGATGACTAAGAATGTTGAGCATTTCTCTAAGTGTTTCTCTCTCATTCGCTATTCCTCTAATGAGAATTCTCTGTTATGGTCTGTACCCTGTTTTTTAATTATATTACTTCATTTGTTGCTTTTTAACTTCTTGATTTCTTTATATATATTGGATATTATCCCTCTGTCAGCTATAGGGTAGGGGAAGATCCTTTCCCAATCGGCAGGCTGTCATTTTGTTCTAATGACAATATCCTTTGCCTTATAGAAGCTTTTTAGTTTCATGAGGTCCCATTTATTGATTGTTGCTCTTAGAGCCTGCGCTGTTGGTGTTCTGTTCAGGAAGTTCTCCCTTCTTTGTTTTATAGAGAGCCTGTCTTAGGTTGGTGAAATGTGCATTTTTCACTTATCCTTCATCAAGGTCTCAGATGTGATTTTCAAGAGCCTCTGTCTTGGGTTGGAAAACACACAATTTCACACTTTTCCGTCATTGACTTACCTCCATATCAAACAAGGTTGTTAGAGATCTTTAATTTAAATTCATGCAACTGCACTTACATGCATTGAAGTTGTTGAAGAAGAAACTGTAACTCACAAGGAAGGCAGGCACAGACCAACAATCCCATAACTGCCATGGCTGTAAGTGCCAGTCCCCATTTAAGCAGAGTCAAAGGATGGAAAGTGCCTCCAGAGGCTAGTATATATAGCCCAGGCTGTACTGGCCAATTTCAACCTAGCTTCCTTGTCAGATTCTATGTGATGGATCTTATTTCTCATCATTAAAATGTCCAATGAGAAGTTTTTGCTAGAACAAATACCAGCAAATTGATTCTGAACCTGAGTCCATTTAAATTCTGTTTCATCATACCAAGAATCAGAAACCCTAACAGAATCATAACAAAAGCAGGTTGCTTAACAACTAAACTGAAAGAGCATTATTATCAGCATTAACACAATTAGTAAGATTGCAATGTACACATTCAATCGAATAGGTATCATTGTTCTTAGAATATCTTATTACAATGTTTCCAATTAACAGTAAATAAGGAGGATTAATACATGTCAAAACATAAGCATACTTGCTTAGTTTAGCAAATTACTTGCATTCTCAGAGAGAATGCCTATGTATCCCAAGGTAGCCCCCAATTTCCATACATAGGTTTGCCAGTTTTTATTTGAAGTCCTCTAAAGTCCAGCAGAAACAGCTTTTTATAAAACAAAAGAATTTTGACTGCCTTTATCAGAAGCCAATTTCTTTATACCCTTAATGATAGACCAGTCCAGGACTGTAAATGCAGGGTCATTGTCCCAGGAGTAGATAATGGGCGTTTCTCCAATGTATCTTGTCCAAGGAACCATTGGTCAAGGACAAGTGTGTTGATCCCCTTTTCCACAGGGTGGTTAACTCATTGGAGATGTAAGACTGTCATTCTTAACTCCTGTAGGAAGGGACAATAATATCCCTCCAATGTTCCACTTTGTCTGGTTGCAAAGGGAGGCTTGAATTGCCATCCCAACTTTACAGTGGTAGGCATTCCTACCTATGACCTGGACAGGGGAGACTGGTATGCAGTCCTGATGAATACTCTTTCTGGTAAAGCGAAGAGGATGACCCCTTCCCATTCCTGAAAAGTTAAAGTCTATTTTACTTGCGTTCCTTCAAAAGCAGGACAACCCAGCAGCCAAGTGTTGTTGACATAAACAAGGACTTCTGGATCATCGCAGGAAATTGGATGTAGTAAAGGTAGATCAGGAACGTACATCCAATAAGCAGTCATCTTGACTGGAGGGGTCCCCATTGACATCATTATCATTGTCAGGAGAAAAATCCTCATCCACTTGTCACACCAGCCATTCCGGTAGCCATTGAGCTGCATCATTTTCCTATGAAAAAACACAGACAGCTCCTCGTCCCCATATGAGTACAGGGTCAGGATCATGCCATTGATTTGTTAAAGGATCCCTCTATTTCACTTTAGCAAAAGCTTTTTTTAGTATCTGTATGCCAAAATCTATGTGCTGCAGATTTACCATGCTTATCCAAGTTTTAAAACTTCAGAATGAAAAGAAAATGATTCAGATGATCCTTAAGTGTCCAAGGAGTAGCTCCCCTTCTTTGCTTTTTGCAAGTAAATCTTAATTGTGCGGTGGGCACGTTCTACCATGCCTTGTCCTTGAAGATTGTAAGGTATTCAAGTTATATGAGAAACTTGAAATTGTTGACAAAATCTTTGAAAAGATTTGCTAGCATATTCTCTTCCATTGTCAGTTTTAAACTGCTTAGGAACACCCAGAACATTGAAAGCCTGCAGACAGCGAGCAATAACATTATTGCAGCTTCTCCTGGTTAAGGAGTGGCAAAAATAAATCCAGAATAGGTATCAATGCAAACATGTACATATTTTAATTTTCCAAATTCAGGAATATGAGTAATATCCATTTGACAAATTTGATTTGGAAGCAATCCTTTAGGCTTGACTCCCAAATGAGGAACAGGGTGAAATGGAGGACAAGTACTACAAGCCTCGACTATACTACGGGCTTATTCCTTAGTCAACCATATTTAAGCCTCAAGGTTTGACTATTAAGATGATACATATTATAGGCATCCTGGGCTCTTTTTAACTGTGAACAATAAACTTTGGTGGCTTTATCTACCAATGCATTTTCTTCAGACAGGGGTCCTGGCAAATCAGAATGAGCCTTCAAATGTCCTATAATAAAAAAGGAAAGTTTCTTTCTTGTATCAAATTTTGAATTTGTAAAAATAAAATTCCAGCAGAAGAAGATGTCTGAATTTGACCTGCAAATCTAACCTAGGCAAAGACTGAGCTACATATGCACTATTTGTAAAAATGTTTAAAGACTGCCTATTAAAACTTTGAAACACAGCCAATACTGTAGATAACTCTGCTATTTGCACAGATATGCTAGACACTTGAAAAGAAACTGTTTTTTTTTTTTCATAAGCATAGGCAGCAACACCAGATAATGGACCATCAGTAAATACCATTAAAGCATCAACGATTGGAATAACTTTTCTTTTAAATGAAAAAACTATAGGTTGTACCTTTACAAACTGAATTAATTTGTTTTTTGTGCCTCAGCAGGTTGGACTCTGTCATAATAAGCTTAGATATGTTAAAATGCCATATTTATCAGATCTCTGACAAGTCTGAGGCCAGTATATTTGAGTTGCTCTTTGTCTAGCTTTATCATCTGCTCTGAACTATATCCTATTAAACAGGATGTTATAATCTCTAATTTTGGCATATTTTTTAAATGTATGATTTAGAAACAAATTTTAGGTACATTTATATAGGCAAACTTTATGGTTACCCATTTTAGATTTAACCTTAAAAAAATAACCTAAACAAAGAGACTAGGTAAAACTCAATCTTGTACTCAACTATAATCTTTAGCATAACTTTAAATCTGCTCTTTTTAAACTAAAATCAAAGCAAAACTTTTAATTAAACATAATTTATAAAAGGGCTAGCAAATCTTATTAATCCTATTACACTGTATTAAAACTTATCAGCAAAAAATTAAAGGACAAAAGTTTTATTTAGCATTAAACAGAGAACTAAACTTAGCCTGCGGCCCTCAGCAAAAACGGACTATTCTGGCCATACCAAATCTATAGGCCAGAATGATTTAAATAAATTAAATCATTTATTTAGGTACTGGCAGCCAGGCATAAATTTTATGTAATGGTTAACAATGATCTGAATATAATCCTGCAAAAACCAGGGCTAACATGAAAATGTAGTCCTTTTTCTCCTGTAAAAGAGCATAAGCAAACATTTGCATTGAAGAATTTCCAGCTGTGGCAGCCTTTTTGGAGTTAATGGCAAATTTAGAATCAATGGCATCTGCACAGTGGAGCTCAGCCTCCCGGCTCTGGCCATCCTCCAAAGTCCAGTCTCTCACAGACTGACCTTGGTGGTCCCACAGCAGACCTCTCTGACCCTGAGAAACTCTGTGCAACCACAGTAACCAGAAAGCAGGCTCTGTGTAACCTTGAGTGAGCCCTCTTATGTTTTGGCTAAGTAAAATTGTCTGCGTGAGAAACTGCCTGTACTTTTTTGCCTACTTAAGTGTTAACCTGACACCCATTATCGACGCTTTGATCAGCATGTAGACTTGGTGTCCTTCTCTGTGTAGCCCTGTCTCTCTCTCTCCCTAGACCTCTCTCAGGTAGTATTTAGGTGTCACTGTTGGCCGGTGACATCCAGCCTTTTTAAATGAAGAACAACATATTTTATAGGTTTTTTTACATGATATATTGTAATAACTGCAGTTTTTGTTTAATTGGCTCAAACAGCATGGCTTGATTTTACTTTCTAAATTTTTTTTTGGTTGAAATTTCAGTTTAATTACTTACTTGATATATAATATGGGAATAATTACATAACAGGCTTTGTCTTCAGATCACTACTTGTGGACTGAGTATAGCAATTCTTTTTTTTTATCAGTTACATTTTATTAACTCTGTATCCCAGCCGTATCCCGGTCCCTCATTCCCTCCCAGTCCCTCCCTCCCTCCCTCATCTCCACCGTGCCCCTTTCCAAGTCCACTGATAGGGGGGACCTCCTCCCCATTCATCTGATCCTGTTTTATCAGGTATCTTCAGGACTGGCTGCAAAGCCCTCCTCTGTGGCCTAACAGGACTGCTCCTCCCTTCGGGGGTGGGGAGACCAAAGAGCCAGTCATTTGAGTTCCTGTTAGAAATAGTCCTTGTTCCCCTCACTTTCTAAAATTAATAAAATAAATACTAAGGTCTTTTGACCTCCCCCAAAAGAGTTGAGAAACTGTTTTAAGTTTTTTGTCCAAGGGTTATTATTTTAAAATACCTGATAAATTTTAAAATGTTTTATAGAATTTAACTCCTATGGTCCAGGACCAAACTCAGACGTGTTGATTCAAACTGTCTCATGTCTAAAAATATTAATATCGTCAGTTAGCTTTTAAAATAGTGTCCACAAATAAACACATACACACATAGTGACATAGCTGAGGAACATAGAAATCCAACATTGTCACCTTGGAGTAAACAGAATACTCAAATACCAGAACTTGACCAGCCTCTACTGGACACAAGTCCCACAAATTCCAGAAAGAGTGAACCCCCTCATGGGTCCCCTCCGCACACATAGATACCAGAAAGAGCAGAGCCCCCATGGCCCTCTCCACAGCTTCCAGATGGAGAGCGTGCTCCTGAGTTCTTTTTCTATTTTCATAAAGGATTTTCTTACCACTGAACCCATAATTTTCCCTTTGCTCTGCAAACTATTTGTCAGTTTCTCAGACACACTGGCTATCAGGCAAAAGGGGGAAGTGTGCAGGGCCAGGACTGTGTGTGCTGCAGGCAGGTGGTGAGATTTTCAAGGAGGTTTGTGTGGGAGACTGAAGCACTGTGGGAGGATAATCGTAATTCTGCTGACAGTAATAAACTGCCATGTCTTCATCCTGCACACTGCTGATGCTGAGAGTGTAATCTGTCTCAGATCCACTGCCTGTGAAGCGATCAGGAACCCCAGTGTGCCGAGTGGATGCCCCGTAGATCAGCAGCTTAGGAGATTGCCCTGGTTTCTGCTGGTACGAGGACAATAAATTCTTTTGGTTGTCACTATAATAAAGACTCTGACTGGACCTGCAGCTGATGGAGACCTTCTCTCCTGCTGACACAGCCAGGGAGGATGGAGACTGGGTCATCACGATGTCTGCACAGGCACCTGCAATCAGGAATGCAAAATGAATACGCATATAAAAGCAAACAAAGATTGAAAAACAGTTGAAATTTGTCACTTAACATATTTGTACTATCATGTTGTCAGAGTATTATTATTGAAATATGAAATATTGAGCCTGGCAGACTCCAAGTTCTTATCTACAAGAGAAGTGACTCTGTGTAAAGGTTACAATACTTTGAGTTTCTCACCAGACACCCAAAGCAGCAAGAACATGAAAACCTGGGTTTGTGACTTCATCTTGCTCCCCCTGCTGTCTGATGCAGTTCAGTTCTCATTGCAAGGGCATGGTTTATATATATATATCCTCAGCAGCTGTGCTGTGCTGTAAGGGGCCCATGCAAGGCAGGCAGCAAATACAAAAGCAAATGCCTGTGAAGTGTTTGAGTGTAGCTGGTATGAATCAAGAGTCAAAAATATTACAGGGAGCATGAACAATCACTGAAAAAGGCTGCCTTACAACTCTCAAACACAAAATTACCAGGTGCTCTAATAGCAGACCTGGCTTATAATTCAAGACATTTAAATAAATTGACTTCTGTAGAAACATTAGTAGAGCTATCTGAGATTGACTGTCCTAGGGAAATAATAGGTTATGTTCAAAAACATCACAAATACAACAAAAGAAACAGAGTAAGAAAGCATGCTAAAAGAAAGGGAAGATGGAAGAAATGATGAAAGGAAAAAAGAGAATCGAGGCTAAATGTGTTCAATATTACTCATCTCCAAAACCACTCTGATAATGAAGACAGAGAGCAGGGCCTCAGATATTTGGGCTCTAGTTTCAAAGATA